>NW_026542595.1:71479385-72880018 GCF_028750875.1 Macrosteles quadrilineatus
CAACTCTGGTCTCTCTTTCTCTCTCATCTGCTGTGATGTCGATGGCAATGTCGTCCAGAAAGGTTAGTCCTCTTAACTTATTGGTTCAAGACAATATTTAAAATATAGACCAATTTGGGTTCAGGTCAAATTACAGCCTTTGCTCCAGGATCATCTATAAAATTAACATTGATGTCATCAGCAATGAATGATATAATCCAAGTCTAGTCTTACACCAAATACAAACAGCTCTAGAATATTTTGCAGCACTTAAGTTTACGTCCTACACTCATTCCAATGAATATATTTCTTTAATACTTTCTTTCTTATTACTTGGCGACCATACAAAGTAGGTATTTTAAGCCAAGTACGAATGGAAATGAGTGTAGGATCAGGATGAGTGGCGCGATCTTGTAGTCTTGTTAGTGACTAAGGCCGACATTCCTTAGACACAGCTGTTAGGGTGACCCGGGGCAATTCTGGCACGGGGCAATTATAGCAATGGCCTATATTTTTTTAAATTTCAGCTTTACAGATCAGTGAAGCAATATTTGTTATTTCAGCATATACCTCCTATATATAGGAAAGCATTTTTGTAAAAATAAAATGTTTGCAGTAATTTTTATTAGCGATTAAAAAAGTACTTTCTTCCACAGCCCGAGGATATCGAAACATCGCACACGGCTAATTTTTTTTCCCCTATGAATTTTATATTTTATTTTTTTTTATACTCAAAGATAATTGTTCAGACTTAAAACTTCATGAACAAAAATAGTAATAGCAGTTATCCCTTTAAGATATTTAAATTTAAATGGGTGCTATAATTGCCCCATTTTCATATGCTATGGGGCAATTGTGGCAAAGAACCCGGGGCAATTATGGCAGCTATATATCTTTATACAAATAATGTATAAATTAAAGAATAAATTGTATAACAACGTGTGTTATGTGTAATATGTTTCATTTCAGTTCATTTGGATGGCTTTGTAAACACCTTTTGCTTAGATTACTCTATGGCAGCCTGATTATTTTTATTGTTTATTGTTGCTAGAAGTTTTGAGGTTAAGGCCCTTGTACGCTTGTACTGTCTTACCGGTTTATTCACAACTTCCTTATAAATAGAGATAGAACAAAAATTAAAACACCATCTTAAACAGCTAAATTAGGCCTATGCCATGATTACCCCAATGTCAGAGCAATTTAAACAATAAGGAAAATATAAGGTATTGCTATAATTGCCCCAAGGTTGGGGCAATTCTGGCATCTGACACTCCAAAAAAAAAAACCTCAAACCCCCTTAAGGGGAGTTTGAGATTGTTGTCTAAATATATGAAAACACTAGAGGAATAACATAGAATTACTATGGTAATTGTCAAAATAAAATGAAAAATATGTTCACCGCGGTACAAGCAGTTAAAGTTAAGGTTCACGTCTGGCTGCCAGAATTGCCCCGGGTCACCCTAATTAATAGCCCATACAGCTAATGGCAACTAAGGGACCTACAGTTTATAGTGGAATCCGAACCACATTATTGCCTTGGTCTATAGCCTATACGAATTGGTCTAATTATCAGGATAGTACTGCGGATAGTCGTAGTACTCACTCAAGCGGACGTTAATCCACACCAAGGAGTATCACATCCACAGTGCATGCCTATAAATATCCACAATTCGTGACCTCCTACGGTAGTAGCTGGATTACAGGACGACGCCACCCGTCCCAGTCATATTGATTATTTCATTCGATAAACTTAGGCCTATATCAATTTTGGGTAATGTTAGGGTGAAACCTAACCTAACTAACGGAATGAAATATTCAAAATATTAAATAGTCTAACTTATGTATTCATATCGGGTACAGTTTCTTAACTGGTCTATGCTAATATTGATTGAAACTATCGAATTGAAAATATTGATTAGTAATCGATATTTTTAAATACATCTATTGCAAAATAAAACTATCATAACCTAACCTAACCAACCAAACTTGCTGATGGTGAAAAAATCGCATGAAGGTTTACAAATCGAAACGATAGTTGCAATCGATATTAGCATAGCCCAGTTAAGAAACTGTACCCTTAATATCTTTCATTTGAATGAATAAAGGACATAAACTAAAGTGCAGCCGCATATTTTTAAATAACAAATTCTTAAAGTTGACACTGGGTCAATGGGAATAAGAGACAATCCTAATAGCCTAGGGATATGCCTATTCAAACATTTGCTACAATATTGCTTGATGATTCAGAATTAGCCTACGAATAAGCTGTATCTTAAGTTCTTGTTGGTGTCTTACTTTACCTTCTTGTTGGTGACTTACCTAAAGTGTCTGTTATCATGTTGATTAGCCTACATAACCTACCTATACAAATTATTTCACATTGTTTCCCTTAAAAACTATTGTTTGTAACACACGAGTCACCAATTTTCCTGTAAGCAAGGAAAGAAATAAAAAAGATAAATATTTACAATATAAAAGTAATAACTTAATGCTTAGTCAAAATGGCCAGCTTATCATTATTCATTGTCCGTCGGAATTCGGAATTAAATATTGCGATGCGACTCGTAAGTTGAGGAACTGAACGATGAATTAGAACAACTCCTTTTCAAGAGTAGCTCCGAAGAACGGGAGCTTGTCGATATACTGGGACTATTTCAGTGTCGACATAGTGAAACTATTTCATTGTCGACAATATGGGATGTCGACAATTTGTGGTGTCGATCATTTGCGACGTCGGTTATTTGGGATGTCGGTTAAGTGGGAATATTCCAGTGTCGACAAACTGGGAATAATTCAGTTTCGATCAATTTCTACGGTTGTCGATATTATGGAACCCACCCTAGTATACGAGCCTGTAGTGCAAGTGAACCTTCAATATTATTTACGGAGCTCGTATAGACTATGATTTGTAGAGTAAGTGAGCCATGTGTTTTAAGAATTACATATTTGGAGGCTCATTGTGTCAATGATTCGTAGAGTAAGTGAACCCTAACCAAAATAATCAGTCAATATCAGTATCCTTTATTCTAGATTAAATTAGTTGTCCAATGTCCACCTAAATTCGATTAAAAATGGCGGCTTTTCCCAACATTGGACAAATTTGAAAAAAGATACCACATGCATTTTTTATTCAAAATTTTTTGAGATATTGACTTGGGACGACCACCGATGTTTATTGGGTGGTCAGTTAGTACTTCATTTACATAGGGAACTCATTTTTGGCCGCCATCTTGGATCCACCATATCTATATGTATAAAAGAGGATGTTTGTATATATACATTTGTTTGGCAGTGATAAACTCAGACACCGCTGAACCGATTGCCACGAAACTTGGTACATACGTGTAGAATTTCATGGAATAGGTTTATACACCATCAATTTCGTGATCCGTCCAATCGGCTCCGCCCCAGTGGCTCTGGAGTTTCCCAAGTTAACCTTATCTTATGAGAAATGGAATTAATGAATCTTAACAGCTGTTTCAATTAAACAAGTTGGTTCTGTTCTATGATGTTCAATAGCATTGAAGTTACAAGGATTACCAACAGGGTGCAGCACTATTATTTCTTTTACATTTATGACAACAGCTAATTTGCAACCAAAAGGTTTTCTTTTACATTTATAACAACGCAGCTAATTTGCCCCAACCAAAAGGTGAGTTAGCGTAGCGAACGAGCTAACCTGAAGGCAAGTGAGCGTAGCGAACGAGCTAACCTGAATGCAAGTGAGCGCAGCGAACGAGCTCCAACCTAAAGGTGAGTGACCGTAGCGAACGAGCTCCAAGCTAAAGGTGAGTGAGCGTAGCGAACGAACTTCAACCAGGACGTGATTGAGCCATGCGAACGAGATCATCTTGAAAATTAAGAAGTTAAACGGGGCAAAGCCCGCGGGTTACAGCTAGTTGGATATAAATTTAAAAAAATAAAAGTAATGATGACGTTGTGACACATCTTTATAAACTAAATTTTGACGCTGATTTCAATGCCGAAATCTGTTTTGAAATATCTGTTTACGTTTTGAAGATATATTCAAACGAAAACTCTTCCATGTAATTCCAACTGCCAAAGACAAACAAATAACGCCCGCCCTTGGTCATCCAATCAGACAAATAATATCTTCGTTTTTCATGAGCCCTGTCACAAATGAGGAAATGAGCCTTACCTGCTCAATATGTTGATGAAATCTGAGATTTTCATCAAGGAGGACTCCAAGGAACTTCACATTTGGGGAGGGACAGATTATGGTTTCGTCTAACAGGACATTTAGAAGACTGTGATTTTTCTGGGATCGTCTTTTACGCCATTCCTGTATGGGGTTGTGAAACCCAAGAACACTGTTTTTGTTCAGACTCCAGAGGAAGGCGATCCGTATTGTGTTCTCCCTTCCAAAACGTCACTCCTGCAAAGAAATATTCAGATCATTCAGAATCCTTACCTTTCCATCCATCTATATTCTGGAAACGTTGTCATTCGCTAAGAAAAACATATCATCTTTCACCACTCCAGTCAACCACAGATATTCTTTCCGGAACACTTCAAACCTTGTCATTCCCCGTCATTCAACTGCATTTTTCCAGAGGCACTTTCACTACAATGCTGTGAAACTCTTCAATAACCTCCCTTTCCCATTACAGGCTGAACAGGATGTGGGTAAATTTAGAAGGGAGTTAAAGTCCATCCTGTTAGATAAGGCAGTATACAGCGTCCGTGAAAACTGGTAGACTTTTACTTGTTGGCACTTGTTTAATTAACTTGAGTTAACTTAATTGAGTGGTTGCTTGTAAGTACTTTAGTTGTTTTCACTGTAAGATAATCAATATGTTTTATCAATTAAGATTAATTTGACTTGGTTAATGCATGTATATGTTGACCTGGCCTAATAAATGACTTATTGACTTATCTTCCCCATACATTTTTTATGGAAGTTTCGTACTTTGAAGGTTTTTAAAAACCATTTTTCTTATATCTCCAGTTCTTATCAACGCTTGCAGTTCAGTCTAGCCTGAATATTCTGTGATGCAAGCGCTTTCATTTGACCTATTGATCATTCAAATCGAACGTTAGCAAGAGCTACACTACAATCCCCAAAACAATATTAAATTTAACTTTTAAGGAAATATTTTTTTATTAAAAGATTTATATCTCGAGTTGTTAATACGTCACCAAGTTCTTTTTTATTTTGAATTACTTAGTAAATGTTTGGCTTTAATTTTATTAATCACTACATATATAAAATCTGACTAATCTAAAGGGAGTCGTGGACCTTCATTTTAACATTAAATTATTTTTATTTAGAAATTTGGTTCAAGACACATACCCAATTATAAATAACAATCAATAAGTAATCTTTAGCTAAAATAAAAGTACTTTGACAAATTATTATAGACCATAAAGAGTTTTTGGAGTTATTTATAATTTGGGATATAAGTATTTAACTAAAGAGAAATTTCAAAATAAAAATAATTTTATGTAAAATGAAGGCACTCTGCTCATTTTTAATTTGTCTGATTTTATTAAATGATAAATAAAATTAAAGCAAAACAATGAATGAGTAACTTGAGGCCATAAAGAACTTGGTGACGTATTAACAAGGCAAGATATAAATCTTTTAATAAAAAAATATTTTTAAAAAGTTAAAATTTAATATTGTTTTGGGGATCGTATCTCGTTGCTAACACGTTCGATTTGAATTATCAATATAGGTCAAATGAAAGTCCTTACATCACAGAATATTTAAAGGCTAGACTGAACTGCAAGCCCAAGCGTTGATAAGAACTGGAGATATAAGAAAAACTAGTGTACATGTTGCTCGAAATCGAGCAATTGCAAAGAAGTACAGGAGTTATTTATAAACAAATGACTTGTTTAAAAACTAATAACAGTCATAATTTCCGATGATTTTAAAAGAGTCGACTAAAAGATTATTAACTGATGGAAATACTCACAATTTACATACCAGTCCTATTCCAGTTTAAAGGGTTCTTTTTAACTATCAAACTGCTCATGGACGGGAAAAGGTAAGCTTACAATTTAAGTCAACATAAAAAAGCTGTCAGCTTTTATAATGTACCGTACCTAAGTTATTTAGCCAATTTGTAGACAATATGGTGTAGCCTACTTTAAACTCTATACAGAACAGAGTTAGGCAAAAACTGGCAGAGCTCTAAAATTGTGTTATTTATCATAGGCATACTCATATGCCAAATTCTTAAAAAAAAATCAATAATTAATAACTTATATCATAAACACAAACCAACATCCATAACTAAACACATTTTTTATACAACATAGATAATTATTTACACATTTACTGTTTACAATTAACATATGTTCTTATTCTCACTTTTAATTTTTGCTTCGCAACGGGAAAAATCGGTTTCATAATCATTGAAATAGATTCATAATAAATAATCTATCATCAAGTTTAAGATTAAATAAACCTACCACATAGTTGTTTTATTTTTATGGATCAGCTGTCTGAAATTGTGAAATAGGCATTTGGTACAGTTCTGGTTTGTTTACTTTAAATGTCAAAGCAAATGTAAATATTGTGAATTTTCTCATGCTTCCATGGAGACCAATTACTAATATTTAATTTCTGACAACAGCTGGAGTTTCATAACAATGTTTGTTTCCCATGTTAATCTTATGGAGAAATACGAAACTTTAAAGGGCCCCAGGGCCTCACTCTCTAATTATTTATCTAAAAAGAAAGTTTCTTGCACAACTTCACGTTACGCTCTTTTCAATGACACCAAAAACGCGTCAATCGGTTCAGTAGTTTCAGAGGAGTAATTGTCACAAAAATCCTGCTTGCGTATTAAATAAGTACGAGAGGTCGTCCAGTGGTCGAAACTCGACCAAAAATATGTAATGTAATAACTTATCTATTTTCACCCCACACTGTAAATAAAACATGTGATTGGAGTTTCTTCCATTTGTTTTGATTTTCTGTTTATATTTCGTTGTTATTTCGTAACCAGCATAGCAACGCATAAGATCCATGTTAATTTTTTCAAATTTTTAAACTCATTTTTTGTGCTTATCTTTGAGCCTATTTAAATTTATAAAGGGGTTCTGCACACCTACAGGAAAATAGCTTTCCAACGGTATGCGTAGATTTTCCCTACGATGCACACGAGCTGAGAAAAAAGGTTTTAAAGAAACATGCTTGCCTATTAATATATAGATAGATAGATGATCTTTAAAAATCTTCAATGTACGAAACCTTCATAAGAAATGTATGGGGAGAGTTTTCGTTTGAATATATCTTTAAAACGTTATCAGATTTCGGCATTGAAATCAGCGTGAAAATCTAGTTTACAATGATGTGTCACAACTTATAATTACATTTAATTTTTTTTATTTGTATCCAATATGGCGGCCAAAAATGAGTTCCCTATGTAAATGAAGTACTAACCACCCAATAACCTTCAGTGGTCGTCTCAAGTCAATATCGCACAAAATTTTGAATAAAATATATATGCATGTGGTATATTTTTTTTTAATTTGTCCAATGTTGGGAAAAGCCACCATTTTTAATCGTGATTTTAGGAGGTTTCCTGTTGACCGATTTTTGGCAACTTTTAGTATGTCACTCTGCAGACCCAGCACTACGAAATAAAACCATTAATCGTTTTCTTGCAATTTTTTTTAACGTTCCCTGTGTCAGTTTTTTTAGTTTGCTTGGAATAATAGAGATTTGGCAAAATAAAAAAGATTTGACGTTTTATTGTAAAAATAAATTAAATATTTTTGTATCCATAAGTCTTAGAACCAAATTGTTATACTCTTATATTATAGGAAATTTAATTATCTACAACATTGACATTACATATCTTTCGCTAAAACGCACCAAAACGGAGATATATGCGAAAATCTCTAAAAAGTAGATTTTTTCGATTTTTCAATATGGCGGCGGGCGCGGAGGGGGGAGAATTGTGCATTTTTAATTTTAAACACCTACTTACTATCCTAAACAACATATAAACAATTTAGACTTACCGGACCGTTTGTAAGTTAACATACCACAATGTGTATTCACTGGACTATATTGGATATCAATTTAAATCTCTTATCATCTAGATGTGCCTTTTGCAGGTTTGGATGATATCTCTTGAAAGCCCTTTGTCCTACAGGCTTTTAAAATTTCAGAGTATGTGCTGAATTCTGTTGTCAATCATCTGAACTGTTTCCAGTTTACACATTTGTTTACATCAAAACAGCGATGGCCATAATACAAGTTTATTTATATCCACACGGAAATTGGGTTATCATCTGTTGTAGTTCCTGATTTTTTAGTGAACTCAAGTAAAATATTGTAATTCTATTTGTATAAAATGTAAAGAAGAAAATGGTTACGTTGGATTTTGTGTTTTCATATAGTATGTTCCATTGGCTTTTTGAAATTTTACTAAGATGCCTCGAGAGATCTCCCACGCAATGGAAATAACATCGAAATAACTCGTTTTGGTACTTACGTATTATACGGAGGCCACTTATTTTACAGCGCGCTGCGGTGGTTAGGTTAGGTTGGTCTATTATAAATATGTTTGTAGGACTTTCCTACTTTCGTTATGAATCGAACCAGACAAGTCATAAAAGCTTCATGATGACCAAACCTAACCGCCGCAGCGCGTTGTAAAATAAGTGGCCTCCGTATAATACGTAAGTACCCTCGTTTTCACCCTTATCAACTATATATCACGGATTTTGAAGTCACAAAGTGACGCAGTGTGCTAGTTTTCTTTAAATAAATTTATAAATGAAGGCATTAAACCAGTAAAAATATTAGGATTATACCTACATAGTAGACTTGATTGGGAATCTCAAATAAATCAGTTGTGTATAAAACTATCTAGAGTTATTTGTTTACTTAGAAGATTAAAAAATTGTGTTGGTTCCTCAATGTTAGTTGCAGCTTACTACCGGTAGGCCTACACCTTCTTTAGTTATCATTTAATGTAGAAATAACACTTCTTGGGGTAATATTTGAAGAAGGCTATTTGTATATAGATAAAGTTTCTCAAAACAGTTTAAAAAATCTTTATTAATATTAATACATGATCAAGCGTATTGCAAAACATCTTAACACTAAATAAATGAACATTCATAAACTGATTAAAATTCATTAACAAGGACCAGATAAACATGAGAGTAAATATAACTTAAACAATATATAAAACAAAAATGCCTAGCCTACATAAAATGATTATGACTTAAAAGTAGAATTGTTGATAAACAGTAATAATTTATTCAACCTAGTAAATAAATCAAATAAGGTAACCCTATAGCAGTGCCAGATTTACCACATGGCCTAGCGCCGCATGCAAAAGGGGACTGCAGCGGTATCGTACAAAACAATCTTTTAGAACGAAAATTGATTTTTTTTCAAATGCTGAGATTGAGGATGTCAATGCTGCTGCCCTGTGATCATGGAATACGTTCACCATTTTGCCGCAATCATGAGCAAGTTCCACTTATAGGGCAAGGCCACTCAGGTTAATTTGGCCCCTGCCCACAAGTGACCTAAATCCGGCACTAACCCATAGCCATCTAAACCCATTTAACAAATAGAAAGAATAAGAATAAAACTTTCACTGAGAGTCCCAGTAGTCTTTAATTGTTGGCCCAAGTCTTTGGCGTGGTTAGGTTGGAGGACCAGGACTAAACCAAGTTTTGACCGTAGTGTTGGTTTAGAGTGAATGCATAGCGTTGGTCCATAACAAAAGGCACATTGTTGAGCAAATTGACAATCAGTTACTGGAAGATCATGACTTGGTAATAATTAATTAATTATTATTGTAAATTTTGCAAGAAAATCTCAACTCATCATTTTTGTACGATTTTATTTACCATGAATAGCAAAAATATATACCATGTATTACTTCTTATTTTTAAAAGGCTATTAAAATTAGAAATTTGTATATCAAAGGCATAACAGCTCACGATTGACATTTATTGCAGCAAGAAATAAAATTTGACCCCACAGCTTAACACTTTATAAATTACAATTAGTTTTTTTGGATAAATTATAATACGTAAGTATAGAAAATCTATTTAAAATCAACCACTCTGACATTTAACTTAGTAAAACTTAACATATAACAAAGTATAACGCTCCTTTCACATGATATGGCGTACGGTTAAAAACCGAATGGGTAATGTTTATCTTAGTAATGTAAAGAAGGGCATGAGAACTTTCACACTACACGATTACAGCGAAGGCAAAATCCTTTGCAAGGCCTTGCCGACTTGCAGCTGTCCATTGCCACTGGCCAGTCAGTCGTCACGCTGTGGCCATGCATCAGGTGCATGTAGTTAAATACAAGCTTTCATACTGCATTGGTTTTTAACCCAATAAGAGCCCACCAGCCAGCGCAAATAGATCAGCTCTTGTAATGTTTATTGTTTATAATCTGACATGTAAATTGGACGTTGTTTATGTTTATTGTAACGTTGTGAACACATTTAACTCGCTGTACGGTCAGAATAGGAGAAAAAACCTAGAAACGGTGTAAAATTGTACCGTTTTCAACCGGAAGGCAAAAACCATATAGTGTGTAAGGAGCGTAACATTACTGTTAACAACATTACATATATATTTTAACACTAAAATAAAACAACATCACTAAAACAGGTGGTGCAAAAGGCAAATAGGTGGACGAATTTGATCTATTAAACTATACAACATAAGAAATATAAATCAAATTAATTCATTATTCAATGTTTTTTTTTTAAGTCAATAGCCTTTGATCTGGAATGTTTAAAGACGGTTGTGAGATAAAAATACAAGATTTGTTACTCCTCAGTCATCATAATGTATTGGATAATGGATATTGGAAGGTTTTTGGATTTGATAAAGGTTCCGGTTGTGAAATGGTTTCCATTCATTTGAGACTCTTCAAATATTAGACTGAAATTAATAATACAGTGAACCAGTTACTCCGTTGACTGTGGCTAGTGATTGATTTATAATCCTTAAGCAAACATTCAAGCTGTCTTTTAAGCTGTACAATTATGATCGAGTGTGTTTATATCAAGTAAATGCTTCTTCAGTGTACATTTTAAAATGTCCGCCTATACTTAACTTCTACTATACTTAACTCATTGATTAAAATCCCATAGGACAAGTATTAGCTCAAAATATATTGTGCTTTTGTACACAGCAAATGTTCAAAGTGTAAACTAACAAGAAATAAATGGAAGACATAAACAACACATGACAAAATTGTCTACAGCTAAGAATGATAAACCTGTAATGGATTAATATAACAGAAACCGAATATTAAGGCAAAGCTTTGGTTTCTCAATTCAAAATTTGCATTTAAAAAAGAAGAGGTTGGCAGCCTCTTTTTAACTTTGCCTTTGTCTATCTAAATAGGCATCAGGCCTGTACATGGAACGTATCCAGCAAAGCAAGGGTGAATAGTACTGATACTGATAAAAGTAGTGGCAGGTACCAGGATTCGAACCCACGACATTGCTGCCCTAGGTATGGCGCTACAGACTGAGCTACCTACTCACCTTATTTCTAATACTCCTTATATAAAAATAATCTATAAAGTACATAAAATCAGTCTTATCTCAACAAAATGCTTAGGAATATTAAATATTCTTAGATACTTAAGGGCTATAATTACTTTCCGTTCAATGGGTCTTAACAGTCAAAATGCTTTGAATACAAAAAATTGCCAAGACTATTGCACTTAATTACCAAGGCTATTTTAATAAAAAACAGTTTTATAACTAAGAAGGCAATGTACTAAATACTATTAATAGTCCTTGTTTATTTGTATTTAAGTCGCCAACACAATCAGTTTATACTTTTTTAATAAGTTTATTTAATATAACATCCCCCATTTGCCTTAAGACAGTGCTATAGCTACCCCATACAGGATACTTTAGGTAATTCAATTTTTTTTAAATTGTATAATAACAATAACCCAGAGATTGGACTCAACTTTTAGCTCTAAGTAACCATTTAGTAAATACCGATTCACGGTCATGTTTATAATGACGGATGTTTACTGATTTCACCTGTTTTCAGTTTAACAAGCCAATTATCTTCATTTCCAGAAAAAAACCTGAACAAAACAGGAAGAGTCCATTCTCTTTGTTGTCGAACATACTTGGGAAGGCTTAAAAGTTGTTGATTTTTATGTAATAATTAGATTTTTAACAGAACAACATAAAAAATACATAAAGACTAAATAACAATTAATTACAATATTTTATGAACAAAATACTTTTATCCCAAGTATAGTATTAGCTGTTTAAGACGGTGAATATGTCCTGAAAAGTATCCTGGCCTTAAAGTATGTTCTTAATCCTTAGTTGGAGTTGGAGTGCTACCCTCTTTAAAGTTTGCACAACATAAAAAATTACTTAAATCATTAAAAAAATGTAAAGTGATAAATTCAGTTATACTAAGTCATTTAACAACGAATCTTATGTAAATGAGAAGAAGTTTTATAAGGAAATCTTAAAACAAACAGCAAGCGTCAAATGAATTACACGCATTAACAGATGGTGGTTACAAAAAAAAAAAAAACATTTGGTTTATGCAAATAAGTTCATGCATGTCTCTAAAACATTTTTTTTCTTTGGGTGCCACAAGGAAGTTCTGACTCTGCAACAAAAAATAAGTAATTTTTAGAGTAAATTTTTAAGGGTTTTATTTTATTAAGTCCCACCTGGAACTGATTTACACATAACTTCAGGCTAGTCCTAGAGGGTTGCAATGCAATTTTGAGTTCTGCTGATGATTAGGATTGATAGAAAATGTGTACATAGCTCGGCAGATCTGTATTTAGATGACTCAGATACTAAATGTGTCTTGCTAATTTTTACTTATTGAGTAAAAATTTACAAGTGAAAGACATTTACTATACTCATTTAAACAAGGTAGCCAGCCGACTTGAAGACAGGAAATTGTACGAGAATTTTATAGAACGGGAAAAGACAGTGAATTGTACTTGAATTTTGTATAATTTCCATCAATATCTTATTCCCAAACCTCCATTCATTGATGGCGTTCCTTTGGTTCTCTTTGGACGTAAGGAATTACAATCACCGGTGACAACTTTTGCCGTGAACATGGGAGAAGATCATGGGATCGCCAGGACCGCAAGATATAGACATGAGTTTTACCGCAGTCGCAGAAAACGATCACGGTATAGCTGAGAATGCAAGATATGGTTATGAGAGATTCTGTTATCGCAGGAAGCAATCACGGTATTGCTGAGACCGCAAGATATTGTCGCAAATGTTACCGTGATCACGGGAGCTGATAACGGTATCGCTGACATAACAAGATAAGACAACAAGTGCAACTGTGGGGGTCACCATAAATGTGATTTAGGGTGTTTTCTTAGATTAAATTGCTTCTACATTGTGAATATGTTTACCTTAGCTGCTGATGTGCACTAGCTCATGTTCTGGGGGACTTAATTCTTCAAAGGGGATGCCTTTGTACGCTCTGTTATTGTGGCAATACTCCAGCAGGTGGTACCATTGCTTATCATGTCGCAAGATGTTAGGGTTGCCAACAACAATCAGCAAAGCCTTGGCTCTGGTCACAGATACGTTGAACCTCTATGGCAACAAAACATCGTCGAGTAAGTAGATTGTTATTGTTAACAACATAAAAATAGAGAAACAATAAAGTTAGACAAAAATCTAGCTTATAATTACTTTTATACACACCCACACATTTATTGTGTGTGTATTCTCTTAGGAAGGTCAGACGTGCAGGACAGACGTCCACGTACATTGCTCCGCTCTGCTTTTTCTTTTGCCTAGTCTAACCTTTAGCCATTCCAATTGAGTGTTCAATGCAAAGAATGGCAGTTTACGTTTTCAAACTGGTGAAAAACAGCTAGGCCTAGGTTTCCAAATTATTAAAGCATTTTAAATTTTTTTCGATCGACGGAATCATTACAAGATAAGTAGACTAAAGCTGGGTTTTCTTAGGTGCGGAAGCAGAGCCCGCTCTCCTCTTGTCTCAGGTAATTTTATGGAAAATTTTTCCTAGGAGCGGATTACCACTGTCCTATGGGAAAATCTTTTTTTGCACTCCGTTCTTCCGCTTCCACGTCTAGGCTTCCACGAAAACCAGCTTTCCGACCTATTTTTACAAAATATATCATCACACTAGTTTTATTTATAGAATCACCTGTATGAAAGTTGAATGTAAAAAACAATTTAAAATGTGATAAAAACTAATAGACACCTTTGCTAGGCTGAGATTCAAAGTTAAAAATATATTGGGACTAGGAAAGACACCTTCTCAGGGATATACAGAACATATGGATGGTTTTGTGATGCATAAAGGACATACAGGCACATATTTGATAATGTATTCATAGATTATGAACCTTGGGATTTTTTAGAAAGCCCAGTTTGAAGAAGTAGTCCTCGTCGACCAGTTCCATGGTGGATCGTACAGTAGAGATGAAGATGATCAGCTTCTCACTGCCTTGGAACTCCTCTACTGATCCGACCCTGATATCCCATCTCTTCAAGTCCAACGCCTTGCGGAACTTTTGCACCTGCACAGGACGACAAATTTTAATCATTTTGGCAGAACTGTGATTTTATTGGTTTAGTTATAGATTAATATTTTTTTCTTTTTAATGACATTTGTAAAAGTGTTGAATAAGAATAGAGTTAATATTTTCCAGATTTTATATAAAAGAGAATAGGAAAGTAAAATAAAATACCCCCGCCGCAGCAATCCTGCAGCCTAAGCGAATTTCCATTAGCCTGATTTGGTTTTTAATTAATTCTATTTTGATAACATTAGGTTTAATGTGTACCTAAGTTTGCTGCTACAGGGAGGCTAATAAAGTGTGTTTTTAGTAAAATAATAGCTTAGTATAAAATAAACAAATTTACTAAGTCTGATCAAAACTTATACAGAAACAAGCAAACTACAACAGTTTACGATATTCTCCATTAGAATAACATCGGTAATTTAAATTTAACATCTTTTGAATTTTCTTTGCAACCAATAAGCTTACAACAAATCTTTAACATACTAAATTGGTTATCTGATTACAAGATAAGGCATTTACTAGTCATGTTAAACTTAATAATAACATACTAAATTATTTGTTTTTTAAGTTCTTCAAAGTGTTCTAGAGAGAAATTGGGAAATTTTGTGTTTTGAGGGTCAAAAATGAGAAAACCCAATTTTTACCCCATTAAACCCCGTTCCCATGGTCCGATCATTCTGGTTCACGAGCTCAATCAAGTTTATCCCTAATTTGCTAAAATAAAAAATACCCCCGCCGCAGCAAACCTGCAGACTAAGTGAATTTCCATCTACCTGGATGGAATTCCACTCAATTATTCCCTTAAAATTGTCAGATTTATTTCCTTAATCCTATTTAAATATTTTTACCTAACTTTAATGAGTTGCCTACTTAACTTACTACAACAGTTTATTCATTCTCCATAAGAATAACATGGTAATATTAGATTAACACTTTTTTGGGATTTTTCTGTAACCAGTAGGCATACAACAATGTTTCAATATACTAAATTATTTGCTTTTTGAGCTCTACATAGAATAGTTTGTTTGATTTACGAGCACTAATGCCATACCTAGCTAGTTAGTTTAGGCCTATATAAAAAAACTACTTAACTTAGAAATACCTCGCAGCAAACCTGCAGACTAAGCGAATTTCCATTTGCCTGATTGGATTTACACTAAAATGTCTCCTTCAAAATATCAAATTTATTCCCTATGGGAAATTTGCTAAAAAAAATTAAATTAATTACCTGCGTGGAAATTGAGAAATAATTGGGTTTTGTTAGAAATAAAGAGATCAGAAATGGAGTTGTTGAAGGCAGATTAAGAGAGAGTGAGAGAGAGGGCTTGAAAAGTGAGAGAAATGCAAGAATAGAAAATCTCTATAAAAATGGAGTGGTGGTTGAGATAGAGTCAACACTCAAGAGAGACATGGAAGTAGGGGGAAAGTTAAGGTGAAGAGTGATATGGAGAAGAGAGAGTGAAATGACAGTGATGGAAAAGAAGCTGTGTAGAGTCCGGACACAGCAATAACCGGAGTATGTATGGATGTTAATTAATTGTAGAGGCCTACCTGTTTTCTATAAGGTGTGATTATGCCAATGTCATCTTCTTTTACTTTGTATTTCTTTGGCAGCCCATTCCTTAATAGTTTTTCAATGTACATCAAAACCACATCGATTTCTTGCCGGTTGAAGTAACTGGAACAACAGAGAGCTTATTACTTTGATGTCCTTATGATAACACATTTTACTGCAAATAAAAATAAGATAGTAAAATAATTCAAAACCTTTATTTGAACAGTAAAAATTAATTCGCTTAAAATATCATATATTAAAAACATTTGATTTTTCTTGTCCGAGTTCGTTTGGCTCTTCTACGCGACTGATTTTTAGGATTGAGGTCGAAAATTGAAGGTACGCACATTACTTAAAATTTAACCAAATACAGCTAACAGAAACATTTTAAATGCAAAGAATTAGTCAATACTAGGAGGACCTGTGTGATTTCGCACCAAATAAGATTGAACTTTCTTTTTGTATGATTGAGTCCATTCAGTTAGTAAAGTAGCCTAGCTTCTAGTCGATATTTTTAAGTGATAAAAGTGTATATAAGCTGAAATACACTGCTTACAACTTGTCTTTAAAAACAACATTTTTTTTTAATTAATACTATTTTTCATTACAGACGCAGGCCTTGGATGTATAGTTGTACTGATGTATAGTTATTTTAAAACAGTATTCGTTTAGTGGACTCAGAATAGCACTTTTGCAGATGTCACTGTTATTATTGTACAAAGTGTTACTTAAATACATCATCAACCGATGATCCAGTCCAAAAATCATATTAGTAACACAATTGCAGATTATTTGTAGCTATTGGATGGCTGCAAATAATCATGTATCAACGGAAAAGAAGCAAGTATCTCCTGCGATCACAGCAACATCGTATCTATATCGATCGAACGATCACAGCAATGTCGTGGTCCTCTCCTGCGATTTCAGCAAGGTCGTTAAGTCGTTATTATCTCTAGTGATCAGGGATAAATCATGCTCATTTACTGCAAACGAGATTTACGTGACACGACAACATGAAAAATAGCATAGGGCGACTTGTGGCAAACTGTATTGGTCATTATTAACAATTAAAATATCCCGTTCCCATACAAAATGTAGTACAATTCCCAGCTTTTTTTCCTGGTCATATAAAAATGTTTGAATTTCCAACCATTTAAATTTCCATGCAAAAGAAGGCTGTGGCATTTCTCATGTTTAAAAAGAAACAATTAGGTAGGCCTGTAATGGTCACTATCTTTTAAAACACAAAAAAATTCCACCTTAACTTTAAATTCTTTACATATCTTGCATAAAAATATTCCCAGTAACAAACAATTTATATTTTAAAAACAGCTGCATTTTGTTTTAGTAGAAATGCAAATGAAACTGTTGGGCATTCTAAATTTTAAATTATAAATGTAAACAAAGGGTTTTTGCATTTCTTTCAAGTTTTATGGCTTGATTCAAACATCTAAAGCCAATTTGCAAATCTGCACACCTTGACACGTGTTTTGATGAATAATTTTTGGGGGTCTTAAGCAGGGTGTACAGTATGAAATGAATAAATATGCTAAATCTGATCAAAATTTATAATACTTATTTACAATACTTTATAATACAAAATTTATAATAATATAAAATTTGTAATACAAGAAAACTACAAGAATTTATTTATTCCCCTCAAGAATAAGATAGGATTTTAAATTTACAGTTTTTAAAATTTTCTCTGTAACCATTAAACGTACAACGGCGCTTCATAAAACTATTTTTTTACTCTAGAAAATGGTTTGGAAATAAATTGCGAAATTTAATTTTTTAGGATGAAAATGGGAAAACCCCAATTTTTACCACATAAAACCCTGTTCCTATTCTGATTTGGTATGTATATACAGGGTGCGGCAAAAAACCCGATCCATTTTTTTTCAGCGATAAGTTGTCTGAGGGTGGTGGGATTAGTTTTGTTGGAAAGCCTACACAATGTCATTACAGTAGAACCTCTTTAATCAGAACCCCTGTAATCCAAACGTCTACTAATCCGAACGCGTCATTGCTGTACTCTGTACACAGTACAGTAGTTCTTTATTGTATACTGTATTTATTGATATACGCACCGTAATTATTTTAATTGTAATGTACAGTATTGTTTCTTCCCTATGTTTCCTACTGTATTAAATAAACACTGTATTTTACTTTATAAAGCATTTTTCACTTTTCCCTAGCTATTGTTATGTAAAAACAACATGTTCTGTAATCCGAACTATTCAATAGTCCGATATACCTCCGGTCCCAATTAGTTCGGATTAAAGAGGTTCTACTGTATCTGTAGTCATAGAGCTGTTATACAGGGTGTCCTGTACCTATCTGGACAAATGTATATAGAATTATTGCTTAGGTCAATACAAACAAATTTCACCATAGGAACATGGGTCTGTGGTGCCTAGTTTTCCGTCTGTCTGCAGTTGTGTGTTTATAAATAAATAAATAATTCTTTATTGTCACATAACGTTTTAAATCATAGCATAGCTAAAAAAACAGATGACATTGTATAGCTGTTACAACGTAGAATTGTGATAACATTGTTTTCAATTATGACCCAAATTAAGTGTTTTGACTTTGTATTAAAAGCTCGTCTCAAACTTCGAGCTTTTTCAAAACGCCTCGAGCCGAGCCGAATAATGAAAAGCTCGACCAAAAAGCTCGAAGATTCGAGTACTCGCACACCCCTAGTGTACACCAGGCCAACCAGAAAAATTCATGAGTAATTCCAGGTAGTTCAAGTCTTACTTTTCATACTATGACGTTGCGTCATAATGATTGGTTCATAAATTATTATAACTATACAGGGTGTTTACTGATATCGTATAAAAGGTTGTGGACTTGCACGTAAATTAATTTTATACTTTAGTTTAAAATTACTCAATTAATCATTGAATGAATAATACACTTTTACTGAATACATGTCATTGAATCAGGAAAATACAATTATGTTTTTAAAAAAATTGTTTAAACAAATCTGAGATCTTGGTAATGTTTGCAAACTAAAAGGTTTGCAGGTTATCAGGTTTGCAGTTTCATTCAAGTTATTTAATAAAATGACTGCTCTTTTCAAAGATTTATGATTATCTTTTATGTATCAGTAATTTGTTTAAAAAATAAATTTGGAGGAACAACTGGCTATTATACGAGTCGGGATGCCTTCATACGTCAATAATAATAATATAAAACGTAAATGTTTTTGTTTGAAAGTGATTGTAATATAGGTGCCGTAGATTAAATATTGAACATTAGTAATAGACTAAGTGATATTAGAATATTTCATTACAGTACTTACTTACTGTGTAGAGGAGTGGAATTTATAAATAAGATGGCAGTAGGCACCCTAGTTAGTGTTAATAGTTCACGCTCTTTTCAATACCTTGGCATGTAGCTACACTTTATTACACTGTGTTTTACTCAGACTGTTGAGGGTGCCCTCTACCTCAGCTCGGATTTCTCAATACGAGGTTGCTGAACGCCAATGTCCCTATACCATTGCATTGAGCCACAGATAAAATAAACCCTATCTGTGATTGAACAGCGCCATGAAGAGCGCTTGCAAACCATTCGAATCTGGGTAATTACATCATTATCCTTAAAGTTTTTGATAAACTAACTGCAGATTCTTGTTTTTAAGAATCTATTGCACTTCCTCCGTTCGTTATTTTTCCTCTAAAAAATACTTGTATGTGTTAAAGTTAAAACCTATGATAAAAAACGTGTATTTTAACATTTTTCCCAACTTACGAGCCAAACATTTTTTTAAATATAAAAATTTTAAAAAGCAGCAAACCTACAATAATATTCAACAAAAAATATGACACCAAGATCTTTTAAATCGGTTCACAATTGGGGCAACCGCAATTTGCGCACGCCAGATGGGTAGAGTGCAGCTCTAAGCATGAGAGATCTTAGGTGTAAGAAAACAGGTTATAATTTAAAAAAATATTTTGTTGTAATACAACGTTTTATATATTCAACTATAGAATTGTTCTTTTACCTCAGCAAATTGAAGCAATTTATTGTAAACCCAGATATGAAAAATATTAAGAAATTAGCAGATGAAAAGGCCTTTAACAACTACTGTTAAATCATAAACATAATAATATAAACATATAATTTAAACCTTTAAAATTAAATTTGGATACTTAAATAAAATGACCTATATTCTTTGTATACAATTTTTATTTTGCAATTATTCAGCTGAAATAAAAGGGATCAAAGTGCTAAAATAAATATAAAACAATTACGTACTAAAATTCAATTGCAATATAAATTTATATGAATATGTTAAGCTATTAAATATATTTTGATTTAGTAATTAATTAATTAAAATGTCCCAACAGAAACATTTACGATGTTTTGCATGTTTTCGACAATCAGTAGTAAAAAAATTAGAAAAATAAATATCATGTTGAGGGTAACGAAATTGTTTGGAATTGAATGGCGAATCCGAATATAACATTCTTTTTGCTAACAAAAAACAATAACGAGCAAACGAGCAAATGAGATAATGAGGTAACGGAAACATTATAATTGTCTCCCACAATCTCAAAAAAGTTATCATCATCTTCCTTGTTTGTGTAGCTTAATTCTAATAATTTTCCGCAGTCATCATCCTCAAGCAATAGTTTTTGGACATCATCATGGTTTCCCGCGGTCATAGAAACGTTATTGTCCACATGCATGATAGCCGCAAAATCACTAACATATCCCGCAGCCATTTGGACATCATCATCGTCTCCCTTGGTCACGAAAACGTCATCGTCGTCATGCATGATCGCGGCAAAATAATTAAAAAATCTCGCGGCCGTTTGGAGTTTGGACATCATCATCGTCTCCCACAGTCATGGAACGTCATCATCGTCTCCCTTGGTCACGGAAATGCCATTATAGTCATGCGCGATCGCGGCAAAATCATTAAAAAATCCCACAGCTGTTTGAAGTTTGGACATCATCATTGTCTCCCGCGGTCACAGAAATGTCATCGTCGTCTCCCACGGTCATGGGAACGTCATCTTTAAGCACGATTGCAGAATATTTGAAATTCCCGGATCAAAAAAATCACAGATAATTCCCGGTTTTCCCGATCGGTACACGCCCTGTTAAGACAAAAAAGACTTATCGAGAACAAACTTCCATGTAGCGTATTAAATATGTAGATTAGAACTAAATATTTATATGTCAACAATTATGAACAATTACCTTGTTCGTTAGAACAGAGCCCATCTATAGATTTTATATTTTAAGATTCAACGTACGAAGTGTTTATTTTCACTATGATAATTTGGCAAAATATTTTAACTGATACATTGACTAACATACCTCGGGGAGTTGCTCTCACGCTCATCTTGACCTTGAACTCCGTGGAAGATGAGAGGGAAGTCTGGATTGGGGAGTTCACTCCAGCCTACAGCACTGTTGATGATGTCCGGGTTGCCTTTCACCTAGCAACACAAATCAACTTAACCCTTCAACTGGCAGCGCGACTATAGTAGTCACGGTATATGGTTTCGATGGAATAATTTTTAAACCGTTTGAAAGATAAGATTCTAAACTTACATTTTGTTACATAGATGAACTTAGATGAACTAACAAAAAAAGATATCATTGTAATTGAGTACTAAAGTAAGTAAACAAAAATTTCAAGCAAAGTCAGTTGCACCATGGACACGTCACAAAACTGCCAAACACGATATGTTTCAATACCCCCGCCGCAGCAAACCTGCAAACTAAGCGAATTTCCATTTGCCTGATGGGATTTACACTAAAATGTCTCCACAAAAAATATCACATTTATTCCCTATTTAAATAGAATCAGTTTAACACATACTTAGGTTTGCTGCAACAGGGAGGGTAAAAGTGTTTTTTTTATGTAAAATGTTAATAGTTAGTAAGAAATAAAAACATTTTCCAAATTTGGGCAAAAAATGTTAATAAACAAGCAAACTACAACAGTTTACTTATTCTCCATAAGAATAACATGGGAATTTTAAATTTAAATTTTTTTGGAATTTTCTCCGTAACCATTAGGTGCATTATAACGCTTCAATATACTAAATTATTTTTTTTTTAAGCTCTACAAAATAGTTTGGAAAGAAATTGCAAAATTTTATGTTTTTTTTTTTAGTCAAAAGTGGGAAAAACCCATTTTTACCCCATAAAACCCCCCATAAGCCCCCGTTCCCATGGTCCGATCATGCTGGTTCGTGAACTCGTTCGAATAAACATAGGTTTACACGTTTGTACCAAATTTCATCAAAATCGGATAGTTTTTGCACGAGTTATCGCGCTAACGGACACATATATAAATATATATATATATATGAATTTGAACGGATGGTGTTTTTGGCCTCTAGGGACCTCAAAACGAAAAAAAAATCGGTCCCAGGTCCAGGTCTTACCATGAGTACTACGGTAATAGCTTATTTCCTATATGGGAAATTTGCTAAAAAATCATAGCAAGGGATATTTTTTGTCTAAAAAAAACCGGGTGGTACCACTGCAATAAGGAAGACATTTCCAAATATTATGGTGCAAAAATAACATTGATATAATCATAATGACATATGATCTCACAACAACAAAAGCAAATCAACCTATTTTTATGTGTTCGTGCACAAATTAAGAGGCGGCAGGAGTCAACCACCACGCTACTGGCAGGGCCTGCTATTTAACATGGGACTAATTTACTTTTCACTTAACTGCAATTAAACGATTGCGTATTTGGCATGGATCAAAAAGTAGTATTAAAAAGCATAACTTAACCTACGTGTAGCATGCAAAAACATTTAAAAAAAATTTTTTTTTAATTTGTTTTTGTTGAAATAAAAAATATTATTTTCCATAAGGATTTGACAGAACTAGTTCAATGTTACAGTAGGTAAACGTTATCGTAAAATTGTGAAATTTGGCTTACAAGTAACCTTATATATTCAGTCTTAAAACTACTTTTTAGTTTTCTTGAAAAGTGAATTGGTTTCAATGTTTTTCGTTGTTTTAAAATAACTCTACAACTGCAACCCCCTCACGCGCAGCGCGGGGCGGCGTAACAGTTCAGCGTTCTCCACACAGATAGCACTAGCGTCGATGTGAAAGAAAAGGCGCGCAAAATACAAATTTTAGTATAAACCCACACTTAGCAAAGTCTACATCGGAAGATCAACAATTTTGGCAGTGTCAGTATTATTGAGTTGTTTCTATCAAACCGTGATGGGTCATCTGAAGAAGTTCCCGTCGAGGACGAAAAAGCGGAAGCTGCCTTCCTATTTAAAAAAATACTTTGATGATAAGAAGTAAGTATGCATAATATTTAGTCTTGATTTTAGAATATGCCTGGATACTATATAGGAGACTTATTGTGGTATTAGTACTGTAATTCAAAAAAATAATTATGTGCAATTCAATTAACTTCACTGTGACTTAAGAGGGACTTTTAAATGAGGCCTACAATAATTTGTAGTAGGTATTTACTGTCCAAACTTAAAAAAACATATATTTTTTGTCAGTTTGACGTTTGACGCATTAGCATTGTACCATCATATCTCTTGTATTTTCAGGAAAGAACCAAGTCACGATGGGGAGAAAGACGCAACAGAAACTTCTCACGTCTCAATGCTGTGTGGTCGTAGAATAGTGACAATTAAAGATATTTTCGATCAAGTGAAAGAATTAGATAATCATAGTCCTACAGGTTGTAGTTTCAAAGATTTGACATTTTTGCGGGAAAAGAGAGTTGGACTGAAGAGTGGTTTTGTATTTAAATGTTCCATGTGCAACATAACAAAGGTTATTTGGTCAGAAACAAAGAAAAATGATTTGATGGATGTAAATACAAGTGCTGTTAGTGGAACTATGGCAACAGGTGGGGGCCATGCTCAATTAGAGGAAGTTTTTTCCACAATGGACATTCCCCCGATGAGCAACAAAACCTTTAAGAAAATAGAGGACAAGGTAAATATAAATTATTTTAGGGAAACATTTACTGTATGTCCACTTATTTGCTTTGGATATAACGTAAGTTAAAAAGTTTAACCAATCCTTTATCCATTAATCATATAATTCATTTCACGGCTGTTTGTTTATCACTATTATTAACTTTATTTGATGTAAAATTATTATTATTATTCAAGATTTGCCATTTGCTACAATAACGTCGTATATTGGAGACCGTTACTAAGTTGTAGTTATTATTTTTTTTTTATATATATATGTACAATAGTTAATATTTAATTATATAACTACCTTTTAGGTAATCTCGGAGTTGGTAGCTACAGCTGAGTGTGAAATGAAAGAAGCAGCACAGGAAGAAGCAAGACACGCAGTAGAAAATGGAGAGGTTGACGAAGATGGCACGCCGCTTCTCACTGTCGTTGCTGATGGCAGCTGGTGCAAAAGGTCCTACAGATCTAATTACTCGTCACTGTCAGGAGTGGTAAGTAGGTTTGACCCCCCGTCTGGGCAAACAAATGTTGTGCTAGTTTTTTTAGAATTTTTTTACGAAATATTTAATCAATTTACTCAACTAATAATTACCGTAAGCTTTTCATACAAAATCTTTTATTATTTTGTGTTAAATTAAACGGTTGGTTGGATATCAGTTTTGTTATGGTTAGTTAGCCATCAGCAGGGACGTAACTAGGGGGGGGGGGGGGGGGGTGAATGATAAATGCTATATAACTGTTATTTTACTGTTTACGAATCATAACGGTACGTATGAACTTGTACGGTGCGAGAATGAGGATAAGCATACTGCGTTATCTGTCTGTCGTCGATGAGTCACTAGGACGGCGCCGGCGCGGCGTCAAAACACTTACACACCCCTCCCGAAACCCACCTGCCCCTCCACACACCATCCCTCACACCAGTCACCACGCACACACACACACACACATACTACAAACACAACACTAGCAATACTAGTAATATTATTAGTTACTAGCAATATTATTTTCGTGAATCATTTCGTTTTCAAATAAAATATTGTCTTTGAAAATACGAACCATATTGCATTCAATTATTTACCACCTATACAGTATCTAGGCCTTAATACTTTGAACTTGGGGTTAAGCATTTTAAGATCTAAATACTGTTGTATTAATGTATTGCACCGATGGACACACCACACATTTTTTAAGAAGATTTGTAAGGAATTGGGTTCAGTCCAATTGAAGGGGGGGCGCCAAAATAGGTGTTTGCCCCGGGTACTGAATAGCCTAGTTACGTCCCTGGCCATCAGTATTTTTGGATGGTTGGGCCATTGTTGGAGAATGGTTGGTTGGAAAACAGTTCAAAGTGATGGCATTTTTACCGTTGGCCAACTGTGTGGCTCCACAATTTACCAACGTTGGCCCAACCATCTGTGCTACATGGGCTTGCGAATAATCACCTTTCACTCCATCACATCAAATTGGGTGTGACAGGTTTATTGCTACGAGGGTATTTATCTGTTCTCAAAAGAAAATAATTCTCTATTATAAAAAATTGGCAACTAACGCGTGTATGTAATGTGTACTACTAAGGTTTTTGGGTTTTTATTTACAGGCGGCTATTGTCGGCCACAATACAAAAAAGGTGCTGTACATGGGAGTGAAGAATAAATATTGCACTCCATGCTCCCGAGCTGCATCTTTAGGAAAGGAGCCAACAGAGCATACCTGCTACAAAAACTGGGAGTCAACCCAGAGCTCTTCTAGCATGGAACCTGCCATCATCGCAGACGGCTTTCAACGTAGTGAAGAGATGTATGGAGTGAGATACGCTCGTCTTATCGCAGACGGCGACAGTAGCGTATACAAAAGGATTAGAGAGAGCAGACCATATAAAAGTATTACTGTTGAAAAAATAGAATGTAAGAACCATTTGCTGCGAAACTTCTCCAACAAGCTAAGGCAAATTGCAGTTACATCGAACAAAAACAAAAACAGTATCCTTATGAGGAAAAAATTGGGTGAAAACGTTTTCCGTTGTAGAATGGCTGTCCAAAAAGCCCAGGAATACAGGAAGAAACAAGATTTGCCAAACGTAGAAAAGATTAAACAGCTGAGGCTGGATATTTTGAATGTACCCAGTCATGTATTTGGACAGCATGAGCATTGTAGAGAAAGGGGATACTTTTGTACAAAGGAAGCGCAAGATGTAAATAGTGAAGGAAATTTTGTTCCACAGTTAGTGTCCGCTGGATTGTATAATTTAATCTGTGATGTTATTCGTGACCTGAGCCGCCATTCACGGAGTTTGATCACGGATGTAACCTCTAATGCAGTTGAGCACTACAATTCGATCGTGGCTAAGTACATAGGAGGAAAACGGGTGAACTTCGCCATGAGAGGATCGTACCAAGGACGGTGTTCAGCGGCAGTTCTTCAACATAATACAGGAAACACCCACTACGTACTCCACAAGCACATGTACAAAGCTAGCCCTGGATATTATACCAAAAGTACAGGTTTGAAAAGAAAAAGAAAGGTTGAGAAAGGACAGGGACAGAAAAAATCAAGAAAGACATTGTTTCAGGTGAGCTCTAACAGCGATGCGGATTATGGCGTAGCAGCCCAAAAGCCGGACATCGACGAGGAAACAATGAAAATGGAAACCGAAGAATTTCTAAAAAAACTTCAACGATCAAAAGAGGAAAGAATTCGAATCGAGCGAGCCACCGTCGAACAAAGTGACAGTGGAGAGTGGCTCGAAATACGCCGTAACCTATTGACCGCCTCTAATTTTGGGCGTGTATGTAAAATGAAACCAACGACCGGTTGTGGTTCGTTGGTAAAGCAATTATTATACTCTACTTTTGACTGTGAGTCAATGGCCTACGGCCGCCAAAATGAACCGGTGGCCAGAGAAGAAGCTGCTTCTTTATTACAGAAAACGATACAACCATGCGGCTTGTTTATCGACGACGAAAAACCTTTTTTAGGGGCATCTCCTGATGGGTTAATCGACGATGATGGCTTGATTGAGATCAAATGCCCATCTTCATGCAAAAACCTGACACCGGATGAAGCAGTCATCTCCAGAAAATGTACATTTTGGAAAAAGGAAAAGGATGGAACGATTGGTGAAATAAATAAGGGGCATGACTTTTACTACCAAATGCAAGGCCAGTTGAGCATTACAAAACGACGTTATTGCCAGTTTGTACTGTGGACAACTAAAGGAATAAAAATGGAAAAAATCGAACGAGATGATGAGTTCTGGCAAAATAACATGGTCCCTAAGTTAGAGAGATTTTATCTCAATTGCATTCTACCTGAATTAATTGATCCCCGCCATTGCAGATCAATGGAAATCCGAAATCCGTCGTATATTGTTAATGCCCAGGAAAAGCAAAAAGCATCTAAGAAGACAAACAAAAGCGATGGTTAAATGTCATCATAGCTTGTAAAATGATCATTCATTTTTGTACATATAATTATTTTTAATACATGTTTGTTTTGATTTTTTTTGAAAAGACTCATTAACATCAACTACATTGTAAAGCCGAAATAAATCGTTTTCTAAAGGAAAACATGAGTATTGAATTGACCATACCCATTTCCATCAAATTATTTAAACTCAGTTATATAAATTGAGTGTAAATGAAAACTCAATTCCATAGAAGAACTTTTAACGTAATGTATTAAAACATATATTGAAAAAACAACAATTAGTTATGGTATCTCATTTATGAAATAAATAAAGTAATGAATAAATAAATAAATAAAGCTATGAAATAAATTGCATATTTGCATAAACGTAATATTTCAAATTTAATTCAGTTTTACCAAAATAATATAGTAATAATTACCGGCTTCTCGCACGCACTACATACATTTTAAAACTAAAAAATAAAATTTTAAAACGTATAAATTAAATTTGTACGTTAAAAATTAGCGTAGCATTGCAGGCCGAATGTTTGTTTGTGTAAAAAGACAGATTCATTCGACCCGTCGCGTCAGCCACAGTATTGCACCATTTAGAAATGTACGAACTGTCCATTTTTCAACACTGCTCTATACATGGAAGTTACGATCAATAGGCTCAAGGTCAGAAACTAGCCGTGCGGGTTGCGGACCGTACAAATGCAGGAGTCGCAGATTGACGATTTTCAACCTGACTCCTGCCGCCTCTTAACTTTAAATCACAAATCAACACCCTTCAACTGGCAGCGAGACTATAATAGTCACGGTATATGGTTTCGATGGAATAATTTTTAAACAGTTTGAAAGATAAGATTCTAAACTTACATTTTGATACATAGATGAACTTCATCTAACAAAAAAAGATATCATTGTAATTGAGTACTAAAGTAAGTAAACAAAAATTTCAAGCAAAGTCAGCTGCACCATGGACACATCACAAAACTGCCAAACACGATATGTTTCTCAAATCATAGCAAGGGATATTTTTTGTCTAAAAAAACCAGGTGGTACCACTGCAATAAGGAAGACATTTCCAATATTATGGTGCAAAAATCACATTGATATAATCATAATGACCTATGATCTCACAACAACAAAAGCAAATCAACCTATTTTTATGTGTTCGTGAAGTGGCAGAGTGACTATAATAGTCGCAGTCGTAAAACACATTCTATTCACTGAAATATACAAGGTGTCCCGTAACTCTCTGGACACATGTATATAGCATTATTGCTTAGGTCAAGACAAACACATTTCACCATAGGAACATGGGTCTGTGGTGACTAGTCATGTGTTGTACCTAGTAAAATACTTGCAGTTATG
The DNA here is from genome assembly GCF_028750875.1 of Macrosteles quadrilineatus. Lineage (NCBI taxonomy): Eukaryota > Metazoa > Arthropoda > Insecta > Hemiptera > Cicadellidae > Macrosteles > Macrosteles quadrilineatus. The sequence continues at coordinate 71,508,218 of NW_026542595.1, forward strand.
TTCAGACAACAATACTTTAATAAATAACAAAAACAAATGATTCAATAAGCTGTTATGTTTTAAAACTCCTGATTGACGTATAACAGATTATTGTAAAGATATTTAGACAATGTAAAAGGAGTATTAGCATTGTTTAAGTTTGAATGGAGAAAAGTGGTCATGCAATGAAAAGAACACATTTCTCTGTTATTATTTGTCCATCCTTAACAAATAAGTTACCATTGAAAACTACATAGAATTCACTAACTTTTTTGTCTCGTGCAGTTTTTTTGTAAAGTTACAGGTTTCCTTGAAATTTGGCATCAAATATTTTAAATGGCCGCCATTTTCAAACGGTTGATAAATTTTTAGTACAATGTTAAACAAAAATAGGTCTTAACAGGATAAACATTATTACAAAATGTAAACGCTGTATCTCTAATTAATAAATAAACAGAAAACTAGGCACCACAGACCCATGTTCCTATGGTGAAATGTGTTTGCCTTGACCAAAGCAATAACGCTATATACATGTGTCCAGAGAGTTACGGGACACCCTGCATAGTTATACATATAATATAGTATCTATTAAGTGTATTTTGGTATTTTATTGTTTATATTGCACCACTGGTGCTGATGTTATCCGCTGATATTTTATCAGCTATTATATCAGCTGTTATCAGCCTAGCTAACTTCATTCCTTGTTGACCAACAACCAACAAGTCGAGTTTTTGTGTGATTTTACTATATCAGTTTGTAATTTTTGAATTAAGTTGTACTAGTGTACATGTTGCTCGAAATCGAGCAATTGAGGCGGTCTACGTAAAACGGGCGTATAAGCAAAAATGATGTTTTGAGAAAACACAAAAAGAATTTTCATTGCTTTCTCCTGTTGTCATAGTAATCATTATTCCTGTAACTTAAATTTAATATAGTTACTAGATCTATATTACAACACAGTCAATGAGTTTAAAACAAATCAAACGAATGTGTTTTTTTTTATAAATAAAAAATGTATGCCATGTTATACGCCCTTTTTAGCCAGAACACCTTTTTTATATAAAAAGGTTAGTAAAAAAGGCATAGTAAAGAGATCAAACCATATTTATTTGTTACAATAATAAAAATTGACATATAAAAAAGGGAAAAATTTAAAAGTTGGAAAATTGTTCATATCTGTCAAGAATAAATCAAAGAAAACAGTTAATTCTACGTTAACTCAGTTCGTTTCTTTTTCATTATGCTTTCTTACTTTATCCATTTTGAGAAATCATTGTTTCAATAAAGTCCACATCCTCTTCCTGTAGAAAACGGAATAAACATTTAACATCATTAACTTTAAGTTGGTTTACTTCTGGGTAAGGACACCTTTGAGTCGTAACGGTGCGAAAATCTCCAATCTGATGAATAGGCCGCCAATAACTGAACACTTCAAACTGTCCAGAAAAAGTTTTTGAACACAGCAGAGCACCATTTTGTAATGATTTGATTATGACATATTTCATGAGAGTAAAGTTGATTTTATGTCTTGAGACAGGTTTCTTCAGAAATAAATTATTAAAAAAAGGTTCCCAGTCTTGCAGAAGTTCTGGATCCATAAGGACTTCAAAGGGTGAAGGGTTCGTTCTGCACATTGCTGTTAAATAAGGCTTCGGATTTCCAATCACTTCATTATTTTTTATTTTGTTCCTGATCAAACCAAAGTTTCTATCGCATTGCGAGAAACTGTGTCCTCTAACAGGGAAAAGTTGTATTACATTTTTTTTAAATGTCCTTGCAAACCAAGAAGTGAACTTACACATTAGAAAATTTCTATTTTGGCCACCTGTGGCATCAGAAAGTAAAACAACTGTAGAAATATCAGGGAACTTTTCAATTTGCTTTTTTAAACAGTCATACAAGAAACAAATAACTGAATTAGGATTTTTAACACCATCACATTCAGTAAATGCGTAACAATAGCTTGAATCATCATTAAACACATGAATATTGAAGCAATAAAGCCAGAACATCCTTTTATAGAACTGGTTGTTAACGTTCAACTTTGGGATTGGATGGTTCTGGGAGTAATCAAACTCAAGAGTGAGTGTTGTTGAGTTTTCTTGCTGGCTTTTAGCAATGTAATCATTACGGATTTCCTTCCTCTTTAATGCCTTCCTTCTATGTAGTTCATACATGGGTTGGCAAGGATCATTTGGGTTACTTTTTAACTTGTTTTTGCATTCTTCACAAAAATCGCAAACATCAGTTTTTTGTTTTCGCACAGCATAGGAAAATTTAGTTTTAAAATATTCATAGTAGGTCTTATACGACATTTTTAGATCCTTATTAGTTTGATTTTTGTAGTAGTCCTTGAACATTTCATATAATGTTTTAATGTTGAGCATACAGTTGTCAAAGTATAACAAGTTTGTTTTAGCTTTACAATAATGACTTTCATCATGTGGAATCGATTTAAGATGATCACCCATTAGCGAAATAACATCATCAGGAGTATTACGTGGTCTATTATCATGAGTACCTCGCTTTTCTTCGAAAGAACCATTGGACAGAAGTTTGCCCTGTACAATACGCAATCGTTTCTCTGAAATTTGAAATAAATTTAGTATAAACTTTCTACAAACGGATAGCTTACTTCCACCGACATAAAGTACATAGTTCCATAAATTTTCTCTTGGTCTTTTTAGGTTTACAGTCTTTTTTTTAGGGCCTTCCGACTTTTCCATACACCGAGCCAAATAAGCATCTTGAAGGCTTTTTGATTGACCGCAATAAAAAGCATCGAATACTTCAACCTGGTTTTCAAATGAAACATTTTGATAGCATTTACCCAGACAGCACACTTTATCCCAGGGACATCCCATAGTAGTCCCATATGTCCTGAGAATGTCTCGGGATATGTGCGCTATCCTCAGGATATCCCGCAAAATCCCGGGACGAGTACGAAATCCACAGGATATCCTACAATATACCGTAATGTCCCGGGATTTGTAAGTTAACCTCAGGATATCCTGTAAAGTCCCGGGATATGTACGAATGCCATAGGATATCCTAGAATGTCCCATGACATCCCGGGACTTGTAAAAAATCCACTGGATATCCTGTAATGTCCCGTAATGTCCCGGTAACAAACTGAAGAAAAAAATACTACCACTGATGAAATGTACAGTATATCTAAATTTAAATGTTCAACAAGGCCAATATATAATTTGTTTTTTTCACTAGTGCTTTCAGAAACTTGGTTTCCATCTTCAGGCTGTGTTTACACTAGTACAGAAAGTAAATATTTACTTAATAAATTAATTTTAAACAAAGTTAAAACAGATGATTTAAAGGATATTGGAAAAATAAAAAATAATATTAGAAAAATTAATCTTTTGAATTTTGGATATGTTACAGTATGTTGTTCTTGATGTAATTATTTTCAGTAATTCCGAATTTATAATTGGGCCGTCTTCATTATTTAACAAATAATTTTGGTCTGTTTTTTTTTTTTCTAAAAATAAGATTCCCACGCATTAAGATGTTGAGGTTTTATAATTTATTTTAAAAGTTTAAGGTTTCCCAGATTGAAAATATGTCTTGTTAATACTATGGCTAGCAAGGGTTGACTTTACTTTACTGACATATTACTACCACTGAGTTCAGGAAAACTAGAGTTCTATCATAGTTGTGTGAAATGTGAATTTAATTCTAATTTTAAATTAATAAAACAACAAAAAACTAATTTTAATCATATAACAATCAATTATTACAGTGCTAATCTAATGGTGATTAAATAATCTATATTCAAATACCAGTATCCTCTCCAACTACCAGAAAAACAATTCAACTACTTGAGGCCTAAACAGATTAACAGAATCATATATAGCCTATACTGTAGTATCAAAAATATTTTAAGTATTGCGACCATTGCAACTGTCGGCTACTCTTTAACAACTTGAAAACACCCATAATCAACAAGCGCAGATAGCTCAGGAGGTAAGGTAAGAGGCTCACAAGGCGAAGGTACCAGGTTCGAAACCCGTCTGGGCCAGAAACTTTTTTCTCGTTTTTTTTTCTTCAAAATTTGTGTTTATTAACTATTTAATCAATTTACTAAACTTATAATTAAGCTTTTCATACTAAATCGATATTATTTTGTGTTTTTTATGTTCAGGCCCAGACCACACTTTATCCCAGGGACATCCCATAGTAGTCCCATATGTCCTGAGAATGTCCTGAGGACTACCCTGGGATGACCTCGGATGTCCCACGGATATGCGTGTGAGCTTATCCGTAGGACATCCCCGGGCGGGGACATTACGCATTCCTGTGGATATCCTGTGATATCCCAAGTTGACCATAGGACCACTATGGGATATCTTGCATATCCTGTCGCAATATCCGTGGGATGTCCTGAGGAGAAAGTGTGCTGTCTGGGTTACTACTACAACAGTTTTCAATGACAGAATGAACTTTAGAATCAACACTTTTACCTTTACTAGTTGTATAGCCTAGGCCAAGAGCACGTTTACGTTTCACTTCCTCATGAAATTTATTTTTCTGTTTGTTTATTATTTTTCTTGTTCTTTTCTTCTTAACTTGAACTATTTCACTTTCATCACTTTCATCATTTTAACTATTAATAATATAAATAAGCAGCATCGCACAGGACTATCAAATCACCTCACAAAAACAGGTGTACCAACTTCAATTTTCAAGATATTGCGATGAACCTTGCACCACTGAATGCTACACGAAATGGCGGATCAAATAAAGCGATCTGCGTAAAAAGGGCGTATGGACCCATACGCCCCTTTTACGTTGACCGCCTCAATTGCAAATAAGTACAGGAGTTATTTATAAACACATAACTTGTTTAGAAACTAAAACAGTCATAATTTCCGATGATTTTAAAAGAGACAACTAAAAGATTATTAACTAATGGGAATACTCACAATTTACATAACAGTCCTATTCCAGTTTAAAGGGTTAATTTTTAACAATCAAACTGCCATTCCATTCCATTCCATTTCGTTTTGTCATGAGAGCCGAAGCCCCCTGACTGCATACCCGGTACCTATCCTTTAGGACATACCCGGGCCCCATGATGTAGGCCGAAGCTTACGCATCAACCTTTAGCACATCATGGGCGGATGACTTAAGGTCATCAGGCTCGCCGGCTGCCGAAGCAGACCCTTCGGAAGGAGGGTTGCCCCTCGATCCTAACCAGGGATTCCGGCTGCTTGTTTAAGCGTCACTCCACCTGGGTTCCACTAGGTCGAAACCTAGAGGTCCATGGTAGAGCGCCCCGACGCATTTAGTGCAAGCAACACTCGGGACCTATCTAGTCCCTGACAGGCAGAACCCGCCATCGAAAGCCAGGAGGAAGGGGACCGTCAGCACGCTGACGGGGGGAACCCCAACCTCCCATTTACACCGCTGCCCGATCGAGGCCTTACCCATTGCTGGGAAACCAGAGATAACCAGAGCGATAGATCCCCAGATACCCCTGGCAGGCTCGGACCCAGCACCCGATCTACTTCGTTTGCCCGTCAGGCCCAACATCACTGCCAGGCCATCAGGGTTTCCCAAAAGGAGGCAGGTATAGAAGTGGGACCCACCCGGATGAACCTATCCACCAGAGGTGGCGACACCCTTGACTCAATTGAGGTTCCGGGAAGAACCCCCCACACTCAAGATAACCATACCGTCCGTGCTCAGAGACAGGGATTGGTTTGCATAAGTACCTACAAACCGTTGCCCTCACACTGCGGAAAGTTACGTTGCCCTTGAGTGTCCCCGTGAGCTGCGGGTACTTGCCCGTTTTCACCTCCAGGAAAGGTTACTTCCAAAGTCGAGGATTTGCCCACTGAATGCTGGTCGCACACAACAAGCAGGCCGAAGCCCAAAGAACCACAGACACAGGTAGGTTAGAGATTAAACTGCCAAACTGCTCAATCAAACTGCCCATGGACGGGAAAGGGTAAGCTTACAATTTAAGTCATCGTAAAAAGGCTATCAGCTTTTATAAAGTACCGTACCTAAGTTTTTTAGCCAATTTGTAGACAATAAGGTGTAGGCTACTTTAAACTCTACATGACAGAGTTAGGCAAACACTGGCATAACTCTGAAATGGTGTTATATGGTGTTAAATGGTGTTATATGGCTTACTCATATGCCAAATCCTTAAAATGAAAATTCTATAATTAATAACTTATATCATTAAACACAAACCAACATCTTTTTTAAAATTTTTAATACAACATATAGATAACTTACACATTGACTGTTTACAATTAACATATCCTCTTTTTCTCATTATTAATTTTTGCAACGGGAAAAATCTGTTTCATAATCATTGAAATAGATTCATAATAAATAATCTATCATAAAGTTTAAGATTAAATAAACCTGCCACATAGTTGTTTTATTTTATTTTTTTGGATCAGCTGTCTGAAATTGTGAAATAGGCATTTGACAGTTCTAATTGTTTACATTTAAATGTCAAAGCAAATGTAAACATTGTGAATTTTCTAATGCTTCCATGGAGACCAATTATTAATATTGAATTTCTGACAACAGCTGGAGTTTCAAAACAATGTTTGTTTCCCATGTTAATCTTATGGAGAAATACGAAACTTTAAAGGGCCCTAGGGCCTCACCCTCTAATTATTTCCCTAAAAAGAAAGTTTCCTGTACAACTTCACGTTACGCTCTTTCCAATGACACCAAAAACATGTCAATCGGTTCAGTAGTTTCGGAGGAGTAATTGTCACAAAAATCTTGCTTGCGTATTAAATAAGTAATAGATAATTTGTAAATGGTTAGGTTGGATATTATTTATTGTTCCTTGACTGAAATATGACATTACTTTAAAAAACTTGAGACAGTATTTTTAGCCGGTTTTTACTTTTTATGAACTTTATTGACTGTTTTGCCATCAATGAATATCGCGAGTGCGAATCTGCGAGTGTGACTGTGACTTTATGATATTTAGTAATATTTGTACATAAACTGTTTCTTGTGCATAGACTTAACAAATTCGAAGTTTGGGATATTACATGTAGCCCGTTTTTAAAACATTTGGTCTTAGTGAACAAACAATTTGATACACATGAAATAATCAACGCAAAATGCACCAGCATTTTATATTTATTTTTTTTATATTTGCCTTTATAACTAAACATACTCATGTAGGGGAATGAATTTTATTTCATTTTATATAATTGGTATTTGGGTTTTATATGTTTGAAAAATAATATAAAGATTTATAAAAGTTATAAAGATTTGCAAAAAAATGTCATTTTCCAAGAACAAGTCTTAGGTACTTAATTTGATCTTCAATGTTATTCCCTTTACAACAATTTGTATTTTTCCTACAGTTACCTAACAATGTACATGTTCTCTCACTGATAAGAGAAAGCAAAGTGGCCAATTCGCTCATCAGTGAGACAATGTTAACATTGTCTCACTCTAATTACTTTGTCTCACTCCAGATTTGCAACGTGAAGGCACGAAATAGTGAGCGCGTAACATGCAGGCAACGTCGTATGCGCAAGAAATACGTTGGCAGTACTGGCTGTAAATCAGCTGGTCAGCTGTTGTACTGTTGTATTTGTCACTTCACATTAAATGTTATATTAAAAGTTCACTTCTGTGTAAAAATAGGTTATGTTTCTTCACAAATTTATTTGTTTTATGGTAACTGTAGGAAAAGTATAATGTGCAACTCGAGTTCAAAGTACAATTGCCTCACTCGAGAAACCATTCCTCACTCGCCTACGGCTCGTGAGTAAGGATTTCTCTCGAGTGAGTCAATTGCTCACTTTTCTCACTAGTTGCACAAATTAAATTACTATTTACTACATTTCTTGAGAACATTTATTTGATTTTTGTCTGAAATTTATAGTGCAAAATCGTGAAATTTGCCAATTTCTTGTTTTTGGGTCATAACGTTCTTAAACAAAATGGTAATTAAAATCTTTTTGAATTTCCATGTAGGGGATTAAATTTCAAACATTTTGATTAACTTGAATTTTACATAAACAATTTTTTGTTCATGCAGCAAAGTTTTACTTTCAAAATTTGAAAATTCAAAAAACGGTTATTTATATTTTTTACCTAATGTCAATATGTACTTGTACTGTTCTAAATATTACTAACAATTCAAGTTTTTGGTTCGACAGGTTTGCTCTATTGGTTTAGTTTATATGAATTTTCTAAAATATGACTGCAAAATCGTCGAAAATGCCTTGCCACAACAGAGTTTGCCCATTGCCAGTTAGAGGGTTGACAATTGAAATAGTGTAAGACACTTGATCAAAATAGAGTTGAGAACAAGATTATTGATATGTTAGTCGGAGGATTGATTTTAATCCCAAGATTACGCCTCTACTGATTTGAATGGTCTAGCTAGACTCAACTTCTAATGGGTTTACCTCCTACCATATCAACTGATTTTAATTGTTAAATTTACCCTTTGTGTTATATTAGTACTGTATGTGTAAGCATATACATCAATGTACTATTGTAATCTTTATTATTTATTTACCTGGAGCTCGTTGTCGTAGAAGAGCATGTTGGGAATGTGCAAGATGCTCCGATGTGAACGGAAGTTCTGCACCAGCTTAGTCAGGTAGTTGGTGTCGTAGCCCGAGCTCTCATGGCGCTTGTATAGTGAGTTGTGATTCATCAGACGTTCCAGCAGCGACATACCTTTCAAACAAGCAACAGCACCCATTCATATATTAGGTTCATGAAACATTTATTTATTTTGTGTGTTTTAACGTCAAAGGTATTTTCTACTAGGGTGTCCAGTGTCTCATCAAAATAAAAATTCAAGGACAATACCGGGTTTTCCGGGTTCAAAATTTCCAGCACTAAGTTTGCTGCTCAATATAAGCAAAATTTGATTATTTCTCCCGATCGCAGGGACATCTGTGATCACATCTTTCAATCGTCCCAAAACCTTTGATGTTTTTCCACAATTGTGGCAACATCTGTTATGATATCCTGCAATCACGGCAACGTCCATGATAATTTCACATAATTGTGGCAACTTCCGTTATGATTGCCCCAGATCGCAGCAAAATTCTTGATATGATTGTGGAAGCGGTAGGGACAATTTCTTGAAATCGCAGCAATTTCTGTTATTTGTAACAGTTTCCCAAGACTTTGATTTTCAAAGAAGCAAAATGAGAAAGTTTGGTGATTTTAGGTGGATTTTTTTGGCTAATGTTAAAACATTAAAATTTCTTGGTTTTTTCTGGTCATCAAAGTTTACATACAAATACCGGTTTTTCCAGTGTCCAGGTCGGATACCCTGAAACAACTGACACAACAACAGGGGATTTTTCCGTCTTGTATCCTGTCTATGTTTTGAAAGGGTCTACTTTTATACTATCTAATGTCGACCTTTTTGTTAGTAGATAACATCATTTAACATTACACTGCCAGTGGGTAAAAGATATCTAAAAATGGACGGGAAAGGTGACAATAGCCAGAAGCAACTGCTGAGGGTCATCAGCTACCACGAGCTGTCTCATGCTTCTATGGCTATCAGCTGCTGTAGACACTTACCTAGACCAAAGTCCTTGGCTGGCTGAGAGGACAGGATGGGCCCCAACTGCTGAGGGTCCCCAGCCAACACGAGTTGTCCCGTGCTGGCACAACTCTTGGTAGTCAACACTCCTGCGATGGCTATCAGAGCCTCAGGTTCACAAGCTTGTCCACACTCATCTATGTACACGTACTGGAAGTTTCCTCCACCTCCCCCAGTCACTATCCTGAAAATAATCTTCACGTAATATTTGTAAATAAAATACATAAATATATGCTAACCAAGTCAATATTTTTGGCCTACCTCAAATCATAAAGTTTAAACTAGCATGTGTTCTAACTCAGTTTAGATCATGTCGGATATGGACATGGTCACCGGTAAAAAGCAGTATTAAATTTAGTACTAATCTTAAATCATAAATTAGCTGTAATTTGCATTCATCACGTAGTGATGATGCTTGATATCAGTAAAACCACAATCATTTCCTAAGGTCGCGAAAACATCATCATCTTCATTTGTTTTTAGGGTAAAATCCAGAGTATCTCCCGCGGTGACAGAAACATCATTATCGACTCCCGTAACAGCGGCAATCCTGAATATCTCCACAGCTCACAAAAACATTATCATCGGCGGTGAAATCCTGAACTGTACATTTTATGTACCTGACGCATGAATGTTCTCTAGGAATATTTCAATAATCTATCTATTGTCTATATTGTCTATTGATAGAGAGAGAGAGTGAGAGAGAGAGAGAGAGAGAGAGAGAGAGAGAGGGAGAGGGAGAGAGAGAGAGAGGGAGAGAGAGAGAGAGAGAGAGAGGGAGAGAGAGAGAGTGAGAGAGAGATCTTTATTTACAAATCGTTAAGATTGAAAATTGTGTCAATTATATTACAGAAACTTCTTTCGAGAGTGTCTTTCAGAATAATTTATCTACAGAGCTTGCCAGTCCAAGAACTCTCCAACGTGTTGATAACAAGTCTTATTTTATCATCCCAATGAGAGTCTTGTTATCAAGGTTCTACTTTAGTTTGTAATGCTTTTCTGCTTCTTTGCATTAAAAGAAAGTTTTAAAACATTTTCCTGGAGCCTCTTTAGTGTCATAATATCTGAAGCCGATGCACCGTTTTCTTCCGCCCAAGTTATTGCAGTTGCATAGGCACAGAGCGCCGAATCCGCCTTGACTGAGTGTGCAGCTGTCGCGTCGGCGTACTATGTGGTGGCCTCCGCCCTTCCATACCCCTCCACCACGTCTCTGCCATCTAGAACATCTTCAATGATCTCATCGTTTGTCATGATTTTACACTGCTCCTTCTAACCCGGCGGTAACATCGGCTGATGTCAGATCATCTGGATCGTCTATGAATTGTTCGGTTATTGCTTCTCTGAAGTCATTTAGCTCAGCGTCTGTTGTCACACTGTCATCTGTTGTCACTGCGGTTTGAGGATTTGATGTTTTTTTGTAATCCTCTAATAAATCCAGAGAAGGCCAAAACTTTTCCCATGAACAAGCAATTGTTTTTGTTGAAAGTTTTTCCCATGCGCTTGCAAGATTAAAAACAACATTTTTCAGGTTGGTTTCCTTTAAAGCTGTAACAACACTACCCTATTTTGATAAAACACTGTACAACAGGGTTTTTTGTAATTTGTTTTTAAAGTATGGATCACATTTTGGTACATGGGCTGGAGTATCGGAGTTACATTAGGGGGCAAAAATAAAGCAGTGATTTTTCCATCCTTACTTTTTAACTCATTAAAAAGTCCTCCATTAAATCATCTGGATGTCCAGGACAATTATAAAGCAACAAAAGGGCTTTGGAGGCAATATCCGTGTTTACAAAAACTTTTTTACTGATAAGTTTCATAAAACGATTCTGAAAAAAAAGATGAATGGCCAAAACTTTTTTTGTCATCCCTTTGTCGAATTTGTGTATGAAACTGGCAACTGTGTGTTTTTGAAAGCTCTTGGCTCTTTGGCCTTCCCCGTGACCAGCAATTTTAATTTATACGTGCCACTAGCATTTTAGCACAGCATAAAAGTTACTCCATCTTTGGCAAATTTGCAACCTGGGGCCCTAGCTTCCTGTCTATGAACGAATGTTTGTTTCGGCAAAAGACGCCAGAACATACCACTCTGGTCAGCATTGTAGATCTGATCAGGGCCAAAATTTATTTCATCCACAACTTCTTGAAATCTTTCAACAAAAGGCTCTGCAGCCTCTACATCACACAAAATCCTTTCTCCAGTTAGCAATCAAATTCCAAAGTGCCGTTACAATTTATCTAGCCCCCAACACTTGTACGGAAGTCGTCCTTTTTCATAATTTTGTTATAAAATAGTTTTGCCTTTTCCATGATAATATCGCCTGAAATAAGCGTGTGTCGGCTCCCTTCTTGTATGAACCAAGCATAAAGTGTCTTCTACTTGCAGAAATTCACCTGATTTTAACGTCTTTCTTACCTTGGAAGACTATTTACTACTCCTCTTAAAGAACGTTTCAATTTGCTCCTTCTTCTTTATGTCGTGTATAGTTGCACGCCCGATATTAGGCCTATATTTCTTAGACAGATGAGCCAACTTTTCATCCTTTTCCAAACGGTCTAAAATCGTATAGTTTTTACCTAAAGTCAGCGTAACATGCTTACGTTTTCCCTGCATCACACTGCACTTGTAGATTGTATAGTATTGACTGTACCCACAACACTAACTTCACTCAACTCACTTGCCACGCATTGTACGCAACTACCCATAACACACGTCAGTCAGTGTACTACTGTTGTGGTGTGGAATGTGGACACTCCGTTTTTAGGTCTAGACATGAAAATTTACTCACTCATCGTCGGAGACACAGTGCTGGATTACTGGACGATGTATTGAACGGCCGGATTATAGGAACTCTACTGTATTGTGCTGATTAAGAAGTTATATCAGCATTAGTGTCACCTGATATCATCACCAGCATTTGTATCATTTGGTGTCATTAGCATTAATTTTGTCACTACTTCATATTTTTGTCATTAAATCATAGGGAAAAACAGAAGTACAGTATTAGATATTCTTAGATTAAAATGAAGAGTATTAGATATTCCTAGATTAAAATGAAGAGCTAGTAATGAATACTGAGAGTACAATGATAATTTTCTGTATGAGGATGACTATGATGCAATGGTTCAAACAAAGATAAGATGAGTTAACATTTTGTTAAATAATTTCTTGATCATATATTTACACTCATAAAAGATGGTGTCATTTGCCTATTGGGTCTGATGATGATTGGAGTGTCCAATTGAAATTGATCACGACTTACACCTTTTATATATATTTACCGTCTTGTGAGTTAACATTATAAATGTAAATATATGTTTTAAGTATTATTAGACATATTTTAATTTACTTCCCATAACATTTTGTTGATTATGACTAGCTGGCTTGATTAATTGATGGAAAACTACATGATAAATGTATTACCGGCAATGTCTTTTAGCAAGTTTGGCATTTTTGAGTCAAATCAATGTCAAATATTATCTAAGGCTGAGAAAATATTCTACACTGAGTAACAACTTACAGCAAGCAAGACATTGGCCAGTAAGTTTTTTTTATTTTTTATTAAGGGGAATTATAATTGAACACAGTTGTATCTCAAGGGGTGTAAATGAAAAATTAATAAACAAACCTGCCTGCAGACACAATGGTGACAATGACAATGTGGTTTTCCAGGATCTTGCCAATGGTTGGCATTGTCACGTAGCCCTTCTCCTTGTTGTAGTTGGAATGGTTAATAAGATCTTCAGGAATATTTATATCCTACAAACAAAACCGGAACATAACAGAAAGTAGAAGACTAGGTGTTTAAAGAGGTTTAACAATTTTACCAACATACATAAATTTGTTTACTTTGTAGTGAAAGACATAAAGTATTTTTCCATTCCAAATAAATAAAAACAATACAAATAAAGCCAGTTTACTAGTATGTCTGAAACACAATGAGCCTTTTTTCTCGAACATCTAAAAATGCTCTTTTCTCAAGGGATTTATAAGAAACCACCAACTTCAGTAGTAAACATTTTAAAGAATACAATGTTAAGGCGTAAGGCCCTTAACATTTTCAATGGTAATGTAAAATATATCTCAATTTGATTGGCTACCAAAGTTGTTTTGACACAAAAAAAAATTTGTCATAACTCATTATCCACTAAAAGTATGAGTCACAGCTGTAACGGAAAGTGTTGAATGTAAATTATGAGGGTTGACCATAAATTAAGTTCTCTATCAAGCTACCATTGTAGCGAAGTGAGCTGAGACTGAAGGGTAAATTTTAATGCCATGACCAGACTAATCGTCCCATAAAGGTTAGAACTGGCTAAGGAACTTTAATCTGGTTCTCAGATTTGAACTAGCTCACTTGGCTGCGTTTTACAAACAACCCTCATAGAAGAATGTATACAAGCCATACAGGATATAGTTACTGGGTGTAAATCCTTAAGTATTTTAGTAAGAAAAATCAACATTTCTAAGAATAATTATTTTGATCCAACTTATCGTACATCAGATGACATAGAGAAGAGCCTGAGGATTTTGGCTGTGCGAGGCAGCACACTGATGAGTCTGGAAGCAATGTTGTTGCACGCAGCATTGGACGGAGCACAGACCAACTGACGTACAGCCTTTCCCAGGGATGCATGCCACACCTACGAACAAAACTGTGGATTAATTGTTTTTTCGTCATCTATGTGGAAAGAACTGATGTAGCGATGTTGGGCTCATGTGGATCGTTCTTTGGCTCAACCAGTACCTAAAGAGAAATTGTGCAATATTCCAAGATTGAATTTTGAAATTACACCCAACTCTGACTATCTCACTATTGTCTAGTTCACTCAGTGACAGCTTTAAACTCGTTGATACAGTCACAAGTATTCAAACATACACAATGACCTGAGGACCAATCGGGTCAATACTACTTTTTACTAACAACTTTTTGCACAAAATTTTCAGTGCTGACATGATTGGTCCTTTTTTTGTGTCCAACTCTCAACTTGTGTGGAAACTTTGTAGCTAAGGTAAACCAGTATAAAAATATCATGTAGCTGGAAGCAGAACTACAATTCTGTTTGGCACTGCGGTAATCAAACTAAACACTGGCATCGCAATTAATTTTTGTATATAATAGGTTACATACCTTAGTCCCTCTTCAGTCTTAAATTAGTCTAGGGATGACTAGTTTCGAGTCAAAGACCCATTATCAAATCCTTGTCAACGTCAAATTGGAGTTATTCATAAATCCGACGGAAGTCTTCATCAACACGTAAAGTTTACAATTAAAACATAATTTAAATACATTCAAAAGGCAGTCGGCTGGCCACATTAATACACGGGACTAACCGACACAGGTTGTACGGCAAACATGACAGCACTATCCATGGATAGTAAGTTACCATTCTGTAGGTTACCTGAGTAATGGCCTCCACTAGAGTGACAGTTTTCCCAGTTCCTGGAGGACCAAAAACCAAGTAGGGAGCAGTTCCGGACGACTTCTGTACAATATTTCTGACAGCAATTTGTTGTTCAGGGTTTGTACCAATCAAAGGATTTATCCAAGGTCTGTAAAATTGGAAATGAACACACTTAAGAACAAACTGATCAGAGGTCAATTAAGCATCTATATATTCATTTGAAACTGGTTTTCTTTGTGACAGCTAATTTGAGAAAACGGCTGGGCGTAGAAACTCGGTAGAGGTGTCTAAAGAAAGGTCTTGGTCTGTAGATGAGCCATCAAAAGAGAAACATGGTGAATTCCCTTGGGGCTCTGCCCCAGTGGCCTTTAAATTCCCATCCCATGTTATTCTTATGGAGGAAAACTGGGTTTTTGTCACAGCTAATTTGAGAGAACGGCTGTGCGTAGAAATTTGGTAGGGGTCTCTAAAGAAAGGTCTTGGTCTGTAGATGAGCCATGAAAAGATAAACGAGGTAAATTTCCTTGGAGCTCTGCCCCAGAGGCCTTTTAAGTTCCCTCAGCAGATTTGTTTACATTACGACCATATGCATAATTTTACACTACTTTTTAATGAAACAGCTGTTAATGTTTAACCCTTTGGCTGCTATGCAACGATATATCGTCGTTGGCATTCATGCCGAGAACTGCTACGCAACGATATATCGTTGTTGGCTTTTGTTCTGAGAACTGCTATGCAACGATATATCGTTGTTATGAATTTTTTTTTTACGGCGCTAAATATTAGGTTATTTTTATGCGGTTTGCGGCAAATGACGGTTTAATAAGTGTACTGTTCGTTAAAAATTATAACAACACTTGTATTTGTCGAGTTTTATATAGTACACTAATAACGAAAACAGCTGTGATCTAGACTGCACTGGAACAGAGTTATCTGCGTAGTTGGAGAAGACAGCTGTTATTGATGTTCTGAAGTTTAGTGCTTTGGTGTTTCTATGGTTATGCGACGTTTGTTATGAACAAGTTTATTTTATAGTTGGTGTTTTAGTGAGTTGACGAATTATGGGTGATCAAAATCGACCGAAATCCCCAGTTAGTGAGAACACGATATTCAATTTTGCCCGAGAATCGGGACTGAACATTAATTTAGATAATAGTGAGGACAATGAAAGTGACTCTTCAATTGATGATCTATCGTCTGTTGATTCCTCTCCTGCTTTTGTTGACGATACAGACGAGGATCCGACGTATGACCCTGCAATTCCGGGCACATCAACAGGTAGGAGGGCTAGACGTTTTCCTGAAATCCAAGATGATCGTCCTGACTTAGGCCTAACCTCTGACTCAGAGGTAGATGAACCTAGGCCTATACAACAGACTAGGCCTTTTGGTGGTAGGGGTGTAAGAGGTCGCATGGTAAGGCGTAGGCCTATGGGTAACAGGAGAGGTGTTGGAAGAGGTAGGCCTAACGCTGCTCCTCAGCAAAATGCAGGGGATAGTAGCAGCTGGGACGAGGTTGAAGAAGAGAACGATGAGGGATACAACCACCAGTTTCAATATTCAGAATTGAATGGACCTAAACATTGCCCGCCCCAAAATTCAAGGCCTATTGAATATTTAAAACTTTTTTTCACTCTTAGTTTGTTAGAGACTTTTGTCACAGAGACAAACCGTTATGCCAGAAAGTTCATCGCAGATCAGCGTCAGCAGCAAGGATTGTCTCCATTTAGTCGAGTGAGAAAGTGGGTGAATTTGACCGTTCTAGAATTGAAGGCTTTTATAGCAATAATTCTAAATATGGGACTAATCCGCAAGCCAAGCATAGAGAGTTATTGGGACACCCACTTCAGCCAAGCGACGCCATATTTTGCAAAAATTATGCCGAGGGATCGATTTCAGGTTATTTTAAAAATTTTTCATTTGGTTGATGTGGATAAATTGGTGGCACATGGGGAACCCGGTTACGATCCTTGTGGGCGTTTCCAACCGATAATCGATCATGCAAATCGGTTGTTCAAGCTGTATTATTATCCGACAAAGTCGCTCTCCGTCGACGAGTCTCTCGTCGGCACCAAAAAGAGAGTTGCCCTAACTCAGTATTTGCCGAAGAAAAAGCACCACAAGTGGGGCATCAAATCGTGGGTGCAGTGCGACTCTGTAACCAAGTACTGTGTGCAATTCTATTGCTACAAGGGTGCACAAAGGAATGATGACAATGAAAGAGTAGTTGAAGCAGGCTTGGGCAGTACAGTAATGATGACTTTATTGCGGATGGCAAATTGTCTGAACAAAGGTCACCACATGTACCTGGATAATTTTTTTACTTCCTTGTCTCTTGCCAAATTACTGTATGAACACCAAACCTTGTGAGGTGTTTATGTCGGGTAGGGCACCTATCGTAAACTTACCTCCGATTTGCTCGGACAGCTCGAGTAGTCCAGGGTCTCGCTGACAGTCCTCGTCGCTCGCTTACCACTTCTGGATCTTCGTAGATGTTACTGTCGCGCCGATCTGCTAGTACACAAGTATACACTGTGTACCTCGGCACGTCGACGCACCGTACACGAGTTGCTATTAAGGAATACACTAAATATGGTTACTCCTATAACTTGGTGTCAGCACAGCGACGCGCTGACAAGGCCAAGTCGAAGTTAACTACTAGGGCTGATAGATAACTAGGCGAAGATTAGAAAATAAAATAAATACCCAGCTCCTAGGCTTAACGAAATGTCTCACTTTTCAAAATTAAACAAAAAATAATCTTCTCGGAATTAAAAGAAAACGACGCTAACTCGCGATAAGTAAATAATAAAATAAAATAAAACTTAGAAGGCGCCTATGCCAATTCTTCTTGGCTTTTAGGAAAATAAATAAAAACTCTTGATTAAAAGAAAACAAAACCGCTTTGGATTACTAAAAGTAGGCGTAGGCTACTGCGACACTACACTCGCAGCGTCGGTCGATAAACTACGTTATTCTATAATAAACTACGATAAACGTCCTAGAATAGCCTAATAAATAACGTAATTTCCCTCGCCAAAGTGGATACGGGGATGAATACAACGTATACGCTAGCTATATACAGTGTACTCACGTAACACGATACTTCCAGATTACTCTCGCCTTCGTCCGGATACCTTATTATTAGGTTCGCTCGCACAGCCTAAGAAGGGTTGGTGTGCGCGAACCTATCGCTCGCCGCCGACTGTCCAAAGAACTGTCCACTGTCCGCTGGTCTCGGCTTCTCCCCACCACGTCTACGGCAGCGCTTCAAGGTGACAGCGGCCGAGTCTCGAACTAGGAGACCTGCAGTGGACATGTTTGACATTGTTGTCGTCGTGACGAACCGCCGCGATTAATCGTTCGCGTATATAATAAAAAAAATTACCCCTAACAAAATTTGACCATTACAACCTTAGTCACTGGTACGTTGAGGAAAGATAGGGTGGGCCTCCCAAGACAACTGTTGGGGAAGTACGCTGTAGGCCAAAAAACTTATGTCCGGAAAGGGCCCATTCTCATCATGGCCCATAGAGAGAAGGCCACAAATAAATCTCAGTTCATAATTCTCAGTACTGATAGTGAAGCAAAAAAAGTGACATACACTATAAGAAGAAGTGGAAGAGATATTGTGAAAAACAAGACAAAAATTGCACACCAGTATAACATGGGTATGGGAGGCATAGACTCAACCGACCAAATGCTATATGTGTACCTTGACGAACGGAGAACCATGGAACATTCAAAAAAAGTTATTTTCAATGTGATGGGCCGCATGGTGTTGAATGCTTATTTGCTGTATAAGCTAAACACAACTCAAGGCAGGATGAGTAGGGCTAATTTCATGAGATCGGTAATTGAAGAGTGGTCAAATGAATGGCTTGCCAGCAAGCAGGATCAGGGTCCTGAGGATAACGAGGGTGGTGGTGATGGTCCACGTGTTGGCTTTGGTCTGAGGAAGTTACCTGGAAGGAAAGAAAAACTCTGCAGAGCCTGTTCAGGTGAAAACCATCCTGAAATGAAGAAAAGAAGATCACGCACAATCTGTGTACGGTGCGGAGCTGGGGTACACGCAGAGTGCTTTGTCAATCACGTGTGCCAGTAAAGTGTCCCAAGAAAATGTAAATAGTGTAAATATTAACTGTAGTTCTTGTTATTGTGTTCATAAACTGATTTTTTATATTTTACAATTATTATTTGGCATATATATGCCGGACCCACAGTTACGCAGTTTCTTGACGCCAATCTACAAAACGGTAAGTTTTTTTTTGTTTTATTGATAACTGTGTAAAATTCATTATTTTTGCTTGCAACTTTCAGGATTTACTCAATACAACATGTACTTTCAGTTAAAAATAGAGTTTACAGGAAGAGTTGGATTTTTATTTATGTTTTTTAGTCTCAAAGTTGAAAAAAAAAAAAAATTTCGTCAAATTTTTTTGGGCGTACTTTTATATTTATTTTTTAATGTTTTATTTTTTTATTTATTTAGAATAAAATATCCTACAAAATAAAATAAAGATCAATTTAATAACTTTTATTTTGCGGAAGTTATGATATTTTTAGTAAAACTCTACAAATTCACCATTTTAGGCTTAGCAGTTTAGGGATAAAACATGTAAAAAACCTTAGCAGTTTTCGGATAACATGTCAAAAAATTCTTAGCAGCCAAAGGGTTAAATTGTGATTTACAGAATTTGTCAAAATGAAGTATTTGCAATGGTTTTTTCAGATTTTAAAATTGATTTTCTTCTGCATCGTGTCATGTTTTGCAATATAATATTCTATTACCAAATCAGTGGAAAATCCTAATATCACTATCTATCAATATATAAAGATAAGATATTTACAAAAAATTTTGATTATATCTAACTGTTGTGTACATCTTGAGTATTTCCATTCAATCTTTGAGTCGACTGCTATAAAGTCATCCCAAATTTAGAATTCACATTTGCTAAATCTAGTTACTTTTAACAAATCAGAATAAGTCCAGATATATATTTATTTCTTTGTTCACTATATTATAATTTAGTGAAGGTCGGATCCGGATATCGGACTACCGGATCCGCCGGATCCGAGCTACAACCGGCACCGGATCGGATCCAAAAAATTCCGGATCTTGGGCTGGATCCGGTTTTGATGGATCCGATTTTTTCAAATTTTTTCCCGATTTTTTCCTAGCACAAAGCTGTCTGTATCACTGTACAACCCCCATTTGTTTACTACACACAAAGCTGTCTGTATCACTGTACAACACCGATTTTTTTACTAGCATAAAGCTGTCTGTATCTCTGTACAACCCCGATTTTTTACTAACACAAAAAGCTGTCTGTATTACTGTACAACCCCGATTTTTTACCAACACAAAGCTGTCTGTATCAGTGTACAACACCGATTTTTTACTAAGACAAAAAGCTGTCTGTATCACTGTGCAACCCCGAGTTTTTACCAACACAAAGCTGTCTGTATCACTGTACAACACCGATTTGATTACTAAACACAAAGCTGTCTGTATCACTGTACAACACCGATTTTTTTACTAACACAAAGCTGTCTGTATCACTCTACAACCCCGAATGTTTTTACTAGCACAAAGCTGTCTGTATCACTGTACAACCCCGATTTGTTTACTAAATACAAAGCTGTCTGCATCACTGTACAACACCGATTTTTTTACTAACATAAAGCTGTCTGTATCACTCTACAACCCCGAATGTTTTTACTAGCACAAAGCTGGCTGTATCACTGTACAACCCCGATTTTTTACCAACACAAAGCTGTCTGTATCACTGTACAACCCCGATTTTTTACTAACACAAAAAGCTGTCTGTATCACTCTACAACCCCGAATGTTTTTACTAGCACAAAGCTGTCTGTATCACTGTACAACCCCGATTTGTTTACTAAACACAAAGCTGTCTTTATCACTGTACAACCCCGATTTGTTTACTAGCACAAAGCTGTCTGTATCACTCTACAACCCCGATTTTTACTAACACAAAAAGCTGTCTGTATCACTGTACAACACCGATTTTTTTACTAACACAAAGCTGTCTGTATCACTCTACAACCCCGAATATTTTTACTAGCACAAAGCTGTCTGTATCACTGTACAACCCCGATTTGTTTACTAAACACAAAGCTGTCTGTATCACTGTACAACACCGATTTGATTACTAAACACACAGCTGTATGTATCACTCTACAACCTCGATTTTTTACCAACACAAATCTGTCTGTATCACTATACAACTCCGATTTTTCCAGATTTTTTTTCTAACACAAAGCTGTCTGTATCCATGTACAAGACCGTTTTTCCCCCGAGTGTTTGTCTCTTGATGCAAACAACTTATATGGCAAGGCCATGTCTCGATGTCTGTATCTAGATGCAAATAACTTGTATGGCAAGGCCATGTCTCAGTGTTTGCCTCTTGATGCAAATAACTTATATGGCAAGGTCATGTCTTAGTGTTTGTCTCTTGGTGCAAATAACTTATATGGCAAGGCCATGTTTCAGTGTTTGTCTCTTGATACAAATAAATAACATATATGGCAATGGCATGTATCTTTCCGAACTGAATCCGACCCGATTTTTCGGATATCTTCACACCTCTAGTTTTTAGTTTTGTACCTGGATGATAAGCTAACGGCCTATAATTTTGTCTCAAAAATATCCCGTTAGTATTTTAATCTCACCCGAAGCTACGTGATAAAAATAATAAAAGTATGATTTAAATTGGCATTCTGTTAATTACGTTTTTTTTTAACCCGCCCTTATGACAGTGTGTATCTGGATCCGGATCCGAAGTTTTTCAAGATCCGGATCCGGTACCGACATTTTCTTGGATCCTCCCATCACTATTATAATTAGATATATTAAATAACATAAAAGCTGGCTGTGATAGGCAGCTAAGGTAATATTGTGCACTTTGACGAGGTAGGCAACTTCCTTGCAGTAGAGTTGAACGACGACAGGAAATGTGCGTGATTTGGTAGTGGTAAGAGGAAGGTATATAGGGCCCAGGTATCTTCATTTACACTCATACTACTCCACATCACCACAAAACCAATTTTTTTAAAAATGTTTAAGATGATTATAATTTTCATTATACACGTATCGACATAGAAACATAAAAGTAGTTATAAATTTCTCAAATAAAGATTATTTTGGGAAAACCAATTTTTATCCCATAAACTCTGTTAAACCATAGTCTGATTAGGCTGTTTCCCAAACTCTTTTAAATACATGTAGGTTCACCTGTTTCTACCAATTGTCATCCAAATCGAATGATTTTTATTTGAGTTATCAAGCTAACAAACTTCATAATATATACATACGAATTTGAATTGATAGTGCTTTTTGCCATTGGGGGACATCATAACAAAAAAGTAAATGGGTCCAGAGTCTAGGTCTTACCATGAGACCTACAGATATTACTTGAGAGTGAGAGGCCTTGTAGGAGGCATGTAACCTTCCTCCTCATTCTTCCCCAAACCTACTGTTGCAGGTAAAAAAACATCCACATATAACTTACTTGAGAGTAAGAGTCCGTGTGGGAGGCATGTAACCTCCCTCGTTCTTCTTCTCTGGGAAGACAATCTTCAGAGCCTTGTGTTTTTGAATGAGTGACAGAGCTCGATGCATGTTCATGTAGGGAAATCTGTTCACAGTAAAACGCACATCCACTTTCGGTCGCCTACCCATGTTTTCCACCTTTCTATATTCTTCTGTAAACCTAAAATTTGACAAAAAAACTGATACATTGTACATTGTTAATTACAGGGTAATAGAGGTTTATGCAACAATTACGTAAAGATAGTCTTTACAACACAAGTAGAATGTTAAGGCACAAGCTTTGGCGGGTGCCTTAAAAACTTCTACATGTGACATAAAGGCCAATTACGCGAGTTGCTTACATTAATTTCTATGACCATTAAACTTCAACTATCTGACATTTTCAAAATCTTTCAATATACCTTCCAGCAACTGTTGGTAGCTAATAGTTCACCTTAGATTAAGGAAAGAATGAGCTTTATGGAGTTTATGGTGGAACTCAGTAAATCAACAATAATTGAATTGTCCGTGAACAGTTGATAAGTTGACGTTTGAAGCATTACAAAATTTTACTTCTGTTCTCTATCCTTAAACCCCATTGGAGTGCTGTAAAGTAAAGCGGTAAAGTGAATCTTATTTGATGTATTTCCCAGTGACAAGAACTAGAATATTTGATTATTGAACGTTTGTTACCTTATAGCCTTTGTTCTTGTAGAAAGATGTTAAATCCTCCAATATATTTCGCCACAGTGTGTGGCATCATCAGGGAGACGAGAAGATCTATTTACACATTTTATATACACACAGTTTATATACACATCACCAGACCGTACGCTTACGTCGCAGCGGCTTCGCGAGCGCGAGCGCGGGCGCGGACGCGCGACGAACACCTGTTGTAGGGGATCACACTAGTACCGTCACCGTCTTTGTTCACTGACCTACTACTGCTGAGAAGGGTTGGTTTTGCGGGTTGAGAGTCTATGCTTTGTTGGGGTGGGAAACTTTCTCTATTGCGGGGTTGCCAAATCGTTCGTAGATTTACACTGTTGCCGGTTGGTGCTGTATTTTCTATGTTGTAAATGGTTTCAAAAATGACGGAACTGTTGTATTCTTCTTTTTTATTAAGTAGGTTGTCTGGTCCATTTTTGTTTACGTGTTTGTAAATTTGGTAGCTCTCTTGTACTTTGGCTATTGTTTTGGAAAGTGTGTGGTTTAGTACTGTCAATGAATCAGGGAATGTTATTTTGTGGGTAGGATTTTGTTTAAGATGTTTAGCCACTATTGAGGTTGGATTATTATGATGGGCAGTGTTGTGTTCTTTGAAACGCTTATCAAAAGTTCTGTTGGTATATCCTATGTATTGTTTATCACAGGGAGAGCATGTGATTTTGTATACACCTTTTTGCTCCGCTATCGATTGGTCTGTGGTGACATTAAAATTATAGTTTGGTACCGGGTTGGTTTTAACTTTGTATGCTGGATTGTATCCTGCTTTTTTGAATATTCTTCCAATCTTTTCTGTGGTTTTGTCGATGTATTGGATGGATACATATTTCGGTTTTGTGGTTCCAGTATCAATGGTGTTATTGGATGTGATAAGCTGATCTCTATTTATTTTCTTTTTCATTTTGTAGATTATTGTGTCAACTATTGCAGGATTGTATCCGTTGTTTTTGGCAATGTTTTGAATTATGTTTTTTTTCCTTATTGTATTCATCCTGGTTTAGGTTGTAGTTCAGGAGTCTATAAACTAAGGAACGAAAAGCTGCCAGCTTTTGGTTGTATGGGTGGTTAGAATCTGCAGGAATTACAAGGTCGGTCTGTGTGGGTTTTCTGTAGATTCCAAATTGTAGGCTTGAATTATTTTTTAATATCTTAAGGTCCAGGTAGTTTATGGATTTATTATTTTCTGTTTCCATTTTAAATTTAATATTGGTGTGTATTTTGTTGAGGTAATTGAGGACAAGGGTAGCTTGACGTTGGTTACAATTAAGAATTATGAAGGCGTCATCCACGTATCTTGCATAGAACTTAATTTTGTTATAGAAGGGGTTGTTGTCAGACAGTATGTGCTTTTCTTCAAAATGCTGCATGTATAGTTCAGCCAATGTGGCGGATAAAGGACCTCCCATTGGTCCTTCTCAGCAGTAGTAGGTCAGTGAACAAAGACGGTGACGGTACTAGTGTGATCCCCTACAACAGGTGTTCGTCGCGCGTCCGCGCCCGTGCTCGCGAAGCCGCTGCGACGTAAGCGTACGGTCTGGTGATGTGTATATAAACTGTGTGTATATAAAATGTGTAAATAGATCTTCTCGTCTCCCTGATGATGCCACACACTGTGGCGAAATATATTGGAGGATTTAACATCTTTCTACAAGAACAAAGGCTATAAGGTAACAAACGTTCAATAATCAAGGTAAAGTGAATCTTTCCAATTCTAAAAATTGAATTGAAAAGGATAGTTGAAGAAAATTAGTTGCAGGTAAAAAGTTTTACGGTTTATGGAAACACACTCAATGAAATAACAACAAAATGTTTTCTCGGGGCTGAAAATGCATTTGTTAAATGTGATTTTGAAAAGTTTGAACAATCTATACTAATTGCTTTTCAAATGTGACTATTGTTCAAAAGGTATAAGTTATTAAAGGTAATTATAGATAAAAAAAGAGGCTTCAACGTGGACTTCAAAGGCGTGTTCATGGAATGTATCAAGCAAAGCAAGGCATAAGCCATTGGGTAAGTACAAGATAGAAAAACATTGATAAATTTCAACTGTCGGGACTTGACTCCATGACACTTAAACTTTTCACCATCCTTTACTTTGCAAAAATCTCCTATGCCAACAGCCTCTTGAAAGGGTGACACATGCCGAATGGATTCAACAAAAACACATAGTACCTCCCAATTAAAACTGTGTTTAGCATGTTTATTCAAACCACACTTATCTACAACATTTAGAGTGGATTTTGCAACAAGATAAATGAGTTTAGATTATATTTACTCAGTTACTCACTGGCGATGCAGACTAAGAAGCAGACCCTCGGCTTTGATTTCAATAATCATAGCTTCATAAATCCATTCGTTGTTATGATGGAACTGAACATGAACTTTGTCTCCTTTTTTGACAGAAGGTCTTCCTTCTGATAGGTCTGGAACCTGACAACATCGATGCAATTCCACTTTGAATGAGTGTAAATAAGCCAATATTTACGAACTTAGTTTGGAGCTCATTTTGGTTCCATATTAAGTGATTTCCATTTGAATTTCAAGTCTCTACATTTAGTACAATACATTTTCTAATACATTTCTATTCTATTCTATTAAGGGTTTTCTCTGTAACATCCCTTTTTAGCTGTCCTACTGAACCGATTTTTATGATTGAGGTGTCATTTTAAAGCATATGATCTATTGCAAGGACGAATTGTAAGTACAAAGGTAATTTCTTTTAGGGCTCCACACCTATTGTCTTTACTTTATTTCAACAGGTCCTTTCAGTGTTCAGGTGCTGCTTACAAACTTCCTTTTGAACGGTTTTAAATGTGAATTGTATTATTGTAATTTAACAGCTCTTAACCTTAGTTGAATTCCCACAGTCAAGTTGTTAAAGATAGACAAACAGTTTATAAAAATAGAATTTAAACAGCCTGCTTCTGTTATTGATTACTGTACTGTGACCTATTAAGTTTTGTTTTAGGTGAATCTTTCTTTATGGATCTACAATAAAAATATTTTTAATATTGTACCGATTTTGTTGTAAAAAGGCAACAAATCAATACAGGGTAACGCGAAGAACAGTCAGCTGGTTTAAACAATAGATCAGTATAGACCAGAATGCACCACGCACTAAAGCAGGAGAGGGGAGAAGTCTAGCCGGGTGGTCATTTGCTCCCACGAGTAGCCAGTTCCTATCCAAATCTCATCGTAACTAGTTCGGTAAAATTGTTTTTCGTTCGTGGAAATTAAATTCATCTCGCGGCGTTTGGTCGGGCAATCTTAAATTTCCTTAAAGTCGTACAGCCTATATCCCTAAGGGATATAATTGCCCCGCGATTGGAAATTAGAATCAGTGTCATTGTCAAAAAGTGAAAAAGTTTGTTACCGGCCAACGCAGTTCCGCCATTTGAAAATTACACGTTCGTTTCACGAGTTCAATTCATCGCGTCTTGTAGAATACCGGCTAGTTACATTTCCCAATCCCTTCCCCTTTATTTGTGTTATATTTGTGGACGTCCAAACTGTAAGTAATTTGTGTTATTTATTTGTTAATTTAAGATTTCAGTGAGTCGCACTTTTGTAAATTTTTCCTGTCTTGTTTTGTCATTTCATGTAGAATAAGCACATGTTCACAGGTTCGAATTCAAATCACTGATTTTCATATCCATTCATATTGTAGCAATCCGCTTTATTAATTAGATTGTAATAATCCTATAGTATTAAGAATAAATAGGTAAAAATGTTTTTATAGGGCAATTCAGAGTTATTTAATAAGATTTTTATAGTGTTGGAATTTTTACACAGAGTCATTGTTAATTCTCATTGTTGAGCGAATGGTACAATTCTTTTAAAGAGTGTCACAGTCAGTATCTTTTGGGGGAAATAAATTATTATCAGAGGAGGGAGCAGGTAGCTGGTTCGATTGATACGGAAGTGTTGTTGGAGGTTGTGCCAGTTTGAACATAGATGAACCACCAAAGTGCCAAATTAGCTATAAAATAATAAAGCAACATTCTGATAAACATTACTACGATTGAATACAATATTGTTCAATCAGTTGGACTGCGAGACGACCTTCGTTTTTAATCGTTGGCCAACGAAAGGATTTGCTTGGTACAGGTCATCTCAACCATTAGATTAAATACCACTCTTCCATTGATACTTTCGAGATCGGTGTGAAACCGCACCATACCTCCCCTTTGATAAATCCATTCAACAGTTTCAATAAATTTCCAACTGATTGTGTATCTCAAGGTCATTTTTATTTAAAAGAACACAACAACGACTGTAAACTGAAACAAGTGTATTTATTAAATTCTGTGCAATAAATTCAAATTGTTACTCACTTTTAGTTCTCAATAACCTTGGTATTTTAGTATATGCAATAGTATTTAATTGATAAACAAAAGGTAATTCAGTAAATCATAAGCCACTACAAAAGATTCACCTTTTAAGTGCAACACTAGTCACTAGTGTAGTAGTGAGCAAGTAAATTCAGTGTAGAATTAAGACTGGTAAATTGATCTCATTAAAGGTATTACTTTTTTGGAAGAACTACAAACAGTGCCAGGGGCGTCCCCTAAGGACCTTTGGGGAATATTTATATTTTGCAGGGTCCACTCATATTTTTCAATAACATCAAGCTTCCACTGCCAAAAAGCTCTGTCTGATATTTTTATTTTCTAGAGTTCTTCCAACCCAGGGGCAACCAACATTTGTAAAGAATTCATTTGAGAGCATTGCAAGGAGCAAATATATTTAAATATAACATTTAAATATATGAGAGTCTAAGTCAGAGTTACTTTTCTTTTTTTTCTTTACAAATAAATGGTAGCAGAGCGTGGTTTCTTGGTACCGTTTGTGTCTGTGCGATTCACTGAAATTGTTTAGATTATAAGAAATTCTATTGTTATTGCCATCGTCATTGTGTATTGTGCTGTAATTAATTGTCAATTGGTTTTTGTCATCGTGGAATATTCGTTTTGTTAAAGTGAGATATATTATCGTAAATTGAATTATTTTCCTAGCGGGAAAAATGCACGGACAATTTGGGCCTGGGTATAACACAACTGCAAATGATCGACGCGATCGTATGTCAAGGAGGAATTTAGAGGAATTACTCGATTTAAATGCGCCGATATACCAAAACAATGAACAAATTCCACCAAATAATAATGGAGTTAATTTAGGTAGACAAAATTCCGATTGTCGTTTACCGATCGTAAACGATGACCAACCATCGCCAATTAGACAAAATTCTAATAGTTGTTTAATGGACCTAAACAACCACGAATTGACTGAAATGCTATCAAGTACGTCGAATGCAACTCAAAACAACAGTCATGCCAATAGCTCGTCGTATGTGGATATTCAACCTTCAAACGTCGAACGTGCGAGAGAGATGGAGATATTCACTGCACAACAACGCTCGTCATTTCCTGTAGCGACTGGTTCATTGTCTACTGTTGCCCCGGCCAGTGCCACTGTACAGTCGCAACACACCCTCACTGACCATACCCAACACCCACACCCACACACTCGACCTCTCACATACACTCACCATGACACACACGTACACGCTCACGCATACAATGTCAGTCAATCACTTTCCAAAACTGATCAAATCGTGGTAATTGAATTAATTAATAAATTGAACATAGTCGACGGCACAGATAAACTTGAATTAATTTCATTTCTCAAAAACATCAAACCAATATTTGATATTTCTCCGAATTGTCATACAGAGATCATTAAACTTATTATCCCTAAGGTCAAAGGTCAAATGTTCCAATTGTTCTTAGAAGCAGTATCAAGTAACGCACGCTGGAATGTCTTACACGACGAGATATTACACAGATTTATTCCGTCAATTAGGCGACGAGAGATTGCATCGTTTGAGTTAGATCGACCACAACAACCGAATGAAACTTTTTCAGAATACGTCGATCACATCATATCTATCGCATTCGCTTTAAAATCGTCAATGTCAGAAGGCGAGGTGATTGAGATTGCTTTGACAAAATGTAATCCAACTGTTCGAAGTCATTTTCCGTTCGGTCAAATGCCGCAAAGCTTATTTGAGCTAAAATCATTCGCAAATAGAATCACTAGTTCAATGCGTGCCGAAGAGAGATATTTTGGTAATGCAAATCGACGCCCTTTGATTAATTCGTCGCCTAGGGTTGTAAACCAAACTCGTCATAATCCAACTACGTCGTCAAACGATCTACGTAATAGACCCAGGGAAAGGATCGTAAAATGTTATCGTTGTCAAGGTGAAGGTCATATCGCTAGGAACTGTAGGGTTTCTTTAAACTAGATTCCGACGTTGTCAAGGGCACACAACGTCGAACTGTAAAGTTATCGCCCAACAAAAGCATGCAAGCAACAGATGTATCCGCGAAACTGCCGCTGATTAAGGTATTGTTTGGAAACAATATAGATTGCCTATCGCTGATAGACACTGGCAGTAGTAGGTCATTGATTAGTAAAACACTTTTTAATAAGTTGAAAAGTGCGAATTTGATCAAACAGTCAAGTAAAATTAATCAATCAGTAGAAGTCGCGAACCGTCAGAAGATAACTGTACGGACGGAAGTCAAAGTTCATTTTAAGATGGATAATCTGTCATGGGACTACAATTTCTGGGTAGTTAATCAACTTCCGTTACAGTTAATATTGGGGTACGATTTTATGAAGTTTGCGCGAATGTCCGTGAATTTAGGTGATTCAACAGCGGAGTTTAAGTTTAGGGAGAGTATTAAATCATATTGTTTGATAGGAGAAGGAGAGATCCCAACTTGTGATAAACCCGATCTGGGTGACTCACCGCTCACGGAAGTCGAACGAAATAGCTTCGAAAACCTGCTTCGACAGTTTAGCGACGTTGTCACAGACAGAATCGGCTTAGCAAAGACTGAGCCTTACAAAATTCGTTTTAGTAAGGATATTGTGCCATTCCGACAAAGACCTTACCACGTCCAGCCAGATAAGATGGTAATAATGAGAGATACTGTACAAAAATTGTTAGACGAAGGGGTAATAGAAAAAAGTGTGTCAGAGTTTAGTTCCAGCGCTTTCCTAAGACCAAAAAAGGAACCCGGGAAATTTAGATTGGTAGTCAATTATAAAGAATTAAATAAGTTTATTGAAATGGACAGTTTCCCACAACCAGAAGTAGATAAAGTTTTTCCTTATTTTAAAGATGCTCGTTATTTCACTACACTTGATTTGAACAATAGCTATTACCAATGCCTATTACACCCTGATAGTAGGAAATACGTCGCTTTCAATGTAGGATATGCCTTATATCAGCCTCGTACTTGTCCCCAAGGAATAAAAATCGGCAGCCAGGTGTTAGGACGCATAGTCGACGAAATGCTAGGAGACTTAAAATTTAAATGTGTAATAAACTTTGTCGACGACCTCTGCATTTATAGCGCAAACCCACAGGACCATTACAATGACTTGAAAATGGTTTTGGAACGTCTAAGAGCCGCCGGACTTACGATCAAACCTAGCAAGGTCACCTTGGCAAAGAGGGGCATGCGTTTCCTGTCACACATAGTAAAGGATGGTAAACTGTATGTGGACGATACTAAAGCTGAGGTTATTAGTAATTTTCCTCGACCACGCAATTTAAAGGGTGTACAACGATTTATCGGCATGGCTGCTTTTTATGCCAAGTTCATACCTAATTTCTCCGAAATCAGTAGACCATTGAACTACTTAAAAAAGAAAGGCGTAAGATTCAGGTGGGGTCCCGATCAACAATCTAGTTTCGACAAAATAAAGCAAACATTGTCCTCGCCAGTCGTACTTCATTTGCCAGACTGGTCGAAAAAATTTATTGTGTCGTGTGACGCAAGTGAAAACGCCGTAGGAATTGTCTTGGAACAGGAAATTAACGGCAATAATGTTCCAATTGCTTTTGCCAGCAAAACCTTCTCAGGCGCTCAATTGAAATACAGCATGTATTTGAAGGAATTTGCCGCTGTATTGTACGGCCTGGAAAAGTTCAAAGATTACCTTACTGATAACCCATTCATCCTCAAAACAGATTGTATGGCTGTAACATATGTTATGGGTTCGGACAAGACTACTGGTATGTTAGCGCGTTGGAAGCTACGATTTTCACAATTTCCATGCGAAAAAATCGAGCATTGTAGGGGCACACAAAACATAGTAAGCGACGCTCTGAGCCGGATGTTTGAAGTCAATGAACCACAACAGACTAAAACCCCCGCGCCACAAAGCGACGTTGGCCCCGACCGAGTCAAAGTCAACAAACAACAGCAGACTAAAACTCCCGCACCATAAAATGATGTTGTCCCCGAACAAGTTTTCTTTCTACAACACTTCCCTGAAACTTTTGAGTCACTGAGTTCGAAACAATGCGAAGATCCACAGCTCCTCAATATTATAAATAACATCGAAGATGGAATCGACGTGCCAAATTATTTTATAAAAAAGGGTATACTACGTTATCAAAAAAACCCCAGAAATCCGTCTAAAATCGTTGTTCCGACTCAAATGAGGAAAATGCTAATGAAATATTTTCACGACATTTCAATATCCGCTCACTTGGGAATAAAGAAGACTATAGGGCGAATCACACGCGAATTCACATGGGAGAAAATTTTCGACGAGGTTAAGCAATTTGTCAGATCATGTAACCTTTGTCAGCTGTCTAAACCAGCTCAAGCGTTAAATATTGGCCTGATGAATTCTAAACCTCCCGAAAGATGCTTTGAACGATTACACATCGACACCTTTGGACCATTAATACGAACCGCAAATGGAAATATGTACGCATTAGTTTGTGTTGATACATTTTCGAAGTTCAGTTGGATTATTCCATTAAAAAAGGCGAATTCCAAAACAATCATTGCTGCGCTAAAAGAAAAAATTTTCACCCAACATTGTTTCCCAGAAATAATTGTATCTGACAACGCATCCATTTTTAAGTCTGAAATGTTTAAAAGTTTTCTATTCAGCTTAGGAATAAAACACATCAATACTTCTGTAGCTAGGCCAAACTCAAATCAGTCAGAAAGAGTAAATCGAAACCTGAAAATAGCGTTAAAAATATTCCATTCACAAACACAAAAACGCTGGGATGAAAATATCGCATATTTAAACATGGGTTTAAATTCAGCCGTCCATGAAACAACCAAAGCGACGCCTGCGCGAATTTTCTTAAGACGAGAAATTAATCATCCATTGCAATTACAGTGGGACATCGATCAGGAAAACGATACCGACGTTACAGAGGATTGTATCGCAAAAATCATGGATAATATTAAATCAGCCCATCGCAAAAGTAGCGCCAGATATAATAAAAATAGGAATCCATCTCCGTTCAAAGAAAACGATTTGGTATTATATAAAAGGTACATACCAAGTAATAAAGCCAACGAAGTATCGCACAAATTGACTCAAACATGGAAAGGTCCATACGTCGTAACCAATGTGTTAAGTCCAGTAAATGTCAGAATTGAATTAGTCGAGGATCCCAGTATAAATCGAGTAGTTCATGTATGCCAATTGAAAAAATATTACCAGCGGTAGGCGAATCGTATCGTATTGTTTTGTATGTGTTTAAATGTGGTAACGTAAAAAAATTGTAATTGTAAAAAAAAATATTGTTGTGAAATGGTAATAGTGAGTGATTTCCCTGACAGTGAAAAATCAATGATGTGCAACGGTGTAAGTGTGCTGGGTGACTCGCAGGCCAGACGGATGTGCGAAACATGGACTATGGACGACCCCAGTGTCAACATCGACGCCAGTGGGACTCGAGGCGGATGGACAACTACAAACCTATTATCATCCCTAAAATCCATAATGCCACATCTCCGTAAAACATGCTTTCTAATCATTTCTATCAACGACATATTTAAACGAGTCCCCCCAAATCATATCAAATCAAATATCAAAACCATCACAAAACTCATTAAAGCCAGCAGCAGAAATATCATCATTTCAACCCTCCCCCCCCACCCTCAACTATAATCCTCAACATCAAACTCAAATCAAAGAAATCAATATTTTCATTCAATCCTTACACAATCCGCCCAGAGTAAGAATTTTACAATTCCACAAGCTATTCCACCCTTTAAATAGTACACGGACGAAGAAATATTATAAACGTAGATATCCTAATGGAAAAAGGGACATTGTTCACCTGTCACGAGAAGGTTATCGCATGCTTATCGCATCACTGACAACACTGCTATCGGACCATTGTTGAGCGCTGGCCCACCCCTCCCCGCTGCGCCGCTGACTCACCACAACAATGGACTACTACTACTACACCACAACAATGTACGAGCCCAGCTGTTCGCCACTTCTGACAACACACTCTGCGGGTGGTCACCTTGGTGATACACCAAAATGTTATTCTGTGCGCGGGATGCCTTTGTGTGTTCAATAAGGGAAATGATCAGTTGATGTCCTTGTTACAAAATAGATCATTGTTATAGTTTAGTGTTATTGTTGCCATAATTTAAATTGTTGTCGTTATTGTTGATTGTAAATTGTAATTGTGTTCATGTGTATCGTCGTGGTCCACCGGCTAGACCAAAAATGCTCCGAGGTAGTACGATAGGTTGGACTGTCCTAGGCCGATCACGGATCATTTTTTTCTGCTAGGGGGCATTTTGTACCGATTTTGTTGTAAAAAGGCAACAAATCAATACAGGGTAACGCGAAGAACAGTCAGCTGGTTTAAGCAATAGATCAGTATAGACCAGAATGCACCACGCACTAAAGCAGGAGAGGGGAGAAGTCTAGCCGGGTGGTCATTTGCTCCCACGAGTAGCCAGTTCCTATCCAAATCTCATCGTAACTAGTTCGGTAAAATTGTTTTTCGTTCGTGGAAATTAAATTCATCTCGCGGCGTTTGGTCGGGCAATCTTAAATTTCCTTAAAGTCGTACAGCCTATATCCCTAAGGGATATAATTGCCCCGCGATTGGAAATTAGAATCAGTGTCATTGTCAAAAAGTGAAAAAGTTCGTTACCGGCCAACGCAGTTCCGCCATTTGAAAATTACTTGTTCGTTTCACGAGTTCAATTCATCGCGTCTTGTAGAATACCGGCTAGTTACATTTCCCAATCCCTTCCCCTTTATTTGTGTTATATTTGTGGACGTCCAAACTGTAAGTAATTTGTGTTATTTATTTGTTAATTTAAGATTTCAGTGAGTCGCACTTTTGTAAATTTTTCCTGTCTTGTTTTGTCATTTCATGTAGAATAAGCACATGTTCACAGGTTCGAATTCAAATCACTGATTTTCATATCCATTCATATTGTAGCAATCCGCTTTATTAATTAGATTGTAATAATCCTATAGTATTAAGAATAAATAGGTAAAAATGTTTTTATAGGGCAATTCAGAGTTATTTAATAAGATTTTTATAGTGTTGGAATTTTTACACAGAGTCATTGTTAATTCTCATTGTTGAGCGAATGGTACAATTCTTTTAAAGAGTGTCACAGTCAGTATCTTTTGGGGGAAATAAATTATTATCAGAGGAGGGAGCAGGTAGCTGGTTCGATTGATACGGAAGTGTTGTTGGAGGTTGTGCCAGTTTGAACATAGATGAACCACCAAAGTGCCAAATTAGCTATAAAATAATAAAGCAACATTCTGATAAACATTACTACGATTGAATACAATATTGTTCAATCAGTTGGACTGCGAGACGACCTTCGTTTTTAATCGTTGGCCAACGAAAGGATTTGCTTGGTACAGGTCATCTCAACCATTAGATTAAATACCACTCTTCCATTGATACTTTCGAGATCGGTGTGAAACCGCACCATACCTCCCCTTTGATAAATCCATTCAACAGTTTCAATAAATTTCCAACTGATTGTGTATCTCAAGGTCATTTTTATTTAAAAGAACACAACAACGACTGTAAACTGAAACAAGTGTATTTATTAAATTCTGTGCAATAAATTCAAATTGTTACTCACTTTTAGTTCTCAATAACCTTGGTATTTTAGTATATGCAATAGTATTTAATTGATAAACAAAAGGTAATTCAGTAAATCATAAGCCACTACAAAAGATTCACCTTTTAAGTGCAACACTAGTCACTAGTGTAGTAGTGAGCAAGTAAATTCAGTGTAGAATTAAGACTGGTAAATTGATCTCATTAAAGGTATTACTTTTTTGGAAGAACTACAAACAGTGCCAGGGGCGTCCC
Organism: Macrosteles quadrilineatus; assembly: GCF_028750875.1. Lineage (NCBI taxonomy): Eukaryota > Metazoa > Arthropoda > Insecta > Hemiptera > Cicadellidae > Macrosteles > Macrosteles quadrilineatus. The sequence continues at coordinate 71,543,674 of NW_026542595.1, forward strand.
CTAAGGACCTTTGGGGAATATTTATATTTTGCAGGGTCCACTCATATTTTTCAATAACATCAAGCTTCCACTGCCAAAAAGCTCTGTCTGATATTTTTATTTTCTAGAGTTCTTCCAACCCAGGGGCAACCAACATTTGTAAAGAATTCATTTGAGAGCATTGCAAGGAGCAAATATATTTAAATATAACATTTAAATATATGAGAGTCTAAGTCAGAGTTACTTTTCTTTTTTTTCTTTACAATATTGTCAATTAGCAGTTTTGTTAAGAAATAAATAACTTTTAGTCGAAGAAATATAGGATATGACCTTAAAAAAATTGCAAGAAAACGTTTTATGGTTTTATTTTGAAGAGTTGGGTTTGCAGAATGACATACTAAAAGTTGCCAAAAATCGGTGCACGAGAAAACCACTAAAATCACAATTTAAAATGGCGGCTATTTCCAACATTGGGCAAACTAAAAAACACATTTCACATGCATTTGTTATGCACATTTTTCGAGATATTGACTTGGGACCACCGCCTGTATTTATTGGGTGGTTAGTACTTCATTTTGATAGGGAACATGTTTTTGGCCGCCATCTTGGATCCGCCGTATTGGACATAGATAATTTTTATTCAAAGTAATGATAGTGTTGTGACACATCATTACCAACTACACTTTTACACTGATTTCAATGCCGAAATCCGTTTTTAAATATCTTTATTCATTTAGAAGATATATTCAAACGAAAACTCTCCACCATACATTTCTTATGGACGTTTCGTAGTTTGATAATTTTTTCAAATGATTTTTCTTATATCTCCAGTTCCTTTTGACGCTTGTAGTTCGTTCTAGGCTTAAAATATTCAGTAATGTAAGGGCTTTCATTTGAGCTCTTGATCATTAAAATCAGACGACTTAATGACCAGCCACGAACCTTAGAACAATATTAAATTTAACTTTTTAGAAATATATATTTTATTAAAAGATTTATAACTGGGGTTGTTAATACGTCACAAAGTTATTTCTGGTCTCAAATTACTCAGTAAATGTTTGGCTTTGATTTGAAATGTTTGGTATTGATCATTAAACAACATCTGACAATTGTAAAATAAGTCATGGACCATAATTTAACATTATAATGTATTTATATTGAAATTTGTCTTTAGTTAAAGACGTATATCCCCAATTCTAAATAACTCCCAAAACACTTTATAGTCTTAAATAATTCGCCAAATTATTGACTTTTATTTTAGCTATGGATTACTTTCCAGGAGTTATTAGGGTTTGGGATATATGTCCTTAACTAAAGACAAATTTCAAAATAAATACATTTGAATGTTAAATTAAGAACCATGACTCATTTTAAAATTGTCAGATTTTGTTTAGTGATTAATAAAATCAAAGCTAAACATTCACTGAGTAATTTGAGACCAGAAAGAACTTGGTGACGTATTATCAACCCGAGTTATAAATCTTTTAATACAAATATATTTCTAAAAACTTAAATTTAATATTGTTCTGAGGTTTGTAGCTGGTCTTTAACTCGTCTGATTTTAATGATCAAGATCTCAAATGAAAGCCCTTACATTACTGAATATTTTAAGCCTAGAACGAACTACAAGCGTCAATAAGAACTGGATATATAAGAAAAATCATTTAAAAAAATTATCAAACTACGAAACGTCCATAAGAAATGTATGGTGGAGAGTTTTCGTTTGAATATATCTTCTAAATGAATAAAGATATTTAAAAACGGATTTCGGCATTGAAATCAGTGTAAAAATGTAGTTGGTAATGATGTGTCACAACACTATCATTACATTGAAAAAAAATTATCTATGTCCAATATGGCGGATCCAAGATGGCGGCCAAAAACATGTTCCCTATCAAAATGAAGTACTAACCACCCAATAAATACAGGTGGTGGTCCCAAGTCAATATCTCGAAAAATGTGAATTAAAAATGCATGTGAAATATGTTTTTATTTAATTTGTCCAATGTTGGAAAAAGCCGCCATTTTAAATTGTGATTTTAGTGGTTTTCTCGTGCACCGATTTTTGGCAACTTTTAGTATGTCATTCTGCAAACCCAACTCTTCAAAATAAAACCATAAAACGTTTTCTTGCAATTTTTTTAACGATCCCTATGTAAGTTTGTTTAGTTTGCTTGGACTATTTCTTAAATGAACCTTCATGTTATGTTTATTTTCAAATATGATGATGTTTTTTCTGGAATGTTAATTTTTTTCAGATACAAAGTCATTTTTGAAAGGTAAAAGGGTATTGCATTGTTCGTTATGCCTCTGAAACTAGTCTTCAAAGCTATTTAACTGTGCATGGGCTTCTTCATTATATATTATTTCTTTATGCTGAAAAATTCTAAACTGTTCTTTGTTTAAATTAATCAAAATCATTTGTGAGAAAAAAGTTCTGTAAGAAAACGTTAACCACAGCTCACAATTAAAAACATTAAAAACCTTAATAAAATTATATTTAAAAAACAAATCGTACCTCAAGGAAAAATAAAGTGTTACAACGCTTCAAAACTTGGTCTATCCGATCGTAGTTCTTGACCTGGCGTTGTTCTTGAAGCTCCTCCAGGTGTGCCAACAGAGCAAACCTGTCAGAGTAAGTGTCTGGTTCAAGCGGAGTGATGAACGGAGCCTTGGACTGGGCAACCTGACTCAGAGCCTCCTTGTAGGACAAGGGCCCGCACAGTAGTGACCTATGGACCAAATGTCAATAGACATTGTCTGGATATTAAATAAATTAGATAGGCCTAACTAATTTAGATTTGATTTTAGATCCAAAGTCAACACACAATTTAAACTGTGTAGACCTTTTTGTAGCCTATAGCTTAAAGTTGCTGATATAAAGAAAAAAATTGTGGTGCTTTATTGCCAGGAGGAATGAAGGACACTCAAACAGATAAAACCTAAGATTCAAAATAAATAACACACAGGAAATCCAAATTATCAAAACCACGAGTGGAATGTTTACATAGTTTAAAAAAAAATTTAATCTATGAATGTCAGGATGTATAATTAAGTTTGTATAATTTTAAGTTTGTATAATTAATTGATCCTTTACTGTACCAAAATGTTTTTTAAAGTACGTCTAAACTCCTCTAAAACAAGAGGGTTTTCTAGGAATTGAATTGTTCTTACGAATTAAATCCTTTCTAGGAATTAAGTCCCTGGCGGCCGAAAAAAAAGCGTGCACGCAATGCGAGGGTTGTTCTTATTAAAGTACAGATTTTCTTAGATGTATCATGTTTGTGTTCTCAATTTTAAATGTATGACAAATCTTAGAAGAGGATGAACCTGAGGATGTGGCTGTCACCATGAAACATGTAGTTCATTAACGACAAACAAGGATATTGTAAGGTAAGTAACAAAATATTTCTATTAATTTAATCAATATCCAGAAGTAAGACGATGAATTATAAATCGTTCTTCTCACACCTAAGCTGGCAGTCAGTCAGTACTGTAAAACTATTTTACATAGCAAATCGATGAACAATATAAAAATCATAAGTGGCTTTCATCTGACAGTTCCAACCAATAAATTAAATCCTATACTCTAAAACAAGCGCTTGTGCGGACCAACTTTTCGAACAAGGATTTTAAATTATTTGGTATATTGAAATGTTATCGACTAACGTCAATACCTTTTTGTAGCTGCAGTTAAGAAAACAGCTGATACAGGTAGTTTTTATTGCAATTTATGTATTTATAAAGGTGCATTAACATTTTTTCTTTGAATCATCAAAAATGTGTTCACATTGATTACCGTATAATAAATATCTTTAATTTATCTAAATAACCCATCAAATAAATATAATGTTTAATTCCAACCGAGCAAAGTTCTTTCTCCTGGTTCTAAATGAGAAAAAAAATTGTGGAATGGCATTCCTAGGTTTATTTTAAGAGGGGGAAAATTGTTAGACATTTTCATATTATCTTTTAAGGAAAAAATGATGATCACTAATAGTGCCAGCAGTGAATCGTGAATCAGAATTTCGGCTCATTCCTATCTTAAAATTTTAACGCAGATATTCATTGCTAAACACAGGCGTATCCACAGTTATAAAAATTCACAGCTTAATCACAGATCGGTTTTGAGATTTTCATGTTTGAGTCGGGTACCCAGATTTAATACATAAAAATGAGATTTGAACAATCCTACGCATTAGTGCACAATAACATTTTACCTTGAATAAACCTTAGTAAATAAATACCTCGAAAAGAAGTAGGTAACTTATCTCAAACTATAGGCTATGTATAGTTTTTATTACCTTAAAACTAAAACAAATTTGATAAAACTCACAGCATTCTTTTCAAATTTTCTTCATCTTTTTCACTCATGTTGTCATATCTTTCCAACTTGTGTATCAGGAATTTGTTATAGTAGTGTGGAACTTCAAACGAGCCAAGGGGCACTTTGATGACAAGTTTGAACTTGCTGTGAAAAAAGTAAGAGGAATTATACTAGAGGATGAAATAAAATCAAAATTAAATATGATGGATTAATCTCCATACATTTGAATAAAAAAAAACTGAAACTAGTTTATCAAGGCTCGTTTTTTCAAAGAGAAATTTAATATTTTAAATTAAATGTTGCATCTCACACATTTAATTTATTTATTATTTTGCTTTAGAATTGCAATTAGTCCAATCTTTTGACTCTAATAAATTATTAATTGATTTTATTATGTCTATTTTTTGTTTTCTCTCCAACCTTGTGAGCACTTAAGTCAAAATTTGAAATACAAGACAATAAATGTAAGACAATTTTCAATTAACACACACATAGAGTGTATAAGTAAAAAAGTAACAACATCCCCAATTTTATGTGCAACCGTGCAACTTATGAAGAATCTACCCATCCTGTCAGCTCCCACTGCATCTATTAGGTAGGCCTTCCAAACTATCCTTTGAGAGAAAAAAGGCTTAAATCATAACCAAGCTATAGATGGATTGTTTCAATGATTAGATTTACATCACGTTTACTTCCCTCCTTTTACAAGCATTGATTGAGAGTGGCATTCGTCGTGAGACTGCTTCATATAATCGCATGAGGAGAAGTCAAAGAGACTTAGAGAGTGAGTTGTTCAACACGGAAAGAGTGTTCAACAGTTCACAACTTGATGTAGTCAACCGTTAAAGACCTTGTACCAGAAATATTAGTTGAATTGTTGATGACATTGTTATAGCAGTAATTAAGTCTGACATTATATTCCAGCAAATAAGTTTTGGTTAAACTATTTTTGTGTTTGTTTAATTGTTTGTATAAAAATCTATTAACACCTGATAAACAAGCTGTCAAACAAAATAATCATTTAAAGTTTGTTTTCATTGTTTATGTTTACTTCTTAGCAGTTTATTTTTAACTGGATTTTTTACATTATTTATCTTATTTATTAGTTCCTATCTTATTTATTAGTAAGAGAATGTTTATTTATTCCTGTGTTAACTATTTCTACTTCAAAAGCTTCATACAAACAGTTGTGCATTATCAACATTTCAACTGTGTTTTAACACAGCTTAAAGTGAACATTGCCATTGCACACTTTTTTTGGACACTCCATTTTCATAGACCAGCTGGAATCAACTATTTTATAAGACAGGATGAAAAGACATCAAACTTTACTAAACCGAATACAATGTGCTGATGGCAAAGTTCAGAGCTATTGATAGTCAAAAAGAAGTTTGAAAACTGTTGATCTGTTTGAAAAAGTTGGTGTAGGCAACAAAATGTGAAGTTCATTAAATTAATTCTGAATAAAAATCTTAACTGGATATCCCAAATAACCCCTGATAAAAACAGTTGTAAAATTTTCACGTCCTAACTTTTTACAATCACAAAATTTTGGAAATAGCATACTGGGTTCATAAAAAAACCTGGTCACCTCAATAATGCAGCTCAGCGATAAAATGTCCTAACCTCACTGGTGTAAGTAGGTTTGTTGGGAACATACAAATTTTTAGTTTTACCTAACCAAAAATTGTAGACAAAATAAATTAATATAATGTGGAATTCATGTTCAAAGTGACTTTTTTACGCTTGATAAAATTGAAGCACGAGGCATGCTGAGTGAATATTTTGCTCTTGTTTACAAAGCGCCGCATTGCTCACTAGTTGAAAAATAGCTATTTTTCCACATATAATCGCATAGCCTAAACCAAGAGCACCCAGTGTTCACATCATGCAATATCATAAATTTGTGTTTTTGTTTTTTTTTATAAACCAGTGATTTGACTTACTTTTGTTCTATATACTCAGCAGGTAATATAGGACCTTCCATTTCCCTAATGATGGTCTCCTTTTGATGGATGTACGGAGCTGTCGGGGCCAGTTCGTCCATCAACTCAGACTCAACACGGAAAATCTGAGGGTTAAGAGTAAAATTCAACAACTTCAATTGAAGTATTCGATTTCTTGAAACACCACAGTTGACATAGATTAATATAACAGGAATTATGACTCCTCTCGTCTCACCTCCTCCTACCCTTGAGACCCAATGTTATTAGAACAGCTTTGATAAGTTAACATAAAAAAAAATCTTTTTTGAAAACGCAACTGACTAAGTTTAGGCATAAACACAAGATGTCAGAAACTTGTTGTCAAGTGCCTTATTTACATACCTGTTTATGTCTTAAGTAACTTGTTTTACTTTGCTTAATAACTTGTGATATACTTTGAATTTTGAAACTTTGAAATAATTCAATTATTGTGTATCACTTACTCTTAAAATAATTTTGATCTAAACTTCAAACAAAGTCATTTGCACCGTTGCACTATGTAGGAGTACCAAAACTGCCAAACATGGCAAGTAAAAAAAAATCATAGAGGGATATTTTCTTTCCAAAAATAAATGAGTGATCAAATCTCTGCATGCACCCTCAACAGTAATAACCACTAAACTATTATATTAATCAATATGGTTTTCAAAATATTACTCATAAATAATTGTTGTACAGTATGCTAGTACTGTGATGTATTTATTTTCCATAGTAAGAACGATTGGTTATAATAATTTTAGTTAGCATTTAACTGCAAGATTACACTAAAAAAAATATATATAGGTATTTTAGTTTTATGTGAGTGGAAAAGCAGCCGAAAACACCCTCTTGCATTTTAAATGTTTAGCACCTGATTGAGGGTTTAAAACTACATATATTCATGACATTTATTTTAAAAATTTCTCAAGACTTTGAGTTAGGAAATAAAAAATACAACGCTCTTGTTTTTTTTTCTAATTTAAAACACTAACCAAATCCTTGAGCAGGCAAAGTCTGTTGGTAGACATGACCTTGGCCACTAGAGGGTACAGATAGGCACCAGGCTCCTCAAACTTTGCAGATACATTCACCTCAATAGGAACATCTGTGAACAATGAAACACATTACACATCTGCAAATGTAGCAACTCTTGCTCAACAAATCCATGCATTCTCTGGTAAGGCAAAAACCTTTGAAAAATGTTTGATTCTATTGGATTATTAAGAAAGTTATGAAATGAAACCGTTCTAAACTTAACACTTGTTTTTACTGTACATTGAAGGCATAACATGAAATAGATTTACATGAAAATTTGAATTTAATTCAATCGTCAGTTTATCTTAGTTATCTTAAATTCCTATCCTTCTATGAGACTGATTTTCTTTTCAAGCTTCTTTTTTATCAAGAGAATAAGGACCAGTCCAGTACCTAATCAAGTACTTGTTTATCACTTAGGTTGGCTATGTTCATCACTGAGTTTATTCAAATACACCTGTTGGCATGGGGAGATTTGGTCATGTTTTGTTTAACAGTGGGCTTGAAGGTAACAGAGATGTTACTATCAGTGTGTCAAACTAGCTGGAAGGGATATACCAAGTCTGTCTACACATCGTAACAAACTACAAGAATATTGTATATTGTATAACCCTGCTTTGTTCAATTCACAGGTGTTTTCAAAATTGCCATCCTCACAAGGATGAGGACTGATTTACAAGTAAAACTTCAAACACACAGTCTGTTGCTGACAACAGCAGAAACTCTCTTCACCCTTGCTTATTTGATTTCAGGCAACCAACCCCATGAACTTCAGCTATACCACAAAGTGATGATACCTTGGAACACGTTGCTTGCTTTGCTAAGTTACTTCCCACGGTCTACCCAAAGGATGTAACAAGTGATTCTCCTTCACAAGACTAGTAATTAGAAGCTTAGGCTTGATTAAGCTGATGAGAAGGTTGGATACAGGTTGCTTGTCCTACACTATTAGCACTGTAGGCATATATTGTACCATTAAGTAAAGAAAGAGAAATAACATTTTAAAATTGTAAATTACATCTCAAACTACTTACTATTTAAAAACGTGAGAGGTGTCACACTTATTTCACCCAGGTTGAAATTTTTGAATATTTTAATGATATTAGCCTCTGTGTAAGTTTGACCTCCTAGCGAGACATTGATGTTGAGATGGCACTGCTCTCCGAGGCGTAGGATCACTTCTTTGTCATCAACGTTTCTATTAGCTATGAAAAATGAGGCGCCACCTACAGCTGATTTGAAGGATGACCTACAGAAATATTTACATTGATGAAGAGAACACATGTGATAATAAATGTTGATAAACATGTATTTTAAATTAAACAGCACTGAAAATAGAACACAAAATAAATTACCTATAAAAAAATAAATGATTGCAAAAATATAGTTTTAAATGTACAGGTTTTTTTTATACAACCCAAATTATAAGTGAGAGTCACTGTATCACAAAACAATGTTGCAAGTTGGCAACCTTGATTCCTTTATTTCCTTACTGATCAGCTGATATGCATTGTTGTCTGTATGGTTAAGGGTTATTGGAATTAGGTACTATTAATTTAAGAATAATAAACAACAAGGTTTTTTCTAAAACACAAAGAACCCATATTTTTTATTAATACACATTTATTTATGGAAAAACCCCAAATATTGTATTATTCATCCTTTACATTTTTAGCAAAATTCCCATTGAGAGAATAAATTATTGCCATAGGTGGTTTAAGGCCCGGGACTACTTTACTTTTTTGTTTTGACATCCCCAGAGGTCAAAAATACAATCCGTTCAAATTCATCTATGTCATACCAATATTATAATGTGAAAGTTTGTGTGTTTGTTTGTTCGGTTTGGGTTTGTAGTGGTCGGTTTGGACTGAAATTTAGCACGATGAAAGCTCACATTCTCTATTAACATATAGGCCTATTCTTAGCTCAAAAATCCTTTTGGACTCCACCCCATTGGCTCAAGTTACCGCCCCAAGGCCTTAACAGCTTTTTCAACTAAACAAGTTTGATCCATGATAGGGAGCGAGCTGGTCTAGTGGTTAGAGCACGAGACTTCGGGTCCTGAGGCCCCGGGTTCAAATCCCACCAAATCACCAATGGTTTTGATCTAAGTGATAATGCCGCAACCCATAGGTCTAGTTTGAAGTAATGTGAAAAACAATTCTGGGCTTGTGCCTAGAGTCGTAGGACAAAAAAATAATATATATATACATATATGATGTTGAATAGCGTTAAAAATTTACTAGGTTTACCAAAAGTGTGCAGCTCTATTCACTGTCAAAGTTTGATTGTTTACAGTTACAAGTATGTTTATGTTTTTAATTTAGCTGATTCAACTGGGTCAATTGAGCTGATTCTTTCCCATGAATAGAGCCAATATACCAAATCAAATATCTGTGTAAACAAAGAGTGAGATTTGTTCTTTTATAATAAAAAATATTTACAAGAAGATGTGTGTTGTGTTTAATAATATAATACAAGAAAGTAAATGTTTTTGTAATAAATAATTATGAGCCATACGTATTTCCACTATAAAAAAAACTACTGTGACTGTAAGTAAAATTTATTACAGTCTAACTCCTATAATAACATACACACTACAACATTGAAATGCCAAAAACGAGTTACCGTTTCTCGCGATACAGAAGTCGGAACTTGTGCTCGTCATCGTCGATGTGCTGCTCCTTGCTCTGCTCGTTGATGAAGGAGACATCGCAGAGGCGACACTTTGTCTGATTGACCACCTCCGGTCGCTGGATCTTGTCCCTAAACACTCCCGTCTGGTCGACGTACACCCGTGCTCGGGTAACAAGGGTTGGTGGCTGCACCTCTGTAATTGCACAAAATTACTGTTATAATTCCTCAAACATACACCATACATGTGTCAAGTTGTGTCCATTTTATTTTGTTACCCTTCATTTCCACTTTTTGTTTTATTGAAGAATGTTTAGTTTCTTGTTTTGCCTATTCTGACTCTCTGGGTTGAGTAAAAACAGTTTCATTACTTTAAAGTTCTTTCCTATGTTTTATTTGAGTACTTTCTAAGGACTGCTTTAGATACGAGTTTCTGAAATATCATGAAAACTTCTACCTCTACCAAAAATGAACTTCATACAATTAATTGTAAATAAGACAACTAACTCAACTACACTTATAACTGGGAGTTAATTAAAACGATTCAACAGAATCAAAGTACAAGTGTAAACAGCAAAACAACAGACAACTATGTATAGTTTGTTATTAGAATGCCCATCTACACCAGAAACATGAGAATTGCTCAAGTCAAAAGAGAGGCCCTTCTATGAACTCTTCCAATGAATAAAGCAGCCTATTCACCATTATCATACAGGGCATTTTTAAAAAGGGTAGCTCCAACTCAAGCATTTGTGAAAAGTGTTCTAAATAAACAACAGTTGCACTCTGAAGCCGATGAGACTAATATATCACCATTGGTTGGTCACTGTCCCGAGGTTAACAGAGAAGGTTGGATGACCACTGGAGGTACTGTATTTGGGCTAGGCTCTGTTGTGTGGCTTTTAAAAGTGAAAGTGTTTAAAAAAAATATAAGTTGATTGAAAGTGGATAGTTTTTAGATTTTGATTAAACAGGGAACTAACAAACCAATTTTTGTTGCGAAGGTAATGTGGCATCAAAAAAGTTGAGTGAGCCTTTGTTCTAATGATGGTAATTTGATAGAAAGAAATTTATCAAGGATAATCGAGTTAATATTTAATTCAAATGTAAAATCAGGAAAAAAAGGAAATCTTCTGACAGACACACGCATAACTAATATTTTTGAATTGTCGTCGAATAATCATGAACATTTGGTGACCAGAAGTGAACTCCTCTTTATAGAACCAGTTGCAAACAGCCTAAATGAGGAAATAAAGAATACAAAGTAGAGATGGATAAAACACACACTGATGAAAATAAACCACACTCTAGAAAAAGAAACTGTTGATTGGACGTCACAAGGTGTAAGGAGAATAGGAAGAGGAAGACCAGTAGGACGATAAGTGTTTAAATAAATAGAGGACAGGAAGGAGTTGGGAAGAAGTGAAGAGAGGGACCAGTGAATGAAACTTCATGATATCATATACTATAGTGGGAGTTGACAGAACTAAGTTTTATGTAAAGGTACAAATTTTTTACACAATAATGTTTTAGAGTTTATCAGCCTACAGGAGGTTTTGTTTGATCATACGCACTATTTGTAATATTCTGTACACATTGTGGTGAAAGTAAAGAAAAGACTCTTGAGTTCTAGTTCCATAGATAACTAACTCTGTCATATTAGCAGGTTTAGGGTTATCAAACAGCCACGCTACCTTAAATATATGCAAGTTAACCTCAAGTGAATTTTGCACACCACACATTACACTATTTTATAACCATTTACACTTTGCTATTTTGACACTTACGGCTAGGATGGGGGTGCTTGACAACACGGACGGTTTTGTTGGTTTTTTCATTCTTGTTTCTTTTACGCACGACCTGGTACTGTATCAAAGTATTCAATAGGTTGGGTCGTACAAGACTCGTGTGGAACTGAGGTTGGTACTGGTTAGTGAATATGTCAAGTAACTGACTCGTAGAGATGACCCCCACGTTGCTGTCCACTGGATGTCTTCCTAAGGCATCTAGTAGCTGAAGATACGCTCCAAAATGAATGGCAGAATCTAGAAAGTAAAGTTATATTATACTAAGGATTTACAAGTTCAAACATAACGTGGATTAGCTTCAATCCAATATTTATGTTGATAGATGACTTGTTTCTGGACATTACTATTCCATTTTCAAATCTTAAGTGAAACATTTAAACACAGTAGTAATGAGATAATACTTGAGGGATCTAAAAGATCCTGCACTTCTAAAATGATTTATTTTACAGAAAAATTCAAGATACATTAGATACTGTCATGTTTTCAAACATCCATCAATGCCAATTGTAAAACTAAAGCATACTAAGGAGCCAACGGATTTCTCACCCTTTATAGCAAGACAAAAGAAATATTAATCTAACTGTACCCTCAACTTAAGGAAACAACTTGATATTTGATCCCTAAATCAATAATGGATGAGTAACTAACATTTAGTTTGACATAAATTGTATCATGAACTGGAAATCGCTTGGGAGCGATAATCACAAATGCAAGAATAAATAAACAGTAGGCCTATAAGATAACCGATACATATTTTCTCCCATTAGCTTGCCAAAAACTCATATACCAATGGGTAAGCTATGGGAGTAATGTTTCTATGATATTTTTTAGGTGAAATCACAAAAATGCAATTACTTTTGAACCGTAATTTTTACAGCATTGGGAGTTATAACATTTCTAGAGTTTAAAGGCCTATAGCATAATAACTTTTAACGAGGGTAGATACCTGTGTGTAAAAAACCCCTTATTGTATTATTAAATATATTAAATAAAAGTCGTTCAAACTGTTTTTGTAACAGTCCTATTTTTCTGTTATTTTTGATTTTTTGTATAACAATTTCTACGCCTGGAGATACCATGGATTAGTACTCACGTCCCACATAACAAAAAATGTCATCAAAATCAGACCACAATGTAATTACAACTTTTTGGGTTCACAGAATGGTTATTAATGGATTTCCACAAAAAAATAGCTCATAAATATCTACTTTAAAGTAAAAAAAAAATAAAAATAAAAAATAATAAATAAAGCGAAACTTGTATACTCAGCTACAGATCTCCATTCGCAATAAGACTAAGAAAGTAAGACGTCTGGGGTAGCAGAGAGGAACTCGGGTACAAGGAATGAACAAAATGTGTTTTTTAAATAAAAATTTTAAAGTTAAAAGCAGTGTGTGCTAACAAAGAAAAGTATAGTCAATTGAAAATAACATCCTAATGCTGTTATGCCGAAAAGCTGCCTAAAGCCTGGTGCATATTTTTTTAGTAAAGTTCGGTGCAGTAAAAGGGGTTATCTGGTGGCACAGTCTGTTATAGTATTTCCCACAGAAATAGCAAACTACCTCCAGTACACGACCATTCACAGGGAGTGTCTCCTTGATAACCCAAGATCTCATAGACAAGATACTGTCATTAAAAACTCATATCTGCTATGTGTTCAAAGTAATTAAATAAAGTCACAATGATATTGGTACCAACCTCTAACTGGGTTTTCCATGTGATCTCGGAGGCTTTGCGGGTCTGGCACCATTTTTATAGATCTCTCTCAATAACATTAACATCCACAAAGCATCAATCTAAAACATAAAAAAGAGCTTAGATAACTACAATAAAGCCAATAATCATACTGAGATAACAAAAAATAACACCAACTGGCAGTAAAGTACCCTCATAAACCAGATAAGTAAGTCGAGAACCGTGCTACATAAGTAAATCCAAATATGACTATTTCATATTTTATTTTATAAAACAATGTACAAACACATCAGAAATTTTTCCTTGATTTAAGGATAACATTTGAGAAGAAAATACTTAAGATTTTATTAACTTAATCAGACACTCAATTAGATACTCAGAGAAATCTTGTTTTAAAGCAGCAGTTTTATTAGCGATTCACATTGCCTTCCCTCTACAATGATATCAGGATTTGATATCTCTGTAATGTTATTTTAGAGAAGGGTTTGTCACAGTCACAGAGAATTTGACTGTTGAAACAATGAGTCATATTTTGTTAACTTAAGCTATGACTAACTTTTGTCTTATCACTCAAACGTGATGATATGAATGAAAAGAAAATTAGCTTGATAAAAGTAGCTTCAAACAACTACCGCACAATGTTGGTTCAAATCGTATATTTCATAAAAAGAGTAGAAAGTGGGTCATTACATATTTCAGACCATGTTTAAGTGCAAGATTAATCAAGCATTTTTAATATGGTAAGAGAATTTATTTACCCATTATTACTCGTGTTTTAAACATTACTATTCTCTACACTCAAAGATATTTTTTTCTTAATCAAAAAAGACATTGGATATTTTCTTATTACTTTATTACAGCTAGGAACATTACAAAACCATGGCAGTTTTTTAGGTTATGCCTTCAAAGTTAATATTTACTTTGGATGTTGAAAATTACAGTAGTTGACTAAACAATAACAAATCTTTCTTTGTTAACGTTGGCAAAATAAAAAAAAAGTTAACATTACTTTCGCATAGTAAAAATTCTTTTTCTGTAGTAAACAATGTAATGATGAATTTTTACATGTGATAAACATAGAACGAAAGCTGGTCATTTCAGAGTAGTGTAGAGAAAATATTTGTATAACAGTTAGGAACATTTCAAAGCTAATAGTATTTTTTAGGTTAAGCTTCTATTTAAATAATTTAAAGAAAGTAAGTGTACTTACTTTTTGCTAATCATTTATTTAAACTCAATACGAGATTGATGAGATAAAGAAATTGGGAAAAACAATAGTATCTTATCTATAATATTAAAACGAAACAGTGTTTTTTTATTTCACGATTCTGAATCAACCACTCGACGGATTTTCATGATTTTTGTGTTGAAAGAAAGATAATTTTGTGAACTAGGGAATGTCGAAGCCATAATTTTAGTTTAGGGTCCCAGTTTTTTAAAAATTAAGTTTTAATTTTTTAAAAGTCTAGCATCCGACGCTAAGATTCTAAACTAGCTTTTGACATAAAATAATTTGCTTAACATAACAGCTGTAAACATTCAGCTTTTGTGTCACAAATTCAGCATTTGGATAATAATTACATGCTTAGGGTTGACTTATTTATATTATGTGTAATGTTAATCATTGATACGTTCAATTCTTCTGTAAGAGGATGACAGATTAATTGAATTATACATAGTAAAATACTAGGATGTTAAAATTATTTTTTAAAGCAATCTTTGTAATCTTCGATTTGTTTTAGAGCAATATAATTAGTTTTAACTAACAGCTGGTTAAATATAAACTATGGAACTATGAGGTTATTTTATTTACTCTTATTTTGTCATTGATTATAGGAAATAAGTTAGATTAGTAGAGATAATTAGACCACAGTTTAAAATAGTTTAGACCAAAATTATTAAACCACAGTACAAATCGAGGCTCTGTACACGAGTCTTAATAAAAAAAGGATAAATGCAAATTATTTTACTGCTCCACTTTTCAAGGAAAGAATAGAAAAATAACAATGTTTACATGTTTTAAATCTTCATGGTAGCTTTTTGTTTACAATTAATGTTTGTCTGCTTTAACTTTGTTTGGATTAGGCAGGGAAATATTGATGTCATAAAAAGAAGATCAAGAATAATCAGGAATCACGATTTTAAATTACCACCACAACCTCAGCCGGGTTTTATACAAAGATAAACAGATGGATGACATAGATTGAACACAACGTCAAAATTGGCCTAGGAGACTGCAATTAGACAAACCATCCTTTTATGAAATCGTGTTCGCAGTTGTGGTTACGTTTGGGGGTGCCTATATCAGCACCCCCAAACGTGAAAATATCACTTTTATTTCAATTATGAATATGTTGTAGTTTAAATTAACTAATATGGGAAATTACTATGTACATTTATTCAATGAGGGTGGGTAATTATCAAGGATAAAACTGATAACAGCATGGATAATAAACATTGACAATTACGTCATTAGCTTTACTAGCGTGTTTACTTTTTATATTCCTGCTACATGTGACCAGTTCTTTTTTTTTCAAATGAATGTTATTCGAACCAAACAGCTGTTTCAAAACAAACTGTTATTGTTTTTAGTTTTCTTTGTTTACACTTATTTATTTAGCAATTAATGCAGTGAAATTGATATATAGGATAGGTGTGACGATTAGTTTTGATGTTAGGACACCAAAGTTAAATTATGTGTACTGTGAATTTTATTGGATATTATCGTTTTATTTTAGGTCGTTTCTATTCAGACCTACTGGAAATTGTGTATAGTAACTTAGCTGTATTGTGGGGATAATAATTATGGAAGAGGCAGGTATGCTATGGAAGGTGGTATCGTTGTCTACGTCTATACACTTCTCAATTGACTATTACTCTCTCTACCGTAGGCTACTTATAATCAGTGTGCGTCTGTGCGAATCGGCTGCAAATCTCACTTAAACGCTTTTCACATCGTAAAAATTGCAGAATTGCTGTTTTATTGTAAAAAAATTGGATTTAAAATGCATATCGTATTAGGCCTATGATGGAATAAAAACATATTTGGTCACACAACATCTGTTTACAAGATGATTTTTCACATTAAAACTGCAAGAAACTTTGTCTTTATATGTGTAAACTAGCTGATCTGAATTGTACACGATTTTAACTGACTACTGATTTCCCGTACGTAGGACGGGCTAACACCTCGTGTTCAGTTAAAAATATTTGTTATTTTCATAGAAGCTATTACAAATGAATTAAAAATATAAATAAAATACCACCGCTACAGCAAACCAGCAGACTAAGCGAATTTCCAATTTCCTGGCTTGATTTTCTACTAAAATATTCCCTTAAATTGTCAGATTTATTTCCTACTAGCGAACCTGGGGCACAAGAGATGAAGGATTTGTATTCATCTTTTTTATTTGACATTTTCGGGATTCTTGGTTTTGTTGTTAAAGGTGTAGATGTTAAAAGGTTAATTTATTTTGCAGTTTCCATGCTGTTTATGCAGTTTTATTTTGTGAGAGTCAGTAAAAGATTCTCTTTTGATTAATCAACGATAACCTAAATGATAAATTAAAGTCCCTCGTTCCCACCACCACCCCTGGCTTAACTCTGGGACTTATTTTCCAGGCCAATTCCCTGTGAAAATCTTCTTTCTTCTCATGATTTGGCCACTTTCAATCCTCGTCCAGACACATTATGTGTCCAAAACCCTAACAGCACGAACCCTTTTCCCCAACTACCCTGAGCGATAGGGATCATTGGGATTTTCTCTAACCTTTCCTCTCCCCTTCATGGGGAGGTTTTCATTCCTTTTCTGTTGTTTCTTTTTTGAATTTTAAAGCCTGTATGTATCCCTGGTTCTTCCCATTTTCTTAGCTACTTTCCTAAGGGTCTCAATTGTTTCCTTGTCTCTCATCAAGTTTTATTATCTCATCTCTGGACCTTCCCTATCCAAGATTTCTTCCTGATCTCTCCTATTTGCCTCATGAAGTGGACAGTTCATAAATACGTGACTCGCTCTCTATTTCTCCTTATCTCCATACTTCCTCTTTCTCCAGGTTAAATCTCCACAATTTCGCCTTGAAATGTTCATGTCCTGTGACAAACTGCGTTCAATAATGGATCTTCCAACCTTGTTCCTGTCTCCTTCTGATGTTTAGCATACATCCAAACGTTTACCTTTATTCCTCACTCTGCTCCCAGCGCATTTGCCACTCATCTAATTTCTGCTCACTTCTGGCACTCTTGCTTTCCGATGTACTCCACCCCGCCTCCCTATCTTCCAAAATCCTAATCCTTTCTTTAATAAGCAGGTCAAGTGGTATGGCTCCGGTCAAAACCCCAATCATATTATGCAATACTGTGTTGTATGATTTCCCTACTTTCAACAAAACTCTTCTTTGCATACTCAAAAGTTTCCTTTTCAATCTTATCTTCGTAGTATCCTTACCCCTGAATTCACATCCGAACAGCATTGCTGGCTCAACACACTTTGTAAAGCGTCGTCAAATACTTCCCAGTCATGCCTCTATTTGGTTTTTCAAAAGTCATTCCTTTACCTACAGTCACTCCTTAATCAAGCCTGAAGACATATCTATCTATCTATATAATTAATACGCCAACATAAAATTTGTCTTTTGAATTCCTTTGCCATTTCTTAACTGATTTTGACCATTGACGTCTCATTGGAAAGAGCGTGTCGCGTAGATTTGCAAACTGACCTAATATTTTTGAAAAAAATCTGTTGGGCTCTGCCCCAGTGGCTTTTAAAGTTCACATGTTATCCTTATGAAGAAAATATTTTTTACATTATGATCATACATCCGTGCACAAGGGTTATACATACATTAAAGCAGGCTACATTAAAGGGTTACATTAAAGCACAATAAATATTAAAAAGTACAAACAAAGAAATTTCACTAATATATTTGTGACAAAGTATCAAACTGACAACTAAGCAGTGACGTCATAGCCAACTCACAGCTTGACACATTCTTCACTTTCAATACGACACCTGCTGCCTGGGATTGTTTGAATTGAGAGTTGCTGACTGCACGCTTAGCACACTGACCACAGACACAGCCACTTCAAACAGTGTCTACAACGTACTCCCAACCAGTAATACAGTGCAACACTGTATTCTTCATTACTTTACATCAACTTTTGACCAAGGAAATAAATTTATTTATTTATTTAAACATTTATACACACTCATTTTTTTCTAATTGACAGAAGCAACCAGCCAAAGCTTTCCTAAAAAACTTTCAAATTACAAATTTTTATCACACAATATTTTCAATTATCAACAGAAGCAACCAGCCAAAGCTTGCCTAAAAACTGTCTAATTTTTATCACACAATAATTACAATTTTCAACAGAAGCAACCACCCAAAACTTGCCTAAAAACTGATTAAACAGTATTTTTAATTTCCAACAGAAGCAACTAGCCAAAGTTTCGCCTAAAAACTGATTAAACAATATTTTTAATTTCCAACAGAAGCAACCAGCCAATGATTCACCTAAAAACTGATTAAACAATATTTTTAATCTTCAACAGAAACAATCAGCCAAAGCTTGTCTAAAAACTGTCCAATCTTTATCACACACATCATAAAGTCAACTCTCAAGACTCTATTTGGACAAAAGCAACTTAACTATGTCGAAGAACAACACAAAAGTTTCAAAATATCCCTGTGGTTAATGTAACATCGGTGTAAAATACTCCAGTATAAAATGTACTGGTCTCAAACTCCTGGTTTCATGGTGGGTGTGTCAATATCACAGAAAAACAATTAAAAACCCTTTCTAATGAGAAAATTGTCTTATGGAGGTGTAACAACTGCAGTGATCTTTCCCTCACCTCTGGAAACTAACATATGGAACCTGGCCAGCATTACAACTAAAAAAGACCAAACTCTCACACCCCCAAGTCAAATATCCTCTGAAAGTCAGATTAATAAAATGGGTGAGGTAGAAAACAAAATTCTAGAACTAGAAAACTCAGAAGATCCTGATTTAGAAACTTCTCTAACACTTGCAGCAGAAGTTGGAAACACACTTCTAGCACAAAATAGCAAACCAAGAGAAGAAGTACTCAACCTGACTCGACAAAACTTGAGTCTGGCCCAGAAACTAACAAATATACAAACCATCAACATTATGAACTACCACGCTCAAATAGAACAACTAGAAGATGAGAAAAACACTATTCTAATCAGAAACAACAACCTTATTGAAACAATAACTGAATTATAACACCAATTGGAAAAGGAAGTAAGTCTAAGAAACTCTCTACAAAAACATTTAAAGATTATGACAAAGATAGGGAAGAAACTTTTAATAGCTTTAACACAAAAATTAAGGACATGGAGAATGAAATAAAGCCTTAGGCAAAAAAAATACATGCAGCAGAATAAACACCAGAGAAGAATCTAATCAAATCAAACTTTATTGTCACAAAACGTTTATACATAGCATAGCTACAAAACAGGTGACATTGTCAAATTATAATAAATACATAGTTGGCCATCTTACAATTCTATAGTTAAAAATTAAATAAATTATAAAAATACTGACTTTGATTTAAAAATAGTTCACAACAAATACTCATTAATATTGTAGTTTTTTTTTCTATTAAAACTTTTGATAGATTATTTTTAAATGACATTATATTGGCTATATTGTTTAAACCTAGTGGTAACTTATTGTACAACATTTTCCCATGTATGTTGGTGTCTTTTCAATGAGACGCAGACGATGGATCGGTAATTGAAAATTATTTTTAAACCTTGTGTTGTATCTGTGGTCAAAATTATCATTTAATAAATTTTCATAGTTTGTTTGTACCATTACTAAGGTTTTGAAAATGTATAAATTTGGAACAGTTAAGATGTTTAATTCCCTGAACAGCAATTTACAAGATTTCCTAAAATATGAGAATGTCATTATTCTTAAAAACCTTTTCTGTACTTTAAAAACTTTAACTGAATCACTTGATAATCCCCAGAACTCAATCCCATAGTTAATAATTGAAAAAAAGAAAGCATAGTAGATATCAATTCTAGTTTTAAGGTCAATATAATTACGTAGTACTAGCATTTGATAACAAGCTGAATTTAATTTACTAATAATATTATCAATACAATTACTCCAAGAAAAATTAATATCCAGTTCCAAACCAAGGAAATTTGCGCTGCCACTGAGTGGTATCAACTGGTCCTGAAAGATAATTTCTGAACTGTAACTTTCTTTTGACTGTGCGGTACGAAAATTTAATAGTTGGGTTTTATCTTGATTAAGTTTTAGTCCATTAACTTCAAACCAGCTTGTGCCAATTCATAGAAAGTTTGATTAATTTTATTCTCCAATTCAAAATGGGACCTAGCTTTGATAATTGCTGTTGTATCATCTGCATATAGAATGATTTTTGTTGAAACATTCCTATAGTCGGGACCACGTAAGTTTGCAGTTGGTGGCAGCCAATCACAAGACAAGGCTAGTGCGATGTTGCCACATCGCTCGTTGACAACACTAATTAAAATATACTAAGCAATATTTTCAAATCAGCTGGTATTATTAGATTTGCAACACCGCACGGTTCTCATTGGTTCGTTCAAAACCATATGGTAAATAGGCTCCTCCCTCAACTGCAAACTTACGTGGTCCCGACTTTAGGTAAATCATTTATATATAGTAAAAAGAGCAACGGTCCTAAGATAGACCCTTGTGGGACACCCATTTTAATGACCCAAGGAGACTTAGATACCAAATAAGTTTTCAAAATTACAGTTCTCTGGAACTGGTTTTCTAGGTATGATTTAATCCATGTAATTGATTGCTTTGAAAATTTGTACACATCAAGCTTTTTTTAAAGGTATGCTGTGATTAACACAATCAAAGGCCTTGGAAAGGTCACAGAAGACCCCCATGGTTCGCTGCGACCCATCCAGAGCCCAAGATACTTCGTTAACAAGTTCGTTTGGAGCCCCTACTGTACTGTGACCTTTTCTAAATCCAAATTGCTCAGCGACCAAAATTGAGTGTGCGTCTAAATATGTAAAAATGTGATTTAGTGCTATCTTTTCAAAAATTTTGGAAAAAGAAGGAAGAACTGAAATAGGACGATAATTATTAGGATTTTCTTTTTGTCCTTTCTTAAAAAGAGGTTTTACTTCTGCATACTTTAAAGTTTCAGCAAAAACAGAAATTTAAAAAGATTGATTTATTAAAACCGATATAGGAACAGCAATAGAGTGCATTACTTTTTTCATAATCTCCAATGGTATTTCATCCCAACCTGCAGATTTTTTTTATTTTTTAGTAACTTTATTGTTTTAACATGATCTGGAGTCACATTTGTGAAACTAAATTTTACTTGATTTAAATCAAAGTCAGTCTGAGTTAAGATTAATGCGTCCTGCTCACATGGTTGAATACCTACTTATATCATTGCTCAGGTCAATAAACTTTTTGTTGAAAAAACTAGCTATATCATATCCATTTTTATAGGCATACTGTTATCTATTACAATATCAGGGAAATTAAGACAAGGTTAAATGTTACAACCGAGCTCAGATTTTACAACTTTCCAAGCAGCTTTACTCTTATTTTCTGCATTTTTTATAAGACTAGAATTATAAATTTTCTTTGACAATTTACAAACGCTACTGGAGATATTTTTTATAATTTTTAACTAATAAAATTTTATTTTTAATTTTTTTTATTAATTTTTAGTAAATTTTTTATTTTTTTATCAATAAAATTTATATTGTTTGACTGCTTTGCTAGTCTACTTAGCCCTCTCTTTTTAATGCTTGATATCCTAATACCATTTGTTATCCATTTTTTTTTTTTAAGGATTAACTTTACTACAAAAAAGTTTAAAGGAAATAGCATTCATCAAAAATTCTTTGAAATCATCCAAAAAAGTTTGAACAGTTTTCCTTAAACGTTTTATCCAGTGAAACTTGCCAATTAGTAATACTGATTTTTTAAATTAATGAATTAATGTTTTTATTTGAAAAAAAAAAATCATTTTTTAACCCTAGGTAAATCAGTTTTGTGCTGAGATGAAATATTTCTAGAAATATCCACAAAGATTGCCCTATGATCTGATATACCTAGTTCTAGGTTCATTGATGGAGTTTCTTCACACGTTTTTAACTTTAGTGATAGTATGTTATCAATACAAGAAGCTTTATTGTTGGTTATCCTTGTGGGAGAAGTTAAGTTTGTAATGAAACCGTATGTCTCTACTAGATAAAGAAACACAAATCTTTGCTGTGGTTTATTTGTGTATTCCAAAACATCAATATTGAAATCCGCTGCAATGTAAACATTATTTATTTGGTTGTCTTTGTTCAGAATCTATTCTAATTTAATACACAAGCAGGATTTTTGTGACAATTACTCCTCCGAAACTACTGAACCGATTGACATGTTTTTGGTCTTATTGGAAAGAGCGTAACGTGAAGTTGTGCAGGAAACTTTCTTTTTAGAGAAATAAATAGAGAGTGAGGCCCTTGGGCCCTTTAAAGTTTTGTATTTCTCCATAAGATAAACATGGGAAACGAAAATTGTTATGAAACTCCAGCTGTTGCAAGAAATTAAAAGTGAGAAGAAGAACATATGTTAATTGTAAACAGTCAATAAGTTTGCTAATTTAACAGCTTGCTAAAAACATTAACTGACTTGGTTGAAAATGTTTACTATTTGGGAAAAATCGAGAGAGCCTGGATAAATTGATATACTAAAGAAAACTGAATTAACACTGTGCTGCATTTCTTAGTAATCATTGAAAGAGCCGATTTGCAAACTATGGAATCATAGGAAAGTCATAGAACACCACCAAGGAGAAGAAATAGAAATAATGTTTTTGTTTTTTTAGAACTCATAATCGTTATTATGGACAACCTAATGCGGCTATGAGTAAGGCTATTTGTAGAAAACACTAAAAAACAAGATCAGCTTTTGAAAAGTGATAAGATATTTACAAGAAATTGTGATTATATCGGTCTGTTATGCACATCATGAGTATTTCCAAAATCATTGAGTCGAATCTTTTAAAATCATCAGGAATTATGACTGTTGTTCGTTTTAAAGTAATGCCTGTAATACTTAGCAATTGCTCGAATTCGAGCAACAGGTACACTAGTCCTTAATAAATCTTCAAACTTATTTAAAAATAATTTAAAGTTAGAATCATCCGGTACTCTGTAAATAGATATAACAATTATTTTTAAATCTATAACTTCTACACAAGACATTTCAAAAACAGAATCTGAATTAAAAATACATAAATCTTCCCTAATTTTATATTCTAATTTATTATTTTAAAGTATACATGAACCACCATATCCACAGGTCTCTCTACAATAAATACCCCCGCCGCAGCAAACCTGCCGTCTAAGCGAATTTCCATTTGGCCGAATTGATTTTCAATTGATCTATTTAAATAACATTAGGTTTAACGAGCACCTAGGTTTGCTGCTACAAGGAAACTAATAAAGTAGTGTGTTTTTAGTAAAATATTGATAGCTTACTATAAAATAAATAAATTTTCCAAGTTTGATATCCATAAACAAGCAAACTACAACATTTTACAATATTCTCCATAAAAATAACATGGGAATTTTAAATTTACCATTTTTTTAGTTTTCTCCGTAACCAATAACCGTACAAAAACACTTTGATATACTGAATTGTTTGTTTTTTTAAGCTCTTTAAGAAGGTTTAGAGAAAAATTGGGAAATTTTGTGTTTTGAGGGTAAGAAGTGAGAAAAACCAATTTTTACCCCATAAAACCCTGTTCCCATGGTCCGATCATGCTGGATCGCGAACTCATTCAAGTTTATCCCGCCTTACACCTTCAAACCAAATTTCATCAAAATCGGATAAAAATTACTCAAGTTATCGTGTTCACGGACACATATATATATATATATAAATCTATGTATATAAAAATTTGAACGAATGGTGTTTTTGGCCTCTGGGGACATTAAAATGAAAAAGTAAATCGGTCCCGGGCCTAAGTCTTACCATGAGACCTACGGTAATAGCTACTTCCCTATAGGGAAATTCGCTAAAATGTGCCAAATTATAATTTTCAAAACAATTTAAAATATCAATATTTCCTCTACTTAACCAATGTTCATTTAGGCAAATAACAAGTATGTTTGAGCTATCTAAAATCACCTCTAAATCTATTTTCTTATCAATTAGACCACCTTGAATATTCAAATGTGCCAATTATATTTCTTATCTATTTTGATTTCTTTACATACAGGCCATACTCTATTTACATTTGTTTTGTTAAGACTGTGAAATTGGTGGCAAAATAAACAAAAATTGTCTACATTTAAGTGGTCTGTATAGTCTTGTTTACGGATTCGTTTTTTGAGAGAACAGGGTTATCTTTGTCATTGGACAGAGATGCATTACTATTTACATGATTTACAACTAAAGCACTATTTACAATAGGAGACCTGTGTCTTGTAGAACACATGTTGTCTACCTTTGGGGTACTGGATGCAGGGCCAGTTGTGACGTCAAGGTCGGTTGTGCAGATTAGATCGGACGTGTTGGAGTCCAGTAGTTTTGTAGCAAAATGTTCGATGGTTATGTTGTCCCTAACACAACCCAGCGGGGAACACACCAAAGTTTTGACCATTTTTTTCAATCTATATAATTAATACGCTACATGAAACTTTGTCGGTTGAACTCCTCCGCCATTTCTTAACCGATTTTATCCATTGACGTCTCATTGGAAAGAGCGTGTCACGTAAATTTGCAAACTGGCCTTACATTTTTGAAAAAGTCTCTTGGGCTCTGCCCCAGTGGCTTTGAAAGTTTCCACGTTATTCTTATGTAGAACATAATTGTTTAAATTTTGATCAGTTGTATAATTTAATTGCTGTTATTTATTTTTCAATTCTACAAAACGCATTGGATATATTTACTGATTTTGTTGAAATTAAATATTTACTACTTTGATTTACATTCGTACATTTTACAATGAAAAAAATCGAGAAAGCCTGGGCAATTTTATATATTTTACCATATAAGAAAAATGAACTTAAAGGGTACTGTATTTCTTGAGCAATCATTGAAAGAACCGATTTTTTAACTATGGAAACATAGGAAAGTCATAGAACGCCACCAAGTATTGGTTTTTCAATACTGTAACTACTTTACTTCTTTGCAATTGCTCGATTTCAAGCAACATTTACACTAGTATCCTTTAAAGAGTAAATGAATTGTTGTAATCTTGAATATTAGGTTTGGAGTCAAATCTAGGTTTAGTTACCAGTCCATAAACTAGGCTTTTATTGAATTTTTGACAAGTAAGGCTGTTATTTACAAAGTTTGAGGACAATGGTTTTTTGAAATGTTTTTTGAAGGCAGTTGCAACCTCAGCGCTCATATGCCTGTCATCATTTACATCTGCAGAGATGCAGTGGGCAAAGGCAGTGTTTTCAGTGTCTCAAAGCTTGTGAATTACCTTATTCATGTCAGCCTCTACAACTGTGACGGGTTCTTCATCTGAAGGCAGTTGGATGTTGACGTTATTAGATAGAGGTGGGTTGAAACAGCAGTCGTGGATTATATTTAGGATTTCTTCAGAAATTTTTCTTTTACCTTTTTTGTTGAAATGCAAACCACGATTTGTGTACATTTCCCGAGGCAAGAGGTGTAGTTCTAGTAATCTTCTTTTTTCTATGGAGTTGTTCAATTTTTCTTCAAGCCAATAGTTTATGTTACTAATTTTGTTGTCTAATTTTGGCAAGTCATGTCGCATAGGCAGTGATGCAATAATCAAGTTTGTTTTATTGATACTGGTTAGTAAAGTGTTGAATTCCTCTTTTATGCTGCTCAAACTTTTGTCTTCTATATTATTTGTCCCACCTATTACCACAGAAAACGTACTACTATAACCCAGAATGCCAACCGCATGGTAAAAAGCATTAAGTGTTTTGAGAGAGCTTTGCCTGTCAATCCGTAGGCAGCGCCACCAGCGTTGCTATGCTATTGCATGGCAACGCTGGTGGCGCTGCCTACGGATTGACAGGCAAAGCTCTCTCAAAACGCTTAATGCTTTTTACCATGCGGTTGGCATTCTGGGTTATAGTAGTACGTTTTCTGTGCTATTACCAACAGATAATCATTTTCACGCAAGTCTTTAGAAAGATCCTTAACATCCTTTACGACATCACACAGCAATGCCCCAGGTTTTACAAAGGAAGTGATGTTAGCAACGGTCTTTTGTTGTACAAGATTGCCAAGGCCACGGCTATCAGCCAAAATTAGTAGTCTTGATTTGTTTGGTTTGTGCGAGAAATAGTTATTTTCTTTGGTTTTACATGTGTTTTAAAATTTTGTTTGTTATTTTTTCTATGTATAGAGGCTGTTACTGGTTGGGCTGTTGGAAGTTTATCCTCACCATTAGTATTTACATCCGAAAGAACTACAAACTTATTTTGACATTCAACTGTAGGCCTACACATTTCTTTTTCCCCCTTATTAGCTTTTGATGGATTTTTCTGTGTTTGCCACTCAGCACATGCTGAATTTTTAGTATTTATTCTCGGAAAACAATTTTAACATTTTAAACTGTACTGTTGGTTATTTTGCAGCTGAAGGTTTTTGTTTCTGAGTTCCTCATTTTCACTTTGTAGAATGCTAATGATAGACTCTAGTGATCTTATGGAGTCAATCATGTTTTTTGTTTCCTGACCATAAATATTACACCTTTTACAAGTGGTTTCACTAGACTTATCATTGATAGAATGTACATCAGAAGTTGCTTGTAGAGTTAGTTGATCATTTAATTTTTTTAGTGTATTGGCCTTGTTTTCTAAAGATTTAATTATAGCACCTAACTCATCTTCCTTTTCTTCTTTGGTTTTGATAAGATTTTTTATTTCATCATCTTTAACGATTAATTTAACTTCCAACTCAAGCTCATAGAGTGATTTTGAATTTTGTACAACATCATGTAAAGTTTGCTTCAACTCCTCATTCTCACGGAGAATTATTGCACTTCCTATCTCAGTAGCTAAAGTGAGAGAATTTTCAAGGTCGTCATTAACAAGTAACAATTTACGGCTCTCCATTGTACTTGTGGTTTTATCTTCCTCACTCCTGGTTTTAAACATGCAATTACACAGCCATAATTTTGCATTATCTAAAGATATTTTTATAGCCTCATTGTAGGTCCGATTTACACACCTAAGATGGTAACACTTTTTACAGGGACCATTGCAAAATATGGCTCCAACGGTAGCATTTTTCTCACAAACCCCACAAGGATACTTATTTGGTTTAAAACATTTTTTTCCATCTTAATTTCTATGAAATGCTAAATAAATTATATTAGTTAAGTAATGTTTTTACAAGTATAAATAATAAATTAATTAATGTATGGAATTTTCATACAAATAAGTTATTAGATAAGTTACTATGCCTTGTTTGTAAACAAAGATAACCAAGTGACAGTTATATTTACAAAGGAAGAAATTCAAACGAAAATCCGGTCATGTTATCTTATCATTAGCCGAGCATGGATTGAACAAACTTGCAGAAGTTGAGCAGGAATGATCAGTTCAGTCCTCTTGTTTGAAAAGCCCAACTAATAATTCCAGTTTACAAAAGTGTTCATGAAGTTAAAACTAGTATTAGTGCTCACCAGGTCTGTTGATGTTATGAGAAAAGCAAGCACTACTTTTATTTTTGAAACAGTGAGTATTAATAAATGTTATTTAATTTTAAAGCACACACATTTATAAGTCAACTTGCTTATAATATCCACCATCTTGCTTCTCCTTCAAAAACAAACAAAACCATTCAGAGAGACAAGCACACAGACAACCACTACAGAGGCGAAGGACTTCACAAACAAAACAACAGTTTCAGACAACAAAAAACCAGAAGCATCAAACACAGAAACATTAATTCTATTTGAACTAAAGGCCCTAAAAGAAAAACAGAATAATACGGATTCAAAAATGAAGAAACTAGAAGTTAAATAACAGTAGAAGATTCCCAGCACCTAATACATGAGAAAAAGGAGACTCCTTGCAAGCCAATTAACACAACAAACGAGTTTCATATAATAAAAACAAATTGGCAACTACTAAGAAAACCTACTTCAGTGTTTCCTTGCAAATAGCAAAAAGCAAGTTGAGGAAAGAAGCGCCAGAACATCAAAGTCAACCACAACAAACACAAAATCAAAACATTAAAAAACCTAAGGCCACCAAAGTCCCAAAAGGAGTTTGCTCTTTCCTTAAGGGCACTATCAAATCAACTAAACCAAAGAGCATAGGAAAACCTTCAATCTCCGCCAAGCTTCTTAAGCCGGGAGAGACCATTGAAGACTTCTTTTGGAAATATATAGACAAATATAAAAAGAATACTCTGTCACACACCAATATAATATAACACAATATAATATAAAGAATGTTTTTGGTAGAATCTTTAAATAGTATTATAATTGTATTGGTGGATCTACTGTGGTACACACTTCTGCAATTTCATCAGTGTTATACAGATTAAATCTGTGTTTTTCTTTTTAGAAAAATGTCTGTTTGTTGAGAAGGCACGTTCTTACTTCAAAGGGAGGCCCACCCTAAAGCTGTGTAAGTTTTATTTTTCCTTCGTCCCATCGGTCGTCATACCGTACTTATATGCTAATGAATAACCCTCTTAATTTAGCAATTTAATAAGTTAGGCCTATTTATTTGAGCATAACATTGATTCCATGACATCCAGATGTCAGTTTTCTCAGCCTTATCAATTAGGTACGGTACATAAAGTGTTCAAT
The DNA here is from genome assembly GCF_028750875.1 of Macrosteles quadrilineatus. Lineage (NCBI taxonomy): Eukaryota > Metazoa > Arthropoda > Insecta > Hemiptera > Cicadellidae > Macrosteles > Macrosteles quadrilineatus. The sequence continues at coordinate 71,572,930 of NW_026542595.1, forward strand.
ACTGTATAATATATCTTCAGAATGAATGTTAGGTGTAGTGGAAAGTGGAATATACTTGTAGTGAACCTGGCTTTTATTCTTGAAATGAGGGACCTCGTTCATATGGTCATGCGGCTTCATTGGCAACAAATAATGCAAATGACAAAGCAATGCTGCATTTCCAAAAAGCAAATACTGTAAACTGTTACGTAAATAGTGACGTTTACATGCATTGTTGTTAATCAACATATATCTTAGAAAGGATGAGGATATCTTAGTTCAAAAGGAACACGACCTTCCTGACATGACAGTAACTGCTTTTAAAATGGTACGTAATTACTCTTTGTGAAATTTGTTTTACAGTCGAAGTATAGTGTTATTTTCACAAATCTCACTTAAGGCCAACCAAGTTCCGTAATAGGCCACTGCAAAACATCTGTCAAGAAATAGGTACTATTTTAGACAAGGTTTTTGAGTTTGGATGTTATTAGACACAATAAGAGCACAATGTACTTCTTCTGCAGACAAGGGCGGTCCCAGGGCCCCCCCCCCTGCTGGGGGGGGGCTGTTTTAGGGTCAGGGGGGTTGTGACCCCCCAAAATATTTTATATAGATAAACTATTATACCAGGGGAACTTTAATAATTTTTATTGCAAATCGTTCTACCGAATTGAGTTCATTGTAGTCTTTACACTTGTGGTGAACGAATGGACAAATTACAAACTCTAACCCAAACAAACAAACCTCGGGATCGTTCGAGTCTGACTATTTTTTGTATGTTATGAAAAGTAGGGAAGATCGGCAGACGACGGAAGCTTTCAGCCATATACGGCAACGGCAGTGTTCGATGCTGGCGTTCGACCATCGGCCGCATTTTTCTTCTTATTTAACTTTTCAGCATTTAATGTTTTGTTGTTTTGTTTGAACCTAGATGGTTGAAAACTATAATTGTGTATTGGATAAAGAAAAGAAGTTGTATCAATAGTCAAAGCTTGAAAGGTGGTTGAATATCAATTTATCTGAGTTCAGCGATAGGAATTTGTTATTACAGTAATGTAATTCAATGATTACCGTAGAAAATTTTAAAACTTTCAATATTAAATATCATTCATATATTTAATGGTCCACTGGCGTAGAAAAAAATTTGAACACTGGAGAACCAACTCTTCAGGTCAGGTGGTACATCCACCTGAATCAGGTCTGATTTTGGACCATTTCTATTTAACATGCACATCGGCACCAGTTGAAAGGGTGTTTTCGTAAATCAAACATGCTTGAATGTGTTGTAATGTTGCGGTATTCCTTTGATATTAAAACCACAAGTCTCAATAATAAAAACATGACAATAATTGTCATGTAATTTTTTAACATTTTATACCTTTAAAAATAAACTGGGAAGCTTGAACCATAGATAAAACATAGGTACTCTTGAACACATTAAACTAGGTCCTCAAAATAACTTAAAAACCTATAATTTTAGCACGTTATGTCCAAATTTTTCCAGGGGGGGACCCCCAGGCCCCGCGGTGACCCCCCCCCCCAAATATATGTCTAGGACCGCCCTTGTCTGCAGATGGATAATCCGTTGGTTAAGAGAAATAAAAGCCTAATTAATAAATGTCACAATCCAAGCGCATTAAAATAGCTATGGCCTGAACTTTTTTGTAATATCGAGTTTGGGCATTTTGTTTATATGTTACTATCTGGGTAAGTTACCGGTGCACTTTGAGAAATTTCTTTTAGAGATAAATTAAATGTTTTTTGTTGCTGAGTAGCGCTAGTAAACATGTACAACCCTTTTCGTTACCGGTAGTTTAATAACATTCAAAGGCTCTACCCTATTGTGTTTTCACTAAGCTGAATGAATACATCGAAGTAACATCTCTAAAAAGTCTGCAATAAATTGCAATTTTGCAGATTAATGACTTTCTAAATCATGCACATATATCTTCATAAAATTATTAAAACTTAATCCAGTTGCTGTAAACCACTATTATTTTAACAAAATATGGAAACAGCTCATATGGGCAAAGAGCCTTTCTGCACTTGTATTATTTTGTATTGAATTACACAATCAAAATATTTTCCAATAATTGAAAACAAGTATGAAAATAATCTCATGGACCTATGATGATCTGTCTTGAATAGGTAATAAGTTAGGCCTACGGTATGTCAAAATATCAGCAAAAGTGGTTAAAAAGGCAGACACCAACCTGTACAATAGATATAGGCCTAAGATAATTCAATAAGAAATAATTTTAAGAGTTAGGCCTACTGTAATATTGAGGTTTTCCAATGATTTTGTAATATAACATTATATTACAAAACATGTTATGGTGCAGAACAAAATGAATTTTAAAATCAAAAAATTACATTACAAATACTACTTTTTTACAGACTCCGTAACTTCCTACAACGTGTTGTTTAAAATACAATTTGAATATTAACAGCTGTTCCATTAAAAAGTAGTGGAAAATTATCCATATGACGATAATGTACTTAAACATATCTGGGAAGGGAACTTTAAAGGCTTCTGGGGCAGAGCCCTATGGGAATTTACTTTGTCTTTCTTTTGATGGCTCATCTCCAAACCGAAACCTTTCTTTGGACACCTCTACCAAGTTTCTACGCCCAAGATTTTACATTAATCTTATGGGAGAAAACCCAACTTTGATGGAAGATCCTGCCCAAACTAGGCCTAATAGATTTCAAAAATTGAAAAACACTTTGCAAAACTACAGATCAGGGCCATTTTGTAAATACTTTAATCATCAAAATCGGACCAAAATCAGGGAGGAGTTCTGTTCACAAAAATCGGCTTAGCGTGTTATATATATAGATAGATGGCGAGTAGGCCAGCAAATTACTTAAAGCATTGCCAAATTTTTTATCGCTGTCATACTTTGGGAAGCAATAAGTTAACATAATTTTAACGCACCTCAAAATGTCAAATTTTGAATTTCAGGTGAGGTCTGGAGGTCGATATAATTACCAATGTCAAAACTCTACTTACAATCCTTCACACAAAACCTACAAAGTGTGCAAGGGGATAAAGTGGGTTTCTACCCTACTAGGTAGGCCTAGTAAGTTAATTACTTACACTTGCACTTTACTTTAAGTCCTACACTCATTAGAATGAAAATATCGATCAATATATCGATTAATCGATTGTTTCATTTGATATATCGTTTGGATGGTTAGGTAAGGTTACCCTAACCTAACTAACCAAACGATATATCGAATGAAACAATCGATTAATCGATATATTGATCGATATTTTCATTCGAATGAGTGTAGGACCTAAAGTAAAGTGCAGCCTTACATTAAGGTGTTAGGTACTTTTAATTTGACCTATGCAGAATTTAACCTAAAAATATAAATTAACATTTTTAAAATATGAGGTACCACTCATCTTACAAGTAAACCAACACTCTTAATAAAAAAAAAAAAAACAAATTAAAAGCAATACTTACAAGTAAATTGCACACAACTACAACTCAAAACTCAATACTCAATTGCAACCATGCAACCATCTATGTCTACAGGTTAGGCTGAAGCTGCTTGACTTGAACTTGAAACTGGGACTTGAAACTTGAAACAGTTGAAACTGAAAACGAGCAGCTGAGCAGTGAGTGAGCGAGCACTGAGAGTGAGCTCGAGCTGCTGACTAGCGTCTAGACTGCCAGTGCAAGTCCGAGGAACGGAGGATCGTGGATCAGATCATACCGGCGCATCAGCATAGCTTATCTAACTGTTCGCGGAAAATTGTTATCTGTATCACTGTTGCTGTCAAAACGTATAATTTGTAGATTAAATTTGAATTAAATATAATTAAACTATCATAACCTAACCAAACTAACGAAACTTGCTGATAATGATAAACTCGAATGAAGGTTTACTAATCGAAAAATAGCTCTGTTCTAAAAATAAAATTAAAAATGTCTCAAATTCAATTTTACAATCTTTTAATTATAAAATTAAACTGTCATAACCTAACCAAACCAACCAAACTTGCTGATATGAAAAAAATTGTTGACAAAAAGTTAGTGCTCCCAGTGGGATTCGACCCCGGCACCATCAGATTATCAGCCCGACACGCTATCCACTACACCACAAAGGCTCATGACTCAGTTCGGTTCAGTATCGTTGCAGTAATGGTTGACGTCACGCCATCGGCACTGAACGGTGGTGGGGGGTTTTTCGATCTGATTCACGATCCTACCGATCGGCCGTTCCTAGGAGTTGCACTGGCAGTCTAGATGCTTATGAGCTGCTGATACTCTTTTTTTCAGGGAATGAGAATGTGTGGTGGGGCACACGGGAGATTTTACAGTTACCTATTGACGTCACTAACCACTCGCGTCACCGGTCCCACGGCCGACTTTATGTGCCGGTCCACGCTGACACCGACAACGGGCTACAGCGAGATGGAGCACGGTGGATCAAGGCCCCAATAGAAAAAAACAGGCCATGCTGCAGCACGGGCAGCGCAACCACGGCCGCCTTTAACTACAGGCCGCGGCCTGGTAGAATTGGCATCGTTGCAAGTGGTGTTGTTCAGTGACAAACGTCCCATAAAATAACATGGCAGACAGGTGACATCAGCTAATTGTTTCGCACTTTATTTATTTAAATTTAAATGTATGAACATAAATTTATTAAAATATTGAAAATAAAACATGCAGAATTGCTCTGTCCCACAGGCTGATTTCCAAAGAGCTACGCCTGGCATGCTTCCAATGTTTAATAGCTATTTACATTACAAGTGTAGTAAGAGCGTTTTTACATCACGCAGGTGAATGTTGTGCAACGAGCGGAAGCGAGTTGCATAATTCACCTAAGTGATGTTTTACACGCTCTTGCGTAACGTGTAACGTACAAGATTTTACCTGACCCGACAATACATGGGTTTACGTACAATATTTTTCATCATTATCCATTTCACTCATCTTCTAACAGTAACGTTCTTTTACAAACAAAAGCTAGGTTAGGAAAATACTTTAAAGCATAACAATAACATTCAAGCGCACAGCTGATTTCTAGCGTTGAATGTCATTGGCTCCATAGAGGTATATTTTTTAAGTTATGCACTCAATGTTATTTAAATGGGTTTCTTTACATCACCGAGTGAGTTTCATACTTTACATCACTCGAGAAGTAAGGAAGTTGTATACATCACGCTTGGGATAGGGAAGTTTAACATGGCGGGTTAGGTAAATGATTTAATTTAATTTAGTTAATGAAACAGCTGGTCAGTTCAATGAACTGGTGTTTGTTTATTTACTCGAAAAAGATGTTTGTGATGCTTGATGTAGATTGAGGAGGGTTATGTTTGGTTTTAATGTGAGGTTGTATACGTTTTGTAAAGTATTTATCAAAGTTTCATTTGTTAATTTATATAGTAAGCTACATGTGAATAGGCTTGACTATTGAAGAATTATGGTAAAACATGTCATTCATGAATCATCAATATGAAGACTATAAGACTCAAAGAAAGCCAACTCCACTTGCTAGTGGTCTAAATGCAGTTGAGTTGAACCCCAAACCTCAACACACGTCTACAACAGCAAATTTTAGCAAATCCCCTCCAATATTTGCGGTTGTGAGAGGGAAGGAAGAAAGCTTGGAAGAATTTTTTAACAACCACTTAAAGGATTTTCTAGTAAGACAGGCCATAGGTACTAAGCTTACTCTTCGCCCAGAATGTGCCAACTCAGACAACAGAGACACACTCACGGCAAAGAGCCAAGATTCTAATCAGCCTCTCGGGTACTTGGATGCAAGTGCTCGTTTGGGGGCTTCGTGTTTGACTTCAGCTGGTGGATCTTTTTTAGACGGAGGTCAGAGCGGGAAAAGTCGATGGAAGCCGACACAACGGTAACTCCACATCAAAACCCGATAGCCAAGGATAGAAAACTTACGGTTTTTCATCAAAACGTAGATAGAATCTCCAACAAAATTGAAAGGCTTAATCATCTGCTCCATACTTACTCGCCTGATTTGGTTGTCTTGACTGAACACGGGAAGAACCGAGATGAGATCCTCAACACTAGGCTTATGGGCTACTGCTTAGTATCAGCTTTTGCACGTCAAGATATTCCAAAAGGAGGGGTAGCTATTTACAGAAAAAACACAATGGAGAATGTCTCAAGCTTGCATTTGGAACTCCGCAGTATCCCTCTGGTATGTGAGATTTCGGGTGTGTCAATCAAGCTCAAAGACAGGAAATCGCTTTTTGTTATTGGTGTATATCGCCCCCCTAACAGGGATCGTAACCTTGTTGACGAAGCCTTTCGGCTCCTGTCTGACACCTTGAACTCTTTGCCTTCAACATTCAGGTCCAAAGTTATACTTATAGGTGATGTAAATATAGACCGACTGAAGCCTTCGTTGGATTGCTCTCTTTTTAATGACCTTTTATTATCCCACAACTTAACAAGAGAGCAGCTACCAGCAACCAGGATTACCCCTACTACCAAAACATCTATTGATGCTGTGTGTACTAATTTCAGCAAAGACATAATCTGGGAGATATTAAATGCTTCAATCTCGGATCATACTGGACAACTGTGCTATCTTTCTTTTCCTGCTGAGCACACACTAACTAATACATCAACCCGCAGACACATTAACGCCAAGAATCTTCACAATCTTAAGCTAAATCTTGCAGAGGAGAATTGGAACGCTGTCTTTAGTTCTGTTACCGTGGATGATGCATACAACTCCTTTATGCAGTTACTTCTTGAAAACATTGACGTAACTTGTCCTCTGAAAAAGTCTAGACGTAATCACAAACCCGAGATGTCTGCAAAATATGACCACGAAGCTAGACTCCTAAAACAAGAGTTTCTAGATGCTCAGAGTAAGTTCTTACTCACCAACTGTATCCAGGACAAACAAGAAGCTTCTAAACGGAAGAAGGCTTATGATCTTAAACTTAGATCTCTTAGAAGAGAAATAAGTGCATCTAAGATAAATCAAGCCGTCAACAAAAGCAAAGCCATATGGCAGACCATCAACTGCGAGCGTAATAACAGATGTGATGTTTCCTCGAACTCAGTCAAACTGCAAATCGAAGGAAGGGAAGTGGAGGACCCTGTCGAAGTTGCCAATTTGTTTAATCACTACTTTGCAACTGTGGCTGAAGAAACAATAAGGAACAACCAAAACCAGGAAACCAAAAAGCAAGATCGATCGTCCAGAGTTTCTAGCATTGACAAACACAATGTAGTCTTTCCAATGCACAACCTCAAGCCGGTATCCCAAACGGAGCTCTTAGAAGTGATTAACTCCCTCAAACCTAAATCATCAACAGGGATAGATGGAGTATCAGCTAGGATAGTGAAATCCTGCAGACAGGAGCTTCTGCTGCCCTTGCTTCACGTAATTCAATTATCACTCACACAAGGTAATTTCCCATCGAACATGAAGACAACGAAGATCTCTCCCCTACACAAAAAAGGAACTCGACTTGACATTGGGAACTATCGACCAATATCTTTGATTCCAACCTTTTCGAAGATCCTGGAGAAGATTGTCTTGCAGAGGCTATTAGAACATCTTTTCTCTAATCAACTCTTGACAGAGAGACAACATGGTTTCGTCAAGGGAAAATCCACAACCACGGCACTTATTGACTTCGTAGAGTCCGTCATTGATGATATAGACAGTGGTAACAACGTTGTCGGCATTTTTGTTGACATGAGTAAGGCGTTTGAGAGTGAAAATTTAAAAACGTACGTTTTCAGGAAAAGCACTTTGCAAATTTTTTCCCCCTTTTTTCAAAACTTTTATTATTATTTTTATTTCATTAACATTTGAAGTTTCATAAAATGCCCATGGTAACGCAATATCTTTGGTATTTTTTTTTAAAAGAGCATCTTTAGTGGAAAAACACAAAATCCTGTCACGACCATAACAGACGTTTAAATGAATATTAAAAATAGTTAATATTATTTTTATAACTATGTTTTGCTATAAACTAATTTACTTTTATGACCATTATACAATAAAAAGGTCACTAAGCTTTTGGTATATTTGGTCTTTCTAGAAAAAAATAAAAAACTCAAAAAAATGAAAAAAAGCCAATAAAATCTTTTTAAGTTTGTATAACTCCGAAAAAACTTACCTGAGACCCGAAAATCGTTATGTTTGTATAGAGGTGTGCTTCTTTTGTGTATAAAACATTGAAATATGACGATATTTTATTTTTTGAAATTTTTATGATAGAAATCATAAACGTGATGGTCAGGGACAAGCGGTACGGTCGTGAATTTTCTGAAATAATCTAAATCTTTCTAAACAATCCTTTAATTATACTGTTAGGTATAATAAAAATAAGTGTTTCAATTGAACTAAACTGTTCAAATTACAATTATATTAAAGTTATTGTCACGACCAAACACACTATAATCCATAAGGCTGGATTGGTCGTGAAAAAACCCGCGATGGTCGTGAAACTTTGGTCGTGAAATTACGTGTTATTTGGCTCTGTTCTGGCGGTAGCCCTGCACCTCATGTTCGAGGATACAAAGTGGACTTCTAGGTTAATCTAGCAATTGAAATATCTTATAAACAAAAATTAACACCATGTCTACTTCATCGAATGACTACGTACGGTCATGGACACACCAAAATTACAAAAAACACAATCTTTCCTTTATTAATCTTGTAATTCCTCCTTTCAACTCGAAACGACCGGCACTACAATCCTGACGTACACCCCGAACTAGTCTCTAAAACCAACAGACTCCATCGACGCCAGGCTTGCCACTGTCGTGCTCCAAAGTTGAAAATTTTTCCCAAATGGTCGTGACGCAAAATCGAGGGACAGACTTATTTTGTCATGGTAGTCAGTTTGCAATGACAATAAAATTATAATATGCTCCTTTTTTGTAAGTTTAATAACCATTGATGGCATAAAAATATGGCTTTATATATTTCGGCATGAGTAATTAGTCTAAAAACAGCGTGAAAGTTGGAAAATGTACCCTAGGGACACGTCATGGTCGTGAATTTCGAGACTTTAAAAATACGAAAAAAATACCTAGAACCTATTTAAAACCAAATAAATGTGTGTAACATGTTGCCCCCGTCCCAAAAAATATTAAAACACATAATAATAAACTACAAATCCAGTATCTACGAAGTAAAAGGCCAGGGACATGAAAACGTACGTTTTTAAATTTTCACTCTTGACTGCCTGAGCCATGACTTGATCATCTCAAAGCTTAGCTCCTTGGGAGTATGTGGAACGGCTCTTGGTTGGTTTACTCAGTATCTGAAGGGTCGAACGCAGCTAGTCGAACTCAGCCACTTCAGGAATAGGACTATCACCACCGTTAGATCTGAAGTACGCCCAGTGTCCAGAGGAGTTCCACAGGGGTCCGTCCTGGGACCGGTACTTTATATCTTATCGACGAACGACCTTCCAGATGCCACCGAACCCTTCAGTAAAGCTATAATGTATGCGGATGACACTGTCTTGCTTTCTTCAAACTCATCCATCAACAACGTTGAAGTCAATGCCTACATTGGTTTGAGCCTAGCTGCGGAGTACTGCGACAATCATGACCTTGTTTTCAACGCCTCAAAAACCAAGCTAGTTTCATTTAGCAACAGGAAAAGTTTCGTCTGCTGTATTCCTGACATTGACTCTGTTAGCTCTGTAAGACATCTAGGTGTCATCATTGACGAACATCTCGCTTGGGACGAACACATTGAAGCACTCTGCCATAAGCTAAGCACCGCAATTTTTGCACTGAGAAGAACAATGGCTGTGAGCACAGAAGAGGCGGCACTAACAGCATACTATGCCCTTCTTGAGAGTATTCTCTGTTATGGCATTGTGGTGTGGGGTGGATCGTCGGCACAGAACCTTAACAGAGTTCTCATCATGCAAAAGAGGGCTGTTCGAACCCTGACTGGCATTGAGACAACAGATAGTTGCAGACCACAGTTTAGGAGGTTAAAAATCCTGACCGTAGTCAACCTCTTCATACTACGGACTCTTACCATTGTCGACTCTTCCAGGACCTGTCGTCATCAGGAGGTGCACTCATACAACACAAGACGAAGAAATGATTACAACCTTCCTGCTCACAACACAAGGCTCTATGAAGAGAAACCCTCATACTTGCGTGCCAAGTTTTTTAACGTCCTTCCCGTCCACTTGAAGTCTCTTCAACCCAGAAAACTGAAGAAAGAACTAAAGTGCTGGCTGTTACATAGACCATTTTATAGTCTGAATGAGTATTTGTCTTGGCAAGAACTTGAATAAATCATCACTGCAAGAACTCTGATCAGCTATTTTTTATTCTTAAAAAATAACAATTTGTTTTGACTTTTATAAAGCAATTGCACAATTCTGTATTGACGCCCTTTCAATCTTAAAGATTGTAAATAAAGTATTCTTGTATCTTGTATCTTGTATCTTGTATCTTGAAGCATGATGCTATTGCTACACTAAGGTATGATATCATATGGATCTATTAACATCAATGGTAGGGGTTTGAAAGTAAATAGGTTTACGCTTTTAAATCAGTTTATATTTTCAAATTAAATCATAGAGTTGCTTTATTTTAAAACGCACATAAGCACCACTTTAATAGCTCTCCAGGTCACATTTTCTTCCCGTTGCAAAGCACGGGTATAGCAGCTTGTATTTTGATAGTCCAGTAACCAAGCTTTCGTAAATACACCAGCAATAACACTAGCTGCTTCGAAACAAAACGGCTGTAACAACCCTACTTGCGACGTTGCCACTTTGAAGGCCGCGGCCTGGAGTTAAAGTCGGCCGTGCACAAGTTTTATCCCTAGCAATCTTCCAATCTTCTTCCCTATAAAGTAAGTTAGTAAGTCCCTATAAAGTTCCAAGGTAGGGTGAGTTCAGAATTGCTCGTCCGATTACGCTTATATTTTTGTAAAAGATTCCTTGCTCGGTCGAGACAAGCGGTAAACGGCTCTAACAGGCGGTCTTCTGCACTAATGATGACGTCATAACGTCGCCTGAAAAATCTCCCGTGTTCCGGACCGGATAATGTGTGTGTGTTTGGTGGCATGACAACACTCCGACTCTGGTTGAGTTGAAATTAGATTTTGTTCTATTTGTTCCCTGATCCCTGTTTAGTTTGAGTACTTGGTTTGAGTAGTGTAGTGAGGCTAGAAACAAAACCAGATCGTGGTGGTTCAAACTAAAACAAATATACGGTATCAGCAATTGAGCAGAATTCATTAACGTTTCTTAACCTATTCCTATACCTTAACATGTGTTAGTGCTATCATTGACTATTGGATACAGATCAACAAATCCAATTGTTAATTGTTAGTGCATTAACAAAGGAACAAGGAATAAGATGCGAAACGAAATTTACAAACGCCCCTTCGCATTTCCCCCTTTGTTGAGGAATAGGCTGTCAACAACCTTTATCATGGGGTTAACTGTGATATTTTACAGAGATAAATGACACAAGCTGCAATAACTTGAACCATAAATGTTAGAGCAATTAGGGGTCGCACTATTTTGTTTCGAATTGTAAGGACCATCTTATCTTATTTTATCTAACAGGGGCAGGCAAAGACCATAGCACATTATCCGAAAAATCGAAATATTGCGCACCCCAGACAATTGTTTCCTTGATGGAAGAGGTGGAATAAGAAGAGGTGAAGGAAGTAGTTAGGTGAGCAGTGTGGAGTGTGGGAACTGGAAACCGTTTGTAGCAGTTAGATGAATGTATCTGTATCTGCAATGCTGAAATGCTATGAGAAGGGATGGAAGCATCCCCACGACATAGAAAACGGTGAAAGAAGTAGTAAAGGCTAGCAGTGCGGAGTGTGGGGAATGTTTGTGGCAATTAGATTAACGTATTTAAAATACTAAAATGCTATGGGAAAGTGATGAAAACAGGTCCACAATGTAGGAAGTGGCTTAGGAAGTAGTAAAGTATGAGCAAAATGTGAGAACCGTCTGCGGCAGTTAGATTAATGTAACTTTAATCCTAAAATGCTTTGAGAAGGAAAGGAAACAGGCCTCACGACGTAGGAATAAGAATAAGAATAAGAAAGTTTATTGCCATTGACCAAGTTGTACATAGGAATAGGCATTGTCAAATTACATTAAATAAAATATCACTAAACATGTTCATATCTATAGATAACAAAAATTAAGAATAACGATTGAGAGTTTTTGATTTACAGTATGAAAGATTCGGCTTTAATTTTATAATTAATGAAGTCCTTAACTGAGTAAAATGGGTTAGCTATGAGCCAGTTATGAATTTTTGACTTAAAAAGAGGAAGAGAAAGGCTGTCTGCCTGAAGTCGTGTATGAAGTAGTAAAGGCTGGCAATAGAGTGGGGGGACCGTTTGGTTAGTTAGATAGATGTATGTAATACTTAAATGCTATGAGAAGGGAAGGAAACAGGCCCCACGATGTAGGAAATGGTGAAGGAAGTAGTAAGGCTTGCAGTGCAGAGTGTGGGAACTGTCTTTGGCAATTACATTAATGTATCTGCAATCCTAAAATGCTATGGGAAGAGAGGGAAACATGTCCACGACGTAGGGGGTGGTGAAGCAAGTAGTAAAGGTGAGCAGTTCTGAGTGTGGGAATGGATTAATGTATCTGCAATGCTAAAATGCTATGGGGAGAGACTGTAGACTGTAGGTTAAAATGATTACAAAGCATGAATCTATACATATTTTGATACATGCAATTGTTTACAATATAAATTTACAACTGAGTTCACAACAGCTGATTTTTACTCCATAGAAGCTACAAACGATTTTTACTCCCTAAAGAGTCAAAATGTAACTTTAGACCCTATGTACATACTGATTAAAAAAAATGTTTCATAAAGAAAATTAAAGACTTTAAGTTTCATTTGGAAATTATAGATGGTGTTTACACATACACTAGCTTAGGACAATAGTAAAAGAGTTGGTATTTGAAAATATATAGGAATTTGAAATGTTGGAGTTGTACAGTAGTATGGAACATTTGTATAGGGGTGTATAGGCAAAGATCAGGGTTTTTAAAAAAGGGGCTTAAAAAAATATCCTCGTGTTCCGGACTTTTTCTCGGTATAAAAAACGTCCAGGGCATGGCAAAAAAAAAAACGCCCCAAGTGACGTCTCTTTGTCCTATCCGCCCTACTCACTGAGGTGCCAGACCGGTGGTACTGTACTAGTTCTCTTCTCAAGCTTCCCAAAGAGAAAAGAGCATCAAAAAGCACTTTTGAACACTGTTTATTCAAACATGCCCACTAACGTTCTGCTTGAGACTCCGCCCGCATTCAGGCTCTTCAGCATGATGTCCATGTCATTAACCATGAGGCTCCACAGTAGTAAAGTAAGGGACACTTGGTCAGCCATATAAAAATACAATTGTAAAAGTCATATTGTAGGCTACATAAAATATTGAAAAATACGTTTAAAATTATTCATTATTTCAAAATCATTCATAATAACACCAGAAAATGAAATTTTGAATTTATTTTTCATTCTTTTTAATTGGACTAATGTTTTGATGAAAATTAAAAGATAACACTTGTTATAGCAATTGTATATTTTAGTGTATGCCTTTGCTTGTACCCAAAGCATCAACCCTCATGGAACGGGGAACGGAACGCAAAGCAAATCATGACGACGTAAGACGACGAGACGACGACCGATCAAGCCAAGAGCCAAAAGACTAGACCAGCAGAGCAGAGTAGGGATGGGGATGTTGCGATTGCGATACCACTGTCCTTCCGATATTTGGTATTGATACTGTATAGTGTATAGCAAAAAAGTATCGATACCAGCTCAGTATCGGAACTAAAGTATCGATACAGTCAGTATCGTATCCATTCGATACCAGTGACCTCATATTCTGATTCACTGATGTAAAGTTAAAGCTATGGTTAAAGTTAACTCAAAAGTTTAAAGTTCACTCACTCCAGTACAGTACAGCCAATATAGGATTCGAGCTGCTAAGAACTACTATTTACTAATTTATGTAAAAAGTTGATAACAATTAACCAAACCTAATTTAACCTTATTGGTTTGTTTTCAATTCTATCTTCAAGTAAAAGTTCAAGTACCTTATGTTCTAGGCCTATCTATTTTTAATAGACAATTTGATTACATTACCAACATACTCACACATTTGTGTTTACCGTCAGCCTAAATTGAAACAAGATGTTGTTAAAAACGATTAAGTGTCATCATTATTAGTTTAATTCGAAGTTAAAATAGTCCATGGTTTCATTTTATTTGCCAAACACAACGTAGCTAATATTGGGTTGTAATAAAAAATCCCTTTGCAACTAAATGCGACCCAATCCTTAAGTTTTACTTATACCTTTGACTATCACGTTAACTTATATTATGTAAAGTTCTATGAATGAATAGTGAATCATAATTTTTCCTAAATACCTAACAATGTTCTATCACTGATTTGAGAAAGCAAAGTGGCCAATTCGCCCATCAGTGAGACAATGTTAACATTGCCTCACTCTAATTACTTTGTCTCACTCCAGATTTGCAACATGAAGGAAGGCACGAACTAATGAGCGCGTAAGACAAGACAAGGTCGTATGCGCGCGAAATACGTTGGCAGCACTGGCTGTAAATCAGCTGGTCAGCTGTTGTACTGTTGCTACTTCACATTAAATGCCATATTAAAAGTTCACTTCTGTGTAAAAATATGCTATGTTTCTTTACCAATTTATTTGTTTTATGGTAACGGTAAGAAAAATATAATGTGCAACTCGAATGCAGCAAAGTGCAATCGCTCACTAGTTGCACAAATAACTAATACTCAAACCACATTATCATCAGACAAGCCGCTAGACAAAAAACTGAATATTTGGTTGAATGAAAGTCTTTCATTTTTGGGTCACTGTTGTTCCAGCCTTGGAAAACAATCGGTCAGCAGAAGGCACGAACGAGCGTGGCCATTTGACTGACTCAGATTAGGATTAGATTCAGATATTTCCTTCCGATACGATACTGGCCTCTTGGTATCGATACCAAGTAAATATCGGAACAACCGATACCGATACGATACAATACCAGCAGTATCAATCGCAATGGTACAGGTACAGACCCGAGACGACCCGACCATTTCCGAACGTAGGCGAAGATGGACGAACGATGTGGATTATTTGGTGTTGTCTACTGAATAGGATTTGTGTAGTAAGAATGATGTGAAATGCTAGTGTAATTGCAGGGTAATACATATATTACCCAACCCGAAATAATACATTTTTTTAACTATGTACTTCTTTAAACAGTGGTGATTTGTGTGTGTTGTCTAAGCATTATCGCTGTGGACTATTCCATAGAACGACCGTGTCTTCTTTCAAGATGGCAGTAATCTGAGCGACCTCGTCTTTGTTCCGGACAGTATGAAAGTTGTGTTTTCACGGGCGAAAACGGAGCGAATAAGGTAATATAAGGCTCAAAATAGTTTTTAAGCTCAATTTGTCCGGTATGCTACCTTTTTAAAACCACCTAGTGCATGAAAACCCATTTGTTTTTAGTCCGTATGTTGACACCGTTCCGTCGCAGTTGGGGATATCCAATTACGCAAATGTCCTCGCTCATAACTACTTAGATTAGGCTACTGTAGAAATAAATTAAATTGGTAAAACTTACGTTGCTAAACTATTTTAAATGTTCGCTCTACAAAACTGAAGCGTTGTATAACCCAACTCCCAGTAAAATACTTGTCTGGTTATGGTTATGAGTTGGGTACTTATTGCCTTGTAATGGTGGCCTATTTTTGGCATACGGGGCAACTAGGCCTAGGCCTAGTTCTTTTTATGTTATTTGGTAATCTATTTTCTCAGGTTTAGTAATCTTAATCTTTTAAGCTTTGTGGACTTGCAGTAGCCTAATAGATCATGGCTACTTAAAATAGCCCCTCATGATATTATTTTAGACTAAATATTGACCTTTAACTTATGTTAAATATCATGGTTCAATATGGTGGCAAGTAGCATAGTTGGGAAAGTTAGTAAAAGATTCTACCTAGTTAGAAGTTATTAGTTGGTCCCGTAAAAAGTAACTGATAGAAGTTGTTAGTTACCTATCTATTTTTTAAAAGGTAGGACTACAGTAAGTTAACTGATAGAAAATAAAGGTAGTTAACACGTTCACTGCGTTGTAGTTATATCTTCCAGCATTATTCCAATGGTGCGTCACCTACGAGATCTATAGTTCTCGTCCGCTATGATTACCCAGGTGTGATACGGGGTACAGTTTAACTGGGCTATGCTAATATCGATTGAAACTATTGAATTGAAAATATTGATTAATAATCGATATTTTTAAATATATCTATTATAAAATTAAACTATCGTAACCTAACCTAACCAACCAAACTTGCTGATGGTGAAAAAATCGCTTAAAGGTTTACTAATCGAATCGATAGTTTCAATCGATATTAGCATACAGCCCAGTTAAGAAACTGTACCCGCGATACGAGGCCCCGAGATTACATTGCGCAGTAGCCTAATCTTGTGCACATCATAACCTCGTAAAGAAAGGCGAGAGAGCGCTGAGTTTGTTTATCTGAACCAGTACAATGTTGACAATCTTCAGCCAGCCCAGGAAGTTTAAATACCAGACGTCATTGTACGAGACCCCGAGATCTCGTACCGCACAGCTGTAATAGTTCATTATTTATTTGTCCCTATTCTTTTCCTAACTTACAATAACAAATTTAAAAAAAATATATGTTAGGCCTAAGTATCTGTTTGTTTCCGAATTCCTTAAAATCGTAACCGTTATAAAAAATATATTTTATCTTTCTTTTATCACTTTTTATATGAATGCGCTTCCTTACGGCTGATTTCAGGCTAAATGAAATATGTTTACAAATTACTGTATTTATTTCGTTATAATTTTGGGGTTGGGCTATGACCTCGAAATGAGTGCGTGCCAACAGTGAGTCGAGTGGGCGGGGGGAAGGGATGGGTGCAACCTTGAAGCTATATTTAGACTTGCACTACTTCCCTTAAGGGCTGGGAAAGGGATTCCAATCGCAAAAACAAAAACCAATGATACAAAGTTGTTTATCGGAAATTGCTTGTCCGGTTTGACGATTATTTAGCATTGATTTTTGTATAATTTAGGGACCAGGAGAAATATTCGAATTAATGTAATGATTTGCTTTTTACTGTAGGGTACATCAAAATACAACATTGCACAATCGTGATATTTTAGGTCATTTTTTAACCCTCGAGCTGGCATGCGCCCGATATCGGGCGATTTACGCCGCGGCCGAAACGGCAGCGCCTGATACAACGTAACGGAAATCGCCGATTTTTGCACGAAAATGAAAAAAAATTCACTTAATATAGTATTTTATTCGGTTCAGAAATGAATAATCTGTCAATTGATGTGCTTTTCAACTATTTATACGCCTTTATGGGAAAATTTAAAACTATGAAAATAAAGCATCAGCTGACGACATTGTCATGGTGACGCAATTGCCTATTACCAGCGTCTGTTGTTGTTTATTTCGTGTTGTGTTTGGTTAGTTTCGGTGTTTTTTCATTATTTAAGTTTTATTTTTTATTGAAATGTGAGTTGATTTCACTTCAAGATGAATGAATGTAACTACTGTGACCGATCTAGTAAGTTCCGATTCTAAGTAGGTAGCGAGGAGACATGCAATTCAAGTACTAGGCCTAGTACTACACCGAATATGTATATGGTAATAAAAACTGTTAAGTATGTATTTTTTTTAGAAACAAGGTACATGTATTATATATCATTCTTTTCCTCATGGAATTCTGCACAACTTGTATATTTTGAAAAATTTTCATGAGTTAATTGATTTGTGTTATATTACCCGGTACGTAATTATATATGAATATAAATAAAAAAAGTTTACGCTTAGTAAATATACTAAAAAACCTTTTTTGTAAATTAAAATTTCATATCTAAAATTTATATAATATTATTCCTTGTTTTTTGCTGAAAAAAATGATACATAATATAATGTGTTTTCTGGGTTATTTATATATTTTTTTAAGTGATTTAAAAAATGGTTGCGCGGCACCTAAAAAACCCTTGCCACTACAGAGTAAAATGACTGCCAGCTCTAGGGTTTACAGTGACCTTTAATACGCATCCGTTAGTGCTGTTTTAAAAGAGAAACAAGTCGATAGTTAAACAAGATTTATGTTCCCGTATTTGAAAACGATAAATATTTAAACCTATAAAACATTAGATTACTCATAAAAATAACAGCATAAAAGCGCCATTATTCTTTCTCTTTGTTCTTGAATTATTTCTTTGGTTTCCTTCTTTCATCCAAGCATTCGACAAAGGTTACCATGGTTACTAATCACCCCATTAGCCTCATGTAGTGCTAGGAACAACTATTTTTGATACGGTCTCGTATCGTAATCAAGTAAAAGTTTATTACTTCAGTGCGTTACGACTTGTTCTTTTATATTTACTAGTTGATAGGCTACACCAAGAAAAATGCGTTATATATGTACAAGTTTCATTTCTTTACGATAACTGTACGCCGAAATATCGATGTCGTAATTTTTGGAAAGAAGTCAAATTATGGGTCCCGCACTACGGGCTAGGTACGATACAAGACCTCGGGATCTTGTAGCGCAGTGAACGTGTTAACTTACATAGTTTTCGTAGTAGTTAGCTGTTTGTTGGATTTAACTTAGATGTTTTAAAGGATTTTGTAATGACACATTTTGGTTATTTATCTATAGGCTACAATATGAGTAAAGTTTGCGCACGATGATTAAAAAAAACGGCTCATACGATTTCCTTCAATTGCAATAAGTTGCTAATGAGAATTGCTTAAATATAATACATTTGCAGTAGCCTATGATGTATTAGGAAAGCTGTGTACCCGGGACCTAATTCAGCTTTTAATTTTTTATTTTGATTTGTACTCAAAAGTTAAGGTTAGTTATATTACCTACTGATAACTACTACTCTTCTGCACTTTTTGTAACCGAAACTCAACAATTTTAACTGTTTCATTACAATTTGTAAACTAAGACAAATCGGACCTGGGTACAACACCACGATGTACCTAGGTCCTACACCTGATGTACCCAGGTCCTGATTGTGAAATATTAGTAAAATGTGAAATTAAGTTTTTCAATAGTCATAAAAGTAAACTTAAAAGTAGGCTAGGTTCATAAGTAAATGTCAAAACTATGTTTTTATTCAGTTTACCCTATTTGGTTTTGGTTTTAAGAATTATGATATCTTGAATGAATTACATAAACTTTAATAGTTAATGAATTAAAGTTAATGATAGGCCTAATAAAAAAGTAGCAAAGGCTTCAAAAATTCTTCAAACTTCTATGAAACTTAATTAACATTTCATTCCATATTAAATGTTGATAAGTTGACTCCAAAAGTCAGGTTTACAAGCTGCTTTGCTGTTCCTCCCTTGATTTTTGGTGGTGGTAACTTGAGAAGCACATCGTCTTTGTCAACATCATAACTGGTGTCATCAGCTCTAATAAATTGGAACGAATCTTGAAGCTTCTTCAAGTAGCTAATTTTGTAGTGATCGTCATGAACTTCATTCACCTCT
Source organism: Macrosteles quadrilineatus (assembly GCF_028750875.1). Lineage (NCBI taxonomy): Eukaryota > Metazoa > Arthropoda > Insecta > Hemiptera > Cicadellidae > Macrosteles > Macrosteles quadrilineatus. The sequence continues at coordinate 71,592,479 of NW_026542595.1, forward strand.
GCTGTAAAGTACTTTTTGTCCTTCCTTGTAGTAGTGATTTGAACTGGAACAAAACTCGCCACTATAATTGCAACATTGTTTTGTTGCTGATTTGTTTCATCCTCTGAACTTGAGCTGCTCATGATTTTTTCTGGATTATCTACGTCTGATTCTGAGTCATAAAAAAACAGCTTCTTTTGCATTTTTTTACGTTTAATCAGATGCTGTTTTTTATCACATTTTTTCATCTTGTTTGCTGCTCTTGCATTTTTTTCAGCTTCAATACGATTTTTTCTGGCGTATCTGTTACAATACAAGATTTTCCTTTGGGCCTGCCCTTTCTGGTCAGCTTTCGAGGTGCAGCTTTTGGAAAAGGTCGTATTTCCTCTGGAGAAAATTTTGTTGGTGGCAGGAAGCCTTATAAAGAGTTTTTTGCTGCTGGTGTGTTAGGCCTACTGGATGATGGACCATCGTGTAATGGGAAAGTATTCCACTGGTTGACTGAGCAGAAGTGGTTGATGTTTCAACTGGAGGTGCCGAACAGGTAGACGTGGAAGGTGACAGCAGAGCTGGAACATCATCATTAGGTGGGTCTTCCTGGGGTCTATCGGTTACACTGCTAGACAAGAAGTCGATTTCACTAAAAATGTCACAGTTCAAAGGCGATACTCCAGTTTTTTTTCAAAACCAGCCAAGATATTTTTGGGTGTAAATGCTTCTAAAAAGGCACGATTGACTAGCTCAGGAATGTCATAGATAGTAGCTGGCTTAGCAACGTTCTCTGGTCTGGTCGTCCAGTCCTTCATTGCTTTGTTGTAAAACGTTTTGAAGGGGCCGAAAACACCTACATCTAATGGTTGCATCTTATGTGAGGTGTGCGGATGAAAGGTAACCATTATTACACCGTTGCTTTTTGCTGTCTGAATAGCTGCAACTGAGATATGTGACTCGTGGTTATCAAGCAGCAAAATTACTGGATTCTCAATACTAGCACCTGAATGCTTTATAAAGTGTAAGAGAAATTGAACAAAAAGCTCTTCATTTGACCATCCGGAGGGATTGGCGCCTCCGATACTACCAACTGGAGCTCCTTTGATCATGTGATCACGGTAATTTACCCTGGGAAATATTATCATAGGGGGGATGTAACCTCCACCAGCATTAATAGCTGCTATCACTGTTACATTGGTGCCACGCTCTGTATTGGTCATAGCACCTAGTTGTTTGACCCCCTTTTTTGTTACGACTTTGCTTGGCGCGTGAACATTAGTTACGCCAGTCTCATCGCAATTCCAAATTCTTTGTGGAAGTCAGAAATTTTCAAAAAAAAAGTAGCAACGTTTGCTCTGTTGAATGCTGTGGCAGGCGCCAAACTAGTGGCTTCGGGTTTTCTCAGGGATATGGGATATGCCATCACTGTACTTTGACCGAAAGAATCTTAACCAGAACTCACCTGCCATGCCGTTCTCATCCCAAGATTTATCGTAATTCTTATTTTTTTTTTTTTGCAAACTCATAAGCTAATATTTTTATGTCTTTCAGTGTTAATCCGTAATGGAGATAAGCCGCTGTTTCTATGTATTCAACTAATTGTAGTTCTTCGGCTTCATTAAAAACCTTCTTTTTGTCTCGATTATGGTGGTATTGAAAACTCAGCTCACCTGAATTTTGAACTTTTTCACCTGTCTAATCAAAGTTGTTTTTGACAAGTTGTAGTCTTTTGCGGCTCTGTAGTATGTCAGTTCACCCTTTGCGATGCGCTCAACTGCTACAGCTAAATCAACTTCATTAACGGGATCATCTTTCTTTCCATCTTTATTTCTTGGCATGGTTGCAGTAGGCTTAACCTGAAATCAGAAAATACCTTATTAGGCCTAGTTGTTTGAAACAACAATTAAAAAATTAAATAAATAAATTAGTTCAGTTTATTTATTAAGTTTCTCACAGTGTCACATATCCATTGCAAAAACAAAGTAAAATACTAGGCCTAACCCTGTTTGTCTAGTAACAGGAACATCTTTATAAATGCCTACTTAACATTATTTGTGGAATTAAAACACAAAAATTTTTCATAACATAAATAATTACTAGTAATTGAATTGCAAAAAAGTATTCTTCAAACACAACCTTAGGAGCAAGTGATTTACCCAGGACATAGGACCTGGGTACAACGTCAACAATAGGTCCTGGGTACAACTTCTGTACTTGTAATTTAAAAGAGTGAATACTGCCTTTGAGGTTATGTCAGAACCAATGTTATGCATATCAAATTAATCCTGAATAAATCCTTTTACCCAGAAGATCCTTTGTTCAGATCAAATTTATAGCACTAAAAGAATATGAAGTAATATTAATCTGAAAAATTACTTACGTTTTGCAGTTGAAAATTTGTGTTTTTCTCTCTGGCTTCAGCACATGGCAGCAAGTAAGAAAGAAGAGGGTTTTTGAGACCTCTGGTGGCAATACTAAAAACTATTAGTTACAGTTTAGAATTTCTTCAACAGATGGTGTTGTAATAAGCACTAGGACCTGGGTACATTGGGTCCCGGGTACAACAGCTTCCCTAACCAAAGGGATATTTACGATTGTTCAAAAACATTTAGTATTTTACCGCAAACTATTGAGTTATACACTGATAACTTATTGAACTTAAAATCCAAAGGAAAGGCTAAGAGGGTGTAGGCACATGACCCAGGCTGTAATCCTCTTTATCAAGGTCGGTTGACCTGTCAGTTCTAGGTTGGTGTCGAACGGTTCCACATCATAACGTGCATTGCCGAACTATTCGCGGCAAATTGTTAGCTGTATCACCGTCGTTGTCAAAACGTATCGTTTGTAGGTTAGATTGTCATAACCCAACCAAACTAACCAAACTTTATAAAAATGAAAAATCGAATGAAGTTTTACTACCGGTAATCAAAAAAATAGTTAGCCTATGTTCATACAATGTAATTACAAATGCCTAAAATTAAATTTTATAATTTTTTAATTATAAAATTCGGTAACTTAAACTATCAAAACCTAACCAAACCAACCAAACTTGCTGATAATGAAATTAATTTAATAAAGGTTTACTAATAGAAAAATAGTTCTGATCATAAAATTATAAATTATAACAAAAGATGTAGCCTACACTTAAGTAATCACATTCTAACTTAAGCGAAATCTTTGACAACAAGTTAACGCCTCCGGCGGGATTCAGAATTCTCGATTCCCCACCCCTCCTCCGGTGACCACTACCCTCAGGCCATAAATCAGGCCTTTAATCTAAAAGCCTAAACCTACCGTCATAGGACTTAATTGTTGCCACAAATCCGCATTAAGCTTGACCTGCCTTCCTCATCTGCCTAAAAAAGATCTGATATTAGGCATGGAAAGCAATGTTAAATGCTCAGCTGTTTTGACTTTTGTAACATTTCTACTTTTTATGCCTTTGTATTAGATTTACTTTTGTTTTTGTTGCTTTAGTTCTTGTAATTAGGTAAACTTACCTAAGTTGTTTGTGTCACCTTATGGATTTTGCCACTTTGTGTAGCCCCCTTCAAGGATGTTCTTGTTAATTAATCTTCTTATCACTAAAACGATTAGCTTAGTCTATCTATAATGTAATTATACACACAAGTAGCCATTAGTATTGAGGTTGGGTCCCGTCGACTCTACAACACGACGTCGGATACGCAGCGGAGTCAGGTCTGGCGGCAGAAGAGAAAGATTGGGTGCAGTTTCTTATCTGGAATACCATAACATTGATTGAACATATTGTTACTATCGAATGACATCGAACTTTTAACAATCTAATTGTGTTTAAATTGATTAAGTTAGGTACCGTTACTCAAAGTACCTAATTTACAAACAAGGTAAAATAACAATCAGATATGAAGCATGTCCTAGATCAGATATCCCCTAATCAATACAAATATGAACTTTTTATAGAACGAATTAAAACACAATAGAAGTTAAGCTGTGCTCGATTTTTAAGGGATCATTTAGAGCTCTCCACGGGGATTAAACAGATTCGAGTATTTGCTTAACTTAATGGATCTATGAAATTGGTAGTAACTTAGGCTATCATTATCGGTAAAGTGAATGTTTGATCTTTGATCCAATAGTTAAAAGATTGAAATATGCTTTCCATAAATCAGTTACTATGATTGTACCTGGTTTTACATGTTTGAAAATCAATGGGGTTTTTTTATTTAGGCCTTCCTACTTTTAAAAATATAAAATGTAAATAATTAACAAATTTCAAATAGTAACTAGACCTTGCCCCATGGTCGAAAACTCGACCAAAAGTATGTATTGTGCAAACTTCTCTATTTTCACTCCACGATGTAAATAAAACATAGGCCTAATTGGAATTTCTTCCATTTGTTTTGATTTTCTGTTGTTATTTTGTCACCAACATGGCAACTCATAAGGTCCATGCTATTTTATTTTTTATTTTTTTGTGCTATTTTTTAAGTGCTCTTTTTTACCCTATTTTAATTTATTAGGGATTCTGCTCATCTACAGGCAAATATCTTTCTAACAGTATGCGTAGATTTTCCCTGCGATGCACAGGAGCTGAGAAAAAAGGGTTTTCAATAAACAGGCTTGTCTATTAATATATAGAATTAGCCCCATGTTAAATCTCCATAAGAAAAGTTGAATTTCCATTGTTGACCCAATTAACATAAATATTCTCAAAATACAAATAAAACCTGCACATAAGACCGATAACCTTTCTTTTGGTACAACCCACGTGTAATTCGGTCCAGTAGTGTTGTCAGGCTACCTGTTATAAGTTTTTGTAAACTTTTTTATAAGATGTTAACAATCATATTCTTAAATTAAAAATCATCTACAGATTTCTATATCGACATAGGCTAGTGATTATAAAAATTTTGATATTTTTGATCATGGTACTATTTTGGTACTATTTGCGGTACTCTAATTTTGAACTGGAGACAGAATTGAACCATTAGGCTATTAGTTCTTAACCAGTTAGAGGGCAATTTCACATCTCGATCTAATGCAAAGATAATTGCCTTCTTAAAATGAAACTGCACCCGAAAGATCTCTTGCTAACTTATTAACATTTTATCAAAAACACTTTCCCTTCTTTGTAGGTGCACACCTAAGTACTTTATACTTTCTTATTAATGGCGACCCTACAAAGTAGGTATATTTTAAGCCAAGTATGAATGGAGATGAGTGTAGGATGAGTGGCGCGATCTTGTAACAAGACTACCTTAGACACAGCTGTAAATTGATAGCCCAAACAGCTAATGGCAACTAAGGGACCTACAGTTTATAGTGTAATCCACATTCTTGCCTTAGTATATACTAATTGGTCTAACTGTGAATAGTCGTAAATATGTGTTTATTCTAATCTTATTTCAATGGGGGGAAATTATTTCTTGTTAATGGAATCATATAGTTAAAATCCAATCAGACAAATTTGAAATTCGCATATTCTGCTGGTTTACCCTAGTGGGGATATTTTACATCTTAACTTGTAGAACGTACACAAAATTAAAAGGGCCATCAATTATTGGTAACACTGCTCAGTCATTAGACAAGATTTCATCAATTCTAGAGTCAGAACCTCAATACTGTGCTCTTTATTCCTCCCACCACCTTGGAGCTGTAAGTGTCCAATGCCGCCTGGCAAGCATTGACTGCCGCGGGTGGGTAAAACCATCCTTATCTATCTTTTGTTTCTCATACTCAAACCTTGTCCCTAACTTAATCTTAAACAAGATTTGAAAAATGTAAATTTAGTAGGATTAACAAGTAAATTTTACCTCCAGAAATATATATATATATATATATATCTGGATGGAATGGTGGTACAGTTGAACCTCGTTTGTACGAACCTCGATAAAACGTAAATAAAATAACAATAAGACAATAAGGTCTAGCCTCAATAAGACAAATTTTTTTTTGAATCCCCTTGAAAGACACTTTCATAAAGGGCAATGCTAAAAACACCTCTATACAACGTAGTAATTAAGTTAAAAACCTCCATAAGACGAATTTGTTTGTGACATGGGCTGGGACTGATTAACCTCTATACAACAAATATTCTTAGCACAAAACCTCTACAAGACGAACGTGACCTCTATAAGACGAATTTATCACAATCTTAACCTCCATAGTACGTAGTTTTCATAACAAACAGAAGCTTGTCTCAACATGAAACCCCCACCCATCCCTCCTCCTTCCTCAGTCATTGTTTGGAGAAACCTCTATAAGAAGAATAATAGCAGCATTAAACCTCGATAAAACGACCCTCTTTATTAAGAATACCTCTATAGTAGGCCTACGAATTTTTCCCGTACCCCTTGAAATTTGTCTTATAGAGGTTCAACTGTAGTAAGATTTTGTTTCATAATTCTGCTTCTCTACTAGAATAAATTAACATTATACCTACTGTACTAATTGTTGTCTTTTATATTCTGCAATAAAGAAGTAAACAAACAAAATAGGCTATATTCTGTTATTGCTCACATTGTCAATCAGGGCATGGGGGTCATCATACAAAAAATCCCGCTACTAGCCATAACTAAAACATACGGGTACCGGTTATTGGCAGTGGCCTACCCATAGGTATGGGTGAGTGAGTAGCAAGACACACAAATGTTTTTACCAAAGTACCCCCGCCAACCCCCTCACCTTACCATATCTAGTCCGCGCACAGAAACTTGGGGTGAACTATACCTCTAGGCTGATTGATTTCGTTGGAATTTTAAACTTAATGTCCTGAATTCTATGGGTTTCCTTAAAAAAAATATAAAAACACTAATGCCATTAAAATTATTGCAGATAATTTCTTTGCAGGGAAAGGTGTTGTGGGTCATGTTTACACAAACGACCAGCCAATGCGCCGGTAGCGGGAGTATTCAAGTCGCTCACAAGAAACGTAAACTGGAACATGTGTCCGAAACTTATGGGCCGGGCGACTACGCTGGATCGTTGAGACCTCGTGCTAGTAATGTGCAGTGTAAGAGCCCTACAGCGGTGCCTCAGAACTTCATTCGTGCATCCACTATCAAGCTCCTAGACACGTATCAGAGGTGTGGCCAAAAAGTAAGTAACCCATTCAGATATGTATTATTACCAATAATGTTGGCATTTCCATCCAGGAAATGTGTAGGCATTAATAACTGTGATCACCAAATTGCCTTTATGTGATGTTAACTGTCACGTTTCTTTGGATCACCTCACAGACCAGCAGGGTTAGGGTGTTTAGCCTTTGAGGTTTTTTTTCCCAGGTACTATTTTATTATGTGGGAAACAATTAACTAGCCTTTTAAAATATTTCACTTTGTCAATAGCAATTTGTTTTATAAACTAAACAAACATAGTAAATTAGTGCAAAATTAGGTCCATATGAAATTTAGTTGTAATTCTTAATATTTTCTTTGGAAAGTAACATAAACAATTTTTAAGTTGTTACATATTATTCATTTTTAAAGTTTTTTTTTTGTTAAGTTCTAAAAGTTCAAGCATTTATTTAAATTCCATTTAGCCTATCAAATTTTACTCCCATTGTGATAAAAGCTCAATATGTTAATCAATGCAAGTTCAATGTTAAGTCAATGACAGCCAGTTATCAGCTAGTGGTAAATAGAAGCAGATTACAACTTGTTTGATGTGTTTGCAAACTGTGTTAATATGGTGCATGGGTAACCCACTCTGTATTAAGAAACAAACTATTCTTAGTATAAAAGAAAATGTTGTCAACCCGGCAGACGGTCTTATGACCATTGCTGAAATGTGCTATTTTTAGTTAGGTAATTTTGTTCTCGTTATGCAGAAGATTGTGTTTAGTTATAAGTTGATATGTATTATGCAGTTTATTTTTGTGTAAATAAAGCACTTTTTCAATTTCAAAATTTCAATTTCAATTCAATTCTTAGTTGTGTCCTTTGTCAATATGCAGTTTGATAAAAATCAAAATTAATTAGTGAACTTGGCCAGAGCGCTTTTAGCTTGGTTCAGAGTAATTGTGCATAATTTTTATTACAGAAGATAAATTGGTAGCTTGATTAGTGTCAGTGCATGTGAGGTAGAGTCAGCTGAGTGTTTTATGTTGAGGTATGTTGTGGTTATCATTACGATCAATGTTATTGTGTTTACTTCGCCAATTCTGAGCTCTGGCTTCATTAGATTGTGTTATCTGGCCTATCTGCTCATTTGACCCATCATGTTATACTTACACAGCTTAGTTAAACTGCTATGGTAATCCAAGTTTTAACATTTTTAATTAAGATTAATAACCTATTGTTTTTGAAGTTGAGTAATATACTTTACCCAATATAGTCTGAGCCAACGTTTAAAAAGGTTAACCTCCAATATTCTTTTTGTATGGACTCACAGAATATTCCTTACCGGTAAACTTTATTTTTAGTAAAATAAACTTAGTTTGCTTCTTAGAATCTAAAAAAAAAACACACTTTTAAGGTTGAAAAGTATTAACTTAAATAGTCATTAACTCATCCAAAATACATGTGGAGAAGCAACACAGTTGTGTGATGATAATCAGGTGCCAATTTAAACAAGTGTTATTAAGTTTTTTTACAGTGCTACACTGAATGTTGTTAAACCTGGCTACCCAATACCCATGTCAAAATACTATTCTGACAATAAAGTTTTATATGTCTGCAAAAATGTTAAGAATTTAGTTTTGAAATTTAAAAAAAAATAGTTTTTTATTTTTACTTTTCTAACAGCAAAATGCCCAATTTTGATTACAACTATCTTTTAGAGCTTAAAAAAAACAAATTATTTTGTATGTTACCCGTTGTTGTAAAGTTAAGATTACAGAGAAATTATACTACGAAATTAAAAAAAAATAGTTTTTTATTTTTACCTTTCTAACAGCAAAATGCCCAATTTTGATTACAACTATCTTTTAGAGCTTAAAAAACAAATTATTTTGTATGTTACCCGTTGTTGTAAAGTTAAGATTACAGAGAAATCATACTACAGTAGAACCTCGGTTAACCGAGCCTCGCTTAACCGAGACTCCGGGTTAACCGAGGCCGTCCTCGAACGATTTTTTTTATTTAAAAAGCAAAAGAAACACGCACAAACTACGTACAGTAATGAGCGTTTGGGTGCTCCTTTTATCGCAATACGCACGCTAGCCTGCAATGCGTTAAAACTACTGTACAGTAAAATGTTGGCAACTGTTGTGTTTCCTCGGCCAAATATTTGCGTAGCTTAGCGCTTATCTTTGCCGAATGCATACGGCACTGTCACCCGACACCGCTCGCCAGAGCAGCTGCAGGTGTTGTAACCCGACACCGCTCGCCGCCGGACCAATGCGAACTGTTTCAATGCCGAGACGCAACTGAGCCACTCGCTCTCCCCACCACCCCGATTCGACAAAATTTTTTTAAACAGCGATGAATCTGATGGTTTCGACTGAGAAAATATCACATACAGAAGGTCTAAGAATGATCGAGGGAGCACTGGCATCACTGAGCTATAATTCTAACTGGAGGTAGCACTGAATGTCAAAGATGCGTGTCGCCAGCCGCCATGTTTGCGTGAGGTGTGAGTTAAAATGAAGCCATGTTATTGGATGAAAAAACTCACTGCTATGCAAACCTAGTTATAGAAGCCATGTTATGGATGAAAAAACCTGCTGCTATACCAACCTAACAAAATCAGCGACACGCTTTTGACAGACTTCTGCAATGGCAGTGCTACCTCCAGTTATAATTTTAGCTCAGTGACTGGCATACATTGAACAACAAGAAACCGGGCGCAACAACAAACGATTTAGTTTGGCTGCGACGCTGGCGCAACAGGGCGGCTAGCCTAAATCCTCTAATCTAAGTCAAAAAACAATAACTGATTTCTTTGGGAAAAAAGGTTAGCTTACTTTGTTTATTTTTGTACAATGTACAGTAAATTAATTTTCATTTCTTTGATTTAATTTTGTAAACAGGAATACTGTACTGTAACTAAACTTCTGTACATTGTGTAGCCTATATCATACGTATTCAGTTGTGCAATAAATTGAGTGTTATATTAAAACAGTGTTTAGTATTGTGAGTGTTACCGTTTCCTCTCACGTTTTATTGCGTACTAATAACATTTCTTGTACTAATAAACTAAACAACAGTTCAGTTAATAACTTTTGTTCATGTTTTAGTATATCTTGAGCTATTATTAGCCCCGGTAACGATTTTTAGGTTACGTTCCGTGTTATCCGAGGTTCGCCGTATCCGAGGTACCCTCGGTCCCAATTACCTCGGTTAACCGAGGTTCTACTGTACATATAAAATTCCCCTGTTATTCTTATGGATTGTAAATTGTTGTAGTTCGCTTGTTTATCAATCATTTGATCGAACTTGGCTAATTTATTTACTTCCTTCAATACTTATTAACACTAAAAACACACATTTTTATCCTCCCTGTAGAAACAAATCTTAGTTATTTAAATAGGGAGTAATTCTGAAATGTTAAATTTTTTTAGTAGAAGTCCAATATAAAAATATTTTAATCTTCACAGTCACGATGCAAAAATGAGAGCGAATCTAGACCTACTTTAATAGGACAACATTACAGTGTTATTTGATTAAAACGGTACTTTAGCTCAGTGGTAGTCTTAGGCTGATAAGCTAGACTTGGTTGGTTCAATAGTGGTTGCCTGCACTGTCTTATCACTGCAGTCACAACTAGCTTTCCCGTGTGACTCATACCATAACAGAACTTCTCTGGACAAAAATCTGTAGTAAACCTGTGGACTATGTAAACTATTGTTTGTGTGTTTGCAGCGCAAGTCGTGTGAGGGGAATGAGCCAGAGGGAGGGGGCACACACAGCAAGACGACGGCTCACAGTAAGGGTGGGGGGGCGCCCCCCTCCTCCCACCCCCAGGCCTCGGACGGAGACTACCAGCTGGTCCAACACGAGGTGCTCTACTCCATGACTACACAGTATGAGGTCCTCGAGTTCCTGGGTAGAGGCACATTCGGTCAAGTAAGTACAATCACAAGTGTGTGTTAAACCACTTTTATAAATACTGTAGATCTTTATTTGTGATGTGGAAAGCGAATAGGGACCTCTTGTCGGGAATTTTCGATTTTGAGTTATATATTATATTCAAATTCCTCATTAAATTCCGAATCACTTGGTGGAAGTCCCATGCATCTACGCTTTTTTATAGGACTTTGAAATTTTGTTATGGAAAAGGGTAATTTAAAAAAAAAATATGTTGAAAATTTCAAATACATAAATACAGTTATTTTCATATTTAAGAAAAGATTTTGGTATCAAAAGAAAGCTTACAATGTCCTCTTTGGATGCTAAACCAATTTTTGTATTAACTCCTGGTGGTTTTTATTTAAATAACTGTTTCATTGAAGCATGTCGTAAAAATCGCATTTCTTGTCGGCCCTATGTTATTTCTCCATAAAATAAGAAAAGGTACCTCTTGTCGGGACCACAAAATTTGTTAGATATTTTGTTCTCCGTACACTGAACTTTGTCGTAGTTCTTTAAATTTCCTCTAGAATGCAGGACAATTAATTTTTTGTAGGGATAGACGGGATTAAATTTTTAGTTCGGGACGGGATTTTTATTTCCTTCCCAATTTTTGGGACGGGACGGGACGGGATTTTTTTTCTGTGCATAAGAAGAAAGTCTTGAGTATTGCAGTTACCAAAAAAGACATAGGAAATCAATTTTTACCATTTGTGGCGCTGATCTATAAAAACAAAAAAATGGGTAACATAGAAACTTGTGACTCACGGTCACGGCGCGATCGTCAAAATGACCGCGGTCACGGGGTGATCGTCGGTATGAATCCGCAGTCACGGCATGATCGTCGGTATGACTCCGCGGTCACGGCGTGAACGTTGGTATGACTCGCGGTCTCGGCGGGATCGTCGAAATGACTTCGTCTCCTGCGTTTGCGGACCTATCGTGAACATCTCTCGCAACAGCGGCGTCATCGTTACTCTCGAAGCGGCAAAATCGCCGACGTTCGGACCAAATCCCGTCCCGAAAAATTCCCAAAACAAATTTAATCCTGTCCCGATAATCGGGAATATTTTTTTTCCGAAAAATTCCCAAAATTTCGGGACCCGTCCATCCCTAATTTTTTGGACTAAAGTTTGTTCATAAAGTGAATATTAGAAATGGGACCTCTTGTCGTTATGGCTGCTACGCACAGTAAAGCTTTCTGTAGGTCTATTTAAATAAATAAATATAGGATGGAGAGGACACAGCTAACTCACCTGATGAAAGGTTGCAGATGAGTCAAAGAACACATAAAATCACACACATAATTTACTTAATATTTCGCCTCTTTCAGAGGCTTCTTCAGAAGTAGGCCTAGATGGTAGTTACAAAACAACAGTTTAAATAGGATGACACAGTTTGAATTCAAAATGTCTGACAGGTTGTCCAACTGACACTGCACAAAGCACTAAATACAGGCACATTGCAATATTGTATTTACATATAATATGTACATTGAAAAGCAAATTAGTTTTGTCCATGAAAATAAATACTTAAGAGTTAGCTGTGAGGGTGAGGATATGAGGATATTATCTAATGTTGAGGTTAGGTGGGGTTCTGGAGTTGGTCACAAACTGGTAAGCTAATTCCCATCTTCTGAGCATTGAACTATTGCATTGGTTCTTTGGCAATGATTTTAGAGCTTTTATGGTGAAACAGTCATCAAATAGAAGTTGGTGGGATAAGGCATGTTGTGCAACTGGTTTTTCTTTGCTAGTTTTAACATCATGTCGATGGCCGTTCATGCGTTTTCGGAGAGTCTCGGTTGTTAGGCCTATGTACTGGGCTGGACAATGTGAACATTGAAGCTGGTAGATAAGGTTCTCTGAGCTGCAGGTATGATGGCCTTGGATTCTGTAATTTTTATTATGGTATGTGCTGGTAAAAGTTTCTGTAGGATGGTGTATCTGGCAAGATTTACATCGGTTTTCATTGCATGGGTATGAGCCCGGTCTTGGTTTCTCAGATGGTATTTTTGATGGATTTGGGAGTTTTGGGTGGACTAGCATATTCCTCAAATTTGGGGGTTGCCTATAGATTATGGAAGGGGCTCTTGAAAGGAGGTTTTTGGTTTGGCTGGAGGACTCTAGGATTTTGAAACCTGTTTTAAGGAGGTTGTTTAGTTGTTGCAGGCCAGGGTGGTAAGTGGTTATCAAATTTACTTGAAGATGGTTGGTATTTTTCTTTGTAGTTGGACGTGGGTTCTGAGCCGCTTGGATCTGAGATTTTACGAGAGTGCTAGGATAGCCTCGGTTTTCGAAGGCTTTTTGAAGTTGGGTTTGGTATTGTGTACGGTCTTTCGGTTCTGAAATTAGGCGATTTCCCCTTAGGGCAAGACTGTAAGGAAGTGATCTCTTGGTGTTATTCGGATGACAACTAGAAAAATGGAGGTATTGTTGGTGGTTGGTCGGTTTTATGTGGATAGATGTGGTGAGGCTATTGTTCCTTAGATGAATTGTAAGGTCTAAAAAGTTGATGGAAGTCTCAGAGAAATCCCAGGTGAAATTTAGCGGTCCAAAACTGTTGAGGTCTTCCAGGAACTTCCGTAGTGATTCTTCACCGTGGGTCCAAATTATGAAAATATCGTCAATATATCTAAACCAGCAGATGGGGAGGTGTTCACGGCTAGACAAAAACTTTTCTTCATAATTCCCCATGTAGAGATTAGCATAAGATGGGGCCATTCTTGTACCCATGGCAGTGCCCTTGATCTGTAGGAAGTGTTTGTCCTGAAATTGGAAATAGTTCTTTTCCAGAATGAATTTTATCAGTTGAGTTATAAACGAAGTGGTGGGTAGGGATCCTTTGGGTCTGTTTTGAAGGTAGTTTTCTGTTGCTGTTAGGCCGTGGACATGAGGTATGTTTGTGTAGAGTGAGGTGACATCAATAGTGGCCATGAGAGTGTTAGCGGGGAGTGGTTGTCTGACATTGTTAAGTTTTTGCAAAAAATCATTGGAGTCCTTGATATATGAGGCCAAGTTTTGTACTAGCGGTTGTAGATAGGCGTCTACGTATGAAGAGATACGTTCCGTTAAAGAACCGCAGCCTGATACTATGGGCCTTCCTGGCGGTGGTGTTATGCCTTTGTGGATTTTTGGTAATATGTAGATTTTAGGGCAGATGGGTTCTTCTGGTATTAACAGATTTGTTGTTTCTGGGGAGATATTGTTGGATTTGGAGTGTTTGTAAATTATTTCCTTGAGTTCAGCGGTGTACTTTATAGTTGGATCTTCTTTCAGAGGGAGGTAGGTGGAAGAATCACTGAGCTGGCGTTGGATTTCTGACACATAATCAGATTTATTCATTATCACTGTGGTCGAGCCTTTGTCAGCTGGAAGGATCATGATATCAGTATTTGATTTTAAAGTTGAAATGGCTTTTTTCTCGGCTTCGGTGAGGTTATGGAGTGTTGTAGAGGTTACGTTGTTTTCGAAAGTGGGATCTGAGATGTTTTGTACCAAGAAGTTGATGTATTGTTCTATCGGATGGTCTGCTGGTAACGGACTTCGATCCCCCTCCGTTACCAGCAGACCATCCGATAGAACAATACATCAACTTCTTGGTACAAAACATCTCAGATCCCACTTTCGAAAACAACGTAACCTCTACAACACTCCATAACCTCACCGAAGCCGAGAAAAAAGCCATTTCAACTTTAAAATCAAATACTGATATCATGATCCTTCCAGCTGACAAAGGCTCGACCACAGTGATAATGAATAAATCTGATTATGTGTCAGAAATCCAACGCCAGCTCAGTGATTCTTCCACCTACCTCCCTCTGAAAGAAGATCCAACTATAAAGTACACCGCTGAACTCAAGGAAATAATTTACAAACACTCCAAATCCAACAATATCTCCCCAGAAACAACAAATCTGTTAATACCAGAAGAACCCATCTGCCCTAAAATCTACATATTACCAAAAATCCACAAAGGCATAACACCACCGCCAGGAAGGCCCATAGTATCAGGCTGCGGTTCTTTAACGGAACGTATCTCTTCATACGTAGACGCCTATCTACAACCGCTAGTACAAAACTTGGCCTCATATATCAAGGACTCCAATGATTTTTTGCAAAAACTTAACAATGTCAGACAACCACTCCCCGCTAACACTCTCATGGCCACTATTGATGTCACCTCACTCTACACAAACATACCTCATGTCCACGGCCTAACAGCAACAGAAAACTACCTTCAAAACAGACCCAAAGGATCCCTACCCACCACTTCGTTTATAACTCAACTGATAAAATTCATTCTGGAAAAGAACTATTTCCAATTTCAGGACAAACACTTCCTACAGATCAAGGGCACTGCCATGGGTACAAGAATGGCCCCATCTTATGCTAATCTCTACATGGGGAATTATGAAGAAAAGTTTTTGTCTAGCCGTGAACACCTCCCCATCTGCTGGTTTAGATATATTGACGATATTTTCATAATTTGGACCCACGGTGAAGAATCACTACGGAAGTTCCTGGAAGACCTCAACAGTTTTGGACCGCTAAATTTCACCTGGGATTTCTCTGAGACTTCCATCAACTTTTTAGACCTTACAATTCATCTAAGGAACAATAGCCTCACCACATCTATCCACATAAAACCGACCAACCACCAACAATACCTCCATTTTTCTAGTTGTCATCCGAATAACACCAAGAGATCACTTCCTTACAGTCTTGCCCTAAGGGGAAATCGCCTAATTTCAGAACCGAAAGACCGTACACAATACCAAACCCAACTTCAAAAAGCCTTCGAAAACCGAGGCTATCCTAGCACTCTCGTAAAATCTCAGATCCAAGCGGCTCAGAACCCACGTCCAACTACAAAGAAAAATACCAACCATCTTCAAGTAAATTTGATAACCACTTACCACCCTGGCCTGCAACAACTAAACAACCTCCTTAAAACAGGTTTCAAAATCCTAGAGTCCTCCAGCCAAACCAAAAACCTCCTTTCAAGAGCCCCTTCCATAATCTATAGGCAACCCCCAAATTTGAGGAATATGCTAGTCCACCCAAAACTCCCAAATCCATCAAAAATACCATCTGAGAAACCAAGACCGGGCTCATACCCATGCAATGAAAACCGATGTAAATCTTGCCAGATACACCATCCTACAGAAACTTTTACCAGCACATACCATAATAAAAATTACAGAATCCAAGGCCATCATACCTGCAGCTCAGAGAACCTTATCTACCAGCTTCAATGTTCACATTGTCCAGCCCAGTACATAGGCCTAACAACCGAGACTCTCCGAAAACGCATGAACGGCCATCGACATGATGTTAAAACTAGCAAAGAAAAACCAGTTGCACAACATGCCTTATCCCACCAACTTCTATTTGATGACTGTTTCACCATAAAAGCTCTAAAATCATTGCCAAAGAACCAATGCAATAGTTCAATGCTCAGAAGATGGGAATTAGCTTACCAGTTTGTGACCAACTCCAGAACCCCACCTAACCTCAACATTAGATAATATCCTCATATCCTCACCCTCACAGCTAACTCTTAAGTATTTATTTTCATGGACAAAACTAATTTGCTTTTCAATGTACATATTATATGTAAATACAATATTGCAATGTGCCTGTATTTAGTGCTTTGTGCAGTGTCAGTTGGACAACCTGTCAGACATTTTGAATTCAAACTGTGTCATCCTATTTAAACTGTTGTTTTGTAACTACCATCTAGGCCTACTTCTGAAGAAGCCTCTGAAAGAGGCGAAATATTAAGTAAATTATGTGTGTGATTTTATGTGTTCTTTGACTCATCTGCAACCTTTCATCAGGTGAGTTAGCTGTGTCCTCTCCATCCTATATTTATTTATTTAATCCAAGCTAAATGCTTTTTCCTAAAAACATAACCCTGTAGGTCTATTTATTAACTTACAAAATTCCTTTGGCTATTAATTTAGCCCACATTGAACTCAAAGTAATTTCTTAATAAAGATCATTCTTAACTTGTGTTTTATTTATGTCTAATGAGGTAAGTCTTTATCTTAATCTTATAATATATGAATTACTTTAAGAATAAATAGGTGGGGAGAGGCAACGGTTGAAGCTCTGGAAGTCCATGTCCATTGTTTGAAATGATGTACAGCTTGTTAATTCACATACATGACACTTGCCACAGTAATTTTGATTTTCTTTGGATAATTTTGAAAAGTAATACTATATTTAAGATGTTATTATTTTATTGCAATTTTCTTACAATTATATATTATTCTAAGTAAATTTGATTATTGTTGGTTTTTGATAAGTATAGGATAGATATGGTGAGAATTGGCATACATATTATATTGTAAATATAACATAAACATAAATATAAACATAAAATAACATTGGTTCCAGAACAGAGCCGGTACTCCATACTTGAGAGTAGCCTCGTCCGACCACAAGCCATTTAAAAGTACACGTTGTTTGCGATCTTCTAGGTATGATTTAAAAAAAGAGAGAGCAGACCCCTTAACACGTTGACTGCTAACGCCGACTTTAGTCGGCGTCGCTAGCACTTCAATGTGGCGTGCGCCGACAAAAGTCGGCACCAGACCAACAGAAAAATATTGACTCAGTGTGAGCTTAGCCTCAGACGGAGACGTTATAATCGTTGCCAGACTGCCAGCTTAGAATGCGAGCTTTACTTTGGTGTAGGTTGGTACTAAAGTTTCCGGTAAAATCCTGTCTGGCAATGCTTTTGTCCCGGTTTCGGGGATTTTTTCTCTTCAACCCACATTACAAAGACACTGGATGCGGATCCGTGCAGTGCTGCTACCTTTGGGTGTTTCAGTGAACTACATCCACTCTCGGGGTAACGCAGCACAGTCACCACTGCTCTTTTGTGATTCGTCAGACTGAAATATTTGAATGCCAATTGCGTTCGCTGATTCGGTTGCGTGGCGGGGCCTCGCCCGCCACTGGGGAGCGCCTGTACGTTGTTTTCAGCAGTCAACGTGTTAATGCCTAAGTACTCTAATTTGCACAATAAATTATCATGGGCCACACAGTCAAAGGCTTTGCTCAGGTCACACAGTGAGAGGAAGGCCTTTGCTTGGGCCACACTGTGTGACCTGAGCAAGGCCTTTGACTGTGTGGCCCATGATAATCTATTGTGCAAATTAGAGTACTTAGGCATTAAGGGGTCTGCTCTCTCTTTTTTTAAATCATACCTAGAAGATCGCAAACAACGTGTACTTTTAAATGGCTTGTGGTCGGACGAGGCTACTCTCAAGTATGGAGTACCACAAGGCTCTGTTCTGGGACCAATGTTATTCCTAGTAGCCATAAATGACCTGCCAAAAAAAAATACGTAGCTTAACAAAAACCATACTGTATGCTGATGACACTACTTTTGTATCAGTTAGCAATCATTTAGATCTACTTAAACCTTTAGCTGATGGGGCTTTAAACAAGGCATCAGTGTGGTTTCAAGAAAATGGGCTTCTATTAAATAACGATAAAACACAGAATATTATTTTTAGTCTCAGGCCTGTTAACCTTGAACTGCCTAATAATGTAAGTTGTGTTAAGTTTTTAGGCATTTATCTTGATAACTAGTGGCCTGTAGGGGCCATAGCCCCTAATTTAGACTACAATAAAAAAATCATATATAAAAAGACAAATATTCGAAATATGTTTTTTAAATTATAAATTTAATGTTACTTCAAATTAACAGTGTTTCTTGTTTTATATCTTGGGTTTCCTTCCGTTGGAGTCTTATATTAGTTGCTTCTGATGTGTCAATGAAATACGATTGTAAAATAATGATTAAATAAATAACACAACATATTAACAAATGTAAACGTGCGCACGGTGTGGCCTGAGCCCGGAGAACGACGAATCAGAGCTGAAATCATACAGCCAACACATTGCACATCTTTTCTAGTTTTAAATTGAAGATTTGTTTTGTAATCTTAAGAATTCTGTTATAGTTTCCATTTTTAGAACCAAATGTAAAGGTTAAAATTATTATTAATTATTATAAAGGCAACTCCCCATTTCGCGGTAGTAAGTCTGAAATATATCTATGAATTTGTCCCTGAATTTTAAAACAGTAGGCTAAGGCCCATTTCCCGGAATCTCTTGTGTAGCGTAAAGCGACGCAAAAGCCATTGCACTGTTGTATTGCCTTATGTTTTTTATGAAGTTCGAATCATGTAAAAACAGTTCTTTTAGTTCGTCATTGACTTGTGGTTGTGGCATGTCCATTGTGGCAACATGCGTTGAAATGTCCATTTGTGGCCTGCTCTGTGAAGTGAAATGCGCCACAATGCATGCAAGTGCTTTTAGAGGTCCTAGATTGTGAGAAACAACACTCAACTCATTTTCCAGCGTTCTTCTAAAGACAGGTTGTATAACAGCTTCTAGATTTCTTTCACAGTTAGGCCCTACATGGCATTCTCTTTCAGCATTTCTTAAATCTGTTGAATTCCTGGACACTCTTCCACGTCTTGCAGGTCTTCCCCTACCCTGTCTAGTTACTTCACGTATTATAAAAACGGAAAACAAAAAAAATAAACAAATACAATTCATTTTGAAACATTATTTACCAACATTGACTTTTGGAATAAATGTAAACATTGCAAATAAATAAGTAACAGCTGATAGAATGCAGACGTTTTTCAGTCCCCATGCATTTCTTATGGTGGATATTTTACTTTATATCTCGTTTTCTGGTTACATTATGGAAATTCTGCTATTTTTCCCGAGTCCCTGGGGTCAAGACCTTTAATTCAAGACCTCTCCCACTTTTCTGCGACTTACCAGACGTCCACAATTTCCTGGTAAAGATTTGGTCTTACAGAATTATATATATAGATAACCTTCAGTGGGACAATCACATCGATCATATAGCTGCAAGATTGTCCAGAGTGGTACATCTCATTAGACGTCTTAAGTATTTTGTTGACTTTGACTACATAAAAATGGCCTACTTTGCATTTTTCCAAAGTATTTTCCGTTATGGTCTTATCTTCTGGGGAAACAGCTGCAAAATTACAGATATTTTAATCATACAAAAAAAGGTGGTTAGACTAATTGCAAGTTCCACCCAAGACGCTCATAGTAAACCTTTATTCCTCGAGTTAAAAATTCAAACTGTTGTTAATTTGTACATTTTTGATCTTATGTCTTATGCTTTAAAGAATCTATCAACTTCAATTTTTAACAATCAAGTCCATACATATAATACAAGAAGTAATTGTCAGATAAACAGAACATTTAATAGGCTGAGTAAAACATTGAAAAGTCATGTTGTTATGTCCGATAAGGTATTTAATAAATTGAGTAAGACTGTTCAATTTTATCCAGGTAGACATTCTTTATTTTTAAGTAAATTTTATGACTGGCTCTTAAGAAACCCTTTTTTTTCTATTGACGACTTCATGGCCGTAAAGGAAGTTCAGTTTTAGACTCATTGTCAGTGCCTAGGTTAGTTTATATTTTGTTAATATTGGTTAGTTTATATTGTTGTTAATCTTTTATCTTAATTGTCTATCAGCGTTTGTTATACTGTTTTTATCTCTCTTGTCTATTGTTGTTTATATTTTAAATGTCCATCAACATTTGTTGCAATTGTTAATTTTTATAAGCTTTTATCTTAATATCTGTATTTTGTTGTTGGTTCATATAATTTATTCTTTGTTAAATTTTCATATTTATTTACAAAATGTATTTATTGTTAAATCACACTCCATACTGTTGGTAATCCACAGAGCTGACACCAAAAAAATTAACATATTGGACATGTTAGTTGTAATGTCTAGCCTGACTTTAGCCATGCTATATACACATGACAATTAATGCATTTTTGTAATGTCCAATGACAAATAAATATTTCTGATTTCTGATAGGATGATATTTCTGTGGGGTGATGGGATATTATATAACATTGAACAAAATTGGAGAAAATAATACATTAACAAGGAGAAACAGATTAAATAACTGATAACACATTATCAGGGGCATTAACAAATATTATGGGAGAAAATATACAAAATAATAGAGAAATTAATGTTAATCATGAATGAATGACATGTAATATTACATGGCGAAATGACATTGAGCGACAAGAGGTACCTTTTCGCAGACCGTGCAGAGGCTAACAAAATGATTTATTTCGACCTTTAACGTCTTCAATTAAATATTTTACCGATACTGTCCTGTTCTATGATAAATGAGGTATAACAATCGATAAAAACCCAAATTTCGATAGTTTTGACCTTAGGTACCTATATCGGCCGTACTGAAAATTTTGCATCGCCGACAAGAGGTGCCTTTTCGCTTTCCACATCACATTTCCAATTTTGTATAGCTAATACGGTCTCTCATTTATCATACTCTGCTTTTATAAGCCTAAAAGAAAACAATGTGTATGTTGTTATTGTAGCCTTTTTCTAGCCTATGTTGTGAAAAGACGCCTACATCTGTCACTACTCAATTGGCTTAAGTGTTATAAAAAATTGTTAACGGTAGTGCCTCTGAAATTTGGACTAATAAAACTTGGTTCTCTATTCAGGTTTGTACCTTTACTATTGTTTGTAAGTTATCTATTGTATTAATCTAGGCCTAAATTATTAAAATATATAAATAGACAAACAAAATCCCAACAAACTGGCGCCGCCAATGAAGATTTTAAGTTGGCCTACAAATACTTTTAAAAAGTAATAAAAAGTCAAATAAAATCTATAAAATGTTAGGCAATAATTAAATCAATGTGACAAGAGCTTTAGTGCACTCTCTGGCAAGCCTGTTAATCTTCCCACAGTGATTATAAAGTAATACAGTATAAAGGTTTTAGCACTGTTATGCAGAAACAGTTCTAATCCCAAAAACAATTAGGCTATAAGAATCCTGATATATGTATCATAATAGATCACACAGTTAACCACAATATCCTGTTACGATCACAAACATATCTTATCTCTATGTGGTTAGTGGCAAACTAATCTTACTTGGAACTTGTGATATGTCTCTTGTCAAAGCTGTAAATAATATTTTGATTAGATTAAAATAAGGAAAAACATCCAAAGAGAATAAATATTAGGCCCTATGTTACGTTTGATTTATTTAAATTGTGTATAATGTGTAAGTGTGTCTATTAAAAAATACCCTGGTGCAGCAAACCTTTAGACTAAGCCAATTGCTTTACTGAATTTCATAAAAAAAACTGATTTATAAAAAAAATAAAACGTTCAGTTATGTCACCACAGCTAAGTTATTGTCTATGAGTTAGCGTACACAAATAGTCTCAATCTCTCCATTCGTTTATAGTTAGGGTAGGCCCACTATAGGGAACACAAACCATTTTTGTGTTGAAATTTTGTTTTTTACAACTCCAAAAGCCTATATATCATCAAATAAATCATGAGAACTAGGTATTATCCGTAAACACCCAATAAAAAGGAATTTATTTTTTTACCTTTATTATCGAGGACAACTGTAGCATACTAAACAAATCTCAGTAACCAAAATGTTTTGAATATAAAATCAAATACTCAATTTTACTTGAATTTTATTAAATAAACAGTTTTAAATTTTTCTTAATTCATTTTAAGAAAAGGGATAAAAGTAAATGTCCAGAGTATATTTAAAAAAATTGCAATGAAGTTCTCAGTGAGTTCTTTATTCAATTAAGACAT
The DNA here is from genome assembly GCF_028750875.1 of Macrosteles quadrilineatus. Classification (NCBI taxonomy): domain Eukaryota; kingdom Metazoa; phylum Arthropoda; class Insecta; order Hemiptera; family Cicadellidae; genus Macrosteles; species Macrosteles quadrilineatus. The sequence continues at coordinate 71,615,129 of NW_026542595.1, forward strand.
AACAAAGAGTGATGATTGTTACACCCTAATATTTGTTTACAGGTAGTAAAGTGCTGGAAAAAAGGCACAAATGAAATTGTTGCCATCAAAATATTGAAAAATCATCCTTCGTATGCTCGTCAGGGACAGATTGAAGTAAGTATTTGTTGTCTCCTTTAATTTTTGAAATAGCCATCTAGAAGTCTTATGAGAGTATTTAATTTTACTTGTAAACAAGTCGTATGTAGACCCTAAACATCAACAAAATGTTAAGCTGAAAATAGCTTTTAATTTATATTTGCTCCCAACCAAAAAGCCAAACCCTTTTAATTTTTCTCTTAGGACAAAATCAAGGATTATTTAATAATCAGTGCCATCTTTCTTCTATAAAAACTTTTGACTTTGAATCATTAGTTGCAACCCTAAAACACAATACATTATGTTGTAGGTAAGCATATTATCTCGACTAAGCCAGGAAAATGCAGACGAGTTCAACTTTGTGCGAGCGTACGAGTGTTTCCAACACAAGAACCACACATGTCTGGTGTTTGAGATGCTGGAACAGAACTTGTATGACTTTCTCAAGCAGAACAAGTTCAGTCCCTTGCCTCTCAAGTACATCAGACCGATCCTACAGCAGGTGCTCACGGCCCTTCTCAAACTCAAGGTTAGTTAGTATACATACATGGCAAAATGCAACTGTCTATGTTTAAGGCAAGTTACATTCTGGTGTTGTTTTGATAAAATAGAATGATTCATGGACGTCTTTTGCGTGTTAGAAACATTTCTCCTACTATACTGTAGTGAACTGAACATAAATGAGGCAAGGACGTCTATTGTCTATTTTTGTTAATTGCACTTGCCAGAAAACGACGTTGACGGTGCAGGGTTTATCATGGTTAACCCATTTTCTAATGGAAACATAGAGTTATCAAGCTATTTGCTCAACAAAACTGAACCAATGATCACACATGTTTTCAAGAAAGAATATTTCAAAATTAAGGTTAGCACTATTATCAGTTAACCACTAAAAACGTGCTTTGTAGATGGCTGAATAACCTCATTACTTGGGAAATGAGTGCCAGATGACATGTCACACTAAACACCGACCAACTGGTCTCATGCGACCCATGTCCGATACAAAGATGATGTCTCGGACCTGCTTTGCAAGTAGTGTCTAAGCTCTGGCGGACACAATGTCTACAAAGCTAGTATGTAACCAGCCTAAGGCAGAGGTTGTTGTCGTTGTACAGTTCTAAAGAGATGCAAAATGTCATTTAGTATTTTTGTCAGTGCAGCGACATATACATCCCTCAAAAACTAAGATTTAACAGTTTACTGGGACTGAAAAAGTGTTCATTTTAGTTTAGATTACAATAGCGGTTCTATTAAAAATTTTCAAAATTAGTCATTAAAAAAGCTACTGTTGTATTAGTGACTTATCAATAAAGCAAATCTACCTGTTTGTCACAGCAACTGGGCCTGATCCACGCAGACTTGAAGCCAGAGAACATCATGTTGGTGGACCCTGTGAGACAGCCGTACAGAGTCAAGGTGATTGACTTTGGCAGTGCGTCTCACGTCAGCAAGGCAGTGTGCAACACCTACCTGCAGAGCAGATACTACCGGGCCCCAGAGATCATTCTTGGTAAGAGGCAGGACATCCAGTTGAAAAAAGAAGTCATCAATATAATGACTTCCTTCTGACCAAAAGTCAGAAATATATTTCGGTTTAGCAAGAATTAATTTTAAAATACCAGCACCAGGCCTAAAAACCTGTGATGTTTCAAATATGGAATGTATGTATTTAAAAAAAACCCTTAACCCTTTGGGTCCCAAGCATTATGTTAATTTTGTATCAGAGGTGACCCAGACCACTAGTTGTGTTGTCACACCAGATGACCCAGTTACTCTATGCACACTTTACCCCAGAATCCCAAGCCATTTTCAGCTGTTTTGTACTATTATCAAATAAATATTCATAACTCACCTTAGAAAGCAGCTAGAGTTATAATTTTTTTTTTATCTTTTAGCTAATAGAATCTACTTTAACAATGATAAGTAAAATTTTAAAAATATATGAATAAATATATATATATATACAATTTATATGTATGAACGGCCTAATATTTTCTCAAATTTTCATTTTGTAACCCATAAAAAGAATATTAGCTGTATTTTTTTTCCTATAAGTTTATTATTTTATTAAATACCACTAAATAAAGAACATATTGTGAAAGTTTTAGCAAAAAATAATAATAAATAAGTATTTTTATTTATAAAAATAAAAAACGTTACTTTTTTGCCGAAATCGACATATAACAAAAAAAACACATAAAGTAATTATAAAACCCAAGTTTATTAAATATTTACCACATACTACAGAAATACTTTTACAATAACATTTCTACATGCATTTATAAGCCTGGATCTATTTACAGTAATTAAAAATAAGTATCATGCAAGAAATAAAAAGGTAAAATGAAGTCTCTCACCTATACCACACTGAGAACACTGAGAAGCTACTGAGAAGAATAGTGAGAAGAATGTGAAAGCAGTTCATTATATGCACATCTTTCTTATTATGTAATGTTTTCTGTTAATCAATTGAAATAAAACATTTAGAAATAACACATTTAGAGCAAAATCTCTTTACATATTTACATTTTTTATGGAACGGCTCATATATTTACATTTGTGTCGAGGAAGACAGTCCACCTATTTCATCTATTTTAGACACTGAGAAGAATGTGAAAGCAGTTCATTTTATTCACATCTTTCTTATGTTATAATGTTTTCTGTTAAAAAATTGAAATAAAATAGAGCCAAAACTATTTACATTTTTTCTGGAACGGCTCATATATTTACATTTGTGTCGAGAAAGATAGTCCACCCATTTCACCTATTTTAGACACTAAGAAGCTACTGAAAAGAATGTGAAAGCAGTTCATTTTATGCACATATCTCTTACAGGTTATAATGTTTTCTGTTAAAAAATTGAAATAAAACGTTAAGCGCTAAAACTATTTACATATTTACATTTTTTCTTGAACGGCTCATCTATTTACATTTGTGTCGAGGAAGACAGTCCAAGTGACATCCACGCCTACAATTAACACAAATTGTTTTTGACCTTCTTCTTTTACCCATGGGGTCATTTTTCCCACTGCACACACAACAATTGCTTTCCTTATTCCCTTCTAGTTTTTCTAATCCAAATTTCCTGTTGGGTGAAAATCCATCGCCGCCCCCTCTATTTTCAGCAACCGGAGCTTTTTCTAAAAACCATTCATTTGCCAACTCCTCAATGATGGATACCTGGAAATGAAGTCTGGAGAGGGGTCTGTCTGTATTCAACTTATACAGGACATATGCATTCAAGACCATTCTACCAAAAATATTAAAAATTACCTTTTTGAAATGCTTCATACACCTACGCTCATCCAGATAGGTGTAGAGCATCTGGTCTGTCCCGTCTATACCTCCCATCCCATGATTATACTCGTAAACTATGTGAGGTTTGCACTTAATTAACATTTTTCCTCCTCTTTTCACTGTGTAACGCACACTCTTTGCTCGGGCATTGGATGATAGTAAAATGAATTGAGTTTTGTTGGTTGCCTTTTCACGGAAGGCCATGAATAAGAAAGGTCCTTTACGAACGTAAACTCTTTTGCCTACAGGGAACTTGCCTAATAGCTTTTTAGGGACTCCTTTTCTATCGGTACGAACTGTGCCAGTCAACCATGTAAAATTTTGATACAAAAATCTAGCTAATTTTTTTGAAGTGAAGAAATTATCAAGGTATAGATGGTATCCTTTGTTTAGGAAATTTCCCATCTCTAACAACTTTTTAACAACCGAGTAGCCCTGCCCTAGACGCTGAATTTCTTCTCTATTGTCTTCATATTTGGCTCCTTTATAACAGTAAAATTTTAAACAGTAGTTGGTCAAAGCATCACAAAGCACCCACAATTTTATCCCCCATCTGTGATGTTTTTTTTTTGGAAGATACTGTGTGAGAGCGACTCGCTTTTTGGTGCCAACTAGTGACTCGTCCACAGACAACTTTTGGTGAGGTATGTAGTAATGATGGAAAAGGCGGTTTGCATGATCTATCAGAGGTTGAAATCGTCCACAGGGGTTGTAATTTGGGGAATCAAGTGGTGCTAGAGCGGTTGAGTCTGTTAGATGGAAAAATTTCAAAATGGCTTGGAATCGATTTCGGCTAAGTACTTTACCAAACCAATCACATTTTTGAGAGGAAGAAGTGTACCAGTAACTTCGTATTGAGGGTTTTCTAATAATGCCCATGTTGAGTACAATAGCTATGAAAGCTTTCATTTCTCCTAGACTAACCTGGACCCAATCTTTCATGCGGTTTCTTACAGCTGGATTATTTCTGAAAAACTGCCCAGCATATCTGTTTGTTTCAGTCACTAAGGTATTTAGTAGATTTACAGTGAAAAAAAGGTTGAAGTACTCAATAGGCTTTGAATTCCTAGGTGGGCAATGTTTAGGGCCGGGCAATGTTTAGGGCCGGGCAATTCTGAGAATCCAAAGTTGTGGTTGTATTCAGGGTCATCGTCGGAGTCAAGTTCCTCCCATTCGCTGCTTTCTGGGCTTTCCGGTTGTTTTTTTGATTTTGATTTGGGATTTGTAGGCCTATTACATCTAGGGTTATTGTTTTGGCTCTTCTTCTGTCTACTGGTAGGCCTATTGCTTAGGGTCCTCGACACAACATGAGACCTCCCTGTAGAAGTGCTTGGCTCATCAATAGGTAGGCCTACAGGATCATCAGGATCTTCACTGTTTGACGTAGAACAGGTTTGGTTTACACTTACATCACATTCAGTCCTAGGCCTATCCTGCATTAGAGGGCTGTCACTGTCACTACCGGTATCAGAAATCAAGTTTCTTCCATTTTGTCTAAAGTTGGATAAAAAACTATATCTGTTAGGGGTAAGTCCATCTTTACCACTAGGGTCGTAGTCGGGATCTTCGTCAGTGTCGTCTACGTCCTCACTTGAAGAAGAAGAAATATCTAATAGTGAATCATCACTCTCATTTCCATCAATAAATGTTACACCGGACTCCAGTATATTTGAAATAAGTGTTCGTTCACTTTCAGGGGAATGTTTTCTTTTTGATTTTTTCTCACTCATTTTGATTGGCTGTAAGTTTTAACTAGGCCTGCTTTTATACTAATTTTTAGATACATACAACTTTATATCGGCATATAAGATGATTATAAGTAACTATACTTCAAAAAAAGTTAAGTTCTCTCATGATAAATGAAGGACAGAGATCTCAAGTTTGGCCTAGGCATACCCTAGTTCAAACGGTAAGATAGGCAGCCTAATTTAGTTTATTCACACTAAAAACAAGTTCATGCACATGCAAATGGAAAAGTGTTAATCAATTAAAAGTAAGGAATAGAGTATTAGTTTGGAGTAATAAGAGCTTTTAAAAAGAAATAAAACAACAGACACAGAGGACAGAGAAGTCAGGTTAGTCCTAGTTCAAACGTTCAAACAAAGCTTCCAATACTCAAGACATAATCAGTGCAAATTGAAAAACTTTCTGTACGTACACAATCTATTTTAGCAACAATAGTTTATATAGAAACTCATTTTACTTCATTTCATAATAAAATTCACTAAACAAACTCACGAATAACAACAAACAACATTTAGTACTTCACAGTGAATGTCAACAACGAACAACGTCGAGTTAATGTTTTGTTTTGATGCGCAACAGCTGTACAGACAGACCGGTCAAGGCCACGCAAATTTCGTCGTTCTTCTTACTCTCAAGCTCTATATAAAGTACGTTTTGAGCGTGTTGTTGAATTTACTTGCTTAGAGAATTTAATTTGCTCTCGTTTGATATATCTTTCAGTGGAATAGCTTTATAAATAATTTTGTAGTAGTAGATTTACGAAAAGCCGATGACATCGGCACTTGGGTTTTTTCGCATACATACATAGTGCCGATGATATCGGCACCCGGGCTTTTTCGATCGTAACGGCAGTGCCGATGTGATCGGCACTCGGGTCTTTTCAGATAAAACTGAAGTGCCGATGTGATCGGCACTTGGGACCCAAAGGGTTAATGTAGCAAACCTGCTGACTAATCGAATTTATTTGCTCACAATCTCAACCACAGAAAAGTAAGATACAGAGGATACATTCAATGGTACACTTAGGTGGTGTCTAGCACCAGTCGCTGGTGTCTAGAGCAAGTTCTATTCATAGTCTCTTTCCGCTCTTCTTTTCTCCCTCACATACTACAGCGCTCATGCTGTAGGAAGACCTTGTGTGTTACTGCTGTACAAAAATGCTATATGGCCATCGGCGTTCAGGCTGTTCCTTGCTCGGAACAAGTACATTTGAAATATATATTAAGTATCAAACAAAAACTTAAAAACTTCAAATAGCATCAATAGCATCGTATGTTAAATTTAGGGGTCTACGGTGCATTTTCGGTACGGTTCCTTAATTACCGCCATTGGTTCGGTACAGCATTTTACTCGGTACAAATTCGGTTAGGTACAGCCTGTTGGTTAGGACCACTTAAAAGGTTTATCAGATGTTTTTTACAACTCATAATGTATTACTAGGGTAATTATGCATTTTATCATGACAATAATTACAATATTGGCTCGTTAAAGTTTTGTCACTTTTATTCCTTTCTTCCTTTATTTATTACTTGCATTACATAATTATTATGAGATCCCAAACCTATTTTATGTGAAAATAATAGTTTTATAATAGCTGGTCAGTGTTTTGATTGTGTCTGGTATAAAACTGTTTACGGTTTCATATTAAACTTGTAATTAATGAACCCAAAGTTAAAACTTTTTTTAGATATTTTATCTTTCAATTAACAAAAGCAAAAGGATGTTGTTGATATGGACCCTTCAAAATAAATTAGGTCTAGGCCTGGGTCTTTTGATTCTTTTGAAGAGCTTTAAAATATAGTAACACAATTGAATTGAGCCCAAGATAATAAAAAAAAACACCCAGTTATTGTGTTAGTTGAAAATAATTTACCAATTGTGTGAAATTATCTTGCCAAATTATTTCTTCAAACATGTTTATTCCTAAAAGTTCTCACCCTAATTTTAAAACCACTTTATCATGGCCATGACTTATCTGAGTAGTAAAATATGTAAAGCCTTTGTCTTAACTATGTGTTTCTTTCTTGACACAATCCTGTTAGGAGTAAAAGGTTTTAATAATGTGTGGTACTGTGATTTTTGTTTGTAAACCACAGTGAATTCCATTCATAGTAATCTCAGTGTATTAAAATGAGGATTTAAATGCAATTTTGAGAAGAAAACGGCAAAAGTAGCCTACTTATAGCCGCAAATCGTACTAATTTTGTACCGAGGAAACAGATTAGTTAAATTGCATATAATTTTAAAGGTGTTGCAATTCCAAGGAACTTTAAAATCTAAACTTTATCTGTAGCTATCTCTGTTAGATTTGGAGTTAGCCTATCAACTTAAAACATGTTTGCCCATAAAATGCTTGTTTATTGTTTATAGTGCCGTTCATATCTCATTGGACCTTGTGACACATAGTTTTTACAGAGAAGGAAGGTACAGAGGAAACTCGCTTATGTGACGACCGTGCGCTTTCAGCTCTAGCATGTTGTGCTGGTAATATACTTGTGATGAGAGAGGAAGAACCCGAGTGGCGAACACTGTGTGAAAATTCCTATTATACAGGTCACAGAGTGTTTCTCCACCCTGAGCGTTGTAGTACATGATGGCAAGGGGGGGGGGGGCAGTGTTGGACTTGACACCAACAAATACTGCTAGACACCACTTGAGTGTACCATTCAGTGTTTCCTCTGTACCTTACTTCTCAATTTAGTTTTTAAGAATTAGCATGGATCTAAAAGCTTAACTAATATTTCATAACCAACATATTGATTGTTGTCCAGGTCTCCCGTTCTGTGAAGCAATTGATATGTGGTCGCTGGGCTGTGTGGTTGCTGAGCTGTTCCTGGGATGGCCTCTGTACCCAGGCAGCTCAGAGTACGACCAGATCAGATACATCAGCCAGACCCAAGGGCTGCCTACAGAGCACATGCTCAACAACGCCAGCAAGACAACCAAGTTCTTCTATCGTGACATGGACAGCACATACCCTTTCTGGAGACTCAAGGTGAACACTGTTCAGATTTGTATTTTTGCGAAAATACAAAATTTAATAATCTTTTGTAATCAATCCCATTGGACAAATTAGGTCACTAAACTTTTCGGGGAAAAATGGAATTATTTATTTATATATAAATACAAATCAATGTTTTCCTGTTGTGTTAAGGCATCCATAAAATTTAAATGCGCCAAAAATGGAAAAATAACTAATTGTTTGTTTGTTTGTTTGCAGACACCAGAAGAACATGAGGCAGAAACAGGCATCAAGTCCAAGGAGGCTCGCAAATACATCTTCAACTGTTTGGACGACATTGGACAAGTGAACGTTCCGACAGACATAGAGGGGGGAGAGTTGCTAGCAGAGAAGGCAGATCGCAGGGAGTTCATTGACCTGCTGAAACGCATGCTCACCATGGACCAGGTGGCAATATTTATACCTATATCTTCCTCAAAAACCCTGAAACTGTATAAATGGACGTTAATGTGATAATTTTTGTGTCTGCCATTATTGCTCTATTATAGATAATCATCACTGGATTCCAAAAAAAAACACAAAAAACTTCATGCCTACTTAGGTTTTTTTTTACGTTCACTTGAGAACAATAGCCCTTATAATTTTAAGCTCACACTCGCTATCAATATTGATTCAAATACTAAGAATCTTATTTTAACACTCTAGAACACAAGGTTATAAACAACGTCATAATCATTAGGCCTAAATGATTTTTAATGACCGTGAAAACTACTTATAACGTTTTGTAACACTTTTAGTGTCCAAACGATTTTTGCCGCCCTCTTTCTAAACTCACTGCCACTTGGTTTTTGCTCATATCATAGAAAAAGGGTGTGATATTACAAAGTAAAAATAACATTCGTTGAACGTAAATAAAAACATAAGCAAAAACTAGGGATGGTTAAGTCTCGAAATTTCGGGAAATTTTCAATCTCGTTACACGAGACGAGATTACTTTTTGGCCGAGATTTTTATCGAGACGAGAATAAAAAAAAAAAAAATAAATAAAAATTAAAAACGCCTGCAGAAAGTCAATGCAATACCCGCAATACAGGAGCGTGTTGTAGTTGCGTTTCCTTTTCGAAGGCGTTCTTATTTAATTAATTCTTTTAATGTAAATATTACTTTAATTCTTTTATATTACTTTTTATATTACTTATATTACTTTCATTATTTTAATAATATTACTTTAATAACATTTGAGAAGTTTTGTTAAGTGTAAGCAGTGTGAGGAATGTTTTATTACTATAAAAAAAGTCAAAACAAGTAACTATTTTATAAAAATTAATATTGCTTTTATTTTATGATTTATTTTATTTTAGGATAAGTTGAACTCTATCCTAACTGATATCACCATGTTTCCTAATCGTAGGCATTTTTAATAAGTTAGGCGTGATTAATAAAAAAATGTTATGCTGATGTTATTTAATGAAAGATTGTAAATATTCTTGCCTATTATCATTATTTTAGTATTTAAACAGTCATCTAACAATGTTACAAAATCAGGTAAAAATTTCGAACGTGCATTTCCCGTTGTGTATGAGAAGAGAAATCTCGTCTCGATCTCGTCTCGAAATTTTATGAGAAATAAAAAATCTCGTCTCGTCTCGTCTCGAACTAAAAATCCAATCTCGTCCATCCCTAGCAAAAACATGGTATTATCTTTATTTGCTAACCAATTGATAGTATGTTTCTCACCCGATTTGACAAAACCAACTGACATTAATGAGTAATTGAAAAATTAATAGCCTACAAATAAAGGCAGAGGATTATAGTCAATGATAATATGCAAACAGTGGCAGTGATGAGTCATGAGTGGGAACCGAAAAGTGTGTAGGATTCTACTGTTGCGCTATTTCATATATTTTCCAAATAGTGTCAATTGCTTGCGCCCCCAACAAAACCAAAAAAACTCTTGCGCCCTTGGGCCAAGGCCCATTTGTAACCAGTTGTGTAACCGAATTCCCAACTCCATTGATCAAAAGGGTGAAGCCCTTGGAAGCGCAAAATCAATGGTGGGATTCCGGCACAATATTGCTGAGGTGGAGGACCAACAATGACAACACAAGAGCTGGCTGGACACAAATATAAATTTATTCATTCAAATATATATATATAAATGCAACAATAATAAATAACAATAATAAATAAGACATTGCCCTAGCCAAGATATAATAATTAAAGCTTTAAAAATATTTTAAAATTTCTTTAATAAAAAAAATACAATTTAATTTGAAAGGGGAAATTCAAGTTAGGCCTAAATGACATTTAGTTGCAAAAACATTTAGTTTACCATCTCAAACAAATTTAAAACAAGTTAGCTTAGGTGGCCACCTTATAAAAATCATTTAAAAACAAATAATTTAATACCTTTAGTCCTAGGCCTACATTAAAATAAATAATTTTTACATTTAAACGAACATGAAACATTTACACATATCAACAAATGTGGTCGCCTCGCAAAGCCTAATAATTATTTCCAAGCGGTTAAAAATAACCGTCAAAGGCAAAAAAGAATTTTACCCTCAATCAAGGGGTGTGAAACAGAAATACAGAAAGGAATTTAAAATTTGAATAAAATATTAAGTAAGTAAATTTAGAGCGGAAAGACTAATTAGTTAAATAGCAGGTAAAAGGATTACAGATTTTGTTATATAAGTTAAATAAAAGCCTATGTTGAGTGAGATTTCTTCGTGATGGGTGAGACTCTCCAAATGGACTGGACTGACCTGACCGTAAAACCTTGCTGGCATCCAGGTGAGTTAGCAGGAAGTAGAAGTAGGCCGAGAACGTGGTGGCCGCTTCCCAGACACTGCAGCACGGTATTAGGCCGGAGTACACATAGGCCTAGCTGCGTAGGTGTCGCCATCAGTGGTTGGTGGTGCACAGTCAGTGGTGCGACGCAGTCCCATCCGCCTGGGAGAAGACTCATCGTGGTGCAGTTGTTAGCATTCTAATGGTGGCAGGTTTCAAGTGGAGTCGCCGACCCTGATACAAAGTATAGATCACTGACCTGGCCTAATTAAGCTAACATGTCTCAGAGTCCATTTATTTAGTTTGCACTAGGTCTGAATACATCAAAAGAGCGTAAAACATTCCCTTTACCTGCAGTCAGCGACCACATTTTTACAACAGCTGTTCTAGTGTCTAGCCTAATCAAACATTGTTTTCTAGAGAATAGTAACATGATCTCACATGAATAAAAGTGCATGAATGTGCTTGCTTACTATTCACAAGTTTAAGAACAAACAAAATGGATATTTAAAAGGTTATTATCTTGGCTAGGCTACTGTAATTGACCAGAGCAAAAATTTAGGCTAGCAAAAGTTACTAGCACAACCAAAATTGGAACTAGCCTAGAAACTTTTAACATGATTGGGTCCAGACCAGCTCACAGTTAAACACCAAAAATTACACAAAATGACTCAAAAAAATTACACAGAAATGACGTTGACACTTTAACTTGGTCTTTTAACCTTAAACATGGAAATTTGCTCAACTTTTAATATCACTTGTACTGACCAAGTTAACTCAACGAGGCATGCACATTGTGTTATCTAGTGGACTCGAAACTCTCAGAAAACAGTACAATAAACATCAAAATGACTCTATAAAACATTTCTGCACAATAGTGAAACAGTAAAAAAATGAAACAAAATGAAATAAGCGAGGACTAGGCCTGGCGAATTCAACTTACCCGTGGTATGAAAACTCTTAGCCAAAGTACGTCATGATGACGGGAAATGAAACGGATCTATGAAGGTAAAAACTTCAGGGTTCACAAAAGAAAACTCTTCCGGAAGAAAACCCCGTAGTTTTGGAACAATCTCAAACCCAAAGTCTGAGAAACGGGAGCCACAAAATGTCAGCCGATGAACGTCCAGCAGACGCGGCCAGTAGTACCAACCACGCAACAAAATAAACAGTGCCGTTGAGCATTGAGCACATACACACGGCACAGTTGTATACTCCATTACTTTCCATTGGTCAAGCCAGACCAACAACTCGCACCACAGCTGACAATTCCCATCAATTAGCTCTTTTTTCAATTGATTTTAATTTCAAATGTGATGGTTTTGGGTTAAATCTAACTGGGTGTGGATAATGATGTTTTACTGCATATGTTATCTGCATATTATACAAAAACGTCTTCTTTACGCTCTGCGACAAAGACATACTGAACTAACATTGTGGTTATGTTTGCAGGAGCGCCGCATCACGCCTGGTGAGGCACTCAATCACGCGTTTGTGACGTTGGCACACCTGGTGGACTACGCTCACTGTAACAACGTGAAGGCGAGTGTGCAGATGATGGAAGTGTGCCGACGCCACAACGCACCCCCAGCCCCACCCCTAGTGGCTACCCTCACATTCAACAACCAGGTACCTCGCCTCCGGGTCTCCACTCACCAACACCACTCTACCACCATTGACAATTTGGTTTGTTTTTGTTTTTTTGTGTTTTTCCACTTGAGAATTTCTTATGGATTAAGATGAGGCTGTGGAGTTTTTCTTTTGAAAGCATGTGCTTTAATTGGGTTTGAGGAGAAGCGGTAGAACCTTGTTAATTTTAACCCATTTAGGCCCAAATTATTTTTTTCCAAAAAACTTATAATTTTTATTTTTTTTTAAATAGTTTAGAGTATAAAAGTAACATCTTAAACAAAATTTTGAGTTTCTAATTTTTTTTATATAAAATAATTAGTGTTCCCAAATGGGAACAGTGGGAGCGAACGGGGTGCCATTTTATATATATATATAAGGATCTTTAGTAAGCATTATAGGATTATTTATGAAATAATTTTACAAGGCAAGATAACATTTTATTTACATACATATGAGGAAATACGATTGTTAGTATTGTTACATACATATTGATACTTAGCCTACTTAGGCTCACAGTGAAAGGTCTCAAAACAATGCTGGTGCAAAGCGACATTACATTTCTTACATTTCAGCCTAGCGTTTTTCTTACACAGTGCACAGCGAGATTGTCTCGCATTGCTGGCTATGAAATGACCAATTCTGTCGAACCGCGTTTCATCCATTACACGTGACTCAACTGGATTTACAAGCCTAGGAGGTCTTCCCAGGGTCAAGCGTTGGCTGTATTTCTGGAGGTATGATTTGCAAATCACTCTAGTAAAGCCTAGGAGGTCAAGCTGCTCACTCTTGTTTTGAACAGCATATCTGTGAAGCTGCCAGGCATTGTTCACTGACACATTCAATGGAAAACATAGCAGTTGCCAGTACCACTTCTTCCCTCTTATGTTGATTCTTAGCTTTGCTATGTTCTCATCTAGGCGATCAACCCCTCCCATGTAGGCATTATATAAAACAAAACATGCTGGCTGATCAACATTTATGTAGGCTTTACTTGATTGGCTAAACCTCTTTGCTTTTCCGATTGGTGAAGATCCAGCTTGCGTTGATGCTATGGTTACTACATTATTGTCGTTGTATCGGATGAGTGTGATATCAGTCTCTTCATTGGTTACCTGCACATGACTTCCACGCGGAAGCTTCTTCATTTCTTTTTTTGAAGGCAATGGAGCACCCAGTGACCTATTTATTCGAAGTGTTCCAGTCCCATGGGTTCCATTTTCTTTCAGTTTTTTCAGTAATGGGATGCTCGTAAAAAAGTTATCAAAAAATATGCTTACTTCTTTATTAGGTAGCTTTTCCACAAGATCCATTACAACAGACCCACCAAGTCCTAGATCTGGTCGTGTGTTTCCAGATTTTTTGCCTTGATATGGGATTGCCTGTATCAGATAACCCAATCGTGTGCACAAACACCAAACTTTGAATCCAAATCTTATGGGTTTACCGTGCATGTGTTGCTTTGCACCGTGTCTACCATAATACGGTATCATAGACTCATCAACACTTAGATTATTGTCTCCTGGGAAAAACTTTAACCATTTCTCATTTATTTTTTCCCATAGTGGTGAAACCTTGGCAAAACGATCTCCTTTTGCCAAGTTATGATTATCACACACGTGAAAATATTTCATGATTTGTATGAAGCGGTTACGAGCCATTGCGTTACTGACTGCTTGGTTATTGCAGTCAGGGCTCTGCTCCCAATACATACGGAGTCTTGGCACTTGACAATAACCACTGAGGAGAAGAATGGCTAAAAAGACTTTAGTTTCTTCAGTGGTGAGCTTTAGATTGTGTTCTCCATTTTGGAAAGCATTAAGGTTTGTGAGGTTCCGGATTAGATCGATGACTTCATCATCATAGAAAAGTTCAAAAAGCTTTACAGGTGAACCATCACTGTTTTTTAGCCAATCCGGGAGCTCAAACTCTCTTTCTTCATATCTTGGAATATCTTTAGTAACCCAGACTAGTGGGGGTTTTGTAGTTTTACTACTTGTTTTACCTCTCCCATTTTTCCCCACTAAAGATTTAGAAGACTTTGATTGTTTTTTTACTTTAGCTTTAGGTGTACTGTCTATATTAGATTTATTTTTCCTTTTCCTCTCCCTTTTTCTAACATCTATAGGCGTTACTACGTCATGGCTATTACTAGGCTGAGGCTCACCTGAGGAAAGGACGATTGCTGTACCACTATTTTCTTCTGCAATAGCACTGTTTTGCTCAAGTTTTTCATCATCTTGTCCTGAATTAACTCGTTCTGGATTATCTTGTTTTGAATCATCCTGTCCTGGATCATCTTGGCCTGGACCATCTTGTCCTAAATCATCTTCTTCTGGATATTCTTGTACTGGATCTTGTAGGTCTTCAACCACTTCCAAGTTCTGGTCCTCAATGATTTCATAAGGCTCGTCCATAACATCCTGTAGTGTTCCTATTTCCACGGTAACAACCTCTCCGTCAATAACCTTCCGAATTGTAGACTCAGCATTCGAAAGTAGCTGGTTTCTAGACAATCTTGAAAAATCAACTTCATCTTCTTCTCCACTATCAGCATCAGAATGTATGCCTTCGTTTGGTATGATGACGATTTCACCATCCAAAACATCAGTTTCATCTTCTAAAATGTCCTGAATTTGGTTCAGAGTAAGGCTGAAACAAAACAGAAATACTAACAACCTTTCTACTGACTTTATCAGCCCCTAATAGGCGCAATAATATAAATATAATGACCAACCTATTCAATCCCATTGTTCCCAAACGGGAACAAAATAATAAATCTAATGACCAACCTACTCGATCCCATTGTTCCCAAAAGGGAACAACAAAGTTTACACATAGATTAGTCACATCTAAGCTATCACAATTATACAAATATGTATTGAATCCATTGGCTTAGTGTATTAACAATATTATTTGTAATAGTAATTAGCAATATCACTAAATAACAAAGATTAACAGCTTACCTTTCATAATAAGTCATGGTGACAAAACATAACCTCAAAATGAACTACTGCTGCTCCAATGCAATGTGCTCAAGAAAAACAACAGGTGTGTTAGAGTAAACAGGGGTACCATACATACAGGACTGCAGTAAAAAATTCCCTCTAAAACATGAAATTTCCCACTTTATGGGGGGAAAAGTGAATGTTCCCAAATGGGAACAGCGGATCTAAACGGGTTAATATAAATTTAGTTAGACGTTGATTAATATGACCACAATGTTATCCGGGTTACAAATTATACTCCCTTTGAGTCCTTAAGATTTCATGTCGAATTCATGTTTAATAAAAAATAGAACACAATTTTCCGTAAAAAATATATTGTTATTACTTTATTGTGGTTGTACAGCATCGTTAAACTCTTTTGCAATTAAAAAAATTGAATTTTGTCAATGATTAATTAGCAAGGTTCTGCTGTATTTTGTTTATACATTTTAAAATATTATAAATAGTAGGCTATTTTTAAATAATGGTCAAAAAGATTTTTATCAATAAAGCCAGGGTTAAGTTTGCTTTTGGCTATCACTTGCATTCTAAAATACTTTGATTCTTTTAAATTAATCTTCATTTAATCATTTTAATCTTTGAAGATTAGTTCTTGCTCAATATTTAATTGCTCAAGGCTTTATTATACATAGGGTTTATGTTTCTTGCTTAATAATGTTAATCCCTATGTCAGGTTTTGTTATTTTAAATTATAATTTTGCAGTGTTATTTAATCTGTAGCTTTATTATTGCATTAGCATCAGAAGATACAGAGCAGATTTTAAAATTATGATTTATTTGTTACAATTTTTGCTTTGTGTCAAATAAAACTTGGTGTTGGATGTTTTGAGATTGTGGGTTTGATGTATATTAACTGAAATTTGAAGTATTTACATTAAGTTTATTGGCACTGTTGGTATCCATTATAGTGAGTTTATACAAGTTGTATTACTTTTCATTTTTAAGCACTCATTTTTCACCAATTCAGCAACAAATATTTTTACCTGTACTATGATTTGCCTTTTTCATCACAAGAAGAGGTATTCAAATCTTAAATTTTAAACTTTTGGTTGCTTTCATGTCCAGGAGGTATAATATAAATTTTACATTCATGCACAGTATTCTGAAATACCTCTTATGACTTGGAGGCATGTAGGATACAATTTAATATTAAATCTTACAATTAAATAAATATACTGGGTTGGAATCTCGGTCTTCTGGTTGGAGCCACGTGAAGTCGTTATTTATACTATGTACAAAACCAAACGTTTCGCCCATGCTGTGATGAGGCATTCTCAGTGGGGTGAGAATGTTCCTTATGATTTCTACGGTTTCTGGTATCTTCTCACCCCTAAGTAAGGAGCTTGCAGATCTGTGTCTCAGATCAACATATTTTTTTTAGGGTGTCTGGCATCCGGGAAAAGCGGGAATTATAAAGGAATATTATGACTGCGGGAATTATACGGAAATTCTATAATTATGGCAGTAATGTGCGGGAATTTTTTAGTATAGATTTTTTATTTCAAGTAATAAATATTTATTGAGAGTTTAACAGAACATGTAAAAATTTTCTCCATTCAGAAAAATTTACTAGCCTAAAAAGCTAAATCAGCATGTTACGAAGACGACAGGCTACAAACGCCATTTTCTCAAAGCCAGGACTAGGAATCGGGCTACTACGTCAGAGCTCGGTTATAGAACGACAACGCGACGCGTGAATGAATACAACTCTTAACTCTATGTTCTTGATGAGGTGTGTCTGTTCTTGTTCTTGATTTAAAAAGATCTGACAGCAGTCATAACATATCTTAAAAAATATTGTTTAATTTGGGCTCTTCAAATATATAAAAATAAAAATACTGTTCCATTTTGAAAATGTTTAGACAGTATCAATGCTAAGTAGGTGTAGTGGTGTAGTTGAGTTGAAGTGTGTTGTAACGGTTTATATTGGGTGTCCAGTATCAGTTGTACAACAGTCGCGGGGTGGCCAGGCAGTACAGTGGCACTAGAGCTGATCCCTTCGCTCAGCATCAGCTGGTGTCATCAATACTGTGCCCTCCAGGATATCAGAGTATGGGCTCTCCTGCCAAACATGTGACTGTGGTCAGTCAGCAACCCCCGCCTCAGCTGCAGATACAACCACCCATTATATCTCAGCAGGTATGTCATCTCTGATACTAAAAAAGGAACTATATTGATATGTTTAGGTTTTCCCGTTACCAATACAGTAATATTCCAGTGAAAAAGTCAGAAGTCTTCTATTAAATTTTTTTTTTTTTCAAGTTGGGTAGCCTCCAGATTACCAAAATCTACAGAGGCTTAAATACCTGTATTATTGATAATCTTATTGTTTGCGATGGCTACGAGTTTCATCTTGCTTTGACGGCGAGAGTTGTCTAGTTGAATATGACGGCTTTCAGAAGAAGGGATGTTCCCATCCTTGTAACGCCTGTAATGGTTCCATATCGAGTTGAAACTAGTTGCAACTGCAATCAATTTGATTACCAATAATACCAAGTATATTGCCTCTAACTTCTTATAGAAACTTTTCTTAACACAAAAATATTTTATGTAGAGGTTAATTATTTACTGTGTTTAATATTTCTGGAAAGATTTTGAAACAAAACATTTTCCTCAAACTAATGTTTTGGTTTTACTGATAATTAAAACTAACTAAACAAATAATATAAAAAAAAAAAAATTATGAGGTATAAATTTGTAATTTCCAGAGCGTGTTTCATGTTATTATATGTATTTTCAAGTAGCTCTGCCATTAAGAGTTTTCAAATCATATTTTTTGCCACAAACATCAGTGTGACTGTCCCTTGTGCCAAAGTGAACTTTTTATATTCAGGTAAGCCTGCCATTGTAACAAAAATCCTTAAAACTTAGGCCCTTGTTCTCTGTGTTACATCATTAGCCTATAAGTTATTGCATAGTTGTTTTGACTAAGATGTTTGTAACCGATTATAGAATTGTAATATTTAAATCGGACCAATTGAGTTTAATATTGGTTTTTTACAGGTGCCACAGCAGTATGTGCCGGTATCCATGGTGGAGAGTGGACGTCAGATGTTGCCAGTGCAGACCTCGTGGCCGACCAACAGACAAATGACCATCGTACCTTCCTGGCCGCAACACACAACCATTCAACAACTAGACACAGACTGGGGCAGACCTCTGCTGGTCGACTCCTCACAACTCATACAGGTAGCCAGTACTGGTACTTACAAAATATGTAGATGGGAGGTCATCAAGACGTCTTAAATCAGTGTGCATTGCTATTGTGGTTAGAATTCAAGCCAGAAGTTAATTGTGTTGTTTGCACTGGAAATTTCAAGTACACATATTATTAAAACTAAGTAAGAGAGTAAAAAGGGAGGGATAAAAAAAGGTGGAAAAGCTACCTTTTAGTGGCAATTTCAAAAACTACTTAGCGTAACTTCTCTGGCGGATTATATAGTATATTCTTCCTGTTCAGTGAATGAATTCAAAACCCAACAATCAGCCAAACTATAACAAATTTGACTCAAACCAATATTTTATACACACTTTTCTAAAACCTCAGGTGTGCAAAATTAGTAAACAGCCACACTGTACAAAACGAACACAATAAAGTGATACTGGAATAACATTCAAGTCACTGGTCAAAGTACTGCTTGTGTCCAAATTTGTGTGTTTCACAGGTAACTGTCCAAACTAAACACATTCTAAAGAGTGCAAATCTATTATGAACATATGATTGAAATAATGTCACACAAACTAAGAAGATTTTAATCAACATTAGTTTCCTCTGTTATTTTATTATCTTAATAAACCATTGGACAATAGCTTTACACTTATTAATTAATTACCCTACTTGATTTGTACTCGTTACACGTTTGAGAAATAACAACTAAAAGTGTTAACTATTTCCCATTTATTGTGCTGCAGTGTGGATTGACGGTAAGTTTGGTTATGGTTGTTTAATGTCATTAAATGTGAGATGTGTGAAGGATAGGCCCTAAACAGGTTCTTCCTTCTGTGCACTAAATCCTTGGTGTTTTTTTTTTATTTTTTTTTATTGTATTGCTCAAATATCAATCCGAACCTGAAGCATTTTACAATTTACTCATCAATATTTGTTCCAGGCATTTCTTAGGTACAAATTGAAGATACATTTAGAAATTAAATATATTTCTTTGTGTTCTAAAATTCAAAACCCTTTTCTTTTATCTATTCTAAAGATAATTTAGTTACAAAAATCTTGTAAAAGTTATATGCTTAATGATAAATTTGTGTTGTTTTGGTGTCAGTTGTGTTGAAGTTGATCTGAGGGCTATATACAAGCACCATGAACACAAGCTTATGAAAGCAATACCATCTGGGTTAGTTTCAAATGAAGGGGTGACTAAATTGCATGGAGTGATCAACGGCCAAATCATCCTGTATGTTTAAGGAGTACATAAAATTACAATAAGTTTGCCACTAGCTGGACAGTCCTAATTTAGAACTAACTAATGCAACACTTATTCCGTAATTTTTCATACAAAGAATCTTAGCAAGTTTTTTTTTGAGGTCCTTGAAAAATCCTGATTGTTTTTATTGGTATGTTCCATATCCATATATAAATCCCAAATTACCCATGAACTTTAGAGAAACCAGAAGTCAAACCGCCATATACTTAAAATTTTTATCATGACGAGAAACCTTGCGCAAAACTATCCATAATTTCCTAAATTGCCCTTTAAGGTCGCAATTACTTTCTAAAGGGAACTTTCCATATACCTAATGTTAAAAATGTAAAGAAAGGCAATGGTGTTTTAAAACTCATACAATACCGTAAAGATCTGCGGCACAGACAGTTTTACATTGGGTCAAACAAACATTTCCTTGGGTCTTCCTCAAATCGTAGTTGAATTGTGACTGTCTTCCTTGGTCATAGAAAAATGTTGAACTTCTTCCGGGGCTGTGGAGGAATTGTAAACGTCTTTTGTGGTCACGGCAAACATCCTCTGCGGTTACGGCCATACCATTGTCTCCCACAGCCGTATCTCAATTTTCGACCATGTATCTTTGTAGAGTCTTTCTGCGATCAAATCTCGGCTCTGCTCAGCCTCGGGCCTGAACGGATCCCTTGAGCCAACTGTGTGAAGGTGTGTGTAGAGTTACAACCGTGGTGATGGTGTTACAGAGACCAGCTGTGTTCGCGACAGAGGTGTACGATGGACTGGTAGAGTCCCCAGGCTACAAGTCTCACCTACACACCACACACCTGGCAGTGCCTCGCAGTCACGACAAGAAGGAGACCACACAGCTCAGTCCGGTCAAGAAGAGGGTCAAAGAGGGAACTCCACCTACAGGTAGGCTACTTCACTGTCCCTCTCTGTAACCATACTACAATCTATTTGTCATTAGCCTACATATTATTTGGTAAAGAAGTTTAACAGCAAGCTTACCTTGCTGAAGAAAATTGTTGGAAAGTACTCTAACACATTATTTTTTCTGCAACATAAGTTAATCAGAGGCAATATGAAATCTGAGTATTGAAATAATTAATATAAATCCTTGTGTAATGTGAACTCTAATATATTTATTGATTTTGTTTGAGTATTCAGCGGTTATCAAATATGTTTGTCTATGTTTTCAGCATCATGCAGTGCTAGGAATAGAGACAGACACAGTCCCACGTGGCAGCAGAGCTCTTCAACACATCACACGCAAACGCAGGTAAAAAACTTTCTAATTCATGTGGCCGATTGAGGAGAGCTCTATTCTAGCAATAGAGATAAGTTAGTTTTCTGACTGGCAAAATTAAGTTAACGGGCTTAAATATTCAAAGAATGTTTTAAATATGATATTTTATAGGCTCCGGAATGCCAATAAATATTAAAATGGCATAGGAGTGTATGAAGCAGTATACATTTTTCATTTTGATACAACAATCCGATTCAAAGAATTTTATATTCAAATTAATACATTTTGATTTTAAGCAGCACGGCATTTTTCCAATCATGTAACTTTTCAATTGAGTGAAGTAACAACAATTAAAACTTACCAGATCGTATTAGTGTTCTGCAATTTTTTGTAGATGTGGTATGTGACCTATTTGTTAAAATACATATTATTCAATCATATATTGCTGGTAACGTCAGTGAATTTCGGCCTATTTCATTTTATATTATTGATTTTATAACTAAAGATATGTTTTGGTGTGACTGACACTGAAACTTTCAATTGGTTCACACTGATAGAATAAGACTATAGAATCAGACCTTCAAACTATAAGACCAACTCTTTATTAACCAAGTTCAGCTAAGTCCACTTGAAACGTAGGCAAGCTTAAAGAGTTGTTTTTTAATTGTTTTGTATAGGAGTTCTTGTCGTATTTAAAGATGACAGGTATCAATTTAGATTTACCTGTAGATTAAAGAGGAGGTATTTCCCAAGTAGTAACTCGTTTCAGTGAGGTAAAGAACAAATATAAAGATGTTTTAAAGATGATAAAGATGTTTCTGCGGATGTTAATGCGACTAATGATGACTTAAATCTAATTATTTAATGTACTTGATGTAAATAACTTATACGGCAACGCAATGTCTCAGTGTATGCCTTATAATCGACCCCTTCTCACATAAATCAAATCGTTGTTCTGACTACCATAGAATCAAATCGGAATTTTGATTCAATACATTGAATCGACATTTTGATTCAATAAATTGAATCGGAATTTCGATTCAATACATCGTATAGGAATTTTGATTCATTTTCAATGCATCGCACACCCCTAAATTGGTGTAAATACCTTCTTGCACAATTCTTACAATTCTAAAAATATGAGTTGGACATTATTTCTAATGTTGACTAAAATTGGCATCACTGAGAATTTCTATGTTGTTGCACTTAAATGTAAATTTCTCATTTGCCTACCCTTTCAAACAGTTCTATACAGTAGAACCCCTCATATCCGGCCTTGGTTTTACCGGTCCTCTGTTTATCCGGCCCCTTCCAGGAAGCCAATATCAAAATTTTTTCTCACAGCTTACAGACGTTTAGATGCAGCCAGTAGTCTTTGTGACTGCTCAAGTCATAAAATAAATTGTTCTCATTATTGATCTGTTTGTTTATACATTTATTTGCTGAGTCACTATACTCAGTTGAGCTAGTAGGCCTAACCTCTGATCAGTTGGTTGATTATTTCCAAAGTGGGGTTAGTACAGTACAATACGAGTACATTAATTTTTGTATTTCACAAAATGGTTAAGAATGTTGAGTAGAAATGCATGTACCATTTAAGTCCTAATGATCTTTAAGTACAATTTATTGTAATTTTTACCTCCATTTAATAGGTTTTGTTACCTGGAATCATAATATTTGTACATTAATTACTTAATGACTTTAACCTACAAATATTTTTTTTCTTTTTACAAACATGTTTATTTTTCTAAAAATGATCCCAGAACAGAATGAAATTATACTTTTGATTGCATATATTGATTGATTACCTATATATTAGGTATGAATTATCATTTTCATAGTAGGTTGGTTTATCCGGCCAAATTGTTATCCGGTCAGGGGCTTGGTCCCGTGGTAGCCGGATATGAGGGGTTCTACTGTAATAGGAAAATCAATGTTAATTCACGCAACCTTTTGTGTGCATTATAGGCTCCAGGCTCTGATTTTCTGAGGTAAGTTAGTTAAACTCCAAAAAAACTTCTATCAACAAAAAAAAAAACTCTTTAAAACATAATGTTCTCAATAATTATTGCGATTCTAATTGTGATTGGCATGTCTCGGTAATGGAGAAGCCACTTCTGAGTGGATAAAGGAAATGGTATATGGCGGATATTTTCTATCTCTGTAGTTTATTCCAAATTAAGTTGGTTTTTGTGTATTGTTAGTTGCAATGTGTTAGTCTTTTTTCAACTGAAGATTTCAGATCCCGAAACACTGTGTTTGTATCTTTCCTCTGTTGATAGAAAATGTCTGCAATAAACCTTTAAGATGTTGTTTTAAATCATTGAAAGTTATTTCTGTTATTCGCGCTGAACTTTTTTCCATTGTTTAATAGGTTTTGATGTGGAATAAGTTGAGTGTAGTATAGAGATAGTGATGGTGGTGATGGTGTGTTTCAGCATTGTAACACTCGCAACCAGACCATCACAATCAGAGACACTCCGTCACCTGCCGTGTCTGTCATCACCATCTCCGACAGTGAGGACGAAACTCCCACCAAGCCCAAGTGAGTCAACACTTAAGTTTGAGTTGAACACTAGTTGTTGAGTCTATGGACGAGATAGCTGCATTGTTGCTGCCTCCCTCCATTCTATACACAAACTGTATTTGTAGTCATTCTTAATACTCAGATTGATAGTCATAAATGCATCACAAAAACTGAAACTGTTTAGTCATTACTGATGACAAAAATGCATCCATCTATTTTAAGTAGAGCTTATCCTGTTCTAAGGCAAGGTCCTCTTTATATTCAAACCAATAAAAGTCTGGCATCCGATGTTCCATCCACTTTTATTAATCTGGCTTTTGGTGTAATGGTGTGAAAAAAATGTTAACACTGTTTTAATCTATATCAGCTTGTTCGGCAGAGTGAGAAATGATCGGCAGACGTTGGGAGCAAATAGCAACACCAGTTATCTTAAGAATTTTATTTAACTACAACTACAGTAGAGTCTCACAAACTTGGCGTAATGTGGTCTGGAAGTGTGCCAAGTTTGTGAAATGCTGTGCTATCGGGAACTAGGGTTAAAAATAAGAACAATCCAATTTTTAAGCTTTTTAACCTCATGTTTTATTTATATTTATTAGGGATGGACGGGTCCCGAAATTTCAGGAAATTTTCGGGAAAAAATTATTCCCGATTTTCGGGACGGGATTACATTTGAATCAGGAATTTTTCGGGACGGGATTTGGTCCGATCGTCGGCGATTTTTTTTTTTCCGCTTCGCGAGTGACGATGACGCCGCTATCGCGAAAGATGTTCACGATAGTTCCGCGAACGCAGGAGGCGAAGTCATTTCGACAATCGCGCCATGACCGCGGAGTCATACAGACGATCCCGCCGATCGACCGTGAGTCATACTACGATCGCGCCGTGACCGCTAGTCATACCGATGATCCCGCCGTGACCGCGGAGTCATACCGACCATCCCGCCGATCGACCGCGAGTCATACTACGATCGCGCCGGGACTGCTAGTCATATCGACGATCGTGTCGTGCCGCGAGTCATTTCAACGATCATGCTGTAACCACAAAGTCATACCGACGATCACGCCGAGACCGCTGCGTCATACCGACAATCGCGCCCTGACCGCTAGTCATACAGACGATCACGCCGTGACCACGGGAGTCATACCGACGATCCCGCTGATCGACCGTGAGTCATACTACGATCGCGCCGTGACTGCTAGTCATATCGACGATCGTGTCGTGACCGCGAGTCATTTCAACGATCATGCTGTAACCACAAAGTCATACCGACGATCAGGGCGAGACCGCTGCGTCATACCGACAATCGCGCCCTGACCGCTAGTCATACAGACGATCACGCCGTGACCACGGGAGTCATACCGACGATCCCGCTGATCGACCGTGAGTCATACTACGATCGCGCCGTGACTGCTAGTCATATCGACGATCGTGTCGTGACCGCGAGTCATTTCAACGATCATGCTGTAACCACAAAGTCATACCGACGATCACGCCGAGACCGCTGCGTCATACCGACAATCGCGCCCTGACCGGGAGTCATTTTGACGATCGAGCCCATCACCGCAAGTCATTTCGACGATCGCGCCGTTACCGCGGAGTCATACCGGCGATCACGCGGAGTCATACCGACGATCGCGCCGTGACCGCGAGTCATACCGACGAGTCATTTTGAAGATCGCACCGTGACCGCGAGTCTTTTTATACCTTTACATTTATAGGCCTACCCATTTTCTTGTTTTTATAGATCAGTACCATAAATGGTAAATATTGATTTTGTTTGTCTTGTTTGGTAACTGCAATACTCAAGACTTTCTTTTTATGCACAGGAAAAAATCCCGCCCCGTCCCGTCCCGAAAATCGGGAAGGAAATAAAAATCCTGTCCTGCCCGAACTAAAAATTCAATCCCGTCCATCCCTAATATTGAGCCAGTATTAAGTCATCAGAAATAGTACAACAATTCCTTGGTATGAGTTGCGAATGATTTGACTTGAGCTGGCTTGAGTCCATGTTTAACTCAGACTCAAAAAATCACTAATTTTCTGAGACGGTGATGGCCGAGTTATCCAGACTGCCGGGTTATAGAGTGCCGAGTTTGCGGGACTCTGCTGTACTAAAATACAGAATAATAGCCTTGACAATCTAAAACTAGCAGTATTCCATCACTGCCCAAGTGCCTTACTGTAGCCTGTTTAACAAACTGATGTGCGGATGGGTGTATTTCAGTATTGCTGCTCTCAACACAACTACCAGCAGCACCAGTAATATTGTAGCAGCAGCAACAACAGCAGTAGATCCGTCTGTAGCAGCTACCAGCAGCCGACACAAGGGACCCATCTATTGTGTCACTGTAGGCGACAGTGATGAGGAGCACAGGAGTCCTACTCAGCCTGCTGTGAGTTACAAAAAATAACAATCAGTCTACCTGTTATAGACCGTTCTGATAACAAGACAGTATTGTCAACTCTAGCAGATATGTAATATTGAGGTGGATGACTGTTAACATCTTGCTGGTATACTTTATGACATATTATATCTAAAAATATTTGTACAGAAAGTTTGTTGCTTGGTGTTAGGAATGGCAAGTATTTTATAGTGAACCTACCTGCTAGTTGGTAAGTACCCTACCTAATGGTCGCTTATGTTTTGGGCAGGTATACAGCAGCAGACCTGTGTCTCCAGGAACTAAGAGTGCTGTAGTGTATTGTCCTCCCAGTCCTGTCACCAAACACTCATCCACTCAGGCCCAAACTCAGGCCTCCTCGTCACACGCCACACAGCTCAAACACGAGATCAAGCATGAGCCCCACCAACACAGGTATGGCATCACCCCCTTAACTTATCTTTTAACCTTTTTAGTTTTTTTGCATTTCCATTTGAATGAATTGCAATTTGGCAAGAAAAATATTTAGTATTATAATACAATTTTAAAAAAATTGTATTAATTAACTAGCCAAACAACATTCTTTGCCAATTTTTTTTTTTTATAACATCAGCGAATCATTTTATGTTAATATCTTCCGTTTTTGTTTTTTTTTTTGCAGCTCAAGCTATTCACAATCACAGAAGAAGAGATTGTTGGCCAAAGTACAGCAGGAATGTAACACAGTGACAAAGCAGGAGCCTGGTAGTGAATTGTATCAGTCTGTGTGTCAGGGAGCTGGCTGCAAGGAGCCTTATCACTATGATCAGCACATTGTGTACAGCAGGTAAACAAACCATTTCATAAAAAACAATGCACTAAGTTCTTTAGTGGAATTTCAGTGACAAGCATCCCTAATTGTTATTATTACTTTTTAGGAGTAACATAGGTAGGCCTATGTATTTTTAGTAGAATATGAATTCAAAATGATTATGGACTGGAGTGAGATCATCTGTGTAACTTGGTTAATAACTAAAATCAGCTTAATAGTATACTCCGTTCACAAAATGTAACTTTCCTCAAAAAGTTGAGCATTAAAATAATTTGCATTTTCTTTGAAGACTTGTGGCCAGATCTTCGATTTGTATACAGCAATGGTCTTAATTATCTCTTACTAATCTTACTTATTTCCTATAATCTATGACAAAACGAGTAAATAAAATAAACTCATAATCCTATAGAATTTTTTTTATATTTAACCGGCTGTTAGTTAAAACTAATTTTATTGCCCTAAAACAAACCTAATCTTATAAAGACTGTTCTAAAAAATAAATTATAACATCGAGTATTTTACTATGTAATTTTAAATAATCTGTCATCCTCCTGCCGAATAAATGAAGGTATGGGAATGACGCCGTGTTATCCAAAAATAGAGTGGTCTTGGCTGTGTTCCGAACCTCTTGCTCTCCTCAAAATGGAGGAAATTGGCTTCACTACTGGTTTTGCTATAGATATATGAGTGACGACTCTATTTTTATTCTCTGCTCTGTGAGAACGTCCATTCTCCCCCAATCAATAATCACAGAGGCCACTTTTCTCATTTTACACTTTACAGTTTAAAAAAGTTAAAAAAAGTAGTCATAATCCCACACACTTTTTTGGATGGGCCAAGGATTGAGCATGTCATCTTCTTACAGTGGAGAGAAGGCGTACACAATGGCAGCCCCCAGTCACAAGCGCGGGGGAGGAGAGGTGGTGGTTAGGGCAGGGTATCACCTGGTACAGCCCCCCACTGCTCATTCTAGCAGGGACCATGTCATCACTACAGCCAAGGCCTGGTCCTCTCAAGCCATCCCCGTACACCAGGGATACAGGTAACACCTGAATTTTATACTTCCAATGCCCGTTTTCAAGAAATTAATTTTTGCCTAGCCCCAACAGCATTGAAACAATAAAGTAACATTAAAACTAAGCTTATTCAGCACAGGAAGAAACAAATCGATCTTTGGAGGTTTTTTTACACTTAATAACTTTTTTTACACCTAATAACATTCTTTAGAGATTGCAGACAATTAGCTTGGATCAGAGATTCCCCAAAAAAACTACATGAAAATTAATAACACACTTTTGACTCTATATTTTGGCAGTGTTCATTATTTTGAACAACAGCTTTTTTTAGACGGGGCTCAGTAACCAGTTTTTTTTTTTTAGCGAATTTCCTTAGGGAAGTAGCTATTACCGTAGGTCTCGATGGTAAGACCTAGGCCCGGGACCGATTTACTTTTTCATTTTGATGTCCCCAGAGGCCAAAAACACCATTCGTTCAAATTTTTATATATCTATATATAGATATATATATATATATATGTGTCCATCCGCACGATAACTTGAGTAATTTTTGTCCGATTTTGATAAAATTTGGTTTGAAGGTGTAAGGCGGGATAAACTCGAACGAGTTCGCGAACCAGCATGATTGGACTATGGGAACGGGGGTTTACGGGGGGTTTTATGGGGTAAAAATAGGTTTTTCCCATTTTTGACCAAAAAAAAATAAAATTTTGCAAAATCTTTTCAAACCATTTTGTAGAGCTTAAAAAAACAAATAATTTAGTATATTGAAGTGTTACTATGCGCCTAATGGTTACGGAGAAAATTCCAAAAAAATGTAAATTTTAAATTCCCATGTTATTCTTATGGAGAATGAGTAAACTGTTGTAGTGTGCTTGTTTATGAACATATTTTGATCAAATTTGGAAAATGTTTTTATTTCTTACTAACTATTAACATTTTACAAAAAAAAGTTTTACCCTCCCTGATGCAGCAAACCTAAGTACCTGTTAAAATAATTCTATTTAAATAGGAAATAAATGTTAAATTTTTAAGTAGACATTTTAGTGTAAATCCAATCAGACATATGGAAATTCGCTTAGTCTGCAGGTTTGCTGCGGCGGGGGTATTTGTTAATTTGGTTCTAACTAAAGCCTGTATGTTGCAGCACTCACCTGTCCCCTCAGCCCCTGAGTGGCAGTCGTTTGTCTCCTCTAGCAGGACAGCCACTGTATCACCAGAGTGAGTTGTACCGTAGACAAGCAGCAGCAGTGTACGTCACTTCTACTCAGCCCACCTACCTGCCTCCCACACACCAGGTGCCTGCCTTCACTACTGGGAGAGCTCTGCCTCCGCCAGCACACCACGCCAGCGCCCGCCCACTGCTAGCCACCCACTCACATCCATTACCTGCCCACATGCAGCCTGCAGCCATGTTCCCTGCCCACCCTCAGGTCGCCAGCTTCGGCTACATCAGCCCTGCCAAGAGTCACCAGTACCATCAGACTCCTCTGTGGTTCACAGAGTAGACCAAGTAAGTGAAATCCATCATCTAGAATGCGGCTGGTTATACAGGGTTGCCACCAGCCATGAAAACCTTGAAAAGCGTGAATTATGCGTGAATTTAGGTGACCATGAAAAAGTGCGTGAATTATGCGTGAATTTCGCCATTGGACCATGAATTCTCAAAATCATTATTAATAATTCAGCCAAAACCCCTAAATGTGCTGAATCAAATACTCCGTATTAAAACCATTCTCGAAATGAACACCGAGATAAAACGTCAAAGTGGGAGTGTCAAGATAAAAAGTTTTGTTGCCATGCCACGAACAGAAACGATTGCGTAGTTTATTCAAGGTCAAATCCGATCGTAACCGACGTCAGCCGAGTAGTCTAGAGATGAGAATTATCGTTGTTTTCCGGCAACGGTTATAACGATAACGCAGCTGCCCAATAACGTGTTGCGGCGTTCAGTTATCGTTGTCGGTTGATCAGTTCAGTTTTCAGTTGTAGTCGGGAGTCGGGCGTGGCCCAGACAGGATGCGTTATTCTCACTGAGCTAAAATTATAACTGGAGGTAGCACTGCCATGGCAGAAGTCTGTCAAAAGCGTGTCGCTAATTTTGTTAGGTTGGTATAGCAGTGAGTTTTTTCATCCAATGACATGGCTTCTATAACTAGGTTTGTATGGCAGTGAGTTTTTTCATCCAATAACATGGCTTCTTTATAACTCACACCTCACGCAAACATGGCGGCTGGCGACACGCATCTTTGACATTCAGTGCTACCATTGACTAATGGTGCTACCTCCAGTTAGAATTATAGCTCAGTGGTTATTCTAGTTCGTTTCAGAAGTTATCGTTGCTCTGGTAGCGTTACGGCAACGGCACTAATGGCAATGCATGTTTTCGTTTTCGTTGTCCGCGCGGCTTTCCTGCAACATTGTGTAGATAGATACGTTATTATAATAACAGGGAGTTCTCCGCAACGTGTTGCCGCGATAACGTTGCCGTGGCCGCAACACTGTTATTCATCCTGTTATGTTATAACGCCCATCTCTACCGAGTACCGATCTACCGATAAAATCGATGCTTTCGGAGCCAAAACATCGATCACATCGATGTTTGTTCCGAGTTTCTCGTCTGTTCTCTGCACTGTAACAGCCAATTAACCTAAAACCAATACAATTCAGTTACGGAAAACATCAATACTGTATTTCATTACTTTTTTTGGCCTAAAAGACCGATGTAACAAACCAAATCATCGGTTCGGTAATCTACCATCGATGTAAACAAACAACTTCGAACATCGATAGAAAAGACATCGATGTTTCGAAAACATCGACAATCGGAATTGATTTGATGCTCGCTCTCACTCATGTCTCATTCTCTACTCTCTACTCTAGTGTTCGTGTGGAAGGAAATACAGAATAACCATAACCTAAAAGTTTTAAACTGATCTGAAACTTGTCAAACGTTTGAAGTAGTGGTGGACACTGGACAGTAAGATCACTTTTTGCACTCGTGATTCCGTTTTGTGCTTCTTATAATTGATTACCCAACACTCAGTGGAACAAGTGTTCAGATTAAATATTTTTTATTACTGATATATCATACTTCCGATACTTTACAACGTTAAAATAAGAAGTACCTTGCCTTGCCATAAAGGTCAAAATGGCTTGCTCCGGCTGGAACTTAATCGTCTTCTGTGTTTGTTTGGTCAAATATGTCGTATTTCAAACTACTGTCAGTGTTGAGTAAATGTGTTTACAACGTGAGTTTAAGTTTATTTATTTAGGCCTAAGTTGCAAGAAGTCAATGTTGTGCTGAAAAATGGTGATTTCGTTCTGAGGCTGGTAAATGTAAATGTTTTGTTAGAAGCATAGGTGTTTTCAGTCAATACGAATCTAACTAATGAGATGTAAATTTAATTAAATAATTGTTTTAACTGTGATTTAAACCTGTGTAGGCAAATGATAATATATAAACTGATCCAATCGGAAGAAACATCCTTCTAAACTAAGTTTATTTTAACCTTTTCTGTAATGTAATTAATTATTTTTTTATTACTTAAAAGTTAGCCTATGTTTAAACTTACATTTAACTAATCCACTAATATTTAACTATTTAACTAAATATTTATTTACATAATATTACCTTTTTAGAGTGTTTTTATCAGTCAGTCGGTAACCTTTAATCTTCTCAATAAATAAAAGTTGGTTCAGGCCTAACTTAGCCTAGATTCAGCTTTGGATTACAATGTAGGCTAGCCTACTGTGTTACAGTAGTAATAGATTGCATGTGCGTTTTAGTAGGCCTAGATATGGCCCATTACTAAGTTAACCGTTTCTTGATCATGTTCTTAACATTTGTTTTTATTATGCCTATTATCTTAATTACCGGTATGCGTTATGCCTATTATCTTAATTTGATGTTTAGACAGTAAAGTTCTAGGCCATTGCTGGATTAACTAAGTTAACCCTTTTATGTTTGGATGCAATGTTTTTTAGGTTAGGCCTATACCTAACTACCAATCCGACTTATTATTTATTTATTATTTCTTCTAACGTTTGAATTTATCATTAGGCCTAAGTTATGATGTTGTTAAATCAGATGTTTCAATTTTTTTTAAGAATTACATTGTAGTATCACACACAAGATTTTTATTAAATATCCTTTTTCATCTGTGATTTTACTTTCTTTAGACTGGATAAATTTTATTAAATTCTTATTTTTCACTCTAAAATAATTGCATGAAATGTGTTTTATTTTATAGTAGCACACAAAACTATATATTGTCGATAAATTAATGTACAATTCTGAACTAGGCAATACTCTTTTATGGT
The DNA here is from genome assembly GCF_028750875.1 of Macrosteles quadrilineatus. Classification (NCBI taxonomy): domain Eukaryota; kingdom Metazoa; phylum Arthropoda; class Insecta; order Hemiptera; family Cicadellidae; genus Macrosteles; species Macrosteles quadrilineatus. The sequence continues at coordinate 71,647,397 of NW_026542595.1, forward strand.
GAAATTGTGCGAGCATATACCCCATGAATTTTTCAAAACTACCAATGAAAACCTTGAATTATGCATGAATTTTTTTATCTCACTTTGGTGGCAACCCTGTTATAACAACTAGAGTGTGCGGTTTTTTTATACACTTTCTTCTGGAATTAGAGTTTTAAGATAAAAACCTGCCCGCTACCAACGTTTGTTGAATTAAATGTTGGTTTTATATAAGAACTAAATAAAATAAGTTATTATAGGTCTGTTTACTAGAGAGATCTCTCCAGTAGGAGCTATACATATTCTTCTTAGGTAACCAGTCTTAACTTTTCTCTCAAAATTTGTTGTCTCATCAAATTCAAATTCAAAAATTCAAATTCAAATATATTTATTTGTGATAATACAAAATCTTGGCCTCGCGAAGTTTACAAAACTTGTCGGCGAGGTCCAGTTGATCCACAAAAATCCTTTATTCTTCTGAATATTGTTATGTTTTTTTCTGTTTCAGTTGAACTGCGATGCAGATGAACAATTATTTTGGACTGGATGAGATTTGTTGCAATCTTTATCTTAATGTTGGACATTGATGATATGTAATTTATCTTATGTTTTTATTAATCGTTTTAATTGAGGAATAACATTGTGATTACGTAACGACTGGGGCGTTAGTTGACTCTGTGGCTATATTTTTTTAACGTAGCTTAGGCGTATAGTGGTGGCTGTTTGGTTACCTGTACATATTGTTCATGTGCCTATGTAGTCCTTGCCCCGAACCATGGCCAGCTTCCGGTCAGAAGCCTAAATTGTGACCATTTCAGTGTTAGTGACCATTACTAGCATTGTTTTTGTGGAGGAGGTGAAAATGATAATATTGTATAGTTTGTTCAGTGATCACAAATTTTGATTTATATTTTTAACATTTTTTTAAAAACAAAGTCAAACTGTTGCATAAAATGTATCTATTTCAAGTTCAAAACTTGTTGAGGAATGCTGGATCATTATTGTTTGTTTTGTTAACTAAACTGGATTTAGTTGGTTCAGATCACTATGTATTTATTGTTTGTTTTATTGGTAGATTTTACCAACTTGTAATAGAGTTTATTACTTGGTAGGTTATAACTTGAGGTTGTAACCAAAAGAAGAATTATTTACACAAAATTTTATTTTTATCTCCAATAATATTTTTTTAACTTTTTTGAAGAAATGTGCATGTAAATCTGTTTAGATAAATTCTCGTTTTTATATTATATGTTTTATTATGTTGTAGTTGCTAAAAGAATGGAATGTTTGATTGAAATGGAAAAATCACTCTAACAAGCTGTAAAGATGTGTCGTAACTTCTCTATGTTAATAACTATTGCTAAGAAGTAATACTTATTTCTTGTGTTGACATAATATTTCTCATGTTTATCTTTGAAGAAAAATGTAGTAAAATATTCTTTTTAAGTTTCATGAAACTTTCACACTCTAAGCTAAATCATTAGAATTACAAACATAAATAGCACTCAGGGATTTTGTATGTAGTTTTAGACTGCAAGAATTATTGTAGATATCTCAATAATGAAACTATTCTTGTGCTTGAAGTGTAATAACTGGCAATTTACAATCCTAGACCATGCAGTAACACTTTCACTACTATATTGCCTCTGCCGTGACTAGGATATGTTAGGACACCAATAAACGAGACTAACACTAAAATGATCACAAAAAGACTGTTCCGAAGTTAGCTACTCCTAGGTTAGTGTTGTAAAATAGCTTAAACATATTGTGATTATATCGTAGACTAAGAATTGTAGGGGTTGGTATTTAATAATTATTGTGATTAACTAATGTATTTTATTCTTAATTATTTAACTACCAAATTTAATTTAGATGTTATTGTAGTTGTGCGATGATTTTACTGTGAGGATTGTTTAGCATGTTTTGTTGTGTATATAGGAGAACATAAGTACAACTGAATGTACACTCGGTCGATGTTAGTGTAGGTTGGGCCTTAGTGGGACGTAGGTTTTAGCCAATCATATTTTTATTGAAGACAGGGATATTCTCCTAATGTTGCACGGTTGTTGCAAGATATATTGCCTTATTATTATACACACTATGTCGTGAGCTCCCGTCTAGTTTTATCGTTCTCTAGCAACCGTGGTTCGGTTTTTGTTCACCAATTGTTCTGGCTTTAAATGTAACAGCTTCGGTTGTTGATATTCTTTTACATTGCATTCCTGATGAAAAGAAACATGTAATAGAAATTATCTTGTTGTTCTTCATGTCAAATTACAGTGTTTGTTGTTGTTAGTGCATTATAAGAATTAATGTATTTTAAACACATCATTTTAAAACATAACGCTTTTGGTGTATCAAAAATATATTTTAAATTATCATATGGTGTACATAAATATAAGTTTTTAAATTATGTTTCATCAAAATAATATTTTAAAGTGTTTATTTTTTTAAATTATTTGTTTGCTTTGGTGAGTTTATGATATTGAGATATGATAAAGATTAAATTTATTTATTTCTCAAAATGCATGATTACCCATAAATTAATGTAAAAAATGTGTGGCTAGAATATTTATTTTGTATGTTTTAAATGTTTAACGTTTACATGTTTGTATAGTTTCAAATAATCAAAAATATATTTTGGACATTTTAATCGTTTTATCCTTGAATATATTTTTAAAATAAAATGTTTATTCAATGTAGAGGATGTTTTGAACGAACTACAACAAAGTATAAGTATTTGAACAATCAGAAAAAATATTAGTCGATGCTGTGTACATGACCCTACTAACCAGACCAATATTTCTTGAAACCTAACAGACCAATCATGTTGTACACTATAGGTGAGTGAATCTATTTGACGATTAATTTAATTTACACTGTCGGAATTAAGTTTCAAGGTGGATTTTTTTTTTTTATTCAAACAATAGAATTGTTTCTAAACACCTCATAATAGATGATAAGTTAACCATATATTTGAAATTATTGGTTATTTGCTACGCATGTCTGTCTTTTTCACATCAGTGAACATTAAGTACATTAGTATACATTCTTACTTACTGCCATGGCCACTTGTACCCATGATGGTACTTGGCCTCGCCAACACGTTCTCACCAGTTCTCTCGGTCCTCCGAATCTTCTTCTACTAGTCTCATTTTTTTTCATATATTTCCGGACTTGATCATATACATATGGTCTTAAATTGTACATAAGATGAATAAGTGTGATACTGTCCAAATATCTGAGTTGAAAGGAGCAAAACATTTTGACCGTTTTTCATAAACTTTATCTTCAACTATCAACATTTTTATCGTCTAAATTCCTATGTTAAGGAGCGAACGATGGGTGAGCTCATCCATGTAAATATTTGTTTGTGTAAAGATGCATTTTATGAACATGCATCAAAATGCAATTTGTAGGTTGTAGGTAGTCTCTCTTATATCTTAACTGTTAGGCTGTGAATAACTTTTCAAAAATTCTATTTTTGTTCATGCTAATTTTTGCACCGGCTTTTGTAACAGTTGTTAGTATCTTTTTTACCTGGGGGCGAATATATATCAGCAAGCCCTCTTTTTTTAAGAAACACTCAAGACGGAAGTAATTCATATTAATTGTGGCTATAAAATAAAACTTATATGTTGTGTAATTAAATTGAATTGTTATTGATAATTTCAAATGCTACATTTACGTACAAGTCAGGGGTTTATAAATTAGTTACACATGTATTTTATTATCATTGATTAGTAGTAAAGAGTTTTAACAAGTAGTTGTGTCGATTACTCGATTTAATGAATTACATGTAACATTTAGAAGTTTTTGAGAGAAAGCTAGTTAACCACGATTACTTTGATACTTGCAAGAAATATTGGTCACTCATATTTATAGAGGTGTTTTCAAGCAAAATTTTACCAATGATAAGCACTTACTGTTCCTGCCAGTTTTGTACTAGACAATTAGAATAGCCTGTTAAACGTCAGTTATTCTTGCAAATTTTTACTCTTTATCTCTAATCAATGTACTGTAACAAATTATCATAAGGTGAACTGTTTGCTATAGAATCATTGTGATGTCTAAGTCTGTGGACAATATTGTTTAAATATATAGCTCAATATCTCGAGGATGTACGATATTGTCTTGAGTGTCTAATTAGCTTTAAATAGAGGAATATATATTTAATATCGACCGAATTATCGTAATACCACACACTCTTTAGGTGTTAGATGTATCGTAATAAAATATTATCTAGGGAAATTGTCTTTGTTCGATTAAGCTTCTTTTTATTATTTTTCTGCATAATCGAGGTAAAGGATTGATATATTTTTGGGTCTGATATTTTTGACATTATATTATATTAAGGAATAAGTAGAACGCTGTCACTGTAGGATTTTATAGAAATTATTTAGCTTTAAAGTACAACTTGTTTAATACGTCAGATCGTTTCATTATGTATATTTTCACCCAAATACGTAGTCATTTGCTTTATTGTTTGTTAGTTGGTTTTACGTAATAGACATAATGCATAGCCTTACTGGTACGAACGCATTTGTGTGGTATTGTAGGTATAATTATTTCTGTAAGTATGCATTTTATCCTATAATCCAATGTTCGGAGGAGGTTACAGTAGCAGTGCTATGGAATTGAGTTTCGTTCTGTTTTACTCCTCTTAATAGAGATGTGGTGGTGGAAAAATGTCCATTCTTAACAATTAATTAAAAACATGTAAACAAAATTTTAATAGAAACTAATATAAGTCATATTGTTCACATAGTATAACAGTTAGTAATCCTCTGATGGTAGTTCGGAGTGTATTTGCAATTTTAAATGCTGTTTATTAGTATTTTATACTCATTCGTCTTCAACTTCCTATATAAGAGATTTCTTCAAAGTCTGTGGTTCACTTATAAATCCGATAATTGCATTTATTTTAACACATTGCCATACAAAACTACTTGCATTTTCAAAGTTTTCCCCTAGCACATTTCTATTATTGTTTATTATGATGTTACACGTTATTATTTGTATTCTATGTTTGGGTAGTTTTGTTAGTAGTGTCTGTAGATTATTAATTTTTGGTGGATGCAGTGGTATTGTTAATGGGATGGCTTGTGGCCTAAAATGAATTATTGTACTTACCGATTCATAAGTTCTACACCCAAACAGTTAGAAATAACTAACATTTCAAATTTTTTATGAAAATCTTGAGTTGTGTGAATAGACCCATAGTATGATTTTATGTGTTTAATGTTTGTTAAATATTACCTGTACTATTCTCCTTCAAAATTCATTCTAAACTGTCGTAGTGTTCTATAATTCTATTAATCTGTAATCCAGATGCATGCTGAATGTGATTTGTTAACACATGTTGTAATTATGATTTTCGCTTGTCCAAATTAGTTGAATCATTTTCAGGGTGATATCTGTGTACAACTGGCCTAAATCCTGCTATGTTGAGATTATGCCTGAGATAAGGAGTCACGTATATTCATTAAATAACTCATAGAAATATATTAGAGGATCATTATAAAGGTTGAATATTTATTGCAAATACTATATATTAGGTTTAGATTTGTTTAGGTTTATGGTTTTTAGTGATTGTAAGCTGTATCTATCACATTTACAATGTCATTGCATGGCTCAGACTTGATACAAGCGTGATGTTCGTTATGTTACGACTAACCCAGGCTAGAGGTCAGGAAACTAGTGGGCTGGATATCCTTGCCGATGTGCAAACACAACTTGGTCATAGAGCCCATATGCTCCCACTTGATGATGTTTTTCCAACAAAAGATTAACGTTACCAAAGTAAAAAAAAATAGTAACGGGACCAGAGTTTGGACCGATCCTTTCCAAGAAACGTAAAAATAATAATATTGATTTTCTATAGCTGTTTGTGCTTCCTAAATTTTTTCATTACAAATGTGGATTCTGTAGATTTTAACTACATATTTTTTATTTGTAAACTGTACTCAAATTTAAAATTAAACAAAAAACAGTAGACTTAAAGATAATTTACATATTTACGATAAGTAAAATGTTGAACCAATAACATGTTTAACCTACAACAGGTTTGAACTTGTTTCCAGTCCACTATTTTCCCCGCCCCAATCTCCTACTAGTGTCCACTAACCTGTACATATTTTTGTTTGTGAGGACTTTATTATTGTAAGTGACACATATCAGGTCTATTGTTTGTAGGTTATACGCTTCAACTAATGTATTCATTCATTTTATGTTGAACTGCTTCTGTGTTACTACTAAATAAATACAAAAAATTTGCATTTTGTCAACCCATGCATTTGTTTGATTACCTTTATTCTTATCTTTAAAGAAATTTAAATCTAAAAATTAATACTGTTAGTCTGTTTTAAAAGTGTAATTTTAAATTCTTTCATGCGGCGAATAGACAAATTTTGACTATTTTAATTGCCCTGATGGTTCTTGTAACTAGGTTCACAGTTATTTGTCTTTGGCTGTGTTCATGTCAGAGCTGTGATTAGCGATACTAGCTGCGATCCCAACAATGCATAGATTATACGACATGCTTTCTTGATGGGCCCGTTTACGTCGGAGCTGAGTTGTTAATCACTCTTGGGGCCCGACCATCGATGAGAGCTCAGCGATAATAGCTTAGTCCTTTTCCTCAGCTAGTATCGAGGTTCCTAACATGTGTGAGATGTAGACAATTTAATATCGGAAGTTATTATGGGACAAGTGTGATAAAAATAGATTTATATACAGTTATGGAGTGAAATCGCTTATGAATTTACAATTTAATATAAATAGTGTTAGGATGTACATAATATTCCTAATATTTTACATCCTTATATGTCCCTTTACTGTATGTGATGCTAAAATGAACTATTCCTGAAAATCATTACAAGCTCATTTTCAACTAAACACACAAACTCACAAATCAACCTTGCAGTGTGAGTATCGCGGCTCAGACATGTCATCGTTGCTATGATCGTTTATCACAGCTCCAGCATGAACCTGCGATTGTAAAAAACCTTTGCTCACTTATAAAATTGTTATTGATGTTCATTGTCAATTATTAAACTAACTTGGTCCATTCCTTGGCTGTATTACTGTTGGATCTTTTGACTCCATTAGGTTTTGGGTGACTCGGTATGATAATTTTATCAATTGAAATTTTAATCTAATACATTAGGGACTTGGAGATTATGAAGAAGAATTTACATCTGGTCCAATAGTTACTCAGCTCCTAAACCACTTGGTTAAGAGAAATGAGAATTGCTATCAAAGATTCTTATAAAAGAGGTTGGCTGCCTCTTACAACCTTGCATTTGCTAGACCACATAGTCCTCGGGCCTTATTTATTTGTATCATTAGAGCAAGGGATGAGCCAGCACGATTACTAGAGTGGACCACCAGGATGCAAACCCATCGCCATATTACTGCCTTGGATTTGTTGTCAATCAATCCTTCTACTGACTCGCCTAATTAAATTTGTTGCAAGGTTATACTTAATTATTTAAATATTAAAAATCTGTTTTTATCTTGATCAATTCTCTATGGTTAACTAATTAATGGGTTCGCTCAATAAACAACCAGGTAATGCAATTATATGTTTTGAAGTTATTTTTTGTAATTGTGAGAAAAATGTTGTCTACTGTAATAAGAGTGTGAACTACATCATTGCCGCTACGGATTAGCCGCACGAAGCTTTTAACTGAGTGTAACCATACATTTTGAGTGTGGTAATGAATGACTGCTTGTAATACACACAAGATTTTTCTATCGCCATAATTAACTTATAATACACAAATTAACTGTTTGGTTGTATATAAAATATCATTTAGATTATGTTATTTCTGTGGTTGGTATAGAAAAGACAACTGTGATATCAGCATTCCCGCTCTGGCAATGCGCTATTTTGTGTATTTTGTGCGCTATTTTGTATAATGTGTATTTTGTGCGCTATTTCGGGTATGGCAATGTGATCATTTTTCGTTTTTTTAACGGTAATAGGGGTTGGCTTTCAAGAAAAATATGTAATACAAGTTTTCTGTTAGTTTATTTTTGCTTACTGTGATATTTACACAATGAGCTGCAGGTAAAAATTCCCGACAAAAGTTCAATAGTTAGGGTACAACATAGGCCCATTTATTTTATGTACCTATGTGAAATCATTATAACTTGTTTTTTTGTTGTAGTAACCAATGTTGTGCAATACTTTTTTACCTATCAACCTATTAAGCAAGTTTTTTTTCAACTAAGTAGGCCTAAACTTGTAATTAAGCTATCATTTGAAAGTTAAATCGTAAATTACAGTATTTTCATACACGCATAAGTGCCTCATATAATTTTTAAGGTAGCCTAGCCTTATAAGTTAGTCTATCTTTAAAGGATAAGAATATCTCTTTCAAACTAAAGAGGACCAATGAAATTTTGTTCCTGAAACGAAACCAAAGGCGGATGTGTAATTTTTACATAACATATTTGAGCATAAATTTTTTCTCTCCAGAGTGTCCTCTCCGTCGCAAAGCACGGATACAGCAGCTAGTTTATAATGAACTTTAAAGCATTTTGCCAGCGTTTCAACTACACAAGTTGGTTCTATGATATTCAATAGCATTACAAGTGGGAACTGACAAAATAGAATTACAGTAATGCTTATTATGTTTTTGATTTACAAATAATTTGTGATATTGTGCAAATATTTGGTTAGTGCATGTATTTTTTTACTTCCCCCCCTACATATAGTATATGGAGAAAGTATGTTTTCGCCAAGTTCTTCGAGTAAGTTTTGAGTGAGTATATCTTTTTGGGTCCCCCTGAACCCCAAAAAGTGGTTTTCAAAGAGGATGTCTGTGTGTATGTGTTTGTCTGGATACTCAGAGCAGAGCTACAAACCACACCTGTAGTCCGATTTTGATGAAATCTGGCATGTACTAATCCATGGTATATCCAGGAATTTTTTTAATTTTATTGAAATTTTGATTTTTTATGTTGATTTTTCCATAAAACCCATAAAATAACGGGAAATCGGATTTTTTTCAATGGATAGCACAATTTTTGCTATATATAGCAGGATAGGATCTACTACATCAATGTTATGTAGCACTTTCGAAAAAGTTACTTTTTCTACTTTTAGCAAATGTTGTAGGCTATAACATTTGCTAGATGTTAGGCCTACACAAATATGCTACCGTATATGGCAGATTTTGCTGTCTTAACTTACGAAGGACGGGTACTGTACTCTGCTAGTAAGTAGTAGTCTAATAAATGGATGAGGAAATCGGGTCTTGAGAATAATATAATTATGTATTCTATAATAGCCCCGTGGGCTGAGACTCGTGAGAAAATAACATTTAGCCTTTAGCCTCGATCTGTGTCATCATCGCACAATCACCCCTTCCTCAAACTGTCATGGCGGACTAATATTTTGAAGCCCTGTGCGAGAGTATCAGGACATCGACCGCTTTGGCGCGTCAGCTACATTTGACGGGACTGGGCAACGGAGAGAGGCCAATACCAAGAGCTGCTGATTCGCCTTTCATTGGTGATACAATTTCCGACCAATCATTGGGAATAGTGCAGTCTAAAATATCCAATGTAAGTCCACAAATTATAAAACATCCGTTAGGCTCATTATTTTGTTATTCACTTGATAACTTTGATTGTAAATCAGCCAGAATTTTAAAATTTTATTTTCACTTGAGATTTTTACCTTGCAGTTGGGAATGAGATTGTAGGGAGCCATTTTGTGTCGTGTCAAAACTTAGGTGCAATATTTTTATTAGGAATAGGATGTTTCTTCTGCGTTTAGTAATTAGGTAGGCATTAATTTTTGTAACCTTCAAAATTCTCCGACATAATTTTGTTAGCTTCGTTATGAACGGAGAACTAAAACTAAACAAAATAGCTTAGGCCTAGGCTAGAAGTCAAGACCACCCTAGCAACAATTCAAGGTCTTACAATATTGAGGCCTAAACTTATGTATAACTTGTACCAGGGACATCCTACAACGATACAATTATTTAAGGGTTTATTTACCGCTGACTTGGAAGAGAATACGTAAATCATACCTACTAAATATGACACAAGGCTTTGTTTCAAAATGTCATTCAAGTTAACCTAGGCTAGGCCCTATCTGATCTGAGGATCAGGCCTAGGCTTAGATCAAAACAGGACTGGTCCAAGTTAGACCTAGTTTGATTTTGATTCAAGAATCAAGAATAATTTATTCCAAGGCTAGGCCAAAGGATTAGGCCAAGGCTAAATTATGATTTGGGCTCTCTCAAACTATTAGGTTAGTAACTTAGGCCTAGGGCTCATTTCAATTTTTAAATTTCCACCAATCTATACGTAAACTAGGTAAAGGCCTGTTTTGCAAGAAGCAGCTGATGCGTCTGGTGGTTAGCAATGACCGCTAGATCAATAAAATAAGTTAATTGCTCAGCGACCGCTAGATCAATAAAATAAGTTAGGCTAATTGCTCAGCGTCTATCGCCCGGGGCTATTTTGCCAGAAGTGCCTATTCCTTGGGATTATTTGACCAGTGAGTGGGTTTCTTCGGTTGCGAAAGGAGTGCTGTTTGTGATATCTTAAGTTATGAGCTGTAAAAAGCAAATAAATTAGTACCTAAAGTTTTGATAGCTAAGGAATTGAAAGAGGGATAAGTTATTATAAATTATTAATAGAAAATCATCTCCGTTCTAGAAAAGCAGGTTTTCTTAAATTTCTTGGATCAGTTTATCATATTAAGTTAAGTTATTTGTGATAAAGTTAAATCCCCACTTTGAATGTGGCATGTCAGTGTGAAATTAAAAACTGGGTTAAAAATACAAGTTTTAATTTAACAGTGGTACTTTGGTATTATCCAGAGGCCATCCTTAAATAGCGCGCTGCGGCGGTCATTTCAGGTTGGGTTAAGTTATCATAAATGGAAAGAACATAAGCTACCTACTTTAATTGACCTACTGTCCAAATTTGACATAAATTACAATTAGCGGCCGTTGAGTTCTGCCTCCCAGAAGGTAGCGATGTCGGCGAGGATTGAGTTGAATGCGTCGCCCCCGCTAGCTGCCGCACCAGATAAAGGCGGTGAAAGGTGATGCGCGCACGCTCCGGTAAACGACCTCACCTTGGCCTACTTGGAGGGGATTTGGCTGGTGAAAGTATGACTCATCTGGTATTGTTTGATTCTTACTTAAGTTAATGAAATAAAGAAAGTCCTACAAACATATTTATGATAACCCAACCCAACATAACTACTGCAATAAGCTTTATAAGGGTGGCCTCCGGATAATATACCAAAGTACCATAACAGTCAACAACAAAACATGTGTTTCATCTTCTATAGGATGCTAGCGACTGTGTCTCCATCTGCTCCATGAGCAGTGGTCCCGGGTCCGCGATAGATGCTAGCAGCGGCTTAGTTACAGACACTGGTGGCCATACGGTGCGATAAGACGCTTCTGACAATATAGATTAACCTGTAACAATGCAAAGCAGTGGGCAGCAATTGACGCGGAGTGATCATTGCTACCTAATTTATTTCTATAACCCAGGTGCTAGACCTACATCTATTGCTGCAAGCTACATTTGTTACATAGAAGCTATCTTCTCACATTTAAGCTCGAGCTTAGACTGCTTGATTGCTTCATGCAAATGAATCGCCCACACCCTGCCTTACCTTAGGACCAAAAGCCCTCTTTCAAATTTGTAACGTATCATGATAACCTACGTGTCAAATGAACAAGTTTCTGTGAATTTTACACCAAATTGTTATAATAGGCCCTACGTCATGAACTTTTTCATTGTAAAGTGCTATAAAAGATGGTCTTTTACAGCAGTGATTCAGTGGACGAAGTAGTGCGATGGAGCAGCAAATATCAACTGCTGATGGTCAGCAGATGACAGTCATGCAGACAGTTCCTGCTTCAGCCGGTCAACAAGTCCAGGTGTGTAAATTATTTTATGTTATTTATTTTTAAAGGCTAAAGTTTGTACTTAAGTATGACTGCAGTACTGCACATAAAATAATTTAAATTAAGTAGGCTATATAGGTAAATTTTATGTATTTTGTTAAAGCCAAAGTTTGTATACAGTAACTTAGGCCTAATAGTATCTCTGATCGATTTTGAAGCATGTAAAGTTTGTAGCGAGTCAAATTCAAATGATCAAGAACGTGCGCCGAAACAAGGAAACAACAACGACCAATCACGTGAACGCGCAGTGATATTTAACTTGCAACGGTCACCGCACTTGGGGACCAGACGTCTGTCGTTGATGATCGGAAATTTGTAATTCTCAAATCAATTCGTCAAAATTCACTTTCGGAAGATCATTACGTGTGTTTCGGAAACAAAAACAATTGTTTGATTCCCGGAGTGTTTAGAAATCGAATCGCGAAGCAACGAGAGCAAAAATTAACTAATTGAATTATCATATTTGAGTCTGACTGTCCGGCATTGATCGAGAAACGTTTTGTCAAAATTGACCGTTTCGCGTAGTCTTACCCCAAGTGAAGCCTATTAGTAAAAATATGTTTTAGTGTCGTCTGTTTGTCTTCTATGTATGTATAAGTAAATGTACTGTGTAATTTATGTCAAGTGTGTTTAGTTGAGCCAATCTGTCCAAATTGAATGATTAATCATGTTTCTTACAGCATTCATGTTATAGTATGTTAGCCTAATCACATGTTTCGAAATTAGTGTCAATTATTTTTAATAGTTAAAGCATTTATAGGTCTTACATATGATAAATATTTGAAAGAGAGATTTATGTCAATTCTATTTTTATATTGAGATTTTTATATCAAACTTCATTTTTAATATTTTCAATCAAGGTTATATCATCGTCACAAATTTCATTCTTTTGTAAACTATATTTTAATCTAAATCACTTCCTGAGTACATTAAATAAATCTGAGAGTATTTGATTGTGCAGAGTAAATTCAATCATCAAATCAGAGCACAGGGACGGATTTCCCACTAGGCACACTAGGCCAGTGCCTAAGGGCGGCAGGCCCCCGACCGGTGCCGTCCCTAACGTTTTCCCCGCTGCTTACGAGTGCCGCCACTTACAAGTGCCACCCCTTACGTTTTCCCGCTGCTTACGAGTGTCACTGCTTACGAGTGCCACCCCTTACGTTTTTCCCGCCGCTTACGAGTGCCGCCCCTTAGTTTTCCCCGCCGATTACGAGTGCCACCACTTACAAGTGCCACCTCTTACGTTTTCCCACCGCTTATGAGTGCCGCCGTTTACGTCTGCCACCTCTTACGAGTGCCGCCGCTTACGAGTACCGCCACTTACAAGTGCCACCCCTTACGTTTTCCCGCCGCCTACGAGTGTGCTGCTTACGGCTGCCGCCGCTGCCATAGTCCGCCGACATTAGGCGCGACCGCGACGGCACGGTGGTGACGGAAAACAACAGTCAAAGGGCAATGATGAGATAGATGAGTTAACAATGGTTAAAAGTAGGAGGAAACCATTGTAAGGACTTAACAAAGATATTTATGTGAAAATATATAAATTCAAAGTCGTTATTTCTTATATTCAACTCAAGTACTGTATTTCAATATTACGTATTTTAATGTTTGTGGGATGGTAGACCTTTTCAACTGTAATTAAAATTAAAAAAAATAACTTGCAGTGTTCTTTTATAAGCACTCAAGATGGGTTGGACCACAGAAAACGTACTACTATAACCCAGAATGCCAACCGCATGGTAAAAAGCATTAAGCGTTTTGAGAGAGGTTTGCCTGTCAATCCGTAGGCAGCGCCACCAGCGTTGCCATGCAATAGCATAGCAACGATGGTGGCGCTGCCTACGGATTGACAGGCAAAGCTCTCTCAAAACACTTAATGCTTTTTACCATGCGGTTGGCATTCTGGGTTATATTAGTACGTTTTCTGTGGTTGGACTTAGTTTATATTTAAAAAATAATTACTTTTCACCACACAATGTTTTAGCCGTTTTACAAAACATTAATTGGAGGCTGGAAGCTATGTAATTGCTGTCCAGGACCGAAATGGCAGCTGTCATCTTCACTGGGGACTGATTTGGTTTTTACGGCCATAGGGTCACAAAACCAGTTATTCGCTTACTTACTTAAAACAATGTATACAAAATAAAATATTCAAGCAATATCCATATGAATTTTATGTCATCGCTGCCTGGCAACTATTTATTAGTATATTTTTGCTGGTTTCTCTAAATTATTTCTTCACATACGGTAACCTTAAAGTTGTAGTTGTGTAAACTGTTAATGTGCATTTATAGTGTGAAAATTACAACTGGCCATCCATTTTTGTATAGTGTGGTGAAAAATGGCGTTCGTACCACGGGTCGAAAGGGTTTTGCAGCTCTTGACTTGGTCCCGAATTTAAAAAACTACGAGCCGGCAAAACCTCATTTTCGGGCCTAGGTACGAGGGGGGTGGCACTAAGGATAGTGCCTAGGGGGGAAATATGTATAAATCCGTCCCTGTCAGAGCATAGTCTCGGTAGAAGGATAGGGTTGCAATAAAGGCTATGAGGATAGGCTTCCATTAAAGTCGTAAACATTCATTTTAATAAAACAAATCAAATAATCGACTCAGTAGTCGATTTGGCCCAGTTTTTGCAATTGAGCACTAAGGTGTGAGTCATTCACAGATCCACGAATAGCCCCTTTTGTATCATTCAATTAGCTGGCCAATTGTAAATAAACTATCACTTGGGAAGCCTGGTAGCCTAAAAATACATTAAATAAAATAAACCTAGTTTCCCGAGGCTCTGCACCCTCAACGTCACAAAAGAATAAGTGTCACAATCAATTCTCTCTTTTGATAATATTTGGAAGTTTTCATTGGGAATATATATACGCACCTTTGTATTGTTAATGAAAGAGTATGAATATTTGAAGTTATTTAATATACAACATTGTTATTCATTGATTCTATTGATTTCCCTGTGTTCATCATTTATCAAGGTAATCGGCATAACCGAATGATTGCATTAGAGTGTAAAATATTGGTATTGATCTTTTGAAACAACCATTATAGTGATTTCTACAACTAGGTTTTAAACAGTGTATAAAAAATTGGTATTTACAGCTATTATATTACAGAATCAATACATAAATTGCAGCATTTCAGTAAAGTCAACATTTTATTTTCAGGGTGAAGGCTTGCATTATATTATATTGTAAGAAGTGTTATAATATAAGATCATTGAAATTAATTATAGGAGGACTCCTATCAGATCTCTCACGGTCCATCAATCGGACTTCTGGGGTACTTAATTACAAGGGCTCACATTTAACATCTTAATTCCACTGCGCGGCTCTGTGATTTGTCCTCAGTAGTCTGATTAAAGTTATTAAATTTCATTTTCAAACCCCACCAGGGGGCAACTTTTTGGTATAGTCACACCTCTATGCAATATCAAAATATATTGCACTAGTGTACCTGTTGCTCGAATTCGAACAATTGCGAAGCATTTCAGGCGACTCACGAAGATTATGGAAATACTCACGATCTACACAACAGTTAGATATAACCAAAATCTTTTGTAAATATCTAATCTTTTTTTAAAAAGCTGATCTTGTTTTTTAGTATTTTTAGTGTAAATAAAAA
This sequence comes from Macrosteles quadrilineatus, assembly GCF_028750875.1. Taxonomy (NCBI): domain Eukaryota; kingdom Metazoa; phylum Arthropoda; class Insecta; order Hemiptera; family Cicadellidae; genus Macrosteles; species Macrosteles quadrilineatus. Next base: position 71,662,963 of record NW_026542595.1, read on the forward strand.
CATTATTTCTATTTATTTTACTTGTTCGTGTTCTATGACTTTTTCTATGTTTCCATTGTTTGCAAATCGGTTATTTCAATGATTGCTCAAGAAATGTAGCACAGTGTTAATTCAGTTTTATGTTTAGCCTATATCAAATTGTCCAGGATTTCTCGCTCTTTTCCAGTGTAATAATTACACCAACCACACGATTGCGTCTACAGATGCAATATGCCAAAGAATATCACCTACTTACAATCTCCAAGAAGTGGTAAAAAAAGGCAGAAACCAACCCATACAATAGATACCTATAAGTTAACTCCATAAGAAATAATTTTAAAAGTTACTGTGATATTAGGATTTTCCACTGATTTGGTAATAGAACATTATATTGCAAAACGAACATGACACGATGCACAAGAAAATCAATTTTAAAATCAGAAAAATCCATTGCAAATACTGTACTTCATTTTGACAAATTCAATAAATCACAATTTAAATATTAACAGCTGTTGCATTAAAGAGTAGTGAGTGTAGAATTATGCATATGGTCGTAATGTAAACAAATCTGAAGAGGCAACTTTAAAGGCTTCTGGGGCAGAGCCCCAAGGGAATTTACCTCTTTCCTCTTTTGGTGGCTCATCTACAGACCAAGACCTTTCTTTAGAGACCCCTACCAAGTTTCTACGCCCAGCCGTTCTCTCAAATTAGCTGTGACAAAAACCCCGTTTTCCTCCATAAGAATAACATGGGATGGGAATTTAAAGGCCACGGGGGCAGAGCCCCAAGGGAATTCACCATGTTTCTCTTTTGATGGCTCATCTACACACCAAGACCTTTCTTTAGACACCTCTACCGAGTTTCTATGCCCAGCCGTTCTCTCAAAATAGCTGTGACAAAGAAAAACAGTTTCAAATTAATATATAGATATAGAAGTGAAGTAATGTTTTGAAGAGATGAGATGGTGATAACAAAGTAGAAGTTTTTTATTTTTCTTTACAAAAAGATTCAGCAAGAATCTTTTATTTTTCTTTACAAGTTATAGATTTAGCCTAACTGATAAAAAACTAATTTGTTTTGAAAAGTCATCAAGACTTGATGAAATATTTTTTTGTGAAAATGCAGTATTTTGTACAAGGAAAATATATTCCTAACCATCATTAACCCAAGATCTGACGCACTAGAAATTTCTGTAGGGGCGGAGTCATTATTTTTACTACCAATTAATAAGCCATATCTTATACTAGTTGTGTTTTGTTAATTTTATCTCAGGCCTGGGGGTTTCCTTTCCTGTGTAGTGTAGCCAAATCTTAAGAAGTTTGTGATGAAATTTGAGACATTTAATTGCCATAACAAATTGATAAACCATTCTAATCTTATCATTAGTGTGTTTACTGTAAGATTGTCACAACTGATAAGAGCTTTTAAAAATAAACTATTTCAATTATAATAATAATTTAAATAATAATACAGTAGAACCTCTATGAGAAGTGTCTCAATGGGATTGGGGAAATAGTCTTATTATCGAGGTGCTCTTCTTGTCGAGGGTCGTATTATCAAGGTCATTTCGGCCAGCCGTCGTATCATCAAGGTTAATAAAAGCACTGAGCATCTAAATATTGAGTGCATTTCAGAACTTATGCATACACATATTTTTCTTTTTATTACAATAGTGCAGAAGGCTACTGTTAATATTGTGTAACAAATTGAAATAGGTTATTAAATAAAATGTAAGGGTTCGGTAATAAAAAAAAAACTAGAGTTAATTTTTTGAGCTATGGTAGCCTATAATAATACAGTACATACATTATTATAAAAAAATAACAGATTTTTGTTTGTTTGGACTTGTTTATGAATTTGTAGTCCAAGGCACTATCAATTACAGTTATCGATTTAAGAACTAAATACATTACTTGACTTGTAATAATACAAACGATAATCGGTAATGCAGTAAGTAAAGACTTAGATCACAATGAATTGACACGCTACTGGTAGGCTACTAAAGATCTATCGAAGATAAATCATTTGCTGAAAAATGGTATGGGGTCGGTGCGTGTGGACCAGGGGTTCCACTTGTTCTAGGTTGAATTGACTTTGTTTCCTCCAAACCACCCGTTCTAGCGAATTCCCGTGGGAACTGCCTCATACAGTTACGTAGAGTCACAGAGAATTTGTTGTCCCTTCCGCTATCCTTTCCCCCCTTTCCATCACATACTACAGCACTCATGCGGTAGAATAACCAAGTGCGCTACAACTGCTGTACAAATACGCTATGTGGCCATCGCTGTTCAGGTTCTTCCTTGCTCGATAGTAGTAAATTTCCACCCCAACATACCAGAGCTATAGGCGCACGGTTGTCCCATAATCTTGTATCCTCTGCACGTTACTTCTCTGTGGTATAGTCGTGTTACCAAGGTTGACTTCTCAAAACGACTTGTCATAGAGGGTCTGAGTTGCCTAGTAATTTTGCAAAAAGATGAGGATGTTTAAATGGAAATAGTCATATTATAGAGGATAATTTAACATAGAGTGTTAATTGCTAATGTTTCAATGGGATTCAAAAAGTATACCGGTACTTGTAATCAAAGTTATAGTGTCATTGAGGGTCATGTAAACTAGTTTCTTTTGTAATCTAGTTTAATAATCTAATTGTATAAATAACATGATTGTGATAAGAGAGAGTGAGAATACTTTCTTTTTAAATGAACAATATATTTTCAATTTTATGTTTCATAGATCAAATGTGACACAGGCCTGCAATTCCCTTCAGTGAAATTGCACACTTTTAAAATGATTCAATGATTCAATGATTCAATGATTCAATGATTTATTCGGCCATTAAGCAAAGCAATAGGCTAAGTCAATACAATACAATACAAAGTAATTAAATAATAAATAGTCTCTTGATTCACAAATGAATGCATGTTAGATAAATATAATAATAAGGAAACAAATAAAACCATGCAAAACAAAACTGTAGCAAAACCATGCAAAAAAAAAACAGGCAAGAAAATAGCCATGCAAGGCAGTCAGTGCATGAGCATTACCTATAACAAAACTGGTAGTCCTACTTTATAAAATTCAGACAGGTCATAAAAAGGGTTTTCCGTCAACCAGTCCTTCATTACTGCCTTGAACCTTGAAATAGGCAAGTCCCTTATGGCTACTGGTAGGTGGTTGAAAAATCTGTAACCTGAAACAGGGAAGCATTTAATTGTTCTGCTCAGCCTGTGTCTATGTGCAAAAACATTTAAAGAATTTCTTGTGGCATAGTTGTGTACTTGGTTGTTTCTCAAAAGGTGCACTTCATTTGCCTTAATTTCTAAAAGACATTGAAAGATATATACATTATATACAGTCATGATGTGGTTTTGTTGGAACAGAGGACGGCAGTGTTCCAGGTACTGGGCTCCACTCAGCACCCTGACAGCCTCCTTTTGCAACACTAGAATTTTACTTACACCAGAAGAATGGCCCCAGAGCCTGGTTCCGTAAATAATGATGGAGTGGAAAAAAGCAAAATAAGAGGCTCGAATGAATTCCCCAGACAAGTCAGTACTCAGTCTTCTGAGCAGGAATATGACCCTGCTCAGCCTACCGCACACCGACTCTATGTGGTCTCCCCAGGTGAGGTGTGGGTCCAGAGTGAAGCCCAATAACTTCACAGGTCCAGTCTTTTCACATGCCATGTCCAGACTGAAGGTCATTGATTGGGTTTTGGACTCATTCAAAACAAGTTTGTTATCATTGAACCATGAGGTGGCCATGACAAGAAGGCTTTCAACCTTAGATCTAGAAATACTGAGGATGGGATCCTTGGCAAACAGGGTTGTGTCATCAGCATAAAATATGGCTCTACCAGACACATGGTAGTACAAGTCATTAATAGACACAAGGAACAGAAATGGGCCCAAAATGGAGCCTTGAGGAACACCATGATTCACAGACAAAAGAGAGGAGTTTCTACCTCTCCAAGATACTACCTGTTGTCTATTGCTAAGATAGGATCTGAGCACCTTGAGTGCATCGCCGCGTACGCCATATCTTTCCAGCTTCAGGATTAGGATATTGTGTGAAACACAATCAAATGCTCGTGAAAGGTCACAAAGCAAAACTGAGACATTTAATCTATTTTCGAGTGAGTTGAGCACAGTCTGGAGAAGGGAGTCCACTGCCGAGACAGTAGACCTGCCCCTCCTAAAACCAAACTGAGCTGGCACAAGCAGGCGATGGTCCTCAAAGTGCTCGTACAACTGTTCTAGCATAACAGCTTCAAACACTTTGGCAAATATGGGGATAATAGCAATAGGCCTATAACTACTGACATTGTCATGGGCTCCTTTCTTAAACACTGGGACTACCCTGGATATTTTCATTGCATCAGGAAAAATTCCCTCTTTCAGACAAGCATTGATCACATTTGCAAGGTGATTTGCAACATAGTGGACAAAACCTTTTAGTAGATCAGTTGACATATCAAAGTAATCTTTACTTTTAGATTGCTTGAAACTGTGAACAATTTTAATTATGTTAAGGGCAGTAACAGGCTTCCAAGAAAAGTCGAAGGGAACCAAAGGAACCTTTTCCAGGTTACATCCAGTACTGTCTACATTGGGGTTAGCCCCTTGTGAAATATTATTTACAGTGCTACAGCTGTTTACAAGTTCCTCCACAGAGTTAAGGAAATATTCATTAAAATCCTCTGCTTTAGCAAATTCACAACTAACAGGAGCTGACTTAGTCCTAGTTCCCTTAATAAAATCCCAAGCTGCTTTACAGGGATTAGGTGCCTGTGAGATAGATGAGGCAAGGTAAGCTTGTTTTGCCTCTTTTACTTTTATTTTATAATCAGTCCTCAAACTCCTTAAATAAGGTATGAGAGCAGGGCTACTTTTTGAAATATCGCTAACTAGGATTACTTGATCTCTCAACTTAGACAACTCTGGATTGTACCAGTTACCAGACTTCTTAATTTTATTGTTTTGAGTAGGCCTACTATCAGTTATCTTTGTTTTGAGGGGGACACAAGAGTCAAAAGCATACTTAATGTTGTCAAAAAAATATGTAAATGACATACAAGCTGGAAGATAGGCCAGAGATTTATTCCATAAATTCTGATATGATTTCAACACATCGTGAAATGCCTTAACATTTGATGGGCTGAGTAACCTAAAGCTAACCTTAAAACTAAGTTTACCAGCTAACAGTTCCTCCCCCTTCAAGTCAAATTTAGGTCCAGTAGACAAACTTAGGATGACATGTTGATGGTCAGCAATCTGGTCTCTGCTAACCCAAGCACGATAGTTCCAGCAGTCAAAGTTGGTTAAGAATGTGTCCAGAGATGCTTTACCTCTTGTTGGCTCAATAATACTACTATAGATATTGAAACTACGTAGTAGGTTTAAAAAATCACGAGCCTCACTTGTAGGCTTTAGTAAATCTATGTTATGGTCAGTTCCAATAACCACAGAGAGACCAAGAGTGGTGAGATAATAAAGACATTGGTTCAGAAGTCTTAAGAAAGTGACAATACTACCACTTGGTGACCTGTACATGGTAACAACAACAAGAGATAGTTCATGTATTGCTACAGCTGCAAATTCACCTTGTACTTCAATAGAAAAGTTACTCAGGTCCAAAGGTATACAGGTTAGTTCATTGCGCACAAACAATGCCACACCACCCCAGGGGCGTGAACGACAAAAGTGGGATACAAGGTTGAGATTTGAAATTTTACTATAATAGTTTATTTCATCGTTTACCATCCAATGCTCTTGAATACATAGAATGTCAATTTTTTGTTCCATGCACAGAATTTCCAAAAGAGGAATTTTGTTTCTCAAGCTTTGGGTATTTACAGTACAAAAGTTTAAGATATTTTCACAAGCAGCACTGGGCTGACAGATCACATCCTTTTCCCTAAAAAAGTACGAGAGGGCACGTAGTCTCGGTTTTGTCTAGGCCTAACCTCAAACTCCTTAACTAAGGTACCTACTGGCCAAAAGGACGAATCGAGAACCCTGGTAATCTCCGCTGGAGATATTCCTACTTTAAAAGAACTGTACGAGTCGTACTTAGTATTTAATTTTACACACTCACCAGCTATTTTACTGTCTTGGAGGTATGAGGTAATTTCATCAGGTTTAGTGTCACTGGCCAATCTAGAAACGAACACCCAACTTTTCCTCTCAACCGCCCTAACCTTAGATTGGGAATTACTGGAATCGTTTAACTTACTCCCAATAATGATAGACTGCTTTCTATTGCTAGGTCGGGATTGTTTAGCCACTTTGTATTTCCACTCCTGATTACCAGATTTCGCGGTAGCCCTATCTCCAGTACCTTGTGTAGCCTGGGCATAGGACTTGGCCTTCACTGTAGGCCTATCAGATAACTTGGTGTTGTTTAGGTCTAAGTTTATACACTCCTGAGAGGTTAATGGAAAGTCAGTTACTTGTACAGCAAGATCTTCCTCTTTGGTGAAAGACTCAGGTAAAACTAATTGACTAGATATATTAGCTTCTAGGCCAATATTGACACTAGGATCAACCGGCTTTGTATGTGAATCCAATATTAAATCTAGTTTGTTGTTGATACAAGCATTATCAGAAACAACTTTGTTAACAATTTCAAGTAAATTCAAAATACTTGACTTAATTTCTTCGACATCTTCAGCCTTCTCAATGACTTTTTCAAACCTAACCTCACATGCACTACAAGCCCACTTGGACTTCTTACCTAATAAACTCATATAATTGTACTCTTCGCAACTTATTAGCACACATTCAGAATGATACCATTTACGGCAGAAAAATTCACAGAAAACTCCTTTACCATCATCTAAAACAGCATTTTTACAGACTGGACAGATATCTTCGTTCTGCCCACCAGCCATGACAGTTCCACTCCATATCCACATAAAAAAGATATGTTATGAGTTATTAGTGTTAATTTTTTACTTCATACTTTTACTTAAAATACTCCTGGTCAATAATATTTTATACCCAACCAAAAAATGACAAAATATTTGAATTTCTGGCAATTACAATATTTTCACAAATAGGTTGCTTGAAAATATAAACCCTTTCAAAAGTATTAAAAATATTTACTCAGGTACAAGTGTCATTAGGCTCTGAGGAGTGATTAACTTGTTGTTTAATAAGACCAACTCTTTGAAATATAATCTTTGAATCACAAAAATTTGTTAGGTTACCTAAATTGGTATGTAAGAGTCAGCCCTACTTGGCGGGCTTTGTTGCATAGTAAAGCCCCTTTTACACCCTGCAGTGCGCTGGAAGTCGCTTTGCCCTACGACAGACACTGCAAGTTTGTGCAGTGGCAGTGGTGGGGGTATTAGGGCTACCAACTTAAGGATTTCTATTCTTCTCTAAAAGTGATTTGTAACAGAGAAGTAAGATACAGAGGATAAAAGCTAAATGGACAACTGTGCGCTTTTAGCTCTGGTATGTTGGGGCGGAAATGTACTTGTAACAAACAAGGAAGAGCCCAAACGGCTGTGGCTACATGGCCTTGTTGTACAGCAGTTGTAGCACACAGGATCTTCTTACAGTGTAAATGCTCTAGTACGAGGTGGCGAGGGGGAAATGGGAGCGGAAACCTCTGTATCTCATTTCACTGTGTTTGGAGTAACTTAAATGAATTTGAATATAGACATGTATTCAATTAAGGTAGTATTCTTATACTTAAATACGAATAATAATTCCTTGGTGTAGCACCGTGCTAAACTCAGACTTAATACGTCATAAAAACATTGCTGGTTTATAATAATAAGTAATAAATAATACCATTTTTAATCCTACTAATATTATAAATGAGAAAGATTGTATGTATGTTTGTGACAAGTGAACGCGAAAAATACTGGTCGGATTGGGCTGAAATTTGGCATGATGATAGCTCACATTCCCGATTAACATATAGGCATATTCTTATTTCAAAAATCCTTTCGGGCTCCCCCCCAGTGGCTCTAGGGTTTCCCATGTTAACCTTATGAGAAATGGAATTATTGAATCTTAACAGCTGTTTCAATTAAACAAGTTGGTTCTGTTCTATGATGTTCAATAGCATTAAAGTTACAAGGATTACCAACAGGGTGCAGCACTATTATTTCTTTTACATTTATGACAACAGCTAATTTGCAACCAAAAGGTGAGTGAGCGTAGCGAACGAACTTCAACCTGGAGGCGAGTTAGCCTAGCGAACGAGCTAACCTGAAGGCAAGTGAGCGCAGCGAACGAGCTCGAACCTAAAGGTGAGTGAGCGTAGCGAACAGACTTCAACCAGGACGTGATTGAGCCATGCGAACGAGATAATCTTGAAAATTAAGAAGTTAAACGGGTTAAAGCCCGCGGGTTACGGCTAGTTGTAAAATAAATATTTCAGAGGGTATACAATAATAAATGGGGACTATTTAATAAATTGTTATCGTTATTTATCATGCTTTAAAACTTAATAAACAAATAATGCAGGTACATGTTGGGAAGTCTTTTTTTTTATCCTGTTGGCTGCACTTGTAAGCTCAGCTGCGCAGCATATGCTATTTATGTCAACAATGTGGCCAGTAGTAGTGGCCAATTGATGAAAAGGGGCCAAGATGAAATGTCAACTAGAATCTTTTATATTTTATCATATAAAGTAAAATAATGGAGACAGAAAACTGTATTATTACTTTAATGAAAAAATAATGGTTTTGTAGGTATTTCAAGTGAACCAGACAGGACAGGTGATCCAAGGGGCTAATGGGCAGCCTATAGTTGTCCACTCAGTACCTACAGCTGGGCAGACCATACAGATACAGGGGGGTCAGGCTATTCAACAGCTGCAAGTGGTGCCTGTACCCACACTGCCGGTATGTTATTAATACTGTAAATTCATTGAGTAAAGCTGTTTTTAGTTTAGTAAAATTGTATTTGATCCGCCAGTCATGCTACTCTGACACTATAAAAAATCTGCATAGAAGAAATCTGTTTGTAGAAAGACCCTGTACTATAGCAAGATCTTCTAGACAACAACAGTGTTCTTGAAATCTCCCCTAATTTGCTAACTACAAAACTCTTTGATCCTTCTAATCAATATAGAGTTAGGCCTACCTTGATGATATGTCCTGTATTTTGCAGTGTCTTACGCAGGGTTTTAATTGGAGAAAAACAGTCTGGAGAAATAGCGAAATCATTCCCTGTTGTGTTGTTTGTGTTATTCCCTGTTCGGGCGCCATTTGATGTGACAAAATTTCGGGTTGTGAGACAAAATTTGATTTTAAAATAAGTAATAGTCGTCTCAGTCTCGAGTTTATTGGCTCAGAATATTAAATACAACACTGCTAACAACGTTTAGCTTTACTTTAACAAGTGATCATCATAGCCACCCAAAAAGATAGTGAAGCTAAATTTGGAATTTTGAATAAATTATCTTAAATGCGAATAAGCCTAATTAATTATAAACTTAACCTAAACGTGATTCGTTCGTTGTACTTGGTAATCACCAAAGTAGACGTGTCGGGAAAATTAGACTCGGTCGATCACCAGAGTCGATACGGGGTTTCTTAAATCAAATTTACTAAGGGCGTTCAGGGTAACGGAGTAAGCCCTACGGATAAGGTAAACCACCCAAATTCCGGTCGGATAAGGTAAGGTTAGGTTTTAATCAGTTGTTGCATGAATTATTCAAATGTTATGATCATATATTTATATTTGTTTTATTCTCCTATGTTTTCTTGTATAAATTATATAAAAAATAAACAGATATCTAAATAAATAACATTGTTTTGGTTTATTTTCTTGGACTCCTCAAATTAACCCTATAATCCTAATCCCGGTCGGTTCCTACCCTAATGCCGGTTTCTCCCTGCCTAATTCCGGTCGATGTTGTTTTCCACCTGACAACGATTATTTTTGCTATTAATGCAAGCCAACATATTAAAAACCACTGTAAATGTAACTCAATTACAAAAAATCTCATCCAAAACCTCTAAATGGGCAGTTTAGACACATTCAAAGACGTTTAAAATAATTTTACTTATCAGTATTGGTGGGTACAAAAATACAATAAAAAGAATGCAATAAAGTAAAAAATTATATTATGTTATAGGAGAAATCACACATTTTGAGGAAAAACTATTACATCATGAAAACTATTACACCTACATTATAATTGAAATATAAAATCAGTCGTCTGTCATAATAAATATCAAATGTCAAAAATATCAAAATATCAATACCTCTAAATGGCCAGTTTTGACAAATGCATAGACGTTCAAAATACTTTTACTGGACAGTATTGATATATACAATAAAATACAATAAAAATAAAGCAATAGGCCTAAAGTAAAGAACAATATGTTATAGGAGAAAATCACACGAAGTATAGAACAATATGTTGTAGGAGAAAGTCACACGGAGTATAGAACAATATGTTGTAGGAGAAAATCACACGGAGTACAGAACAATATGTTATAGGATAAAATCACACATCTTAAGCAATTAATGCTACACATACATAATTAATAGGCGATCAATCTGTCACACTGGGTAACTATTATGTAAGAAAATGTTAGAGAAAACTAGTCATTTAAACTTCCAAGTATAACAAGTGTCTTTAGAATGCTACACATTTTAACACAAATATAACCTATTAAGGTAACTTGAGAAAATCACGTCATGTTTGGTATTGGATTACTAATGATTTAGGTGATGATCTTTTGACGGAACGTGAAAAAACCTCTCCGTTCCCGAGTAGGTTCTGTTAAAACTTGAAGAACGTCTTCTAGAGGAACATCGTTGTCAACGTCATCTTCTACAGGCCAAGCAAATTTATTCCCCTTTCTCTCCAGAAACTTAGGACCAAGTTTATCTCCTTGGATGGATTTAATCTGACCCACAAAATGTTCCTTATTACTATTTATCAGGTATGGCACTACCACCCAATTGTTGACAGCCAAGCATCTTCTTTCTTCATCTGTAATAACAGTCCCGAGTGAAGAATATATATCACCATCACTATCTGAGCTGGCTGGGTCATCCGTTTTTTGTTGTTTTCGTTTTTTATTGTTGTCTTTGCTCTTGCCTTCTTGTTTTATTCTTCTTTTTATTTCATTTTCGATTTGTTTTCTTTCCTTAGCTGCTTTTTTTTCTTTCTTGTCATCCTCCCTTTTCTTTAAATATTCTTTGTACGGCGCGGAAGTAACTACTGCAGGAAGCCTCTCTTTTTGTTTCCTTTTTTTTTGAGTAGATGTACTTGGTTCAGGCCATAACAGACATCTCTTGAAGGGTGATGGGATGTTAGAAGGTGAGCTGCTGAATTTTTCTGGAGTAGCCTTTGAGTGTGCACCTATAGCAAGGTCAGACGTCACATCTAAAATCACCTCGATATGTTCTGAATTTCCTTCAATGTTATTTACAACGTTCTGCAAGACGTTTTCTTTGGTTAGAGTGCCATGCTGGAAATGCTCTTCTGCAACAACCTGAATTAGTTCTGAATTTGTTAAGTTATGCTGCTCGGCGGTCGGCTGAATGTCCTCAGTACTTGCCAGGTTATTTCCTTCCTCCACGACCATCAATAGGTCACCAATGTTTTCAATTTCTTCTTCACTATTTCTGATCCCAAGTAAATTTTCAATTTCCATAATAACATTATTTGCAGAAAAATCTGCAACGTTTCCCTCTGTTGTTTCATCATCAATGTTGTCCTCAATTCTGTCATCAGCAAATGTGTCAACAGGAATGACGTCCCCATCCACTACTTCACTGTCACCCTCTTCAATTTCTGTTACTTCTTGTGCAGTCTGATTTTTATTTTGTTCACGTTCTCGCTGATTTTTTGCTTTCGCATCTGCTAATTGTTTATTCATGTCAGCCACGTCTTTGTTGATGGTTTGCTATAAGGCATACAGCGATTCATCTGTTGTTTCGACCTGAACTGAAGCAAATCTTCTAACTTTGTCCACACCGATCTTTGTCTCAAAGTATTGCAGATGTCCCTTCATCTCTTTCAATTTCATTTCTAGACTTTGAGCTGAAGGAGCAAATTCTTCTTTCTTCAGCAACTTTTCATATTTGATCTTGTCCGGGTCCAGGTTAGCCAATCCAGTTGAAGAAAATCCATTTTGGATAGTCTCTTTTTTCAAACATTCTTTTATGACTTTCTCTAGATTAGGCGAGAATTCTTCCCTTTTCATTTTTCTGCCCCCGTTGTCAAAGCGCCATTTCTGAACGAACTTTTTCCAGGACGACTTTAGGGGACTAAACACAGCCACGTCTAAAGGTTGCATTATATGCGTAGCGTAAGGGAATAGTGCTACTAGTTCTATTTGGTTCTTCTGGCAGAAGTCTGATAGGTGGAACGTTAAGTGAGACGTGTGGCCGTCGATAAATAGGACCACGGGAAAGGTGTTGCCGTTTGCTACGAGCCAGGGATGGAAGACAATCGTTACGTATTCATAAAATGTCTCACACGTCATCCACCCTGACTCGGACTTCCCTATCCCCCAATTATCTGGCATGTGATTTACAATGTAGCCAGGGATTCTCGCGTATGGGAAAACGACCATTGGTGGCACAACGTCCCCAGCGGCATTTGCGTTGATTAAGACGGTTAAACATTCCTTTTCGTCGTTCCCGCTTACAGTGTGCACCCTTTTTTCTCCCTTTTTAACGAGAACCTTTTTACCTTGAGGGCTGAGGTAAAAAGCGGTTTCATCTGCGTTAAAGACTCTTTTTTTGTCTTTAAACACATCTAATAGGTTATTCTCCTCCATGTATAGTTTAACTTCATGGAACCAGTTCCTGATCTGCCCTTCTGTCACCCCTGCTCTTGACGTGGTTAGCAGTTGGGTCACACGTTGGGAGATTTCAGGGTGCCGCTTTAAGAATAACGAATACCACTTCTCCCCGGGAATTGAATCAACAAATGGGTTTACCCTTTCCAAGTCTTTCACCAATTTTGCGACCGACGATATTAAATGGTCTTTATTGATGGGGAAACCTCGGTTAGCCATCTGTACCACCCACTGCACTAGCAAATCCTCCTCTTCACTGGACAGTACAGATGGTCGACCAGCCTTTGAGTTTACTCCATATTTCCCATTTATTTTATCCTGTAAAGTGGACTTTGGTATCCCAAAAGATTTTGCGGCGGCAGCAATTGATATCCCCTCCCGCCGAACTGCATCGATGGCCTTCTCTACATCGTCGATGGAGTATTTCTTCGCTGGTCTAGTTGGAGTCTGCATCTTTCCTGTGAACAAAATAAGTAACTATGCTAGTGTGAAGTTTGGTAGCATATACCTTTTTTATATATATATATGTGTGTGTGTGTGTGTGTGTGTGTGTGTTATTAAATTCACGAGGAGAACTGGTACTCGATAAAGTATTAATAAATTATCCTGGGAAAACCAACAGTGTTAAGTTAATACAAATCTCAAAATATCACTACGTCCTAAATCTTACTTAAAACATTGAACAAAACATTTTTTCCCCCGTTAGTTTAATTTAATGTCTGATCGAAACTAAGATTTAACACTTTGACAATCATATAAAGCATTTTTATTAATTTTTTTCTTTATATCTATGGACAACCGGGATTCGGCAAGTCAATATAACGCAACGCCGTAATCCCGGTTTTGCCGACCGGAATAACGCGATGCTACATTGTTTACACCCTAAACCCGGTCGGTTTATTACTCTAAAAGTTTTCGGAATTACTCATTATAAATCACATTAAAACAAAGTATTCACATATGGAATCATAAAAACAGGTAGTTTATTTGACGTATTTCACAAAAGTTTAAGTGAAATCTTATTTCTCTTACCTCTATCCTTAGCAGTTAGCTCTAGAGATGTTGCATTTTCTCCCGCCAACGTTGTAGTCCGTCCTTCCAAGACCAACAAATATTTTACTTCTTCTCACTCAATCTTCAATCCAGTACGGTTATAAACTAGATTAACCTCGAAAACGACCAACGACAATATCTTATGGATTCAAACCATACAATCCTTATTTTTGGAGCTGTAAACTATACGACCGGCAATTGGTGGCAACCGGAATTAGGGTGGTTTACCTTATTGCTCGGGTGGTTAAAATAACTTTCGTGGCTAGTAAGAGTCGAGAGTATGTGTACAAACAACGGAAAAAAGCGTGCAAGTCGCGCAATTGCGGGCACAATAAAAATAAAACTTATCTGCAACTAAAATTAAACAAAAGACTATATCGGTAGCACACAATAACTAAGGACTCCACCACCAAGGGGAAAGCTATATCTAACTCACCGGGATGATTCGGATTTACTGATTGCTGGATTGTTCCAAACAGTAACGTCTTGACGGTTCTGAGGCGGGTTGGCAACTGAACCTGAGGTCTGCTCCTCTGGCCCTTCTTCCCCATCGCCCCTGGCGACGGGGTAGCTAACTATCGTCCTCCCCTCTACGATGATGTAGGCCTGCTCCTTCGATGTCGTTGTCAACGCGGGCGCGGTTTACCCCAAAAGAAAATTAATAACTTTTAAATAAAACTTTAAAACGGTTTTTTCCCCCTGACGGCTTTTGGGTCGTTACAAAACTAACAACTCTTATTACGGCTTATTATAAACTAAACTTTATCTTCCTAATCTTACTTTAAAAGTAGCTTACAAATAACCATGGGATTGCATCGCAGCTGGAACAGCTTATTGTGCCCTCTCATTCACAGGTCCTCATTCTCCGTCAAATCCCAGGTCCTTTGTGATGAGATCCTCTTGACTATGGTAACCTGTTCTTTCCCTTTGATCTCCAGTCGATAGGCCAAGAAATATCATACACAGACCTTGTAGGGCTGGGCACGTAAATATCACATGGAAGGCTGTCTCTTCCTCCTCTCCACATGTCCTACATAAGAGGCTTTAAACTTGAATTGAAGTCCGCGGAATATCCAATGGCCGCTAATGAAGCCAACCACCTTCCGCAGGATCTTCCTTTTCAACCCAAGGCATCTGCCGCTATCGCACTAGTAGGTGTCTGCAGCATTCTCTTTGATTGTACATTGCCTTCTGTTCTTTCCCAGCTCCGTCGATGTTCTATGCCCATCCACTGGCAAACAGCTCTCCGTGCTGTGTTGTAAGCAATACTACACGTCGGCTCTGGACCCATGAGCGGGTTTTCAGCTACATTTTTTGCCCACTTATCAGCTCCCTCATTGCCAGCAATACCTTTGTGTTCTGGAACCCAACTAAGGATAACCTTGTTGTTCTCTCCCAGGGCTTTTATGGTCTGATGACAGTCCCATACAGCCTTAGAGGTAAAGTCAAAACTGTCAAGTGCCATTAGTGTTGCTTTGCTGTCAGAGTTCATGTATATAGTGTGGCCTGTCAGACCACGCTTCAAACACACTCTTGCACACTCAGACAGGGCAACAACTTCTCCCTGGAATACAGTGGCCAGTTTCCCCAAGCTTACGCAAAACTGCGCCTTGGGTCTGACTCCATATATTCCCACCCCAGTGCCTGTTGGCTTTTTCGAGCCATCCGTATACCAAGTAATCCACCATTTCATGTATTCAGGTTCACCCTTATTCCGCAGCCCTGTCAACAATGTTGGCATTGTATGGCTTATCTAGATCTGTGATCTTCACCACCCTGTCTGGTAACATTTCCAAGGTGTTCATCTGCACCTTGTCCACAATTCTTGTGTGCTCATTGGAGGCATTATACTTCCAGTTGCCACTGCAAACCATTCTGTAGGCTGCCATCCTTGCCTCTCCTTTCACAATAATGTCAAGAGGTGGCAGGTTTATAACCCAACCCTAGTGTATAGCCAGTTAGTCATTTGTGAGCTTAGACCCCAGGTCTTCCCAACAGCCCGTCTCATCGGGTCGCCGGAATGGTCGCCCCCGGAAACATCACCCCCCAGGCTAAACGTGACGTCACGAAACCAGACAACCAGCTGGTATAAAATCTATGTCCGCGACCGGAATCGTTCCCCCCCAAGGGCTTGACAAGTAATTTATCAAAATCTAGTTGATATGAACTAATTATGTTATTAATTTTAATTCAAACAAGTAGAAACGGAAAGGTCTTCCCCGGCAAGGCATCCCCTATGTACACCCCGGAATCGTCCCCCCCTGAAACGCTACCCCTAGTAGGGCTGGGCTGCTCGGCAGCCTACCTGCTGCCCGTCCTCCTCAGTCCATTGTTCTGAGGGTCGGCCGCTCGTTCAGTATTATTGTCGCTTGGACAACAGCTTTTCCACAGAAGAAAATTGCAGACGCTGTGGTGGAATATCAATCAGTATATTTAGATGTGTATGAACTTCTAAGACAACTAAATAATGAGAGCAAAGATTGACTTTAAAAAATGATTCTTTTATACTTAATTCATAACCAGCGATACTGCGTAAAGTATACATTTTTTCTGTTGCATTAAATGGTAGTTATACTTATCAACATCAGTAAACTTACCTTACACCCTATGGTAATTGTTAAGCAACACATTTGTAAAAAATAGAATAATTTCTAAATGTAATAAAAATGAATCGCATTGCTTTAGGTTTGGCCCCGATTTAATTAATAATTTGAAAATTAGAAACAGATTATTAAATAAGAATAAACATAATAGTATCTTTTAGGGGATTAATCCCTTAAACTTATCGAAATAATTAATTGTTAGTAATTACAAATATGTAAATGATACTATTCTAAAGGTTATGCCAAAAAGTATCTTAATTCAGAAACAGCCTAGGCTAGTTTCATATCACTGGAATAGAGTCAAAATATAATGAAAGTATAATCAAAATATCAGAATCACTTTAAATCGAGAAGAGGACTTGCAATCAGTGTTGATATACCAATAAATTAGTTTTGTTATAAGATGTATATGTTTAGAAAACCTTTTTGCTACTGAAGTTTGCAAAATTCTGAAACATATATGTTTCATAATTACTAAGGGGAAAATATACGCGAGTTCAAATTTTTAATATGTAATCAAAATTTGAAATGTTGAGCTGTAAACTTGTATTACATCGCTTAAACGATAGTAACATTCGTATATACTCCAATTAATGTATCACAAAGTGCCAATTATAATTAAAAATACCCCCGACACAGCAAACCTGCAGACTAAGCGAATTTCCACTTGCCTGATTGGATTTACGCTAAAATGTCTCTGTAAAAATATCACATCTATTCCCTATTTAAATAACATTAGTTCAATATATATCAATATCAATTGATATGGGGACGCCACCTAGATGCGTATTTTAACCCAAATATGAGTGTAGAATGGTGTGAGATAATCTGTGTAGCTTTGTTACTGACTAAGATCAGCTGTTTCATTAGCCAGGACCATTTATTTAAAGCCCAATGATCAGGAACAGATGGGTCCAGTTTTTAACCATCAAAGTTTAACGAGTACTTAGGTTTGCTGCAACAGGGAGGGTAAAAAGGTGTTTTTTTTTTTTTTTTTTGTAAAATGATAATAGTTTAGTATGAAATGAATGCATTTTCCAAATTTGATTAAAATATGTATATAAACAAGCAAACTACAACAGTTTACTTATTCTAAGTATAACATGGAAATTTTAAATTTACAGATTTTTGGAATTTTCTCCGTAACTATTAGGCACATAATTAACGCTTCAATATACTAAATTATTTGTTTTTTAAGCTCTACAAAATGGTTTATAAAGAAATTGCTAAATTTTAAGTTTTTAGTGTCAAAAATGGGAAAACCCAATTTTTACCCCAAACCCCCCATAAACCCCCGTTCCCTTGGTTCGATCATGCTGGTTCGCGAACTCGTTCGAATAAACGTAGGTTTACACGCTTGTACCAAATTTCATCAAATTTATGAATTTGAACGGATGGTGTTTTTGGCATCTAGGGACCTCAAAACGAAAAAGTAAATCGGTCCCGGGTCCAGGTCTTACCATGAGTACTACGGTAATAGCTTATTCCCTATAGGGGAAATTCGCTAACACAAATTTAGGATTTTGTAACAAAGTTTGGAAGACAGGTACTTAAATTGAGAAATAAATACACACAATGAGTACTAAATCGTCTATTAGGCCTATACATTTTAATTATGGAAAGAAAATACAAAATTATAACTGAATAACAATTTAATATTCTACAAAGTGTCAAGGAATTTATACAGTACCGGTACAAACTTCATTTACAATCTATAAGTATAAAAGAGGATGTCCAATTGGGTCCGCCCCAGTGGCTCTGGAGTTTCCCATGTTAACCTTATAAGAAATGGAATTAATGAATCTTAACAGCTGTTTCAATTACACAAGTTGGTTCTGTTCTATGATGTTCAATAGCATTAAAGTTGCAAGGATTACCAACAGGGTGCAGCACTATTATTTCTTTTACATTTATGACAACAGCTAATTTGCAACCAAAAGGTGAGTGAGCGTAGCGAACAAACTTCAACCTGGAGGCGAGTTAGCGTAGCGAACGAGCTAACCTGAAGGCAAGTGAGCGCAGCGAACGAGCTCCAACCTAAAGGTGAGTGAGCGTAGCGAACGAACTTCAACCAGGACGTGATTGAGCCATGCTAAGGAGATCATCTTGAAAATTAAGAAGTTAAACGGGGCAAAGCCCGCGGGTTACAGCTAGTATAATTTAAAACAATAAAATATATCAAAATCAAAATCAAGAGCACAAAAAGAAGAAAAAAGCATAAAGATAAATGTTTTGTGTTACGCACTTTAAATTTGTGTATTTCGTTTCTTATTATTATTTTTATTTCTTTTTATAAATACACATTTTGCTACTGTAGTACCTTTACCTATTTGGTAGTGTTTGGACACCTTCTTATATGGGAAAAGGTTGAAAAATATGTTGATAATATTTCAAATAATCAAATCAAATACTTAGTCATTTTAACTACTTAAAAAATAATGTAAGTAAATAATTAAATATATTTTCTTAAATTGTTTTTGGCAACAAATAAATCATTAAAAACCTGGTAAACATTAAAGACCAAGAGCACAACAAATAAAGAAAGCGAAAAGAAAAATCATTTGTGTCCTAAATGAAAAATGGCTTTAATAAAAAAAAACGTTTTACTAAGTTGTAGAATATGCCTACGGTTATCTGTAAATATCAACCTATGCTCTTATTTAAGATTTCCTTCTGACTCCTTGCGGGATGTCCCCATTATATGACAGAAAACTGACAGTCTTTAAAACGTTGTTTTCAGGTGTGGTGTTTATGTACCAAATCTTATTGATTTATCTATTGCCGTTTTGAAAATATTAAGCCCATGCGGGACTTTATAAATACACCCTGTATATGTGACCGTGAGCGCGGTAACTCGGGCAACAACGCTGCGAGTTTGATGAGATTTGTTACAAACGTGTAAGCCTAAGTTTATTAGAACGAGTTCGTGAACCAGCATAATCGGACTATGGGAATGGGTGTGTCTGAATTGCGAACACCTCCAAAATGCTGGAGACTGAACATAAGTCGCCAAGATTGCGCACAAATATTCGGAATCGGGGAAAATGGATGAGTCACTGTTTCTTGTAATTTATGGAAGATTTAATACAATTGTTTTAAATGTAATGTTTTAAGACTTGACTTGGCATGTACAAAAACGCAAAGAATAGTAAACGGATAAGCAAGAATTCATATGGGTGGGTTTCATCGATTTCCACTAGAGTGTGCAATTAATTGTGATATATTATATTTTTAAACGTGACAGAGTTTTTTTTTCATTTCAGGATTCTGAACCAACCACTTTTGCGATTTCCTTATTTTTGTGTTGAAATAAATATAATTTTCTAAGGAAGGGAATGTCAATGCCATGATTTCATTTTTTTAAGTTTAATTTTTTTAGTCTAGCAGCCGACGCTAATAATTTAAAGTCGTTTCAGTGCTGTTTTAACTAACAGCTGGTTTCAAACTGTCATTGACGTTTTTATGTTACAAGTAGTTTACTTAAATATTGATCGTCGGTGTTTGCCCGCATACTGTTTCAATTTTAAATGTTGTTTTTTTCCTACCGTAACGGATCTTCGTATTCAGGAAATCTGTAGATTTGAACTATACATCTCTAATACTTCTACCCTTGGGTAAAATCAAGATTTGTCTGAAATCAAATCTGTGTAAGTAGGCCTATAAGTTTATGCCATGAAAGTTATGTCATGTTTGTAGAATGTGTGTAGTCTATATCGATATACCAAAATTTCGAGGGTTATAAAAACTAGCTGTCACCCACGGGCTTCGTCCCGTTTGACATCATAAGTATTAATAAAACTATGGATTGGTTAAGTTAACCTGAAATAAACAAAATACAGTAAAAGAAACAAATAAGCACACCTGATTTTAATAAGGTAATAAATTGAAAGAATAACAAACAAATAAGTACAGCTGAAGTATTTTTAACATTAGTTATATGAAAAGTTCCCTTTAGAAAGGAATTACGACCTTAAAGGGCAATTTATGAAATAATGGATAATTTTGCGCAAGGTTTCTCGTCATGACGAACATTTTAAGTATATGGTTTATGGGGGTGTGACTTGTAGTTTTCTCAAAAGTTCATGGGTACTTTTTGCTTTATATATAGACTAGCTGTGTACCCGTTCTACGCACGGGGATCTTATAATATTCAGTTGAAACCTTCTTATATAAAGAACAGCAGTTGGTTTGCATATTTTAAGATATGCTGGCCAAACTATTATACATAGCTTCATTTTATGTTGTTTTTTGTTGTTCCGGATCGGTATGACAATCAATAAAAGGTTAAATTACCTCTGTGTCTGCCGGTCGATCCTATAACGGTAGGCTTACTTTTATTTTTACTATCTGATCTCGTTTGCATGGCTCAATCACGTCCTGGTTGAAGTTCGTTCGCTACGCTCACTCACCTGTATGTTGGAGCTCGTTCGCTGCGCTCACTTTCCTTCAGGTTAGCTCGTTCGCTACGCTCACTTGCCTTCAGGTTAGCTCGTTCGCTACGCTCACTCGCCTCCAGGTTGCAAATTAGCTGTTGTCATAAATGTAAAAGAAATAATAGTGCTAGTGCTGCACCCTGTTGGTAATCCTTGTAACTTTAATGCTATTGAACATCACAGAACAGAACCAACTTGTTTAATTGAAACAGCTGTTAAGATTCAATAATTTCATTTCTCATAAGGTTAACATGGGCTTCCAGAAATTCCACGTCAAAAATCGACAAAAACTTGATTTTCAAGGGTTTACTGTTAAATATCTAACTGTCTCATATTCGATGAAATACGTCTAAAACCATCTCATATATGTATAGTATTTGGAAAATAAGTTTCAGGCGGGACAGTGCTATAGTTATTGAGGAGTAGTTGTAATAAAGTGCGTATTTTAGCGTTACCAAGAGAATGACAGATAGACAGACAGACAGACAGACAGACAGACAGACAGAAATTGAGATAAGGTTTGATTCGGTTTCTCTGACCTATGAAATGTAAAAATAACCAAAAAGTTCATTATTCTAAGCAATGTACAGACAAAACTCTAATTTTATTTATATAGATGTGAACCGGTGTAGCAGGTCTCTAGAAAACACTGGGGAAAATCCCCTACCATATTTTGAGCAGATTTTATTGTTAGTGCAACTTCAGAGTATACTTTTTACAAATTACATTAACATTTTCAAAATCTGTTTAAAACTCAATGAGGCGTTCTGTTCACAAATTAACCCCTTCCAAATTAATTAAGTACATAGGCTAGATAACACTGATAATTATGAATTATGTTAATGTACGAATTATGGTAAAAATATGAAACTGACTTTAGTAAACAACTAACTAAACTTTTCCTTGACTGTGTTAAACAAACGTATTTGACTCAGGTATTCTTGGGAGGGATACCTGAAGTGGGGAAGTCTAAGCTATTTTACAAAAAATACTTCCCGCTATAAATACAGTTGTACTCTACGAATTAATAGTATGCAAATTACAGACGAATTCCTTAAATCAATAATCTGAGAATAGTGGATACTATACTTAGGATCATGTTCTCTTGCAAACTTTTAAGTTATACGTATTAATATTCTGCGAACTACAGGTAGATTTAAATGTGTAACTTTCAAAACAATGGGCGACCGTTCATGGAATAACTACTGTACTACTTCAATGTCAATTTAGTTATTTAATATCAGCAGTGTGAAATCATGAAATAAAGTGAATGTGACACTGTTGCTTGCTTCTCTGTCAACACAAACGTAAACAGTGTGAGCTTTTTCCTGTTTATTGCCGAAGAAACTAACCAATATTTACTTTCTAAATTCTTTTTACGGGAAAGAGTCCTTCACCAATATCAAATCAGGAATATTCTCAATGCATTTATTTTACCATAAAATCCAGACAACTATTTAAATGTATAAAAATTATATACAGCATTTATTGCTCAATGTTTACAATTTAAGAATTAGGAAATGTGAAAATATGTTTGTCAAGTGTGTATTATGATGTTGAGTGGTTGAAGCATGCTCATATTAATACGAGTTGATTCCTTACTTAATTATTTACTTATATTACTATAAACATTTTATTTCATTTCCACGTGTTTCAAATACATTTTATACGTTGACGGAAAAAATCTATATGTAATTTATACATCATTTGGTGTATAAAATTAAGGGGAAATGTCTAGAGAAAGCACAATATCAAAGTGTTAATTTGTATTTATCTTAATATCCACAACATTTGCGTAATAATACCAAATCCTTCCCATTCTTGCGAGTTCAGTCAAGCGGTGGTAATATGGGACAGTCTCTACCCTTGTGAACAATAGCTGGCTCGAGTCACGAGCCCAAGCCCTACAGCAGGTATACCGGGGGAGATCATGGCAGGGGGGGACCTTTCCGGGGTGTGCATTTTGAAAACGATCGGGGTTAACGTATCCGGTTAACATCAATTCTAATTAGAAAATCTGGTAATTGTATATGATAAGTGAATATAATTATCTAATTAATACGCAAACTCAAAAATAACTCGTCATATCGACGAGTGCATGCTGCAACTGAAATTGAGTGTCCGCGGCCGGAAACATCACCCCCCGGTCTCTGACGTCAATATGACGTAGGGGGGTGATGTTTCCGGGGGCGGCCTTTCCGCGTCCCCGTCTCATCACCATAAGTCTGGTCTGAGAGCGTTGCGTTACATGTGCTAAATGGCTGTTCCAGGTGAGCTTGTCGTCCAGCCTTATTGCTAGGTACTTGAACTCCTTCTTAACCTGGATCTGATTACCGAAGAGAGTTGGTACTCTAGCGATATCAACATTTCTCTTCCTTGTAAATGGTACCATTACGGTCTTCATTGGATTGACCCTCAAACTTTCCTGGTTACACCACCTTTCCACTCTGGACAATGTCCTCTGCATGAGTTCCAAGTGTTCATAAATTTTCCTCTTATTAGGACAACAATATCGTCAGCATATCCTTGAGCGTACATGCCCTGTGCATTGAGCTTCGACAGGAGATCGTCAACCACCAGGTTCCATAGATTTGGGGACAAGACCCCACCATAGATAAAACATACTCCCTTAGTAGATTTCTCATCCTTATGGAACAGCTGAAGATAATTTTATTGTTAGTTCTGTACGGTTTATGTGGAGGTTGTGTTTGGTTAGAATTTGTTTCCCTTTATTACAGTAATTTAAAACCTCGTTCAACCAAATAATACGATCTAATCATAAACAATAACTTGTCCCCTAGTTATATAGCCAAACAGTAAAGCACAAATCAAGAAATTAACCCTAAAATAATATAAACAAAATTTCATTGACACTAGCGCCCAGTGTCACCGTACATGAACAAGACACGAAAAACGGGCTTCAAAATTTTCAATGGGATGAGAAGTCTACTTATGTTGGTTAGTCTATGACGCCACTCTGTGGACACCCTCTTTGAGCCTTGACCTCTCTCAACATCCCACACAGAGAAGTTGGGCTCTCCTACTTTCGAGCATGTTGCCTACCCACCTCAAAACAGTGCTTTCCACATTTCTTGATACCAGCTTTTATACAATAGAGCGAGTACTAGTGTTGTCAAAAGCTCCTTCTATATCAATAAATGCGGCCATCGCTATTTCCTTGTTCGAGATAGCATTTTCAATCTTGCAAACCAGCGTATGCTTGGCTGTTTTGCATGACTTTCCCTTCTGATAGGCAATTTGGTTCAGGGGCAAAGGACGGCTTACAAGGACCCTATCCTTTATTTGTCTATCCATTAGGGTGTCTAGTAGTCAGAAAAAACGGGAAAGTCGGGATTTTTTTCAGTTGGCTGGCTGAATGATTGTACAGTGTTGTGTTTTTTATACGGTACGGTACTGTGCAGTGTTGGTCGGTCAGCGCGTTTGTTGCGCGGTTGCGTGTTGGACTTGGCGAACTGGCCTGCGAATTGGTGTATGTCACAAAAGGTTGCTTCTGCACAGAAAACTATACTTTTTTTACTGTACTCTGAGGGTTTTGTTCTCGTTACTTTATTTATTGTCGTTATGTCTATTGTTTATTACTAAATGTTATTTGTTATTATTTATTCGTTGTTATCTTGTCTCAGTCTCATTTAAATATTACAGTATGTAAATTGTGATGTGTGTACCAAGAAGACTAAAATACTGTACTTTCTAAAATGGACTTAAATTTTAATTCTGCATTGTAAGTGGGCTCTTTGCCTGTAATGTAGTATTGTCATCTAAATAAATAAATAAATAAATAAAATATTCAAGGAAGTTGTAAATAAAGTGTGTTGTATATACTCTAATGTGTTGTATATGCTAATATAGTATTAAGAAATAGTTTTGCATTTTGTAATTTAGAAGGCTTTATCTACAAACTCTCACTAGACATGTTTAATAAAATTCCCTGGTCCTTCAAATTTATATAAAAATTAAACATTTTTATTCATCTTACCCGTCCATCCAATAAATGTACATATGTTTGTGATACTCATTTGCATTAAAAAATGATGGTAGGCCTATATCAGGATTCAGGGGGTAAAATATAAAATAACATATACAAATTAAAAATCAACCCAAAGGTGATTTTTTTTTAAATTTAATAAAGACCTCTTAGGCTAGTAAGTAGGCTCCTGTTTCTTCAGATGAATGCCAACCTGTAAAATAACATTTCTTAATTGAGCCATGGCTCGGTCCCCCGGTACTGAAACCTTAAATGAGTTACGATACCTATAATTTTAAAGAAGCATATGTTGGTAATCATAGTAAGATAAAGATATCTTTGTTTTTCTTATCACATATTGTAGTTTTTATATTCAATACAGTATATTTAGGCCCATAGATTTAGGCCTACTAATGTGTTCTAATGGTATTGCAGAACTCCCCTGGTCAGCTGGTCATTCAGCAGCCACAGCAAGCTGCAATCATCCAGACACCAGATGGACAGACCTACATCTACCAGCCACCTGTAGAAAATACTGTTCAACAACACCAGCCAACGTGTGAGTATTTCTCACATAAAAACATTCTTGCATGAAGGATGTCCAGTAAAGAATAATATTTCTTGTAGTAGGCTACGTAAATTATAGTATTCTAGTTTAGGGTAAAAAAAGGTTGTCACCTTTATTGACCTTTTAAATTGTAATTTTTGGTTAAACAACCTTTTTGTCCATGTATTTTTCTTGGGGCTAGTAAATTAAACTTAAGTGTTAAGTTTGGTTGGGCTCTGAAAATTTAGGAAATTAATTTAGTTCCACTTTTACTTAAGCCTTTTTTAAAGAGACAGTGTTCACCTATCTTATCCTAGAAAATTAGTCAAAAGGCTTAAGGGGTACCATACACACCATGACAACACTGACATTTCATCCTAGTATAGGACTTCTCCAGAAAGTGTATTGATACAAAATCTTCTGATGATTGACTATTTTATTATCAATCTACTCTCTATGGAAAAACTGAACAATCCAACATTTTCTCGGGTAAACAACCTAACACAATCTTGAAAAAAAAAACAAAAACAGAAATAAACGGTATCAGCATTCTGACACATACTTTCTCCCATAAGCTTGTCAACAAGCTGAAGATGTTTAAGATGTGAAGATGTGTGAAGTTCTGAAAGTCTGATACTATAGTAGGTAGTGTACTACTAAAAACAAGGAGTTCTTGACGAAGCCAGGTAGTTTAAACCATTTAGTGATCCAGAGGCTAACACCATGACAACCTTTATGTTTGTTGTTGATAATGAGTACATACATTCAATGTCTACAAAAATAAATCCTCATTCCTTAGGTAGGTAGTGATTTGGACTGTAGTTTTTTTAAGGCCGTCGACACACGGGAAGACTGTTTTTCAACTGAAATCGGCAACTAGTTGGACAAACTTGTCGCCTGTGTCCCGGCCAATGTAGTTAGGTTGGACAGTGCACACGGTGCGACTGTGATGTGACCAGTTGAGGACCAGTCGGCCATCAGTCGTTAAGCAACCAGACCTGCCGGTTGGAAGGTGATTTCAGTTGCCTGGTTTGAACAACTTTTCGCATATATATTGCGCTTTTCAAGGATCAGGTATACCAACTGCGATAACTCTTCGTAAGTACTTTTTGACATCCTGTACATAGGCTGAAATTTTGCGTCTGTTTCTTGTAATGCAGCAGCAGCTACAAAGAGTCTACATTGAATATTTGTTTTAACATAAGAATGTACCCAATACCTTCTACGTCCAGGGCTTTCTTGATTGTTTATAAAACACCAGGGCTTCATCACTACTACTCATTTCAAACACCATACACAGTACATATCGTTATAACAAAATTAGAACTCATTCACTGTCTCAACTCAACTACAGTCGTGCCTGTGTACAGATTTAACCAACGCAACTTCAATTGTAATCGCGTCTCAAAACAGTTGGTTCAACTTTAGTTGGGTTTCAGTCTTCCCGTGTGTCGACCGCCTAATTCTAAGAAGTTGATAAAATACCTTATATTAGCTATTTCATAGTCAAAAACAAACCCATTTGTGGTTGGACTAGCAACTAAATTGTTAAACAAGTAACATAATGCCATCGTCAAAGGAAATACCAGTCCCTACTTGAAGAGTTGTTGTTCGCACCCACGTCAGTGTGGAACCAGTTAACAAGAGTCCAGTCCTTTGCAAGGGAGCTGCATGCTCACATAATATGTGATGTGTGTCCTCTGTTCAGTAATCAACGTGAATGGCAACATAATGCAGCTGAGTGCGCCACCTACTCAAGTGCAAGCTGCGCCAGTCGCCAGTCCGCCAGTCTCAGCTAACACTGTCAGTCACACGCAGCAGACTGCACAATCTGCTCAGAATCTGCTCATGGTGAGTTCACACACATTCATACTTACTGACTGTTTGTTGTCTTGATTTTACTCTGCACATATTTACCATTTATCTGCTAATGTTATCTATATCCTACGTAGTCAGCACCTATCATGTCATTGCATTTCTTTTTATCTGTCAATCCCACTATTTTTACTGTAAACATCTGGTCAGATTAGAAATGGTTAAGGTAGTTTTATACCATCTAAACACAGTCATGTTTATGTTAAATGATATGAAACTAAGTTAACACCACCGAACCTGACAAAATGTTTGCAATGCAATTAGTGAGACAAGATAATTGAAAACTACTGTCATTGCTCATAATCATGCGTAAATATGTTTGTTTTTCACTCAATTCTGTTTCAGAGTAAGCAGGAAAGTGAAACTGTAACAAATTTTCAATTGTAGGTTTTTATTTTGCTTGACTTTGAGAATATTTATGCCTAGTGTTGACTAAACATCTATTTGCTTTTGTAGTAACATTAAGGTTTATTTTCATTTCTCTAATCCTGCAGTGTTATAAATGTAAAACTTTAAAATCACGTTTTCATTTGGATTTTTGTTTCAAATTTTTACAAAATGCATGAGGTTGATTTGTAAACTAGTTTTCAACGTCTTTACAAAATTTGTTTTAAAACTGCTTGCAAAAAAGTGTTATTTACGTTGCAACTCTTCTAAATTTCCTGATGAGGTACAAAAACATTTTGAAGAACTCGATGTTGCAAATATTCATTAGATATTAAGACATGATTAGCACTTCGAGCTGACCGTAAATTTAACTAACAATCCCCCTTAATTTGTTTAAACACATTCAACAACATTCATTTTAAAACTGCATTCAAAATAACAAGAACTTTGTTCATCTGAATATATTGCATTATCAGACTTTCTTTTCTCTTTTCCGCAGAATTCAATGCTTCACCTGCATTTCTCATAGATATTACACATTTATTGATATGCTTGCATGTTTGTATTCCTTGTAATGAAAAAGCAGTTTTTTTAACACTAATTGGGAAATGGTTTTATTTCATATCCAACGAAGCAGAGGCCTGTACTTCTGCAACCATTGTAGGCATTCTTATCATGTGTCATCATTGAAATTTGTTTGCAGGGTCCAGAAAAACAAAAGGATTTATCTGGATTTATTTATCAAAACCAACCTATTATTCAAGATATCTTCAAAAACGACTTAGATTCAAAGGTATTAATTTATTAAAACCAACGAATGCCTCATGTGGCTAATGTTGAATGGTTTAGATACTTTAGATGGTAACTGACCATCTATAAAAACTAATAATATTGTGTCAAATTTTATTGAAAAACTTCCAGCTCATACACTGAACCTGTCTTCAACCTTAAATTTTGTCTCATCATTTTAATTTTACATAACCAAAACTACGTGCCTTGAATCGGAATTTCAAACTATGTTGCTACTCTTGTTGATTTTAAGGGGGGTTTTGTTTGGGGAATCATATTTGGTAAACACGTTTTTGTTGTTGTATATATTAAGTTGACTCAATATTCAGGCATAGTCAGTAATAATTGAGTTATCAGCCAATATCTGCACTGTACATGAATTTGATTTGTGTTATGTTAAAGAGTCTCTTTTTTTTCTAGTCGTTGGTGATTATTCTGATTCTGCCGTTCATACAGTGCTAGACAACACTAATCGGTTTATAATTACAAGATACGGCTGTTCATGAGACTTAATGAACTAATTGGATAAGGATTATTTGTACTCAACAAACGTTCCTTTTTGTAAAATAATGCCTGAACTTATTAATTTGACCTTTGGTATAACAGCACCCTGTTATAATTGTCTCTCGAGAGACTATTGAGTAATATTAAGTAACAGTATTAGGCTGTTTCATCACAAATTCAAGAATGGTACGGTTTGTACACCTACTGTGCATGGTACCTAAGAGTAATAATTGCAATTTGCTTGAAATCAATTGATTAATATTAACACTGTGAACCTTATCTAAAGATTTTGTTTTGCTTTCACAAGTCTGCTTCTTTTTTGCACGTTTGTAATATCATTCATTTTAGAAAGCATTTGTTGAAAATTACTGTTTTTTTTTTTATTCTGTGTAGAAATTCTTAGTAATATAGCAATCTAATATTTATCTTTTATTTTGCCATGAATCATTTTTATGTGACTTTTTGTGAAAGTGATGAAACTAATAACCCTTCAAAACAAACAAAATGTTTAATTATTTATAAATACGAGGGATCGTCCAGTGGTCGAAAATTGAACCAAAAATGTATAATGTAAATACTTCTCTATTTTAACCCCACACTGTAAATAAAACATGTGACTTCATTGGAATTTCTTCCATTTGTTTTGATTTTCTGTTTATATTTTGTTATTATTTCGTCACCAGCATAGCAGCCCATATGGCCCATGTTTTTTTTTTATTTTAAATTAATTTTTTGTGCTTATTTTTTAGCCTGTTTTAATTTATAAAGGGGATTCTGCACATCTACAGGAAAATATATTTCTAACAGTATGCGTAGATTTTTCCTGCAATGCACACAAGCTGAGAGAAAAGGTTTTTAAGAAACATGCTTGCCTATTAATATATAGACATAATATGAGGCATAAAAGGTGCTATAGCTTACAATTAGTCGTTCTATTAGTTTGACTTTGTTAAAACGACGATTAAAACAGCGTGTATTCAACAGAATCAGTAATTTTCATCAGCACACTATCTCTGTCTCAACTCAATTACATCCATTTTGATTTTTAAAATGGTGACGACTTCTACATGAGAATGGAATGGTTGGTTTTATCAATACTCAAATAAAGATATTTATAAAGTATTGTTTTTATTGGTTCATTAACTATCAACAATTTTATAGAAAATAATTTGTTTATATTTTCAAACAGCAACTCTGCCTCAGACAAGTTAAAAACAAAAATGAAACATTTATAGGTTATAATTATTTGTGGATTAAATATTTGTTTTTGTGAAACATTTATGGATTTGTGGACAGGTAGTAGAGTCACTTTTTTACAGATTATAAATAACAGCTGTTATTGTATAGAATAAGCTGACTAATGTGTTTCTCAGGTAGGGGGAGTGAGGGGGTCTCAGTTCGAGAGACTTCCGCTGCCCGACACTGGCTTTCTAGAGGAGGAACCTCTCTACGTCAACGCCAAGCAGTACAAGAGGATACTCAAGCGGCGTCAGGCTCGGGCCAAACTGGAGGCTGAGGGGAAAATACCCAAGAATCGACAGGTATAACGTCTCCCTTGAAATAAATATAGCCTATTGGTTGATCTCTTTAACGAACAAGGATTTAGTTCTTAACTAATGAACCCGTGTGTATATCGCTACATTTTTGTCGAATTTCCAAGGGTAGTAACTTTCCTTTGCTAATATACCTCAATTTGACATGTTCTAGAATTTAAATTGAAATTTTGTTTATAAAAAGAAAAACTTTTATCGTTCGAGCTGCACGGTTATAAATTTACTTTCAATCATATGATATGTTTGCATTTTATGAAATTAATGTACACTATGAAAAAATAAAGGAATTGAAATCTTCGTCAATCTTCCTCAATGACCAAACAGTGTCCTGTCATGTGAACCTATAATCTTCTAGATGTGCAGGTAAACTATACTATGTCCCTTAAAAAACTACTTTAAAAGCCAATCACCCTGAGTTAAAGTAATCAATTGTACCATTGTTGTATCACTTACAGTTTTTGTTCTGTTGTTCCTTTCCAGAAATACCTCCATGAATCAAGACACAAACATGCAATGAACAGGATACGAGGGGAAGGAGGCAGGTTTCACTCAGGTTCCGTGAAGAAGAAGAATGAACAGCAACAACACCAAAGCAACGCCAACAACATGTGAGTAAATTACCTGTAGTTTTCTAACCAACCCATTGTCAATTTGAAATCACCATCTGATTACACACAGTAATTCATATTTTTTGGCTCTCTAAGTGACTTACAAAAACAACTAACTTTCTTATTCATGATTATTTTGTCTTTAATTATTATCTTCAGAAAGATTGGAAGACAATTCACAATTCTATACCAGTCTATTTCCCTAGATTGTAAACAAGAGGTTCACACATTTTGACACAAAAAATTACCTCAAAACTTTCACATGTTGTTTATCAATATTTTTGTTTTCAGACAACCAAAAAACTACAAATACAAGCAATAAATATTGCAGATACAGATAAAACAATTTTTGACCCGACAAGTGCTGGGATCCGGCGTAATAATGTCAACCTAGTAGCAATGTCCTAAGACGGAACAGTTCCGTCTAGGAATGCCAGAGGGCATAGTATAAGTTTGCAAGACATGTCTCATCTCTTTTTTTACTACATATTTATATTATTTTTTTAGCACACAGCACATATCTGACCTTAGGATGACTGAATGCTCAGGCTATCCGCATAGTTTTTGCTTGCCATATGTTAGGACAAATTTCAATGAATTATAGGGTTCCTTTAGTTAGTTTATTTTGAATATTGTGTTCAGTTTTTCCTCACACTATGATAAATGCCCAAAATAACTGCCTCACTGTATTAATTACCTTAATTAATTAATTTAACGTTTCTGGCCATTATTTTTAGCTCCGACACATTTTAAGCTTCTCTGACTGTCAAACCTTATTTGTTTTTTAAATCACATTACAGTCCCAGCACATATTAAAGAGTTAAGCAACTTGTCTGTTTACAGGCACCAATTCCAAGGCAGGCTACAAGGCATCTCAATGGCAGCTTTGGACCATACAACTCTAGGGGCTCAGCTTATCATCGAGGTAAATACATTTCCTTAATTTCTTGCAAATCATATTTGTTTGTGATTTTTTCACCATAAATATTTATATTTTCAACTATGCATATTCGAGGAAGATAAAAGTCTATGAACCCTCAAGGGTAAAAACACACATATAGCAATTGAGAGCGGAGAGGGCGGGGCGATCCAGACGGAGCTGTAGCGCCGCGACTGAAAGCGCATACCACAACTAGCGAGAGTGACACAAACAGGAGCTCAATCAGTTTCAAGATGTCACATAGTAGGCTACAGCAAAAACACGTGGTTAAAAACATTCATTTTGCGTGCTTCAAACCAATTGGACTGTGCATGTAGTGAAGGAAGGAAGGGTGGTATGTACCTCCCTTCCTTCCTTCATGGTGAATATCACCATTTGTTTCCAGTTCTTAAGATTCATGCAATACATTGTGTATGTCTACCAAGTCCTTTGATTACATTATTTTAAAACTCGAAGTGGGTAGACTTCCGTATCTGTTGGCACAAACAACCGAATGAAAATATTAAAATATCAATCGATAAATCGATACACAATCGACCGATTGCCACTACCGACCGCCGTTGACCGTGTGCTGTTGGTTGCACCTATTGTGATTAATGGATTAGTTGTTCCATTGATTGAATTGAGTCTATCGATGGTTGTTGATGATACAATCGAATAATCAATATTTTCATTCGGTTGTTTGTGCCAACAGATATGGAAGTCTACCCCTTCAAGTAGACTTGGTAACAAAGTAGAACCAAAAACCTCCACAAGATAGTTGCCCGCACCCCTCCCAAAACACAAGATTGTTCTGAAGCTAATTGCTCTGCTCCCAACAACTGTTTGTGTGCGTGTTACTACTTGATTTTATGGGTTTGGTTTTGTCGCTCTAAATCGCGCCACCCCGTTCCGCTTCCAATCACTGTATGTGTGTTTTTACCCTAACAGTTTTCATTCATCCAAGCTGTGGAGTTACTCATACTAGTCATGATTTTCCAATGTAATTTTGCTAGTTATTTGTAGGGCTAAGTGTAGGACCATTTTATATTTTCATGTTCTCATTTGAATTTCATAGGTTGTTATCACCTTTCTTAAAGTCATATTATTTTTATTGTGTTTATCAGACATAATACATCCATTGTTTTCATATCTTCTCACTTTTCTAGTTTTTACTGCATAGTCTAATAAAATATACAATATTTCAACTTAAAATCCCTTTTAACTATTTAAACAAAAACTATTTTTAACCATTTTACAAAACTATGAAACAATGTTCAGAATAAATTTCTTTTCCAGAACCCTGATCAACAATATTGGAGCGTCTCGTAGAACTGATGAAAAAGTGAGCGTTTTTCATTTTTCACCCATCTTCATTCACTGACCTTTTATTGGGAAAAAGTATTTTTGTGATATTAAATACTAACTATTAATGGATGGATGTGCTGCTATTGTTAATATTAATCAGGTGGTTTGGAAATAAGCTTATTCATCTAGTTGTTGCATGATAAAGTTAGAGTAGTGTACAGTATTACTAAAGTTGTTCATTGCAAAAACCAGGTTAGAATATAATTAGTTTTGTATGTTATTACTAGGATTGAAAGTGACTATTTTTAGACAAACTCTTTTTAGCGAATTTCCCATATAGGGAATAAGCTATTACCGTAGGTCTCATGGTAAGACCTGGATCCGGGACCGATTAACTTTTTCGTTTTGAGGTCCCCAGAGGCCAAAAACACCATCCGTTCAAATATATATATATATATATATTAGGGGTGTGCGAGTACTCGAATCTTCGAGCTTTTTGGTCGAGCTTTTCATTATTCGGCTCGGCTCGAGGCATTTTGAAAAAGCTCGAAGTTCGAGTCGAGCTTTTAATACTAAGTCAAAACTAAAAAAACACTTAATTTGGGTCGTAATTGAAAACAATGTTATCACAATTCTACGTTGTTCATGCATTCGAGGTTTGATAAGCACGAACACGAACCTCAGCTCAGTCAAGACGCAATGATTATCGATCGTAATTTTGAGGAGATACAGTAGTAAAGAGACAATCTACCACCTATCCTATCGCGTTGTCTTTCTAACACAGCTATTCGTATCGTAATACACAACGCAGTGCGAGTGCGTGATTGGCTCGTCGCTATGACGACACATGGTTGGGTACAGTGCGCACTGAGCACTGCGCCTTGTGTGGGAGGGGAGATTATACCAACAAACTATTTCAGGAATTCTATTTTGGGACCGATGGAAGATAAGGAAGAAACTAAAAGTGGTCACGTGTGCAAATGTAGTGGGCGACACAATAAGGCTGTAAACGAGTATCGTCATGCCGTTGTTCCTTGTTTGTTTACTTTTTCAGATTCCTTATCAAACGCCCCTATCTGCTATCTCTCTTTCTCTCTCTCTCTAACAGTGTACTGATTAAACAGATTGTGGTTGACGACTTTTCTACTTATAAGATTCCCTGCGGTTATTTTAGTTCAATCAAACCCATAACCTTTCTAATGTTTATCAAAATAATTAATTTATCTGTTTTGTATTTTATTCCCTTTAAACCAACCCCTATTTACCATCTATATTTTATAGAATAAAATGTTTGTTTATAAAGTTTGACTGGTCACACAATTTTGTACCTATTTTATTTTGTTTAAAAGTAGGGGTGTGCGGATATCTGAAAAATCGGGTAACCGGGCCCAAATTCGATATCCGACACTATCCGTTATATATCCGGCTTTTCGGATAGACAACATATTTTGACGTTTTGGACAAAAAACTAAATCTCCATAGCCACCATTAGTTTCCCAGGACAAAATTACAGCAATACGTTTCCAACGACCTAACAGCAAACGGCAAAGAAGCCTTGTATGATGCAATACTGATAACTAGTTTACTCGTTATCGGCTGTTTTGCTTTACGATTAGATTCGTCTGGAACGAACAGACATAAAGCAGAAAAGAACTACCATGGTCAAATGAAAGTCAACTCGTGCTTGTAGCCCTCCTGATACTAGGGGCGCTGCGTAATAGTTTTTTTTTACAGTACTGTTTCAAATTCAAAGTAGAAAAATCTAGCCTACTACTGTGAAGTTACGTAAACAATAGATTTAATGTTTCCCAAAAAAAAGTCAGAATAGAAACAATAGAAAGGCAACACAATAGAAGGGTGGGAGGGGTTGGGCAATGACCTTGAAAGGAGCGCGGGTATAGTGAGTCAAGTAGGACCGAAGGGGGAAGGGGTGGGTAAGACCTTGAAGCTATATATAGACTTGCACTACTTCCCTAAACCTAAAGGACTGGCCGGCGAGTGGTATTCCAATCACAGGACAAGATACGTTGTGTTTTAGGTATTCATTGCCCGGGTTGACTTTGGATTGTCTTACTGTGTAGAAACTTTGAATAATAAAAAATAAAGTTAGAACTAACCACGATTATTTAGCATTGATTGTGTACATATTAAATGATTAAACTATAGGGACCATGGATATATACAAACTTTTGTCGTGATTTTAATTTCAACATCAAAATACAATATTGCACAATCGTGATATTTTAGGTCATCGACCTTTATTATGCATCCGGTATTGCTGTTTCGGAAGAGAAGCACGTTGATAAATTATAAATTGATATTCCCGTAGTTAAAAAGAATTATTTTATAAATCTATAAAACAAAATCATAAAATCTTACATACAGATAACAATAACGGAAATTGTAAAAAAGGTATAAAGATAACACGTTATTCTTTCTCTTTGTTCTTCTATTTCTTGGGTTTCCCTTCATCACGCATTCAACAAGTTGCCATGGTTACTAATCACCCATGTCGTTACCAGCTTTTGTGACATAACGCACAGCAGGGGGGTAAAACTTGACGAAAATCGGTTAATTTTTACCTATTATTTAATTACCAATGAATGTACTACTTTATTGGTATTTGGTACTGTATTAATAATCGGTCAAAATGGCCGATTTTTGTCAAATTTTACACCAAATTTATTGAAATTTCAAGGTGAATATTAATAAAACAATTATTACCAAATATTTGTATTAATTTAAAAGATTGATTTGTGGTATTGGGTTCCCCACTGAGTGCAGCCGAGCGAGCAGCACTAATGAGGGTCGGACCTTCTTGGGGGTGAACAATAGACGGCTTATCAGACCCTCCCCTCCCCCGTGGTCTGGAGAAAGCTTGTAAACAAACTATTGCACAAGCGACTTGACATTTGGCTGCTTCAACTATAATTTTGTCAAATGAACTGTGATGTTTCAAAATCAAAAACAATAATTTGGGACCATACTGCTTAACAATAATGGACTGCAATTATTGTTAAACATACAATCCATTTTTAACAAACTAAGATTATACGATTCAAATAGAATTATAAAAATTATCTTGGTATTATAATTG
Source organism: Macrosteles quadrilineatus (assembly GCF_028750875.1). Taxonomy (NCBI): domain Eukaryota; kingdom Metazoa; phylum Arthropoda; class Insecta; order Hemiptera; family Cicadellidae; genus Macrosteles; species Macrosteles quadrilineatus. The sequence goes on from NW_026542595.1 coordinate 71,699,393, forward strand.
GGGTAATGAAGTTATGTAGGCTAGTGTAATTCTCAGTTCATCAAGGTTCTACTGAATAATGTTTGGCAGTGAATAAGTGTAGAATGCAATTTATAAATTCAGGGATACACACCTTTTACACAGTTATAAAGTCGTTAATTAATAGAAATAGTTAATTCTGGAAAATTAAAAATAGTGATCGCATTCATAAACCTGTTGTCAAAACAGCAACACGGGTGTAAGGGTTTATTGTTTTAGATGCAAGGGTGTTTCAAGGACAAAGTACAGTGTTGGGCCTCCCGGCTTAGGGGGGGAGGGGGGCGGTGAGACTGTGTGAAGGGGAGGAAACTGGTTTTGGCTATTTATTGATTAGTTCCCTGACCCTTCTAGATAACAAAATTGAGTGACAGTATTAAATCATCGTGTACTTTATTTCATTTCTTGTTTACTTTGTGTGTTATTCTATTAATTTTACTGTTTTGGTCTATTTCCTCTATGTCAATTATATCTTTTTTAATATATAAGTTTACTTTTTACTTGTCTCTCCACCTTTTTGGATCCAAACCAACCATGTTCTTTTTTTGATTAATACGATTCATAAAACAAAAATATTTTGTGCATGGAAAACAAAAAGAATAATCACGTGTTTTAAAATTTATTTTGTATTTATTTATACAAAATAGAATTAAATATTCATAGTAGTTACAATATACATTATGTAATCGAGTTGCTAGTTGTTTTGTCGTCATTCAATGTCACGATGCTGTTCTGTTCAAGAATCAAGAAGAATCAAGAATATTTATTTGCCATTAAATAACAGAACGTTACTGTTATGAAAGACAATCTGATTGTCTCAGTCTGCACTGCATATCTCGTCAGGCCTTCAATCGATATCCTTTTATTTCTTGCATCTTAATTTAGTTCAGTTCAGTTCTTATCGTGATTATCTACTATTTGATGTCTTGACAATTCTCAACGTTTTTAAACATATTAAAATAACATTGTGTTTATTTAAAAATTGACAGAACATTATTATTATTATGCACTTTTTTAAGAAAAAAAGTTTAATAACTTAGATAAGGTGACGCTAAGAAAAGCTCGGCTCGAAAAAGCTCGAGCTCGAAAATTTTTTAAAAAGCTCGGCTCGGCTCGGCTCGAGGTTGAAAATCACTATTCGCACACCCCTAATATATATACACACACAAAAAATAGAATAATAGGGCTATTATATATAAAGGAAAATTAAACATTGAAAAACAAGTAAGTCTTTTCTCTTGGTTAAATAGTTAGCATGTACAACAGAAATCAGTCATTTATATCAGCATTTACATCGTTGGCTTAGTTTTACTACAACTTTTATCCTTAAACAGGTTACAACTGAACATGGGAATGGAACGTCTAGTTCTATCTATGGATACTAAACATTCTTCAGACCTTCAATATTTACAGTTGTCCTTAAAAGTTTGTCAAGGAAGATAAATTATACTATCTAGAGTCAACTATACTATAGATGTGTTATTGTTTCAGAGCTACTACAGTTGTGTTATTGTTTCAGAGCGTAGGTGGTGTCGTACTCCCAGACCCCCACTACGAGCCTTGAGTAGATATTGTGATATTGTAAATACACTTCTTTTGTACATAAGCGTATTTATTTAAAAAAAAATCAAAGACTTTTTCACTGTACAAATATAAGTGTGGTTACTATGTTTACACTTTAGGATTTAAGGTTTCCCGTTTTGCAATTTAGTTTAGTCGAGTGATTAAACATACCAGTTTGGAAAGATGTTACATTTTGTATTCCTCTAAAATTTCAAGATTTTTTTATTTATTCCTTGTTAAAATGTTAGTAGAATATGTAATTGGTTTTATTTCAATACAACCTTGTTTATCTGGCCTTTATACTCTGGGATCTTTTATTGTCTCTAAATATTACAATAACATTAATAAACTTAATAGGTGTGCAGTAGACTCACGATTTTCAAAATTAATTAAGACCGTCCCGGATTAGGTTGTCCCAACCTATGATTTGGGAAAACTCAGATAATACAGAGGTTATTATGGGCTATCGTGCTAAAATAATTTTGAAAACTGAAATATTATAAAGGTATTTATTTTAAGAAGAAGTGTTAATAAAATGTATCACACACAAACAATATTAATTCATTTAAAATTTGCAAAGTAGAGGCACTCCCTCACTCACACTCATATTTTGAAAGTCATTGCTTTCAAGTCCCATTTTCTGTAGTAATGATTTTTTTCCATTACAACTTAATTATAATATGTTTTCTACAATTTTTTAGATAATTTTAAAACCTTTTTCTTTTGAACATTCTAAGATATTATTTGAATGTAAAAAGGTGATGGCATAGAGGGCTTGCTATTAATTGAAAAAAAATAATTTAGCCTACACTACTATTTACCGAGCATCTGTATTTTAGTGTATTCCAACAATGTTGGTTCAGATGAACAATGTTGTATTGTATACCATGCCTACTTATGAAGCGATTTGTTTTTAGTCTAGAAAGTTTGTACCAATTTTGTACATAATTGTCAGTCATTTTAATTTTAATTTTGTGCAAAGAATTTTAAAGGTAAATTAATAATTGAATTTTAACGTGTCATAATTGAATGGCTTTTCACAAATTTTATCTGGTTTGCCAGATGAGAATTTTAAAAATTATGAGTTTCTTTAGACTAAACAATAAGTGAACAGTGAATTTAATATTTATAGTATTCCTGGCATGGTTTTGATGCATACAAATTTAAATAGTGTGATAGATAGAATATTGTCTAAATTTCTATGCTTGTGGGGTTTTTGTATCCATTATGTCTGAAAGGTTTTGCTAGTGGAGTACAAATAAAAATGAAAATGTTACCATTTTGTAGTGGTAATTTTAATATTTAAGTATTGTTTAAGCATTAGTTACACAAAGTGATAAACATTTTCTGTAATTTTTTGTTAGATGTGTTTTCGTTTTAAAAGTTGATGACTGTTGTATTCAATGCAACCTTCAAAACAGTGGCATAACTAGAACATGGCTTTGGAGGGGGATGGATGAGCTCCAAGTCTGCACTCACTCATCCTGGGCCACGGGGGGTCTGGAAAGAGGGGATTACCCCCATGGAAGATTTTGAACAAATAGAATTCCAAACTTGCGTTTTCAGGCATTTCAGAGGTGTGAGTAACTAACCCCTAAAAGCCGTCAGGCATCTTCTTAGTGCTTACATACAGCACATGCTTGCAGTGTTACCACTGCCACTCTCCAAATTTACTCCCGCTGCCTGGGTTTATTAATTAAATAAACCTTTTTAAAATTAGTTTACTATACAAATCAACTAATAATTTTAACAAATTAGATTAATAAAGCCAAATCAAAACTAATTTTTCTCAGTTCAAACTTGAGCAACTGTTATTTAAAGAAGTAGGATTGCTGTGATACAAATATTTATTTTACATTTGTTAGTTCTGGGGGGGTTCTATCCCCCTCATCTCCCCATAGTTACGCCACTGATTCAAAATTATTTTTATTTTTATTAGTACCAATTTTTAAATGATTATCATTTTGGATAAGGCTAGGATTATACTAGGATGCTGGCGTCCGAGAGGCCGGCGTCCGGGACGCTAGCGGGGCATTAAATCAAATGGGGGCGATTATACTATGGATGCTAGCGTCGGATGCTAAAAAAGCCACCGAAAGCTCGAAGTTATTACCGTAGGTGGCATGGTAAGACCTAGGCCCGGGACCGATTTATTTTTTCATTTTGATGTCCCCAGAGGCCAAAAACACCATCCGTTCGTATAGATTTAAATATTATATGTCTGTAAACGCGATAACTGGAGTAATTTTTGTTCTATTTTGAAGAAATTTGGTTTTAAGGTGAAGGGTGGGATAAATTTGAATGAGTTCGCGAACCAGCTCGAACATACCTTGGAAACGGGGTTTTTTGTGCTAAAAAAGGGGGTTTGTCATTTTTGACCCAGAAAACTAAAAAATTCACAATTTCTCTCTAGACAATTTTAATGAGCTTAAAAACAAATAATTTAGTATATTTAAGTGTTTTTGTACTGTTATTAGTTATGGAGAAAATTAAAAAAAGAGTATATTAAAAATTGCCATGTTATTCTTATAGAAAATGTTGTTAAGTGTTGGAATTTGCTTGTGTATGGATGTATTTTTATTCAACTTGGCCAATTTGTTATATACTAAGCTAATAATACAATATTTTACTAAAAAAACAACACTTTATTAGCCCCCTTAAAGCATCAAACCTTGGTACTCATTAAACCTAATGTTATTTAAATAGATATAAACAAAAAGTTACTAAACATTGAAATGAAATGGCATTCCGAGAGGCTAGCATCCCAACAAAAATCACGTCATTTATCGAGGTGGGACGCTAGCCTCTCGGATGCCAGCATCCCGGATGCCAGCATCCCGGATGCCAGCATCCTAGTATAATCCTAGCCTAAATTTACAGTAAAATTATAGCATTCAGATTATGTTTATAAATGTGTCTCACTTTGTGTAAAATCTTGCAATGCAGTAATTTAATTTTTTCTGTTGTGCAGATAAGGTTATAAAAACTATAATATTTATTTATATTTTGTGTAAATAAGATATATAATGTTTAATTTCCTTTTTTGATCTAAAATATTATACAAAGTGTAAAATAATAATTAGAATGTTTGTGGTTAGATACCACTCATCACCAAACACTTGTATTTTTTTAATTTAGCAAGTATTTGAGCAAATACTGTAAAAAAAAACTTTAAATCCATGGAATTTGTTGTAGTAATTTATTTTTCAGATTTAAAAAAATCCCAATTTGTATTACTACATTTATTTACAAATATCGAGGTTCAAAGGTTACACTTATAAACTGGACAGATTCATAACTAGGCTAAAATATTTATTGTTGATGTTAGCATATGTTTTTTAGAATATTAAGTAGTTTTGCTGAGGTTAATTTTGTGTTTGTTAACATATGCTTTAATTGGTTGTACTTATTATTGCCCTTCTACGTATAAGATATGATAGGTAACCTTTGTTTGTTCAAGTTGCACCTAGATTGGAGTTAATTTATTATATTAGTTGCTAGTTTAATGTAAGCTATTACATTTGGGTTTTGCTTTCATTCTCACTTTGCTAATACAACTATTTCACTTCATTCAACTGTTTATTTTTAATTTGTTCATACACAGAATCAATAAAGTGTTTTCACCGAGGAGGATAAAATTACATGGACCATCCCTTAAGTGTGTCTCTCTAGTCATCAATGGAGTAAGACCGCTTTGCCTCATTAAAAATTGAATATGGTTTAAATACAAATGGTTCTTCTTAAAAGAAATTCAGTTCGACTAACAAAATAATATCAAATAACCACAACGAGAAAAGAATTAGTGGATTATTTACATCATTGCAGTTTGGTAAATGGTAAAAAAGGATTAGTTTTATTTATTGTGCTACCTATATAAATTTGAGAAATCTCCAAAACTTTGATATCTGACTCCATTGTAGGTGGTATTCATAAAATATTGAACCAAAATAATGATTATTTTTATTCATGTTATGACAATCTTTCATAAAGTTAACTAATGTATTCAAAGAGGATTTAAACTTAATGTAACCTTCCAAATCTACCATGATAAAACAGCAATTAATAAATAGTAGGTATATATAACAAGTGTATATTAACCCTTTGCGGTCGAATGGGGAGTATAGGTTGCCACGCGCCATTTTCCTGACTGCTTAGATGGCAACCTATACTCGCTGAAAAAAGAAAAAAAATTCTACCTCAAAGAGTTAAACCAAATCCAAACTGTTTCAGTCCAATAGTAAATTTAGCTAACATTGAATTGATTTTTATAAATTGATTATTTTAAACTGTGGAGTCATACATCAAATTTCTGCTGTGAAATGTCATGTTTTTTTTATGTATAAAAATTAACATTTTAAGTAATTAATGTTGTCAGCTATTTACTCAACCACCTTTAAAAAAAACAGGCCGTAATGCTCGTCAAGCATGACGTCACGATAGAAGACGGCAATGACGTAGGTATTTTTTATTTATTTTCCAAGGAAAGATTAAAGCAAGCAGCTGATCACAAACGGCAAACAATACGTCACTGCCGTCTTCTATTGTGACGTCATGCTTGACGAGCATTACGGCCTGTTTTTTTAGTGGGGCCTTGGCTGTACCCTGTTTTAATTTTTAGACAAAAACAAAAAAGTTTAGTTTTAATTAATAGGATTGTTAGTTTTAAATTATAACTAATTTAATGTTAATTTTTCATTGTTATAAACTTTGTAACATCCTATCACATACATTTGAATTAATACTGATTGTAGCCTTGGATGTGTAATAAATTATCACTACTTAACAACTGTTAAAATAAATTATTTAATATTCTAAGCACAAAATAAACACTGACATGATATTACACCTACATTAGTGAGCTCATCCTTCATCACGTACTTAAACATTAAATTTAAATTGCTATAGTGATTAGTAGGCGTGCCTTACTCGCTTGTCATGTCTACTGTATGTATTCTAATAGAAACAGCTGGGTTTGGTCAAAACAATCTTAATTACATTCTTTTATTGGAACACTAGCCTAAACATAACAAGTATTGTAACATTTTTTGTATGCTTTAGAATCCCAAATTAAACTTTTTTAACTGTTGGTAAAAAGTGTTTTATTTAGTTTTCCTGATTGATGAATACACAAAGAGATTTTGATTGACTCAATGTAAAACCAGTGAGTTAATTCGGCTGGATGAAGCAGCAGGGTGATTATCAATCACTTAATTCTCATCCCTCTTTTGGCGAATTTCCCATATAGGGAATAAGCTATTACCGTTGGTCTTATGGTGACTTGTGCTAGGGACTGATTTACTTTTTCGTTTTAGGGTCCCCAGAGGCCAAAAACACCATTCGTTCAAATTTATAGGTATATTACACAATAGATGTTGCCTGTCAGCTTTGCCCGACATACTTTTGGATTTTTACTATATACTGTTAATCCGCAGAAATTGTGACCTCGCCAAGGAACTACTTACTCCAAACACGCCAGTTATACAGGAACACCTGACCTATGATCATTCTCCTCAGGTCTAGACTCTGCAGCCCAAACAGTTGTAACAAATCATGGTATGGAACTTCATACAGATAACTATTGAAACATTTTAAAAATAAGAATCTTAAAAACTTCTTCTGGACTTTCTCCAAAGAATCTTTAAATGATATGGATTCCAAATTATGAAACAGGCTTCTAATCTTGATCTGACCAACAAAGGATAATTCAAGTTTCAATGTTTCTCAAATTTGTACTTGTCTAACTATAAACCCTATCATTTTATTTGCAGCAGCAATGCATGTTTCAGTATGAATATTAAAAGACAGTGCACAATTCATGTGAACACCTAAGTCTTTAATTTGTTTACTCTACTACAGTAAACCTTTAGTAGTTCGACACGGTCCCTCCACCGCCCACTCCACAATAGGCTCTGTAGTGTAACTCTCGTACACAGAACTAAAATATTCGGTGAATGCATTTACAACCGCTCCTCCGTTATCCAGTCTTACTCCATTGTCCTCCATTATCATAATTTTATTTTGTTCCGATTTTTTACTTTGAATAAAATCCCAAAACTTACTGCTATCAATATTTACAGTGCCGGATTTACCACTAGGGGCAAACAAAAGGGGGCAGATGATTAACAAAAATATTTTTTGTGTAAAAAAAAAATTATTTTTTTGACCATCAGTTTGCTGCGACCCCATGACTGCAGCCCGTGGATGATGTTCACGATTTTGCTGTAGCCACAGGTCTCAATAATGATGTTCCCGTGATTGCGGTCCGTGGGTGTTAAGGCCCAATCAATTTTCGATCAATATTCGACCCCAATACTCTTTTATAATATACTGTACAAAGAATAAATAGAAACATGTTTTCAAGAACAACTTATGAAAAACAGCGGGAGATGTTCACGATTTTGCCGCAGCGGCGGTTGTTGATAATGATGTCCCCGTGATTGTGTCCCGTGGTAAATGTTCATGATTTTACAATGGCCGTGGTTTTCGATAATATCCCCGTGATTGCGGCCCACAGGAGATGTTCATGATTTTGCCGCAGTTAAGGGTGTCGGTGACGATATTCCCTTGATTTAAGGTAAGTAATCGGGATTTCTCCGCAATCGTGAGTGACGATAATAATGTCCTGCAATTGCGGTCTGTGGGAGACATCCCAGATTTGGCTGTAGTTGCGAGTGTCAATGATTATGTCCCCGTACAAAGGGATGTTTATGATTTCATCGTGGTCACAGTTGTCGATGATGATGCCCAGTGATTACGGCTGTATTGTATTGTATGATGTCCCTGTGATTGTGGCTCGCGGCAGATGTTTACGATTTTGCCGCAGTCGTGGGTGTCAATAACGATAATATCGTCTCCATTGTTTAAGGGTAAGTGTTCAAGATTATTCCCCGATTGTGGGTGACAATGATGATTTACTTGTGATTGTGGCCTACGGGAGATGTTCACAATTTTATCCCCGATCGCTGGTGACGATGATGATGATGATGACGACTGTGGGAGATTCTTTCTTATGATTTCACCCCTATTAGAGGGAATTCCACCACAGGGTTGGGGGCCGCTCAATTAATTTGGCCTAGGGCCGCAAGTACCTTAAATTGGCGCCCCTAGGACCTTAGTGCCTCCTTGCACTGCTGGGGGTATTATTTATACGCTACTGCACAAATCATACAAAAGAAAATTATTCAAACCCTTTGAATTAACGAACCTTAGATTTTACTACAACCTGCAATAATGTTTCAAAAAGTTAAGAGCCCATCAAAAAATCAAGTGTAAAATTTGTATTGTACATTGTTATGACTTTAAATTCAGCCACTGATTTTCCTGGAAAAAGTCCTGTTAATAAACGTATTGTTAAACAATTTTTTTGTGGATACAAAGTAATAGTAAAATAGCAAAATAAGCAATAACAAATCAGCAAAAAATAATTCATGTCAGATTTTGGGTGCAACTTAACCCATCGTGTTGACTGCCAGCTTGAACTCCTTGTGACCTGACCAAAACTGGGTTTGAACTCTAAAACTACAGATCTTTCACCTCACTTGACCACTCATAACTGTCTTTTGCTCTAACAACACTGGTCTTCAGCTGCCAGGTATAACTTTTAGCCATACAGTATTTATTTAGTTAGGCTCTTGGCTCACACGGAGCATAAATAATATAAAGTGGAAGTTTGGTTTGTTTACTCTTGAGAAATATATGATGAGTTAAGAGCTTTAGAACTCAAAGGAAAATATTATTACAGATCATAGCCATAGCTAAACTGATCAACACAACAAATCTAACTATAGGATGATGCTTTACAAAGATAAAAAAAGTGTATAATCCAACTGTTACAAGGATGGTAACCAGGTTATAGTAAAGAAGTAGACCTTTTATAAATTGCAACGATAAACTTTATTAACTACAAAAAAACTCAAAATAGACATCTGTCAACAAAAACTTAAATTTCTTTAACCTTAGTCATCTTAACCTAAGAACTTTGGATAGACACGAGTACATATTGTAAAAGGTATCATGGATCGTTTTACTTATATTCTTTTAAACCTAAGTTTGTAATGAGATTGTACCAAATTGCAGCCAAAATATCAACCAATCATTATTGCATTGTTTATCTGGAGACTTTTATGAAAGGAAATGTTTATATTGAGCCTGTAATACATTAAACTCCTAGACATGAATAAACCAGCCTTATTAGGCAGTTTTGTTAACAAATTACGTTTTGAAATATTATGAGAATATAGTACGCAGATTCTAATTACTTAGTATTATAAAAGATAGATACAGTACAGTTGTGTATATACGTACGCAAACTTATTTTCTTAAGACTCACAGGTGATGAAATATTAGTGGTAACCAGATAGTGATAAAATACTGCAGTCAATATACTGTACAATTACTTGAGGACAAGATTATCAAAGGAACTATCAGTTTCAAAGCAACAAAAACGTCTAAACATAAAATTTACATTCAGTTCTTTCAATAACTTATTATAAAGATATATACTTTTGATTTAACAATAATAACACTTACTATCTTACTAATAAAATTACGGTTGAACTAGAGATCAATACTTTTAATAAGTTGTTCCCCACTTGATATGGAACCCCTCTTTAAGGATAAAGATAACTTACTTTTACTGATAAATTTAATCAGAATCTACAGAATTAGGGTACATATTTAAAATTAGGGTCTGAAAAGTGTAGTTCTCTTTTGATTGATAAGTGTTTACTAATGTTATTATCATATATTGGACTCTGAGTTGACTCTACTTGACTAAGTACAATCGCCTCTGTATGACACAAATATGTACAGCTTGTAAACAAACATGCTAATAGAGTGTAGATGTTATTGTAAAATATGGTGGGCTACTGTAGTTTACTAATACATATCTGTTCATTTAGTATGTAGTTTTTTGACGGGTTTTAAGTGAACATTAGTCCAATACCAGGGAGTCCGCTTCAGAAAAAGTGTGATGTATTTTAGTTTTCCTATTTTAAGTGATATTTTTATTTATTGTGATGATTTTTGTTTTATCATTAAGTAAGTTGTTATTTCAAATCAATCTGAGATTCAAGTTCAATGGCAAGTTCCTAAGTATATTATTGAATTTATTTGTTTTGCAAGTAATTGTGTTATGGTTTCTTTTAATGTTACAAAAACCTTCCTGTTCCTTCAAACTGGAAGATTTATTTAATCTAGTTACGATCACTCCATTTACTATTTATCTACAGAGCCTGTTTGCGAACAAAAATTATATCAGAGTTACTTTTTAATAATTTTTAGTGGTTTAAGTGTGTTGCAATTTATGGTTAAAATATTTAAAGTACAATACTGTACTGTACTATTCATTTATAATTATTATAATTTTAACATTAACAGCCTTATCAATTAATAACCAAATTCTGAAAAAACCCATTTGTTTGGAAGTTAAATATTCATAGGCTAAATAAATTTATTAAATTTTTACTACTGTAATGTGCTAGATGTTATAAATTCGTATAAACGGAAAGAAGGTGGGTTAAATGATGAATGAATGACAATATACCAAGAGGAAAATTAATATCACTTGTTTCATTTTAACACAAACTCTCCAAAGCTTAAAAGCAACAAAATGAAAGCACCGGTACAAGTTTAATTCACTTGCCTCATGAAAAATACAATATGTAAACATGAATACAATCTTACAAGTCTTAACTTATGAGTGATGACTTTTAACTCAGTCTTACAAGTTACCTATTGAAATAAACAATATATAAACATGGTTACAATCTAACATACATTAGGTTATGAGTAATGACTTTTTACTCAGTCTCAAATATCTTACTTATAAGGAACGACTTTTGCTCAGTCTTCAATGTCACCTAACAAAATAAACAAACCTCTTTTAACTGAGTAATAACTTTCAACTCAGTCTCAAATTACTGGATGTTTCAATCTACTATTTTCAACAATCCCAAAGAGCTTTTAAAAACAGATGTATACTGTCTTAACTATGACAATTAAATATCAATATTTTACTTATATTTTCAATTTTTAAATGTTAAACACCAACCTAAAAATGCCCATGTCTGGTATCATATTAGGAAGAAACTATTAAATGTTTTCATGTTCACAACTTTGAAAAAATTAAAATTATGTTTATGAAACCTAAAACTATTACTTCACGACTTTTGTGTCGAGTCACTTTGATTCAATAAAGAAGTTATAGTCCTCACCACCCTAACTTGAGGCAGCCCAAGGCCGCACTAGATATACGGCGTGCGGATCTAGTACGGCCTTGGGCTGCCTCAAGTTAGGGTGGCGAGGACTATAGATATATATGTTTATATAAACATGAGTAAAAAAACTATTTTCCATCCCTTAAACTTTTGTTTATTTTAGGATAAAGTTCAAGATTGAAACACCCTCATACAACTCTTATAAACTACAAGGACACTTTGTACAGTTTTGTCAAAGTAGGTAAAAAATGAATTTAATCAGTAAATCACTATGCTTGATGAGCTTAATCTTACATCTACACAAACACAACTGAAAAAAGATTAACAAACTTATCCATACAACATTGCACAAATGCTGTGTAAATGTTTACACAATTAAGTTCACCCTAGATCTGGCAAGAATCTCTCAGACGGATTTTACATGTATCATTAAAATGATTTTTGTACTTCAAACATTAGTTTAACTTAATAACCCATATACCAAAAGAAAGATGATATTAAGGGAACAGTTCAGCAGAGAACCTGCAATATATTATCAGATTAGATATTGATATGTATAGATTTTTATTCGGTTCACTATTAATATCGCATCAAATTTAATTTATGATATATATCAAAGTAATAACAAAAGTATTACTTTTAAGTAGTTAATTTTATCCTTAGTTTGGAAAAAAAATTCTCCATTTCCTAAATGCAATTACCAATTTAGCCCTAGATTTTAGTTCCTATGTACATTTACATTGCCCACAATACAAATGCATTATTCTTAATTTTTTTCCTCTATAGTTATTTCATTGAAATAAAGTCACAAATTTTGTCATTAAACTATTGAAAATTAATTGAAAACATATTGTTATAATCATATCCAGTGTTGTTTAATAAAACAGAAAATGTAAATTGTTTGTACTTTTCTTGTAAATCTAATTTTTTATTGCGGCTTTAATGTAAAAACTACAAGAACTGCTTTAAATCTCTGCCAGCTCACAGGTTTGTCCAGTCTGCCAGATCTAGGGTTAAGGTGGCAAATTTACACCAGGTTTTAAGCACCTTCAGGGCCATATTCTTGCAGCTTTTCTTCTCCTGCGTAGCACTTTGGACACACAGTCAAGTCCATGAGGAAGACCGTCTACAAAAAGATCAAAGGCAAAGATCAAACATCGTATCATGGATTTGGCTCATACTTAAAAAGGTGTTTTACAGGCAATTAAAACCAGGGATAAAAATATAGTTACTTCTCAAATCTTGATCCGAACAGCTGTTCGCTATTTCATTGATGATTATGTGAAAACATTGTGAGAAAACTTGACAAAAATCGCACAAAATTGGGGTTTTAAACGTTCGTAAGTTTTTTTACAAAGTAGTGAGGCCATATTTTAATAGCTAAAGACACTTTCGCCAATCCAGTGAATACATTAAAATGATTCGAGGATCTTGATAGGTACTCTCGTTTTTCAGGAGAAGGCCGCGTAAAATGGCTTTTGGACCGTGACAGACGGAAGACAGACAACAACGGAATTGAGATAATAATTGATGATTGAGATAATAACGGAATAATTGAGATGAAACTTGTTTCGGATTCTTGAATGTATAAAACGTGAAAATAATCTAAAAATTGATGATTTTGAGCAATGTACAGACAAAACTCTAATTTTATTTATATAGATTAGTACCTGTGGTGATTTTTATTAGAAATTTATTGAAATAAATAAACAGCAAAGTTAAAAACCATCCAACCAGTGTTTTATTTAAAAAGTACGTAGGCCTATTTGATTGGCTCTGTTTTCTGAACTAAAATATCTATTTCTTGATCTATTTTTAGTTCCTGGTTTCGAAACATAATTTGGCAAAACAATTATTTATTCATTAAACAACTTGATCTAAAAATAATTTCTAAACATTGGAGGACAATTTTAATCATAAAAAACCTTTTGAATTCTAATAAACCTAGCTGCCGTACCTGTGTTTTACATCGGAGATGATTTTGAAGAGAAAAAGTTTGATACACGTCACATATTTCAAATTCCACTCCAAACACGTCATGTTAATACGTTTACTTCCTTAAATTAAGAAAGTCACAATCTCCAATTAACAGGTCCGTAGCAAAAGTTAAAAGTTTCACAATTCGAATCGTTTCTACCTTTAGGACCGCAAAATCAAAGCACTGCATTGACAGCATTTACAGCTGACTTCGTTTAACATTCTGTTATCTACATTCTTCAAAAATGTAAACATTGTGAAACTTTGGAATCCCATGGGGCGTAACTCAAAGAAAACACGTTAAAAGTAATCGGTATATGTGTTAACCAGGTACAGGGCTACCTCTTGAATTTATATCTATATAAATAAAATTAGAGTTTTGTCTGTACATTGCTCAGAATTATATACGTTTAGGTTATTTTTACGTTTTATACATTAAAGAAGCAGAAACGAGTCTTATCTCAATTTCTGTCTGTCTGTCTGTCTGTCCCTTTGTCTGTAACACTCAAGATGGCATTTTACGCAATCTTCTCCGTGAAAACCAGAGTACATATCAAGATCCAAGTCATTTTAATGTATTCACTGGATTGGCGAGAGTGTCTTTAGTGATTTAAATATAGCCTCACTACTTTGTAAATAAAATTACGGACGTTCAAAAATGCAGTTTTGTGCGATTTTTGTCAAATTTCCGTTCAATTTTTATCACATAATCGTCTATGAAATAACGAACAGCTGTTCGGATCAAGATTATTTTTTCTAGCTGTCAATGACATGTTTACAAATGTTGTTTACAAATACCGCAACTATTTCGAATCACGTTTTGAAAGCAAATCCCAACCAAGTGAGATTAAAAACGTTTTTCTTACATAACGGTTTTAATTAATCGCAAGTGCAATAATATAGTCTAATAGTGTAACCAAAAATGAAATTAAATAACTAGACATCGTCCAAATCGGAACCAGAAATTCTTTGAGTATAAAATGTTTCTTGAGTTTTGACAACCAGAAAGAAGAAGACCTTGAATCAGTGTTGTATAGGGCTGTGACACTGAAATGATCATCGCCAATAGCTTACAAAAAAGGTTTCCACTCATTGACGGCGCTTCAATGGCGGTTGTGTAAAGTTTAAAGTAAAAAATCACAACTGCAGTGGGTGATTGTAACAGAGGTTTAACAGAGGAAGTGCTAAACTCGCTTTTCCAATGTGTCACTTTCTGTTTCTACTCACCGTGTGATGCAATCGCTGGACCATACAGCCAATAGGCCCATAGCTCATATCTTGGGTACGTAAGCCTACATATTTATTCATAACAACCTTTTTGACGACGATCCTTGATACCGGTACTTTTCCATAGAATACATGGCCTACCTACTTAAAAAATAAAATTACAAATGACCAAAACCCCAACATTGTGTGATTTTCGTCACATTTCCTTCTAATGTTAATAGATATACTAATCATTGTTTAGAGAATGCGTAATCTATTAAATAACAAAAAGTTGTTTGGGTAAGGTTGCTTTTTTTCAAACTGACACCGATAAGTTTACGCTATAACTTTTTACGAGAAAATCCAAAAGCAAGAGATCAATAACCTCGGGACTAGATATTAATGTATTTAATTGGTCCAATTTACTATAGTTCTTAGGTAGGTTCTTACGTAGGTACTGGTTCTTTTCCTTAGAACCGGTAGTTTACAAATTTGATATCGTTGGTGTTGCACCTTATTTATTAGAGCCGTCCGTATTCAATTTAAGTGATGTCTTAACTCTGTATAGTTTTGCTTTTTCTGTCTGGATTCCAAATCTTAGCTTACCCGGTATGCTAAGAAAATGATAACCTATTTGAGTAAAACATTTGTTGGGCAAACCATCATGAATTGTTTACGCCTTTATATTGTTTATGTATCAATAGTTCGTGGCCTTTGTTGGATTGTTGTATTGTGTTGTTTTGTTGTATGTTGGTAACGCATTAATGTCCTTATTTCTCAGTGTTTCACGGAATGGACAAGAGCACCTTTGATACTGAAAATGTCAACCGGAATAAAGAGTTAAATGGTGAGGTTGAGGTAGTACTTTAAATACGTTTAAGTTAACCGATGTGGAAAGTAACTTTCAATTATAGGCCTACTTTAGGGCTACGCTTCATGGATCTATAAAACATTTTTTAGTTTAATCATTGGACTTATGGACCAACACGATACGGGTGACATTTAATTGCGAAGCATTTATTTTGGCTTACTGTCAGATACTGTATTTGCGAAGGTTTATATATAATAGTTTTGCCAGCATATCTGCAAATGTGCAAACTAATTGCTGTTCTTAATCTTAATATAAGAAGATTTCAACTGACTACTATAAGATCCCCGTGCGTAGAACGGGCACACAGCTAGTAGATAATAAATCGAAAAATAAAGAAATATAAGTTGATTGATTATTGGCTCTTACAAAAGGGTAAACAATCAAGGAACATGATATGATTAAGTAACCACACATCACTGAGTCTATATCTTCATTCTTTCTTGTAAAAATCGCTTTGATTGTGGCTATATAAAATAGGGAAGTAAGATTTCACTGTACAACGAGCTCAAAAAGCTCGAGAACCAGCAATAAGATGGAAATAACCGGCCGAACCTTTAAGGCGGGTTACACACCGGTATCGCGGATATGATGTCGCCGATATTTTTCGCGTCCGCGACATGCCCCTCGAAAACCAACCTATGTTAACTTATGGAGCTTTACACACCAGTGTCGCAGACACGTTGCCTGCGACTCGTGTCGCAGACGCGTGTCTCGAGCGAACCAACCGGTCGGTGTTTGGACAGACATGTCTCGTGTCTCTTGGGCCCGCGCATGCGCAGAACACGTTTCTAGTAGTGTTTGCGCTTTATTACTTAATTTATTGCCTTATGGTGTGAAATGTAGTATTGTGATATTAAATACTTCAATTTACAACATAAGGAAATTACGTAAGTACTGTAATACAATTAATTACAATGTATTATGGAATGATTACCATGAAGTTATCTTTAATGTTTTTGTAGAAAGAACAGCAGCAACAACACATCATCTTCTTATGACGATGACATTATTTAAAGTGATGAATGTTGTGATTCCTTCACTCTCATGTCGCCAGCACGTGCCTCTTCCCATGGTTGCATTTTATTATATGTCGCAGACAACATGTCCGCGACATCAGAAATATCGGCGACATCATATCCGCGATACCGGTGTGTAACCCGCCTTAACCATCCACTGGCTCGCTAGTCGCTACCCCAGGTCGGTCGGTAGCCGGGTAGCCCATCAATGGAACCCGTTAGGCCCACCCCGACCTCTCGCCACAAGAGAGACAAGAATTTTGCCTTGTTCCACGCGCCTTTGATTGTTTGAGGCGGGAAAACTATTTGTGTGCTACGGCCCGCGCAACACAGGATATTGTTTTCGTATTAGTTGGCCTTTTTTCAAGATGACCGTGACTGTTAGCTTATTTTATGGATCCCTTGGAGAATAATTCAAAACTACAAAGAACATTTCTAATCCCACAGTATACTAGCTATTTAAATTATAAACACTTTGGTGTTTGAAAAATATTTTTGGACGATACATTTTGCAGCTATTTGAAATCATCCAAGATGGCCGCTTGCCTCCAAGGACTCAACAATAGGCCTAATTGTGCGACTATAAAGCAATAACTTCCCACCTTGCGCTTGCGAATTAGTTCGGTACATATTTGTATCCACAGTTGGCAGGACGACCATTAAGACGACCAAAGATTACATTGGCTTTTAGGTATTTAATCTGTAGAATAGTACTGTAATTGTTAAGTAATCTGGAAGACAATTAATTAAAATGAAGTGCGAAAGATTGGTTATGAGAGTGCTCAATGCCTGAAGCATAATCCGTTTGTTTGAGGTGCGGATTTTCAAGCTTGTAGAACAAATAAATATCACAAAGTAGAAGGGCAGGGGTGAAAGTGACTGAAGTGACGGGATACCCGGTGGATTTTCAGTGACTGGATTCCAGTGGTATGCGGTAAAATATATAGTGACTGGCTTAGCAGCACAAATTTTACGTGACTGGCTTTCCCATGCAAATGCGGAGGTGACTGCATTAGCATAGCATTTTTTACGTAATTATATTTTAGTAATTTTAAGAAAAAAAGATATATACGTTCAGATATGTCTAGGCTTAAGATATTTACCAATATATATTATATATATATCATAGTCTAGAAATATATTGGGGGGTGCAACTGGCTGACTTCCAGTGTATATTTCATGTGACTGGCTTCCCGGGCTCGGCCGTGTATATATATATATATATTTGTTTGGCAGTGATAAACTCAGACACCGCTGAACCGATTCGCCACGAAACTTGGTACATACGTGTAGAATTTCATGGAATAGGTTTATACACCATCAATTTCGTGATCCGTCCAATCGGCTCCGCCCCAGTGGCTCTGGAGTTTCCCATGTTAACCTTATGAGAAATGGAATTAATGAATCTTAACAGCTGTTTCAATTAAACAAGTTGGTTCTGTTCTATGATGTTCAATACAGGGTTGCCACCAAAGTGAGATAAAAAAATTCATGCATAATTCAAGGTTTTCATTGGTAGTTTTGAAAAATTCATGGGGTATATGCTCGCACAATTTCACCATAAAAGAGTGTTGCCTAGTTCAGAATTGTACATTAATTTATCGACAATATGTAGTTTTGTGTACTACTATCAAATAAAACACATTTCATGCGTTTATTTTAGAGTTAAAAATAAGAATTTAATATAATTTATCCAGTCTAAAAAAGTAAAATCACAGATGAAAAAGGATATTAATAAAAATCTTGTGCGTGATAATAGGCTACGATGTAATTATTTAAAAAAATTGAAACATCTGATTTAACAACATCATAGGCCTAATGATAAATTCAAACGTTAGAAGAAATAATAAATTAAAAAATAAGTCGGATTGGTAGTTAGGTCTAGGCCTAACCTAAAAAACATTGCATCCAAACATAAAAGGTTTAACTAGGCTAGTTAATCCAGCAATGGCCTAGAACTTTACTGTCTAAACATCAAATTAAGATAATAGGCTACTATAAAAACAAATGTTAAGAACATGATCAAGAAACGGTTAACTTAGTAATGGGCCATATCTAGGCCTACTAAAACGCACAAATGCACTTTATTACTTTATACTGTAACACAGTAGGCTAGCCTACATTGTAATCCAAAGCTGAATCTAGGCTAAGTTAAGCCTGAACCAACTTTTATTTATTGAGAAGATTAAAGGTTGCCGACTGACTGATAAAAACACTCTAAAAAGGTAAGATTATGTAAATAAATATTTAGTTAAAGCTAAGAACGAAACAAAAGTTATGGAATGTATGTAAGTTTAGACATAGGCTAACTTACATTAAGTAATAAAAAAATAATTAATTGCATTACAGAAAAGGTTAAAATAAACTTTGTTAGGAGGATGTTTCTTCAGATTGGATCAGTTTATATATTATTATTTGCCTACACAGGTTTAAATCACAGTTAAAACAATTATTTAATTAAATTTACATCTCATTAGTTAGATTCGTATTGACTGAAAACACCTAGTTATATGCTTCAAAAAAACATTTACCACATTTAGGCTACCTTCCTCAGAACGAAATCACCATTTTTCAGCACAACATTGACTTCTTGCAACTTAGGCCTAAATAAATAAACTTAATCTCACGTTGTAACACATTTACTCAACACTGACAGTAGTTTGAAATGACGACATATTTGACCAAAACAAACACAGAAGACGATTAAGTTCCAGCCGGCGCAAGCCATTTTGACCTTTATGGCAAGGCAAGGTACTTCTTATTTTAACGTTGTAAAGTATCGGAAGTATAATATATCAGTAATAAAATATATTTAATCTGAACACTTGTTCCACTGAGTGTTGGGTAATCAATTATAAGAAGCACAAAACTGAATCACGAGTGCAACAAGTGATCTTACTGTCCAGTCTGTCAACCACTACTTCAAACGTTTGGTTTGACTCGTTTCTAAGTTTCAGATCAGTTTAAAACTTTTAGGTTATGGTTACACTGTATTTCCTTCCACACGAACACTAGAGTAGAAAGTAGAGAATGAGAGCGAGCATCAATTCCAATTGTCGATGATTTCGAAACATCGATGTCTTTTCTATCGATGTTCGAAGTTATTTGTTTACATCGATTGTAGATTACCGAACCGATGATTTGGTTTGTTACATCGGTCTTTTAGACCAACAAAAGTAATGAAATATTGATGTTTTCCGTAACTGAATTGTATTGGTTTTAGGTTAATTGGCTGTGTTGGTTTATTTAGACCAGACGAGAAACTCGGAACAAACATCGATGTGATCGATGTTTTAGCTCCGAAAGCATCGATTTTATCGGTGGATCGGTACTCGGTAGAGATGGGCGTTATAACATAACAGGATGAATAACAGTGTTGCGGCCACGGCAACGTTATCGCGGCAACACGTTGCGGAGAACTCCCTGTTATTATAATAACGTATCTATCTAAATGTTGCAGGAAAGCCGCGCGACAACGAAAACGAAAACATGCATTGCCATTAGTGCCGTTGCCGCAACGCTACCAGAGCAACGATAACTTCTGAAACGAACTAGAATAACGCATCCTGTCTGGACAACGCGGCAACGCCCGACTCCCGACTACAACTGAAAACTGAACTGCAACTGATCAACCGACAATGATAACTGAACGTCGCAACACCGACCGACCGGCGGACAACGGTTTAAGCGGCAACGAGTTGGCAATCGTTTGAAATAACAGGTTGCCGCAACACGTTATTGGGCAGCTGCGTTATCGTTATAACCGTTGCCGGAAAACAACGATAATTCCCATCTCTAGACTACTCGGCTGACGTCGGTTACGATCGGATTTGACCTTGAATAAACTACGCAATCGTTTCTGTTCGTGGCATGGCAACAAAACTATCTCACACTCCCACTTTGACGTTTTATCTCGGTGTTCATTTCGAGAATGGTTTTAATACGGAGTATTTGATTCAGCACATTTAGGGGTTTTGGCTGAATTGTTAATAATGATTTTGAGAATTCATGGTCCAATGACGAAATTCACGCATAATTCACGCACTTTTTCATGGTCACCTAAATTCACGCATAATTCACGCTTTTCAAGGTTTTCATGGCTGGTGGCAACCCTGCAATAGCATTTAAGTTACGGATTACCAACAGGTTGCAGCACTATTATTTCTTTTACATTTATGACAACAGCTAATTTGCAACCAAAAGGTGAGTGAGCGTAGCGAACGAACTTCAACCCGGAGGCGAGTTAGCGTAGCGAACGAGCTAACCAGAAGGCAAGTGAGCGCAGCGAACGAGCTCCAACCTAAAGGTGAATGAGCGTAGCGAACAAACTTCAACCAGGACGTGATTGAGCCATGCGAACGAGATCATCTTGAAAATTAAGAAGTTAAACGGGGCAAAGCCAGCGGGTTACAGCTAGTAATCTATATATATAAAATGCAACTATGTTTGTTTGTTTGTCCTTTATGGACTCCGAAACCGCTCGACAGATTGTAATGAAACTTTCAGGCATTGTTAGGCATTATTCAAGGATGGTTTGTGTGAAGTTTGGTGCAGATCCGTCAAAAGGGCTCCGCCCCAGTGGCTCTGGAGTTTCACATGTTAACCTTATGAGTACTCATATTTAAATGGAATTAAAGAATTTTAACAGCTGGTTCAACTAAACAATTTGATTCTGTGATGTTCAATAGCATTAAAAAGTTAATAGGTTTACCAACAGGGTGCAGCACTATTTTTTTTTTATGACAACAGCTAATTTGCAACCAAAAGGTGAGTGAGCGTAGCAAACTTATGAAGTTAAACGGGGCAAAGCCCGCGGGTACAGCTAGTAGGCTACTACTTTAAGTTTAATAATAATAGCGTTAAACCCCACTGTGTAGTTGAAGGCTCTGTCCCAATTTAATTACAGTATCTTAATATAAATCAATATTGCATTGTTTTATTTCACCCGACCAGCCGACGGCCGACCTTGGGACTCATGGTATAGACAATGACTTCAAATATGCACGTGTTGACGTGTCGCCCCTCCCCCACCCACCACCAACCCTTACCCCAATCACTCCTTTCTCCCACGGCAGTCTCAGCTCAGCTTAGTTTGATGAGTGATTACAAGTTTCACTATTAATTAATAACATATATAGTAGGCCTACTTTTGATAGGTTTTGATATTTTTTACATTAATTGTATTGATTTAATTATCAAAAACTAAAAAAGATTTTCATAAAAAATTTAAGTGATTTAATCCCTGATTCCTGACTCTAGCAATTTTGTAAGGCAGTACCTATATCCTTTAGGGTGTTTGTTGTTGGGAATGGGAATTAAAACGCAGATAGCAAAGCAACTTTGTATAACGAACATCACTTATTATGTGTTTTTTTTTGGGGGGGGGGGGACGCCTGACAACATCCCGCCCCAGGCACCAATAAACCACGCGACGGCCCTGACATTATGTAAGTTATATCAATCGATGAATCTATATTAACAACTCAATCTTACCTTAGGATGGGCTGGGCAAGGAGTCTGTTTTCGTCCGATCAGAGTATGGCTACATTCACTGCACACCAATAACCCCTTTTTCCTTTGGCAGATGCAGTTTTCTTGCATTGGCTGTGGCTTTCTCTCTATTCTTGTCATGTTTATTTGTCTAGATCTTTCTTTCCAAATAGGTGGTTTTCTACAATAAAATGAAGGAAGATTATCAGCAGATTGTCAGCTGTTTCAATTACCTACACAAGTTGGTTCTATAACTTAATATTGAATAGCATTTAAAAGTAAGTTAGGTTTACCCACAGGGTGCAGCACTATTATTTTTTTCTATTTATGACAACATCTAATTTGAACCACACCACCGAGGCTTATGGCTCTACTCCGTATTGTTGCGGTAATGGCATTCTCTCAAGGGAAGAGATCTGACATATGACGTCATCGAAGGCTCTTCTATAACTCCCTTGAGTAATACCCAATAGGTGGGCCTAAGCCCTAATCAGGATATAACAGCTGTTAACTTAAGGGATCTATTTAATTAATTACCATACACTACCTTAATCGTTTCTCTATCAAGTTAACTTAGCTATTTTGCTTAGGCCTAGCTCAATAATTATTGTTACTTAAGGCTAATAAGTTAATTAAGAGGCTGATTACCGGCCAATAACTTACTCTTTTCAGTACTTATTCAGGACCCAGACCCCAGCTTTAACGTTCTAAAATCACTTTTAAACTATTCTAGGACATCAATACTAACCTTTAATAAAGAATTTTTTGGCGCAGAGGACTCGTTTTATTAATAATTAAATACCTATATAAACAACAATCCTAACTCACTAGGGAGCCGGTGGGAATTGGGGGTTTTGGGTGGGGGAGATAAAACATGGTGGGGGGAGATAAAACATGGTGGGGAGAAAAGGGTAATTTGACGGGTAAAAGGGTAATTTATAGGTAAACCAGCAAGAATGGGAAATTAGTCAATACTTAGCCGCCGACGACGACGACAAGCAGAGCCAGCAGAGACAGGAAGACCATCAGAATTGTATTGTACCATATTATGATATAAATAAAAACAATAACAAAGTAAAAATAAAGTTGTTTGTTTATTTTATCCTATATATTTATTCAAAAAATGGGTTTAAAAATATTTAAACAGGTCAATAAAAAGTGGTGTAACATCTATCACCTGTGCGAATAGCCTATCCTTAAGTTGCCTCTAAAAACGTGAAGTTAAGTTTTCAGTCATCTTTTGTTTGAATATAGTTTTATTTATTCAAGTTCTTTAAAAACGTACACCGATCGTAAGTGAATTTTTACATTCAAAACATCAATCAAACATATCATAACCTATTTCCATGTTTGTTTACATTGAAAATAAAAAATATTTAGAAACGATATATTGAACCGAATCTATATCGATATTTCTGCAGACATATGTTACAAATACATAGAGAAAACAAACTCCTCAAGGAGTATGGAATTAATAATTAAATAAACATATTTATGGAATTAACCCTCCGAGTGTCATGCGTCGCTGCAGCGACGCGTAACGCACTTTGTATAGTGTCGTGCGTCGCTGCAGCGACTCGCGAACACTGTTTACGGCGAAGGCTCTATGACTAACTGAATCGGACTGTACTGGATTGAGTTAGGTATCGTTCTGTCCGTAATATTCTAAGCTTTCTCCAGAGGTCTGTCTCTAAGCACTATTGTAGTAGACAGCTGACTGAGCTGACGTGCGTGTATTTGTAAACAGCTAGGTTACCCTCGGACCGATGACTGATGTGTTTTATTACGTTTATCATTGTTTTAGTGTTAAAAATCAAAAGTAGTGATATACGTGGTGCATTATAAGAAGATTTAAGTGGTTTTGAAGTGCTGGTTGATGATCCTGAAGAAGTAGGTAGTGATATTGATGTAAATTATCAGCCAGATTCCTAGCTATGGTTGGGCTATGCATTCTTAGCTAAACGCTATGTACTGAAATCTGTTTTTTGCCCATAACTTTTTTATTTGCAAATCTACTTCCTTATATTATTATAGATTTGTAATCCTCATAAAATTTAGAACAAAGTGGCTATTTTCAAATATTTATAGGCCTATAATTTATACAATTTCATTGAGCGCAAACTTATTTTTTGTTGAAAATTTTCGAAATTATACATTTTTTAACCTAAAAATTTTTTTTTTTTTTTAAATCTTCCTTATGTTTTATATATAATATTGAAGCCCAAGATTTTCCAAACAAAATGGTATATAGAACAGTATAATTAACATTGTTTTTAAGCTTCTCAGATCAGTTTTAATAAAACCTTGCAAATGAGCAAAAAATAGGCTGACATTAAGGCCAAAACACGTGACACTCGGAGGGTTAACCAACACACAACAGTGAACAGTGGCAAACAGCGGGTAAGAAAAAACATTTAAAGCGTGATGGACTAAAGCCCAGTATTAATTCTAAGCATATTGGTTCCACTAAACAACAGTCTCTTCCAATCATCGGGACCAATAAAAATCTAGACTCTACAAAGGTTCGTGCGGTAGGTAAACTTTCATGGATTTTTGTTTCCAGACTCGCCGTAGATTGCGTGAAGGAAGATATTTCTGACTTTCTTAACAAATCTGGTATCCAGAGTGATGTGGTTCCTCTCAAACCTAAACACAATTCCTACACTTCTTTTAAAATAGGTATTCCTGACAACCTAACCTCAAAAGTGTTGAATGAATCCTTTTGGCCAGAGGGTGCACTCGTTAAAGAATTTGTTACTAAATCTAGATTTCAACGTAACTTTATAAACTCTCAAACTTTTTTAGGGAGTCGGCAGCCAAAGTTAGCACAGCCCTAAACAACATGGAATTCCTAAACTTTTGCTTACCATTTTTAAATGTCCAGTGTCTATGCTACACCCGTGTTATGGAACTTGAAATGATGCTCACTGATAACAAATACAAAATATTATGCTTGTCGGGTCACTGGTTGAATGATGAACATATTAAGCTTGTGAACATTAAGGGTTATTTTTATGTTTCAGCTTTTTGTCGTTCTCAACGCAGGCAAGGCGGAGTTACTGTTTTTGCTTCCCTAGAACTTAGTGACTCATTTATTGTAATCAATGTAAATAGTTTTTGTTTAGAGTTACATCATGAGTTTGTCTGTGTTCATTTCCCGGCTATGAACATTATCCTTATTGGTGTCTATAGGTCCCCTGATGGTGATCTAAATATGTTTTTGTCTAGCTTAGAGAACCTTATTTTGTCCCTAGGCAACAAGAGGGCAAAAAACCATATTATCCTGGGTGGTGACATGAATATTAATGTGTTGAAACAAAACCGTTTGTCTGAAGATTTTATAAACTTGTTAAAATCACTGAATCTTTACTGTACTGTCTGGGTGCCGACTCGTGAGAACTCTTGTCTGGACAATGTTGCCACAGATCTTCCTCGTGAAGATTTTAAAGTAGAGGTGGTGAAACATGCCATAGGTGACCATGATGGCATTCAGTTTAGTCTCGGTATCCGTCTGTCCAAGAATAAAGATCCTTATATTGCTATGACTTATCGACCAATTACTCTTGATAAAACATATCACTTTATAGTTGCTCTCAACTCAGTTGATTGGAATATTTTACTTGCGGGTAATGCTAATGTTATTTTTAGTAATTTTTTAAGAACATTTATTTTGCTCTTTCAAGAATCTTATCCTAAAAAAGTGTCTAGACCGAAGAATACAAAGCATCCACTGGCTCCAGAGTGGAAATCAGAGACTATTGTAATATTGAGAAGATGGTTGCTTCTTTCTTACGATATTTATAGACAAGAAAAAACCCTTGAAGCCAAGAGGAGGTATCAAGCGATAAAGAAAGATTACCAGGTGAGTTTAGTACGGTCAAAACAAGTGAACACAATGCCAATTTCATTGAGTCCTCTCAAAATTCTTGTGCTGCCGCTTGGTCTGTCATCAAAAAAGAGGGGGCCCCTGCAAAAGCAAAACCAACTACTAGACTTTCTGCTGAGGAGCTGAATGATTTCTTCATTAATTCTGTCCAACAGACTCGGGATGCAATTGGTACTCCACCAACCCCCGCTGTAAACCTCCTAGACCAGCATCCTAGACCAACATGTTCTTTTAACATTGAACCTGTCTCTTGTGAGAAAGTGCTATCTGTTGTACATAAGATGAATAGCTCAAAAAGTAAGGATGTTTTTGATCTCTCTGCAATCTTAATTAAGAATGTGATTTATCATATTTTAGTTCCACTCACCTATTGTATCAATGTTTGTATCAAGGAGGGTGTTTTTCCAGATGTCCTAAAAACAGCCAGAGTAGTCCCTGTCCATAAAAAGGGGAACCATAATGTGCCTGAAAATTTTAGACCTGTATCTATTCTCCCTGTGTTTGGTAAGATTTTTGAAGGTATAATTAAGGATCAAATGTTACCTTATTTTGAAAGTAATGGACTGCTTGTGTCAGCCCAGTATGGTTTTAGATCAGGCCGTTCCACAATTGATGCAGTTGAAGTTCTGACTGGGGTTGTTTTAAAATCAATTTGAGAGGGGAGGCTTTGCTGGGGCCACAATGTGTGACCTCAGCAAGCCTTTTGACACCGTGGACCACAAAATTTTGCTTGACAAACTCCATTTTTATGGAGTTAGGGGTAAGGGTTTGGACTTACTGGGATCATGCTTGGGCGGGCGCAGACAGTTTGTCTCTGTAAATGGTCAGTCCTCTGTTGTCAAATCTTTAACTCATGGCATCCCACAGGGGTCTGTCCTTGGGCCCTTGCTTTTCAACACAATGATAAATGACCTTTCTTTGCATTTGGGAGAGGGGGTTGTTTGCTATGCAGATGACACTACTCTGATTGGGGTAAATGATAACTTAAATGTCCTGCAGGGCACTATGTCTCAGACTCTCCAAATGGCCTCGGCGTGGTTCCGAGCTAACTTTCTCTTCCTGAATGAGAGTAAGACTCAGTCCATAATATTTAGTCTTAGACAGCTTAAGCAAGATGTCACAATCGTTAAACTACTTGGATTAATGTTGGATCCTAAGCTGGATTGGAATAGTCACATATCTTTTGTATGTAGTAGACTTTCCAGGGTGATTCACTTGCTCAGGAACTTGAAGAACTCTGTACCCACTGAATGGCTAAGAACTGCCTACCTTGCCTTTTTTCAGAGCATAATTCTTTATGGTTTAAGACTTTGGGGTGGCACTCCGGGAGTCAAGAGGGTTTTGACGCTCCAAAAGGCGGCAGTCAGAATCTTGGCAGGTGCTGATTTTCTAGACCACTGCAAACCTATCTTTATTTCTGAATCCGTTATGACAGTGTACAGCTTATATTCAGGAGTCTCTTCTGTGTACTAAGCAGGAGTCAGGCTCTCTCGAACTCCGAAGTGATATCCACCCTCACAATACTAGGAGGAAGGACGACTTGAATGTACCTTATGTTAGATTGAGAGGTCCAATCTAGCTATTGTATACAGAGATATAAGTTTTTTAACAAACTCCCTTGTACAGCTCGGAACCTGCCGGAAGCAAAATTCAAAATGGGGATGGAATCTCTTCTGTTGGTAAATCCGATTTACTCATTCAAAGAGTATTTTGAAATTTAACCTGGCCAAGTAAGTAAGTTTTTTTAGCCAATGAGTGCCAATGTGTGATGATAAATAAGTTTTTTTTTTTCAATTCTCTGCATGGTGTGTTGCAGGCTTAGGCTAAGATTTTGATGCATTGATGTTTCCTTGTACATATTATGCTTTCAGGAAATAAATCATTCTCATTCTCTCATTCTCACAAGTTGTTACTCGTTTATAGTGTTTACAGTAGTTCATGTTGGTGACACTGGGTGCGCTGGTGTCTACAAAATCAGATTTATTAATAGGGTTATTTATTTGTTATTTAGTTTCATGGTTTGTACTTTACTGTTTGGTTGTATATCTTTGTAACGAGTTCTCTTATAAAACCGATTTATGAAATCATACAGCAAGTTTAATTGGTTTGGTTAGTTTAGAACAGTTTCATTTCATAATGAACAATTATTTTTTCCTCATGAAATCATACAGCAAGTTTGGTGGGTTTGGTTAGTTTAGAACAGTTTCATTTCATAATGAACCATTATTTTCCCTCTGGAAATCATACAGCAAGTTTGGTTGGTTTGGTTAGTTTAGAACAGTTTCATTTCATAAGGAACAATTTTTTCCCTCATGAAATCATACCAAGTTTGGTTGGTTTAGTTAGTTTAGAACAGTTTCATTTCATAATGAACGATTATTTTTTCCTCTGGAAATCATACAGCAAGTTTGGTTGGTTTGGTTAGTTTAGAACAGTTTTAGCGAATTTCCCTATAGGGAAGTAGCTATTACCGTAGGTCTCATGGTAAGACCTAAGCCCGGGACCGATTTACTTTTTCATTTTGATGTCCCCAGAGGCCAAAAACACCATTCGTTCAAATTTTTATATATCTATATATAGAGATATATATACATATATATATTATATATATATATATATATATATATGTCCATCCGCACGATAACTTGAGTAATTTTTGTCCGATTTTGATAAAATTTGGTTTGAAGGTGTAAGGCGGGATAAACTTGAATGAGTTCGCGAACCAGCATGATCGGACTATGGAAACGGGGGTTTTATGGGGTAAAAATAGGTTTTTCTCATTTTTGACCCTAAACACAAAATTTCACAATTTCTTTTTAAACCATTTTGTAGAGCTTAAAAAAACAAATAATTTAGTATATTGAAGCGTTATTATGCGCCTAATTGTTACGGAGAAAATTAAAAAAAATTGTAATTTTAAAATTCCCATGTTATTCTTATGGAGAATAAGTCAACTGTTGTAGTTTGCTTGTTTATGAACATATTTTGATCAAATTTGGAAAATACATTAATTTCTTACCAAACCACAGTACCTTTTAATATTTTACATTAAAAAAACTTGTTTACCCTCCCTGTTGCAGCAAACCTAAGTACTCATTAAACTAATTCTGTTTAAATAGGGAATAAATGTGATATTTTTAAGGAGACATTTTAGTTTAAATCCAATCAGAAGATGGAAATTCGCTAAGTCTGCAGGTTTGCTGCGGCGGGGGTATTTTTTCATAATCAACAATTATTTGTTTTCTGAACAAGTGGGTGTTCATAACATCTACATGTTGAAATCTTAACTGCAAAGTACTTTGCTATTAAAAACGGGATTTTACTATAAATACAGAGGGAATTAAGGTTAAATTGAGGGAATTCTAGAGGTAATTGTGGTACGGTGACCTGTCACTGCAGATAAAACGGATCTCAACAGATGATGTAAGTTAATTGTGCAGATTTCTGATTGACTGATGATTTCTTTCGTGTAGTAATCTGATTGGCTAGTGGTTTCGTTGTTAGTTGTTTGTTTAGAACTGTCTCCATGACTCCATGTTGTTAGTTCAAAGTGAAGTAGTGACAGAGGAGGACGTAGCTCAAATTTGTGATTAATTTTCATACTGATTGGGGTCGGAAAATCGCGTTTGGACATTATGTAGAAAACGGGGTGATTCCTGGTGAAATATGTGGATAGGCCTACCTATAAATATGTTTTTGTTGGACGAAGTGATTTTAATTTTCGTTGTAGGCTAGTTGCTGTTGCTGGTTGGCTATTGGCCAACCAAAGACATGTTGCTCTCCGTGCGTGCCGGTTTTGGTTATCTTTGAGTGAGCAGTAACGAGTGCATATTCCTTGTGAATTTTTCACATCGATGTAGTGAATCCAACATTCTTAAAGTGTGGAATTGTGTAAAATTGTTACTTATTGAGGTTTTGGAGGAACTGTTGTAAGGGTCGGTTTTATTAAATTCCAGTCAATATTTGGGACTGGAATTGCTTTCCCCCCAATTATTATCCTCCAAAACTTCATTTTATACACAATTTCACTTCAGGAAGTGTTTTAAGCTGGAGCCTGGGGTCGTAAATTTTTACCCTCTTTTCATCCACCACTTAGCCTAGCCTAAGTTAAGTTAAGATAGTACATGCACGTAGATAGTACCTAGGCTACACTAGTCTTAGACCTAGGCCTACCGTAAGTCAAATAGCCTAATAGGCCTAACTTATCAAGAATCAAGAATTTTCATTTCCATCAAATGCGGTTACATTGCTGGAAAACGTCAGTCAACTATAGCTAAAATGAAAACTAAAATAAGACAATGGACTTAGCCTATTCTTGGTCTTCAGTTGTAGGGTAGGCCTAGGCTAAATAGGTATCACCAGAAACTAGATAATGAGAATAGGCTAGTCAGCAAGATTTAAGCAACGGGTAAACGCCTAACAAGTTTCAGATGTTAGAAACATACAAAAAAATATCAATTACTTACTAACTTTACCTCACGTAGTGAAGTTGTTCTTCCTTTGTAGGGTAATGTCGCCTTCGTGACCTAACTGTGAACCAGAGTTAATTAATCAATTGATTCAGTGTTGGCCTAGGCTATTTAACTGTACAGTTTTAATAAATGGCTTCTTTGATACAAATTATATTGAGTTAGTTCTAGTTGGTCGACTCGTGGCGTGGGTCGTAGTTTTATAGTTTAAGCCGTTTCGTTCTAGCAGATTAATTGTTCTTCCTTCCTTCACTATCACTGCTTCTTCTTGTATCTTCTTGTAATGTAGTTGAAGGCCTGGCCTAGCACTTTAACAGCGATCTTCTTTCTTCTTTCCTATCTTTCCTTTCGTTCAATCAATCCAACCAAAATCCAAATTACAAACAAATTCAATTTGAATTGAATTGAAACTTAACTGGGACGGCGCTATTGGCATGTCTGTGAAACTGCCAATAAACCAACATTAAGCTATGACGTCACGTCAGATCAGTAGATCAAGAAGGCCGTGGCATCAAAACTTCCTAACCTCAAATGCATGTATCAAAACTTTCTAACCTCAAACACATGTGTCACATGTCAAAACTTCCTAACCTCAAATACATTTTATGTTTAAATTACACCTTTTGAGCAGTTATTAAGTGTTTGATTTACTAGTATACCATTTTTATGTTAATGCGGTGCCGAAATAAAGTGCAATGACCACTAATAACACTTGTTTTTATTCCATTGATATGTAGGCCTACTTCCACTAACCTCAAAGTGCATTTCACACTACAAACATACATCTGACTAGATTTATGTAGATTACTTTTATGGATTATGTTACATTATAAGTCAATACATGTGATAATAAAATAGCATGCCCATACGATGCTTATGATGGTTTCTATATGTGGTAACAGTTAGACCTGCTCCTTACCCAACTACCGATTTAACAGATTAAAAAAAAACAATTATATTTTAAAATTCGCTCGATAAATTTTCATTATTTTAATGGAGAATGTTATTTACACGTCTACACATGTTATAATAAAATGGCAAGCCCATTCGATGCTTATGATGGTTTCTATAGGTGGTAGAAGATAGGCCTGCTCCTTACTGAGCTACCTATTTTTCAGATAAAAAAAAAATATATTTCAAATTTGGCTCGATAAATTTTGATTATTTTTAAGGAGTATGTTATTTACACGTATACACGTGTCATAATTAAATGGTAAGCCCATTCAATGCTTATGATGGTTTCTGTATGAGGTAGAAGTTGAACCTGCCATTTATTAGACTACTGATGTTACAGATTTAAAAAAAATTATATTTCAAATTTGGCTCGATAAATTTTGATTATTTTTATGGAGTATGTTATTTACACGTATACACGTGTCATAATTAAATGGCAAGCCCATTCAATGCTTATGATGGTTTCTTTATGAGGTAGAAGTTGAACCTGCCATTTATTAGACCACTGATGTTACAGATAAAAAAAATATATTTCAAATTTGGCTCGATAAATTTTGATTATTTTTATGGAGTATGTTATTTACACGTATACACGTGTCATAATTAAATGGCAAGCCCATTCAATGCTTATGATGGTTTCTATATGTGGTAGAAGTTAGGCCTGCACCTTACTGTGCTACCGACTTTTTCAGATAAAAAAAATATATTTAAAATTTGGCTCGATATATTTTGATTATTTTTATGGAGTATGTTATTTAGACGTCTACACATGTTATAATAAAATGGCAAGCCCATTCAATGCTTATGATGGTTGCTATGTGTGGTAGAAGTTAGGCCTGCTCCTTATTGAGCTACAGATTTTTACAGATTCTAAAAAAATTATATTTCAAATTTAGCTCGATAAATTTTCATTATTTTTATGGAGTATGTTCTTCACACGTTTACACATGTTATAAAAAAATGGCAAGCCAATTCGATGCTTATGATGGTTGCTATATGTGGTAGAAGTTAGGCCTGCTCCTTACTGAGCTACCTATTTTTCAGATAAAAAGAAATATATTTCAAATTTTGCTCGATAAATTTTGATTATTTTTAAGGAGTATGTTATTTACACGTATACACGTGTCATAATTAAATGGCAAGCCCATTCAATGCTTATGATGGTTTCTGTATGAGGTAGAAGTTGAACCTGCCATTTATTAGACTACTGATGTTACAGATTTAAAAAAAATTATATTTCAAATTTGGCTCGATAAATTTTGATTATTTTTATGGAGTATGTTATTTACACATATACACGTGTCATAATTAAATGGCAAGCCCATTCAATGCTTATGATGGTTTCTGTATGAGGTAGAAGTTGAACCTGCCATTTATTAGACCACTGATGTTACAGATAAAAAAAAATATATTTCAAATTTGGCTCGATAAATTTTGATTATTTTTATGGAGTATGTTATTTACACGTATACACGTGTCATAATTAAATGGCAAGCCCATTCAATGCTTATGATGGTTTCTATATGTGGTAGAAGTTAGGCCTGCACCTTATTGAGCTACCGATTTTTACAGATTCTAAAAAAATTATATTTCAAATTTAGCTCGATAAATTTTGATTATTTTTATGGAGTATGTTATTTAGACGTCTACACATGTTATAATAAAATGGCAAGCCCATTCAATGCTTATGATGGTTGCTGTGTGGTAGAAGTTAGGCCTGCTCCTTATTGAGCTACCGATTTTTTACAGATTCTAAAAAAATTATATTTCAAATTTAGCTCGATAAATTTTCATTATTTTTATGGAGTATGTTCTTCACACGTTTACACATGTTATAAAAAAATGGCAAGCCCATTCGATGCTTATGATGGTTGCTATATGTGGTAGAAGTTAGGCCTGCTGCTTATTGAGCTACCGATTTTTACAGATTCTAAAAAAAATTATATTTCAAATTTGGCTCGATAAATTTTCATTATATTTATGGAGTGTGTTCTTTACAGGTCTACACATGGTATAATAAAATGGCAAGCCCATTCGATACTTATGATGGTTTCTATATGTGGTTTGTAGTTGATCCTGTCCTTTACTAGGAAGATACACTCGTTTGCATCGCTCAATCACGTCGTGGTTGAAGTTTGTTAGCGACGCATACTCACCTTTAGATTGGAGTTTGTTCACTGCACTCACTTGCCTTCAGGTTTAGCTTGTTTGCTACGCTCACTCTCACTCACCTTATGGTTGCAAATATAAATAATAAATAGTAATTCATTTATTAACAACATTTAATAACAAAATTAATTTCTAAAGGGAATTTTCCATATACCGTACCTTATGTTTTAACCATAATTTTTACTTGTAATAATTTTACCACTGGGTAAATTTACCTTAATTAAACTTATTTTTAAAAATTTCACTTTATCTTAATTTTAATGAGGTTTTCATTATTTAGCTAAAACTTTACATTATATGTTACAGTGACAATTTTTAGTGTTTTTTAGATTGCGGCCTCCTCCTCCCCTAATAGCTGCTCCTTACCTCGCCATAATTTTACCACTGGGTCATTTTATCTTAAGTTCACAAATTGCCAACAATGGTTTATCTTTTTGTTTAGGCTTTACATTAAATGTTACATTGACTATTTAACTTTTTTTTAATGCAGCCTCCTCCTCCCCTTATAGCTGTTCCTTACCTCGCCATAATTTTACCACTGTGCCATTTTATCTTAAGTAAGTTCACAAATTGCCAACAATGGTTTATCTTTTTGTTTAGGCTTTACATTATATGTTACATTGACTATTTAATTTTTTTTAATGCAGCCTCCTCCTCCCCTTATAGCTGCTCCTTACCTCGCCATAATTTTACCACTGGGTCATTTTATCTTAAGTAAGTTCACAAATTGCCAACAATGGTTTATCTTTTTGTTTAGGCTTTACATTAAATGTTACATTGACTATTTAACTTTTTTTTAATGCAGCCTCCTCCTCCCCTTATAGCTGCTCCTTACCTCGCCATAATTTTACCACTGTGCCATTTTATCTTAAGTAAGCTCACAAATTGCCAACAATGGTTTATCTTTTTGTTTAGGCTTTACATTAAATGTTACATTGACTATTTAATTTTTTTTAATGCAGCCTCCTCCTCCCCTTATAGCTGCTCCTTACCTCGCCATAATTTTACCACTGTGCCATTTTATTTTAAGTAAGCTCACAAATTGCCAACAATAATGGTTTATCTTTTTGTTTAGGCTTTAAATTATATGTTACATTGACTATTTAATTTTTTTTAATGCAGCCTCCTCCTCCCCTTATAGCTGCTCCTTACCTCGCCATAATTTTACCACTGGGCCATTTTATCTTAAGTAAGCTCACAAATTGCCAACAATGGTTTATCTTTATGTTTAGGCTTTACATTATATGTTACATTGAATATTTAAATTTTTGTATTGCAGCCTCCTCCACCCCTTTATAGCTGCTCCTTACCTCGCCATAGTTTAAACCCTTACCACTGTTTCATTTTGACTGTAGGCCAATATTAGATGTAAAAACCTTGAGCATGATTTTAGTAAATATTAGTAAGATTTTTAACAGTGTTCTCATGTGGTTTTTAATGTAATAATGATAATCACTGTTTTATTTAAATATAAATTTTACAGCCTCTAATTTTCAAAGACTTAGAGACAGTGAATGAAGGCAACCTATTACTCTTATTTTTGTTGTTGTAAATATTTAGTTTGGTAGTACCTGCATAAAATACAAAAGAAATCTATGTGTTCTAACACTTGAGTAGAACATGGCACATCAGGTGGTAAGCAATTTCCACCACCTTTCTTACTAGTGTGAAACCACCTTTTACAAGCAGTACATTCAACGCAAAAGTCATTTTGGTTTCTTGGTGAGTCGGGAAATTGTACATTGCAAATGTAACATGTATTAACCATATAGCCTGAATAGCTAAGGAGCTTTTTGAATAACAAAATTCTATGTTGGTCTGCATCAAACATCAAGTCTATTGAACCATTTGTTTTTAATTGTTCTATGAAATACAAAATGAATACACCACAATTGTAACTGTCAGTTTGAACAGGATGTCTTAAATGGCCATGTTGCCATGTTTTGACTAAGTCATCAAACTTAGTGTTGGTTATGTTTAAGTAAAATTTGAGAAAGTTATTAAATATATACTTCTTTCTGTTAGGATTGACAAAATCTGATGAAGGATCAATAAGGTAAAATGTATGGTCCTTCACGTTTGCATAGCCTAAAACCCAGTGTACGTTATCAATGTTCAATGGGAAAAATAGCTGTTCTGCAACAGAAATATCTGCAATTGATTTTGTAATCAACCAGTGGTCAGGTTTGATATATTCTCCTTGGACAAGACTTAACGTTGCAACATTGTCATGAATTATTGAACTGTTATGGTTGTCTTTTCCCATGAGCATAAGCCCTACAGCCTCTATGACAGAGTTGTCCAGCCAAGATTTGCCCCGTAACAGTTCAATATCATTAATGTACAAGCAACACTTAGAGTTGTTTCGACCTTCGATGGAACAAACAATGTAATTGTTTCTCTGTGTTAATTGAGTATAATAGTTAGGGTCAGAAATCAAGCCATTATCTAAAATCAGATTTGTTATTGTTAATTGGTGTTCATGTGTCATAACGTAAGGTTTTTGAACATGATTTTGCAAGTACTTAGATTGAAAATAGCTTGGGCGAGTTATCTTAGAGGGTTTTTCCCAAGACTCCTCGACAACATCCATGTCTTCATCTGACAGCAAAAGCTGTCCAGTTTTATTATTTTCCGGTGCTGCCTGTGATTTAGAATTTTTTTTAGATTTAGTACTCAATTTTAAATGTCTTTTACCAACATTATTCCTCGGTTTACGAACACAACAACCTTCCTTTGGTATGTTTAGTGTGATTTCTTTGCAACGGGCCTCAATAACCTTTCTTATCAGCCTAATAAACCTGTTAGCTCTGAGATTAGTTTGTCCCTTTAAAATAACATTTTTAACCATACCAAACCAACTTTCAACCGGGGCATTGCTTAATCTCTTTAATGCTTTAACATTAACTTTGCTTTTTAACAATATGGCAGACCACAGTGGTAAAAAAGCTACAAATCTCTTAGCAATGAGAATTGCTAATTTTGGGCAGTAAAACGGATTCTTATTAGGCCTACAGTCTAAATTTGAGCTGTCAGGGCTATTTTCTTCAGATAAAGGACAAAGGTCTAAATCGGCTTTATTTTCATCATTTAAAGAACTTACAACTAAACCATGCATAGCAAACAATTCAGCCTTAGTGTAACAAATTTCGTTAAAGAATGGACTTTTTTTGTATAAAGTTGTGCAACTTGTATCTTGAAACATTTCATCTGTACATTCATTTTCACTATCAAAATCTGTTTCAAATGTGCTTTCCTCAACAGTGCATTCAAAGTTTAAAATACCTAAAGCGTATTGGACTTCAGAGTTGTTGTTATAGGTCATTAGTACAGTGAAGGTGTGACTCAATATTGTTTTAATTTTTTCATATGAAGTACAGTTTATGATAAAACAAAGTATTTGTAAAGCAAACTGTTTAATTGATTTTCGTTCCTTTGACTGCAAATTTAATGTTGCTGCATGTATATTATTTACACATATTTTCACAAAATGGCAACAGCAGACATGTACAGTAACTGTGACCGGTTGCACACTGGCTTTGTTATGTACAAAGTTGTGGCAATGGATTAAGTATGAAGTAAGGTCCATTTTGTTCCATTGAACAATAACAGCTTCGATTAGGGCCCAGCTAAAGTCTACAACAACCCGTTGAGCAAGAGGCCACTTATTTTCTTGAATAAGAAAATCTTTAAGTTTTAATAACCAACCCCCAATAGAAATGGCATTATGTTTGCAAGTAATATATTCAGACAATGGTAAAATTGAACCATCAGTTTGGAATACGATACTATAATATAACACTCTTTTACCATTACATTGATCAACTGGACGTACAACCTTGCCAGTTGCATCCAGATGTAGGACAAAATCACTTTTTAATTGCTTAGTTTTTTCTTTTGCTAAGCAGGCAACATGTAAAACATCTTTGCTATAAATAATAGCTTCAAAGGGATGTGTTACATGTTGCAAATACCTATGTTCTGGATCACTTTGTTGGTCTCTCATTAAAAATAAATCGGTTAGGCAATCTTTATGTAAGTCATCCTTAGCTAATTCTTCTGATTTAGCCAACCTTAAAACACTATAAGATTTTGCATCTTGTATATTGTTTAATTGCACACCCTCAACATCACACTTCTTGACACTCTCCAATCTAATAATAGATGCACTTGTTTGCATGAGTTTTTCTTTCATGATATCTCTAGCAACTCCACTTAATTCTCTAGTTTTTTTGTATACATTCATTCACATTAGTATAAACATTTACCTTAATCGAATTGGATTCTTTGTGATTACAACAATCCAATCTGAATGTGGTAACATAATTATGACCACAATAACAATAAATAGACATTAACTTCTTTGAAGGTTGTTTACAATAGTTGACATTGTTCATTTGAAAGATGCAGCCTTTACTTACAGAAAACAAACAATCAGATATTACTTTGGGATAAGTTTTTGTTAATAATTTACCTTTTTCATCTATTAACTGTGACCATACTGACAGTGGAATAAAAAACGTTGTCATGTAGTGGGTACACAAGAAACTTCTTTTTTGTTTG
Organism: Macrosteles quadrilineatus; assembly: GCF_028750875.1. Lineage (NCBI taxonomy): Eukaryota > Metazoa > Arthropoda > Insecta > Hemiptera > Cicadellidae > Macrosteles > Macrosteles quadrilineatus. The sequence continues at coordinate 71,737,789 of NW_026542595.1, forward strand.
TCAGTATTTAAGGATTTAGGAAAAATATCAAACTTTACAGATACTGAGCTAGTTGGTTTGGACAACTGTTGATATTCAGAGTTGTCTGGCTGTGCACATGTGACTTGAAAGGCGTTATTCATTTCAGATTGAGATTCATCAAGTTCACAAATATTTTCATTAGCAACCCCATCAATTTCAGATTGAGATTCATGGAATTCAAGTTTTTCATTAGCAACCCCATTAATCTCAAATTGAGAGTCGTTAAGTTTACAAATTGTTGTATTATCAAGCACTGTTCCATCTAAATTATTAATTTCCGGGTCTCTATGTTTAAGAATACAACATGAACTTATGAACTCATTGTTGTCAAGATTAACCCTTTGGTTTGACAAACTGCTACACGAAGGTGAGCGAATTGATGAAGTCAATTGTGGCTTTTCAACTTTTGATGAAAATTGAATTACCGTCGGTCTCACCTGGTTTGCAAAATCCGATCTTAATTTATTTGCTTCACATACAATACTGTGAGCATTTCTAAAAATAAATGATTTAACTCTAGCTTTGTCTTTGTTTTCATTTAAACCAAAATGAATAATAGCATCATTAATTAATGCAGCATTAATGGTACTTGTTTGCAGCTCTTTTTCTGTCAATGTTGGTAGTTTTAAAGACATTTTAGCAATAGCAGCAATTTTTTTAGAAACAGATACTTGTTTCCATGAGTATCTGCTTTTCATTAGTATTATGTTTAAGTTTATGTCTCTATGCACATTCATTGTTACGATTTACTAAACCGGTAGTTTGTAAAATAATTTAGGAAGTACCAAGTTTTTAAGTTTATTGCCTTGTAACAATTACATTGCCTTATTAGGCTTTGTTGTTTAAGTGCTATTGAAAATTCTAACAAATGTATAAAACAACACTGCATCAATGTACATGTCCTGGTGCTTCAAGGCAAATTGTTAGCAGTAGGCCTACACAGTTTGTTACTAAAATTAAGATTTATAAATAAATACTCATCCGTGGTACAAGGTAGTCTGGGTGTTCTTCAATATGGTGGTCAAAGGAAATCCAGGTGTTCTCCACAAACAGCAGAAGGTGGTAGATGAGCCAAATTTCCGTTCCACTGAAAAGGTTATTGTTACTGATTTTAAGCTTTGTAGTAGTGTTTGACTTATACAGTTTATTGGAGAGATCCCTAAGTGGATTTTTTTCAATCAAAAATTGTTGAAAATATTTTTAATCCGTCTTGTATTGCAAAAGAAAATCATTATATTTTTTAATTTTTATATAAATCTAAGAAAGTACAAAGTGAAATGATGAATGCTATCTGACTGTTATTATACTGTTTACGAATCATGTTAACGGTCCGTATGAACTTGTACATAGCGAGTATGAGGATAAGCATACTGCGTTGTCTGTCTGTCGTCGATGAGTCACTAGGACGGCGCCGGCGCAGACGACCTGCGCGAAATTTTTAGCGCATCTTGGGGAGGTAATGGCGAAGGAGGGTATGTTCCCCCTTTCCGCGACGTAACTGTGTCGTGGGAGTTGGAATCCTGTGTTACCAAATGGAACTGGATACACAATGATATAATAACATTTTATCATTTTTAAATATGGAAAATGAATTTTTTAATTATGAAACTAATTTATAAATGTTGAATTATAAAATTAAACTGTCATAACCTAACCAATTCTACCAAACTTGCTGATAATATGAAAAAGCTCTAAGAAAAAATTTGAATAAAGGTTTGCTATTTTAAAAAAATAGTTCTCTTCATAAATAACATTATAAATGGCTCAAATTCGAACAAAAGATGTACAGTTAAGAAGTATTAGCATTCTAAAGCAAAATATTTGACAAAAAGTATATGCCCCCGGGTGAATTCGAACTCGAGACCTCCTGAACAGCAGTCCGAGACGCTATCAACTACACCACGAACGCCACTGGAACCTCTTAGTGATTCAAAGTATGAAAGAGGTAAGTGGAATAAGCTTTAGTTTAGTATATTTTTATATTACATAGACAGCGCCGTCCTTGTGGAGCGGCCGCTTCAGGCCTCGCGCAGGAGAAGGCCTCGCGCAGCGAGGCCTGCCCGGCGAGGTCTACCCGGCGAGGCCTTACTATCGCTAGAAATAAGTTAATGTTTTGGAATGAAAATAAAAAAATAAAGGACAGACAGATACATGTGCCTAAAATATGTCTTATTTATTATGAATTAGCCTATATCAATTGTTGTATCGATTAAAAACCTACGAACGACATTTAAAACACAAAAGAATATCAAACAACGTTTGACAGCTCGGCGGCGATGACGGAACCCGAGCCTCGCGGCAGCCACCGAGCCACCCCGGTGAATGTGAGTGAGTCATACGCTTACTCTTACTGGTGCCATTAAAGTTCTATTGTATGATTAATTAAGTTCAATTTATTTACAGATGTAAATGTTTACTGGATTGAATGGATAATCAGCGTGGATAAGACTGACTGTAAACTACTCGCATTTCGCAATAAACATAAACCTATAACAATTTTGTCATTAAAGTAAAAAGTAATACTGTGAATCAATTCCACTGTTTGTAATGATACTACCTCTTTTAATTTATTATTAAAAACTCATTGACAATTATAGGTAATATTTTTTACCTTTAAACCCCCCATTACAGACCAACTGCCGAAAACACAATAAACCTATATTTACAAAAAGTACATAAACAAGTTAGCCTATGAGCATTTACTATTTACAAAGTGACGGGACGACAATCCACAGTGAAGAGAAGTGTTCATTTTTTTATTAATTATTGTAAAGAACTTCGTGGACAATATTTATGATATCCACTTTGGAATTGGAACAATAATATGTGCAATTAGCTATAATATTAACGGCCATTTTCAGAGTATAAAATATTCATTTTTTTTCGTCAAAGTGCTTAAAATGACGACTTTACAAGTATAATTTTACACAAATTTTCCGGGGGAAAACCCCCAGACCCCCCGGTAAGCTTGGTTAAACAAGGCCTCACAATTATGTATTGCCCCAGACCTCGCATTTTATAAAGACGGCTCTGTACATAGACAATATACATGCCTGTATTGGGGCTGTTTACCTTAATCTGTTAAAAACAACGATAAAATATCTCTGGACGACCCTTAAAATAAACATCACGCCCTTTGGTAGGCTATCATAATTGTAAACAGTGATTGAATAAATCTGTCAACAGATCTTCCGGCATTTCTACTCTAGCCCTCCGGATGAGCTAAAAAAAATAAAAGTATCGTGTTACTTTCAATGATGTTATCAGCCCAGTGGGCCACAGTCCGTAATAGGCCACTGCAAATAATGTGTCAAGATAGGTACCATTTTAGGCAAGGTTTTACGTAACAATTAAGTATGCTATATTAATTAAGTATAACATTAAGTATGCTACAGTTCAAAGATATGTGACCAATTCCATTTCAATTATGAAATACAGTCTAAATAACATACTCCATAAAAATAATCAAAATTTATCGAGCGAAATTTAAAATATGATTTTTTTCTTCTGAAAAATCGGTAGCTCAGTAAGGAGCAGGACTATCTTCTACCAACTATAGAAACCATCATAAGCATTGAATGGGCTTGCCATTTACGTATGACATGTGTATACGTCTAAATAACATACTCCATATAAATAATGAAAATTTATCGAGCCAAATTTGAAATATAATTTTTTTATCTGAAAAAAAAAAACCGTAGCCCAGTAAGGAGCAGGCCTATCTTCTACCACCTATAGAAACCATCATAAGCATTGAATGGGCTTGCCATTTAATTATGTCACGTGTATACTTGTAAATAACATACTCCATAAAAATAATCAAAATTTATCGAGCGAAATTTGAAATATAATTTTTTTCTTCTGAAAAATCGGTAGCTCAGTAAGGAGCAGGACTATATTCTACCAACTATAGAAACCATCATAAGCATTGAATGGGCTTGCCATTTACGTATGACATGTGTATAAGTCTAAATAACATACTCCATAAAAATAGTCAAAATTTATCGAGCGAAATTTGAAATATAATTTTTTTCTTCTGAAAAATCGGTATCTTAGTAAGGAGCAGGACTATCTTCTACCAACTATAGAAACCATCATAAGCATTGAATGGGCTTGCCATTTACGTATGACATGTGTATACGTCTAAATAACATACTCCATAAAAATAATGAAAATTTATCGAGCGAAATTTGAAATATAATTTTTTTATCTGAAAAAACCGTAGCCCAGTAAGGAGCAGGCCTATCTTCTACCACCTATAGAAACCATCATAAGCATTGAATGGGCTTGCCATTTAATTATGTCACGTGTATACTTGTAAATAACATACTCCATAAAAATAATCAAAATTTATCGAGCGAAATTTGAAATATAATTTTTTTCTTCTGAAAAATCGGTAGCTCAGTAAGGAGCAGGACTATCTTCTACCACCTATAGAAACCATCATAAGCATTGAATGGGCTTGCCATTTACGTATGACATGTGTATACGTCTAAATAACATACTCCATAAAAATAATGAAAATTTATCGAGCGAAATTTGAAATATAATTTTTTTATCTGAAAAAAACCGTAGCCCAGTAAGGAGCAGGCCTATCTTCTACCACCTATAGAAACCATCATAAGCATTGAATGGGCTTGCCATTTAATTATGTCTCGTGTATACTTGTAAATAACATACTCCATAAAAGTAATCAAAATTTATCGAGCGAAATTTGAAATATAATTTTTTTCTTCTGAAAAATCGGTAGCTCAGTAAGGAGCAGGACTATCTTCTACCACCTATAGAAACCATCATAAGCATTGAATGGGCTTGCCATTTACGTATGACATGTGTATACGTCTAAATAACATACTCCATAAAAATAATGAAAATTTATCGAGCGAAATTTGAAATATAATTTTTTTATCTGAAAAAACCGTAGCCCAGTAAGGAGCAGGCCTATCTTCTACCACCTATAGAAACCATCATAAGCATTGAATGGGCTTGCCATTTAATTATGTCACGTGTATACTTGTAAATAACATACTCCATAAAAATAATCAAAATTTATCGAGCCAAATTTGAAATATAATTTTTTTCTTCTGAAAAATCGGTAGCTCAGTAAGGAGCAGGACTATATTCTACCAACTATAGAAACCATCATAAGCATTGAATGGGCTTGCCATTTACGTATGACATGTGTATACGTCTAAATAACATACTCCATAAAATAATGAAAATTTATCGAGCGAAATTTGAAATATAATTTTTTTATCTGAAAAAACCCGTAGCCCAGTAAGGAGCAGGCCTATCTTCTACCACCTATAGAAACCATCATAAGCATTGAATGGGCTTGCCATTTAATTATGTCACGTGTATACTTGTAAATAACATACTCCATAAAAATAATCAAAATTTATCGAGCCAAATTTGAAATATAATTTTTTTCTTCTGAAAAATCGGTAGCTCAGTAAGGAGCAGGACTATCTTCTACCACCTATAGAAACCATCATAAGCATTGAATGGGCTTGCCATTTACGTATGACATGTGTATACGTCTAAATAACATACTCCATAAAAATAATCAAAATTTATCGAGCGAAATTTGAAATATAATTTTTTTCTTCTGAAAAATCGGTAGCTCAGTAAGGAGCAGGACTATCTTCTACCAACTATAGAAACCATCATAAGCATTGAATGTGCTTGCCATTTACGTATGACATGTGTATACGTCTAAATAAAATACTCCATATAAATAATGAAAATTTATCGAGCCAAATTTGAAATATAATTTTTTTATCTGAAAAAAACCGTAGCCCAGTAAGGAGCAGGCCTATCTTCTACCACCTATAGAAACCATCATAAGCATTGAATGGGCTTGCCATTTAATTATGTCACGTGTATACTTGTAAATAACATACTCCATAAAAATAATCAAAATTTATCGAGCCAAATTTGAAATATAATTTTTCTCTTCTGAAAAATCGGTAGCTCAGTAAGGAGCAGGACTATCTTCTACCAACTATAGAAACCATCATAAGCATTGAATGGGCTTGCCATTTACGTATGACATGTGTATACGTCTAAATAACATACTCCATAAAAATAATGAAAATTTATCGAGCCAAATTTGAAATATATTTTTTTATCTGAAAAAAACCGTAGCCCAGTAAGGAGCAGGCCTATCTTTTACCACCTATAGAAACCATCATAAGCATTGAATGGGCTTGCCATTTACGTATGACATGTGTAGACGTCTAAATAACATACTCCATAAAAATAATCAAAATTTATCGAGCGAAATTTGAAATATAATTTTTTTCTTCTGAAAAATCGGTAGCTCAGTAAGGAGCAGGACTATCTTCTACCAACTATAGAAACCATCATAAGCATTGAATGGGCTTGCCATTTACGTATGACATGTGTATACGTCTAAATAACATACTCCATAAAAATAATGAAAATTTATCGAGCGAAATTTGAAATATAATTTTTTTATCTGAAAAAAACCGTGGCCCAGTAAGGAGCAGGCCTATCTTCTACCACCTATAGAAACCATCATAAGCATTGAATGGGCTTGCCATTTAATTATGTCACGTGTATACTTGTAAATAACATACTCCATAAAAATAATCAAAATTTATCGAGCGAAATTTGAAATATAATTTTTTTCTTCTGAAAAATCGGTAGCTTAGTAAGGAGCAGGACTATCTTCTACCACCTATAGAAACCATCATAAGCATTGAATGGGCTTGCCATTTACGTATGACATGTGTATACGTCTAAATAACATACTCCATAAAAATAATGAAAATTTATCGAGCGAAATTTGAAATATAATTTTTTTATCTGAAAAAAAACCGTAGCCCAGTAAGGAGCAGGCCTATCTTCTACCACCTATAGAAACCATCATAAGCATTGAATGGGCTTGCCATTTAATTATGTCACGTGTATACTTGTAAATAACATACTCCATAAAAATAATCAAAATTTATCGAGCGAAATTTGAAATATAATTTTTTTCTTCTGAAAAGTCGGTAGCTCAGTAAGGAGCAGGACTATCTTCTACCACCTATAGAAACCATCATAAGCATTGAATGGGCTTGCCATTTACGTATGACATGTGTATACGTCTAAATAACATACTCCATAAAAATAATGAAAATTTAGCGAGCGAAATTTGAAATATAATTTTTTTATCTGAAAAAAACCGTAGCCCAGTAAGGAGCAGGCCTATCTTCTACCACCTATAGAAACCATCATAAGCATTGAATGGGCTTGCCATTTAATTATGTCACGTGTATACTTGTAAATAACATACTCCATAAAAATAATCAAAATTTATCGAGCCAAATTTGAAATATAATTTTTTCCTTCTGAAAAATCGGTAGCTCAGTAAGGAGCAGGACTATATTCTACCAACTATAGAAACCATCATAAGCATTGAATGGGCTTGCCATTTACGTATGACATGTGTATACGTCTAAATAACATACTCCATAAAATAATGAAAATTTATCGAGCGAAATTTGAAATATAATTTTTTTATCTGAAAAAACCCGTAGCCCAGTAAGGAGCAGGCCTATCTTCTACCACCTATAGAAACCATCATAAGCATTGAATGGGCTTGCCATTTAATTATGTCACGTGTATACTTGTAAATAACATACTCCATAAAAATAATCAAAATTTATCGAGCCAAATTTGAAATATAATTTTTTTCTTCTGAAAAATCGGTAGCTCAGTAAGGAGCAGGACTATCTTCTACCACCTATAGAAACCATCATAAGCATTGAATGGGCTTGCCATTTACGTATGACATGTGTATACGTCTAAATAACATACTCCATAAAAATAATTAAAATTTATCGAGCGAAATTTGAAATATAATTTTTTTCTTCTGAAAAATCGGTAGCTCAGTAAGGAGCAGGACTATCTTCTACCAACTATAGAAACCATCATAAGCATTGAATGTGCTTGCCATTTACGTATGACATGTGTATACGTCTAAATAACATACTCCATAAAAATAATGAAAATTTATCGAGCCAAATTTGAAATATAATTTTTTTATCTGAAAAAAACCGTAGCCCAGTAAGGAGCAGGCCTATCTTCTACCACCTATAGAAACCATCATAAGCATTGAATGGGCTTGCCATTTAATTATGTCACGTGTATACTTGTAAATAACATACTCCATAAAAATAATCAAAATTTATCGAGCCAAATTTGAAATATAATTTTTCTCTTCTGAAAAATCGGTAGCTCAGTAAGGAGCAGGACTATCTTCTACCAACTATAGAAACCATCATAAGCATTGAATGGGCTTGCCATTTACGTATGACATGTGTATACGTCTAAATAACATACTCCATAAAAATAATGAAAATTTATCGAGCCAAATTTGAAATATAATTTTTTTATCTGAAAAAAACCGTAGCCCAGTAAGGAGCAGGCCTATCTTTTACCACCTATAGAAACCATCATAAGCATTGAATGGGCTTGCCATTTAATTTTGTCACGTGTATACTTGTAAATAACATACTCCATAAAAATAATCAAAATTTATCGAGCGAAATTTGAAATATAATTTTTTTCTTCTGAAAAATCGGTAGCTCAGTAAGGAGCAGGACTATCTTCTACCACCTATAGAAACCATCATAAGCATTGAATGGGCTTGCCATTTAATTATGTCACGTGTATACTTGTAAATAACATACTCCATAAAAATAATCAAAATTTATCGAGCGAAATTTGAAATATAATTTTTTTCTTCTGAAAAATCGGTAGCTCAGTAAGGAGCAGGACTATCTTCTACCAACTATAGAAACCATCATAAGCATTGAATGGGCTTGCCATTTACGTATGACATGTGTATACGTCTAAATAACATACTCCATAAAAATAATGAAAATTTATCGAGCGAAATTTGAAATATAATTTTTTTATCTGAAAAAAACCGTGGCCCAGTAAGGAGCAGGCCTATCTTCTACCACCTATAGAAACCATCATAAGCATTGAATGGGCTTGCCATTTAATTATGTCACGTGTATACTTGTAAATAACATACTCCATAAAAATAATCAAAATTTATCGAGCGAAATTTGAAATATAATTTTTTTCTTCTGAAAAATCGGTAGCTCAGTAAGGAGCAGGACTATCTTCTACCACCTATAGAAACCATCATAAGCATTGAATGGGCTTGCCATTTACGTATGACATGTGTATACGTCTAAATAACATACTCCATAAAAATAATGAAAATTTATCGAGCGAAATTTGAAATATAATTTTTTTCTTCTGAAAAATCGGTAGCTCAGTAAGGAGCAGGACTATCTTCTACCAACTATAGAAACCATCATAAGCATTGAATGTGCTTGCCATTTACGTATGACATGTGTATACGTCTAAATAACATACTCCATAAAAATAATGAAAATTTATCGAGCCAAATTTGAAATATAATTTTTTTATCTGAAAAAAACCGTAGCCCAGTAAGGAGCAGGCCTATCTTCTACCACCTATAGAAACCATCATAAGCATTGAATGGGCTTGCCATTTAATTATGTCACGTGTATACTTGTAAATAACATACTCCATAAAAATAATCAAAATTTATCGAGCCAAATTTGAAATATAATTTTTCTCTTCTGAAAAATCGGTAGCTCAGTAAGGAGCAGGACTATCTTCTACCAACTATAGAAACCATCATAAGCATTGAATGGGCTTGCCATTTACGTATGACATGTGTATACGTCTAAATAACATACTCCATAAAAATAATGAAAATTTATCGAGCCAAATTTGAAATATAATTTTTTTATCTGAAAAAAACCGTAGCCCAGTAAGGAGCAGGCCTATCTTTTACCACCTATAGAAACCATCATAAGCATTGAATGGGCTTGCCATTTAATTTTGTCACGTGTATACTTGTAAATAACATACTCCATAAAAATAATCAAAATTTATCGAGCGAAATTTGAAATATAATTTTTTTCTTCTGAAAAATCGGTAGCTCAGTAAGGAGCAGGACTATCTTCTACCACCTATAGAAACCATCATAAGCATTGAATGGGCTTGCCATTTAATTATGTCACGTGTATACTTGTAAATAACATACTCCATAAAAATAATCAAAATTTATCGAGCGAAATTTGAAATATAATTTTTTTCTTCTGAAAAATCGGTAGCTCAGTAAGGAGCAGGACTATCTTCTACCAACTATAGAAACCATCATAAGCATTGAATGGGCTTGCCATTTACGTATGACATGTGTATACGTCTAAATAACATACTCCATAAAAATAATGAAAATTTATCGAGCGAAATTTGAAATATAATTTTTTTATCTGAAAAAAACCGTGGCCCAGTAAGGAGCAGGCCTATCTTCTACCACCTATAGAAACCATCATAAGCATTGAATGGGCTTGCCATTTAATTATGTCACGTGTATACTTGTAAATAACATACTCCATAAAAATAATCAAAATTTATCGAGCGAAATTTGAAATATAATTTTTTTCTTCTGAAAAATCGGTAGCTCAGTAAGGAGCAGGACTATCTTCTACCACCTATAGAAACCATCATAAGCATTGAATGGGCTTGCCATTTACGTATGACATGTGTATACGTCTAAATAACATACTCCATAAAAATAATGAAAATTTATCGAGCGAAATTTGAAATATAATTTTTTTATCTGAAAAAAAACGTAGCCCAGTAAGGAGCAGGCCTATCTTCTACCACCTATAGAAACCATCATAAGCATTGAATGGGCTTGCCATTTAATTATGTCACGTGTATACTTGTAAATAACATACTCCATAAAAATAATCAAAATTTATCGAGCGAAATTTGAAATATAATTTTTTTCTTCTGAAAAATCGGTAGCTCAGTAAGGAGCAGGACTATCTTCTACCACCTATAGAAACCATCATAAGCATTGAATGGGCTTGCCATTTACGTATGACATGTGTATACGTCTAAATAACATACTCCATAAAAATAATGAAAATTTATCGAGCCAAATTTGAAATATAATTTTTTTATCTGAAAAAAACCGTAGCCCAGTAAGGAGCAGGCCTATCTTCTACCACCTATAGAAACCATCATAAGCATTGAATGGGCTTGCCATTTAATTATGTCACGTGTATACTTGTAAATAACATACTCCATAAAAATAATCAAAATTTACCGAGCCAAATTTGAAATATAATTTTTTTTATGAAAATTTGGTAGCACAATAAGGTGCAGGCTTATCTTCTACCACCTATAGAAAACATTATAAGCATTGAATGGGCTTGCCATTTAATTATAACATGTATAGAAGTCTAAATAACATACTCCATAAAAATAATAAAAATTTATCGAGCCAAATTTGAAATAAATTTTTTTTTTAAATCGGTAGCTCAGTAAGGAGCAGGCCTATCTTATACCACCTACAGTAACCATTATAAGCATCGAATGGGCTTGCCATTTTATTATGGCATGTATATACGTGTAAATAACATACTCCATGAAAATAATAAACATGAATCAAACCAGATTTGAAATAATACACTTTACTCATTCTGTTGATTGTACCAGTTGAAGCTGTTTTTGTTTACTGTAACACTGTTACAATCTCGTACGTCGGGAGTATATTTCGTGATTCAATATTATGGTATAACAGTAACAGTGTTATATCATTATTTTTTTTTCGTATGTGCCTCGGTTACATTTATTAATCAAATTAATTAAATTTAATATTAAAATAGGCTGAAAGGAATGTTTACATATCTTTGTTGCGAGTAATGCACTTTGAGGTTAGTGGTTCATAGAGTGATACAATGGAATAACAACAAGTGATATTAATGGTTATTGTACTTTATTTAGGCAACTCAGTTATATAAAAATGGTACATTAGTAAAACAAACACTTAAACACTGCTCAAAATATATGATTTCCACATTTTTCAGTGAAACATGCATTTGAGGTTAGGAAGTTCTGAAGCCACGGCCTTCTTGATCTGCTGATCTGACGTTGACGTCATAGCTTAATGTTGGTTTATTGGCAGTTTTACATCCATGCTATTGGCGCTAAACGGCAAACGCTGCTAAAAAAGTACGAACAGGAGCACACAATAATAGTGCTGAAGGCTGAAGGGCCACCAACTGTAAAAATATTTTCTTCGTCTCTGTGAATAAACTTCCACTATAATCACTGAGCTAGTGCTACCTCCAGTTATAATTTTAGCTCAGTGACTATAATAGCACGGCCACCTTTATAATAGTGAGATGAGATTAAAATCACAATTTAACTTGTGGGCAGTCCCACGGCCGCCTTTAACTCCAGCCGCGGCCTTCGAACTGGCAACGTCGCAAGTGGTGTTGTAACAGCTGTTTATTTTGGCACCAGCTAATGGTAATTGTGTATTTACGAAAGCTTGGTTACTAGACTATGACAATATTGACTCCACTTTAAAAGTATAAAAATTGATTTTATATTTAAATATTGTTTTTGTTTTCAATCCTATATGTTTTATTTTCAATCTTTCAATAAATATATGTTCATAAATTTTAATTTTAATTAATAAAACGTGAAATAATGAGCTGGTGTCACCTGTATGCCATGTTATCTTATAGGACGTCTGGCGCTAGACAACACCACTTGCGGTGTTGCCAATTCTACCAGGCCGCGGCCTGTAGTTAGAGGTGGCCGTGGCAGTCCTCACTGACTCTGAGGGCCGCTTTCCGTCTGAGAATGGACTAAGAATTATTCTCTGAGTTTAAAAAATAAAGTCAGAACGCGGGAAGTAGGATTCCTCTCAAAGAAAAAAATAAACGGTATCAGCATTCTGACACATACTTTCTCCCATAAGCTCACCAAAAACCTTTATCATGGGTAAGCAGTAAGAGTAAATATGATATTTTATAGTTTAAAATCACAAAAGTAGCAATTACTTTTGAGCCGTAATTGTTACAGCAATGGGATGTTGTACTATTTTTTTTTTTTTTTTTTTTTTTTTTAGAATTATAAGGATTATTATAGAATTATAAGGAACATATTAATTTTGATGAAAACCAACTATTTTCAAAAAATCTGATTTTTTTACTTTATGGTTGTTTATGGGAAAATAACATAAGTTTACAACGACTTTTGAACCTTAATTTTTACAGAAATAGGATTTGTACCAATTTGTTCAGAATTTAAAGGACTACTGTATAATATACTAAGTTTTTAAGAAAGTCGTTCGGACCATTTTCGAGAAAATACTATTTTTTCCTTTATTTTATGGGGTTTTATGGGAAAATCATGGAAAATCCCCATTAAAAATCTGAATTGAAAAAATTGAAAAAAACTTTCAAATGTACTAAAGGACATTCTAACATACAAAGTATATCAAAACCAGCTTATTTTCTAAAATCCTATTTTTTGTTATTTTATGGAGTTTTTGGGAAAATAACTTAATTTACAATAACTTTTGAACCGTAATTTTTACAGAAATAGGAGTCGTACCATTTTGTTTATCAAAATCGTTATGCCATTTTTTAGAAAATCCAATTTTTCCGTTATTTTATGGGGTTTTATGGAAAAATCGCTACTAAAAATAAAAATTTCAAAAAAATGAAAAAAAACCACCTCGAGATACCATAGATTAGTACCTACATACCAAATTTCATCAAAATTGGACTACAGGTGTAGTCTGTAGCTCTGTACACATCCAGACACACACACACACACACACACACACACACACACACACACACACACACACACACACACACATACACACAGCCATCACTTCGAAAACCACTTTTTTGGTTCCAGGGGCGTGGGGTCCCAGTTTATCGACATCCCAAAAGATCGACACTGAAATAGTCCCACTTTGTCGACAACTCAAAATGTCGACAGTGTCGGTAATATGGGATGTCTGTAAAGTGGGATGTCGGTTATGTGGGATGTCTGTTATGTGGGACGGTTGTGTAAATTTTCCCACTTTATCGACACGCAAAATGTCGACAAGCAAAACAGATCGACAAAGAGCGGGAGATTCAAATTGAAGGTGAACAGTTCTTGCTGAACAGATCGGTTGAGTATAATGAGAGTCGTTCTTTTTTAAACTCCGAACGACTTCTATTCACGGCGCTTGCAGTCTCCTTCTCCTTCAAATTTGTCAATGCTATCTCAACTATCTTGTGTATATAATATGTGTTCTGCCGTTTGAAGGCTTAAAATAATTTGACATTTGTCGCACTTGTATTATGATTTATTGACTGTTTTTTTTTTTCGTGTAAGAAGGTAGTTAAAACGTGCTACCTAGGCCAAACTTTGACAGAGGATGATTATGGTATCCATCCAAGTTTTTTCAATCATACATATATTTGAAATTATAATGATATAGTACATAGTTTTTTTTCATTTAACTTGCTAGCTTAGTGTTAAAAAAGATTAACCCAAATAACAATTTTACGTTGTTCATTTTTACACTTTGAAATATTAAATGAGTTGTAGTACATTTGTATCAGCAACTTACACCGGAAATGAGGAAATGAAAAAAAAACTGCGTTAATTTGCCTCTGCAGATGCTTTGATTCTTTTGTTAACCTTTCCATTGCCAATATGGCGATCCATTAAAAGCAATGACGTCATAAAATTTTGCAATAATTTCTTTCTAAACTATTTTGTAGAGCTTAAAAACAAATTATTTAGTATATTGAAGCATTATTATGCGCCTAATGGTTACGGAGAAAACTCAAACAGTTGCCTAATGGTTACGGAGAAAACTCAAACAGTTTTAAATTTAAAATCCCTATGTTATTGTTATTAAAATCCCTAAAATCCCTATGAAACGTTGTGTATTGTTTTTTACATTCGTGATGGATGTCCGCAATAAACCTTTGAACAACCTATGTTATTCTTATGGAGAATAAGTAAACTGTTGTAGTTAGCTTGTTTATGAACATCTTTTGATCAAAATTTGAAAATGCATTTATTTCATACTAAACTACCTATATGTAATAATATTACAAAAAAAACCCTTTAAAACCCTCCCTGTTACAACATACCTAAGTACTTGTTAAACTAATGCAATATTGAAATAGGGAATAATTTTGTGATATTTTAAGGAGATAATGTAAATCCAATCAAGCAAATGGAAATTCGTTTATTCTGCAGGTTTGCTGCGGGGGGTATTTAAAATAAATCATAGAGTTGTTGCAGTATTTAGAAACACACATCAGAACCACCTGTAAACTGTGAATGGCTGCTTAAGAAACTTAAACACCTTATCTAAATGCAGTAGGTATAAAGAAAATAATAGTATATGCCTACTGTATTACGTTACTAGCCCGGTAAGCGGTAAGGTGTTTTATCGAAGGCGTAGCCGAGTACGGGATTTTCGTGCGGCACAATTTATTTAGGACAGAACATAAATTCGATTTTTTTTTCTGAAAATAAAATAGGCCGCTGAAATTAGCTGTTTATTTCAACAGCTGACTAAGTACACGGTAATAGTATATTACGTTACTAGTCCTGAAAATAAGTGTGTTTACCCAGGCCATGCTGCAGGATCCATGACGTCACACTATTGGATAGATTTCATTGATAAATTCATTGCCATTGCCATTCCCATATGTTTTAGGTAAAAAAACAAGCTGATGGCTGTTTGTAAGATTTTAATGGTAAGAGTTTAGTACAACTATCCACCACTGTGACGTAGTGTTGCGCTGCCCGTGCTGCAGCATGGCCTGTTTTTTTCTAGTGGGTTTTTTTTCTAGTGGGGCCTTGGTTTACCGGACGAGTGTGGTCGTTCCCGTGCGAGACGAAGTCGAGTACGGGATTACCATACAAGTCCGGTACACACATTTTGGACGAGTTACGTGCGATAGTTTACGTGATATTTTAAAGGAGACATTTTAGTGTAAATCCAGTTAGGCAAATGGAAATTCGCTTATTATGCAGGTTTGCTGCGGCGGGGGTATTTTACTCTAAAGTCATAAGTGATTTATTTAACCAGATTTACATAAGTTATGCATATTGGTTACGTCAATTGCAGAAATACATAAAATATATACAAAATTCCTTCTGCATGCCATACATAAGCTATTTACAATTGGTTAACATTTTAAATTTTGTTTGGAAATTCACTCATTATGCCCATTTAAAAATCTTTACCTTATTCTTATTACCCTCATAAACTCATTTTCGCGTATTCCAATTGTGTTGGTTCGCGGACTCATTCGTTGTAGGTTTACACGACACGTTTGTACAAATTTCATCAGGATCGTATTATTTTTGCCATGAGAGATTTTTTCGCTAATTAATAGCGTATTACCATAGATAAAACATACTCCCCTAGTAGATTTCTCATCCTTATGGAACAGCTGAAGACAATTTTATTGTTAGTTCTGTACGGTTTATGTAGAGGTCGTGTTTTGTTTACAATTTGTTTCACGTTATTACAGCCATTTAAAACCTCGTTTAACCAAATAATACGATCTAATCATAAACAATAACTTGTCCCCTAGTTATATAACCAAACAGTAAAGCACAAATCAAGAAATTAACTCTAAAATAATGGAAACAAAGTTTCACCGACACTAGCGCCTTTGTGTCACGTAAATGAACTAGACACGAAAAACGTGCTTCAAAATTTACAATGGGATGAGGAGTCTACTTGTGTTGGTTATTCTATGGTATTACCTATATGGAACATTCACCAAAATGTTTTTACCTACTACCGTTTTAAATACGACAGTTTTTTAAAGTAGCCATTTCAGTTCAGTTCTTAGAATTGAAAAGTTTCACTTAACAGCTCTTTACTTTCATAACAGCAGTTTCATTTCACAACAGCATAGTTTTTCTCATAACAACACAGGCAACGGACCAATGAGGTTCAAGGATTGAGAGAAAAGAAGTAAAATTGGAATTCTTCGAACGTCAACTAATCAGCTGATCAGTTGACAATTTTAATTGTTGATCCAACTTTTTCCTGTTAATACCAGCGAACACAGAATAACAAATTGCATCCACATTCCATAAAGACCATAAAATGCACAGCTTTCCACTTTTCAAGGTTTTCGCTATTTTGGAATTAATATTTTTAACTAATTTTATGGTCTTTTTGGAATGTGGATGCAATTTTAAGACTTATTTGACTTATTTACTCTTCGCATTCTCGCTATAAGCCTACTTGTTTAGGAGCTACATGATGTAAAATGTACACCGGAAGTCTCTTTTCCATAGGCTGTAACTCCTAAACGAGTGGGTTTATCGAAAAAATTTCAAGAGTAAAAAAGTTTTTAAATTGCATGTTTTATCCGAAAACATGAAAGGGTGTTCCATGAGAAATTTCAAAGTTGGCCGCCATTTTCAAAATATAAACTCATATTTTGAACTGCCACAAAAAATAAAGGAATGTCCCCCATTTAAAGTTTTCACTAATTCTTACCGTTTCCGATATCCCAATGGTGGCCTCCTTGAGTTGATAACCCTGTATATATGTAGCCGTTAGCGCGATAACTCGAGCAAAAATGATCCCATGTAGATGAAATTTGGTAAAAACGTGTAAACCTACGTTTATTCGATCGAGTTCGCGAACCAGCATAATCGGACCATGGGAACAGGGGTTTACGGGGGGTTTTATGGGGTAAAAATGGGGGTTTTCAATTTTTCCCCTAAAACAAAAAGTTTGCAATCTATCTATAATATTAAAACGAAACTATGTTTTTTTATTTCACGATTTTGAATCAACCACTCGACGGATTTTCATGATTTTTGTGTTGAAAGAAAGATAATTTTGAGAACTAGGGAATGTCGAAGCCATAATTTTAGTTTAGGGTCCCAGTTTTTTTAGAAATTAAGTTTTAATTTTTAAAAAGTCTAGCAGCCGACGCTAAGATTCTAAACTAGCTTTTGGCATAAAATAATTTGCTTAACATAACAGCTGTAAACATTCAGCTTTTGTCAAGTAAAGTGCAGCCGATAATAATTATGGAAGAGGCAGGTATGCTATGGAAGGTGGTATCGTTGACTAGGTATATACACTTCTCAATTATGACTATTACTCTCTCTACTGTGCTACTTATAATCAGTGTGCGTCTGTGCGAATCGGCTACAAATCTCACTTCAACGTTTTTCACATCGTAAAAATTGCAGAATTGCTGTTTCATTGTAAAATTATCGGATTTAAAATGCATATCGTATAGGCCTATGATGGAATAAAAACATATTTGGTCACACAACATTTGTTTACAAGATGATTTTTCACATTAAAACTGCAAGAAACTTTGTCTTTATATGTGTAAACTAGCTGATCTGAATTGTACATGGTTTTAACTGACTACAGAATTCCCGTACGTAGGACGGGCTAACACCTCGTTTATTTTTAAACCGTTTTGTAGAGCTTAAAAAAAGAATGTATTTATAAATTAAAATAGGTTCAAAAATAAGCACAAAATGGATTTAAAATCTATATAATTAATACGCTAAATGAAACTTTGTCGCCACCATTTCTTAACCGATTTTATCCATTGACGTCTCATTGGAAAGAGCGTGTCACGTAGATTTGCAAACTGGCCTTACATTTTTACACACTGTGAACTCATGGGTATATATCATCAATCTCTATTATATCGATCCGAATCTGCTAAGCTAGCACTTCAAACGCCATATAATTAATACGCTACATGAAACTTAGTTGGTTGAACTCCTCCGCCATTTCTTAACTGATTTTACCCTTTGACGTCTCATTGGAAAGTGCGTGTCGCGTAGATTTGCAAACTGGCCTTACATTTTTGAAAAAGTCTCTTGGGCTCTGCCCAAGTGGCTGTTAAAGATCCCATGTTATCCTTATGAAGAACATAATTGTTACATTTTGATCAGCTGTATATTTTAATTGCTGTTATTTAGTTTTCAATTCAATGAAACGCATTGGGTACATTTACTGATTTTGTTGAAATTAAATATTTACTATTTAGCCTAAATTTACATTCGTACATATTACAATGTAAAAATTCGAGAAAGCCTGGACAATTTGATTTATTTTGCCAAATAAAAAAAATGAACTGACATAGTACTGCATTTCTTGAGAAATCATTGAAAGAACCGATTTGTTAACCATGGAAACATAGCAAAATCATAGAACGCCACCAAGTAGAAGAAACAGAGATAAAAAAGTACAGTACTATCGTCATCAACCTATATAATGAGGAACACCTACAGCACCAATATGAAGATTTCCACAAACAATGAACAAGAATGTTAGACGAAGTGCTACTATTTTGTAGGAAACATGGACTTAACTTTATGATGATTTGCAAAGGAAACCCCTCTAAGTCTGAATTAAACTGGTACGGCAAGGACATTAATAATTAAATATAGTATATCTTACTAATATTATAAACTAGGTGAAACCCGTCGAAATCGACTTACTTTCAAGCTTACGCTAATTTATCTAACTTAACTGCGAAAAATTGAGTGAAATTATACATATTTCGAGCATTTAGCATTGTTTAAAGATTAGTAAGTGTAAAAACAATAATGATATTAATTGAGTAAGATATCAATTATGGTTGATCATTAAATAAATTATTTCCCATACATTACGTCATCGGAGTTGTTATTAAGCTATCTGGTATCTCTTCCTTTGGAAGAACGTTTAAATTTAAAATTGTATTGGCGAATCTTTTCTTTTCAAACACTTCCGTGATTTCAGTGTAATGCAGATTAATCTATGATTTTATTTGAAAAAATATCTGTTTGTTGGGAAGACACTTTCTAACTCCAAAGGGAGGTATATCCGTTACAGTGTAAGTTTGATTTTTCCTTTGTCACGTCGCGTCAGTTCATATCGTACTTCTGTGCCAATGAATAACAGTCATATATAGACTTGGACTTGGGTGTAGTTTTTATTCTCACCACTCACTAGTCCTGTCTCCTGTCAAGTTAAGACGTCGTCACATATACAATACATATGCTCATCCTGCGTACAGGATTTAATCCTGCGTAGCCCATTTCATAATAAACTACAAATTACAAGTTATAACAACTTGTAATTCCCATTAGATTTGCATTGGGCGATCAGCTGATTTACTAATAATATTATGTACTTCATTATCAAATGGGCCCCAGTTAGTATATGTTTTCTGTTGTACAGTCGGGAAACGGTCCTTATACGAACTGCGCCTCGCAGTTAAAACGCACCCTCGAAAGGGGGGGGGGGGGTCAACGTCTAAGGTTGTTTAGGCCTAAATTAATATTTCGGTTGAAAACCAATAATTAATTACGTTATTAATATATGTCTCTGTTTGAAGTAAAGTAAACTATCAAATAATTTTTGATTTGTTATTTATACATATTTGAAATGATTATTACAGTACAAGTATTATTTTAATAACGTGCCAAAGTTCCGCATTGACCTACCTAGACAATTTGAATCATAAAAGTACAGTACTAGGTTGACCGCAACTGTAGCCGTTGGGAGGCTCACATCGTTGGAGGATCCTTTATGATATCAATGGCATTTCCGGCATTATTTCCGCTCGGGCATTGTATACTGCTGGAGAGATAGACAGCAATTGAGATAAGACTTGTTTGAGATGTTTCGGCTTCTTTAATGTATGAAATGTAAAAATACACAAATTTGCAATTACCTTCACCTATTGAACTAATGTATTATTATCAATTGCATGCACCCAACGTTTTTCGTTTTAAATCTTAAGTATTTATAATCTCCACATATTTATAATTTATTTTCCAGTTTTTAATGTGTTTGGATGTTAAATCTATTTCAAGCGTCTATATCAGATTAAGACAGAGGCATGTAGGAAATCTAAGGTTTATTTGAGTTTCTTTTCATATAATTATGTATTATTAGATTGAATGTATGGCCTACCTACTAACTATAAATATACCAATCTACTAGCAGAGTACCCGTCCTTCTTATGGGGTTGGCATATAAGTATAAAATGCTTATTGTAGTTATACCATGGATAAAAGGAGTATAGACATATATACTCAAGAGTTATACTCAAGCTTTGTGTATGCAATGGGGAAGGACACAGTTTGATAAAATTTGCTTCTTTAAATTTACAGTTTACATAAACATAGCCATTATGTTCTACCACTTCACCTAAACAATAGAGAAAAAAATTATAAAAAATCACAAAATATCACAAATTATTCATGAAATTAGAAACGTAAAGATAACACAATCCTACTTTGACATTTCTCATTGCGTATCACAGTTTTTTTTTTTTGCTGCTTAGTTCAAATTAGCTGTTTTCATAAATGCAAAATAAACGGTATCGGCAATCTGACACATACTTTCTCCCATTAGCTTGTCAACAACCTTTATCATAGGTAAGCGATGGTAGTGGTAGGCCTATTTAATAGGTAAAATCTCAAAAGTTTCATTAACTTTTGAACAGTAATTTCAACAGGAACTAGTGTACCTGTTGCTCGAAATCGAGCAATTGTCAAGTACCGGTATTATGCAGGAGTTATTTTAAAACTACAGTAATAACAGTCATAATTTTCGATGAGTTTAAAAGACCCGACTAAATGCTAAGGTAACTAATTGAAATACTCACGCTATTTCATACTGCTTTGAAATTATAAATAAACGTTTCTTGTAAAAATATTTTAGCATTTTTAGGACCCAGCCTTATTTTTTAGTGTTTTCTACAAATGTTTCCCGACTTGAAGCTGATACCAGTAAACATTTCTTGCATGTATTTCTTTGATCTGACTTTAGGTAGAGGTTTACTTTACCACTGTGACAACACGATGTGTATATTCTTCATGGTTTTTTATTTACTTCCAAAATAAGTTGCTTAGCATAACTGGTAAAAATGATTGATCTCCCCAAGTGATTGCATACCTGGATTCCTTACTGTGAGACCTAGGCCTCTCCTCTACTCTTCTCATAAGTATAAGATTTCCTATTAATTGTCTCCTCCTCCTGTCTTCAATATTTCTCCTTTAAATTCAAGACATTTTCTGTTCTTCCAACAAAACTGATTAACTGTTTGGATTTGTTTATAACCTCATACATATTACAAACATAAATACTTACTCCTTACTCCAAAAAAGCTGGTGAGTTTATTTTTATGTACAGCTGTTTTTGTTTTTAAATTTGTTTTCAATGTAATTCTTATGGGGGAAATGCGACCTTTGAGAGCGTCTCGTGCCCTTAAGAGCAATGGCAGAACGCCTAACAGAAAAATGGAAGAAACCTTTTTGTGCGACGACGTTAAGGGCCAGCAGCATGGGTCTAAGGAGGACAAGGAAGAAGTGGAGGACCCTTTTAGAGAGTTTGAAGATGGGGCTGGAGTACCAGTTATTTATTAATTTAAATAGCAAATGTTTTATTATTTTTCCATATCAAAATTGTTAATTATATTATTTAGTATAAAAAAAATTTACAGATGACTTAAATTAATTGATATATTTACATTCTTTCAAAATGTAAACATGGAAAATTTGGAAAGCCATAGGGCGTAGCCAAGGGAAATGTGAAAATTAAATGATATAATATTGCATTGTCATCCATTTGGGAGCTATGTTTCAAATTTCAAGTCTCTAGCTCATCGGGAACTTAGTATAAAATTGATTGCAAAATTTGGGTCGCCGGATTTCTACCCCCGGATATTTACCCCCATGAAAAAACGCCTACGTCACTTTGACGTCACATGTATGGGGGTAAATTTCCGGCCGCGAACTTTTAGGATGGATAAATTATTATTTATTCAATCAACTCGCATTTCACGGTTTACTTAACAGTTGAAATTAATCAAAATGCTAATAAACCTGACACCGGAACTTTACCCCCGGAAATCTACACCCAGACATCTACCCCCGGACATCTACCCCCAGACATCTACCCCCGGACATCTACCCCCGGACATCTACCCCCAGACATTTACCCCCAGACATCTACCCCCGGACATCTACCCCCAGAAATCTACCCCCAGAAATGTACCCCCAGTAAATCATAAATGAATCAAATCATAAAAGTCCGACCCCGGAATTCTACCCCCGTGCTACACTACGTATCGGCCAATATTCATTGTTGTAGTTGATTTTAGTAATTGGTTTATAAAAATAATCAATGGCTCTTCGTTTAATAATTACCCCCTATTAAGCATGTGATATGTCGTTGTCTTGTTTAATGTCATCTATCTTCCCGATTCATTAAGCTGTAACTGATTTAGGTGTCATTTTTAACCACTGGGGGTAGATTTCCGGCGGTAGATATCCGGGGGTAGATATCTGGGGGTAAATGTCTGGGGGTAGATATCCGGGGGTAAATGTCCGGGGGTGGATTTCTGGGGGTAGATGTCCGGGGGTAGATTTCCGTGCCATGGCAAATCACTTTATAATCAAACAATTACATGTTGATTGTTTAATATTGGGGGTAAATTTCCAGTCACGGGCTGTTTCTCGACCGTGTATGGGCCCCGCCCCTCGTGACGTCAAAATGACGTAGGCGTTTTTTCATGGGGGTAAATATCCGGGGGTGGAAATCCGCTACCCCCAAAATTTGTACCAGACAAGAAACAAGCGAGCTAATAAAAAACTTTTTAATATATAATTCTGAGCAATTTGCAGACAAAACTCTAATTGTATTTATGAAGATTTATTGTTTGTTTGTTTACTCTATTACTGAATTATTAATTATTAATTATAATTATGAATCTTTGATTCTTAATTCTCATTACTGTATAGATGATGTTTGCATTACCACAAAGTTATTGGTTTTTGTTCTGTCATACTGTTCAATGCAAACACAAGGTTGCCTGCATATTCCAACCATGGTAAGTGTGTGTAACTTATTCAGTTATAGGCTAGTTTGACTTGCCAGAAAACTGGGCTGACACTAACAATGACAGTTTTTTACTTTCCTAACCCTATTTTCACAAGGTCAGTTTGTGTGGTATATTTTCCAGGGTGGCTATTTCAGTGACATCCATATCCATGTTAATCTGACACAAGAACAAACACTGAAAATCTTCAAAAATATTGTTCAAAATGGTTCTTTGTGCTGGAAATATGTAAACACCTTACCTACCCTATGTTAAAAAAATCTAAAATCGTATAACTCATTGAGCGAAGCTCTTATACGTCGACTCTTATGCATTTCGTAATACGCAATCTCCTCCAAGACGGCTGAAGTAATCATTTTCAAATTTTGCATGGTGATAAAGACCATATATCGGTGAGTGCTAACAACTATATGGCGTTAAAATAACTCTCTAAGGAATCCCCCCACTGGCTGTAAAAATTTTTATGTAATCTTTATCCACGCAGTATTTGACACAAAAACAAAGACACAAGATCAGCTGTTGACGTATTAAAGGACTTTACTGAAACGGCTACTTTAAAAAAGGTCGTAAGTAAAAGGAATTACTGTAACTGTTATCACCGATATTAGAACAGAAACGGTTACAGATTTGATCTTTACAATCAGGTGTTTGCAATACAAGTGACATCAGAATATGACGGGAATAGCACACCTATGTTTTTTCCTTCCACCATGGACTTTTAGTGTGTTGTAGAAATGTTTCCCACTTACAGTCGCAATAGGTTCTCCATGTTGGTCTTTGTCAATGATAATGTAGTTTGCGTGGTATCACCCATTGTCGCCAGTACATTTACAAATTTCAGTCTTTATTTTAATAGCACCAAATAACCATTAACTATAGGTCGGCCGCTTAGAAAACGACCTCCTCCAGCATTGGTTTAGCATTAGCGCGCAGGTCGTTTTCTAAGCGGCCGAACTATACCTGATTTTCTGCATAACCTCTCTGTCACAATTTTACAATTAACATATGTTCTTCTTCTCACTTTAAATTTCTGACAACATTTGGAGTTTCATAACAATGTTTGTTTCCCATGTTAATCTTATGGAGAAATACGAAACTTTAAAGGGCCCCAGGTCCTCACTCTCTAATTATTTCCCTAAAAAGAAAGTTTCTTGCACAACTTCACGTTATGCTCTTTCCAATGACACAAAAAACATGTCAATCGGTTCAGTAATTTCGGAGAAGTAATTGTCACAAAAAACCTGCTTGCGTATTTAATAAATACTAGTTGCTCTGCCCGTGCTTCGCTACGGGGTAAGAATGCAGAAAAGAATAATTTGGTTTTACTTTAAGATACTATAATATACTGGAAAATACAACACACTTACCAGGAAACATATAGGCAAAGGCTCAATCGTACTTATTGATTATTTAAGTGAATATCTCTTATTATATTACAGTACCATAATTTTATATAGTGTATATCATTTAAAATATATGCAAAAGTATAACTTATTGACCACATGGCACTAAGAAACAATTCTCCTTGTAAACAAATTAAATTAAATAAATAGCAGAACAGCATTTCTGACAACAGCTGGAGTTTCATAACAATCTTTGTTTCCCATGTTAATCTTATGGAGAAATACAAAACTTTAAAGGGCCCCAGGGCCTCACTCTCTAATTATTTCCCTAAAAAAGTTTCCTGCATAACTTCATGATACGCTCTTTCCAATGACACCAAAGACATGGCAATCAGTTCAGTAGTTTCGGAGGAGTAATTGTCACAAAAAATCTGCTTGCGTATTAAATAAGTACGAGAGCACGCCCTGTGGTCGAAAAATCGACCAAAAGTATGTTTTGTGCAAACTTCTCTATTTTCACCCCACACTGTTAAATAAAACATGTGATTGGAATGTCTTACATTTGTTTTGATTTTCTGTTTATATTTTGTTGTTATTTCGTCATCACCATAGCAACCCATAAAACCCATGTTAATTTTTTTAAATTTCAAATTCATTTTTTGTGCTTATTTTTGTGCCTATTTTAGTTTATAAAGGGATTCTGCACACCTACAGGAAAATAGCTTTCTAACAGTATGCGTAGAATTTCCGTACGATACACACGAGCTGAGAAAAAAGGTTTTAAAGAAACATGCTTGCCTATTAATATATAGATAGATAGATATATAGATTTAAAAAAATTAGGTACATCAATCTCCTTAAAACCAAATCACAAATCCTTCAATCACTCAAAAGTCACAATAAATCATTAATAAAAACACAAACATTAGCTGTTATAAACTTTAGAATATTGTGTCATCAACAAATAAAGAACATTTCATTTCATATAATTTTATTCATTTCAGTACATCAATACAGGAATAGCGATCTATACTATATAAAGTTGGAAATGATTTAATTTACCAAGTATCGAAATATAAGAAGGTTCCTACTGACTTATACAATCCCCGCCCATAGAACAGGCACCCTGCTAGTTAAATATCAAGATATATCTTTTGTTACCCAAGACAAGGTCAGTTAGTGAAAGTAATCATTTTAACAAACATAATAAACAGAATTTTTTTTAACAGGCAGAAGTACAAACAAATATTAAAAATGTAAGAAAACATCTTCATAAAAACAATAAAATTATCTTAATTTAATAATCTAAATGAGAAAAAATGTAAATACTGATGTTCAAAATAAATGTTAAACTAATCAACATAATGGATCCAAACTGATTTGTCTCCACTTCTTCAGCCTCCTCTCCCCCAACCTCCATGCATCCATCGCCATCCACCCTGTCATCAGGCCTGGATATAACAGAACAAAAATTAATATTAAAAACAGTATTCTGAACAAAGAGTCTTTTTATGCATACTTCTATCATTATTTAATGTAGGCTACTCAGTGGCGTACTGAGGGGGGGGGGGGACGGTTTGCACTAGGCCCCACACCAACATAGGCCTCCAAATCAGGGCCGTATTCCCCTAACAGTGGACACTGCCATTGCCAAGGGCTTCGGCCTGGGAAGGGGACTCACTTGGGGCCTCAAAAGAATGCTTTTTCTCTTGGAAAATGTATTTTCCCACAATCTGTTAGAATTAGGGGTACAATAAGCCAAGTTTTTCTTGTATTCTCATGATAGCCGAAAGCGTCTGCAAAGATTGCGTGATCGAAATTTACGACTACCAGCGATCGCGGGTGACGATAATCAGGCCTCGCAACCGCGAAAGATGTTCACGTTTATGATATAACCCAGTTATAAGAACAGTTTTAATCAATTAATTACCTTTTTGGTTTTTCTTGCCTTGAAGTTCTTGTTGGTTTTTGATCGGTGGTTTTTGACCCTGGGAATTCCACACCCCAACCCGTCCATCCACCAGGCACTCTTTCTATCAGTCTAACAACGATCCCGGCACAAGTAAACACCCCGCGCTCGCAACACACGCCCGCCGCGCCGCGAGTGTTAACGCTACCATGTGAACCGGTACAGTGACTCTTGTGTATATAAACTGTGTATATATTAGAATGTAAGTGTAGGATAGTGAACTCTGAAGATGCCACAACCTGTGGCGAAATGCGCATCAGGTATCAAAAACCAACAAGAACTTCAAGGCAAGAAAAACCCAAAAGGTAATTAATAGATGTTCACGATTGCTCCGAGGATGCCCACAATTTAAACCACTGGCGACCTTGGGAGATGAAGATGATGACCCTGCAATCACGATTTGGTCATTACCGAGGACAATATCGTTTAATTTTGCCACAATTGCAGTAATCGTTTGGATCAATATATAAGTGCCGACCCATATAACCCATTTTGTATAGGACAAAATATAATGTACAGAGTGTGGCAAAATTATCTGACAGTTTTCTTTGCTGCCCTGTCGGGCGAGTGACTGGCGGAAGGTGGTGGGGATAGGGGCGCTTCAAGGCCTACGTGCAGACATTTTTAGTTGCCATGGAGCTGGTCATCACTGAAACAGAAGAGTATTTTGAAGGCTTTTCAAGTTTGTAGGGTACTATTTATTTGGACATAATTTGAACGAGGTTGGAGAAACTTTAAGATAAGTGTATAGAGCTAAATAAAAGGAGATTATAGCAAAATAAATCAAATTTATCACAAAAATTGTGTTATACTATATTCTTCTAAGGTCTTATTGAACCACGCTTGTACTAAATACCTTATTGATGTATGAGAATTTTTATACTTGTTTCAACTGCTTCTGTTGACAGGGGCTTTTCCATTTGTCTTAAAATTATTGTTGTTTCAGTACTTACCAAATGTAAAAACTATGACATATTCAGAACAATTATAATTATGGTGTCAAAAAATATAGCCTACATTTCCTAAAAAACAAAAGCAAATTTTTGAGCGCCTCTCGAGTTAAAATGCTGGTTAAATACTAGTAATTCAGGAGGGTTATGCGACATAGGCTTGGGGGCAATGGACACGGCTCTGGATTTATA
Source organism: Macrosteles quadrilineatus (assembly GCF_028750875.1). NCBI lineage: Eukaryota > Metazoa > Arthropoda > Insecta > Hemiptera > Cicadellidae > Macrosteles > Macrosteles quadrilineatus. Next base: position 71,766,053 of record NW_026542595.1, read on the forward strand.
AGTAAATGGCAAAACTTACCATTAGTTACTTCTCTTCAATCTTAGTCTTTACTTCGCCCCATCCTCCATCTCCTCTTCCTCTGACACCTCTCCCCTGTATTCTCCAATGTCGGAGGATATTAATTACAACGCCCCCATTTTACTGGTAGGCTTCAGTTCTGTACAGAAATATTGCAAAAAATAGTGTTAGGCCTATACAAATAATTTTAGTCCAAAAAATAATACTAAAATAATAAAATAATAAAAAATAATAATAAGTGTGTACACTCCTTTCTATAGCCTATTTGCGATATTAAAATAGGTACAGCTAATAGGAAAATGTTTGAGCAAATCTGGGTCAAGTTAGTACAAATATTAGAATTTGTAACAATAATTTGGTTTAGACAAAATAAATTGGTTTAACTTGTTCGCTACCACAATTATATGGAATTTACGTTCGCATAGACCAGCGACGCAATTGTGCGTAGACTCGTTTCTCACGAGACCACCGACGCATATTTGCGTCAGCTGATCACATTGAAATAGACTAACGACGCACACTTGCGTCGGTGTTCAATGTTATTAATCAGCGTATCTCTTAGCAACGGTCTATTTTAAAGCCCTGATTTTATCGTATCGGTCTAGAGGGATATCTGCCGCAAATGTGCATCGCTTGGTCTGTGGATATGACGATTGGTTACGTCACACAACAGTTGGCAACATTGTTGTTTACATTGTGCATTCCGCGACATCTCAGAACAGATGTAAACGTTATAACCTTTGCAGTTTTGGCGAGTGGTGGAGTTTCTTTATTTGTTTGTGTAAAAGCTTGAAACAACCAAATTTACAACAATTTAAAAACAACGACGCTTAAACGTGTGTCGCCTGGTCTATTGAAACGAAAATGTAGGTAATCTTTTTATCTAGACTAGTGTACATGTTGCTCGAATTCGAGCAATTGCAATGTATTACAGGAGTTATTTCAAAACGAATAACAGTCATATTTACAATGAGTTTAAAAGAGTCAACTCAAAGATTACCGGTGTGTAACTCAGACCATGTTTATCTTCATTATTGATAAACCTAAAGCATTCCGGCCGGTTTTCTCCTTCTCAAAATGCCTCGCTGTACAGGCAACACAGGTCATTGATAGAGGGCCAATTGGGAACGAAAAGTCGTTTTGGGATAGTGTTAGGGCCCATTTGTAGCCTAATAGTAGAGATTGTCCAAGGTCAGGTGCTGACTGTGATGATTTAAGCCTATTACGCACCACTGTGGATTGGAATTGGATATAAGTAGCTGTGGTCGTTATCACGATTACGCCTCCTGTCTATGTTTCGTTGTCGTCGCGTCGAAGGCATTTAAAAGAAAAAACAAATAAACAAATTATAGCTACACAAAACAACGAACAACGATAAATGCACAAATTTAAGTTACAATCGTGCTAACACGATCCGTCATAGCGACACAAAACAACGATAAATACACAAATTTAAGATAGAACCATACTAACACGATCCATCTTGGGGGTTATGTTTACACAAACTCAAATAGTAAATAAATAAATAACAGCAATTAAATTATACAGCTGATCAAAATGTAAACAATTATGTTCTTCATAAGGATAACATGGGAACTTTCAAAGCCCCTGGGGCAGAGCCCAAGGGACTTTTTCAAAAATGTAAGGCCAGTTTGCAAATATACGCGACACGCTCTTTCCAATGAGACATCAATGGATAAAATCAGTTAAGAAATGGCGGAGGAGTTCAACCGACAAAGTTTCATGTAGCGTATTAATTATATAGATTTCATTAAATAGACTGACCGACGCATACATGCAGCGTTTTAAAATTTGCTCAAAACGATAAATAAAAACAATATTTATTGCTTACTAATTCACTTAAGGTTAATATGAAGTCAATTCGTCCATTTAAACGATATTTCTCTTTTGGTCTGTTGGCAATGTTATTCCTATATCACTTGGTCTGTAAGCAACATCATGATCATTCCTTTTGGTCTGTAGGAGTGACCGGACCAACGCATATGTGCCTCGCTCGGTAGCGAACGTGTTAAACATTAATTATTTGTTATTTCCCAATTTGCAAAAATGCAAGCTCTAGCCTAATTAAGACATTTCCAAACAACATGTTTCGAGATGTATCCAAATACATTTTAAGTAGGGGCCTAGTTTTAAATTTTTATAAAAAACTATAAATTTGCATAAAGATTAATTAATTATCCTTATGTTCCACAAAAAACTATTAATAATAGTTTATTTGTGTAGGTAACTTAGTGGGCGAAGTGGGACTTTGCTACACATAAGAGAAATGTTTACGCACGAGCCGTAGGCGAGTGTGGAAAGTTTCTCGAGTGCAGCAAAGGCAGTTTGCACTTGTGTTACACATTATATTTTTCCTAAAGTTAACATAAAACATATAAATAATTAGTTGTTCAAACTCTGTTCAACACTAAATGCAAATGATTCAGTTTGGATCAGTTTCTATGGTTGTCGATAATATGGAACCCACCCAAATATGGACAGTAGGCCTAGGACATAAAAATGTTCCTTTCATTTATGATAACCCAACCTAACATAACCGCCGCAAAGCGCTGTATAGCCTATCTGTAGCCTCCGGATAATACTTACCAAAGTACCGATTTGAACTTTGAATAACTTAGTTAACAAACATAGCCTAGAATCTATCACAAAGGGGAAAGAACGTTGACTCACCTCACTTAAGTTATGGTTAGACCAAGTAACATTATCGGCAGTATGGTAATTGCCTCCAGGGTCCACAACTCTGGTCTCTCTTTCTCTCTCATCTGCAGTGATGTCGATGGCAATGTCGTCCAGAAAGGTTAGTCCTCTTAACTTATTGGTTCAAGACAATATTTAAAATAGAGACCAATTTGGGTTCAGGTCAAATTACAGCCTTTGCTGCAGGATCATCTATAAAATTAACATTGATGTCATGAGCAATGAATTAAGTTATATAATCCAAGTCTAGTCTTACACCAAATACAAACAGCTCTAGAATATTTGACAGCACATAATTTTACGTCCTACACTCATTCCAATGAATATATTTCTTTAAACTTTCTTTCTTATTACTTGGCGACCATACAAAGTAGGTACCGTATTTTAAGCCAAGTATGAATGGAAATGAGTGTAGGATCAGGATGAGTGGCGCGATCTTGTAGTCTCGTTAGTGACTAAGGCTGACATTCCTTAGACACAGCTGTTAATTAATAGCCCATACAGCTAATGGCAACTAAGGGACCTACAGTTTATAGTGGAATCCGAACCACATTATTGCCTTGGTATATACGAATTGGTCTAATTATCAGGATAGTACTGCGGATAGTCGTAGTACTCACTCGTGCGGACGTTAATCCACACCAGGGAGTATCGCATCCACAGTGCAAGCCTATAAATATCCACAATTCGTGACCTCCTAGTAGCTCTCTGGATTACAGGACAACGCCACCTGTCCCAGTCATATTGATTATTTCATTCAATAAACTTAGGCCTATATCAATTTTGGTTAATGTTAGGGTAAAACCTAACCTAACTAACGGAATAAAATATTGAAAATATTAAATAGTCTATGTATTAATATATTTCATTTGAATGAATGTAGGACATAAACTAAAGTGCAGCCAAATATTTTTACATAACTTAAACAAATTCTTAAAGTTGACACTGGGTCAGTGGGAAAAAGAGACAATCCTAATAGCCTAGGGATAGTGCCTATCCAAACATTTGCTAAAATGTTGCTTGATGATCCAGAATTAGCCTACGAATAAGCTGTAGGTTCTTGTTGGTGACTTACCTAAGTTAGTGTATGGTAGGACTAATGTTATTAAGTTATCATGTTGATTAAGTTATTTACCCTATAAAAATTCACTTATTTCACATTATTCCTTAAAAACTATTGTTTGTAACACTCGAGTCATCTATTTTATTGTAAACAAGGAAAGAAATAAAAAAGATAAATATTTACAATATACTTAAAAGTTTTTAGTCAATAAATAACTTAAATGGTCAGCTTGAAGATGTCCGTCGGAATTCGGAATACGCCCGGAATCAAATATTGCGACTCGTGAGTTGAGGAACTGAACGATGAATTAGAACAACTCCTTTTCAAGAGTAGCTCCAAAGAACGGGAGCTTGTCGATATACTGGGACTATTTCAGTGTCGACATAGTGAAACTATTTCATTGTCGACAATATGGGATGTCGACAATTTGTGGTGTCGATCATTTGCGACGTCGGTTATTTGGGATGTCGGTTAAGTGGGAATATTCCAGTGTCGACAAACTGGGAATAATTCAGTTTCGATCAATTTCTACGGTTGTCGATATTATGGAACCCACCCCCAGGGGGACCCAAAACGAATATATCCGCTCAACACTCAAACGCGAAAATTTTGACGAAAACAATACTTTCTCCATATACTATGGTATAGAGGGAGAAATTAAAAATGACTAAACATGGAATTGGTGGTTCAGCTCTAAAAACAGTTTCTAGCTATCTTGCCAGTAGAATGCAGCTGGTTTCGGTAAATGGGGCCTCGTCCAGTATTAACAGTTACCCCTTGGGGTACCGCAGGCCGCAGGGTTCGGTGCTTGGGCCGCTGCTATTCTCGATCATGATGAATGACCTTTGGCTTAGTGGTCCTATATTGCTTTTTGCAGATGACACCACGATCATATCCAGAGGGGGCGATATTCCACGATTACTTACTGAAGCCTAAGATCTCCTTGAACAGGCCAAAGTTTGGTTCAATATGAAAAAAAAACTCAAGCTTAATGACGATAAAACAAAGTCGATTCTGTGTACCCTGAAGACGGACGCAAGGGAGGAAAGCGCTGTTAAGTTATTGGGTTTTTGGATTAACCCGAAGTTACCCTGGAATCACCATCTCAGGTACCATATGTGTCAAGTTGACTAGAACGTGTTATCTTCCCAGAGAGCTCAAATCTGTCACATTTGGTAACTGTCTACCACGCGCTCTTTCACAGCCACCTTTTGTATGGGATTGTGGTCTGGGGACATTCAACAGATACTCAGGACCTACTACTTCTTCAGAAGAGGGCAGTTAGGATTGTGTCCAATTCTGGCCAATTAGACAAATGTAGGCCTTTATTGACTTGAAGATCCTCACGGTTTTCAGTCAGTACATCTAAAGCATCTTAACTATGCTAAGAGTAAACCTCGAAGATTTTAGGAAAAGAGGAGCCATCATGACCATGGTACCCGTAGTGCTGGTGATTTGGACGTACCCCGATGTCACCTTGGTATGACACCGCGAGCCTATCCTCAGTCAGCCCTGAATATGTTTAATGCTCTACCGGATGAGGTGAAGGACCTAAACCCGAAGGCTTTTTAAGAAACGACAAAGGCGCTCTACTATCTTCGAGAGCTGCAAGATTGAACACCTCTATTTGGGCAGTAAATAGCCCCAACACTCTTCTGACGCAGTCTATCCAATTTTCACTAGTCAACGACGAAGAGGACAAGTATTACAAGTATTACAAGTAATTAAGTAAAGGTGCCAGTGGTCCCAGACTGATATCCCAAATGATCGAAACTGAAATAGTCGCATTTGGTCGACATCCCAAATAGCCGACAGTGTTGGTCATGTAAGATGTCATTTATTTGGAATGTCTGTCAAATGCGACAGTTTATTTATTTATTCCAACGGGTTCTCCATGAATACAATTTTGTCTAAAACTAGGTTTACAAGATGACAGTTCTAAAGATGAAAGTTCAAGATGAAAGTTCTAAAATACTAAATACAAGATGAAAATTCATGCTAATTCAAACTATGAACTATAAATAAGTAGCAAATAATAAGTTAATGTTAGTGGTCACAGAAATCGTTCAATAATAATCTTACTAATATTATAAATCTGAAAGTTTGTGAGTTTGTGTGTATGTTTGTGTGTATGTTTGTGTGTGTGTTTGTTGCTCAATCACGCATAAACTACTGGACGGATTGGGCTGAAATTTGGCATGATGATAGCTCACATTCCCGATTAACATTAAAGCATATTCTTATCTCAAAAACCCTTTCGGGCTCCGCCCCAGTGGCTCTGTAGTTCCCCATGTTAATCTAATGATTTTTCTTAAAAGGAAATTAATGAATCTTAACAGCTGTTTCAATTAAACAAGTTGGTTCTGTTCTATGATGGTCAATAGCATAAAAGTTACAAGGATTACCAACAGGGTGCAGCACTATTATTTTTTTTTCTAATTTATGACAACAGCTAATTTCCAACCAAAAGGTGAGTGAGCGTAGCGAACGAACTTCAACCTGGAGGCGAGTTAGCGTAGCGAACGAACTTCAACCAGGACGTGAATGAGCCATGCGAATACTTATGAAGTTAAACGGGGCGAAGCCCGCGGGTACAGCTAGTAAATAATAAAGCTGACAATAAATAGAATGGGACCTAAGAACTACAATAAATAACAACAAAGTAGTCTATGCCTAGTAATGATGGTAACTTTACTACAAGCAAGCTGTGTAAGTTTTCGCATCTGATTGACCCTGGAATGTCCCCATTTTAAAGAAAAACTCCATCAATGAGCGTGAGATTAAAATTGAAGGTGATCAACCGCGCTGATCCGTTCTTGCTGAACAGCTCGGGTGGGTTCAATGAATCAATATAGAGTGTCCACTTCTTTTTTACTCCGAAAAAGCCAAAGAAAACTGTGAGCAATATTCTACAAAACTTTTACTAGGCCTGTTTCTAACCAAACATAGCCCTCTCAACTAAATAACACACACAATATCTCATTATTAATAAAGCATCACGAACATCGTTTTCAAGTAAATAGTAAGTAGACAGTATTGTTGTCAGTCTACAGATCTCCTGCCAGTGACTTTAACGTTTTCCTTTCCCAACTTGAACTGTGCCTTGATCACATATCTAAGTCTGACAATAACAGCCTGTGGGGATTTCAATGTGCACTTGGAGAAACCCTCACCCGAGGAGTTTGCCTTTGCGAATCTTCTTCGCAGCTATGGACTTTACATTCCCACGAGGCTCCCAACACGAGGAGAGGCTTGTCTGGATGCTGTAGCACCAATTTCAACTCATGGGACATTGAGGCGGAGGTGGTAAGGCCTCATATTGCTGACCACGACGGTGCGGTGGTACTCACAGTCAAGACTACCAAGGTAAGCCATTCCCCCTTCTGGATAGATTATACTCTGTTGTTAAGCGTACAATAAACATGGATCTGCTTCCCTTGCTTAGGAGTGAACTATCTGCTGTAAACTGGAACTTTCTGAAAACAATTTCTGACCCCAAACTTGCTTTTACAGCTTTTACTGAGACTTTTTGTGATAAATTTAACATTGTATATCCACCTAAAATTAGTCGACCCAAGCCAATGTCTAGTTCTCCCGGTTAAAACCACAACGGCACCTAAGGTTCTAAGGATTGGTACACCCCTGACCTGGGTAGGCTACGACAGCTCATGCTACTTGTTCATGATCACTATAAGGGCGCAACAGATGACAATATCAGGCAGAGATATTACTTACTGTACTGTAGAATTAAGTGCGACTATGGTGTTAAGGTCAGGGATGCAAAGAGAAAGTATAATGCAGATAAAATCCTCAACGCTCCCAACCCTTGCAAGGCTGCATGGGACATTGTGAATGATTGCAGGTCTCCTTGTCCTGGCCCCGAAGTTCTTGCTACCCCTGATGATTTCAACACATATTTTTTAAATTTAGCAGATGAACTTATCACAAATATACCCGTGTTGAAGACAGACCCCCTGGATTCTGTTAAGGATCTCACCCAAACACACAACTTTAACTGCTGGACAAAGGTGAGTGTCAATGAACTTATCTCTACCGTTAAGAAATTCAAAGCCTCGGCAAGTCAAGATGTAAATTGAGTGTCAACTAATATCTTAAAATCTGTAATAGACTTAATTGCACCACCCCTTACAGATCTGATCAATCGTTGCCTAGATAAGGGTATGTTTCCAGATAATAGATGAGTGAACGAAGTGAACGAATCTGTGTATCGTATCGTGTATAGCGGAGTCGGAGAAAAGATGTCCGCTGGAGTATGTGTGTGACTGTGTTCGCACCTAAAACTCAAGAACCGTTGCACTTATAGCGTTCAAATTTTGCACAAATAGTTATGACACCAGTGTAAAGACACCATTAAAATTCTAGACGATTCCACTCAGTAGTAATTATAGGCTAAAATACTTAAAAAACATTTTTAAATTTGTCCCATAAGAATAACATTATAGGAGCTACCTTCTTCTTCTTTTTATTTGTTTACGTTTTGCGACCAACAATTTTGTTGTCTACTTAAGACAGAGAGAACGACTTTTACTCTAAGCTCTTTCATTCATGGAGTAAACAGTTTGGCATCTATGAATATATATCACTAGGTGTACAATGCAGTTGTCTGCTTGCAATATTGAGCGGAGCTAGCATATTAATCCAATACTACATCAGTCTACTAAAGTCTACTAAAGTCAATGCTACATCTGGTCCTCGTAAATAAGATTAAATACTTGCAGTATCCAATGTCAATGGTATATTTGGTTCACTTATGGAATGTCTATTTGCAGTATTCTAAGTCAATTACCTATAAGTCTGGTTCACGTAAATGAATGGTCTACTAGCATGAACAAAGTCTATGTTTAATCTGGTTCTCATATATTGAATGTCTATTTACAGTATCCAATGTCAATGATACATTTTGGTTCACATAAATAAAATGCCTATTTGCATTATCCAAAGTCAATGGTACGCCTGGTTCACTTAATTGAAATGTCTATTTGCAGTATTCAAAGTCAATGATACGCCGGGTTCACGTAAACGAATTACTTGCGGTATCCAAACCGAATGGCTCATTTTTTTGGTTCACGTAAATGAATTGTCTAATTGCAGGATCCAAAGCAATAATTAATTTGATTCACATAAATGGAGTCCTTATTTGCAGTATCCAAAGTCAATGATACGTCATCGGGTTCACGTAAACGAATTGTTTACTCAAATCAAATCAAATCATTTTTCAACTTTCAAATCTTTTTTTACTTGCAGTATCCAAACTCAATGGTACATTTGGTTCACGTAAATGAATTGTCTACTTGCAGGATCCAAAGTCAATAATACGCCTGGTTCACGTCAATGGGAAGTCTACCTGCAGTATCCAAACTCAGTGGTATATTTGGTTCTCATTATTAGAACTGTTATTGCAGTACCTATTTAAAGTCTGCACTATTGAATGGTACGTCTATTTCAGTAGTTCACATAAATGGAAAGTCTACTTGCAGTATCCAAACTCAATCGTATGTAGGCCGGGATTTGGTCCACATAAATGGAATGACTATTATTTGGATTATTTAAAATCAATGGTACATCAGCCTCATTCCGGCGACCATATGGATTTTCATTTTGTAGTAAATTATGCTCAATGGCATTAATCCGATTGTTCTTCCCTTTTTCTCTGTACGGTATTTGTAATGTGCTATTTAGATGATTCGTTGACTAACATATGGATACCAAGTCACATAGGATTACCTGGCAATGAAAAGGCTGACAAACTGGCCAAGACCGCAGCTAATTCAAATGAAGCTATAGACAAAGATTTCATTACACCTATGTCAGACATAAAGGTTTATATAAAACATAAATACAAGATTAAAGCAAATACAGAATTTGACAACAATGTTAAAGGACAATGGTACAAAACCATCCAACCTAAAGCACCTCAAAAGCCATGGTTTTGCAGCTACAGGCTAAGCCGGGCTGACACTACACTAATTTGTAAATTAAGATTTGGCCATGTATACAATTCTATGAGACTATTCCAAATGAAAAAGAGGGAATCTCCATACTGCACCAGGTGCGAACCAGGACATCATGAAACAATAGAACACATCATTACAGAATGCCCAGCTTATAATAGAATGAGACAATGCTTTTATACAAAAATTAAAACAGCAAATAGGAATCTACCACCAAATGTACAAACACTCCTAATGGAAAAAAATTGCAAGCTATGGCCACCATTACTAAAATTTCTAAAAGATATAGAAATCCAACTTTAATAATAGCCCAACAAGACACAAAAATAAAAATTCACAAACTAGCATCTTTTTGACATTTTAAAAAAACCCCGGGAAAATTTACTTAGGAAGTAGTGTGGCTAAGTGGTTTTGAACCAAGCCAGCTTTTTTAAAAGCGAACTAGAAGAAGAAGAAGAAGAAGACTAACATATGTTGTGACTCTTGTTTACCTTTTTATTGTTATCTCGCAAATAATGTCATGGCAACCAATTAACCCATAAGGCCCATGTTAAATTTCCAAAAGTTTGAATTCACGTACAGAAAAGTCCTGTGGTCCGATTTATACCATTTCAGATTTATACCTCCCCATGGTTGGTTACTATGATTGTGCTAAATTTGATGCAGATCGCTTCAGCCGCTCAGGAGGAGTATTTGTAAAACAAAAGCAGGAGTGTAGTATAAGAGCTTCGCTCGCTTCGCTTCGCTCCGCTCAATTATAATTTCACAGCTTTCAGAATAATGTTATTTAAGCTAATTAAATTTCACAACCTTCAGAATAATAAATTGAACATTGAACTTAACAATATTAGTCGGCAGTTATATACCGTTTATGTTTAGTATTAAAATTCACCTTTAAATTAAAAGTATATAGGTATGTATGTATTTAAAACAAAGCAGCTATTTACATTATTCAATTTAATGTTGGCATTAAAGGTGAGCAGTGAAAAGAAAGGAGTACGGAAACCCTTTATGACTGTTAAATTAACGTATCTGTAATACTTAAATGCTATGGAAAGATAGGGAAACAGGTCTAAAAGACTGTTAGAATAATGTATCTGCAATTCTAAATATGCTATGGGAAGGGAGAGAAACAGGTCCGCGATGTAGGAAGTGGTGAAGAAAGTAGTCAATGTGAGCAGTCCAGAGTGTGGGAAGCCTTTGTGACAATTAGAATAATGTATCTGAAATTCTAAAAATGCTATGGGAAGGGAGGGAAACAGGTCCACGACATTTAGGAAGTGGTGAAGGAAGTAGTCAAGGCGAGCAGTCCGGAGTGTGGGAACCCTTTTTGGCAGTTAGATTAATGTATCTGCCATAATAAAATGCTATAGGAAGGGAGGGAAACAGGTCCAAGACGTAGGAAGCGGTAAAGGAAGTAGTCAAGGCGAGCAGTCCGGAGTGTAGAAACCCTTTGTGGCAGTTAGATTAGTGTAACTACAATTCTAAAATGCTATGGGAAGGAGGGAAACAGGTCCACGACGTAGGAAGTGGTTAGGGAAGTAGTCGAGGCGAGCATTCTGGAGTGTAGAAACCCTTTGTGACAGTTAGATTAATATACCTGCAATACTAAAATGCTATATGAAGGGAAGGAAACAGGTCCACGACGTAGGAAGCGGTGATGGAAGTAGTCAAGGCGAGCAGTCCGGAGTGTAGAAACCCTTTGTGACAGTTAGATTAATGTACCTGCAATACTAAAATGCTAAAGGAAGGGAGGGAAACAGGTCCACGACATAGGAAGTGGTAATGGAAGTAGTCGAGGCCAGCATTCTGGAGTGTAGAAACCCTTTGTGACAGTTAGATTAGTGTAACTACAATTCTAAAATGCTATGGGAAGGAGGGAAACAGGTCCACGACGTAGGAAGTGGTTAGGGAAGTAGTCGAGGCGAGCATTCTGGAGCGTAGAAACCCTTTGTGACAGTTAGATTAGTGTAACTGCAATTCTAAAATGCTAAAGGAAGGGAGGGAAACAGGTCCACGACGTAGGAAGTGGTATTGGAAGTAGCCGAGGCGAGCATTCTGGAGTGTAGAAACCCTTTGTGACAGTTAGATTAGTGTAACTGCAATTCTAAAATGCTAAAGGAAGGGAGGGAAACAGGTCCACGACGTAGGAAGTGGTATTGGAAGTAGCCGAGGCGAGCATTCTGGAGTGTAGAAAACCTTTGTGACAATTAGATTAGTGTAACTGCAATTCTAAAATTCTATGGGAAGGGAGGGAAACAGTCCACGACGTAGGAAGCGGTGATGAAAATAGTCGAGGCGAGCAGTCCGGAGTGTAGAAACCCTTTGTGACAGTTAGATTAATATACCTGCAATACTAAAATGCTATAGGAAGGGAAGGAAACAGGTCCACGACGTAGGAAGTGGTAATAGGAGTAGTCGAGGCGAGCATTCTGGAGTGTAAAAACCCTTTGTGACAGTTAGATTAATGTAACTGCAATAATTCTAAAATGCTATGGGAGGGGAGGGAAACAGGTCCACGACGTAGGAAGCGGTGAAGGATGTAGTCAAGGTGAGCAGTCCGGAGTGTGGGAACCCTTTGTGAAAGTTAAATTAATCTATTTGAAATTATAAAATGCTATAGGAAGGGAGGGAAACAGGTCTACGACGTAGGAAGTGGTGAAGGAAGTAGTCGAGGCGAGCATTTCGGAGTTTAGAAACCCTTTGTGATAATTAGAATAATGTACAGTATCTGCAATTCTAAAAATGCTATGGGAAGGGAGGGAAACAGGTCCACGACGTAGAAAGTGGTGAAGGGAGTAGTCGAGGCGAGGAGTCCGGAGTGTAGAAACCCTTTGTGATAATTAGAATAATGTACAGTATCTGCAATTCTAAAAATGCTATGGGAAGGGAGGGAAACAGGTCCACGACGTAGAAAGTGGTGAAGGGAGTAGTCGAGGCGAGGAGTCCGGAGTGTGGGAACCCTTTGTGACAGTTAGATTAATGTATCTGCAATAATAAAATGCTATGAGAAGAGAGGGAAACAGGTCCACGACGTAGGAAGTGGTGAAGGAAGTAGTCAAGGTGAAGAGTCCAGAGTGTGGGAACTCTTTGTGACAGTTAGATTAATGTATCTGCAATAATAAATGCTATGAGAAGAGAGGGAAACAGGAAATACATTACGTACATTACCAATGACTTTGGTTAATTAATGGACGAGAAGTTAGGATTGTTGTTGACTGAGATTTGGTTTTTTTTTTAGAGGTTGGCAGCCTCTTTTAACCTTGCACTTGCCCGTCCACATAGACTAAGCGCCCGTGCGTGGATCGTTTACAGCAAAGCAAGGGGTGAGCCGGTACAGTACAAAGGTGAACTGTACTGATAAAATTTAGTGGCAGTGACCAGGATCTGAACCCACGACATCGCTGCCTTGGGCGCGTAGTCCGCGTGACGCTACCGACTCACCATTATTTGCCCCGACTCATGGGTTGATTTGCCCATACAAATAACATTATTGTGTTCACCAGTGACACCGGTAAGTATGCTAGGTGTAGGTGGACTCTTTCATTATTGCGCTCATGTTCACTCATCCCGTTACGCGCAGAATAAGCGTACTACTAGTTTAAAAATAGCCCGGACGATACCCATCTACAAGAAAGGGGACCCTTCACTCTTGTCCAACTTCAGACCGATATCTATCCTTCCATCTTTCTCCAAGGTGATAGAGACCATTATGAAGAAACAACTAATAGCCTACTTGGAAGGTAATGACATTCTGACGGAAGCCCAACACGGATTCAGAGGTAAACACTCGACCACTTCTGCACTTTTAAGCCTTGTTGACGTTATCTCCAGTGCTTTTGAGGAGGGTGAGTCTGTCCTGCTAAGTTTGTGTGACTTGAGTGAGGCATTCGATGTCGTAAATCACAAAATCCTTCTTGCTAAACTTAGTAGGTATGGGTTGGGTGGTGCAGTCCTTGGCTCGCTGACTGAATACCTGAGTGGCCGCAAACAGTATGTCACTCTGAGAGGTGCCTCTTCCAGCGTTGGCAGCATACACCTCACGGCGTGCCGCAGGGCTCGGTGCTGGGGCCGGTGCTCTTCATTATCATGATCAATGACCTCTCACTTAACAACCGTACTCTGCTGTTTGCAGATGATACTACTTTGTTCTCTAGAGGGAAGGACCTAGAGGATCTCCGTGAAGAAGCTACTGTTCTACTGGAAGAAGCGAAGAGCTGGTTTGCTGCCAATAGGCTCAAGGTGAATGAGGACAAGACACAGACCATCCTGTGTACCCTCAAACCTGCTGTAAAAGATGAGGCTGTAAAACTCCTGGGTTTCTGGCTCGACCCCAGGTTAAATTGGAGGCATCACATAGGCAAGGTATGTGTCAAACTATCGAGAGTTATTTACCTACTAAGAAGACTTCGCCCTACATTAAGGCAACCCTCTCTGCTGATGGTCTATCACGCCCTCTTCCACAGCCATGTGTCATACGGCCTTGTCCTATGGGGCCATTCTACAGCAGCCCATGAGATCCTATTGCTCCAGAAGAAAGCCATGAGGATAGTGTCATCTGCTGGCTACAATTAAGGAGCACTGCCGCCCTATATTCATCCGACATAGGGTGCTCACTGTATTCAGCCAGTATATCCTCGACATCCTTGTAATTCCTAAGGACAAGGTTGGACTCTTTGGCAGGAGGGAGGAGGTCCACACCCACAATACCCGCAGAGCCCTAGACCTCGACATGCCTCGGTGCCGACTTGCACAGACGATGAGGAGTTACCCGCGTTCGGCAATTAGGGTTTTCAACACCTTGCCCAAGCGAGTGCGGGACATGGACCTGCCAGACTTTAAGAGTGCGATTCGCGATGGACTGCTGAATAGGCCATTGTACGCCTTGCAAGAGTTGGACAACGAACCCCTTTTTGTAACGTGACACGTTCGCCACAAAAAGTATATATAAGTAGATATTTTGTAAAGTGTTTAGCAAATATGTAAATAGAAACAAAACATGACGCAATCCATCCGACATGTCGGTCAACGATGTAGAAGACAAGTATTCAAGTAAGTGATAGTAGTACGCATGTTCTGGATGAGTGAACGTGAGCGCATAAATGGGCGAGTGCACCCGCACCTACCGGTGTCACTGCCCACTGGTGAACACAGTTTTATTTGTTGGCAAATCTACCAAGTCTCAGCAACCATAACTTCTCGTCCATTAATTAACCTAAGTCATTGGCAAAATTTGTGGCGAATTTCCAACAATTATCGATAGGTGGTAATCTATCGTTCCTGTACAAATCGTCTTTTGTAATTTCAGTTCTTTAAAATTATACACAATAGTTTAACGGACCAACGTTTGTTTTTAGAAATGTTTCCTAATTTAGGCCTAGCATAGACTACAAAGCCAAACTGAAGTAATCTAACAAACTCCAAACTGCTCGCCTCTACCACTTACCACTTCCTACGACGTGGACATGGTTGTGGTTCTCTCCCCTCCCAATCCCATAGCATTTTAGTATTGCAGATTCATTTATCTAACTGCCACAAACGGAAACGGTTCTTACAATCAGCAATGCAAGTACCACATGGATTCTTTAGCTTTGATATTTCTTCTTCGTTGATCGTAAGAAGAAAAGTTACACTTGTACATATGTTGAACCGGAGGATCTCATTTGTGAACCAATGATCCATCCATGGTTGTACGGTATGTTTCCTATGTTTCTTATTAACCCTTCGGGTAAATCATTATATTTATTGAATTTACCATGTCATTGACAGACTCCAGAGTATGTATGGAGTGCCAAGGTGTCAAATAATCATCCATAAAAAATAACTGGCCAACAACTATAATATAGAACAACGAAGCTTAATAGCAAAGCTGAGCCTACATAAAATAGGCAAATCAGAAAAAAATCTAAGGTTGTCTAACTTCTTTTCTAACCTCAATTCTCTTCTCATCTCATCCACTCATCCTCCCTCGACCACGACCACTCTTCCTCTTGTCGTCTTTGTGTGTGTAATGGTAATGTGACTAATGTGAGTGTGAGTTGTGTTTGTGTCCAGTTGTCACTCTTGTGCTTGTCAATACATATTACATACTTACACTAGTACAAAAAAAATACAAATACAGTAAGTGTTTCGTGTATTAGGCTTAAAGTAATTTTAACCGTAAAGTTTTCATCATAGAAAAAATCAAAAATGCCAAATGGGCCTTACAGAAAAAAGAGATTCCACCGAGGTGATCCTCTTATGAAAAAGTATAAAACAAAAAGGAAGACTAAGGATTTGGATGAGGTAGGACTGGGATAATATTCACAAATCCATGCATTATTTATCTCTAACTAGGCCCAGGACTTATCATTAAGAGGATATAGACCTAGATTCTATGTTCGTAATAAACAATGTAACTTAGGGCAGCACTTTAGATTACATCCCACGGTTATTGTTCAGTTTCCACAACTCACCTAAAACGCACTTAAAAACGTTCTTAAACTGTTCTTTGACATCAATACTAACTTACAACTCGCTTAGAAAAATAACTTTTTTGTCACCGAGGCTTCCTTTAACCCTCCAAGTGTCCATAGTTTAGGCCTTAATGTCCACCTATTTTTGGCGCATTTGCAAGGTTTTATTAAAACGGACCTGAGAAGCTTAAAACGATGTTAATTCTAATGTTCTATATACCATTTTGTTTGGAAAATCATGGGCTTCAATATTATATATAAAACATAAGGAACATTTTTTCAAAAAAAAAAATTTTTAGGTAAAAAAAATATAATTTCGAAAATTTAAAAAAAAAAAATAAGTTCGCGCTCAATGAAATTGTATAAATTATAGGCCTATAAATATTTGAAAATAGCCACTTTGTTCTAAATTTTATGAGGATTACAAATATATAATAATATAAGGAAGTATATTTGCAAATAAATAAGTTATGGGCAAAAAACTGATTTCAGTACATAGCGTTTAGCTAAGAATGCATAGCCTAACCATAGCTAGGAATCTGGCTGATAATTTACATCAATATCACTACCTACTTCTTCAGGATCATCAACCAGCACTTCAAAACCACTTAAATCTTCTTATAATGCACCACGTATATCACTACTTTTGATTTTTAACACTAAAACAATGATAAACGTAATAAAACACATCAGTCATCGGTCCGGGGGAACCTAGCTGTTTACAAATACACGCACGTCAGCTGTCTGCTACAATATTTTCGGAACTAAAATGAATAGCGCTTAGAGACAGACCTCTGCAGAAAGCTTAGAATATTACGGAAAGAACGATACCTAACTCGATCCAGTTCAATCCGATTCAGTCAGTTATAGAGCCTTCGCCGTAAACGATGTCTGCTTGTCGAAAAATCGGCAAGTAACACTATACAAAGTGTGGTGCTTGCCGAATTTTCGTCAAGTAACACTGGGAGGGTTAACCCTCCGAGTGTTAACTTATGTGTCGTAAAATCGACACATAACACACTTTGTGTAGTGTTTTGTGTCGATTTTTCGACTTACAAACACTGTTTACGGCGAAGGCTCTATGACTGACAAAATCGGATTGAACTGGATCGAGTTAGGTACAGTAGACCCCCTCTTAACCGACCTCGTATTAACCGATAATCGGATTATCCGCCTTTGATCGTAAAATAATACAGTTTGTTTTAACCGACCTTGCTTTGAGAGCAGCTCGGTTTAACCGCCGCTTTCAAGGAATCTCGGCATTTCCGCTCCCACGCTGGGCGATGAGAACTGAAACATACGCTTATCTCCACAGGATATGACTAACAATATAAGTTATTTTGTGTTGATCACAAAAAATATAGCATAGCCTATTGTCAGTTTGACATCATCGTTAGTAGCTCAAGCACATCTGATCTGATTTGTTATCTGTGCGGCATAAAGTGCGTAACGATTTTGAGAACTGATTATCTTATCACTGGAGTAAACAAACAACGCAACTTGTAGGGAAGGCAGGGAAGAGGGGTTAACAACTCCAAGGTGAAGATAGTTTTTGTGCCTCGTGCCGGAGAGTGAGAGGCTATAAATAAACGTCCTGTCTTGTAACAAAATTGTCGCTTGTATCTTTAATGTCGACAAAAGGTTCTCTACTGTGTTACGATGTATTTGGAAAGCATCAATTAATACATTACACTACTAAAGTTATTAAAATAGGAATTTTATTGACTCTTGCCTAGTATTATTAAAATAGGAATTTTATTGACTCTTGCCTAGTATTATAATATATTCCACTGAAAGTAGGCCAATTTGACTTAACCGTGTTTTGTGTTGTGTTTATTTGTGACTTTTCTATCAATATGAAAAAGGAGATAAGAGTAGTTTATTTTATAAATAATGCAAGTATGACTTCAAAATAACGATTATATAATTCCAAATGAATAGTAGGCCTACTTCATTATGTTATGATTTTAGGGATTGCCCGTTTTAACCGATCTTTTGAGTTATCCGACCTAGGTCCGGTCCCATTAGGGTCGGTTAAGAGGGGGTCTACTGTATCGTTTTATTTGGCAGATTCTAAGCTTTCTCCCGAGGTCTGTCTCTAAGCGCTTTTTTTTCTCGAGCCGATCATAATTGTAGCAGACAGCAGACAGCTGACGTGCGTATTTGTAAACAGCTTGGTTAACCTCGCACCGATGACTGATGTGTTTTATTACGTTTATCATTGTTTTAGTGTTAAAAATCAAAAGTAGTGATATACGTGGTGCATTATAAGAAGATTTAATTGATTTTGAAGGGCTGGTTGATGATCCTGAAGAAGTAGGTAGTGATATTGATGTAAATTAACAGCCAGATTCCTAGCTATGGTTAGGCTATGCATTCTTAGCTAAACGCTATGTACCGAAATCTGTTTTTTCCCATAACTTATTTATTTGCAAATCTACTTTCTTATATTATTATATTTTTGGAATCCTCATAAAATTCTGAACAAAGTGGCTATTTTAAAATATTTGTAGACCTATAAATTATAACAATTTATTGAGCGCAAACATAAATTTTTTTCATTTATTTTATAATTTTTGAGAAATGTTAACCCCCCAAGAATTGTTGAACATTTTTTTGGTAATGTTTTATATGTTACATTGAAGCCCATAATTTTCCAAACAAAATGATATATAAAACAGTATACTTTACATTGTTTTTAAGTTTCTAAGATAGGCCCTACATTTTAATAAAACCCTGCGATTGCGCAATAAATGGGCGAACATTAAGACCAAAACTAGAGACACTTGGAGGGTTAATAACTACAATCGGTTTAATACCAGCAATAATTCCTACTCACTAGGGGACAGAGTGGGAATTCGGGGTTTTGGGTGGGGAGAAAACTCGCTTAAACATCGAGACAACTGGCTAATTTAACTTGCTAAAACATCGAGACAACAGGCTAATTATTTAACTCGCTAAAACATCGAGACAACAGGGTAATTTTTATCAGCAATAATTCCTACTCACTAGGGGACAGAGTGGGAATCCGGGGTTTTGGGTGGGGGGGAAAAGCCTCTTAAACATCGAGACAAAAAGGTAATTTCATGGGAAGATGGGTAATTTGTACAACGAATATGGGATTTTTTTTATTATGCGAGATAAAGTAGCCTACCTAAAACGCGATAAAAATCAAAATTACTGGGGATAATATCCCCATTTCAGGGATTTTATGCACATATCAGGGATAAATGGCTAGTACCAACCTAAATGGATGTCGATGTGGCAATGCCACGTCACTAGGTGTACCCGTCCCACACTCATCCAATGAATTTTAATACCGTACTTAATACTTTTGGGTAGACTTCCTTATCCTGTTGGCAAAAACAACCGAATGAAAATACCGATCAATTATTCAATATATCGTTTGGTTAGTTAAGCTTAGGTAAGGTTAACCTATCTAACCACAAGATAAATCGAATGAAACAATCGAATAATCAATATTTTCATTCGGTTGTTTGTGCCAACAGATACGGGAGTCTACCCATACTTTTTATTGAAATGGGGACCATACAAAGTAAGTTAGGTATTTTAAGCCAAGTATGAATGGAGACGAGTGTAGGATGAGTGGCTTGATCTTATAGATATTCCTTAGACACAGCAGTTATAATTAATATACCATACAGCTAATGGCAACTAAGGGACCTATAGTTCATAGTAGAATCCGAACCACATTTTACCTTGGCATTGACGAATTAGTCTAATTATCAGGATAGTACTGCGGATAGTCATAGTACTCGCTAGTGCGGACGTTAATCCACACCAGGGAATATCGCATCCACAGTGCATGCCTATAAATAGGAATTGGTTGGGATAAAACGGGTAGGCCTATAAAAACGAGCAAATTTCAATTTCTAGGCTAGATAGGCCTAAACAATGTTTTTTTTTTTAATATTAAAAAAAATTAATGGTTTCAGCTTGTCATTATTATCTCTTAGAATGGTTTAATATGTATTGTTAATAAATAAACTGTTTGTTATAAAAATTATTAACATTATTTATAGAGGCCTATACCTATTTTACCCCGTGGTTGGGGGAAAACGGGTATAGTAGATGTTTTCTAAGTAAAACACAATAATAACAATTGAAGTACCTGTTTTACCCCACTATATGTGTTAAGTAGGTATATTAAGAAATAACTATTCATTAGAAATATGTATACAGACCCAGTCAAAACCGATAGAAAACAAACAAAATTGAATGGTTTGGGATTAGTTTGCCAGGAAATAACTTCATTCTGGGCATTGTTATTACAGTGTCAGCTTAAAATGCTTGTTTCAAGGTTCAAAACTTCAAAAATTTCTGGCGGAAGCCACCCGTACCTCCCTTTCCGGTGTGGCAATTTTAGGCCTAATTATAGTTTAAGCTAGGTAACTTAGTTCAAACACTTTTAAGGGAAATTGGTCGAAACCCTCTCAAGTTTTGAATTGAAATCGTCCTTCCTACAACGAAGTTTGAGACGCTAACCAACTAGTTTACAACTCACCCAAATAGTAAATGATAGATAGGCTTAAGCTTATATTATTTTTGCTAGCTAGTTTTGAACTCAATCTTAATGATTTTCCAGATTTCTTTACTTTGTCCAACATCTGAAATTTTGAATATCAAATCATTGCTTTCAGATAGACAGTGACCTGAAAAAGGAAACAGCAGAAAAGTTGTTGAATCAAGAAATTGATGTAGACAAACCTGGAAATGCCCAATTCTACTGTTTACATTGCGCGTAAGTATATTGGTGAACTACTTTCATCAGACTAGGCTATTTCACTGTATCTCGATTATGAGACTGTGACGCATCCCAGGTATATAGTAGAGTCCTACCATTTTCGTTTTATAAGTAGGCCTACCTAGGTTTGCTACTACAGGGAGTATAAAGTGTGTTTTATAGTAAATCTATATATATATATCCTACTAATATTATAAATGAGAAAGTTTGGATGTATGGATGTATGGATGTATGTTTGTGACAAGTGAACGTGAAAAATACTGGTCGGATTGGGCTGAAATTTGGCATGATGATAGCTCACATTCCCGATTAACATATAGGCATATTCTTATTTCAAAAATCCTTTCGGGCTCCGCCCCAGTGGCTCTGGAGTTTCCCATGTTAACCTTATGAGAAATGGAATTATTGAATATTAACAGCTGTTTCAATTAAACAAGTTGGTTCTGTTCTATGATGTTCAATAGCATTAAAGTTACAAGGATTACCAACAGGGTCACAGAAAACATATTACTATAACCCAGAATGCCAACCGCATGGTAAAAAGCATTAAGTGTTTTGAGAGAGCTTTGCCTGTCAATCGTAGGCAGCGCCACCAGCGTTGCTATGCTGAGTGCATGGCAACGCTGGTGGCGCTGCCTGCGATTGACAGGCAAAGCTCTCTCAAAACACTTAATGCTTTTTACCACGCGGTTGGCATTCTGGGTTATAGTAATATGTTTTCTGTGACAGGGTGCAGCACTATTATTTCTTTTACATTTATGACAACAGCTAATTTGCAACCAAAAGGTGAGTGAGCGTAGCGAACGAACTTCAACCTGGAGGCGAGTAAGCGTAGCGAACGAGCTAACCTGAAGGCAAGTGAGCGCAGCGAACGAGCTCCAACCTAAAGGTGAGTGAGCGTAGCGAACGAGCTCCAACCTAAAGGTGAGTGAGCGTAGCGAACAAACTTCAACCAGGACGTGATTGAGCCATGCGAACGAGATAATCTTGAAAATTAAGAAGTTAAACGGAGCAAAGCCCGCGGGTTACAGCTAGTATATATATAAGGCAAAGCCCTCACTGACTCACTGACTGACTGACTGACTCACTCACTCATCACTAATTCTCTTACTTCCCATTTACCTAGGAGGCTGAAATTTGGTACACTGATTCTTTAGGCATTAAATAGGAAAACTAAGCTGTTTTTATTCTGATCGGACTCTCGGGCTCCGCCCCAGTGGCTCTGGAGTTTCCCATGTTAACCTTATGAGTTCTCATATTTAAATGGAATTAATGAATCTTAACAGCTGTTTCAATTAAACATGTTGGTTCAGATCTATGATGTTCAATAGCATTAAAGTTACAAGGATTACCAACAGAGTGCAGCACTATTATTTCTTTTACATTTATGACATCAGCTAATTTGCAACCAAAATGTGAGTGAGCGTAGCGAACGAACTTCAACCAGGACGTGATTGAGCCATGCGAACGAGCTCACTTATGAAGTTAAACGGGGCAAAGCCCGCGGGTACAGCTAGTTATTAATATTTTAGTACCAGTATAAAATAAATAAGTTTGCCAAGTTTGATCAACTTCATCACATTTTTGGATAAAGGATAATTTTAATTGTATTTTATTAAACTATGTGTTGTTTCAGGAGATATTTCATTGATGACCATGCTATGAAAGAGCATTTTCGTTCCAAGGTTCATAAACGCCGCCTCAAGGCTTTAGAACTTGAACCTTACACTGTCGAAGAATCTGAGAGAGCCGCTGGACTTGGTAACTTTACACAAGCCAAGAGGAGAAAGATCGAAACTCAACCATCCAAAGAACCAGAAGAAATGAAAGTTGATGAATCAAATTAATAAATTTAAAATGGCTAAATATTTTAAACTTTTTAAGAAACCTCTTTTTTTAATCAGACCTATGGTCAGACCCTTCAGCTCTTCCTTAGAAGACCAACCAAAGTCATCACTTTTTATTTCAGGCAAAAGAGCTCAGGATACATTTGTTGCTGTGGTTCCACATATAGACTTTGATGAGAGATTCAAAGACATAAACAGTTTATCAGATAACATAAAACGGAGGAAACTAAATCTAAATGCTAAGGAATTAAGTCAGTCTTGGCTATTTTATAAGGATTGGAATGATAAAAGAAATAAGTTACAGAATAATCTAGATGAGACGGGGAGAAGAATGAGGGAGCTTCTTAAGAAAGAAGAAAGTGAAGCTAAAGAGGAGATGAAAAGGTTAGAAAGATTAAGAGAAATCCTGAAAAAAGACATACATGAGGTAAAAGAAAATATTTGGGGGATGGAAGACAATGTTATTGGCAGTTTGTTGAAATTGCCAAATCATTTGCATAAGCTCGCTCCTGAAAATGAAGAAAATGTTTATTTTTTAAACAATGAAAGCAATGCTTCCAAAGGAGTGGATCATTTGAAAGTAGGAGAGGATCTAAACATTCTCAAATATTATGATCAGTTTACTTATTTTCTAAAAGATGAAGCTGCTATGTTTGAATTAGCTTTATCAGACTTTTGTATTGACAAATTAGTAAGAAAGGACTTTATTCAGTTTTCAAATCCTGATTTTACTCGAAGTTCCCTTGCAGAAGGTGTTGGAACTGTTCCCAATGATACTTCTGAACTGTTTCTGCTAGAAAACACTGAAGCAAACAATGATCGTCTACACATGTGTGGTGGAGCCTCGATATTCCCATTCTGTGGTTTTCATGCCAAACAAGTGGTTCAGAAAGATTCCCTGCCTGTAAGATATGTAGCCTCAGGCAGACAGTACAAACAGACTACTTCTTCATTACCTGGTCTGTACTCTGTCCACCAGTCGACATCGGTTCAAGTTTTTATTGCAACATGGAGTGACAAAGAAATGAATGAAGAGTTTAACTCTTGCTTAAAGGTGTTTGAAGAACTTTTTAATGAATTCGGCCTAAAATTTAGAATAGTAATACAGCCACCTCATACTTATAAAAGCTGGGATAGTTTGAGAGCAAGTTTACAGGTGTTTTCTCATTTAAATAAAAGTTTTATTGAAGTTGGACATCTGAGTTTAATAGATGATTTCATTAGTAAAAGACTGAGAATGTGTTACAATGATAAGAAAGGGGAATTATTTCTTAAAGTAATCTCTGGAACTGTCATCAATGCTCAGTCATTCCTTGCTCTTTGTTTAGAACGATCACAACAAAAGTTGTTTGTACCAGAGAATTTAAGACACTTTTTCTATTTATAATTCACAAGGTTCATTTTATGTAGATAATCTGTTGTATAGTCAATAAAGGATTCAGTTTTGGTATTCATGATCAGATTTGATAACCTCTGAAAAATTCTGTTTTGAAATTAGTAAGATGCCGAATTCTAGAGGCATAATTTTAATTTCAATTGGAGATCCGGCATATACGGCGAATGGAGTCTTTTGATTGGCTGAACCAACAGTGACATCATGACTTTGGGTACAGTTTCTGGGCTGCCCTTATATTGATTTGATTAATAAACTTGATTTGAAAAAATGGGATCGAGTACCAAACATGTGCTAATACTACTTAACATGTTCGCTACTCATTGCCACAGACCGAGGTATACATTTGAATCTTACCCATAGACCGGCTGACACTTGGTTAACAGTACAAACAGACCACGAGTGAAAACCTGTAAAACAGTGATCATTTACATTGTAATGTGCTACAATCGTGTTTGTAAATAATTTATTCTTGGTTTTTTGTATTTTTTATAACCTTTTGTAAAGTTGCATATTTGCGACGCCCGGTCTACAGCAAAGACAATAGTGAAAATTATCATAGTTTTCTTGAAATAGACCAAACGTCGCATATTTGCGACAGTTCATTTTTGTTTGTGTTTTGAGGTAAAAGTAAGTAAAAAAAAAACAGATTATTCAAGAACAGTTTATAACTGAACAAATTTAAAAGCTACAGAGGGTAATGCAGCATAAATACTGCATACATACATACAGTGATGCAGAAAAGTAAAGACCAGTTTTTCCAACTATCAGATGACGTCACCAATCATCATATCCACAGACCAAGCGACGCAGTTGTGCGTCAGACATCTCTGTAGACCACTGCAGGGAATTCAGTGCCTTCAAATAGACTGTTACAAAGATATAAGCATTTGCGTCGTCAGTCTATTTTAATGTGACTAGCTGTCGCATATATGCGACGGCAGTCTATGGGTGGGAACCGGCCGTCGCATATGTGCGTCGCTGGTCCATGTGAATGAAAAATTTCGTACTATTGCAGTAGCGAACGTGTTAAACACAGTAAAATCAATTATCAATTAATTGAGATGGGGACGTGTTTTGACCCAATATGTATGTTAGGTAACTGCGTTGTGTTGAAATAAACTTCTTATAAAAAATAACTAAAGAGCTTTAAGTGGACTGTAATTGTGTGTATTTAGAAAAACAATGAATATAACAGATGTTAATTAAATCATTCGAAATACAAATGTCATAGAGGAAACAAGCAATTATGAGAGTATGGCAAAGAGTATCAAACAATGTATGAGTGAAGTATCAGATTGTTATGGGTGCTCCTATTCAACTAGGCCCTCATGAATTTGCACACTGGTTCAATCATATGTTCGTCCTGCTACAATGCATTATGCCTACCATCTATTGATTACTCAAATTACTATTTAAAGCCATATGTTTTAGTCATCCTTACAAAAGCCATTTTTGATAGGATCGGTGTAAGTAAAAACAGTGGCGCCAGACCTTTTAACTTGATAAACAACCCGTCACCAATATTGTACATATTCAGCTTGATAAAAAAGCTTTACATAATTTTAATTTTGAAAGGAGTGTTTAAAAAATATTCATAGAAAAATTAAGCTCTACACTGAGATGTTATTTGAAAAAAATAGCATAAAACATAAGTTAAATGTTTAAAAACAGAAATAAATCATCATTGATTTATTCTCTTGTATAAACATTCTTTCAGTTTAAGATTATTCTTTATAACAAATTTCTAACGAAGTTTTATCTTCCCTGAATGTGATTCTATAATGTAATGCTGTAATGCCATCATATACTGTCAAGAGACTTTTTATCCCAATGGGGCATTGGGGTTAGTTGTTTATGTTATTTCTACAGTAGGCAAAGTAGTGTATTATTGAGATTTAATAATATAATTTGTATGCTACTTTTTTATTCTTTTTACAATTGATTTGTGTTATCTAAAATCAATATATTTAAACAGTTAGGGCAAAATAGTTTGAAAACATTTTACCCCAGGCGAACTATGTTGACTAAAATCATTCACACTAGGTACTTACTGAGTGTATATTAATTATATTTACGTACAACTGTTTTTTAAACTAGCTTTTTCAATTCAGTTCTTAGAATTCTTAGAGACAATTTTTGTCCAGTCAATTTAGACCAAAAAACTACCACTTTCTTAGCTAGTTAAAAGCATCTGCAAAGAACAAGAAGTAGAAAATTTGTATTGGCTGTTTTAAAGGATGAATGCTAAGCTCTTAATTGATTCATTTTACATAATTTAGTGTATACAGGGTGATTTGTACTCAGTGTGACAAAATTTTTTTGGTGTAAGTACAAAGTAAATGAAGTGTGATGATGCATATCAAATGTTCCAAGTCTCAAAATTAGCGTCCCAAAAAATTGTTTTATGTTTTTCAAAAATAACCATGTTTTTAAACTTAATACAGCGATTTATCAATTACCTGTATATGGATTTGAGTAGATAATGTCATTTTCGTGTTCTACATTAAATTTTGAACAAGAATAATAGAAAATTACGGAGGATCAGTCGTATAAACTCCATTGTAAATAGATTCAAAGATAAAAATTAAGATGTTTGATAAAAATTTTAAAAAGAATGGTCTATTGCATTTTTCACACCCTGTATACAAGAAAGTGTCGGAATATGTTAAAAACTGCGCCATTTTATAAGCTTTCCAACGATATGCTACACTATTGAGGTTTATGTCTGCTTATGTACGCTTTAATAGTTTGAAGACTGCAAAGCATGGTGTATTTAACATTTAAAACATAGAAAGTCGGCATGTAAAGCAAAAGTTGTATTTTTGATTCAGCATGAACAGTAAAAACAGTAAAAAGTTCCCTGTTTTCTGGTATTCAAACCACTCTTACAAACAAAAAAATATCTAAACCTCAATAACGTAGGTTATGGTTGGAAAGCTTATAAAATGGCGCAGTTTTTAACATATTCCGACACTTTCTTGTATACAGGGTGTGAAAAATGCAATAGACCATTGTTTTTTAACTTTTTATCAAACATTTTAATTTTTATCTTTGAATCTATTTACAATGGAGTTTTTACAACTGATCCTCTGTCATTTTGTATTATTCTTGTTCAAAATTTTATGTAGAACACGAAAAAGACATTATCTACTCAAATCCATATACAGGTAATTGAGAAATCGCTGTATTAAGTTTAAAAACATGGTTATTTTTGAAAAACATAAAATAATTTTTCGGGATGCTAATTTTGAGACTTGGAACATTTGATATGCATCATCACACTTCATTTACTTTGTACTTACATCAAAAAAATTTTGTCACACTGAGTACAAATCACCCTGTATATGTTTAATACAGTTTAAACTAAGGTTAGTAATGTGGTCCGAATAAATTGCTTATAGATTTATTGATCAAATAAAATAAAACTTGATGGGACAAATATTTATCATTCACTCTGTGCGTGCTCTCGTGTTGTCATAGCCACAGGCACTGGTACTCTAGGACTAATCATATTTACATACCACATTCTCTTCATGGCAGTCTTCAAAAAAGTGTGCTTAAGCCCCTGTTCATTTTTTTTACATCCAAAATAGAAACTTTCTATATCGAGTGACAAAAATATATTTTTCCTACAGTCACCCGACAAAGTTGGCTTCCTTGTACTGTTTATAGTACAGAAAGCTGCTAATTGCTGCATATTTATACTTTGTCGTACGGTTTATACTTTGGCGCACATCAGGATTCCAACGAAACAACAAAAAACAGCGTGGTTCTATTATGCACGTAATCCGTGTACGCTTGGAAATAGGTTGGCAACACTTAAAGATAATAATACTATGAGCAGCTAATTGACTATTATAACTACAATTTAACCTGTCATTTTGTGTTTATAGTTTCGGTATTTCTGAACTTTCTAGGCTTTTCTTTTAAACGTTTTTAAAACATTCCTACGATCTTAATAAACAAGAAAATACCTTTAAAGAATTTTTTTTAGGCGCGGAAACCACTTCAAATTATAAAAACATACGGAACTATATTCTCAAGTCGCGGAGCACATTTCTTGCTGAGGAAAAATAGCGGAGTGATACGGACCGGGTACTACTTTCTCTAGGGCACCTATTTGTGTTGCCAGCTGAACCTAAAAACGTGTTGTATAGTGTTTGAAAGACTAATTATTTATATGCTTTATAGTGACTGTAAGAAAAATATAATGTGTAACACGAGTGAAAAAGGCCTTTGCTGCACTTGAGATCATTCCGTAAACATTGCTCTCGTGTGCAGCAAAGTGCCACTTTGCCCACTAGTTACACAAATAACTATTTTCTACACAGTTAAAGCACATTAGTTCATGGTTTTTTTAAATCAATTTCAAGGAATTAATTGCTTGAAGAGTAAAAAAAAGGATCTTACGTAGAAATCAAAATATGTATTTGGTGATGGAAGCGATGAAAGCCCTAAGCTATATTACAATATTGCAGGTCTAATACAATTGTACTAAACCCTAAGGTGATGGATTAAACACACTAATATTTATCGTTGTTGAGATGTGGCACACCCATTAAACAGGTGTTGGTTGAGACATGATAATCTTAGCTGTATCACTATACAAATCTAATTTTTGGATTTTACAGACACTAGCTGATGATTAATTTATAGCAGCGTCAGTTTGGCAAGAGTCTACTAATGTTTCATGTGGGTCATCAGTTGTACTTTCTCACATGACTCGGTAATTTTGGTCTATACCTGGATAGTAGGTCAAACAATGACAGTGAAACTAATATTTAAAAAATATATATATTTATCTTTTCTTGTACAGGCAAGGCTTTAAAGTCAGTTCTGGAATGTTCCTTTTTTTCTTTTTCTTACTAGTGTTTGAATTCTTTTTGAAGTCCAAGAAATAAAATAAATTGTGAGACAAGTCTTGAGAGACAGCTTCGAAACCCATTCTTTCAACACCATGGATGAACTGGTTCAAGTCTTCAAACCTACTTTCAATCTCAGCTATTTTCATTATGCCTCTGGAATAACAAAACAAAGTTATAAGCGAGTCTGGTGAAACAAAAAAGCTGTGACCAAGCAAGCTGGTAATATCATACCCTAGAAACGTTTTTGCTACTGGCTATATGGGCTATTAATTAACAACTGTGTCTAAGGAATATGTCGGCCTTAGTCAATAACAAGACTAGAAGATCCTCATCCTACACTCATCTTCATTCATAATTGGCTTAAAATACCTACATTCATATGGTCGGTCACCCTTTTCAGAATAAAGTATTATAGTGTTCTTTACACCTAACATAACTATTACAACCAATTCCTACCCCTTTGTAACAATTGTTTTTAACACAGAAGACTAGCTAATAGCAATTCAAGGGAAAATTAGCACTACCCTAAACTTTGAATGAATCACGTTTTAAGATTACATTTCTGAGGTCAAAGGAGTCAACCCTCACATAGGTTCATTAAAGTCGTAAGTTTACAGTTTTGAATGGGGAAAGGTATTTGGATGAAGGAAATGTCCTTAAGGTGTGGGGGACGTGGTCGCTCAGTAATTTTTTTGAGCCAGTGACCTCAGAGAAATTTTACATGCAAATCATGTTGTGACTGAGATTGCCGAACTGAACTTGCCACATCTTCAAGAGTACTGTAGACAATTGTAAACACTAGTCCAATAAAGCTTAAATGCACAAGCAAAGTTTTAAGTTCAATCACTTGATGGGAACTGTACAACCGTGAATAAATGTACGCCTTCTTGAAACTCCCAAAGCCATTTACAAAAAATAATTAACAAATTCATGCATTTTTTCTATAGGTGTCTGCCAACTGTCAATGGATTTTATTGGGGGTTGACCTCCTTCCCACAGAAACCTATTAACGGAATCTACATACTCAGTGAGAGAATAGGGAGAATACTTTTTTTCTTACATTGCTTACAAACAGTAACCATAATAAACTAATCGTTGTGTAGTGGTGGGAACAGCTAGAATGTAGTCAGGGAAGTTAAGAAGGGACACAGTGGTAGTTTCATATAAGCTAGCTTGCTTAGCTGAGACTGCAGCTTGTTGGATATCTTAATTTACGGAAACCCTTGTACGAAGTGGTAATTATGTTTTGAAATTTATTAGATGATCAGTTAATTTTGATTATACTCCAATAATAATCCGACCCAAAAGCAGCATTGGGGTTGATCACGGTCAATTTCAATTACCCAACAATTATTTACATTTTCTACTACACTTTCAATCTTAAATAATTGAATTGATAATTGATTGAATGACTGTCTTTTATGTCAATACAAAGTAAGTTTAGATAGGTAGGTATATATTTGAGGAGCTGTTATAAGTCTTTCATCTAGAACCCTACGTAAGGTTAATCACCGTAAACCATACTTTTTCTTAATACTTTTCATTGAAATGGCAACTGCATAGACTGCAGGTCTGTAAAACTTTTTTGCCAGATTATGAAAACCATTACGTAATCTACATAAATCTAGAGGACTTACTTCTCCTTGAGGACTCTATTGGCCTCGCGCATGTAGTCCACCAGGTTTGTGCCCATGAGAGATAGACAGAACACCACGACGTCACACGAAGCGTCACCTAGGGGTGTGCGGGACATGTCACACACAGTCACTTGCGGGTTCAGGCTAACCAGGTCTAGAGAGTGTACAGTACATGGAAGTGCCTCTGCCAACTTGGCCTCACCACACCCGAAATCTGCCACCACAAGATCTCCACTTTTGGCCCTGCGAAGACAAGAGAGTTAATAATTAAATAATAGATAAACGGATTTAATAACTTCTTAAGGTGTTATTAATTTAACATAAATTAAATAAAAATATGTCTAGTAATATATAGAAAATACACTCCTATTATGATGACAGAGTAGGTGAATGACAAGAATATTGAATGGCGTACCTACTTATATCCTATTGGCTACCGGAAGTTCCTGACAAGCCTGCCACCTTTTATATATATTTACCGTCTGGTTAAATACAGTATAAGTGTATATGTTTCAAGTGTTATGATATTAATTTTTATTAAAACGTTTTTATTAGCTCGCTTTCTTGTCCGGTACAAATTTTGGAATCAATTTTATACTAACTTCCCGATGACCTAGAGACTTGAAACTTGAAACATAGCTCACAAATGGAAGACAATGCAATATTATATAATTTAATTTTCATATTTCCCTTGGGCTACACCCCATGGGCTTGTTTTTATTAGCTCGCTTTCCTACAAATTTTGATATCAATTTTAAACGAAGTTCCTGATGAGCTAGAGACTTGAAATTTGAAACATAGCCTAACCTACAGTCAATGGGGTACACCTATAGTATCGATAGTTAAACCAAATGGGGATATTCACCCAACACACAACTGCTATATTGTTATATTGTATTGCTATATTGTATTGTGCTGTATTGTTTACTTTGTGCTGATTACAAAGTATCAGTTAATAAGACCTTGGAACCTGATCATTATCCAATTCCAACCTTGGACGACATATTTGCAAGCATGAGTGGCTGTAAGTATTTTTCGGCTATTGATATTTCTCAAGCGTATTTAAACATTCCAATGGACAATGAGAGTGCCAGACAGGCCATTAGCACATATAAGGGTGTATATGCTGTCAATAGACTCATGTTCGGAATCAAAAATGCTCCAGCTGAGTGGCAAAGATTCATCTCTCAAGCTCTAGACAACATTCCAGGTGTTACGGTGTTTTACGATGACATTAGAGTTGTGAGTAAAACGTTAGAGGAGCACAAAGATCGGCCAAATGAAGTTTTCAGAAGGTTATCCAATAATAACTTGTGAGTCAATAGTAAGAAATGTAATTTATTTAAAGCTAAGATAGTGTATTTAGGGCATGAAATATCAGAAAAGGGTATTCACAAATGTAAAGACAAAGTGGAGGCGGTAGTAAATGCTCCCCGACCGACCAATAAAGATGAGCTTAAAAGTTGGTTGGGTCTCATTAACTATTATGGAAGGTTTGTCAATCGTTGCACCCTTTGTATGAACTGACCAGAGGTGGTAGAAAGTTTACCTGGACCTCAGATTGTGAGAAATCTTGGCTTCAAACAAAAAAGGAAATTGCTTCAGATAGAGTTTTGGTTCCATATGACCCTAAATTACCAATTATTCTGTCAGTTGATGCCAATCCAGTAGGGCTTGGAGCTACTCTTTCACACGCTCTCCCGGATGGATCAAAAAGACCAATGTTTCGCTTCTCGCACTCTTACGCTCACGAAACGGTCGTATTCTCAAATCGATAAAGAAGCTACAGCAATCTTTTGGGGTGTAAATAAGTTTTTTCAATATGTGTTTTCCAAAAGGTTTATTTTAAAAACAGAAAATAAACCGCTTGTTTCTATCTTCAACCCCGCGAATTACCACGAATGACTGTGCAAAGACTTCTAAGGTATGCTATATTCCTGCAAGGTTTTGACTACGAAGTTATATGTAAAAACTATGTAACATAATGTTAGTTTCATCTATATAATTAATACGCTACATGAAACTTTGTCGGTTGAACTCCTCCGCCATTTCTTAACAGATTTTATCCATTGACGTCTCATTGGAAAGAGCGTGTCGCGTAGATTTGCAAACTGGCCTTACATTTTTGAAAAAGTCCCTTGGGCTCTGCCCCAGTGGCTTTGAAAGTTCCCATGTAATCCTTATGGAGAACATAATTGTTTACATTTTGATCAGCTGTATAATTTAATTGCTGTTATTTTTCAATTCAATGAAACGCATTGAGTACATTTATTTACTATTTGAGTTTATGTAAACATAACCCCCAAGACGGATCGTGTTAGTATGGTTGTATCTTAAAGTTGTGTATATCATTGTTTTGTGTCGCTATGAAGGATCGTGTTAGTATGATTGTAACTTAAATTTGTGCATTTATCGTTGTTTTGTGTAGCTATAATTTGTTTATTTGTTGTTGTTTTTTTCTTTTAAATGCCTCCGACGTGACGACAACGAAACATAGACAGGAGGCGTAATCGTGATAACGACCGCAGCTACAGAACCGTGGCGCGTAATAGGCTTAACTCATCACAGTCAGCACCTGACCCTGGACAATCTCAACTATTAGGTTACAAATGCTCCCTAACACTACCCCAAAACGACTTTTCGTTCTCAATTGGCCCTCTATCAATGACCTGTGTTGCCTGTACAGCGAGGCATTTTGAGAAGGAGAAAACCGGCAGGAATGCTTTAGGTTTATCAATAACGAAGATAAAAATGGTCTGAGTTACACACCGGTAATCTTTGAGTTGACTCTTTTAAATTAATGGTAAATATGACTGTTATTCGTTTTAAAATAACTCCTGTAATACTTTGCAATTGCTCGAATTCGAGCAACATGTACACTAGTTTTATATTTAAAACGGTTCATCAGTGTAACACCTTAACCATCTGAGCTACCGTGTCACCGTCGGCAGAACACAACAAATGCCACTATAAGCACTACGGTACCGCTCGCAGGTGAGATTCAACAAAATAAACCCTGACCTATACTCGATCTTAGGTTTTAAAGTGTTAAATGGTATTTTGCACTTTACTCAAGAACCAGAAAAGATGGAAGCTTTTTGTTTTTAAGGTAGGTAGTAATTTTGTGTACATTTTAACAAAAGAATATAGGAAAGTAAAAAGTTGAATCTATAGGCTATGTAATAAAATGCATGAAAAAAATGTCTAATAGCAATAGCCCAAAACCTTGATTTAAAAGATTCATTGCTAGGAAGACTACATGAAAAATGTGTGTTGCCACTCCAAAAAATCAAACTCAACCAGTTTGAATATAATGTGTTGGCTCAAATAGAGTCATGCCGCTCTCTCTGTGTTCCTTCTCATTATCAAGTAGGACTACGTATTTGTTTTTTAGGCACCATGACGTGCAGCACCGCGTGTGTTTGTACCCTAAGGGGTTTATACAGTTTATTCACTTACCTCTTTTTAAGGGACTTGATAATAATATCCACAGGATTGATGGGCCAACGGGCTACTTGCTGCCTGTAACCTTCATGGTAAGCCTTGAAGGCAGACGGATCTTCTGAAAACATCTTTTCTGCCCCTTTACTCTCAGCATTGTATAACTGCTCATTCATGTACCTGTGATCATTTCCAATGCATTAATCATAAAAGTTGTGAATACAATAAGGCTCATTTAACTGGAAAACAATAATAAGTTAATGAACCAAACTGTAACGGCTAACCAAAACCTACACAATAATTACAACAAAATTTCAGGGCAGATTAATAGCATAATGTTTGTTAGTTATTACGGTAAATAAGCCTACTATTCCTTTAAAATCCTTGTTTCCAAAGTTTAAAAAACAGGGATTCTTAAAACTATAGTAATCTACACATCTGTAAAAAACTCAGAACAAATTTACCCATTCACACAAAGTATGTTATGAAGTCATGAAGAAAGTTATATTATATACAAAATAATAAAGCACAGGTACAATTCCACAGAGAGCCTACTAGGCATATATGAAATATTAGTTTAACATAAATAAGGTTACCGGTATATATATATATATATATATATATATATATATATCGCTTCAGATATAGTTATAACGTGATATACAATGTCATTGTATACATATTAAATAACTTAAACTGAATATTTTAAGTTAGGCCTAGGCTATATGGTATTTTCAAGAAGACTCTTTCACAGGGTACTGCCGCAGTTAGTTTAAGCCTAGGTTTTTTTATTTTTTTACTTCAGTTTGCTTCTAGTTTAGTTTACGATAATAACAAACTAGGTGACATAGTAGAAACATAAGTTGATGTTCTATTTTTTCAAGAGTGTTCAAGAGAGTTTCAAATGTCAAAAAGTGGCTCCCTTAAGTTTAAAGCTAGTTTAATAAATAAGGCCTATATAGATTTTCAACATTTACATACCTGAATTTAGCCGCTTTTAATCTCTTGAGCATTCTCTCTCTTAAGGAACAAGCCTTACTGTTTTTGAATTTTTCTCTTTTCCCAACAGGTGTTGTTGTAATTGATGGTGATGGAGAGTCAGTGATTTTATTATACTGATTTGTAGAAACGTTCAGCAGATAGTTTTTAGGATTAGCTATTATTTTGTGTACACTTGTTTTTAAGTTTAATTTGTGTTTTATCATGGCTTTATTAGGAGTGTATGATGTGCTCGGAGTTAACAAAGCTTCATTGTTTCCTTTGGAATTCTTCAACATGGCTGTAGACAGAGTAGTCACTATCTTTTTCCCTTTCTTCCTCTGAGTTGTTTTCGTTTTTGGAGACGAAAGTTTTGATTTAGGTGACACATGCTTTAGGTCTTGATATTTTGATTTTTGTTTTTTACTAACTGACAGATGGGAGAACAATCCAGTTAGAATGCTTGGCTTTACTTTACCCATGACCTGACCTAAAACAGTATTTTTCACAGATTTGTTCAATTTTACCTGAAGTAATTTAGCCTAAGTTACTATGGAAAAACATTTTTATCAAACTCATTACTTTCAAGAATTTTGTGGTAGGTAGGCTTAGTAAAACTTAGGTCAGTGTGAAGCGGAACACATTGACCGCACTAATGAGTTAACTTTCTAGTATGATAGAATAAGATGATAAAATTGAGTAAAAATTCAAGGCTTTTCCCTAAAATTTGGCATCAATCAAAATGAGCCTAGGCCCTACCGGAGATTTTTTAGGTAGACTTCCGTATCTGTTGTCAAAAACAACCAAATAAAAAGTTATTCAATATGTATTGATTGTTTAATTTGATGTATCGTTTGGTTACCTAACTTACCAAACGATATATCGAATGAAATAATCGATACAGCACATCAAATAATTTTTCATTCATTGTTTTTTCCAACAGATACGGAAGTGTAAGTTACCCGATTTGTTTTTATGTTGTGATATTATTATTATGTTCGGGTACACTTCCATATCTGTTGGCACAAACATCAATGAAAATATTGATCGATAGGCTATATCGTTTGGTTAGTTAAGGTTAACCTAACCTAAGTTAGCTAACCAAACGATATATCGAATTAAACAATAAAAAAAAACAATATTACTCATTCGGTTGTTTGTGCCAACAGATATGGAAGTGTACCCCTCAAATTAACTAAGGCAACAACAACAAAGGTAAATCTATAGGTAAGGCATACAATTCAAGTTCTTGATACTGGGATGGGCCTAACAAAAAATCAGTTGAGTTTTTATATTTTAAGCCTAGACTACTCTCCATAACTTATTTGAGCCTTGGGCTAAGACATACAAACATAGGATATTAACTTAACTATATAAAATATTTTCAACTCACACATATTTACTTCCAATGGCTTCTTTAGGCCTAGGACTCTTAACTCGTGTTTCTAACTCTAACCTCAAACTTACCTTGCTTGAGGTTTTTTTAAATACTTACATGTGTAGCGACAAATATATGAGTATTCCTGAAACCTTTAATAAAAAGGTTTACTTTATGAATATGAATAAAACCAATGCGTTAAGTTTTAGCAATAATTTTGCTTCAAAACTAGTGAGAGTGAGAGGCTAGGCTAGGCTAGTAAATACGGAAGAACTCAACTAACTGACAAAGACAAACAAATTTGAAATTAAAATTCAAATAATAAAACAAAAACAGCTCATCTCAACAGCTGTTAACAGACAGCTGTCAACAGACACTCGACTTGAGGTGAAGACAGACCAAAAGAATTGGGTAAGATGTCATACCTTATAATGGCATTGCTTATAATTGCGAATTTGTACCATATCTATATATATAATACGTGAAGCAGTTTTTTATGTGGTATAGCTTATAATGGGAAATTTAAGTTTTTTCACAGCTTATAATCGTAGACATGTGGTATAGCTTATAATGGTTTTATTAAAAATGTAGCATAGCTTATAGCATAGATAAAACATACTCCAGGGGCCCATTTCATAATAAACTACAAGTTACAAGTTACAACTTGTAACTTGTAATTTCCATTAGATTTGCATTGGGCGATCAGCTGATTTACTAATAATATTAGTTTGTACTTTATTATGAAATGGGCCCCAGGTAGTTAAAGGCGGCCGTGTTTTAATGGTACAGCGCAAATGTGCTGCCAGCTTATCAAATCGAGTTTGTTCTATAACTTATAATATCCAAAACGTGGCATAGCTTTATTTATTAGGTAACCGAAGAGCTTAATTCAAGCAACAGGTGGACTGATTCTATCTTTTTTTTTTTCTTGGAGAAAATAGGAAGAGAGAGACTGCTCTGAAACAGAGGAAGAAGAGGAAACTAATTGTCCCTGAGGAAAGGGAATTGAAGAAGCAATTCAGATCAATGAATGGTCCTCAACTATGTACATCCAAAACACCTGATACCGAAACAAAGGAAAACCACAGCAAACTAAAGATTGTTAAACCTAATAAGAAACTTGCAAATGCCAACTCAAGTGACGATACTGTGACCAGTATTCTTTAAGAGACTCTGATTCAGATAGGGATCCAGAAACTTTTACTGACCTGGGGCCAATTTCATAATTATGTACAAACTAATATTATTAGTAAATCAGCTGATCGCCCAATGCAAATCGAATGGAAATTACAAGTTACAAGTTGTAACTTGTAACTTATTATGAAATGGGCCACTGGAATCGGAGATAGATCTACAACCAGACGAAGTGACTTACGAACCTCCCCCCCCCAAAAAAAAGGATTCTCTAAATAAGAGCTTAAACCTGATGTTTACGTAATTGTTGAGTTCATCTTCAATAAGAACATAAAAAAAGAAACCCCCATTCTATGGAGTCGTTCTTGAAACTTGTTTTGAGAAGAACGAAGTTAAGGTGAACTTTTTTAGAAGAAGCTCCAAATCAACAGAAAATGACTATATATTTCCTATTGTTGATGACGAAATGGACATTAAATTAACAGATGTTATTTCAATTGTTCAGCCATCCAAAATAAACAGAGGACGGTACTTTTCCTTATAAACTAACGCACTGAACCTAAATAAGAGTCCCGGTAGCTGAATTTTTATTTCAGGATTAGTGTTGCCTACACTTCTCTGTGCCTACAGCATTATTTTGAGGCTTCTGATTGGCTGAGGGAACATCATTAACGTGACGATACGGTTGATGACAACTGCCTCGGTGGTGTACTGCTAGGCTGATGATCATGTGATGATCCGAAGGACCCAGGTTTGAATCCCACCCACAGCACTATTTTTTTGTATTGGATTTTTTCATTATCAACAAGTTTGCTTAGTTTGGTTAGGTTATGGCGGTTTAATTTTGTAATTAAAACATTATGAAATAGAATTTGACCCATTTATAGTTTTATTTTATGAACAGAAATATTTTTTCGGTTAAACCTTCATTTGATTTTTCATTGTTAGCAAGTCTGTTTAGTTTGGTTAGGTTTTGATAGTTTAATTTTATAATAAAAAAATTATAAAATAGGATTTGAGGCATTTATAATTTTATTTTATGAACAGAACTATTTTTTCGATTAATAAACCTTCATTAGATTTTTTCATTGTCAGCACGTTTGGTTGGTTTGGTTGGGTTATGGCGGTTTAATTTCATAATAAAAAAATATAAAATTGAATTTGAGGCATTTATAATTTTATTCTATGAACAAAAATAATTTTTCAAATTTTACTAAACCTTCGTTATAGTCAATCAGAAGCCTCTAAATGACACTGTTGGCAAAATTAATCCTGAAAAACAAATTGTGCGTCCCGGTATGTGAGTTTTTTTTCGGTTCAGCAAAGATTGCACTAAAGATTTGATTGTTTGTGGATGTTCTAACTAAATGTACAGTATTCAGTACTGTAGCACTTAAACTTAGTCAAGATAATAAAAGTGTATGTTTATGTTTAAAATTGCATACTTTTACAGAGTTGTTTCTTATTTCAGAGATAAAATGTCTATGGTTTGTAAAAACATGTTTTTCGTCTTGGTATGTAGACGAGCCATTAAAAGAGAAATAAGGTAAATTCCCTGCTTGGGGCTCTGCCCCAGTGGCCTTTTAAGTTTCCCCTCAGATTTGTTTACATTATGACCATATGGCTAATTTTATACTACTTTATAATGAAATAGCTGTGTTATAAGCATTTAATGAATCTGTCAAAAATGCAACTACATATATTGAATGTGGAAAATCTCAATATCAAAGAAACAGTCAAACTTCTTATCATGTTAACTTAATACATTAATTGTTAATGCGTTTAGTACCTTTTTAACTACATCATACATCACTAACTAGCATACATCATTTATGCTATTATAGAAATGACATTGGACAAAACTATTGTCAAACGTATGTTTTCGATCATTGGGAAGAATTTTATTTTGTCGTACAATAAAAAGTAATATTTTGCCGATATGAGCCATTCACGTTTTAAATTGTTTTTGAAGTTTTTTGTGGAGAACTTTCTACAATATATGGAAATTAGTCATGTAGCTGACAGGTTGTATTATACTGGAGATTTTCACACGGGTTACTTGATGAATACTTGTTTAATGTAAACATAATAGATACCTACTAATAACTATGACTCTTAAGGATCCTTTGACAATTATTTGACTAGCAATTAAGTTTGTGTTAGATACCAGAGCTACCCGACAAGCATTATTGAAACATTATCAAAGAATTTGGTCAAAAATGTATCAGGCAGAAGACTCAAAATATGAGGAGATTATAGTACATCAAGCAGCAGCCTCGAAATACCAATAATGGCAACTATGTAAAATTGTTCAAACTCAATAACAGAAAAAGTCCAAGCCAACCAAACAAAAAACCAGCTTTGCTCTTGAATATTTCAAACTCATTTAAGCATTAATAATGATCATAACATTGATTATAATATGAACGAAGCCTATAGCAGAAAAAACGATACATTTATTTGTACAATAAAGGTTTGTAGACCATATACTTGGGCCAAACCTTAGATTTACAAAGATTTTAAATTGTAACACCTTGAAGTCTTTGAGCATAATAGAATGCTTTAATTTGAAGCTGGGTATATAATGTATGAAGCCAAATGATGGTTGAACATTGCTACTGCTCGTGACTTTTGGTGTTATAAGAAAGAAGTACCGGGGGACCGAGCCATGGCTTGGTTTGTTTATTTCGATTCTAAAAGCAATATAAAGGAAACTCGCGTTTTCTTTATAACTAATTTCGGCTTTTATTATTTATGTATCAGTGGAATTTAAATTTACTTTTATGGAAATTTTAACTAGGCAATCCAACACATTAGTTTATTTTAATCCTAACACATTTCTTACGTTGTAAATAAATAAAACAAATAAAGAAGTATTTTTTTATATCAGTTCCTACAGTAGGAATTAATATGCTCAATAGCGTTAATACAGTAGTATAGCAATCAGCTACAATAGCGTTAATACAGCATAGTACGGGGTGTGATTTTGGTACTACTGTAAATTAAATTTTTCTTTAAGTATAAGTAAAAACTTCAGCATGAGCATACTCTCTAAAATACTATTATTATTATATAATGGATTAGCTGAAGACAGATAAGTTCGATTCAAGCTTATATTGTTTACTGTAAAGATTATTGTAATACAATAAT
Organism: Macrosteles quadrilineatus; assembly: GCF_028750875.1. Taxonomy (NCBI): domain Eukaryota; kingdom Metazoa; phylum Arthropoda; class Insecta; order Hemiptera; family Cicadellidae; genus Macrosteles; species Macrosteles quadrilineatus. The sequence continues at coordinate 71,806,871 of NW_026542595.1, forward strand.
TAACTTTAATAGTATATAACTGAATACAGCTGTCCAAATAATGTAAACAATAAAAGAGTGAATAATTTTTTTTTTAATCTACCCTTAAATAAAGGTAAAAGTGAAACATTGAGTTGACGCTCAAACAATCAAGTTGACTCAAACATCACCAATACTAAACACCTTTCCCCAATCCCCAATGTAGAGTTATCTTCAGTCTAATCTTTGCTCAATACAGTAGTTACAACTGATGTTTTCCCTTTGTACTGTATTTTGTAATTGGCTAGTGTACTGATTGGCTGGATGGCTTTATATGTTGTAAACACATGTTACAAGCGTTTTGTTTACTTTTCCTTGTTATTTTGTTCAATCAACATACAGTAGTTACTTAGCAACCCATAAAGCCAATGTTAAATTTTTGAATAAGTTGTGTAGCGAAATACGAAGTTTCTTGAGGTAGTGGCTGTCACCAATCACGTTTTTAGGACTATAAGTCCCTAATTCCAAAATTTAGTAAAAATCCTTCAGCTTGATTTCGAGAAATATATTACAGACAGACAAACAGACTTAGCTCGTATATTTGCTAATTGCTCTTAGTATAGGATAGAAAGAGCTCATGAGCCAGAACGGCTCAAGGCGGGCTGCGCGTGTCACCAGATAGCCTTGCTGTGCCGCGGGCAAACCACAAGAGTCAAATGTCTCGACCCCGACGTCTTGCCCTCGGCCCAATATTTTACAATATCAGATGCCTAATTTATATGCCTGATTAAATCTTAAATGAATTACTGAATCATTCCAAGATCATAACATTGATTATAAAAAGGTTAAACAATTAATTATAGGGTCACAAACATCTATCCGGTAACACAAACTAAATAAGTGTTCGTAGTTATTTTTATTTAAGTTTCAGCAAAATAAGAGGCTCTTTAGTAAACCATAGTTTGTCTTCTGGTATTGAAACCAATAAAGAGTAAAATACATCTTGTAAAATTTATCTTTGAGCTTGATAGAAACAATCAATGGCCAACGCCCTCAAGGCTTAACTGGCTAACTGGACATTGAACTTAGGGTCTACTGACTGCACACTGCACAGTGCACAGCCGACTGATACGTGTATCAAATTGTTGTAAAGGAAGACAATTACTAGACACGTTTGTTATTAGAAAATTCTTTATTACTTTTTATTATTACATCACACAAACTTAAAAACAACTCAACAGATACTCGGAACAAGATAGAACCTACGCTATACAGGGTCATGTCATACATGCTAGACAGTTACAGTACATTATATACATATTGCAGAACTTGCTAGGTGCGCTGGGTGATCAGTTAATGTGGTGAGAATTAGAAAACGGCCGAACTTTCCTCCTAATATCCAACAATACAGTACAGTACTAGTTCAACTTAGTCCTTAGACGTTATTTACATAGTTCAGAATAGTAATTTGTTTTGATGAGGTTAGAAAGTGTGACAACATATAATTGCTTGGCTTTTAACGTGTTTTACAATGTAGGTAAATATCCTAGATATTAAAATTAATTAATAATGTTTATACTCAAAATAAACTACACCTCTTCACGTAGCCTTTTGTTACAGTTTTCTGAAGGGTGATGAAGTATAGGAAAAAGAAAGGCGTGTAAGTAAATTATTATCAAACCATTCATGCGTTTTATTTAGAAGTAAATCACTTTCAACGAAACTAGTTAGGCCAAGTAATTTGGAATTTGTACTTTCGACAGAGCTCATAGATGCAGTCATGAAACTATACAATAATAAATACAATACATATATAAACAAGACATAATTTATTATAACCACAGCTACAGTCAAGCCAACGCTACAGGCGCGTAGTAGTCCTTTTTCGTATCTTTATTTTACATTTTAAAACGAATTTGTTAAAAACTAATCGATTTTGGACAGGAGGGAGGCACATATTTGTAATTCTATATCACAAACAATAAATACAACATTAGCTCTTACATATAAAAATCGTATTAGAGCTATTTGAGTTTGCAATCCTAGAGTGTTTGATATTGTTTGAATTCTGATTATCTTCCAGGTAGGTTGGAAATCATGTTATCTATAAAGATATAGTCAACTTGCTAAGGTAGAGATCATTAGAACACAGTTTTGTGCAAAATATTTACATAATACACAGTTATACCAGCACCAACAAGTCAGGTAGAATGGAGATAGATCTGTAATACAAAGATACCTCTTTAACGCCCTGACAATTTTTCAGAATTGCGATTTAATTTTACCTTTCTTAAAATATGCCTTACATTGGAATGTAATAAATAAATGTACAATATTTTATTTGTCCGCCAAAATCACTTCTGTAAACATTGCATTTAAAAACTATCTACCCTGACATATTTGTCTCTTAAGTCTTATAAGTGCTTTGACTAATGTGATGAACTTGAAGTTTGGGTTTTCTTTTCAGACATTTGAGGCAAAGACTTAATGTAATGTCAATAAGAAAAAAATTCTAAAAGTTACTTAAAAGTATAAGTTTGCAAAATATGAATGGATAAACATACACTCATACTGTGCGACAAGAGATTTCTAATCTGTAATCGGATATCACACTAAGACTATATAATACAGGACTAATAGAAGGTTTCTTTCAATTTTGAAACTCACAGCTGTATAACCAACTACATCGGAGAAAAATGTTTTTTGGGTTACAAAAGTATCACAAATAGAGCCAGCTGATAGTGAGGTTTTGACTTTTCCAGCCGTCATGCCATCGGACCGTCACGTTGTCAGCTGTCATGCCGTGGCACCGTCACGTTGTCAGCTGTCATGCAGTCAAACTGTCACGTTGTCAACTGTCATGTAGTGTAACCATCACGTTGTCAGCTGTCATGTAGTGGAACCATCACGTTGCCAGCTCTCATGCTGCGACCATAACGTTGCCAGCTCTCATGCTGCGACCATAACGTTGCCAGCTGTCATGCAGTGGAACCATCACGTTGTCAGCTGTCATGCCATGGCACCGTCACGTTGTCCGCTGTCATGCAGTGGAACCATCACGTTGTCAACTGTCATGCATTGGAACCATCACGTTGTCAGCTGTCATACAGTGGAACCATCACGTTATCAGCTGTCATGCCGTGGAACCATCACGTTTTCAGCTGAGTCGAGAAGCTTATGTCCACCAGGGTCACTGCAGACGAGGCCAATATTGGGCAGACATATCCTGGCCTGGAACTGCTATGGGAACACTAACTCCCGGAGATATCAGACCTGAAAAATAAAAATAAAATAGTAAAGCTTGTGTTTGGTAGCTATAAAACAATATTATTCCTTATTAGCTTACAAATATAGGCCTACTACTAATAACTGCACGAATGTAAAATATATTCAGAACTTTCGCTCGTTACATAGCTTTGTAAATGTATAAAGTTAAATAGAAGCTAAAAAGAATGACCATCACGAGATAAACAAATTAAACAATGATATACATTTAAGACATTTTGCAATCAAAATCGATTTACCTTAGTATTTTAAAGTATATGTTGAGTTAATAGGATTGACTCTTGTCAAGTAATAGGAAACAAAAAGCAGGAGATGTAATTGGGGAAGAAAAGTGCATATAAGGTGCAAAATAGACGAGTGACGTATCGAAATAATGATGAAAAACCTCCATCATTTTAAGTCAAGCTTCCAAAAACACACTTTTTACTACAATTTATTGAGTTTGGGATAACAAATAAAACCGTGTAATAGTAAATAATGCAGAGTTAGTGCAGAGACAGCCATCTGTAACGAGGCCAAAACGTCAGTACAAGTCATCCGTAGGCTAATATGACACAGCACATTGCATATGTCTAATGACTGACCTGTAGAGCTGGAAGAGTTGGGCGGGTACTGGTGGGTCTGGTAGCCCTGGGAGGGACTGCAAGGAGAGTGTTTGGGCGGACCGTAGCCCTGGAGACTGAGGGGCTCGTACCGCGACATGCAGGGGTACGGCGTGGAGTCCCTCTGCTGGAGACACGCCGCGGGTCCCGGAGACCCTAGACCCTGGCCGCCACCTGTGCCACCCATGCTGAAGTTGGGCATCGACGACATGGGGCTAGAAAACAACAGTGTTAGGTTAGACGGAGAGAAAGACACTTTAGAGCTGTGTGGAGAGAAACTGATTGAATGGGTGTCAAAGGTAAATGTTTGTTTATAGTCTCTTTTAACATTGCATTTTCCCGTACACTTGGATCTCGGGCTAGTGGAACATATCAGAGGAAGCAAGAGGTGAGCCGATACAGTACAAGAATGATCCATTCCGTACGTACTGGTGAATAACGACACCGGGGGTGAATGGGGTGACGTATATCAAGTGCGGCCTTGGGTGAACACACTACATGCGACATCGCTGAAGTCGGTTCAGAAGTCCGTCGCGCTATCGACTCAACTACTATTCGCCAAATTTACCATACAATGCGCTATCCTATTCGTGAACCACTTGGCCCACTACAGTATTTGACAAACAGCATTAGTGTGATGTTTGTTATATTCTAGCTCGAGTCAGGCCAATGCAAAACAGTGCATTTAAAGATTTAGTAAAACCATAGATTAAATGAGTAGACATTTACAAAGGTAAAATGTCTTTTAGAGAAACTCAAATAAAAAAAAAAACTCGCTTGGAACATTCATCTAGATGTATTTGCAATTTAAACTAGAGAAGGTAAAATGTTTCGAAAATTATTAATCAAATATGTCAATGTGTTTAAATAAAGGACTGGATCAGTCATTTAACAACACCACGACAACAAACCACCCTCGGTGGGTTATCTAACCTCAATGTACAGCGTGTGATCCGTGTATCACACATTGTATACAGGGCGTGCAGTTAATCACGGACGTTATCCTGATATCTGGACATGTGTAGCAATGCTCCCTCTATTGATTATGGATTAGCAGGACTGCTTCACACCTCGCCAGTCGTTTGGCACCCTTCCTTCCTTCCTTGCTCACTTCCTTCATCTTTATTCTTCTTTCCACCTCCCTTCTCGCAACTAACGAACCACTTACCACAGATTAGGTTTGATGGTAAATAGGACAACTATTCATCCCACATTTTCTTGCACAACACAAAAATATGCTATTTCCTTCGTGATTTACCTCTATTTTAGTCTAATTCAAGTTATTGAAACTGGGCTAAAACATAAAATAGATATTAACTATGTTTGGGTATGTAGTAGCACTTATATAGTTTGATTCTTTTAAAGTTTATTTTTTAGTTTGGCTTTGCATTGAATAAGATTTCAATGATTGTGTCTAAACAACAAATAATACCAGACATGTATTAAAAACGGTGAGAGCTATTATTATTGAATAGTGTTGTTCTGATTCCAAGTCCTAGATATCAAAACTAATTTTTGTTAATTTTTAATCAGTCGAAGTTGCAGACTTTTTCAAGCCTCTTTCCGACAAGAGAATATTATAACTGCAGTTTATTATCAGCAAAAATCAGTTTGTTTACAGTTTTGTTTTCTGTTATTGAGTAGGGTGTTTTAAACACATTTTATCTTTTTGTGGAATACCCAAAAGTAAAAATAGAATGATATATATGATGATGTATATATATAATGTTATATATAGAATATAGAATATGATGAGATCAACTGGTATTGCGACGTTACACTTAGTTGTGTAGATAAATAGCTTTATTGGGATGTATATGATTGTGCAAGGCAGAAGGTGATGTGTACCTGTAGGAGTCCCCTGGCATGGAGATCGGTGTAGGTATGGCTGGGTACATGGAGTTGTTGAAGCCCCCGGGTGTGATCCTGGAGGGCGAAGACCTGTCCAGAGGGTCGGGAGCCTGGGGGTCGCCTCTCCGTTGGTTACGGAGCTTCTCTTCGCGTCTCCACTTGGCTCGGCGGTTCGAGAACCAAACCTGGAAACAGTCCAAGTCATTATATTACAAGTACACAACGAAAAAAGAATAATGATATGATATATGATTTTTTTTTATATGGTCGTAAGACTTTCTCACATTAATCTCAAATCCTTCACATGTTACATGTCTGCTGAACAAGGTCATATTACAACAAAAATATTTAGTGCAAAAGATTGGTGAGAAAATAAAAGTATAAATAATAAATAAATAAAGGGTATGCATCACACTCTATAAAACTGTAACCAATTTTAAGAAATAATATAATCATATTCACACGAATGATTAAATGCATTGATCCAGAATATGTGACTTTTAATTTTATATTTTCTGTATTTTTTGACATTCATTTTTTTCTTTCTTTCTTTCTGTTTTGTTTTGTTTTCCAACTCCAAACCCTGGCATTGTTACAATTCAAAGTTGGAATTTTGTCGGAAAGTATTACTAATAGTTAGCAATATTACTATGAATGTTGTTGCTATAAATATTCATATTCATTTCAATGATAAGTGGTTGCTGCAATGAGATGTTGAGACCCAAAGTGATCACAAGAACTAAGATTCAACATGTGGAACTGCTGCACAAAAACTTATTTCGGTAGTTGGAAAGTAGATTCTATATAAGTATGCATGCGTGAATAATTATCAAACTTTAACTATTGCTAACAATATTTTTTTGACAGACTGTTGACTTAATATATATTAACTAACCTGTATCCTTGCTTCTGGAAGTCCAATTTTGGCGGCAAGCCTTTCCCGGGCGAACACATCCGGGTAGTGGGTCCGCTCGAACTCTGAATAACGTACATCAAAATAAATAATAACACTTTTTGAAATTACAAGGAAAAGTACAAAAAAAAAACACACATTTTGACAAGGAAAAGCATAGATATATACCCAAATGTGTAATTTTTTAATGACCTTTACTGAACAAGTATAACTACTTAACTTTCAAAATTTGTTATGCTACATAAAAATGTGAATAATTTTACTTTAGTTATAAGGTATTGGATATGTTTAGGATTTACACCGACTTATGAGTACGATTCAATTTCTGTTAACTAGACAATTATTTTATAAATACGTCGGGAAATTAAGCATTTTAAATTTAAAACATTTACACATAAAATCAATGCCGCATCAAGTATTTATTTAAATTTTAGCCAACTATATATCATAACCGATATCTTTGGCTGCAAAACAACACAATACACAAATCAATTGGGACATAACTCCTTTTTACGCCCACAAGTTTAGATATGTTTAAGATACCTCTTAAACGCAGAAATGGGATATAAAACAGCTGATAATAAAGACAGCTGATAAAGATGTCCCGACAAAGGAAGATCAGCTGTTAGAGCTGGTATAAAGTGAGGAATGCGGGAGGGGAGGTCCCATTGGTGGACTTATTAGCCAATCAAAAGCTTCTCTGCGCGATCATCCGTGAAAATGTGTGGCATTTTTAACTCCTCGTAGGTTATTAAATTTTACCCGCTTTATTTGAAATATTTAATTTAGCTGTGGGAGGTAAACTTGGTGTTATTAGATTGATTTTTGCTTTAAGCTTGATGTGATAAAGGATTGAACGGGAAAAGCTATTTTATGCTAAAGAATATTCTGCAACAAAAATATATGTTTTAGACGGATTGTTGTGAAAGCAAGTGCAGTAATATATCAGTTTATATATTTATAAAATTATTGAATTTGTCTTTCACAATTCAATTTACTACTCCTTTTATCCATGCTAATACTGTAGTGCTTAATAGCATTTATTGTAACTGATTTATTTTAAACTAAATTTCATTCGGACTACACGGGTAACAATAGGACCTTCATGTAGTAACTAAAAGATACTAAGGAATACATGCAATGAGCAAAATCTGTGTTGACATTTTAACAATACGATGAGTAATTTATTATTTTTAAATAATTAGTAATTTGGAATATTAAATTTCCTATTCAGTGTTTGTCTGAACATAAAATTGTCTAAAATTAAATTAAATTGTCCAAAAAAACTGAATTTCATTTTCTGTACCAAATAATAAATTGTATTTGAAGATGAAAATAATAATTCTACAGTTGATGAATGTATACAATCATTAGCCAACATTGTATGTATAATTACAAAATACAAAACAAAAAATCTATAATGATTATTATTAAAGGTTTGATAAACTAAAACACACATTATCGAATACTAACTAGACACCACCCAACATAGGACACCACACATTGACACATAGGACTTTTAGACGTTCTGTTCTATACAACCTAAGAACCTAATATCAATGTCTACATAACAACCAGATGTCATCCCACAGATTTATGTATACAATGTTTCTACAAATAACGCAAATCCTACATTTAATTCCGTTATGGCTCTTGAGTGGTACCATTTTACAACATATTATATGGTACAAATAAAATTTACATAAGATAAAATATTATCTAACAAATTAATTTACTGGTGACAAAATTCTAACCTGATCAAATGAATTTATTGCGGTCGAATTCGGTACCTTACACATTATTTAACGTTTAAAACCAAACCACAGTATTGTATTTTGAAACAAGGTTGTTCCATAAGGAAGCGTCTTTCTTTGTGGACTCTTTGCACAATGATAAGTGAAGTATTCAACCACATCGACGAGTTCTGGTTTGCAGACAGAAATGAGGAGTGTAGGGGCGCTGGCGACCCGGCTTATCGAACTCGTAAATTAAGGGGTCATTAGAGTGTCGAGGCGAGTGGAGAAGACTACCTGACATAAGCCTATTCTCCCCAACAGTACTATACCGGGTATTTTGCTGGGAGAAAGGGGTGGTCGAGTAAAGAGGGGCGGGAGAAGGAGAGAGAGGGTGAGGAGAGTGTCTGTGGCGAGAGGAGAACAACACGAGAGCGTGGCCGTGTTTTGTATGCACTACAAGTAGATGCAAAGTAGTTTCTAAACAGAAAACAGAGCTTCCAAGAAAGTATCTATTGATTGGCGTTTGACAATCAACACTAATGCTATAATTATCGAACATTTTTTTCGAACATATGTGTAGCCTATGAGGCGTATATATACAAAAATATTCTTACCTACAGTTGGATATTTTAGCTAGAAGCAGTTAAGGTGTGGTGGAATATCTTTGAAGATGAACCTATTTAGCTGTAGTGCGATCATGTGTTTTATGTGTCAAATTTTGAGGTTAAATCAAAACAAACAAATGGCATGTTGGCAATCAATAATTAAGCATTTAGAGGCCCGGTTGTATTACGGTATTACTTACGAAAGAATTGCCATTAAAGATCAAATGAAATGATTTAGTATATTTCATTGTTTAATTTATAAGAAAAAAATCTGTTTTTAGGCTACTGCATTTTATAAACCAAACTCGAATCTTGCTTCCTTGGCCCATTGTATAATGTTATCCTGTTTGTATGAGGTGAACTTATTTGATTAGTGATTGCATTAATGAATTATCAGCAATACAATTAGCTGTTAATTATAATTTAAATGGGTCAAACCGTGAGTCTATAAAGGTTCATCTCGTCATCTGAAGAGTATTTAATTCTGATCTCTAACATGAAACCCAAAAGGCGAGTTTATATTTAGATGTTAAGATATTTCAAAACTAAACGTAAATCACCATTACTGTATGTCCCAACAGTTATTTTATGTGTATCCCAGTCGCAGCAACCATATTATTCTATTAATATAATGATCGAAATTAACTAACTTATGCAAGAAGATTCAATATTTTAATACTAACTAATATAATTAACTATTATCAAAGCAACCATCACCTATAATTTGGAGAAAATAATTAAGTATCAACTTATTTATTAGCTGATTTGGAGTTAGGAATCACTTCTCTATTTCACAGTAAATATTCTATATATTGCCAAGTAGCTATACAAAAGTAGGCTAGAGTAAGTTTAAAGTATATTTAACTATTGTCAATTCCAAGAATTATTATGTCAGTTTGTTTTTTTTTACTTAACCTCAAAATTTGACAGGTCTGAACACATGATCACACTACTGCCAAATAGGTTCATCTTCAAAGACATTCCACCTTAACTGCTTCCAGCTAAAAAATCCAAATGTACTTGTTATAGGACTTTATTAAAGAACATGGGCAGCATTAGTGTATTGGCAATCGAAACATCATTATATACCGTACTAATATTATAAAGCTGTAAGTGTGTGTTCGTTATTTGTTTGGGACTCAATCAAGAAATGACTCGAATTGGGTTGAAATTTCGCATGATCATAGCTCATTTTACCCATTAATAAATAGGCTGATTATTATTCCAATAGTTTTTTGTGTAACTAGTGGGCGAAGTGGCGCATTGCTGCATACGAGAGAAATGTGTACGCTGTTCCGTGGGCGAGTGTTGAAAGTTTATCGAGTGCGGCAGAGGTAGTTTGAACTCGTGTTACACATATTTTCCCAACAAATCATATAAATCCTACATCTCAAACATTTTAAATTTAAAACAATAACGTAGGCCTAGTAACTAGTCCTAGGGTCTTTCAAATATTTTTTTAGGTTAAGTTAAATCCAAACATCGAACGAAATGGGAAACGCTATGGTTCCACAGACTGCGGAACTTCCGCCATGCGGTGCGTAATTTTCCGCAGCGTAAATCTGGAGGGGTGGACTAACTGCGGAAATAACGTTGCGGAAATTCAATTTTGTCCAAACTAGCAACGAGTAGGGAACACAAATATTTACCATAAATACTATAAAATAACTAGCTGACCCGGCGAACTTCGTATCGCCTAAGTTATAGGTTTCCCCTAAGACAGACAGATGGAAAGAAAGTACCGTTACGTTTAATTTTCAAGATGATCTCGGTTCGCATCGCTCAATCACGTCCTGGTTGAAGTTCGTTCGCTACGCTCACTCACCTTTGGGTTGGAGCTCGTTCGCTACGCTCACTCGCCTCCAGGTTGAAGTTCGTTCGCTACGCTCACTCACCTTTTGGTTGCAAATTAGCTGTTGTCATAAATGTAAAAGAAATAATAGTGCTGCACCCTGTTGGTAATCCTTGTAACTTTAATGCTATTGAACATCATAGAACAGAACCAACTTGTTTAATTGAAACAGCTGTTAAGATTCATTAATTCCATTTCTCATAAGGTTAACATGGGAAACTCCAGAGCCACTGGGGCGGAGCCCTTTTAAGAATTTCGAAACGGGAAATAGTTAACGTCCGATTCGCATACCTACAGAATTTACACACCAAATTTCATAACGATCGGTGAAGTCGTTCCGGAGGAGTTTGCAGACAAACACTGTGACACGAGAATTTTATATATTAGATAGGCTATTAGGTAATATTCAGACTTTATATTTAATTGTGGTAACTTTTATTGTCAACTGATGTTAGACATAGTTCTTAAAAATCACCTTATTGATTTTTATGAGGATGGTGAACATTAATAAAATAACAATTTGAACTTAAATTGCAGTTTTATTGATACACGAATAAAAAATACAATCCCTAAAAAGAATAAGGTTATTTAAATAATGTTAGGAAACTAAATTATCACAATAATTAATAGGATTGGTCACAATAATTAATTGATGGCTCTTCTCCGCTGGCGGAATCCGCACTGCCAATGCTCTCAGACCAGTATGATTTGTCCGCCATGCGGAACCGAAAATTCGGGATGCGGAAACGCACATCAGTGGAACCGCATGGGAATTCCATTAAACCAGTGTCGTTGTAATTCCGCAGCGGAAAAAAAACCCACCGCACAGCGGAGATTCCGCATCCTGTGGAACCATAGCTTAATAGATAAGGCTTTTGTCCAGGTCCCAAAACGCAGCTGCCGTGAGTGGTTTCCTAGACTGCGTACAATACACACGGTTGGTGCGTAAGATAAGTTCACGGGAGAGATTACTAGTGGCTACTATGAGGTTATACGATGATTTAGATAATGAAATGTATACTTTGGTCAGTTTCGAAGAAGCGTAAGCAGTGATAAGTACGTGATTAGTAAATGTAGTGGCCCTCGCGGAAGTTTAAACCGTAATATTAAAGCAAACATTTCAATTTAAAATGTAAAAAATTAATTATAATTTAACCTCTCCAACTTTGCTTTAACTGTTATTATATTTAGGTCTACCTATTCGGAATTTACCGAATTGACGAAATAGTATACTATTTACGAGTATAACTGCAATAAGCATTTCATACTTATACGCCAACCCCGTAAGAAGGACGGGTACTCTGCTAGTAATTAATATACTGTAGGATTATTACTAGGATATTCAGGGGTTCTTAAAATAATTATGGGGGTTCTTATATTTGGGAGTTGGTGTTGTGCTGGCTTGAAAAGAATATTTGTCAACATTAGGTTTATTTACAAATTACAAATATGTGAGGACAAATTAAGTGTAGGGAACATTTAATAAAGGGAATTAAATATTAAAATTACATATAATGTGGGGAATTAACACTACCTAACGAATGATATGAAATGTAATACTATAAATATTTTAATTGTATGAACAACGTACTTACATAATATGATATTTCAACAGACAAATTCAATCTCATAATAAAATAACCTACTCCCGCCGCAGTAAACCTGCATGCAGATAAGCTAATTTCCACTTACCTAGCAAGATTTACACAAAAATATATGTGTTCAATGTATTAAGATTTGACGACATTCAACGAATGTAATATTTTAACGTTCCGTTTTGATAATGACTACGCAGTAGTCGAAACTATAGTCAACGAATACCGACTAAGGAATTGTGGACGTCAAGGTACGTAACCTGTTATAAAAATATTCCCTTAAAACTGTCTAATGATAGTGATTTAATGATTACCTAAGTTTGCTGCTAAAGTGATAGTAAAGAGGTGTGTTTGCTGGTTAAAATGTCGATAGCTTGGTATGAAATTAACAAATTTCCCCGATTGTATTAGGTACAATATCCGTCAATAAACAAGCAAACTACAACAGTTGATTAAAAAAATAAAAATAACAAAAAATAATATTTACTTTACCATTTTTATTGAATTTTATCTCCCCGGCAGGCGTACAACCAACGCTTTGTGGTACTAAATGATTTTTTTATAAGCCCTACAAAATGGTTTAGAAAGAAATAGAAAAACTGTATGTTTTAGGGTCAAAAATGGGAAATCCCTATTTTATTATTTAACGAAAGTTTAAATAATAACCAGTAATAATAATAAGTTTAATAATAACGTTTAAACCACATTTCATCAACATCAGATTATATTTGCTTGAGTTATCGTGCTGACGGACATATATCTAAAAATGTGGACGGGTGGTGTTTTTGGCTGTTATGACCCTTCAAAACGAAAAAGTAAATCGGTCCTGGGAGTCTTTCAACGAGATCCCCGGTAATAGCTAATATCCTATACCTTTGAGTAAGAAATTCGCTTAACAACCTGATCAATTTGTACTGAAACAATAGAAACAAATCAATAGGCATCATTAAACTATTCATCCAAACCCGCGTGATCTTCCAGAGACCGCTCATATATAACTAATTTTTGTTTCAAGGCAAAGCACAAGAAAATTCACAACCGAATGTTGTATATGCAACACTAGTTACTAGGCCTACGTTATTGTTTCAAATTTAATCACCATTATTTAAATGCGGCCAAAATTAAAGATACTTTTATTATGAACTCAACAAGGTATATAAAACTATTTATTGTTCTTATGAAATTGATTGACTAAATATATAATAAATTATATAAAACAAAATTCACAATAATAATGAAGTGATGATAAAATTAAAAAAAAAAAAAAACACAGCTAAGTTATTGGTTTTTATTGTAAAATAAAACAGTGCACTAAGGGAGCAGAAAATATAAAGGCTAGAAACAACTATGTATTAGTAACTATTTGGCAATCTCCTGAGCCGTCCATATATTACTCATGCTAAAGTTTAAGACGGAAAAGAATTGGCTGCAATACATTTGTTTAACTTAATATCTCAACAATAAGAATTCAATTCTAGGAAGGTCACTATCCCATCAGTTGCCCTCTCAGTAACGGAAGTGTTTCCTCCCCAAAGACATTGCCCTTTGCACCCCTCCCCCCACCGGGGCACCAAAGTCATCCTCTTCTCTTACCCACGGGTCAGGTACTTTTTGGGGAGAGAGGTATTCTTGGGGGAAAGCTAGTTGGTGTGCGAACTGAAGCCTAATGAAGCGTAAAAGGGTTCGACCCCGGATTAGGGCCAGAGCTCGCCAGGCTTCCGTTTCCCAGAAATGAGTCTCACTTCAAAGAAAGTTCCAAAGGTCTGGAATTTTAGAACTGTAGGATGTGGTTGACGATGAAATCCCGTTGGAGCATGTCTTTTACACATTTTGCAAGAGACCTGCAGCCGATATTTAAAGAAATCGTGGATTTGAATCCTGCACCTATGTTTCTTTCAATGCGATCCGTTGTAGTTTAATTGTAAGTACAGAGGTGAGCACATTAAAAAAGTTCAACCATTGAAAAAATGAAAATATTTTGTTACAATTTAATTTAGTTCAAAAACGAAAAAATACTATGTAATATTGTTTTACACAATTGGTTATTGATGTAATTAAAGTGGTAAAAGTTGTATACGCGAGGATGTGCTAAAGTTCACTGTATGTGGCGCGAAACCGCTGCAGTTTAAACGAAACTACAAAAGGTCGTTCCTGATAGTTACACATTTAACTTAACCCTGTATATTTTATCTGAGAATCCACCACAATAATCTCTCATGGTTGTATTATAGGATGTTTTATGTCATATAACAGGACATAATAATGTCATATAACATATAAAGGATGCTTATGTCATATAACAAGATTAGTTCTTAATCCTATTCTCTAATACAAGCTATAACTCAATAACTCGGTTATTGAACCAAGTGTAACGTAGGCATTTGCTATGTCTGTTTGTCTGTCTGTCTGTAATTTAAATACGTTTGAAGATATGAAAACACATCTGAATAAGTTGATTCCTGAACTCTAGGAAATGGATATTTTGTGGATAGTCAGTGACATTGTGTAGTTTGTTGTTATGTAGCCATTGACTAACACCAACACAGTGAGGATAGAAGAAGAAGAAGTGTCTGCACCTGTTGTACCTTTCTCGAGACTGTCAATCTGGTCGTTGGTGAAGGAGGTTCTGTTTCGCTGCAGCTTCCTCTTGAGCCGCAGCCGTGCCTGGTCGTCATCCGCCCCACAGGACCCTGGGTTGGAGTTGTCCCCGCCTGAGGTACAGGTCTCGTCACTGGGCACGCCGTCCACCTCGCAGGCTAGGGCAGACAAGGGTAAGTTAGCCGGTTGGGGACCACCAAGAACTTGAAGGGCCTTTAAATGGATTGGGTTTATTCATGTTTTTCTTCCTATTAAACTAGCTTCTAGATTTGCTTCGTGCTGTTCGTTGTTTTATGTTTCAGACTTTTAGCGAATTTCCCATATAGGGAATAAGCTATTACCGTAGTACTCATGGTAAGACCTGGACGCGGGACTGATTTTTTTTTTTCGTTTTGAGGTCCCTAGAGGCCAAAAACACCATCCGTTCAAATTCATATATATATGTGTCCGTCAGCACGATAACTCGAGCAAAAATGATCCGATTTTGATGAAATTTGGTACAAACGTGTAAACGTACGTTTATTCGAACGAGTTCGCGATCCAGCGTGATCGGACCATGGGAACGGGGGTTTACGGGGGTTTACGGGGGGTTTTATGGGGTAAAAATAGGTTTTTCCCATTTTTGACCCAAAAAACATAAAATTTAGCAATTTCTTTCCAAACCATTTTGTAGAGCTTAAAAAAACAAATAATTTAGTATATTGAAGCGTTATTATGCGCCTAATGGTTACGGAGAAAATTCCAAAAAAATTTTAAATTTAAAATTCCCATGTTATTCTTATGGAGAATAAGTAAACTGTTCTAGTTTGCTTGTTTGTGAACATATCTTGATCAAATTTGGAAAATGTTTTTATTTCTTACTAACTATTCACATTTTACAAAAAAAAACAGTTTTACCCTCCCTGATGCAGCAAACCTAAGTACTTGTTAAACTAATTCTATTTAAATCAAGAATAAATGTTATATTTAAGTAGACATTTAAGTGTAAATCCAATCAGTCAAATGGAAATTCGCTTAGTCTGCAGGTTTGCTGCGGCGGGGGTATTTGTTAATTAAATCAAATGAATATAAACAATTGAAGTGTGGAATGGATAGATATATTCCCTAAAGTTTTTTGGTTAATACCAATACCATGTTTTATGTTATTTGCGACAAGTCTTTGCAGTTGTTGCAACTACATTTTTAAATCTGTATTAAACTTAAATTCAGCTTATGGAAAATACTTGAAAATCATATTACAACATAACATTTTAATAAAGGATTAAGGGGCCTCTAATGAAAGTCATGAAGTCAAAAGTTCATGTGATGAGTTAAAACGAACCATCTGTTTGACAGGGTCGTAGTAAGACTACGCTAACACATGTACACAATGGTGTCTGTAAACGGAGTGAACGAAGGGTGAAGATGTAGACTAGGGATCGGGGGAATGGGGGGAGCTTTGCCCCCCAGCCCCCCATCTCCCTGTTATCACGAGGTTTCTGCCTGAGCGCCCCCGGAACGCGCCCCCTCCCCCTGACTTATCTACCCCCTCGGCCCTTACAGTAATGGAAGTCTGCGATAACACGCCGTCTCTCTCATAAATGTTAATATTTTACAACCGGAGGGAAATATTGGTCTAAGTCTACATAAGTTTTGCAATTTATTTTAGACTATCGCAGTTTGATCGAGCAAATTTATGGGCTGTCAGGTACCGGAGAAGTCGCGAGGTGACGCGAATAAGTCAAATTCGGAGGCCCTGTCACTTTCCCAGCCCGGGGATGAAGTTTGAAATCATTTTTCATCTCGAGACTCCTTTGGGTTTCAGGAGAGAGGTATATTTTATTTGTCGGACGAGTGATATATTTAGTGTCCACCCGTGAGCTTTTAGCTTGGGTTTTGTAAATACATATAACCTTTAGTGTTGACAGCAGACGTATCAAGTGATTTGTTCTCCGGTTATTTTTAACAATGTAGTTGGTCACACTAAGTACACTAAATATGAAAAAATTGTGTAAAAATCGTTAACACAAACGGGAGTAAAATGTCACAAATAACAAAGCCTGGTTATCATAGAAGGTAGGTTAATTGTCTTGTCTGGTTTAAAGACAATGCAAATAATTATGAAGCAACAAGGATCAACGCAATTAAGTAAAAAAACCTTTTAGAACTTTTGAAACAAAAAGAAATATAAAACCGTAATTGCTATTCCAACTAAAACCCAACTACTGTACACTTAACGGAAGCAGGTAAGAGGGGGTCGAGTACAAGTAAACGCGTTGAATGCATTTATTCTTGCGAAATAACAGCTCTTTGCTCTGCTGGCCCGTGCCGTGGAAACCGTGTTCAAAACAGGTGAGGGGACAATAATCACTTGATTTCAGCGCATTGGACTCATTGTTATATGTATAAACTGGGAATAATTGTTGCTAGCCGCGACTCGTGCCGTGGCGGAAATGGCGGCCAACAATATGTCGTTTTGTTTCCGCTGACTTCCGGTGCTTGAGCGACCAATGAGGTCGACTTGTCGCAGCCGCCGCACGCCCGCTTGCGTGCCTAATTGTATTTAATTTATTGCAATTGAATAACTTATCGGCCTCTGTTGCTTTTGTTTCATTCGCTGTAGAATGCCGGTTTCTGTGCTCTTCGGACTACTGTTGGGCTATTGGTATGATTTTGTAAAGGATCACTCAATATCGAAGAATAAAATACAGGCTGACTATCAAAGAAGGTAGGTCACCTTGCATTTGTAATCTATTAGATCAAACTATCTACTGTTTACACAGCTAAAGGACAACCCTAATCATCAACTAAACTAATCTATCGTAATTTATCAAATTGCTGTATTCAACACAGAGCGCTAACAGCAAAGGAGTTGTTGGCTTGCATCCCTTTCTCCATTGTTTAAATACCTAAATGATATTATATTCTTAAAAAATATAACAAACCATTATATTAGCAATATCTATATTTATATGACACACAATATGTTTGAAAATGCGATGTATGCAACGCACGCGCTCTAATTGCATCTCTTATTTTCCGAAACAAAGATAAACGACTTAAAAACTATTACAAAATATGATGGAAGGATTTCTGAATATTGTCAACGAATATTCCAAGAATTGGAGAGAGCTGAGACGGTGAGAGGGGGGACTTCTCTTGATTTGCTTAAAACACCGAGTTAAACTCTCCTGAAGACGACAAGCTCTGCTGCAAACGTGTTTATAAGGCTGGCTTCAATTTACATAATTGTGACAGTCGCTTATACTCACACAGTCACATGTGTGCTGTATCAAGACAAGACGCTGTTGAAGGGGGGGGGGGGACTAAACGAGTAAGCTAACGAAATAAGGACGAGGAGAGGTTGTTTTAAATAATTGTGAGAGAGCGAGAGAAACGAACAAAGCGTGAAACAGTGAAGTTGGGCGACAAGTTGATTAGGGAGGATCCGGGATTGTCGTGTGACACACAGTTTTAGCTGGGGATCGAAACTGTGTGACGTCAGAGTCTCAGATGGGACTGAAACCGTGTGACATCAGAGTATTAGATGGGATTGAAACTGTGTGACATCAGAGTCTTAGATGGGATTGAAACCGTGTGACATCAAAGTATTAGCTGGGGTTGAAAATGTGTGACGTCAGAGTCTTAGATGGGATTGAAACTGTGTGACATCAGAGTATTAGCTGGGATTAAAAATGTGTGACGTCAGAGTCTCAGATGGGATTGAAACCGTGTGAAATCAGAGTATTAGATGGGATTGAAACTGTGTGACATCAGAGTATTAGCTGGGATTGAAAATGTGTGACGTCAGAGTCTTAGATGGGATTGAAACTGTGTGACGTCAGAGTATTAGATGGGATTGAAACTGTGTGACGTCAGAGTATTAGATGGGATTGAAACTGTGTGACGTCAGAGTATTGGATGGGATTGAAACTGTGTGACGTCAGAGTATTAGCTGGGATTGAAACTGTGTGACGTCAGAGTATTAGATGGGATTGAAACTGTGTGACGTCAGAGAGTTGGATGGGATTGAAACTGTCAGGATCGTGGATCAGATGTTTTGTGATTTCACAGTTTTAGTGGGAGCTTAACTCTGAGAAACCAGGATAAGTCACTGTAACGTCGCCGTCATAGTTAAGGATCGAAACTGTTGGAACAACGGATAAGGACCTTTGTCGTGTGAGGCTAGTCCCTGTTTTGGGAGGGATTTAGATTGCAAGAGGGTTTAAACTCGATGTGGGTGAAACATAGTTGCAACTCTTGAATAGTGTGACGTAATTGTTACTAGAACAGTACTAATAGAGTATCGTAGTAAGTAGCCTTAAGAGATTCGAGCAATTGATAATAATAATAATAATAATTGGTATCAGGCTCTAACGTAATAAAAATATACAGGGTGTTTCGAAACTCTCTCCCGAAACTCCGTGGTCATGTTCCTTAGGAGAAAACAAACAAAAAATATCGTATAACATATGCTTTATCTCGCCTAGTTTTCCATCTGAGTCAAATCGTACATAAAAAGAGGCTAAAATCGCAAAGCGTGATGTATTGCTGCATTTTTAATATGTTGTTGGGACCAGTTAGGGTAACTCAAAACCAAGTTTGCAGCTTTGAGATCCCTGTGCTCCCTGCGTAATGAGTAAAATATTACAAAATGAATGTATTTTTTAAGTTTTTGGTCTATAACTTATTAACAGTGCATTTTTCTTAATACTACTTAAATGTAATAATTAAAGTACATAAAACTTCTAAAAATTTAAGCATAGTTTCATTTTTATGTGTCAAATAGTTTTTGAGCAATGATTTTTCAAATATTACAAATTTGTTTAAGTAATTACCATAATTTACAATTTTCCTGGGCTGGACCCACAAAAATTGTGTAATACCCATATTATGGCAGAATTCTTAAAAACTGATTTTGTAGTAAATTTTATTGTCTTTCGTTTTATTACAAAGCTAAGTCTCTTCCTCCAACACTTTTCTGAAAACTATACAACTAATAATTTATGAATATTGTGATTTTTTCATTTAACGAGTTTAATTGTTTTTACAGCATGTGTTTAAGTTATTAATAGTTAGATAAATAAATTTTACTATGCTTTAGCTAAATTTTTAAAAATATAATATAAATTTGTGTAAAAACAACTTACAGTAAATATCCCAACCGCAGAAAATGATCAAATATATCGGTCTCGGCACTAAGCCTTACCGTACCACCTGGTAATAGCTACTTCCTATCAGTAAGTAAAAAAGAAGAATATATGTTAAATTATTGTTTTATTTCTATCAGACTTGTTTTCTTTATGTTAAGTTTTAGATATAGTTTTTGACGCCATTCCATGTACTGATTTATGTACAATATGAAATAAAGACAATAATTTGATCTGATTTGAACACAATCGTTGCGTAAACAACTTTTTGCTGTTTCAAATATTTTATATGATGCATTTTAACTACAATAGTACAGGTTCTACATCAATAAGATTATTGCTGATGTACTTTTTCCCGCAGCACCTTTTCCGAGAGCCTGAAAGACGACCTCCTGTTGTTGTGTCAACCTTGTTGTTGTGTTGTTGTTGGTTAAAATGACAAGGACGTCACTTGCAGGATTTTGATTAAAACAAATGGAAAAATGACCTTGTTAAGTTAAAATGACAAAAGATAAGCTGTATTTTAATCTGATATTTATATCTGTAGGGTGAATATTATTGATTTTGTACTGTATTGAAATCGGTCCCGGGTCCAGGTCTTATCATGAATACTACGGTGATAGCTCATTCCCTATATAGGAAATTTGCTAAAACATGCTCAAATTCCTAGAGGTCAAAAACGCCTCCCGTTTAAGTTTATGTAAATGTGTGTGTATGTCCATCAGCACATTAAATAGAGTAAAACTCGTCCAATTTTGATTAAATTATAAGCAAATGTTATTCTTACGTCCGAACGAGTTCGCGAACCAGTATGATCGTACTAAAGGGAACGGGGTTTTATGGTATTAAAATAAGTTTCCCCATTCTCACCCTAAATATTCCTCCTAGGAAGCTGGAGAAAAGTCCCTAATTGCTTTGTATGGTGGCAACACATTCCACGATGAATTATAATACCTTCGGTTGCACCTGTTTGTAAAGGCAGCAGCCAGCGCTAAGGTAAACTTATCACGCTTGCCCACCACCCAAGATGCAGCTTCCTTCCACTCATTTCGAGCATACCACCAAGTGCAAAAATGGTTAGGGATTGAAAAGGATCCCACAGAGTGGGATTGGTCAAATAGCACAGCAGGATTGGTTCCAGTGACAACCTCATGCAGTCAAGCTCCATCCAACCCTCTGAAACTAATTTCATGTTGGTACAAAAAGGGATGCACGAGTGCTTGCACATGTCGGAAGGCCGGGCTTAAGTTTTCACCTTTATGTACTCCTTGCTCTGCTAAGAATTGCCAAAATGTCCCATTACCATTTACAGTATTGAAGAGGATGAAGATGACCCTGACGATAATATGTCTTTACCCGATCAGTTTGAATCAGGAAACCTTTCTAATACATGCCTTCAGTGTCCAAAAAGCCAAAATACTAATTGTAAGAATGTTTTGTCATAATTTATCTTTAAATATAACTTTTAACCTTAAATATGTTTTTCCTCATTTCGTTTTTATCACTTAATGGTTAGGGGACGTTATTTCGACTCATTAAATTACAAAAATCGTGATATTCATAAATTATTATTTGTACACTTTTCAGAAAAGTGTTGAAGGTACAGACTTGGCTTTGTGATAAAACGAAAGCCAATAAAATTTACTACAAAAGAAGTTTTAAGAGTTCTGCCATAATATGGGTATTATACAATTTTTGTGGGTCCAACCCAGGAAAAATGTAAATTATTGCAATCACTTTACAAATTTTATAATATTTAAAAACCATTGCTCAAAAACTATTTGACACTCATAAATGAAACTATGCTTTAATTGTTGGAAATTTTTTGCACTTTAATTATTACATTTGAGTAGTATTAAGAAAAATGCACTGTTAATAAGTTATAGCCCAAAAACTAAAAAAAATACATTAGGCTATTTTTTTAATATTTTACTTATTACGCAGGGAGCACAGGGATCTCGAAGCTGCATACTTGGTTTTGAGTTACCCTAACTGGTCCCAACAACTTATTAAAAATGCAGCAATACATCACGCTTTGCGATTTTATTGTAGAATTTGACTGGCCTATGTGTATGTATTTTTTACATTACTTCCCATAACTTTAGAACCACTTTAGGTACCAACTTTAAACTTGGTACGTGTATGATGATCAATATGAACTATTTGTTTACAAAGTATCAATTTTATATTTTGTTTAATTTCAAAATTGGGTCATTTCTATTTTTCAAAGCCTCATAACTCAAAAATCATAGGATTTATATAAAAGCTACAAAAGACCGAAAGG
Organism: Macrosteles quadrilineatus; assembly: GCF_028750875.1. NCBI lineage: Eukaryota > Metazoa > Arthropoda > Insecta > Hemiptera > Cicadellidae > Macrosteles > Macrosteles quadrilineatus. The sequence goes on from NW_026542595.1 coordinate 71,829,279, forward strand.
ATGGAAATTTAATTACTTTACAAAAATGTATAGTTTTTATAGGGTCATAACACAAATAACGGAGAAAAAAAATATATAAAGTTATCACCTGCAAATTTATTGAATTTGCATAAATTTTTAGTTATAACTTCGGAAAAATTTATGTTTTCCATTAATTGTGTAATGATCCTATACAAATTGTACCTTTCTGTAAAGTGAATTGAATTTCCATCATTTTTGGAATTCGTCACTTTTTTATAAATATTATGGTTTTTGAGTTATTAAGCTTTTTAAGGTTTTTTTTATTAAGCAAAAATAGTCGCCATTTTGAATCCATACAAAGTAGAAACTTGATGCTTTCTAAAACGATAGTTCCTATTAATCATCATACACGTAAAAAGTTTGAAGCAGTTATCTCAAGTGGTTCCATAGTTATGGGAAGTAATTTAAAAAAAACATACACACTGACAGACGGAAAACGAAGCAAGATAAGGGATATGTTTATAACATTTTTTTTGTTTTTTTGTTTTCACCTAAGGAACATGCCCACGGAGCTTCGGGAGAGAGTTTCGAAACACCCTGTACATTACAGGGGTTTATTGGAATGATAATTTAGTCGTGTTGACGAGTATGTGTATACCGTATTAAAAAAATTGGTAGGTATAGCCATATATAGAATGGGTATAATTTTTATATAAAATAGTTGTTTATGAGTAAACTTTAAAATTATATTTTTTTAAACATGGTATGTTTAAATTAAAATGTAGATGTTAATGCTAAGGTAAATTTCTTTGTAAGTGACGATTAAATTTCATAAACCTCAATTTTTTTTATAATTGCGGAATAATGTCAGCAGAGTATAAATACCTTTTAGCTAATAAAAAAAATTAAACTTTCTGGAAGTAAAAATCCTTTCTGTCTTATCTCTTGGATAACACGTTTTGTATCAGTAGTTATATCTGAGAAACAATTTCAGAATTACTATTTCACAACAAGCAACATCCATGGGAGGTTGAATATGTTTCTTGGATCAAGTGTGTCTAGGACGAAGGATTATAGGAAGGACAGGGAGGCAGATGTGGCAAGGACTAAGGACCAACAATACTCCTCAAGGTCCTTCCAGCTGACCCTAGAATATTGTGACAAATGTCCTGCGGCTATTTACATAAGACTGGCACGACAAATCCCAACATGTTTTGTCACAATAGAATTATTCGCTGCGTTTTCACACGTCGCATTATAATTTCAACAAAGCACTAGGCGTTGGATTTTTTCATCTCCATTAGTATAACTTTTAACTATGGAGGCAAGAGCGTTTTGTCAGTTATAAAGACTATGTTTAGTTTAAGGGTCCAGCTATAAAAATATACTAAGTTTTTCACTTTATCTGTCAACAGCATAACCAACGTGTTTGATAATTAAAAGTAAGTATTAAAATAAGTTTTACAAAATTCAGGAACTGCTGTTAATGTTTACCTAATTAAAAAACAATTAAGCTGCCGTTCTTTAATTTATTTACACTATTAAGTCCATTGGTGACAAAAAATGGATTTAGAGCTATACCTTAATACGTTATATTTCTTACCTACATTTTCACAAAGTTTGAAAGTTAAAACCCAAGTTGATCGTTCCTGCTGTATAATCGTTTTGTGAAGTTTTTTTTTTTACGTGAAACTTATATGACAATAACGTGAATGCAATGCAGCTTATCATAATAAAGAAACAAACATTCTGGTCATATGGTATTTAGAATAAGACTATTATCCTATTGTTTATATCGAGAACTTATAACTCAATTTTTGATATAATTTTTTACTGTGAATACAACTAGACATCCCATGTCCACGTTAAAGATGAACATAGTTTAATTGAGCCTCTGAAACATGTTTGTCTCTACCCTAGAATCACGGGGAGCGAGTTGGTCTAGTGGTAGAGCGTGCGGGTTCAAATTCCGCCAATTACCAAAGGATTTCATCCAAGTGATAACGCCACGAACCAGTCTAGAATTAGACTGAAACAATGTGAAAAATTGGACTAAAACCTAGAGGAATAAAAACGCTGAAATCATAATTTTTTGTTTTAATTTTTTAACTTGAAATTTATCATGTATGTGTAAACCTCTTTTTATTTGTCATTTAAATAAGTGTAACTTCAAAGTTGAATAATTGTAGATTCGTCGATCAGTACTTTCGCCAAGTCAACAACGCGGTCAGTTCTCGTAATCCAAGATTCGACTGTAAAGGCGTCGATTATTCTTCTTCCTGTGAGTCTATTTCGGACTATAGAACGGTTACTTTCCGATTAGCAAACTCATCCGTTTTATTTACGTTTGGGAACCGGTAGCCGGGTCCCGGGTCCTCGGCGACATGTTTATTCACCGGTAAGTAGCCGCAGGGCGACGGAGCGTGGCGAGTGGTGAGCGAAGGTAACCCTAAACGTGCTAATGCGCTGTAATAAAGCAGATGTGAGTGTGAAAAGAGCCAAGTAAATAAATAAAAGTGTTATAAATCACTATGTCATAAGTGCGGGACGGAGTGGGGCGCCGCCCCACGGAAAAAAGGGAAAACGACTGCAGCTTTGTGATAGGCAATGGAACCATTTAGCTGTAAGTAATCCGACTGGAGGTTAGGCTAACAGCTGACACCGCCGCCATCTTTGGCGCGTCAGTGTTGCCAACGTGTATCGATCGACACTAATTATTCCTATGTTTGTCCATACATATTAAAGTGGATTTGCATAATTTTAATTGCTTGTCCAAACTAAGACGGGTTGTCGGCTCGAATATCGCGCAAGACGGCAGATAAGTCTGCAAGAGCCTCGTCATGTAATTAAAGCCTGTCTTTGAGGCGGGGGTGGACAGTCTTCGGTTATGGGGTTGAAGGTTAGCGAGTAGATCATGATCTTATTTCAATATTGGGATACTGCCTACTGGGTTGTTCGAAGCTATGGAACGATCGATGATTTATTTGCACGTCCTTGCGGTATTAATAATTTATCATAATTTTTGTCTTCTCGACGAGCTTTTGAATTAACTTCGTATGAAATGAGTTTAAAAGTTAGTAGATAGTATTATATTAAAGTGAAAACCATTGATAGCGCTACAGATCTTCAACATGTATATTATATTACGTACATGTATAGGCCACAAGTAAATAATGTCTTGAGAGTTTAAAACTGTTTCATGATAACCATTATTAAATCACGTTACTGGCCTATGTGGTTGTGGGTAATGAAAGTATGTAATAATTTTATCGTACGTATCAATGAGACCGATCACTGTAATGTAAAGAAAACAATCCCGGGCTCGTGCCTATCGTCCTAGGACAAAAAAATATTTAAGTGTATTACTGGTGTTCCCGAATTCGGCGAGACAAGGACATCAGCTACGATCCCCGAAACATCTACTAAGCTTCATGGGCTAAATCGATTTCCCTTGAAACTCTTTGTGAGTATACCGTAATAAATATTGGCGTAGACCCTAACAAAAAACTTAATATACAAGTGTTCAGACATGTGTGATGCACTCTGAGAAAGATTTGCAAAAACATTCACGATCAATTAGTCCCCAAAACAGTTTATTACAACACGTAAGTCAATATATCCCTCTACCGACACAAGTAACCGGTGATGGGTATAAAAAGTTCATTTTAATTGGCAACAATAGTGCGGCCATTTTGGTTTTGGGAGGGGGCAACTACCGGTTGGATCGCATAATTAGGGTGTCCTGGGCGTATAATGGGACGAGTGTGATGTGATAGAGGTCTAGGTGCTGGTGTTCGCCATCACGTGATGTGGTTGCCGCCTAGTATAAATAAAAAAGTTTACTGTGGAATCATTAAGTTTAAAATTCACTTAAATGTCTTAACGCCCGGTATAATCACAGTTTTACCATAGAAACCGTAAGCATTTGCGAGATTTACTCATTGTTTACCTTTCCCAATATTTTAATGCATACTTTATAAAACTCACGTTTATTGGAAAATCTTGGTTGCAAAAACGCCATTCTTTCTTTTTGTACGCGTATAACGCAAGTATAGGGTGTTACGTTACTCATCAAAATATAATCAAGACTTTGTGGCGTAGTCATCTTTTGTCGTAATCATAATGACTATCAATCAATCTTAGATTGACACAAAGAAAATAAAGTTTAATCTTAACAGCTATTAATTACCAAACGTGTGTGTTTCATTAAAATCCACGAAGAAGTGAAGGCGCGGACGAGAAAAAAAACTAGTGTCACATCCACCGATCGTGAATTTTTAGCTTAGAGTGAAAAATGTATGGATTGTCTTACATTGTCATTCTAAAGATTATGGTTTATTTATGTAATAGTATATTTTAAGACTGAACTATGTTCAATATTGATTTTTACATCTTTAATTGAATTTCTTTCCCGATGGAATGAATGAATAAATAAATATTTTTCCGACATTGTATGTATATGTTATGGTTTTTAGTAGCCGTTTCCTAATTTAATCGTTTAAGAGAAAACGTTACACTTGGTGATTTCTAATGTCTTTATTTTTCTAAAAACTAAATTGACCTCTTAATTTTACATCCCTGCTTTTATAGTTATAAAGCATGAGTCAACTAGGAAAAAACACCAATTCTTATTCGCAAATCATTAAACGACACAAATTTTCACAATAATTACTACCCGTGTATTTACGTTTCGAAATGTTAATTTCAGCCCTCCTCTTAAAACCGCAAGTTTCTCCGGCTCAGTTTCCAGTTCCTCTGTTAGAATATTAAGTTAGTTGCCAGTTACCAAGTCCGGACATCCCACTTATCGCTCAACTTTTACGCCCCTCACCCTTCACCACTGGGTAGCCAACAACTTCTTCCCACCTGTCTTAAGGGTGGTAATACATATGGTATTAAAAAGAGTTGAGTCTAAAATAGCTAATGTAGATAGTTTTGAGGAGACTTTAATGGAAATCAACGATCGTAACAAGCGTCAGTTCAACGTTATTGTTCATGGTATCAAGGAGAGTACTCTTGCCACCATTGATTTGAAGAAAAAACAAGATACTCAAGAAATACAAAATCTCATCACAGAAGTGTGCCAGGGTGTCAACGTGAAAAATGTTAAAAACTTTAGAATTGGCACTAAGAACACCAAAAAACCCCGGCCAATCAAAGTTATCTTTCCTGATGTTGATGAAGCTAAACTCTTCTACCAACGCTTCTCTGAAAAGAACGCTGCTGCAGATAGCCTATTGAGTGTTTCTAGAGATCGCACCCTTCGAGAGAGAAATCATCTAAAGAAATTGAGGGAGGAACTTGAGGAAAGAAAAAATGCTGGAGAAAAGGATCTAACTATAAAATACTCTAATGGTATACCCTCTATTGTTAAAACAAAGTCAAAAAACGGGGAAAGTCCAACGGTCAAACCAAACTAAGCTTATATTTTCAGAATGTCAATGGCCTACGAACTAAACTCACTGCCCTTCGTCAATCTTTAAGTAACTCAACTTATGATGTTATTATACTGGTTGAAACAAACCTTACTAATGATATAAGTAATTCTGAACTTGGTTTCCAAAACTATAGAGTATATAGATGCGACAGATCGCCTTTATCAAGTCTTAAATCAAGTGGTGGAGGTGTTATTGTTGCAATAAGGAATGATTTTGAGTCTTGGGAACTCCTACCATCTACGCAGAGCGTTGAGTCTGTCTTCACTGCCGTAAGGCTCAAAAACTCTTTGTTCGTACTGAGTGCAGTCTATTTACCACCTAATCAAAATTCATCTCAATATGTTGAATTTTCTTCAATACTTGAGGAATTGTTTGTCGCTAATCCGAACTCAAACCCAATGTTGGTTGTTGGTGACTTCAACTTACCAAATGTTAATTGGCTGGATCCTACAACTTGTCAAGTTGATACTTCTGCTCAACCTATTTGTGATGCTATGAGCTTCCTGAAGCTAAGACAGTGTAACAGCATCGTGAATGAGCGTGGTGTTCTCCTCGACTTGGTCTTTTCCTCTGAAGATTTGCGTGTGCAAAATGCAATTGATCCTCTTCTTGCTGTGGAACACCATCACCCTGCCTTGGAAATGGAACTCCCTGTTTGCCCTCTTGATGATCTTAATTATAGTGCCGTCTTTCCTAATCTCAAACAATGTGATCTTCACCATGTTTTTGACTGGGTACAGGGCATTAGTTATCCTATACTTGACAACTATACGCATGCTGAGTTATACTTTTCCGACTTCTGCTCCAAACTAAGTCATACTATAAGAAATGCTTGTCCTTCAAAGTATATAGGAAAAAGATCCTTCCCCATATGGTTTTCTTCAGAACTCAAATTGATGATTATCAAGAAAAAGGAACTACACAAGCGCTACAAGCAGAGTCTCGATGACCGAATATATCTCCAGTTTTGCGGTGTTCGAACTATATGCAAGAGGATGACGAGGGAATGCTACTCAGCTTACATCGAGACTGTTGATTCATCTATAAAAACCAATATTCGTGCCTTCTGGAGTTATGTGAATTCTACTAAGAAACTGCCCTCCCTGCCGTCAAGAGTGAAGTTGGATGCTGAAGTTGCTGATAGTCACCAGGATATCTCCAATCTTTTTGCCAAATTTTTCGCCTCTGTTTATAAGTCCCCGTCATCTACCCCACCAGATTATGAGCTTAACGCAATCACCTCAATCTCATCATGTTATGTTAGCTGTTCGGAGGTGGAGGATGAGCTGAATTCACTTGATACAAGCAAAGGTGCAGGACCCGACGACATATCACCACTGGTCTTGAGGTTCTGTAGCAGTGTTTTATCACCTCATATCACCATATATTTCAACTCACTCATGGCTGCTGGTGTCTTTCCCTCAAATCTTAAGAATGGTTATGTAACTCCAATTTTTAAGTCCGGATCTCCTGCTGATGTCAGGAACTATCGCCCTATTGTTATCCAGTCCACGTTAGCAAAGATTTTTGAATCGCTTGTGCTGAAGAGATTGTCGTTCGCTCTGAAGAGTGTGATAAATGCAGAACAACATGGATTTATGAAGGGACGCTCAACCACTACGAACCTCTTGTCCTTCCAGAGTAATGTTACTACTGCCTTCTTAAATTCCCACCAGATTGACGCTGTTTACACGGATTTCTCCAAGGCCTTCGATCGAGTTAGCCACAAACATCTGATTGCTAAACTTAGAGCCATTGGAATAAATGGACCCCTTCTAATGTGGTTAGAGAGCTACCTCCAGGATCGGTTTCTTCAGGTGCGAGTGGCTGGCTCGTTGTCTCAACCATTTCCTGCTATTTCCGGGGTTCCTCAGGGATCGCTTCTGGGCCCGGCCTTGTTCACCATATTTATCAATGATTTGGTTCAGCATTTGGATTCAAATGTACTGCTTTTTGCTGATGATGCCAAGATCTTCAGAGAGATTTCACATGTGAGAGACTGCGAGGCTCTACAGAATAGTATTGATTTACTGTCAGTGTGGTGCCAGATGAATGAAATGTCTTTGAATGTCTCAAAGTGCTCTGTGGTAACCTTCACCAGATCTAATAATCCTATTATTCATCCGTATAAACTAGCAGATCAGCAACTTCAACGTTCTTCAAAGGTCAAAGACTTAGGCATCATACTCTCTCCTGACCTCAATCCTCAAGAGCACATTAACTACATTTGCAAGAAGGCCAACTCAGCACTTAATTTCATCACCAGGGTCAGTCATGACAGATTTTCAGTATCGGCACTGGTAACTCTTTATATCCATCTTGTCAGACCCATACTTGAGTTTTCCTCCACAGTTTGGAATCCGTACCAGTCTGGTCAGATCGCCAGGCTGGAAAACACTCAAAGCCGTTTTGTTCGCCTGGTTGGTCTACGTTTGGGGATGCAATACCGTGCTGTTCCTGTTCATGATCTGCAACTCCAGTTGAACCTGTTGCCTCTTTCTACCAGACGTGAGGTAAATGATGTCTTATTCCTGAAGAAATTGATCACATCCTCCATTGATGCTCCCGACCTGCTCTTGGAACTAGACTTCCGCACATCACGTAGCCTTCGCCATACCCAGCTGTTTGCGAGGCGGCAGTACTCAACACAGTACATGTACCACAGTGCACTTCCTCGTCTGCAACGTCTGGCAAACAACCTACCTGGTCAATTGGACTTGTTCAGCATGAACAATGAAACGTTTAAAAAAAAACTCGTTAGCAGCTTGCGTTCCTCGTAGATTTATCATTATTGTTTTGTTGTTCTTGTCCGTGTTATGCTTCATTGTTACTTTTATATTTATATTTATATTGTTATTTACTATATTTTGTTATATTTATTTCCTATTTACACTGTTGTTGCTTGTTATATCGTTATATCATCTTGTTATATCTATATCTTGTTATATCTATACCTTGTTATTTCTTATATCTTTTTATATCTTATATCTTTCTGTTATCATTGTTAATCTATTTATTGAATGTACTTCAAGTTGGCTAAAATTTCATCAAAAATGTCTATTTTTTTTAGTCTTATATAAGTTTTGTCATATTTATGTATTGGTTTGACCGTTGGTATAAATAAATAAATAAATAAATAAATACAGCTTCTCCTTGCAGCTCTTAACAAGTTGAGATTACAGCAAGTTACTTTACTGGATTCCTCTCACAAAATACGGAATCAGTTTTAATAGTGTGTCCATAAAATATCCAACTGAGGTTATTATTTGTAAAGCGCGAGTGTATGATTTGTGTTTAAACTCTCGTCTCAAACAATACAAATATTATTTTAACCACCCCTTTAAGATGGATCTGATACGATCGGAAGCTTACTCACGGGGTTTCTAATAGTTTTGCGAAAACAATACTGGACCAGGTAATATGAATCCATATTAAATTGAAACTTTTACCTCGATCAAATAGCTCACTTTTGGTGCATTACATATCAACCTTGTGTCCATGAGCGTTCAAAGTGTACTAATCAAACAGTTTCTACGTTTGATAGTTGTATTCAAGAAAAACTCTCACAAGTAAGACTTGCCTAGGCTAGACGTTGAGATTAAACATTTACATGGATTTATTACGCTCCTAACGTAATTTGATCAAACCTCTTTTGAAAAGGTAATAATCCAAATAATTCATGGATGAAATGTGAACAAATATGATGGTTTAAACATGATTTGAGTTTATCAAAACCCTACCAAAATATGTAAAACTTGAAATATTTGCCAGTTCTATTGTAATAAATAATAGTCTCTTTTAAACATTCTTAACATCACAGCGTCGATACGTCTTAATCAAAACCCTATTGAAATATATTCAAATAGTGCTCAGTTAACAACACCAACACACACGTCATGTCTTCATCAAAATTCTACAGAAAAGGGGAAAAATCAAATCTCTCCTTGTCTTGTCTACACAGGGACAAATTAAAATACAAAATATTCACGTTTTAAACATAGTCGAAAGGAATGTGGTCTTTGTTCGTCCAATATACGGCGGCGAAGGACAATGGCGTATCAGTGGTCGGGGGCTGCAAATACTTTATGAAATTTCCCGTCTTGTATAAAAAGATGGGTCCGCGGCTGGTAGGGAAGGACTCAATATCAACGTCGGTCTATCGGGATCTTTAATAACGAGTGAGAGGGATACTTTGAGCCCCCAGATTGCGAGGGGCGGGGCTCGGCCGACGGTTCAAAAGCAATATTAAATTTGTGGAATTTTGCGGCCACGAGTGAGCCAGTACCCGCCGCTTTTATTTATTAAAAACTCCCGCGATCGACAACGGCAAAGCACCTCAGGTTGTGACAAGGGGTTTTATTTTTGAGTACAATGTAATATACAGAGTAACTTATAGGTCTTGTTTCCTTCTTGAGCATAACCTCTAAGTTTCATTTTTTTTAAAGTTCTTTTTAGTGGAGGCAGTTTTATAATAAATAGAAATTTCTTTGTAAAAAAATCTCAATACATAGAGACCTACCGCGTTCTCTAGATTGATATACCTTCAACTTGGTTGAGGACTGTAACTTTGATTCATCAAAAACCCCCTTAATGATCGACAGTAGAAAAGCACCACAGGTAAAATAACGAGAAATTCTAATCACTAGTATCTACGTGTTTTAAAGTTACAAGTTTATTTTATTTTTAAGCTTTATTGTGTAAACTAATCTAGTTGGTGGATACGGTTATTAGTATAGTATATACTATTGTGTTACTACTAGTGTATATATTAGTAGTAACACACTAAGTATCCTTTTCCTTCATTGGCATAATCCTAACCTTTCCATTTCAATGTTTATACAATATTTTTATTAGATGTAGTTCTATCAAGTTTTACATCAAGTTCTAGGTCTCCTCAATGGACAAATCTGTTATAGGTGTCTATAATGATGACCACACAGCCATATAGAACCGTACACTATATATCGGCAACTGCAAAGCGCCTCAGGATGCTGGATTTTTCATCTTTCGGGTAAAACACACAGATAAATAAATCTGTTGGCGCCTATTTCCTTGCTTAAAGGTGAATGTTATACAGGGTGTTTCCAAATTGCCTGGACATATTTCGTGGCCTTTTTCCTTGGGCTAAGACAAACATAGTATGCTATATAAGTATTAAGTATGGGTCAAAGATGTCTAGGTTTCTGTCTGCCTCTAAAGGATTACCATACTGCTTTGCTCTTAGATAGGTCCTATTAAATTGCGTTACCCAATGTATAAAAAAACCCGTATAACTCGGTTGTTTGTCATCTGATTTTATCAAACAAGGTCTCATTTTGTTTGGATTTAAATTCTCTATAGTTTTGATCGGTGAAACAGTTTTCTTAATATTTATGGTTTTCATTAAATTTGGCATTAAAGATTTTAAATGGGCGCCATATTGAAATGGCCTAAGATATTGGAACGAAATTTTTGAAGCTATTTTTTACTTCTAAACTAAACATTTATACCAATTTTGAAATTTATATCTTGGAAAATGCCCGAGATATAAAATAATTAAAAGAAATCACAAACAGACCGACAGACAGAAATCTAGGCATTTAAGACCCATACTTATATGGCATATTATGTTATTTCTTAGCCCAAGGAACAAGTCCACCAAATATGTCCAGACAAAACACAAAAAACATACAATTTGGAAACACCCTGTATATTTCTTTCATAATTTTGTGAATAGAATCAAAAGAGAGGAGCTAAAACACCTATGACATTTTTTAGATAGAATTTAAAACTTAAGGGGGGCTCCGAACTATTTCATCTATTGACCTTGAATTGAATTGAATACAGTAGATACAATGATAAACGGTATTACTAGGCCCATACAGTAGTTTTTGTATTAAATACTCATAAAATGTTGAAGTGTATGTCAACAGACGAATAGTAAATTCAGTTCAGATTAAATAATTAATTGTTTTCGATTGATGTTGCTTCTGATTGAACTATGAGTTACCTACTGTACGTTTCTTGATTGGAAAATCAGAAAGGTTTTCAAACCGGTTTAGACATTTATAGACATCCAATGTAGGCTAAACGTAAAAAAAAAAACTTAACGTTTTAAATTAACTTGTTTTACTTCGAATAACTAACATCATACGAATGTGTTGAGACTTATCTACAAACCAACTAATAATACTACTATTCCAACAACATATTAATTTGTAAATTTTGTACACCTATCGTTTGTTTTTATTTTCCACAAAATAATAACCACAATGTCATTGGTGTGTTGTTATTTAAATGGTGGTTTTAGTATGCACACCACATCAGTTAAAATGAAAGCCGTGTGGTTACGTTTGTGAACATCTGATCAATCAATATATATTTGGCGCCAAACATACGTCGTTTTCCCGCCAATAACATGGACCAAGTAGAGTAGAGGTAATGCAATAACGGCAACCGGTCCCATTAAGATATGGGAATGCTAGTTTGATTGTTACCGTTTGATTGCGTATAATGGCGAAGGTATGCATATGATCCATACAGGTACTGCACGGGGCAGTGTGTACAGTAGTTCAGTGTAATTAGGGAGTAATTATTTTGTAAATAAAGAATCGATAAGATCATTGACTTTGCATACTAAAAGAGACATCATATCTATATGAACCAGCTAAATGGAGTTTTGAGAATAAAGTTGATTGATTTTGTGATCTAAAAAACTATTGAATTATATGTTCTCTCAACGCTTTTCACACTATGATAGGTTGATGAGTACCTAATTCTAATAAAACACAAGATTACATTTACACCTTAAACCCTCAAGACATTTAAGTTTTCCTTCCAGTTTCCTATATTTAAAACGTCGTTTTATAAGAAAGGAAACACATTTTGCAGCAACTTAATCTGCTCTTGGCTCAATTTAATTCAGGCATATTTTATTTTTAAAGTGCTACAACTAGCACAACTTTTGAAATATGGCCTAAGAATATTAAAAACGTGTGCACATTAAGAGTACAGTTTTACAGTACTCTTAATTCGGAATCGAATGAAATTTATTTAAAGCGATTTAAGTACATGTTCTTCTATCAATTTATAATTTAGTGCATTGTGTAAAATTAGTATTATATTTGGCGCGGCTGGTATGGTGACATAGGTGTTTTGTGTGTGGATGTATAGAGTCAAAACTTGCCAATCAATAGATTCAATGTGTGTCTCGGTAGTTCGGAGCCTACAAGCTGTCCAAGAATACATCCAAAGGAATAGGCCTAGTCCAAAAAGAATACACATTTACTGTATTATAGACTACCAAACAACATAGACTGTTTTGGACATTACCAAAACTGCATGATGGTTAACTGTATGTTAGTACTGGAAAAGCAGTCAAATGCAAATATTGTACACAGACAGATTATGTACTGGTATATCTAATCTAATCTTAGTATATTATATAAGTAACTTCTTGAAATCATTTAAAAGATTAAAATTCATACAATAACGTTTAACTGCTAAAAATACCAGGAAGTCAAAAGTTGGTTTATCCGTCTCAAAGTTCTGTCCGGATCCAAAATTCTTTTAAGCCAAATACATATCATATCCATGATACAGCAAATTGACAAATTTATTAGACCACTGTTTAGCATGGCGGTCTGTCAGTTCCCCGGCTAAGTGTCATCGCCAGACTCTTGTTGTGGGGGAGCCAATTGTGGTGGGGCTCATCAAAGCCCCCCCCCCCATGACTCGAAACTGTGCCCCCTAGGCGCGGCGAACAGCTACACAGCTACTGTAGCTTGTCAAAAACAGCGCGCGCCGCGCCCCGACAAAGCGTTCAAAAATGCTTTGTGCCGCTCGCGCTGTACCTGACGCGGAATCAATTAATGTTTGTTTGCGTTTTTTCGTTGTTTGCTTGTATGTTTGTTTGTCTGGTGGCCGCGGGCGGAATTAAATGTAACAGTTTGATGTCGTTTCGCCCTCGGCCCGGCGCCATCACAATCACGCGTTTGCTTTGTGATTGTGCTGCAACATGTTAAGGCACGCCGCTGTACCATGGCTATATATACCTCTCTCTATCCCTACCTGGTTACAGTTAGATCAAACGACACAACTATTCGTGCAAAACGCGAACAGCCACACTACAGTCGGAGTTTATACTCAATAATGTGGAACAGAAACTCTTGAATTACTTACGTGTAAAGGGTCAAATCGATTAAACATTTTATATACGTGCATCTTTTTGTTGATAAGTTAATTTTAATTTTACACAGTGAACATTTACTGCGCGTCAATCAACCATATTTATGAGTAGTCAATATTTAATCTAGGTGGGATTCCACATGCAAAGTAGACGGTCTAATCACACGAGATGGCCGCGTCGTTTGACCAACGTTTCAGATACGAATATGATGCTTCAACATTCCATGTTCAAGACAAACAACAATTTAACTATTTAATTGTAGTTTGCCCCGATACTTTTAAGATTAAGTTTCGATAATCAATAATGAATGTATTCACATAAAAGATACATTGTTTTCATACTCCATGGCAGCTTAAAGACCCGTGAGATTACAAGTGTGACAGTCCACCCTCTAGAAGTCTCTATTCCTTTAGGGACCATCCTAGGGGGATAAAGGACTTTTTATACGGATGTTGAACAACATCGTTAAAAAAAATTAAAAGACACTTAAACTTTAACCAAACCGTTATTTCCAGATCAATGTGGAATTTGAAAAGAATCAGTCAACTGAAAAAAGAAATAGAAGTACTTCTTGACCAAAATTTGAACTCTATACAGCATACACAAGTTTGTTTGTGAACTTCTATTGTTCTATTAACTTTGTACTTATATCAATGCTAATAACTATAGTGTGTATATGACAATTTATTATTTGGAAGAAGTCCAAGGTAATACAATATACGCTGAGTCAAATAACTACATTGACAGTCCTTTGATCGAGAATATTGTGGATTAACTCTTCTTTTGCAGGATGTACTATACTAAATTAATTACCCACGTATTCCCTTTATGTGAGTGACAAACAAATTAATTTAGTGATATGGCGAAAAATTTTTCGATCGATTTTCAGCTATTGTTTTATTAATTATATTGATTGTTTAATAGGATTCTAAGTTTATATGTTTACTTCAACGGATACTTCGAATTATGCTCGATATTGACGATCTTTTACAAAAGAATTTAAAAAGAATATTTATTTAGCAACAGTTAAAATTACAATATGACCCACATGAGAGTTGTTCTACAACCAACAATACAGTTTTCATCAAGGATGGTGTTGTCATGACCAGGTTCGGACCGCAAGGTATGCTCGTAAAAGTTATATGTTCCTCAAACGTCTCCTTTAACAACATTCTCTTAATTGAAGAACTATATCTACTGAACTAATTAAAATAAACGGTATCAGCCTTCTGACACATACTTTCTCCCATAACACATACATTACTTCGAAAACCACTTTTTTGGGTCCAGGGGGACCCAAAACGGATATCCACTCAAAACTCATCGAACATTTTGACGAAAACAATACTTCTCCATATAATATGGTATAGGGGGAGAAAGTAAAAATTGAACTTGGAGTGTCGATCTCAGAGCTATGTAAATTATGTTTGCATGCTTTCTTAACTTCTTCCTCCCACAATCCATCCCCCCAGACTAACGGACAAGTTTAGATATTTACGTTTTCTCCCCACTCGAGCCTCTAGAGCTCAGCAGGACGTGGTTTGCCTGGGAACCTACACAGACGCGGGATTGTACTGTAGAATGGGGTATCTGACAACAATGTACACCACACTACCCCTACAGTCCTACAGGACCTCGTATGTAGTATAGACACAGGCCTACACTGAGCTCCACATATTGTACAGGTACTATGGTGAATGTATACAATTGTGACCGATTTAGTTGTTGTTGCGATGGTACGAAGTAAAAGGTATGCGTCTGTGGTTGGGAATTGAACATAATCCTAGATCAGATACTGTATGCTATCTTGGATTACAATTTCATTGATTCACCTTGATGAACATCAACCTAATGAATATTACTGAATACGATTTTGTTTAAAAAAATAACATTAATCACAATTCATTATTTTATACTATTTTGGTGATTTATTGAGATATTCGAAGACGGATTATGTCTTTTTGTTGGACAAACCTCTTGAGTTTTAGCGATACACACATTACTTACTTCATACGAGAACACCAAAATCATAAAAGTAAATTGACACATTTTGGTTGTCAAAACTTTAAATAATTCTAACGCCTTGTAGTGAACTTTATTGATTGCTGAATTTCAATGCCAATCTCTAAGGAAATTGGTGAACCTTAAGGAAAACCTTGTAAACACACGAGAACAATATTCTGTTATGGTGAGAAATAACAACACCAAGGACTGTTGTAGGATGATTAACAGTTTCAACACACTCTTGTCTAATTGAATAAGGATATACATAAACCTCTACGATATTTGAAAAATAGAATAAATACATTTCATAACATTTCCATCTTCAGCATCCTACAGCTTGTTTTCATTCTCTGTATTTTAAAAGTAATTTCCCGGTTGGAGGTTTGTCTAAGCCTCTAGCCGTGAAGACTTGCAAGTGTCTGGAATACAAAACGCAAGATCCAAAGTTCCGGACATTTCCTTATCAGGAGCCCGCCGTTACGCTCCAAGTTTTGTAATCCAAGGGAGGTTGCAAGGGGGGAGAGGGACAGAGCTAAGTTGTATAAGAGTAATCCTTTCGCCGTGTTTGGAAGCCAACCCCCTTCCAAACGCCCCGCTTCCTTTTTGAAAGCCGCTACTTTTGTTTGAGCGATATTACCTCTTTTATTGAATAAACGAGGTAAAGCAGCTTTATGAATTTGTTTGCAATGTTTCCTTTTTTAACCCCCGAGGCGAACAGAGCCACTCTTACACTTTTTAATATTTTCAATATTAAACTGAACTTTTCAAAGATTCCGTTTATTACTTGTTTAATGGAAATTGTTTGTTCTTTTTGTAGAAACTTTTTCCATACAGACTTGACAATGCCGTTGAAAAACTCGTTTGATTTTGTAAGAAATTTAATAAACTTTAAAGTTTTATTATTTACATGTGAATGTATTTTGGTTTGAAATAATATAAAAATGGTTTACATTGAAACTAAACATAAATAATGTATATGTTATTTTTAAATCGTCGAGTATGGTACAAAAGGCTTTCTGGCATTCAAAAACGATTGCTTAGGACCTTTTTTAATATCTTATTGGGCTGTTATTTACTTAAATATTATCATACAGTATGAATAACAATGTACTGAATTTCCAAATTTACCTTTTTTGATGGGTAGGTCTGGCAGTTCAGTCATGATTGACGGACTTACACTGGGCGGTTGAAGTGGCGGGAACGGACTACCACCTGCGGTGGGGTACCTGCAAGAAAGCGAATAGATGTGGTAATTAATGAGCACCAACATTTAACAACTAGCTTAGTTAATAAAATGACACTCAATACAATTTGTAATACAGTACCTACAACCTTAAGCCGTATTATCTTGTTGCGAATTATTCAATTTTGTAAGTTTTAGCAAATCAATCACCAAGAATCGTGCAGGTGAAGAATTAAGGTAGAAGACATAAGCAAATGAGCTATCTAAGCAGAGGGACCATTGGAAAGATCCTAGTATGCATCCCGTTGGAGCTCAATGAATTTTATTAGGCAATTCAAAGATTTTATAGGATATGGTTGTAATACCAACTCTGGTTTCGAATCCTAAAGATGAATTATTGGGAGACCAAGAACCATGGATCTGCAGAAAGAAAGTTGGAAAAGCAAGGCTCTAACTGGGCTGGAGGAAAAGAACTGGGTACCATAGGAACTGTTGGACTGAACTCCCCAAGGCTGGATAATAAAGAGAACAAAACATCGTTTAGTTGAATTGTAGAAGGATAGTTTGGTAAGGCGAGGGCTCGAGTGAAGGAGCTGTCCAAGCACTTATACCATTTGTGGGTTGTAACTGAATGTAGTGAACTTACCAAGGGTTTGGTCTGGGCCAGGACGAGGCTTGGCCGTTGAGTAACCTCAGCTTGTCATACACAGAGTCAGTTGAAGGTGAGACAGCGCAGGAGACTTGAACCTCCTTCTGGGCAGCCAGGTTCCTCAGCACCCTGTTGATGGAAGACACCTGTAAATGGAAAGCGAAAATGTAATTATAAATCATTAACTAAAATCATTAACTATACAAAGTGGAGTTCCGAGCCTTGCAAGTTAGTCTAGCAAATATATATTTTGTTGTTTCTGAGCAGTATTCATTTTACTATGTAAAAAGTAGAAACATTCTACCAACCCCCCTGAAGAGCCGAAGAAATTATTTTTTATTTCATGATTAATAGGTGTTAACTAAAACGTACGTAGAATTGGGCCACAATCCACATACTGCTTTTCAAGATCAAGTATTTAGCGAGTTAGAACAAATATATTTGGATAAGGGTTTCATTGTAATTGAAGCTTAAAGAATCTGTAAAAAAATAAACAGTTCTCTAGAACAGAAGAATAACACGGGAATTTTAAATGTACGGTTCTTTTAACTCTATCCATAACGTTTGACTGTACAAACAAGTACAAATTTACAAAGTTATTTGTTTTTAAAGCTCTACACGATGGTTGTAATGAAAATTGAGAGTTTTAAGGGTAAACATTTAAAACCCCCAATTTAGATGGACCAATATAAATGAAACCAATCATTTTTTGAAGCTATCGTGTAGCTTGTATTACGGTTCTAGGTTTAAAATTTAAAAAGAATGTATATAGTAATGTTTAGTTCCCAACATGAGAAATGAAACATGCTGTACGACGATCCATGCGTCACAAACGAACCGTATTTTCTGTACAAAAATCAGTTACCACTCGAACACCCCTGTTTGCCAAACCCTCTAAACTGACCTAATAAAACAACAACCAGGCCTAGGAAAGTCAGTTATACCTGCGATCAAAAGGGTCGATTTCACAATAAAATAATAAATGCCGGCCAAGTGGCGAGGGCCCACTTGTAGTCGAGTTGGAGCCGTATTTTGTTCGACAGATGTCAATAGTGCTCCTTTATGCCGTTCGCATTGTTCCGTACTTTTGTCTGATCTCGACTCTGCTGCGCTTTTTTACCCGCTTTTTGTTTTGCTTTCTTTAATCTCGCGCGGAAAATATCATTTTCATTGCATTTTGTAATTACTCGCTCCTTTCCCCCGTCGAGACGCCTCCCGCGTCGCCGCTCTCTTGTTTTTAAAAATATTAGCATTTTTCACCCCCTCGGCAGCGCCGTATGTTCTCTGATTCTGGCTGTTCTGGCCCACCAACGCGGCCGATCACTGCGTACTTAGGGGGCGTAATGGGCAATCTGTCATTTAAACTCGTTTAATCTAAGAACTGTTGTCTGTTTCTAATTGCGAGCTAATGATAATTAAAAATATAGAAGTAACGTGTTTAGCTGGGGGAGAAGTTCCTTTAGAGAGGAGGTTTGGATATAACTAAGGTTTTAATATATTTTTTATGTCAATACTTTAGTAGTTCTATGTCTGTTATAAGGAACGGTATATTCCATGATCTTGTTACTATGACTATTACGACTCGAGAGTTGACGATCTCAATCTCAGTCGCTCCAGATAATGCTGTGTATTTTTAAAAGAGAATTTATCCCAGGAAATATATATCAAAGCTTATAGTCAACATGTTAAAAAATATTAAAAATATTGATAATACTGGTCTATAACCTGTTTTATACGTTATCTGATGCTAGTATTTCAGTAGAGTTGGTAATATTGTTTACAAGTTGACGTGCGAAAATAGATAAATTAGAATGATCACTTTGCATGTACTCAAATTATTATTCTATGAATGTATTTAGCAACAGGACATAATGTGATACAGATTATGTATCACCATGACCATGAGGGTCAATTTAAACTGCGTTTGAAATAAGGAAAATGAAATAAAAAATGTATTATTTTTAAATAAAAATAATCATGCATTTAAATAGCTATAAAATATAGAGGTATTCAAACTTCCCAACCCCACTCAGCCATTCATTTTTAGCCTATACCAATCCGCCCATACGATAAAATCTAACTGTTGACAATTGTCGGATGAATTAGCATTCGAACAAATTATAACCCCGAGGCCACTGAAAACAAATCCAAAGGCAAACAATGTTTTGAGATTGACGGCCGCGGCGCTATCAGGGGATTTATCAAGGACACAGAGGGGTCTTATTGCGGGGGGAGGGGGGTAACCAACTAAAGTGACCTCGTTTGCTGGATTGACCGCCCCACACCTACCCTACATGTATGACCACACACACCGACTACACTCTGGGGCCAACTTGGAAATTGTCTCAAATCTTCTAACACGCTTTTTTACAGTGTAAGAAATGTACAATTTGTATTATTAAAAGCCCAAAGATCAGACATATTTGCACTACAGTACTTCCGTCAATAAGCTATTGACTACTTCAAGGATCGAACCGGCGTCCTTCATTAACTATTTCTTCACAATAAAAACTCTTAGAATTCACTATGACATTACACGATGTATAGTTGATGTCTGATTAGGCTAGGTTTTACATTGTGATTTTAAAAGCATTATGGTTACCATACGAAGTAAGGTTCCTTACTTCTCTGGATGTTGCGTTACAAGCCATACAATATGTAGTAAAGTACTATATGTTTGGCGAATGCTTAGGATTGATTATTTAACGGAAAAAATCGAACTACTGGTAATTATAATAGTTTTCACTATCGAAGCATTCGCTAACGTTCGAAAAGAACCTCGATAACAAGTCTTCAATGAATATGAATAAATAAGACTTTTACTTGAAATTGTCTTCTTACTGAGGTCTGAAAGAACATTAGGTGGTATAGAGTTTTGAGTATTTGAAAATAAAATTTGTTATCGAGATTCGACCGTATGTTGGTTTCTACAATGTATTTATTTAAACATTAAGTGTTAATTTGGATGAAAAACAAATTTTAACTTGCACATAAAGAATAAGTGTCGAAAGGAGTGCGGAGAGTGGCGAGTGGTGAAGGTAGGTCTACATTATACATGAGTCGTCTGATATATACAGTACTGAGGGATTAGAGGTCTCTCACCTAGACAGACCACCAGTCACTGTGTCCACCTTTGTACAACTGAAAACCCCCTACACTTGCATGTTTCAAACAAAACTAAAAGTTTACATTTCTACAAGTGGTCTAATGATTAAACATCAAACAAACTAGTTGTTTTGCCCGTACTCCGCATCGGGTGGAGAACGCAGAGCAGATAGTGTAGTTCTTGACTGTCTTGTCCAATGCAAACTGCCGGATGATTAGGGATTTGATCTTGATAACAATCAATTACATTAATCCCCATTTCAAAAGGAAAAATACCCTACTAATAAATGGTTTTATTACCAATTGGAACACATAAGGCTCTTCCCAAACTACACGGTTCTTGTTTCACGTAACTATAGGAAGAATTCGTATACAACAACAATTACTGTGTTTTTATTTAAAATACAGTATAGAGAGCTGAAGTACATATGCAATCAATTGGAGGACATAATACACAATTAAAATGGTTTGTACACTTAAGAGTAAACTACCCCACATCATAAGCAGTAAGTTTTGGTCATAAGTTGATGAATGCTGAATGCTAAAGGTGACCTTGCAGACACGAGGTAGGGATGTAGACCCACAGAACGTTGACTAAATAATGTATGAGATACACCCTCAGCCCCAGACTGTGTGAAGTGTGGTGTTGATCAAATCATGTATTGGGCTGACACTGTAAACCACGGCCAGGACCACGTAGTACCATTGGTCAAAGGTAGTACGTAGAGTGCAAGTAACCAAGGTGGTGATGGACTTTTACACTTTTCATATGGATAAGAAAAAGGCAATGTCAACGTGATTTTACAATAAAAACCGGTAACGCTATAAGTATGTGTTTACGGGTAATACTTGTGTGTTTTGATATTTTGTTGTGTAAAAGGTCCTCTTACTAAATTTTAAACTATTAAGAAACAGTAAAGGATTTATTCACAAATGTCTTATTGTCATTTGGGTTATGGCCTCCAAACCCAAAAGTAACTCTCACACTTAGAAATGTATACCGACATATGAATGACATATGATACATTCCGGATTTTGCCACGTGATTAAACGCCTTTAGGCAGTCTAAAGTCAATGTACTGTTTAACAAAGATGTTTTTCACCACACTATGATGTTTTTGGCTGTATTACATACAGTAATTGGTGGCTGAAAGTTACGTTTTGCTGGCCATGCCAGCTGTCATCGTAATTTGGGGACCGAGCAGGTTTTTACAGCCCGGGGCCGCAAAATCAGCTGTCCGCTTACTTACTTAAAACATGAATGCTTTTTAAATACACAATCAAAATCCATAGCATTGCAATAGAATTGTGTAATTGTCACCGTTGCCTAGCAACTATTTTTTTTTTTTTTTGCTGATTCCTCAAATTATTTCCTCACATAACCTTAAAGTTGTAGTTGTGTTGACTATCAGTGTGCATTACTATAGTGGTGAATAGTGGTAATAGTGTATAGTGTGGTGAAAAATAGCGTTCGTACCACGGACCGAAATGGTTTTGCAGCTCTCGATCGATTTCAGTTCTCGACTCCGTCTCGAACTTAAAAACGATCTCGAGCCGGCAAAACCTCATCTTCGGCCCTAGGTACGAAATATACTATTTCATATCATGTGATCGTGATTTCAGCCAAGCAGTAATAATTTTACAAGAGCATCAAAACAATGCATTTATATGCAAGTCCCTAGATATTTATCTTACATTTACACATTCTCCACCTCGCATGTTTCCGATAGTATCAAGTGTGTATGAACTATGTATTATATTTAATAAGTACCACGTGTATACTTTGTATATATATATTTTCAATGGTAGGCCTACATAATATATTGTTTACTTATCAGTTTTAAATTTGTATTGAGATGTTTCGAGAGAATTGTTTATCGGAGTGAATAAAAGTACTAAAATACTGCAGGTGGTTTTAAATACTATCATTGAATATGGATGATGAAAACAACTTGTCATCCCATTGAAAAATGTAAAGATTGTTTTTTTATGTATGGCGAGCCTAAATAATGCAAATGGCAACTAAATGTTTATCTTTGTATTTTAGGGTTCACGTTTGCAGCACATGTCATTAATATGTTAGGAAATACCAAAAAACAAGCAATAGCTTACAAAGATAAAGTTTTTTGAGGTTGATATAGTTTCATAAATAGGTAAAATTGCAAGAAATAAATTCGAAACTTATAACAGACTTGACATAAGCCAAACAGAAAAAATGCCATAACATTTCCTTCAGTTCATCTACAAGAGTAACTAATTCATAAATAGTATATTTAATCTGTGCAGTTTTGTATCCGAATTTTACAGTTACCCGTCGCAAACACCTGAAGTCCTGGACGACGCAAGAAAAGGAGGGAAGACAAGTCCAGTTGTGGAGGGAAGAAATGGCCTCTCGCTCCATAATACATGAGCCTCGTCGTCGGATTATACACTGATTTGACCTGATTAGCCAGACCTGGCAAGTATTGTCTACCTCGCCACATGTGTTGTCAGCTGTCAGGTGATGGAATCGTGAGACATTCGTTATAATCATTAAGTTTATTCGTTGCGAATAATTTACAATCAATACTCGAGTTTAATGGAAGTACATCAATGTGTATGTGCTTTTAAATTACAGTCTTCAGCAGAAGATTACTACAATATACATATGTTGATAACATAGCACAAATTCGGTGCGACATTTTTTAGAAACCATAAACACATATAGTATACCTCTTGATTGGTAAACGGACGTTTTATTACCGTATTGAAGTTACCAAAACAGATGAATTCTTAAAATGCATGTGAAATAAGCTAAGTATCCAAGTTATGGTTTGATTCATTTTTTGATGGGTAGTGTAAATAAAGAGTAAATATGGAAGAAAAGAACTAGAGCTTCAATAGCTCTTATAACTTCACCAACAATTGAAAACCAAACTGAATAAATTATGATAACAATATAAATACATAATAATGAGCTTCTGAGTACTTAAGTGAGTTTTTTCTTAAATTGTGCATAAATTAAGATTGCAAATACATTATTTGATTTATAGTAATAAAATCTACCTTGATTCTATTAAAACAGCTAAAACAATCGATGGTACTTTAAAGGTGCAATAAAAACTATTGGAAAAGCGACTCCTCTTGTAAACATATTGGAGTTGGGGGTTCACAACAATAGAGGACGAAGGCGCTAATACACGGGGCGATATGAACTCAGGGGAGTGCTTAAGGCCGCATTCCAGCCGCACATCAGTTTTTAATATTCCCTGGTGGGCGATTGTTATAGCTTTCAATTAGAGAATTCCTGATGCTGGTCGCTCAGCAACGACACCAGCGCTCTCCCGCCTCCGTGGCCGATCTGGGAACTACCCTCGCACATCACCCTCTTTAGGCTATGTGCTCGATGTAAAAATACAGTGAAAATCTTAATATGCTGGAGTGACTTATAGTTGAAACTTTTCCATGTTCCAGGAAAGAGGCCGTGATCGCAAATGAAGATTATTTAGTTGTTTGGTGACTAATTGTTTGGGGTATTATACGATGCATATTTACAGTTAAAAGTATAATGTTTTGTTAGGCTAACAAAACATAGAGAACACCCGTTATGAATTTGTAATTCTCAAAATCGTTGTCCTCTATTAATTTTAGCCAGACGCATCTTATCGATATATGACAAGTTCTCGGTAGCTTGTTACAATGTACATGAAATACACGGAACTGTATACGATTTACATCACTGTATTGTAAACACAATTCCAAATTTACAACTTTACTATAAGTGCACTTATTTTAGCACTTTATTATCAGCAACTACCTAAATTACACCCTGCATCAGGAAGAGGGTGTATTGAATCCTTTCATTATTTAGTCATATAATCATAAACAGTCCTGAAATATAAACATATTATTCAAACTAAAATTAATAATAATAAGCAACATGCCGGTTAAATAACATTTAATACATTTCAAAAGCTGTTAACATCCATCGGTGGCATGCGAAAACATTTCCTATACTTGTAGAAATTGTACAAGACAACTATTTGGGAATTTACAAACAAAACTGTAAATTTACTCATTCAGTGAAAATGTTTTAAATCGCGTTCTATATTTAAATGTCTTAAGATTCAAGTCAATAATAAAAAATTTTAGAGTAAAACAATAAAAAAAATACGAACAGTAGACAGTTATATTCTTTTTTTTAATTAGTCCTTAGGTAAATATAGTTTGAAGTTATCCGGTTGGAACACAACTTTTCCTGCCCTTGAATTTTGATAACATGACGTATGATAATAGAACATAATAAAGAATATTTCTTTCAAACTATGATCTAAAATAGTTGTCTAATATTAAAATAAAACTAATAGTATTCTCTTGCAAACATTAGTTTCCAAATGAAATGCGAAAAGCAGTTTTTTGGTTGCTTGATTTAATGTTTCTATTTATATCGATGATGCAAACAAATAATTAACCTAAATGCGGATTCTTTCATCGCAACATTTTACTAATAAGTGACAAACTATTTGATAGACTTGGAAAATATCTAAACAAATATTATTCTTTTTTAATGTTGAAAATATTAATCTACTTTCCAAAGTGTGATTTCAGAAATGTTTACAAGATATTTCATTCAAAGAACCGAATAAACATTGTTGAAAGAATTGTAAACTGAATATTAACTATTAGTATAACCCGCAACATCAATAACATTCTCAATGCAGGAGAGTACCCGTAGCCAAAGGTCCAGCTGTAAATATACTCATCACTGGGGATAAATCATGAATGGTCTGAACGGTAATTCACCTCAATCGCCCCCTACTAGTAATATCAGACGTCCGGTTGGATTTATGGACGAGGACGCAAAACACAGTAATGAATATAGCAGCGTGTAAACAGCCCGGCATAAGTCCGCTGTATCTACATTATCTCTGCCAAATGGCCAGAAGAAGGGTTGAGCGCATGAAATAAAAATTAGCACCGATATATGTACCCCCTCCCCTCCCCCACTTTACCGGACTAATGACGACACTGGGTGCTCTCCCCTGGGGCTTTTTATGGGCTCCGGGCGCCGCACCCCGGCCCACTTTGACACCTTCATTTGCGTCCGATTTCCGTAAGAGGAATCTCTTCCCTTTTGAGAGTATGCCGCATGTGTTTCTACTGTGTGGAGAAAAAAATACAAAAGTCCAGAAGAGTGACAAACATAATTGGGAACTGTATGTACGTTTTCCCTTTTTCGCCTTAAACTGAAATCCCCATACAAATTTAAAAATTTTGTTAATAGGATGAAACACAAAATAAAATGATTAATCCTTATATGTTTAATATCTGATGTATCGATACCATTATTCGGTAAACATGATTACCATTTGTATGTATCATCATTGACTATTGGATACAGAAGTTGTATTAATAGTCAAAGGTATCAGCTAAAGACAATTTTAAGGGTTAGTTTCGCTTAGTTTTTGTGGAGAGTATTATTTAGTTGTTTATTTTTTAGTTCTTGTAATTTAACTTATTGTTCAAACTGTTAACCAGAATGAAATGCTCAAATTTGAAAGCTTTTCTTCTGGTAACAAAACAGTTATATCATATAGAATACTCAAGATAAAAAAGAAATATCAATATAATAATAAATAAATTATGTATATAAAAAAACATTTTAGTAGTCGACATTAGTGGGCCATTAAACTTAATAACACGAAACATCTCAAAAACAAAGTCCAAATTTTATAGGATGATAAATCCACATTCACTATAAGTCAATACAGTAGCATGATTTTACATGTTTTTAATTCGAAGTAGTTAATCCGTTATTTTGCCGGGAAGGTCCGGGATCGAATATTTCCAATCACAAAATGATATCATCTAGCTATATGGTTCACCACAAATGCCCACATAAGATGAAGAAGATAATTCTCTGAGCAAAAAAAACAACAGAGATCAACAGATAGATACAACGGAGAAACAAAAGAATCAGAGATCTCTGACGCCTAAAACCTACACCATGGGTTGACAATTAGTGTAATTTACCATAATATTCTTTCAACTCACATAACCCCCCGGCAGGGTAAATGTGCTGAGTTAGCCGAAGTGTTCAGCGCGCGAGTTGCTGTTATATGGAGATCCATCAATCTTTACCGAGGTAACATGTGTTAACTCTTGCCACAGTCCCCACAGCGTGCCACGGGTTTATACAATATAATACAATGTCAATACGTTCACATCGACTTTGCTGCATATTAATTGATTTTGTTTTCATTGAATAATTGTGAAAAGAGTTTTGTATGTTATTTTATGTATTTATATTCAGGGATCAGCACGATTTACATAGTTGAAAGAAAGTGGTTACACAAATACAAAAAGCAAACCACCTTCAACAACCATGGGTTTGAGATACTGTAATAGACTCACCATCCGTCTGTTATAGTTGAGTGTGTTGTATTGTTTTCATCTACTTAAGGGTAGGTTTTACAGTATTTTACAGTTTGGTCTTTCATAAGGTTTCATTAGGTTAAAATAATAAATAAATAATAAACAATTTTCTGAACTTTATATTTTCAGGACGCAAAAATATTTGAAATAAGCTTTAGCTGATCCATCAGTGCTGCACGGTGATGATGTAAGGGATAACTTTTTATGTAAAATATAGTCAATGACCATTCAGCCATATCTAACTAAACTAAGCGACATATAATAGGATGAACCAAATTTCACTTAAATTGTTAGTTAAAGTATATTTTCCCTTTCAATAAAAACACAAACACTCATAGGACCCTCAATTCCAATGCATTACGAAACATCCGAAAAGCATTTTAAATTTAATTAATTGTTACTGGTAGTTAAAAAGCATATATGTTTAGCACAGCTACAGACGATCATGATTTCCTCGCTATTTTTTACCTAATTAAATAATATAACGTATTTTTTATATAATACGGAATTTCATGAAAATTGAATTATGTACAGTATAGCCAAAGACGACATAAGAAGCCCTATGTGACCGAGGTGCTGAGGTGCTGAGGCTATTTTCCCCAACAGCCACATAATGTGAGATGCAGAGGTTGGGTGATCAGTATGCACCCCTTGCAGGCGTTACACCCCCAACCCCTCTGTTGCTGCTACTTCTTCCGTTCATAACACGCCATTTCAATTTTTAATCCCTTTATTAAAGCTGGATTCTGTTTATCAGTGATTTCCTAAGGAAGCATACTGCTTAGCGTCTATTGGAGGAACACTCCAACGCAGAGATAATTCTTTGTATGATTGTGGTGGCCATGTCGTTATTGTAAAATATACATTTGTGGTTGGAAGCGTGTAATAATATACAGGTTCTAGGCCTCAACACCTGTGGGGTACAGTTCCGCAGAGAACCTACGATTTAAAATCGGTTTAAATATCAATATATCGATTTTGATTCGGTTGAATCAAGGTTGAATATATCTTTTCTACAATATAATTGTTTAGGTGATATAATTAACGAATGCGGTTAGAAAATGTATAGCTTCTTCCATTTTTTGTTGTACAAATTTAAAATAAAACTAAGAATCAAATAAAGATACAACTTTATCAAATGTTTCTGTAATTTTTTTATTTATATCATATGGTAAAAAAATGCAATGCGAAGTTCATATTGAACCGGATCATAATGGATGTACTGTATTTATATTTATATTAATCCGATAATATATCATACGTTCTCTGGGGAACTGTACCCCACCCGTGCTGAATTAATGTATTAACAATGGTCGTCAATGCCACTTTTTAATAACTTTTTGCTCACTTTTTCAGTCAAATATCCTTATGGTAAATTTTATTCGTACTCGCTAATTTTAATTGGTCAGGACCTTAAAGTGGCAGTCGAATTCCTGGGATGTACAAACAATTATTTAAAAAGTTCACTCATAATTTATTTAAACTACATAAATTGTTGGTATTTATATAAAGACTAGTGTCCCTGTTGCTCGAAATCGAGCAATTGCTAAGTATTACAAGGCGTTATTTTAAAACGAATAACAGTCATAATTTTTGGTGACTTGAAAAGATTCGACTCAAAGATTATGGAATACTCAAGATGTACATAACAGATCGATATAATCAACATTTCTTGTAAATATCTTATTATTATTCAAAAGCTGATTTTGTTTTTTAGTGTTTTCCACAAATATTCTTACTCATAGCTGAATTAGGTTGTCCATAATACCTAATTAAAAAAAAAAACACACACACATTATTTCTATTTCTTCCCCTTGGTGGTGTTCTATGACTTTCCTATGTTTCCATAGTTTGCAAATTGTCTCTTTCAATGATTACCAAGCAATGTTAATTCAGTAAGTAATGTTAAGGGTTAATTCAGTTTTCTTTTTAGTATATCAATTTATCCAGGCTCTCTCGTTTTTTTCCATTGTAATATTTACGCCAACCCAAATTCAAATAGTAACTATTTCATTTCAATTAAGTAAGTAAATGTTTGTAGCAAACTAACTGTTAAATTAGCAAACTTATTGACTTTAGTCCAGTCAATGAAGGCTCAAAAGAGGGGTGTAGAGGACATGGAGAGGGGGAAATTTTTTTTCTGCGGGAATGTGTTCGGGGTAGTTAGAAGGTAAAAATACCAAAAGTCCCCGCCCCTGGCCCTGCTGCTTCAGCGGGGGGAGGGGTGGAAAGACCCCATTTTTTAGTTTTTTACTTCTACACTGAAAACCGTGCATCGTACGGGAAAAATGTAAATTATAAAAAGAAAGATGATAAAATTCTCTACAAGAATGGTTATATTCATTTCTTAAGTATATGCATTAGTTTTCAAAATATTCTCAAAATAAGATAAAAATTATTTTCTAAATTAATTTTTCAGACGTTTTTTTAAAATAAATTCATATAATCGATTAGCCTGCTGTTGTTTTACATTAATAAGGATAGAAAACAGGTTTTGGAGCACAAACCTATATAATATAATATATCCATCGTATATATTGTGTTAAAAATAGTTAATATAAATTTAAATAAGTTTTGTATATTTGTCATGGAAACAAGTAATTTTGGCATAATTATTACACTAAAAATTAAAAAGATTATTTTTGCAGCTACATTTGTCCAGGTTTATTTATAACAACTACCGAAACCAAGACTTTTAATACTATTGTTCGTGATCTGACTCACTTGGGACGAGATCGGGAGGGTCCGACTTCTGTCCCAGAAACAGGTGCCATCTGGAACTGGAACTGAGAACCACCATCTAGGACATCTCCATCATTCAATTCTTGTTGATTAGACTCAATATTGGCTATCGAAGTGATAATGTGGTGTAGGCCTATATATTCTTCATCTTCCTCATTCATCAGAATGGGCATTCCATGTAAAAAGTTCCCTTAGCAGTTCTGGCATAACGGGGAACAATTGGACTTTTTCTTGCATGCACAAATTTTGCATGTGACACTGTTATAATCTTTAGTACATTTGCAAAAACCTTGGTTAAGAGATTAACTGTTCCTGGTTACTATAATTTCGGTGTCGCTGTTCAAATGAATACTTACTGACCAGTGGCGGTCCTTGGTGTGGGGGGGGGGGGTGTAGCCTCTCCAAAATATTTTATAACCTAACATAAATACTAGTAGCTTGAAGATATTTTAGAGCTGAAATACTATAAAACTATACGTTATTATTATGCTTTAACTTCCAAATTAAATGCTGGGACCGCCACTGCTACTGACTTTTTTCAATCTGTAGCGTCTTTCTTGGTCTGCCATATTCGTGCTGTTTTTTGATTGCTATGGTATTGAACAGAGCAGCCTTTTTGGTCTTTATCATACTACTCTCAATAAATAAAGGGAAATGGAGCAAGTTCAAATCGTAACAATCCTTTAAATCTTGATAACTTTTTTTAACTTATACAAATCCTTTGAAACATTAAAGGTTTTGCTACAACGTTTTAATCATTGCAATATCAATGGTTGAACTCACAGAAGACAAAGGGAGAGCCATATTTTCCCGTGAAAGCTTGTTGTCCGAAAATGATTACCATTTGATTAATTACTTGCTGACCACGTAATAGAGCATCGTAACAGTTAACGGATTCATCTCCTACCAGATGCTATTGCCATAATGTCTTGAGTTTCAGGGAAGAGTGGGTGATTTTAAAACATTGCTGTCAGTTTAGAAATATATGACATTTCATCATTTGTATCATTTCATCAAGGACAACTCTGTTTGGAAAACCAACTACCAACTACCCTCATAAATGTGGGGTTGGGAGCGCAAAAAGGTAATCTGTTCCCATTTTTAACCAATGAACCTCCTAACCCACGAGAAGTGTTGAGAATGTTTTTTTTGCAAATATACTAAAGGTTGTAGCAATAAAAGATGTGCATGCAATGAAATGTCCATTAATTGTTCCTCATTGGCCGTTATCCCAGAACTGCTAAGGGAACTTTTTACATGGAATGCCCATTCTGATGAATGAGGAAGATGAAGAATATATAGGCCTACACCGCATTATCACTTCGATAGCCAATATTGAGTCTAATCAACAAGAATTGAATGATGGAGATGTCCTAGATGGTGGTTCTCAGTTCCAGTTCCAGATGGGACCTGTTTCTGGGACAGAAGTCGGACCCTCTCGTCCCAAGTGAGTCAGATCACGAACAATAGTATTAAAAGTCATGGTTTCGGTAGTTGTTATAAATAAACCTGGACAAATGTAGCTGCAAACATAATCTTTTTAATTTTTAGTGTAATAATTATGCCAAAATTACTTGTTTCCATGACAAATATACAAAACTTATTTAAATTTATATACACTATTTTTAACACAATATATACGATGGATATATTATATTATATAGGTTTGTGCTCCAAAACCTGTTTTCTATCCTTATTAATGTAAAACAACAGCAGGCTAATCGATTATATAAATTTATTTTTAAAAAACGTCTGAAAAATCAATTTAGAAAATAATTTTTATCTTATTTTGAGAATATCTTGAAAACTAATGCATATACATAAGAAATGAATATAACCATTCTTGTAGAGAATTTTATCATCTTTCTTTTTATAATTTACATTTTTCCCGTACGATGCACGGTTTTCAGTGTAGAAGTAAAAAACTAAAAAATGGGGTCTTTCCCCCCCTCCCCCCGCTGAAGCAGCAGGGCCAGGGGCGGGGACTTTTGGTATTTTTACCTTCTAACTACCCCGAACACATTCCCGCAGAAAAAAAATTTCCCCCTCTCCATGTCCTCTACAAACCCTTTATTGACTGGACTACTTGTCTTCTTCTCACTTTTAATTTCTGACAACAGCTGGAGTTTCATAACAATATTTGTTTCCCATGTTAATCTTATGGAGAAATGCGAAACTAAAGTGCCCCAGGGCCTCACCCTCTATATATTTCCCTAAAAAGAAAGTTTCCTGCACAACTTACGCTCTTTCCATTGACACCGAGAACATGTATCGGTTCAGTAGTTTCGGAGGAGTAATTGTCACAAAAAACCTGCCTAAATAAGTATAGATATTCCGAACCGCTAACACCTTTGAAGGTGTATATAGTCTACATTATCTTACGCTGGTCGGTACCATGGATATACAACTACAATTTATTTTAGTTTATAACTTTTCTTCTTACTTTGTAGTTTGTAGTTTAAATTTATCTTTATTTGTAGTTATATATCGATGGTCGTTCGTTACCTACTTATTGTAGTACCGAATGGCAATACTCTCACTTTTGGTTTTCGAGAACTGACTTTTTTAAATAATTTATATAATATATTCAAAGTGTCCATGTTTACTGGATCTTGGTTTTATTTACTCAGTTTAATTGATTTTCATTCCAGTGTTTATATGTTTACGCGTATAGCTATTATAGCTAACAAATAATTCATCCCAAAGTTTTCCGATTCATTAGTTCGTTTATTTTTCGATTTTATACTTTAAAATGTATCATTGTATTAATTTTAAAACTTGAATTTTATGTTATGTACAATTTTATGCAAACACATACTAGGGTTAACGTTCCTATATTTTCACTAGAGGGTGTATAGGGAATGCATCTATCTCATCAATGTTCACAAATATAGTGATATTGTTACAGGCAGCATCTATTACAGCCACTCTAAAAATGACGAGTATTCGAATTTTTCAGTTTTAAAGACTTTTTAAACATGGTTACTTAAATTTAATAAATTTTGAAATTTAATAAGGGCTTATTGATGGTAACTAGTCAATCGAACAACTATTATATACTTAAAAAATATATCAAATCCATATATAAATCATTTGCTTCACTAACAAATCATAAGTTGTCTACTAATCTCCGTCTCTCTTGGTGACTGTTAACCACCGATAAATCACCGTCAAAATCAGTTACAATTTCCAAATCATTTTAAATATTCCTTCTTTGAAGCGAGATCTGTACTCGGGGTGAGAATTGATTGCGGGGGTGAGGTAGCGGGGAGGGGGGAGGGGGAGAGGGTGTACAGAGTCACCCGAGCCTACAATCACATTTCCACCCCCGAGTCACTGTCGCGAGCCGCTCACGCAGAAATCTGTGTCAAGGGTAGTCGCAGCGTGCGGAGCGTGTCAGGGGGGTAGGGGGGAGGGTGTAACGTAGTTACCCGCGCTAATCAGGGGTAAACGTTCACGCGGGAACGGGGTGTCATTAGCAGCGATTTTAATTTCGAAGATGAGTCGCGTGATTTGGACGTCACGCGTAGCTAGTGTGAGGTCTCCTTGTGTGTTCTAACGCGTGCTAGTAAAGCTGCATAGGATCATATCATAGGATGAGATTATGAAGTGCGTTCAAATCACAATTACCAATTGAAGTTGGGACGCCACCGGGCGTATTTGGAACCAAAAATTGACGGATGAATAGTATATTATGGAGATGCCTTGGGTTGCTTCTTTCCTGACGAACACTAGCGGTTTATTTAGCCAAGATCATTAATTAACAGCCCAACGATCCGGCACTTTCAAATCATAAAGAATCTACAGATTTTTATATGGATTGATCCGGCTATAGAAATGCAATGGTGACAGTCTCATACAATGCTAACAAAGCTAAGTGCTAATCAGGCTAATTTCAACAATTTTACTGTATTGAACAACGAGCTAGCTGAACTTCTACACACACGTTATTTTAGACACAGATGTGTTTAATATAAGAAATACCAGAATTCCATCAAGACTCCTAAGTGGAAATGATTAATCTATCTCCCTCTTTTTTACTAGTTGACGACAAACCCCTAAGTTATTGAGAGTTACTAAAGAAGACATCTTCAACTAGGAAATAATTATTTATGCAATAAAATAGGCTAAGTGCATTACAGTATTTGCATCATAATCATACTTATCATTTCAAATAAGAGCAATCATTATGAAAATTCTGATTACAGCTGCAGTAAATACATTTTATACACATAAATAAAAAAAATTCATAACACGTTTTTACACCGTCTAACGAAAATAGTAGATGCGCATGCGAGTAGCTATTCTGTACCTCTCAATAGAACACAACTAAATTTACCAATATTTAGTCAAACTTTACTCTTAAAGAACTCCCTTTTCCACAGGAATCTCCAAAAATTCAAGAAACCATATTTTCATTGGGTAATCCCATTATTTACAACTAACATTCTCCCTGATTCTATTGTTGTTGTTTTGAGGGCTTGTCTTTGAAGACTCGCAGGAAACTTTCCTGTACCATCTTTTACAATGGTTTTATTTAATGTTTTTTTTTTTATTTTTTTAAGAGATTAGCTTTTATATGTGATCAATTTTAGTTGGCCTACGATTTCTTCATCGAGGTGTATGCATATTTAGTATATTTAGCCTGTCAAATCATCGTGTAACCAGATAGCACTCAAGTTGGGGAAAGTACAGAGTTTAGTTACTACATTTTTTCGTATCACGCATCCTTAGTTTGAAGGACATGTCCTCCATTGACTTCCTGTCCTCATGACAATTGCCTTGTGTTATCAACAACTGGCCCTTAAGTATCATCGAAATTGGGTTTTACACACAAATCCGTTTCTTTTTCCATTTTCTAATGGGGAGTCAGGTATTTCAAGGGATATGGGATATGGTTAGTGTCTGTGATTGTAACATTTCCTCGCCAATAACGATCTTTCTAAAATATCTCCAGTCCTGTAGTATTGAGACAACTTATTTGTGACACAACTAGTTGTTCTAATCCCTCTAGTCCTGGTTTTGACAGCTGATATTAACTTCTCTCTTGTTCTGAAGTTATGACACACCAGATATTTGCAGCTCTCTTGTTCTGCAATGTTATGACACAGCTAACCAACGCTGAATGACTCACATTGACTGAGGGTGCAAGTATATGAGGCAGAATGATTCGAAATCCGAGCCGAGCCTTGCTTTACGATACAGTGGACGTTTTCTATACTAAATCTGCTCTGACTGTTATACAACTTTAAAAATTAAGTAAATTCTTCAATAGCATATTACTTTGGTGTTATTATAAGAATATAATAAAAATAATTTCCAAATTGTTATGATGTAACTACAGTTGCACTTTATTCTTTACACAACATTAAATATTATACTGCGATATCATACGCGTCATACCCACGCCTAATCGAGGACTCGTGGTCTTTTAATCATAGTTTGAGTTAAAAGTTTAAACAATGATGTTTTTTTTCTAGATAAGTAAGGATTACAAAGGGGATTCTGTGAAAAGTTTTGAAATAAATAAAAAATCAAGTACATTAAATTTACACTTTTACTGTGGGGTACCGTTATAGAAAACAATCTAAGGAAGGCGAACAGAAAAAACCTACTAAAGAAACTTTTACTGCCGTTCGTTGATTGACTCAGTTTTTAATGTGTTTAAAAATGCACTTTTTGCTGTTAGTTTTAAACTAGGGACCCCCTTTCGATTATAAAACACAAAGATTAAAGGATACTTTTCGCCAAGTTCGGCAGTGGAGCCATGCCTCGCTGAGCGCTATGTGTGACTGTGTGAGGGCGTTTCAGCTTTGTGTATGTTCGTTTGTGTGTTTGCGTCGCGACTTGAAGGATGTTTGTCAATAGAGTGAACCAACCGTTTGAAGTGCTCTCTCTCTCTCTGTGTCTGTCTGTCTGTCTGTCTACTCTCCACGCCATATTGATTCTGATACTGTAGTTGTAGCTGGATCCCCCATGCAAGAATGTTATCTCTGCGGGAAGCATTGATTTGACTACGACCGTTTGTCTCAAAAGATACTTTGAAGATGCGGTCTACTGCGTTTTAAGTTGTTATAACTATCGATATAAATCCTTAAAAGTAAAAAATACCTAAAAGTACCAGTCTATTATTAATTATCTAACTAACTTAACGCGACATGATCAACAAACAATGAGGCATGCACAAACAAAACATACGAGGGCGGATGTTTAAATGAGGGCCGTTTTCGCGTATAGATCCGTTGTTCGCTTGTACGCCGCAACAAGCTTATCACCATTAACGGGCATCATTTATGAACGGAATGACTTAAACTTCAGCCCTGTTGCTGTCATGTACGCTTCGCTGTGTGTTTTTGATTTTTTTTACAACTAAACCTCCCGCCGTGTCAGAGGTAAGGTCAGTGATAAGTTCTGAAGTATTCTGCAGCCCTTACAACTGTTAATAGTTACAACGTTAAAGTTGGTTTCAAATTTTAGCTGTCACTGTACATGGACGATTACCCTAGTTCTCCAAGACGTGAGATCACTAGAGGAAGTAGCCTGCAGTCCGGAAGTCAATAGTAAACAGTTGGTTTCCAATTTTAGCTGTCACTGTACATGGACGATTACCCTAGTTCTCCAAGACGTGAGATCACTAGAGGAAGTAGCCTACAGTCCAGAAGTCAATAGTAAACAGTTGGTTTCCAATTTTAGCTGTCACTGTACATGGACGATTACCCTAGTTCTCCAAGACGTGAGATCACTAGAGGAAGTAGCCTGCAGTCCGGAAGTCAATAGTAAACAGTTGGTTTCCAATTTTAGCTGTCACTGTACATGGACGATTACCCTAGTTCTCCAAGACGTGGGATCACTAGAGGAAGTAGCCTACAGTCCAGAAGTCAATAGTAAACAGTTGGTTTCCAATTTTAGCTGTCACTGTACATGGACGATTACCCTAGTTCTCCAAGACGTGAGATCACTAGAGGAAGTAGCCTACAGTCCGGAAGTCAATAGTAAACAGTTGGTTTCCAATTTTAGCTGTCACTGTACATGGACGATTACCCTAGTTCTCCAAGACGTGGGATCACTAGAGGAAGTAGCCTACAGTCCAGAAGTCAATAGTAAACAGTTGGTTTCCAATTTGTAGCTGTCACTGTACATGGACGATTACCCTAGTTCTCCAAGACGTGGGATCACTAGAGGAAGTAGCCTACAGTCCGGAAGTCAATAGTAAACAG
Organism: Macrosteles quadrilineatus; assembly: GCF_028750875.1. NCBI lineage: Eukaryota > Metazoa > Arthropoda > Insecta > Hemiptera > Cicadellidae > Macrosteles > Macrosteles quadrilineatus. Next base: position 71,866,159 of record NW_026542595.1, read on the forward strand.
TTGGTTTCCAATTTGTAGCTGTCACTGTACATGGACGATTACCCTAGTTCTCCAAGACGTGGGATCACTAGAGGAAGTAGCCTACAGTCCGGAAGTCAATAGTAAACAGTTGGTATCCATGGCGACGCCACCTCGCGTATTATAAGCGATCTCGCCACATTTCACTTTCTCATCCCCCCTCTTCCAACGCCTCAAGCTTCGTCGCCATTTTATAAAATAATCCCTCTCCTGTTTCCATAATGTCTACCAAACTTGATGAATGTTTTCTTGTGCCGGCAGTTAATTTAATTACGTTATTCTGCTTGTTTATAGCCCTGTTTTTGACACTTTCTTTCCCATGTTATATGCTTTTATTTACTAAAAGTTCTCCCTCGTCTAACTTTTGTTTCGCAAAGTGTAGCACTGAGCATGTTTTATATGGAATACTTTAATTACAAAGAATCGTGTTAATAATGTTAAATGATACCTTTGAATACATAGGTATACTTAAAATTTCTTTACACACGTGTTCACCTTTGTCAGCATTAAAATAAAATACAGTGTATTTTACGTTAGACCAATAATGCACACTGTTCATTGTTCATCTTCTTATATTTGTATTCACATTACATTACATAATTCACACTTTACATAATGGTTCTACAGTAGTATCTACATTACTTGGTGGTACTCACAGAGGGTATGTTGTCGTTGGTACACACCGCCTCCGCTAGCAGTCTGTCCCGGATCTCCCAGGCGAAGATGGACGGACACTCCCTCTTGTACTGCGAGATCTTGGACACCACCTCGGCCGTGGCCACCCGAGGCTTGGAGCCGCCGATGGCTCGGGGTCTGATGGAGCCGGTCTCGTAGTACCTGTAGTGATGCGGTACACGGGTTATAATGCAGTTCCAATATAGTGGACATTGTATTAGTATACATCGTAGTGTATAGACTGGGTAATGAGATTTGTTACATAACTAAATCAAAACACATCGTGTTTAGGTTTGATTCTTGAGAAAGTAGCTATTTATATCTACCTACGTAATTAATATTACTGTGAAATTACTATACCACAAAAATTATTATCGATTTATAACAACAAATACATTTTATTTTTATACCAATTTATAGGGGCAAATTAGAGACGTATAGTGATGCACAGGGGTGGCCCAGAACAGAAAGGATGATTGGCTTTGTAAACAATATAATTAAAGGTTGAATGTATTTCTTGATCACAGCTGTGAATTAAAAGGAGGCCATGATAGATAAACCATAAGTTTGAAATGTTAAAGTTCAATTCTGGACCAAGTTTCCATACAGTGTGTCACCGTGTTGCAGATCAATTCAACTCTTCAAGAAGGTAAAAAAAGGTTTAAAGAGGTTCAAGAAGGATTATTAAATATAAGAAGGTCGAATTTAGAAAGAACGAAGTCTAGGGTTTGGACAGAAAAGCATTTCACTTTATTATCAGTGTTATTTAGTCATTATAAAATATGTTTACGAATTATATAAAAGAAGAGGTTATACTTCTTAAAAATGTTTAACATTCCCTGTATATTTTCGTAAAGTTTTACCCTGCCTGTGAAGAACTAACATTAGTGGTACTGTAGTCTATTTACTACCAAGCAATCTCTACGTACATATATTTTAATATAATTTACTCAACTGTACCTTGAAACAGGAAACGACGAAAACTTAGATAACAGATTCTTAGAAAATATAAAATTCACATTAAAAAAAGTTAGCAAAAATTCTTTCCTGGGTATATGGTATTTAACTGGATATAATTTGGTCTTTCATGTGAAATTCGGTATACTATTTTCTCCACAGAATTTAATTGAAGCAAATTACCAAAAGTGAAATACTAAACAAGTTCAACAATATCAATATATCACTTCTATATATCTGTCAACTAACAGCACGCGTCACCACATTATGAGTATCATTGTAACCGATCAGCTGATAAACGATTCCGCGCGATTTCCTCCGCTACCTCACTACTACACAGAACACATTACACACTACCACTACACTAGCTACTAGCGAGCGATATCTATCGCACAACGTAGATAACTACCAGCGCCGCCGCGGTTACTCGGCCGCACGCAAAACCAGACTGAAATTTGAATTATTGAGCCGATTGTGTTTTTGATGGTGTTTGTAAATCGGGCGGAATAATCGGATGGACGGGCGAGCGGCCGTGATATGTGACTGGCCTTGACTATAGAACCTTGGTGAGTGTGGACGGTCAGGCGAGTATTTTATATTGTCTTGTAGGGATATGGAGGTTAGAGAGCTTTACTAATTCCTCTACAATGTGCATATAAATACTTGTATTTTGTTGATGGAGAGTTTACGTTATTTAAAGGGTCGTTGCGAATTTTATACAGCGCTGACTGCCAACACAAGGTATGATTACTAAAAAGTCTTTGAATTTGGAACAACAGTGGTAATAACAAAACAATATACAAAATTAAATTAACATGGTTAACATTTAAAAAGGCGTTTAACCAGCTACAATGTTAAAAACTTTTCTTAATGTTACCTATGTTGATGTATATTTACTATAGCCAATATTTTGTTCAAATAGAACATAGCTTGATCTTAGCAAAAGAAATGTAAAATGTTCAAGTGGCTCGTTAAAAACTTTTCTTAATGTTATCCACGTTATTGTCTATGTACTATTGCCACTATTTTGTTCAAATTGAACATACAGTAGTAGGATGTAAGCATATTGGTTAGAGAGTTAAGTTATAATTTCTATAAAGTTATATTTTCTATAATACGTTTCGATTGTATGATAATACTAATCTATTGATCACAGTAAGTCGTCCATTTGCAATTTTATAGTAACGATTCTGTAATATGTAAAATCACTTTGAAATTTCTGACTTTATATAATTTCAAAAGATGATTTTCGGACTTTTTTGGAAGATAGTAAACATGTTGCAACCAACAAAATTAAGCCAGTTTTGTCCTCATCAAAGTGGAACCTTAACTTTGATTCTACCTTAAGTGTAGCCTTCGCAAACACCGTTTTCCCCAAACCCTAGCGTGTCCACGGAGCGTCAGGGGTAGAGGGGAGCCTTAAGTTTCCATGGGATAGGGAATCGGTTTATGTGACAGAACTCAGTAACTGGTTCATTTCCATTCTAAAACTTTCCTCAACTTTAACACGACGACAGCTTGTCTAATATTCTCTACAGTCAAGTAACTAGTTTGACGTACCTGCCGAGTATCTTGGAGACGCAGCCGTTGGAGACCTGCAGTATCCGGGAGATGTCGCAGGGCCTGGCTCCACTGTGGGCTAGCTCCACTATCTTCTGGCGAGTAGAGTCGGGTAAGGGACGTCCACTGACAAACACCCCACCTAGCTGGTTCACACCGCTATGACCTGCGTCGTCATGCTCGTCATGCCACTTACATACATGCCACAGATAGCTGCTGGATCGCGGCGTGTAGTGTGTAGTGTGTGGTGGAATAGTGTTATAAGTTTAACTAGTTTAGTAATGACTTCCCAATAGTAATAATGTCATCCCTTGTATCAAGTGACTTTTGAGGCACAAGCTCTAGTTTAACTTGTATTACGAGCGAGGGCTTGAAAGACGCAATTGGAAAGTGTACTGATGGATAATTTTTTTTGTCATACTGCACTAACCTCTAAGTATACTAATGAAAACAGAGTAATATTTGTTTGCCTTTTTAAAAGGCACAAACAAAATGGATTCAATTTTTTTTCGCATACAAATGAATGTCTGTTATTCAAGGATTCTTCCAATGTACGGGTGCGAAAAAGAAACAGCTGATGTCATCGCCTCAAGCTGATTTTTACTTTAGGGGTGAAACGAACTACAGTACTTTAGCCCCCTTCCTCGCACTAGTTGCTGCATTATAGTCTCAATATATTTTTATGGTTGCAGTAAGGTAATTTTTTATGTTGTCCTTTTACTAAGGCCAGAAAACAAGAAGGAAATGCAGTATAATAGTGATTTTGAATCTTTAAAGATAACCCCAAAAGTGTCAGGTCAGGTGTTTCGTTATTGAATTGTTGTGATTTGGAAGTGGATGAATAAATATGCTGATTTATCAAATGTTAATTTTAATGTATACTTGGTTTACTCTGATTGTTTTTTAAGGCTCAATATTTACAAATTCTTATATTAAACTTAACATTTAACAGGACAAATTTAATTCTTTATATATAAAAGGATATATCAAGGCTTAAGCAAAATAACTGTTTTAAACGTTGTGCAATCTTTTTACGCAAATCAAAATTAAGCTATTGTAATTTGTATTTAATAATTTTATGATAATGTAATTCTGTGAAAATAAATTAGTTTTAGGAAAATTAGACTATTAGAAGAATAATAAGCTACTTTATTTACACTGTACTTAATCTTTCCACAAAACTTCCATACTTTTAAGGTAAAAACGTTGTAAATAAAAAAGTTACCAAACGCAATATCTTTGGCAACGTTTGTTCCTAAATATATTTTGTTGTACATTGCTATCAGCTAACAATGAGTGTATACATGTTGGTGTTGAGTATATAAGAAATTGTAGTTTACTAGAACAGCGATCCAGTAGCTATCATATATTGTTAGGGGAAAGATGGGGATTGAGAAGTGTGAAAAATTGGGGTGAATCGATTGTATATATAATGTGAGGGTCGTACACAAAGCAAAGGAAGAGTACAATATACAGGGATTGTGGAGCAGAGAGACCAGGCAGTGTTTGTCTGGGTTTTGAGAACAAAACTTAACAATCAAGGGTCAATATTTAAAATACTTCAATAACATAATAAATATCAGGTTTATAATCAGTTGAAATACGTTTAGTGTATATTTCTAGGTGGTTGATATTAAATGAGGCGAATATCTTAAATGCAATCCTACAAATTTTATCTGATTGAAATCAGGACAAATGTTATGCTCACGGTAGTAAATGTAAGAGATAAATAATGTTATTTAGAAAAATCATGTATCCTATACATGGCCGTTAATTGTTTTGTTCACACGAGCCTTTACTCGTACGTAGAGTTGAGGGATATTAAACAATTCTTTCAATAAACAAACAGATATTCGAAACCCATACCAACGTCTACAAACATCACGACGTACATAATACAGCACATTTACCATTCGTTAACAGTGTTAATACGATAATTAACATCAGGATCATATCCTGAATCTTTCCAACCCATATTAATCATAAAATACCAACATTTTCTAAACCTACAACTGCTTGACACGCCCCAGTCAGTATCCGACTTTTATAATCCAATACATCGATTAATCCAATAACGACTCCTTTTCCAAACAACGACCGGATCTTGTCCGGAATTCCATTTAACCCCAATTAATTCCATGACCAACGTAGACATGTGCTGCGTCAGACAATGCAGGATTATCGCGAGCCCGTGTCGGATTTGGGGCTTATTTCGAGGGGGGGGGGGGTGGCCCCGAGTAGCCTTCTCCCTATAATTGAATCCCCCTTCCCCTGAGCGCTTCCCCCGTCTTGTTTAACTAAACACCGAGTCTTTACATTCGATAACAACGCGTCTCTATTACTACTTGTTAACACTCTCCCCACCGATAACGGCAAGTGACGATTGATCTCCCTTCATGGTTGATCGAGTTGTTAAATACCTACCTAGGGACTGTTAAGTAGATTTCGATAAAACATTTTACTTAAATTCATAATTTCATCATGATTTAATATATTTGCAGTAAACTCAACCTATATTTTATATTTGAGGTTTTTTATATATTTTAAACATGTTAGAATACCATAATCCGGAACAGTATGAACTAAACTAATAAGTTTTTCTGTATAATATTAACGGTTGGTAGTACTTGGCAGTATTACGTTTACGTTATTAACGGTTGGTAGTATTTGGCAGTATTACTTTTATGTTATTAACGGTTGGTAGTACTTGACAGTATTACGTTTATGTTGTTATCGGTTGGTAGTACACTTAGCAGTATTACGTTTATAATATTAACGGTTGGTAGTACAAGGAAGTATTACGTTTATGTTATTCAAAAGATTATTGCAGACATTTTTCATAATTTTATTACCAAGAAAACAAGTTTCAAGACGTTTCCAGCTTTGTCATGTTTGTTTACGAATTTGGTAATGTTCTTGGTTCCTTCCCACCTGTTCACGGAATAGGATTAGCTCCCGTATGGTTGTGAAACTGATGTTAAAAAATACTTTTACATACTAAAATTATAATTGTCAAAGTTAATCTCTATTCTTTACCTTGATACATACGGATAACGTGTCCACAATAATCTTGTAAATAGTTAACCATGTTTTATTTATGTTGCAAAAATGATTAAATAAAATTGCCTTTCTATTTATATAAATAATTCTGTCGGTTATTGGGTGGTGGAAGTGGGGTGTGTACAAGGGAATAGGTAAATGCGTGTACAGGAGAATTGAACTTAATGTTAAACTTAAATTAGTGACCAGAGAGGAGAGAAGTGTTGTACAGCAAACATTCGAAAATTTCAGTAAGCAAAACATTTTCCAATTTATACATAGTTGTGGGGAAACAAGAAATTTTCATTTCTATAGTGGTTTTAATCCAATCTTTTGAGTTCGGAAAATAAAGAGTTCACAATGGTACAATGAAGTGTATGTAGTGGGTGTTTGTCTGTAGAACACTTCCCTCTGGTCGGAACCAAGGTCAAAGGTGATAATATCACTAGTCAGAGCGGTGTGATGCGAGCTAAATGAGATGAGCCACTGGACATGACCTCCCGGGAGCCAGAGCTGGACCTACCACTGGTGTGCGGGGGACGTTCCTCCTCTATAGGGGAGTGGACAAGGTAGTGGAGTGGAAACCTCACTATTACAACCGAATAAAGAAAATATATTATTGTTTCCGAGTTAATCCAAGTTTTACATCGCATACCTGTTTCAATAAAATATTTGCTTTCAAACTCGTCTAGCCTTCACTAATGTTGAGTTAACACAACAATTCTGACAACCGTTGCATTTAAATATGGATAAAAGATACGTTTGACGTTGAAAGATATTTATGCCACAATTTTGTAAATAAGTCTATAAGGTATTCGGTACATTGTTACAGTTTATCCATAACGATAATTTATTCCAAATTTTGCCAAGTAAAACCTGGATAAGATGTTGGTTACACTGTATTGGCACAGATCATTCGGTTTGTTTACTTTAAAATTAGTGTTGAACCTTAAAATTTATTTCCTCCCCTTTTTGTTAGTAAATGAATGAGTATTATGACTAATATCCGAATATGATTTATCCACATATTTTTTTGGCAGATTAAAGTGGCGAAGATTATCTTGAGTTACTAATGGTTCGAAAAATGATTACATAATTTACGCATGACAATTAAATAGAATAATTGATCCAAATATTTATCTTATAGAACACCAAAAACCCTTTAAAATGCTATAACGAATGTTATGATTTTTAAAGGCATTGGGTCGGTAAAGGAATGTAGGAGGAAAGTGCCCTCAGATTGGGCGGGTCGGGCCCTGGCTCCGAAAAAGAACAACTCCTTAAAGTGAGTGAACAACTAAGAACCGTTCACCTGACGTACCCTCAGAGATGTAGTTCAGTCCTAGAACACAAAACCAGACAACGAATACAACGAGCCATTGCTACTAGTACATAGGAAACAATTCAGGTCAAAGCACAACTTTGAGGTACACTTTGTTGCATCATAAATAAATACTATATCAATAATCCTGAAATGAGAGTTTCATGGTTTTTCTTATAAAGAAGACATTTAATATGTCAGTTGACGAGCTAGATTAAGAAAAAATACCCGTTGTTTAGCTGTGCGCTGTCTTGCGAAGTATGGACATTACTACATTACTCAATACAGGGTTTAAGTTTAACAGTACATACTTACTAAGTGTATGGAGCAAAAACGTAACGGTTTATTTGATGACTGAATGATCTTAAATCCAAATGAAAATCTCTCTACCACTACTGTAAATCCAAATCCATGAAAAAAAAACTTATACAATGCCTCTGGAATGGGAAAAATTCACACGTTACTTTAAAAATATTCGGAGGAAACGCTAAGAAATTCCAAAGTGAAATATCTCAAAAGCCGTCCTCTAATAAAGAAGGGTGTCTCCCGCGAAGTCATACGCACGGGGCGGGGAGCATTTCACAGCCGCGGGAAATAAAATTTACTACTCGGATTGTGAAAGCTTAAAAGTGCTTTTAAGCACAATAAAAGTTGACAGTGAGGACTGGGGGGAGAGTAGGGGTGCGATAAGTCGGAGAGGAAGATAAAATATTGGTATCTCGGAGAAAGAAGACTCGACGGGGTCTGTAGAGAAGGATGGAGTTAGTGAGAGAGATAGGCTAGGTTGTGCATTAGTGGGAGTGAGAGAGTGATATCTGAGAGAGACGGTATTTATTGGTATTTCTGCAGAGCGAGAAGGACGGATCCACTGGTTAGAGAGAGAGCGAAGTGTTGCATCCATTTTCACCGCCCACATTTCCGGAGGAGGGGGAGGGGGGCGTCTTCACTTTCACGGTGGTGAGCAGCGCCGCGACGTCTTGGGTGGCACAACTTAGCGTCGTGACGATCCACAGCTGATCAGCTGATCACTGATCACGTGCTGTTCTGTATCACTTATTGTAATGTCATTCAAGGGTGTACCTGTGACGCACGTGACGTAAACTTAGCGTCGTGACGACCCACAGCTGATCAGCTGATCACTGATCACGTGCTGTTCTGTATCACTTATTGTAATGTCATTCAAGGGTGTACCTGTGACGCACTTAACGTAAACTTAGCGTCGTGACGATCCACAGCTGATCAGCTGATCACTGATCACGTGCTGTTCTGTATCACTTATTGTAATGTCATTCAAGGATGTACCTGTGACGCACTTAACGTAAACTTAGCGTCGTGACGATCCACAGCTGATCAGCTGATCACTGATCACGTGCTGTTCTGTATCACTTATTGTAATGTCATTCAAGGATGTACCTGTGACGCACTTAACGTAAACTTAGCGTCGTGACGATCCACAGCTGATCAGCTGATCACTGATCACGTGCTGTTCTGTATCACTTATTGTAATGTCATTCAAGGATGTACCTTTGACGCACTTAACGTAAACTTAGCGTCGTGACGATCCACAGCTGATCAGCTGATCACTGATCACGTGCTGTTCTGTATCACTTATTGTAATGTCATTCAAGGATGTACCTGTGACGCACTTAACGTAAACTTAGCGTCGTGACGATCCACAGCTGATCAGCTGATCACGTGCTGTTCTGTATCACTTATTGTAATGTCATTCAAGGATGTACCTGTGACGCACTTAACGTAAACTTAGCGTCGTGACGATCCACAGCTGATCAGCTGATCACTGATCACGTGCTGTTCTGTATCACTTATTGTAATGTCATTCAAGGATGTACCTGTGACGCACTTAACGTAAACTTAGCGTCGTGACGATCCACAGCTGATCAGCTGATCACGTGCTGTTCTGTATCACTTATTGTAATGTCATTCAAGGATGTACCTGTGACGCACTTGACGTTGCAAGATGTTTTGCTATTGTCTCACATAACAAATGGTAATTGTTAAACAGTTTAGTATTCGATAATCTGTCTCTGTGTCTATGTTTGCTTTTATTCCAGTTAGAATTAGCGAAGCGAAATTTTGACAGTCTCCGATTATGGATTTTTAAATGTTAAGAATGAATAAACCAATACAAGTTATGAAGCGCGATCGGGTTTGCAAGAATGTTCGAAATAATTTAATCCAAACTGGATACTTATAAGCGATTAAAATTATTTTTGTCAAAATCACAAACCTTAGACTACGATTTTGTTTAAAAAAAGTATTGAGACGTAGAGGATTTAGATGAGTGAAACCAATAGAAATCTGTCAATATGCCTACCAACGTAATATTTACGGTTATTTTTACCCCTAATTGGGTGGTACCATTTTGTTTTGGGTTAAAATGGCCAATAAAATACAAAATATTAGTATAAATCGTTTGGCCCGTTTTTAAATAAAGTAACGCCTTATGATACCATGGATTAGTATCCATATAGCAAATTTCATCAAAATGTGCTCGCTGGTGTACGTAACTTTGTTTGTACACATCCAAACCAACAGACGTCACTTAGAAAACCACAGCCGGTAATTTAAATCAAGATCAGTGTTTTTTTCAACAAAGTAAAGCGTGCCAATTTTCAACCAATATACAACCTTTAATACTCCACACGATGAACGTAAATCCAATCAAGAGTTTAACAGAAATTAATACTCACTTCCTGAACCCCACGATTATAAAGCATACCACATACCTCTCTGGCTCGGATGATCTCTACGACAAAACGCACATATCAGTATGAATGGCTGCAGAGCGTGTTAACAAGACGCCGACGAGATAATTTGCGACTGCGAGGGGATGTTTACCCCAGCGGGGGCACAGCTCGGTCAAAACAGTGTGAATGGACCGGTGGATTGAGACTTCACCTGGGCCAGGACCGGGCTAAACGCATTACACGGCCCGCCGACGTCAAAGGAACCGCGGGCCTTGTACACAATACGGCAAATATCTAACATCTTCTGGCTGCTACTGGGTACGAGCTGCCGCCGAGCGATAGCACAGGTGGAGGTCTCGCGATATAACAAGAGAGATAGTAGAAAATGCAACAGATACTGAGAAACCCGTACTAAGAACAAAAATGGCCAAATGAATTGCATGACGTAGTAAAAATTAAGAGGTTAATATCATCAAGTATAAATATGGTAAAAAAATATTTTACAAAGAACAAGTAAGGAGAGAAACAGTATAGAGTAGGAATTGAAATTGAAAAAGCGCAGAAACGACAAGTAAAGTAGCATAAGAAAATGGCTATGGAATGGAAGTAGTATAGTAGTATCGAAAAATGACAAGTAAAATAGTACTAGTATGAATTGGTAAGGGAGGTAGCTTGCAGAGCAACAACATTAAACGAATGACGAGAGAAATAGTACAAAGTAGAAATATAACATGATAAATAAAGTAAATTTAAAATATGGTCAATATATTCTTTGGAAAATTTGCAATTTGATTCAGCACACAAACATAATTTTATGAACTTAATAGATCAATGCTAAATAAACCAAAATGAAGCAAATGAACCAAAAGTCCTTATAGTTCTAATAGTACCCACACAACAAATCTCGTTATATAAGACTACAAAATTAGTTGAAGAAGTCTCAATCCAACCCCAAGGATATAAACTGCCAAGAGGTATTTTATGCGATCAATAACTTACAGCTGTATCCATAGTGCTCCGAAATGTCAATTGGTCCTTTAAACAGGAACACCTTAATAAACGTTCAAAGCCGCCGCGCTAGCGACCCGTGACAGCCTTTAGAAAACCAAAACCCTCACAAAACATCTCCACACTACACATGGATCTCTGGATGGTCCATTCAACCTCAGACAGGGCTTTGTGGACGATCTTGTGATTGTTACAATAAGTGATTTATTGGATGTTTCAGTTCAGCGTTTAGGGCATTCTACAATTTGTAGTTTTCACTATAGATTCGCCATTTTCAGAGCCTCTTAAAGTAGCTATGGACGAAATGTAATTGAATGAATTTTTTACCGTTACTAAGTGAAAACTAGCATACATCGTATTTTTTATGTTTGTACTAAAATAAAACGCTTGAATAAAGTGCAAAGGAAAGCAATTACTTGAAAAGGATCTTGTGTAAAATATGATCCCTAAGATTTGAATAAAAATTATACATTGTGTGGACATTAGTTTGGGAAAATATTGATTGTTATTACGATTGTTTTGTTTATGATTGAAACCGTACAATAGACTTTGGAAAAATTACATTGTGTATACTCCATACTTTTTTTAAAGAGTTAAAAAAAACACTTCAAAAAAATCTTAATGACATGAATTAACATACATTTGATTCGTATTGAGCATTTAATAACGTGTTTCACAATACCTAAGTTTCAACAAAATAAGGATTAAAGATTTCTTTTGACTCATCTTTTTTCCAATTACAAAACAAAAGGGAAAATATGACCTTATTTAATAAACTTTACCTACTGCTTTTTGGTGGTAAAAAACTATTATTTATTTGGTAATGGCATGGTTAAAGTTTGAATGTCCTAATTACTCCCAAGACCGGGTCCTCGTCAGTCGTCAGGTGTAGCGTGTAGCCGCAGGTGAGTCAAGGTAGTTCCCAGGGCGGAGCCCCACCGAGCCCCCCTGGAGTCTTCCCACCACCCCCCGGGAGTCCCTGACAATACCACAGGCCCAGGATCTAGGGGAACTCGTAGCTGGACTAATTAATAGAGAAATTCTTACACGGAAACAAACCTACTGCTCACAAATTGGTATACAACTTTTGAGAAAACGAGAGTCAGCCAGAACCCTACGTAATAGTAACTACTAAAGTATTTCCCTTGTCTAAGTGCTTAGAATAATAATACCAAAAACAAATTCTTATCGTAAAGGTAAAATGACGTTAAAAATGAGTTACCGGTATTAAAAGATTCTTTTCATGAAACAAAGTTTAAAAATTAGTTATTAGTAAAACGAAAATGACTCAACAGCCAAACAAAAGTAAATTTGGAATAACCTTTACCTGATGATGTATACGATGTAAAAATTGGAAAATTAGGGGAGTTAGTAATCCCAATAATTCCTAGCCTCGTTTTTCATCAAATAACAAGTTTGCAACATTTTCATCAAGAGTGTATTATTGTAACATGGTCCATCATGGAAAAACTACTAAAAGGTAAAAAATAAAAATATTTAATCTAACTTGCAAGCCGATTTGAAATAAATGAATAAAACTGTGACACAATAATATAATTGGAACATGGTGTGCCAGCACGTGGAAATACAAATCTTGACTATCTAACGTGTCAATCAATTGTCACGAAAAAAAGATTACGTAAACATTAAAAGTATCAGTAGTAATTTGAAATTGAATAAATTTCAGGACATGTTGAAACAAATGATTAAGTTAAAAGACAAAAGAAGGATGTGATATGTGGATTGTTGCCGGGCGACACTTGGATGGATAGCCAAGAGACCAGGGGATGGCGAGCGTCCAGCCTCCAACAGGTGATACATTCAAACCACACCTTTCATACAAGTAAAGGGTCAAGGTGGTTGGATACGAATCTTTTAAATTCTGCTCAAAATTAAAACTCTTAAAAAAACTTTTGGTTTTATCTACCGAGTTTATTGGAAAAGTGTTCGTGAAAATTGTTGAACCGCTTTGGTATAGGGTTTTTTTTATAGAAATGGTAGGTATCTCAAAATGAAGGAAATCAAATGTTTATGTTTAATTTTTTTTTTTTTTTTTACAAAAGTCCTTAACAACCTGTAGCCTCAGACTACTGTACTGGTATTTGCGATGAGCTGAACACAGTTAAGTTCTGCAATCACGGAATATATTTTGAAAAATATTAACAATAGGTTATCTTTGTTGAATCACTAAAGTAATAAAACATGTGAAAGTTAACAAGGGTTTACTACCTAAAAACTATGTCCCTGGGACTGGATTGAATTTTAGATACCAGGCTAGTCTATGGACCAGCTGTATAGTCACTTTTATCGAATAGAATAGAAAATAGTGGCCCATCACAATTTGAGAGTCTACTAGGCCTACACGTGTATTTATAATTAATGGTATTAGTATGGGCTTTAAAAGATCAGGGTCTATCTATAATCGAAGAAAATATTAAGGTGTCAGCTATAACGTCGATATCAATAATTTTTAAAATAAAAACATTGTGTTCATAATTAAGTCATTACATTTTGCAACAGACTGCAGGGACACAAACAAAACTTATTATGAGGAATATCTATTCGACAGTAAATGAGTCGCAAGTTTTTACGAAATCCAAATGGCAATTACCATTAGTGTGGCAAGACTGTGCAGTGTGCAATGCTAATGAGTGCCGCACCTGGCGTGTATCGTCTTACGCCGACTGCTGATTACGTCTTCCGCCATCAGTTAATTAGAAGTCACACCCGGCTGGCGCTGGCACAATGGCTGAGAAGCTAAGAACTCTATTGTAACAAAGTGGACCCAACTTTTTCAATATCGGACGGAAACTTTTTTCATCGCTCGACTTGATTTTAATAACGACGGAAAAGAATTAATATTCATCCGGGACGGGAACGAACGCCAGAACTGTATTCTTTATTTCTTCGGCAGTATTTATCAAATTATAATTCGGAGAGGAGTCGGAGAGAGAGGAAGAAGAAGTGTGTTTTAAGGAGAGTGTATGTGACACTTCCAGGGATGAATTAAAGATATTACGGAACCGCCACTACCCGGGGTGAAGTCGAGAAAAGTTCCTTTCTTTGTAAATCTCAGCAGTGAGAAGGGGGTTGGGGGACAAAGCTGTGAGAATGACGGGTGGAACCCCCTCCCCCTTCTGGAACACCCCCTGACAGTTTATTTAAGTGTTGTGGTAGTTTATGTGCCTTGAAATTCTTCCAGAGACCACGCCGTATAAAGTGTTCTATTTCTTGTACCACTCTGCCCGCTATCCCTATATCATTCCTAGTAAATATCTTCGAACTGAGGGGTGTTTTCCCCAAGTTATGTCGTCAGTAATGCGTTCCGAGGGCTCGCACTTAGGTTTATTTACCAGTAGCTAAATCATCTTCTTCACCGGCTGTCACAAGATCTTTGTGTAATCTTCTTATTTGTGTGTTTTCCTTACACTCTACAAGTTTTTGATTTACCGAGTTCCTTTGAATCCGACTCTTTCGACTCCATTTCTTAGCTAGAAATGGTGTTTTCTAAAGATAAATCATAGTTTATTTGGGGATCGGATATTTACTGTTTGAATGAATGCACCATCATCTTGCATATTTGGATCCCGATGTCATTCTTTAATTTTGTATCCAAGATCATTAGTGGAACCAATTTATGAATTTACATTCTGAAATTGACCTCCTCCTTCGTTGGGACTTACAAAGTTAACATAAGTAGGAATTTAAACAAAACATTATCCCTCAAAACTTATGTTTTTGATCTCCAAAACATAGCAAATAATAACGGTTGTACCTCCAATAGAATTTCCATATAACTAGGACAAATCTCCACCTCCGCCAGCAGACGACAGGCGAGTAGAGGGTGTCCGATGACGTACCTTCGCCACCTGTCAACGTCCAGCTGTCCAGGCCATTCTACGCCTCGCCGCCGCCGATATTTTGACGCCACCACAAAAACAGGCGGTAATCTTATATAGCGTCACACGGCATCAGCGCGGCCGTGCGCTATGACGACGACACCCGATACGAGCTGAGGTAAAAAACCGGGAAAATAATATTTTCTGAGAGTATTTTGTAATGAAGTAACGCGATACGAACTGTTAGAGTTTCCCCGGACAGGAGGTTGTGGGGGAGGGGCGGGGGACCACCGGGAATGATAATGTGTCACTAGCGGACGACGGCCAGTGCCCAAGTCAGAGGTGACATATGATATTGTGTTGTCTCCGGCGTCGGATCAGAACTGATAGTCATATTGGGCCGAGACTTTTTATTACAATTTGATACGTTTGCAGCACGAAAATACCTACCTGACAAATTAACATGCAACCATGGAATAAAAAGGTCAGCATCTGTTGGTTTCCTAGTACCTTATATATTTGAAACATCTTTCTAGCCCTTTACCCCTTCAAAGGATGTGGTTTATATATTCTCATATGAACTTATTTCTGTGAGGAAATCATTTTTCTTATTTTGCAAAAACGAGACAGAAATTGTACTAGTGAAGTTTTATGATTGTGTGTCTATATGGTGGTTATATAAGTGATAATGGTGTAGTTGATGGTGTAATAACAAAATATATCCGATAGCGAAAACACGTTGAAACTCAATACTCATAATTAAAAGCTTACTGCATTTACGAATAACAAACCCGAATACGGCTTGGCTATTCTACTTCACTCTTCGTCTAATGCTCGGTACACAGCATTACCCTTTGATTGCTTGACATTCAGCTCGACTAATAATATTATGTGTTGAAAGACTTTACTCTTGCACCATGAAACATTCTTGAAGAAGGGTAACCGCGAATAAAACGCTCAATGGAAATGACACGCTAGAGCGGTCGGAAACATTTAAAACACTAAATGATTCAGAGAGGGCGCGGGGTGCCAGAGATAAGTATGCTATTGGACGAGGCCGACAGAGTGTAGAGCTAAGTAGGGTTGACAGCGCTTCCTATCTAGCACATAATAACCTTCGGACAATAGGGTGTGGGTTACCCTGTAGTACACAACATCCGGCCAAGCGGAGCCTTTCATCAGACCTGGGCGGCTACCCCTACCTGGAGATGATTAACAGTACAGTAGTAACAGACGGATACGTGTGTGACAAGCGAGCGGAGAATCGGCGAAAGGGTGAGCGAGGGACAGACTGGGTGACAAGGTGGAGGAGGAAGCTTTGGATACTGATAGGAGAGACAAAGATGGAAAGAGAAATTGACATTGATCGATTTAAATAAAAGATTAAAGCTTAGACGAATTTAAACTGGAAACTTATCTACGAGAATTCCCCAACTGCATCTTAATTGTTTTTTGTACGACAAGAAATTGAATATTATGTGCAACGAACCAAATATTAACAAGACAACTGGGATGACTTTCAGCAATTCCGTCAGGTATTACTCAATCAGGATGTAAATAGTACTCCTACCTCTATATTATAAATAGAGACCCGATTAAACCTCTTTGCAAATCAGTTTGGTAAACCATGTCGTTACATGACGCAATGACTGGGAACTATTTTGTCTGACAATATCCAAACAATTTCATCTCCACCACGTAAATAGGATTAGTTGTGATCACAAATTTACAAACACCTGTGGGTGACCTCTGTACATATTGATTAAGGATGCAGGGTGAAAGGAACAATCGAGAATTTACCTCTTGATCAACGTCTGAATCCACTACTTCAAGCTCGTCAACGTTATCAGGTAAAATTCAATCACATAGTCATAAATGACACCCAATCCACTAACACTTCAGAAACGATTCATCAATAGATTGTTCAAGAATTAGTGCTAAAAATGATATGTAAATGATGCAACTCAACATGTGCTTTGTCCTTTTGACCAGAATTCATATGATTTTGCAAGGCTAAGAAGGTTGTGGATCGTTACCTTTGTGTGGTAGATCATCTGGCTGAGATGACGGCCAGCCCGATGTTGGGCCCAGGGTGTGGTGCCCCAGACTTTGGTGGTGATGGGGTGGCAGCAGCCCCTGCTCCGGCCGGGAGATGCCCTGCAGCATCCTGCAACAATATACAACAACTCTAGTAAGAAATATGCGGAATGATTGAGAAGAGCTGATTGATTTGTTCCCAATTTACATCCCAAAGGCATCATCCAATTTAAACAGATTACCGGTCTTAATTTAACATATAATGATTCTAATCGTGCAAAGTACCAAGTACGATGTTCTACCAAGTTCAGCGGTGAAGGCTGAATTAATTATTATGAGCGTATGGTACCAGCGACCAACCATATTCAATTAACTAGAGGATACGTGCACTAATCCCCTTAAATTCTAACAAAGTTTCTTGTTGAATAAGCATCGGTGATGATGTCATTAAGAACCCGATATAGCTTAATTTAGTGTCATTCTTTGAATATGCACCCTCACCGGTGCTGGAGATTGAGTCTCCAAGGACGTCTATTCATAGAGAGGACTGATTATGTAACATCATGCAGCAATATTTAACTGACGACGCCCCAAAAGCCTCTATGTGTGAAATATAGTTTTAAATCAAATTTAACACTCCTTCAACTATGTTGAGCAATGAGCAGAGGATCTAACTCATTTAGTGATGATCACAAAGGGTAATCACTGTATGATTCAATGTCAGAGTTTCATCAACACAGACACTTTGAACTAGGGACCTTCTTGTATTTTAAGGAGTTGCACCTCCTCAGGAAGGAAAAACTTCACTCACTTTCACTCAGAAAGTAACACTTAGGTATATAACATCATTTTGACTAAAGGGGAATTAATGAGGTTAATGATCAATTCGTGTAGGTTTGGACGATGCAATAAAAAAATCGGTCGAACCTTTGGTAGAAGGACAGGGTATGGTATATATATATGTTTATTTTATCATAGCACTTTTGTAACCTGTTTTACCATACGAAGTTGTAAAACTTTAAAGTTTTTTGTATGTTTTTCCCAACGATTTGATTGACAGTAGTTGCCAACACCCAATATGCCCCACATTCATGGATTCCCCAGTACACAGCTCCGTGTACAATGTTTAAGATTATACACATTATCATCTGTTTGACCACATTCTAAAAAAAGCTTTGATAAAATATTTTTCACTATTATACAGTGCATAAAAGAGAGGCACATGTTTACATTCGAGTGTGTCGCCATTGTGTTGTTAACACGTAGTTAGGCGCGCTAATACCCTTGTTTCCTCTCGATATGCAGCGGCGCCACCATCACCAGTGTCGCCAACCTTGTAAAACGGTAACGTCTATTGTTGACGATATACTATAACAAATACACCATAAAATGCTAATGATGATTCAGCTATTGAAATTGCATTCTATCAATTGTTAGACACATTTCATTGATCATTTTAAATTTAAAGTTTGGTCTGGATTTATTGATTTTATTTTATTACTAAGACAATTGAAACAAATCTATTAAGTGAAAAGATACATAAAATAAGTAAATCAAACATTCATGTTAGTTACTATGAGGATTATTATAACGCATGTTCTAAATTGCTTCTAAAAACTGGTCAAATAGAAAATATTAGTTGAGCAAATTTGGACTTTCATAGTTTCAAATCATAATTTAATTAGCATAATTTACAACATAATTTTGAACAACCTGTCATATAATATTACAAATATTTAACAGCTAAAATAATATACTTCAACATCAGTAAACCATTCTTACCCAGTATTTTTATATAAAAAACTAATGGGTTTGGTGGTTGTATTTGGAAAATGAACTACATAAAAATAACATTTTTATATAAAATACAAAGATCGTGTGAGAAATTGTATTTAACTGACACTATTTAGTGGATACATAATTATGTTGGTCATTCACAAAACGAAACAAGATCTTGTGTCGTGGTTAAGGTACACAATTTAGAATGAAGTAGTGCAATGAAAGGATTTAGACACCCTCTAACTATAACAAAACGCGTAAATACCACACGTTCATTTAATTTTAAAGGGTACACCATAAAACAATAGTTGCAACATTAACTGCAAGTTTCGATTTCTATTGGTGGGTGCCTCTTATAATCGGAAGCGACGACTGCAACAATCTCTCCCTAAACCAAACACAAAACGTCTGGCAATGTCATTGTGAAAGAAATGTGATCATTAATTAGGTATCAGTGCGGCTGGCGACAGTGAAAAGATTTGCATCGGGGGAGAAGAAGAAGTAATTAAAAGCACAAAGATTACTGGGGCCTAATTAGATGGAGGGTGCGGGTTCAATTCCCGCTCGGGGTCGCTAAATAAGCTCTCGAGGACGTATCGGAGCGTTTCGAGTGCGAGGATGTGTTTGTGTCAAAATTGATGTTTCGAGTGGCAGACGCCCCCCTCACATTTGATACGACCATTATCACATTCTTCCGTTTTGAATGACTAAGTTTTGACACCTCTAATTCTTCGAGGGTGAGTGTCTACGTATTGGTTAATTAGCTCCTCTGTTTGCTCTCGGCTGCAATGAGTATCTCCGACCTAAGGGCTTCAGTAGCTAATTATTTATTTTATGATACTGATTATTCTGTAGCTTTGAAGAAACCCATTTATTGTATTTTTTGAAGAATCGACTTCTTTATTTTATATCACTGCCTTTTTTGTGTTTCTGGGATAACAATTTCGCTGCAGCCATTCTACTGTGTTATACATTTTTGCAGTACAATCAGTTTCTGACTCAAATTACTCGTTGATTTCACAATTTAATTTTTTTTTTTTTACTTAAGTCTGAAAATGGCTCCTTACGAATAAAAATTATTTTTGTATTTAACAATGACAGATTTTTAGGTTGCAAATCTTAACTCTCCAAGTACATTTTAGCGTAGGTTAGTAAAATAATTAACATAGATGTTTTTAATGACTATCGTTTGATGACAACAAGTAATTACTCACCTTTAGCTTAATATATTTGTAAAACAGCTTAGGTCTAAGAGTTAGCAAGGTAGTATAAACCAGTAGTAAAAGGTACAATGTGCAAATAAACGTCAACGTTTATCAATACTTTTGGGCACATTCTCTATCTTTAGAATAAAAATCAACTAGCATTTATTTACTGTATGTTTTACCAGAGTTGTTCGATGTATGGGAGAACATCGAACGACACGGGATCAAAGCATACAGTATACAACTTTTTCGCTGCAACAATCAGCGTAGTCAGCAACAATGCTCAGTCAGCTCAAATTTGACTCTTGAAAAGTGAGGTCTTCGGTCTCGAGCGAATTTAATTCATGAAAACTCTTACTATGGTGACTTGATTTTTATTTCATAACTCACAGATATTTTATACAATGTTGGTTGAATAGTTTAGCCGTCATTGATCGTTTGTATTTCAATAAACGGCCCTAAGTATGGACACGACTGATATTAGTACTACTGTAGGACAAAAACATCTCGCTCCACTTTCCATATTACATTAATGAACAGCTTAAAATTGCGCACCTAGAGGGGGGTGTCTGTCTACATAATAACGGCAAATGTATCTCATACCCTAATGTTATTTAAAAGAAAGCCAAATATCAACTTTTGCCTGTTTAATCTCCCTAACTAATATCCATCATAATATAACCCTCGCATGCAAAATATTCTCTTTGCTGGCTGGGAGCTCCCCTCAATACAGCCAGAGCTAAAGCGCGGGTGATCCGGGGTGGGGGTTCACTTTGGCGGGAAAACAAAGGTTTCTGTTAAACAATCCGTTAAACAAAGCTGTCAGTTGTAGTATGTAACTTGGAGCACACGCCGCGGGCAAAGTGTGTCCCGTGTGACTTACACAGAGAGTAATATTTGTGTTGATTGTGTCTAAGTTGAACAAATGTATACGTAACAAAATGAACAACGCGTTAGTATTCTGTGTGCAGCGGTTGTTAGGATACATATTATAGGCTACAGTAAGTTAAATGAAAAACTGTTGCGTGGATGACACGATGCGTTGGCAATACTGATTAGTTCACACCTCACAAGATTTGTTTGGATATGATTTTATTACAATATTATAGGGGTCAATATACCCTATAACAATATAAACCTTATTGAATATTCCTACACATACTTTTAATACTTTCTTATTAAATGGCAACCATACAAAGTAGGTATTTTATGCCAAGTATGAATGGAGATGAGTGTAGGATGAGTGGCCCGATCTTGTAGTCTTGTTAATGACTAAGGCCGACATTCCTTAGACACAGCTGTTCATTAATAGCCCATAAAGCTAATGGCAACTAAGAGACCTACAGTTTATAGTGGAATCCGAACCACATTTTTGCCTTGGTATATACGAATTGGTATATACGAATTATCAGGATAGTACTGCGGATAGTCGCAGTACTCACTCGTGCGGACATTAATCCACACCAGGGAGTATCGAATCCACAGTGCATGCCTATAAATATCCACAATTCGTGACCTCCTAGTAGCTGGATTACAGGACGACGCCACCCGTTCCAGTACACAAAAAGTACCATAAAAAAGTGCATACAAAACAGTATTTTGGAGCAGGTTTATTAACATTGCCTGAATGATAAGCAATACATGTGATTTGTTATAAATAGATAATAAGACATACACTGTACGTGTTATATCGTCCTAACACTGTACCTAACACTTTTTAAAAACATACAGCCATCATGTATATAAATAGGAAGACGAAATTCACAAAAGAATTGAAAATACATGTTTTGGCTAAGTTAGTTTGTGTCACAAGACAGTAATCCATAATGAACATTAGGAGATTCAGTATTCTGTTCCATGATTGCAGTTCAAAGCTAGATTTAAACATAAATACCATTTGTCTTAGTAAATCATGCAATGAAAAAGAAACTGTACGTGTCGTTTTAAATATAATAAATGCTATCAGAAAGTTGAGATGTAGTTTTGAAGCTTAAAATCTAGCTAAGGGATGAAAGGTAATTAAAAAGGCAATTTCCTTTAGGGCTTCGCCCCCAAGTCTTCGATTTAGTAATAAAAGGGCTTTTTAAGGTCTGCGCTGCTGACCAACTTAATTTAAAACTGTTTCAAATGTGAATTATTATTTAACATCTTAATATCAGTTGATTTTAACAAGAGTAAAGAAGAGACGGTTAATGGAAATGAATTGTTATTCTTAAAAATATCTTTAACGGATACTTTTGTATTAAAAGTTGTATTTTGGTTGAAGTGGGTAAATCATTCTTTATGGATTGGATATAAAATTGAGTTTTTATATATACTATGAATTGGTACAGTTGCTGTATTAATCTAAAAATTGTATTTAAAAGAATTCCTATTATTTTTATTCTTTTGTTGATGATTTTTTGTATCTTAGTTTTTGATTTAAGAAGTAAAAATGTGAATTTCATAAGTTTAGGGAACTGTATCATTCGTTATGTTTTGAAGACATGTTAAGGACTCTATTAAAACGAAATTTGCGCACAGGCCCCTTGCTACTATAAACTATTATACCATAATTGTCAAGTGATCATTGCTATAGTATTATTGTTACGTTATCATGACTAACCTATTATTTTTATATTAGTTTTTGATCCAAGAAGTAAAAATGTAAAAGTAATAAGTTTGGTGAATTGTATCATTCGTTATGTTTTGAAGACATGTTAAGGACTCAATTAGTAACACAATTTGCGCACAGACCCCTTGCTATTATTTACTATTATATCATTATTGTCAAGTGATCATTGCTATAGTATTATTGGTACGTTATCATGATTAACCTATTATTGTTATATTATTATCGTTAATTATAATTTGGTATTGAACTAATAACGTATAGTATGAAATTGTAAAATGATTGTAGCCTTAGATAGATAATAGAATAATGCTATCGAGGTGCAAAAGGAATATCCAATATTTTAATCAGCTAACTTAAGCTTGGGAAGTGAACTGACATTTATAAAAAGACGAATGCTATACAAATGATGCAACAAAAACCTTGTCTGATAATGTGGATACTGTATTTTATAATTGATGAGTTAGCCATCAGATTATGTACTATGAAAAATTCATCTTTGTTAGATAAATGCTCAACCTCGTAACATTCTAAAGGGCTATATTATAAATGTTCGATGTTTACACCTTTATAAATTTATGATCCTTGTGGATAGAGCTGAAACAAATCTTAAGGTATGCTTCTATCAAATTTATAAAGTGAAAATCATGTAAATATGTATCTACTTGTGGTTTAATGAACGACTTATTTCTTGCAAAAGTAATTCACAAACTGTACAGAGGCTATTTCAAATTATATTTTTAAACATAAAACTACTGTACATACTTTTAAAAACATTGTTTGTTTGTCTTCTGGCATTAAAACTACACAGTTAATTATTTACTGCACATTTTTACAGTACTAGCCAATATAAGAGAAAGAAATGTACGCAACATATTGCACCAAAACATAACTAGGCATCACAACTGGTTACTAATTTGACAATAGTATGAAAAGTCTACTTGCAGATTCCATTCTGTATAGGCTACATTCTTCTAAAGCAACTTTCTTATAGATACAATAAAATAAAACACGCTTTCCCTTAGTAATATTGTTATTTCTCTATTATTATCTTATCTAGTGACTTTAGTGGATCTCTGCACAGAGGAATTTCTCTCTACCTATAAAATGTTACGTTAAGACGTTCTTTGAAGCACTGGGTCGTGGTAATATCAGCTAAAAGGTTTTGGCAATGTGCCAGATTTGAACCCGAGATAGTTCTGACCACTGAGTAAGGAGACCTATTTTCAATCAGATCCCTTTACAATCATAATATACCAGGATGTCACTTTCTCCAGTCAATATATCAAGTTAAGTTACTAGGCAGTCTCTATCGAGCGCGGCGCGTCAGGACGATTTCAACGGTATATGAACACAACAATGCTGCGAGCTGCGATCCGGCCTGCTACTGAACACTGAACAACATCACGTCAATGTGATCAGATATTATCATCAGATATTATCATTGGTATTATTAATCAGATATTAATAATACCAATATATCATATGAACATAATTACGTTCTTGCGGACGGGTACAAAATTACTTATAAAATAAAACATAAATAAACATTTAAAATTTCAAGTTTTACAAAAAGTCCCTCATTTCCAGTATACTCTTATATAGGTATTTTTTTATAAATTACACTCTTATTTTAAATTAAAATTCAAAGTACGCATTTTCCAACTAAAACGTATTAAAACAATCGTTCATAAACACAAAGATCAAATACTTCTTACACCTAAGGTCTACATGCTAAGGCACTGCACTACAAGGCTAAAAGAGTTGCTGTTATATATACTAGTTTATACACTATTACTCTGACGATGCTATGCAAAAGCACAATTATTACGTATTTATTAAGACTGTAAATCAATGTAATTCGTGATTTCAAATTTACCCCTAATTTTTGATTTTTTTAAAAAATCATTTTTCTAATTTAATATGCTAATGACATATGAATATAAAATGAATAAAAGAAGCCATTCTGAAACAAAAACTAATAAACTTGAAATATTCCTCGGATTACCATACGAAATAAGTACACTTTACGTACGTGTTATAATTTACCTTATGATGTTATGTATGTAAAGGTTTAACTAGTTTAAAGCTCAATTCAATCAATTGTTGATTGAAAAATTGAGTTAAACTAAGTCAAAATAAACTGTATTTATATGTTTCATCTTAAATAACGCATGTCTTTGACGAATTAAGACACAAATAACTATAACTGTTGACATCTCCTAAATAACGACAGTTTTACTTATAGGACTTTAAAACCGTAATATTACATTTTTCATTACTTTAGTTATAATTTATGAGTGCAAAATCATTATTGAGTAACATATAAAGTAAGTGTTGATGGTTAGGGTTAACATCACAAAAAAATTTGAAAAATATGAAGATTATCAATATTATCATCGATACATCAAAAAATAACATTGTAATATCCCCATAAACTTATATCAAAATTCTTAAATCATGGATTATTAAATAAAAAATACTTGGAAACCCTAAACAATTAAATTGACGCATCTCTCTGTGGTCAGTTTTTTAATTACCAAACCTCATAAAACTTAAACTGGTTTGTTCCTAAATTTGTATCCGTACAGTAGAATTGTTAAAATATAGTAACGTTAAATAAATGCCGTACAGTAATATATAAAATTATACCAACATTTATCGACGTTGCGAGATCAAAATAATAGATTGCCCTTTGTACAATAAATTTGTAATGTTGATAAAACATTCATCTGTGGTGCAAAAGTAATTAAACAAACGTCCAGTTGAGTAGATAATCATTGCCTGGGGAAGTGGCCAACAAAAACCTCCAGGAGGCTGCATGGCAAAAACTGAAGCCTACCATCAAAATACATAGTGCAGTTAGAATAGCCATATTATACTGGGATGGAGTATACTGTGTTAATCGGAATACAGTAAATGTAACACATATATTTTTGTTTTCTTTTATACTGGTTATGTATTTTGCATGTCATGTCTGCTTTCTAATTTATTCTTATTATTGCTCATATTTATTACCTAATTATGCTATGTTTATGAAGTGATTAAATCCTATTAATGTATATTCTAATGTAAAAATGGTGTTACCGTTGAAAGAATAAATAAAATAAAATAAAATATACTTTTAATGCGAAATACTTCTTCACAAAATTTAAGTTCAGTTATTTAGGGTAGGTATAAAATTCGTATTTTTTGCATTTGTAGATAATATAATGTAAAAGCTTATTATTATTAATGTAATACTGATCATCATCCACGTATACGCGGATTGTATGTGAAAATACGTAAAATTTATTTTATTTTCAGTAAATAAGCAAATCTTTCCAAAATCAATAAGACTCCTTGTTATTATATATAGCATTACATGATTACTATGTGAATTATTTCTTTCAGTCCAACGACAAAACAACCGTTACACATAAACAGAGTGTAAACAAAACTATCACCTAAGAATAATTGTAATTAATATAGAGATATGAATCATATTATGAGTTTCCAAAGTATACATTTGCAAATAAGTAATAAAATAAAATTCAATCTTAAACAGCCTACCAACATAACTAATTTATATTGTAAACGAAATAAAGCTCTTATTTATCCATCTTGTTAAATTTTTTCGTAAGTACGAGATGACTTGTGTAGTTGCGTAAACTCAGTGAGAGGCGATTCTGTGGTCCGAATTATTAGTTTACAGCCAATGACCAATTAAAGTTTTTTTATTTTTTATAAAATAACTGTAAGAGTGAGTCTTTATGGCTAAAATTTACAATAAATGAATGTTCCAAGATGCAACCTTATGGTACATCACCGGTACTCTAGGTTTACATATAAATGGTAATTAATTAAGTAGCTCGCCAATACAATACAAGAGTACTGTAAATTATAAGCGGATCTCAAACGAGAACCACTCAATTGCAGACCAAGAACATATTTAATTAAGCTCAACTATAACATTGTATTCAAAATGAACAAATATCTTTATTGAATCAAATATAACACTGATTGAAGTATAAAACTTATTAGACAAAGTGATATAAGCGATCTTAAGATCACATTCTTGACATTTGAAAGGACATTTTGATAAATTCGTACCGGTACAAGTACTTATTTGATCAACGAAAATCTTTACTATCTATTAGGCATATCATTTATAAATATATACATCAATACGTTGAAACTGTTTAGCATCTCAATATGAAATACAGTTAAAAGGTAATAAATAATGGTATTTAGGGATAATTAACAATGCTAGTTCAAACAGTCAACCAAAAGGGCACTATTTTGAAAGAAACGTCGAAACGTCCTCCTATCCAGCTTCAGATTAACCCTCGCGCAATAGTTCATCCCGCTGTTATAACCATAGCCAAGACGTGTGTGCAACTGTTTGTATTTTGTAACAATAGCTACACTTAGCAACGCTAACGCACACTTCTGCTCCTCTCAGGTACTAGACACTAAATAGCCACTTCATTCAAGCACCGAACCCGGCGCCCGGCGGCTCTAGTGGTTTGAACGCGATATCAAATCCCGCATATCATCAATAGCATTCCCTTCTGTAGGCTTTCGTCTTTCCAACCTACCCGACATCTAGCTGAACTCGGTGTAGGCTGAAATAGATGAAAAACCGCCAAAAAACCGAAAATATCAGTTATATGCGCTAAAGCCTTGAGTCAGCAATTCAAAGCCTTGCCTAAACTCTGTCCATCTACGCTTGTCTACTAGTAGTATAACACTAAAAATAGATAATTTGAAAACTCTCTCTGCATTCGAGACCTCCCGTTTCTAAAACCCATGCGATGATTTCATTTTCATCCGAACGCTGCATGAGTTATCTATTTTATAGCTTGGTTTACATTATACAAAGTTTAATTATTCTTGTACAGTCAACTGGTCCAGGTTTTCAAGAATTCGTCGGCAAAATATTCTTGATATACATCATCTCTAGTATCGGATCGATAAATTCGACAAATAATTGACAAAATTATAGCTGTAACTTAATATTTTAACTTAGGCTATTATTATTTTAAAAATAAGATTTTAAACGATCGCACGTAGCTTAGAGAAACCCGGCTGGCTTATATATAATCTTAAAATAACCCAAATAATAAACGATAATATTATGTGCTTAAATGAGAGGGGTGTCTGTTGCGAGCAGGTATGTCATTAGATAGTTTTATAATAAAACAAAACTTAAAAACGTAAAAATAAAATAATAATAAAACAAAATAATGACATACAGAATTATAAAGTCCCTACAAGCAAAAAGCCAGTGTGCAGCCAATATTTGAAAATAGAAATAAACAAATTGATACTAAAATAAAACTAAACAAAGTACCTGACAAAATATTTTAAACGCCCACCACACTTAGCAACAATAAAAACATTATAATTGGTTTTAGCATTTAAAAAATACAACAAATTAACATTGTATTTTACATTTACATTTTAAATCATAAGGGATCTTAAATATAAAAAAGTTAAGGTATTACATGTAGGTATGTTATAGGAATTACACCTTCAATAATATTACTGTACAAGTATATCTACGGACTAAACATTTATCGTAGTGTTATTAGCTTGTTTCACTCACGTGGAGTTGGTTGTCCTTCAGATCTGCGACATGCCGTCAAACCACTCAAGACGCGCGAATCAACCAAGACTGACACAATCAATTAAAAACCGATCAACTTATTGTTAACATCAACACGAGTCATCGGCAATCGAGCTATGAAGCGAGAGAGCAGACTTAAATCAAATTAGTTGACCGGGAATCGAACCCGGAGCCGGTGTAGCGAGGCGACTGAAGCCGTGCGATGATAGCGTTTGACAGTGCCGAGTACCCTCCCTCCCCCTCGGCGCGCCCCTCCCCAGCACAGACCACGCCCACCGACCAATCAGCGGTGAGGGGGCGACCAATCAGATCGCACGCAGTCACCTGGCAATAATGCGTTGTGATTCGCGGGTCAGTCGCGGGCGAGGAGCGGCCGAGAGAGGGTGGGACAGGCCCCGAGGGGACATGTTAATATCAGCTGTATATTGAAAGTTTATAGGTCTAAATGGTGGACTTTGCTGATTAAAATCTATGGAATTAACATAATTTTTAAAAGTAATCGTAAAAAAGTTTAAGCCACAGAAAATTAGTTCTTTAAGGAGACAGCGATTATCCCTGATGACTCCACCTCTGGATTTCACTCTAGGCATAAAAAGTCTAGCAGTTTTTAACTTTAGAAGAACCATACATAGAAGTATAATTAATTAAATAACCATAAATAAATAGTATCTAGGAGTATAGAACAGTTTAAAACTAATTAAACGAATTAGTGAACCACCTTGATATCTGTAATTGTTCAACAATTCTATTTAACGTGCAACTTGTAACTCACAAGCGAAGTACACACATTAACATAGATTTACATTTGCTATCAAATAAATAAAATATCAAAACAACTTATTGTTACTTGAGTATTTTAAAATAATTGAAATCCGCTGAAATAATACAAAAATATAGGTCTATGAAATGATCGCAGAACCTTTGAAATACTATTGGGTAAAGTGGTAAGCACCACTTTGAGAATGGATCTAACCCAGTAAAAACACGTCAATCATTAAGGACCATGACTTAATTACGAATATATAGAGATAATGGCAGGCGGAAATATTTTAATATCTTCCAAATCAATGGATAGGCTACAAATCTTCTAAATTCCTAGTGACGATCTTTATAACTAGTATATCATTTTATCTTATGTGGCATATAAATGAGCGTGAAAAATTAAAACAATCCCTTTCTATGTATATTTTGATTTTACCAAAACTCCAGATTATTCAGTCCAAAGGATTAAGTATAAACTAATGTTATTAAAATACAATTTGGTTGAGTGAACGAACAAACGGATTATTTTACAAAATAATTATCAAATCAACGCCAATGTTATGGAAACATTAGAACAAACTTCAAGATTTATGACATAGAGTAGTTTAACATTCATTTTTTTTATAATTAATTACATTAAGTAGTAAGTAGCCTATATTTAAGTTTAAAATCTGAATACAATACTCATGAGAAGGTGAAAACAATGTGAATCAATCAAAATTGATGTAATGTATTTAAAACATCTAAGTACAGTATCGCGCCTTACCAGTGTCAGCTGTGAAGTGAAGACTGTACCCATATTGCGTGTGTCTGATTGAAGGCGCACGGCGTCTACTACACTACACTACTAGGAAACCGGCGCAACGCCCACTACAGTGTATGGCTCTGAAAACAAAGAAAAATAACAACATTAAACTGCTTCTTTATAACATGGTTTGTTTAATTGGAAATTGATATAATCAATACATGGTTTATATTGTTCAAATATTTTTTTATAATTTTAAATTTATTTACTCTTTTAAAACAACTCATTAAATTTTATCTTATAAAAAACTCCGTAATGTGTTAGGTAATTGTGTATTTTAGAGGTTATAATCGTAAATAAAAAGGGCATATTTAATTTATTGCTAAAAAGTACAACTGGTTTATCCGTTTATTAGAGTAAACAGACTAGTTCATAATCTATGACAAGTTCTGATTGTTAAAGATTATTTATGAGAAACTACACATAGTGTCCTATAGTGCTGGCCTTGAATTCCGAAGAGTGCTGCAGTAGTTGGATCTTGTGAAGAACATTTGGACCCCATCACCTATTGTTATTGGGATGTTAATCAGTTTTACTTTTTAAAGCCAGTGAAAGGTTACGTCCAATTTACAAATTAACAATATTTGAGAAGTTATTTTTTTTATTGTCCATACTGTACAATCATCTTTTATCACGACATTCTTGATCCTGCCCTTGTTTCCTCTTCACTAATTTATTTATACGAAACAAACTAGACTAGACAACCGTCTAGTCTAGTTTGTTTCGTATCCACACCTGTAAAAGTCATTTGATTGTTTAATTAGGCCTATAGTTAATTATTGTTAACATTTATATTGTAGACTGTTATACTGTATTTATCATTCATTCCACCTTGTAATAATATTTTGTATTGTTGGAAATAAATAAGACAGTGACTTTCCTTTGTGTACATATTTTAATAAATGCAGTCCCCGTGTAGAATGATATAAGGTGACCTATGTATATTTTTGTTACCAGCTAAGTCCAGTTTTATCATTAGGCAGAACCATTTATTAAAACGCAATGATCATGGACAGCTGAGTACAGTGTCGAACCTTGGAAGAAGCCAGCTCCCCTCTGCTCACCATCCGAACACAGAACACAATAGCCATTCGATTACCTAGTTAACTAGGTAGAGTAAACTTGTCTAGAAATTGCGTGGACATGATACATGTATGGAAAATGTCAATAAACTAAGACAAAAAGAAAATTGTTTACATGCATAATTATTTTGTTCCTGCAGCATTGTTCCTCCATACCTATAAATGAAAAACCACACTTTCAAAACTCATAAATGATTTAAATAAATAACAAACATATATATATAGGTTGTCAGTAATCACTTTAAGACGATGAATTACTTTGTGTACTAAAGCCCCGTTCACACGGGGCGAGTTTACAAGCTACAAGCCGGATTTTTTACACGCAGCTAGTAAAATAGCTCAGTGTGAACGACGTACTCG
Organism: Macrosteles quadrilineatus; assembly: GCF_028750875.1. NCBI lineage: Eukaryota > Metazoa > Arthropoda > Insecta > Hemiptera > Cicadellidae > Macrosteles > Macrosteles quadrilineatus. The sequence goes on from NW_026542595.1 coordinate 71,897,536, forward strand.
CTCAAAAGCTGCTTGTAAAAAAGCTCTGGAAAAAGTTGACTCTGCTGCTACTTTACTCGCCAGCTTTTGAGCGAGTAGGCGTGTAAAGTAGCCCAGTGTGAACACAGTTGCTTGTGCTTGTGCGCTTGTTACTCAAAGATGTTGGAGGATTTGGTTCAAGCCTGCTACTGAGCGAGTGGAAAAAGCATCGTGTGAACGACTACAAGCGCACTCGCCGACTCGCCGGCGTCTTTCTACACGTCTGCGAGTTGGCGAGTGGACAAGCTCCGTGTGAACGACTACAAGCGCACTCGCCGACTCGCCGGCGTCTTTCTACACGTCTGCGAGTTGGCAAGTGGACAAGCTCCGTGTGAACGAATACAAGCACACTCGCCAACTCGCCGGCGTCTTACACGCTGGCGTGTAGCTTGTAAACTCGCCCCGTGTGAACGGGCCTATATTCTAATCCAAATATGAATACAAGGTGGAAGGCTTGGAGTGGATACAATGTGCATCGTTGTTACTGAAGAAAAGCTTAGTTGTTCTATTAACTATGATCATTTGTTAAAATTAAAAAGATAAGGTTGGGTTCATTTTCGGACCACGAGAACGCCACTACTGGTAACCACCCAAGGACTATAAAGACTCAGCTCGGTTAAATAGCACATGTATATACAATTGCTCCTTTACAGCCTTCTACGTCTTCACCAGAGTCCCATTGGCACTCGAGACCCGCTCGAGACCTCCCAACACAACTAGGCCAATGTCCCGGTTATTTAGTCAACGTGTGAGTCACTCATCCTAATCGGCGAGGGTGTAAATCAGTAATATTTTCGGTTCCACCCCCCTTCCCCCCCCCCCCGGTGACATCAGCCCTTACGTTCACTCCAGTGGCCGCGACCCCTGGATCGATACACGTTATCTCGCTCCGAGGCTCGGGTGTACGATGCCATCGCGAGGTAGCCGATGGAGCGAGCGTTATGCTCATGACGTCATTATGCCACAATCAGCTCGTGCCGAGGTTGTAGTCAAGTGTTTAGGGTTGTTTGTGACGTGTTGGGGTGGATAGTGGAGTATGAGGTGTTGAACCCTGTTAGTTATTAAGTAATACATTTTGTATGATTACATTGAAGTTCTGATTAGAAAATTGCATTTTAGTCAATAGAGTTTTGCACTTTATTTAACACTCAAAGTATTCGTTGTATTTTATTTATCAAACACGACCTTTTACATACTAATTAGTTGGTTTTCTTGGTATTTTATAATCATGGGGAAGGTCATATGTAAAAATAAAGTTTATATTAATGTATTAAAATGGAACATTTTTGACGTGTCCTATTGCATTTTAATTTTCCTTACGGAATGAAAACTTTGACTTTCTTTCACGTTTATAAATGCCGTATCCCCTTAAAAGGGAGTTTTGAAGTTTTTTCCTTATTTTTTGGTCCTAGGACGCTAGGCACGTGCTCAAGATTGTTTTTCACATTACTTCAGGCTAGATCTAGGGTTTACGGCATTATCACATATATAAAATCCATTAGTGATTTTGCGGGATTTGAACCCAGGATCTCTGGAACTGAAGTCCCGCGCTCTAACCACTAGACCAGCTCGCTCCAATAAGAGTGTTCCTTATTGGACACTACTGTGTAATTATTGGCCAAGTTAAGTTGGTATCTACTCGTATATTGTAATTATAGGACTTTTATAGATGCGAAATTCTTAATTCCCGATTATCCAAATGAAAACCAATTAATAAGAAAACTTGCAAATTTCACGTTTTCTCATACTCCTCTAACTAAATATTGCCGATGAATTTTGTGAATCGCTTAATATCTAAATGTTTGTAACTATCAAAAACAATAAATTGTGGATGGTGGATATGATTTTGATATACGTGAGCTTTGTATGGCAATGCCGATCATAGCAATGTATGTGAAGTAGTATATAAAATTTATATTTAAAGTATAATTTTATATATGAATAGAAAAACACTCTGTCCACTAACCAAACAGTAATTTAATGTGTTTTGGTTTTAAATTTTTTTAACATAATTTCCAAAAACTATACGGAGGGTTTCATAAAAGGACATAAAACAAAATAAAATATGCATAAGTTATTTAGTAATAATCCAAAACTCCAACAGTGACCCCAGCACCATCGTAGTAAGTCTAGAACTCGCCATATTATTGAGTAAGAAACACAATTTACGAAATCTCTTTCAATAAAGCGATGCGAAGGAAGAAGTTGATCGACAACAATCAAACATTTACAATGTTGGGAAGAGTAGCGGTGACATTTGTCGGGACAATGGACCGGTAAACAATGGGCTATTGTTTCACAACAAAGCGTTCATTGTTTGGGGACCACTGATAAAGTGTGTCCGCCGCCGTTTTTGATTTGTTTTAAACATTCCCATTTTTCTTTGCAATTTTCAAAGCTATTAGTTTTAATCAACGTGTGTTTTAGTGAAATTAATTTTTGTTTGTATTTCTAGTTACCCAGATGTAATAACAACTCGACGTTACAAGCTGTACTATTGATATGTACGCAATATATTGTAGTATTACATACGGTTAATTAACTGTAGTAATACTTACTATCACCTTATTATTGTGATAGTTCTTTTTCATTTACGGTAATAATAGTTAGGTACCTAGTTGTATTAAATGTAGTAATTAACCTAGTAGAATATCCTCCATTTGAGTTTATATAATGGGTATTGTTGTCAGTTGTAATATGGAATTTAAGTTGCATTTTTTTTATCAGAATTTATATTTCAACAAGGATGTAAGTATAAAATGAAATATTCATTAAACAGGACATTTAGTTGAAAGTATCAGGTAGCTACTTACAAATTTACGGCTAAAAATTTCAATAAATACATTTCAACTTAACAACTACCGGTATGTAAAGAGTAACTTTTTGAGTTATTTGATGTACACGAACTATTTTGTTTGTACTGTAACGGAAAATATTTAAGCTTTTCTGTAGCATAATGATTTTAAAGAAAACATAACCCACTGTATATGTGCAGTTTACTAAGATAAGATACAATGCCAAATAACCAGGGCGAACCAGACGTAATTATTGTATTCCCTTGGTCTTGTCATTTACGTTTTGGAAAGAATCCCTTTAAGTTCTCCCCATGCTGTATAGTGCGAGGTGACATTTCTCAGTTCGAGAGCCTACACCCGCGCTGTCCTTATGAAAGGTTGACAAGGAACGAGTTCTTGATAACCACTCAGAATCACACGCGATTCCTTTCACTCTCGAGTGTTGGGATTATCAACATTTTTTCTCGGGTGAAAAATTGGCCGTGTCCCAGGATCGCGACAATAGGCACAGGCGCTCAGGTGGGGACAAAGAGACGACAAGCAAAAAATCATATTCGAACAAATTGTGAAGCGGTCCTCGAAGTTCGTACAAGAATGTGTAGAAAAACGCATTATGTGTCGGGCAGCTGCGTTTAGCGTAATTTATCGTCGTCACCTCTCTATTAGATGTCCGACACGGGTCAACAGGGACACTCCAGAAACACGGGTAATGGACTGTCCGGGCTGAATGGAACCCTCAATGGGACCCTCCCACTACTGCACGGTTTATCACCATATATATAATCCAGCTGATTGTCATTGTTTGAGTTAGGATTCGCCGATTTCAAAGGTTTGACTTACGACTTTTGATATTCAAGTAGCATTATCATCCTATTGTGAAATATGAAGACTATTTTCTTCATAGGTTCTCGTGGCTATTCTAACACTCCTTGGGGCTTTTAGGTGAGTATAAATTAAATCTAAGACAGGGTTTTCATCGAAAAGAATTGTTGGGTTGAAGAATGTTTAATACAGTATGTGTTTTACGTCCAGTTATGTGTGTAAGCGTTGAAGTCGATTACATTTGTTTATTGAAATTTGCTCCTAAAATGCAAAGCCCACTCTAATATTTACTCTTTGGCTATAATACCCTACCAAAGAAAAGGTAATTCATAGGTATGATTGTTATATTTAATTTAGAAATTTTTATCAGATGAAATGGTAAAGGGTGAAACATGTATAAGGTGAGCATTCTATCTACAGTAAGAATTAAATTATTTGATAACGTCTCAATCACATAACTAAAAAAACCCTATAAGGTTAGGGCGTTATTATTATACGACTTGTATATTGTGTTTAAGAACATTCCTAATAAAATAAATGCCTGCTTGATCTAAGATTTACGTCATATACGGCAAACAAAACTATTTTCAAGTTGTAAAACGGTTAACTTTTTCGAACGTATAATTATTTACACACGTTGCAGAGAATAAGACGATTCAGTGGTAGGAAAACAAGCCATAAAACAAAGAATACAACAGTGAACACATTTCACATTCAATTGAGTAATTTCTTACTGACGTTTTCTTCCTTGTGGCCTTTTCACAAAACATAAAGATCAATATTTTACAAATGATTTTAAAAGATACTGAAAAATTAAAGTACCTAATTGTAAAGTTAAAACACATTTTACACCAAAATACTGTAACAAACAACTTTTATTGCATTCGAAATTTAATTTTCGCCGCGACGTCCGGAAACAACGAAAGTTTTATTAAAGATCGCAGCAAGATACTCGGAGAGCGCAAAGTTGTGAGAAACATTAAAAGTGTCAGTTTGTAATTTTACCCTGTGAAACTGCTTAAGTCACAACAGAGGGTGGGGGGAGGGAGGGGGTGTCGGCACCCTCTTGAGTTCACGGTTCAAAACCGGGGTGTTTAAATTTAAAATTAATCTGATTATACGGTGAGAGAGATGGAAATATTGCGACTTAACAAGACCTTGCGAGGAGTGTTGAGCTGTGCGTGACAATAACATTAACAGAGACAAGCGACGTGTTAATGGCGAATATGCTGAACATTAACAAAGACATTAACACGTGGTGGTGCTGTTACGGTGATATTTGGTGACTTAGCGACATCTACAGTACTGATGCTTGGAAACCTAGTACAATTGACTTTCGTAGAAGACTCGCTGTTTATTAATCTACTATTATTAGTTTGAAGGCAACGAAGAAATGTAGTAAAAGTTATTTAATAAGATGGTTGAAACAATTCATTTAGGAATATGTTTGTAAAGTAAGGATTTTACAACTAAAATACTTTGACCATTTTGTCGTAATTGAAATTAATTTTGCTACGACATCGTGTTTTATGTTGAGTAGAGTAAAGACAAAACTGTATCAGATACAGTTTTGTCTTTACTGTTATAAATTCTATAACACATTACTGAACATGCAATAAAAAAGTTGTCTAGACTTTCTTATTTAGAATGGTATATTTACTGTCTCAACTCCAAGTAACTAACTGTTTTCTTTATTTACGATCATACTAGGCATTATGTGCCTGCTCTCAACAGTTTAAAGCTTAAATTATTTAAAATAAAATTCAATATAAAGAAAATTATGACGGGATATACACTCTGGAGTCATAATTTTGGTAGTATACATTTTGTCTAGCAATTTTTGATAATTTGGCCCTTTGTTTGAACCAACGATAACAGATAAATTTGTCAAACCTGCACACAACCAAACGTACATGTATTTCATCCCTTTCCTTGCTAGATCCCAGACCAAAGCAATTCTAACTATCAATAAAATAAATTTTTCAATTAAATGACGATTAAACAGGCATTTCTGAGTAGTTATTTAGAGTCATTGTATTGCCCTGTGATCGCTGGTGATCAGTCCCCGGGGATAGTTCAGCGGCTCTATTGTCCCACACTCCCAGGGGACAACACTACTCTAATGCATTGTAGTGTTACCTCAAGCTGTGTACAGGATTTTATTACACACTAATGCTAGGTTTACAAGGGCCATTAATGTTATCACTATCAATCCTTATACACAGCAACGCCACCTAAATACGTTGATTACTGTATAACACTTAGGTAAACTCAAGGTAAGTGTAGAATGGAGTGAGATGACCGGAGTAGTCTCGTTGATCCGTAGTTTCTTTGCTAAGTATATTTGATTAACTTTGGGACCCTGCAAGACTTCTTATCCGAACGTCCAATCTGAGCTTTTTTTCTCAGATGGGTTTTTCATGTATGACGTTTAAATGTGCTCATCGCATTCAAAGGTAAGTTTATATACTATTCATTTACTCTTTTTCTTAAAACTAAAGGCAAAAAAGTTCCGTAGCTTACAAATGGTTCGTTCTATATCACAACAATCCAAGCAAGGTATGTAAAAGAGTGCATCTATCTTAACCGATTAGTTTACAGTATGAAAAAATCCATAAAAAATGAAATATAAACAAACAGTTTATAGATGAATGATCCGGTAAAAATTATAACCAAATACAATACAGTAACCTACTACTGGATTCAAACCACCTTTTAACAAGTTTAGTTAGTTTTGGTTCCATGGAAACTAAAATTCAACTATTTCTGTCTCCTAGAAACAAAATCATTTTCTTTTGAACATTTGACCGTAATAGATCAATTTCAGAATGTTCAACGTAAAACGCTTAGTTTGTGGTATAGGCGCTGTATCGACTAGGTGGTTCGTCTCCCGGAATCCTCCCCCACCACCACCACCACCAAGCGAGAAGGAGTTGAGGTTTTGGGTCCCGATCTGGACTCAGTGAAGAAGAAAAGACTCAGTCCAGGGAATAGAAGAGAAAGGCCCTGGACTGGTGATGTGGGAATGCACTTGGGAATTTATAGTGCTCAGGACTTGAAAGGAAGATCTGAAGGAAATTATTAAACAAACAACACGTGGGGAGAGGTAGAACAGAGAGTGCTCTTAAGGAAAAATAATCTATGAAGAATTACTATCAAGACTTGTGTGTGGTGCTTTGCTGAAGGAAACATCATCACCATTTTACTCATTGCACTGTCAGTTTGTAACCAATGCTTCTCAACTTGCAAAAATAAAAAATTCCCATACCCAAAATGAATTTATGAGTTTTTATAAGCTAGTTCTTAAACTTAAGAAAATTATATTTAAAACTTGGGAAAATTGAAAAAATAGATTGACAAGGAATAGATCATACGATTAAAATGATAACAGGCGTATTTGGTAGAATTATTTCCCCAATGATTGTTTTTCAAGTAACGTACATTTCGCTAATGATAGTCTAGTAATTTTTTTGCCTACTTCCCTATAGGGAAATTCCTTTATACAAACCCCAATGTTCTTCAGTACATTTGGTATAAAAAAGTCGGCTTCAAAAATATCTGCTTCGTCAATCATCTGATGGTTCATGTTCAGTTTCTGAAAACAAAACGAAACAAATTGGTAAACATAGCCTAGAGTATAGGCTAATTATATGAATCCAAATAAAATAACTACTCTATTAGATTGTTATAATACCTAATCAATACTGTTTTTCATTTTAAAATAAAATCTCGCGTTATCTGAGAGCATGTTTAGACTTGATTGAAGTTAATAAAACATCGCCTCTAAAGTTGATAAAAGATCACCCAAATACAACCAGGACTTAATGTGTTCTTATATGTAACCATTCACAATAACTACGCAATACTCCAAAAATACCTACATACTCTGTGAGGCCAATCAAATTCTCAAACAATTATTGTACGAGGGTCGTCCGTATATTAAGGTCTCCATCACGCTCCTGTCGTAGCGAAGAGAGTAAAAATCTGTGATAAATTCTTTACTTATAGCTATTTAGTTCTCACGCCTAGAGGACGATTAGTCTTGTCAATAGTATTAAAAAAACGTGAAGGAAAATTGACACTTCTGACAAGAATTACGTTCTATGATTAGATCTTTCTGGTCTCAGTCATCAACCGAGACTGAAGTCCTATGCCGATTGACGGACAAGAAAGGAGTAAGTCTTTGGACAAAGAAAATGTGCTTAGGGGATGCAGAGAGTAAGATGGTCAATCGGTTAGGCTGACTAAGTCGTTCACCAGTCTCGTATGAGGCAGTTACCAACGTTGGAGGACTTTTGCATGCAGATTGCGGTATTACTGAGCAGTAGAAATTACCAAACTGATATGAGACGTCTCAAAATCACTGTCACTAGGGCGTAAAGTGAAGGTAGCACTATTGTGTAGTTTAATCAACTACGTTCTATTAGAGTACAACTGGTTCATACTACATATAGATGCGAATAGTATCCAAAGTCATTGAGAGTATATGAAAAATAAGTTTTACAGAAGAACGACAGCTGTTGATAACAAAAATGAAAATATGACTTACTGTGGAAGAGGTTCTGAAATACAATTCTCGGGTAGAATAACTACCAGTTTTCTAGAGAGGCCTAATGTGGGCTCTCAACCACCGCTTTATTGCATTATCACGAAAATACTATTATGATTGGTGGATTTACGTCTTGGGTCTCCAGAAGGAAAGTCCGGCGTCCCTGAACAACATACCATCACGCATATGTTCGAATCACTGAGTGCCTATCATAGGAATCATTGGTCAACGAATACGGTTTAGCTTACATATTACTGCATGATTCATCATAACTCCAACAGTTCAAATAATCTAATAAACGTTTAGTCGGTTGACTGGAGCCTGGGGCAGCTGCAGCCACGTGTAGGGCTGTGTGGGGGTGCTGGCGATACAGTCATCAAGATTGGTCTCGGTGTAGAGAGGTACATTGTACTGGCTCTCCCTACAGTCACGGTGATGTAGCCGCCGAGTGTTTGTTTAGAACTGACAACAAGTAGTGGTGAAGCGGTGAACCGTATTAAGTGGAGAAGGTCAGAGGATATGCATGTCATCTGCTGATAACAAATGTGATACAGACCAAGGAAAAAACACCTACATCAAACGAGAGGTAATCAATCAATCATTTGAAGACAATGGTGCACACGTGGATACAGTATTTCTGTTTTCTAAGTTTTTTTTTTTTTGACGCTGGTTAAATATGACAAAAATATAGTTAGTTCATCACACGGGCAAAAAGTTTCTTTTAAACCCTAAATCTCGGCCGTGATACTTCGATCTCGAGTCGAAATAGTAACTTTACGCCCTAGTGACGAAATATACAATTATGTCTTATCTAAAAATTTCAAAAATCTAAAATTTGTATTATTAATACAAAGGTTCTAATTCCTTTTCCAAAAGAATTCACTAGCCATGCAATACGCTTACACGTGAATTAATCGCTTACCTTAAATTAATAATAAGCGAGTTAACAAATTAATTTAATCTTTACGATAAATTAACATCCGTGAAATATTCCAGAATTAATCTGGAACACAAATAAATGGAAGCCGCATTCTCATTAGACTCGTCCACTCATCTCAACCGAGCTGATCAGTAACAGCTGATTAGCGAAGCAAAGTCATCCAGAGTGTAACGTGCGGAAGAATCCAAACACCTCCAATAAACAATTGAACGCGCTTAATTTGAAGCAACGAGCATATCCGCGGGTCTTTATGTTCGGAAGTATAAATCGCGATGTTCACTCGCGCGTGTCGTCGACCCGCCACTATATCAACCACAATTAACTCTGCTGCTCCGCTGAATTCGAATCTCGGGGTTTTAAAACGCCCAACAATCATATTTTTCGCGATTCGCGCGCTTTCCACATCTGGCGGCATTGGAAGCGCGCGACGGCCCGTTCCATGATAAGTCTTTCCACCGATTTATTGCGTCAGCGTACATTTCCACTGCAGCCAACTGTAAACTTTGTATATCTTCTTTAATTCAGTCCTACCAACTCATGTGTGGCTGGATAACTGCCATTGTTTAATCTGCAGTTCTTTGTGCCTTTTAGGAGTTTTATATTCACCGGGCAATATGTCAGGGAGGGTTTTGTTAATTTCAGTGAACGAAACTATACACGTACGTGGTTATTGAAGACAATTAGTTTACACGACTTACTTTGTGTAATATAAAACCTAATGTAAGAATTTAACTTAATGCAGTTCAGCAAATATTATCCATCCAACAAAAATATCTGTTTCCACTGAACCAGGTAATGGGAGTAAATTATTCCAATATACGGATTATGGAAGTAGGTATAACAATTACGAATTTGTCGGCAAGATTCTATGATTAACGGAGTCAAGGATTCGTAGGTTCCAGAATGGGGTTAAAGGAAGCCCTGAGACATGTGTACCGTTACAGGAGTAGGTTGTTCCAAATAGTCTTCATTTTTATAGAATCATCCAAAATGTTAAAAGTTGAAAGTTTGTTGTTTAAATCTTTCAACATGTAAAAATTGTACTGTCTATTTGACATTTAAATGATTTTCCTGCACTACAAAAAATTAAATTTGACGTCTTGATTTTTACAAAATCTTCTGAAGTGTTAAAAGTTATAAATCTTTGAAAATGTAAAAACAACTCGTTTCGATTTGGTATTCAAATATTTTTTTCTGCATTGCGAACATTAAATTTTATGTCTCAATTTTTATAAAAATCTTTCAATGTGTTAAAAATTAAAAATGTACAGTATAAATCAATGAAAAAAAAAAGGTCTTGTCAATTTGACATTTAAATGCTTTTTTTTGCACTGTAAAAATTAAATTTACTGTCTGCGTTTTAATAAAGTCTTCAAAAATATTAAAATTTAGTATACATATTTCAAAATGTAAACAAAGTTCTTGTCAGTTTGATTTTCAAATGACTTTACTGCAAAATAAATTTTATGTCTAAAATTTTTATTACGTCTTCCAACTTTATCAAATGTGAAAAGTTAGTACAAATCTTTCAAAATGAAATAAAATGTTCTTATCGATTTAATAGGCTATTAAAATGTAATTTCCTACATTCTAAAAATTAAACTTACCAATTAAAGGTTTTTTAAAACGTTTGTAGAATATGTAAATCTTTCAAAATATAAAAAGATAAGTCGTTGATTTGATATTTAAATGCTTTTCCTACTCATAAAAAACAACATTTGTAAAAATGTGATTAATTGAAATAGTAATTAAAATAATAATCCAAAGGTGTTGATAGTAAAATATGAATAATAATAACGAGTTAATTTACCAAAACGTAGCAGCTTGCTTTGTAGTAATTTTTTGTATCAAAATCATAAAATAATTAAATCCAAGATGCTAGTAAGGGCCGTTAGTCCCAAAGACCTTTAAGTGAATTGGTTTAAAAATCACAAGCTTCTATAGAAATAAAGCTACCATTAGAAAGGCTAATATTTCTTTAAAAATTTGTATAGAGTCATTTGCATTTAGGAATCTCGAGAATCTCTACAATAGCATACTCGCCTAGGGGGTTTCATTTTACTATTTCTTTAATATAGATATAGGTGTATATAGTAACAATGTTTTTTGAGTAGGTCCACAGTGTATTTCATTAGGATATCTCTTGTGTTGCCTTGCAATGTTCCAAACAAAGCACCATGCCCATCCATCACAATGAAACCAAACTTGCTATCATCTTTTTTGACAAGTTCTGTCAAGGGCAAGGCTCTGTTGTGACAAGGCTTCTGTGTGAAACTAAAAAAAAAGTTAATCATTACCAACATGTACACATTACTCAAAGGTTATTGCTCTGGATCTCAGAGGAGAAGGAGTTACAGTAGGATAATGTCTGACATTTACACATGTAAATTATTGTAATTTTATACATATCGCTATACAATACATTCTTTTCCAAATGGAGGTATCAAACTTTACCTTCAGTTCATTTGTTTAATTTTCAATGTTTATTTTAAGTGGCCCCTCCCACCAAGCTTTGTGTCTGACATTAGACCGACCTAGCCTTTATGTAGCTGTTTCCTGGCCAAAGCAGGGACCACTCCAACATTACTGATAAAACCAACAGCCCTTGACATTCAGGTTGCATTTAAATTATGCTTGTATTATTAGTTTGCAAGTGAAGACTTTTTCATCTTCCTCACGCTCAAAATTTTACCTTTTAGGCCTTTTCCTAAATTTTCAGCATAAAGTTAACTTGTTGTAATATATTCCATTCAACTTGTGCAGTGCCCCTTAATGGTCTAGCAATATTTTGTGGAACCATGGTAACTGAAGAAGGGTAAGAAAGTCAACATTACTGTCGTGCCATTCAAATCTATCAATACCTCCCTATATCTTTGTGACAATAGGGTAAGAAGTACAAGTATCAGTATCTAACAGTGCTAAGTAAATTACTAAACGCCAATGTCAGATCTAATCTCTTACAAAAAAAGTATTTCAAAAAGACAACTCTTGTTATTTCAAAATATTTATTATTTATAGGCTAAGTTGTTTTAATCAAAATTAAAATTTTGTTTTTCCAGGGCAGCAAGGGTTTGGTGTAAATGTCAGACATTACCCCACTGTAACTCCTTCTCCTCCGAGATCCAGAGCAATAACCTCTGAGTAATGTTTACAAGTTTGTAATGATTAACTCATTTGTAGTTGCACACAGAAGCCTTGAAAGAACTTCTCAAAGAAGTTAGAAAATTTGGTTTCACTGTGATGGATGGGCATGGTGCTTTGTTTGGACCATTGCAAGGCAACACAAGAGATATCCTAATGAAATACACTGTGGACCCACCAAAAAAACATTGTTAATACACCTATATCTACATTAAAGAAATAGTCAAATGAAACCCCCTTGGCGAGTATGCTATTGTAGAGATTCTTGAGATTCCTAAATGCAAATGTCTTCAAATTTTAAAAGAAATATTAGCCTTTCTAATGGTGGATTTATTTCTATAGAAGCTTGTGATTTTAAAACCCGTTCACAGTGCATATTTTGGATCTTTTTTAATATTTTACATGGTCTTTGTGTTTAATGGCTCTTATTAGCATCTTGGATTTAATTATTTTATGATTTTGTCTGTTACCAAAAGTTACTACAAAGCAAGTTGCTATGTTTTGGTAAACTAACTCGTTATTGTTATTCATATTTTTTTCCATCAACATTTTTGGATTATTATTTTAGTTACTATTTCACTTAATCACATTTTTACAGCATGTTGTTCTTTTATGAGTAGGATAAGCATAAGAATTTGTTTATATTTTGAAAGATTTACATATACTAAAAACGTTTAACCTTGTTTAATTTTTAGAGTGCAGGAAAAACATTTAAATATAATTTCGATAAGAAAATCTTTTTACATTTTGAAAGATTTGTACTAACTTTTTACTTTTTAACATGTTGGAAGACGTTATAAAAATTTCAGGCATCAAATTTAATTTTTGCAGTGAAGGAAATCATTAGAAAATTAAATTGACAAGAAATTTGTTTACATTTTTTAATACGTATACTTACTTTTAACATTTTGGAAGACTTTATTAAAATACAGACAGTAAATTCAATTTTTACAGTGCAGGAAAAGGATTTTAATGTCTATTGACATTAAAATTTTCTAATTTCCACAGATTTATACAACAAACTTTCAACTTTTAACATTTTGGATGATTTAATAAAAATAAAAAATATGATCTTTTTCAATGCTGTTAAAATATTTGACTGTGAAATCAAATAAAACACTAAATAAAACTTTATACATTTTGAAATATTTGTACAAACTTTTATTTATATTATCAAATGTGTGCAAAACATTTGAATATAAAAATTAAAATCTTTACATTTTGAAAGACTAGACACATATAAACATTAGTTATAGTTTGGCTTGAAACTGTCAGATAATGTATTTGTGAAGGTTTATATATAATAGTTTTGCCAGCATATCTGAAAATATGCAAACGAACTGCTGTTTAAGAAGGTTTCGACTGACTGATATAATATCTCCGTGCGTAGAACGGGCACACAGCTAGTTTGGATATATCTAGAATATTTATCTCGCTTTTAATATGTAATTGGCTAATATATCATGTTGATCTTAGCAGGACTATTCTATCTTGTAGAAATTATGTTTCAGCTTCCCTTTTAACACTTGTTTTTCAGACGGAGAGGTCTTGAAAGAACGTAACTTATGTGCTATCGAAGTTATTATTAAGGAAATGAATTATAGAACACGTTCATTACAACTGAGTTTTTTTTTTAGTCAAACAGTTTAATTAATGCCAATAACAGGATAGATATAAGATCCATGTATTTGATAACTGCCTAAGGTTCAAGCAACGACACAACAGCTACACTTTTTGTTGCTTACTATTAAAATACGTAACTTTTTTAAGAAACAACTTCAAAGACGTTTTAAAAGCTGTCGAAATTCTTCCAGTTGTTGTGCTTTGCCGAGGTTACTATCACATCAAATTTCGAGTTGCTAACCATTAGCTTGCAGACACCTCTAGTCTCATAATTGAAACTGGATAATTCATTTTCGTTGAGGAATGACGAAGCGTAGCGATCCTAATGACAGCCAACCTCGCCTTATTACGTGTTTGACAGAGACAGCGCAAATACATTTGACATCACTTACTCAGATCATCTACAATGTATCACTGTGACCCCCGTAACACAGGGAGGGGCGAGACGGGTTTCTTAAAGTTAATTCCGCTTATCAGGAGCGAGACGGCCACTCCGAGCCTTATCACAGCACGCCAGTAGGTGCGAGAGAGACGGTAAACACACCCCCTCCGTGCGTGCGACGAGGACGGAAACACTCGTAAATTAACTTGAGATGAAATTCATTTTCCGCCAGTTTGGTGCCTACCGAACCCTGAATCCCGCTTTCTTTGGACGAGAGGGGGAAAGGAGTAGTCTTTTCTTCGCACCGATATTTAATTTTAAACTCCTACCGTAATACGTTTTTCGCCCCTTTATAGTGACTTAAGTCTCCATAAAATTGGCTTTCTGTTAGCCGTTTGATATAGCCATCCTTGGATCTTAACTGGGTTACGTAAATAGGCTCTCAGAGGCGATTTATGTCGTGGATATAAAATAATGGTGATACCGTGTTAAGAGATGCGCCGTTAGTGGTATCTAAGCATCCCGTTAAATAGCTTTTGAAGTGATTATTATTATGAGTTTTTATCATTCATTGAAGTAAACTGAAGGGAAGAACTTTAATCCCCACAATTTAGTTAGGCAATCCTGGATTATCATTCAGGATTTTATAGCAGTTAAAAATAAACAGGGGGAGTATTACTAATAGGATACGACATTTCGAATACCACACCACAAGTCAAATACCATGTTTGAACTTTACAAAACAAACAATTGTCAAAAGATATCTCAAAAAGATTTCCCACGTTGGAAGAACAATTCTAAACTGCGCTTAAAAACCATTTGAAAAGCCACTGATAAAAATCAAACAGCATTCAAAGTGGTACAATTGTAGCTACAATAATTGGCCTCCCGACGAGCGCCTGGCCTCAGGAGCGGCGGATAAAACAGCAACAGTATTTGTACAAGCGGCGTGGCGGGACGCCCCGTGAGAAAACGCTATAATTTGTAACCGAACTCGCAATTTGGGGCGGAGTTGCCCCCTCCTACCCCGCTGTTGAGAACTCCGCAGGGGACCGTGCGGTGAGCTACACAGGTACATCGTACATCCATTGGCGTATTTTGATCGCGATCAACAATACTATCTGATTATGCACTTCAGTCGATCTCAAAAGTCAAAACTCCTCCTTTGAGCCGAGCCGAACAAAGACTCCCCGCGGACACCACGGGGACTTTTTACCAAAATCATTACGGCGAAAAATTCCAACTGTCCGCACTTACATGGGGAGTTCAAAGTCAGCCGACGAGCGTTGCGTAAACGACTTATTTGGGAAGGGACATTGGATATCTCGAAATTTAGGTTGTAATACTTTAGGCTGGGAAGAAAATCCTGATGGATTTTATTTAGTTTATGGATAGTTTATTTTATTTATGGAATTATTTAGTGTATCTTGAAAGGTCATATTTTGGTTAATATGGTCCAGCAATATCAACATAGTAAGAAAGATAATAAATTCGTTCATTTAGCTCACATTAAAGTCACCGTGGTTTCAGAAATTCCAATATTTTAAATTGTAATAGTGTTTTGTGTCCAAATATATTTAATTTTGAAAATCCATAGCAACTTAAATAGGATTAATTTTGCTAACAACCTTTTTTAAGCCAACGTGAATTTTGTTGAAGTTTTCCCCGATCTTAAATCTTTACAAGCGTAGAATTGTTTTTATCATAGTTGAAGAAGGTTCTGAATACATCATTTTCACTGTCTCAGATTATTTCATAAATAAGTTTCTGTTTTCACAAAAATTACTAAGGCGTTTAAGAGCCTGGCTAATTTCCATGGGCTAAAATTTCCACAGATGAATTATGTCGTATTAATTATTTCTTTCCCTTCGAAGAAAATATATTTATGTAAATAACATTAATTTGAGTTTGTTGTTAATTTGTTTATTCATATTAAAGAGTACCTAGTTCTGAGTATGGATATAAGTGGAACTAAACAGCTAATCAACTAAACAGAATTACGCTATTATCAAAATTGGAATAATAACACCAGTTTAGGTAATGATAATTTTATTTACGTTTTGTCTTTATGTATTGTTGTACAAGTGGGTAGACATACCCGACATACTTTATTTACAAACAAAACGATAGATGAAGGGAGGCAGTGTCCCAAGGTAGACAGGTTCAAGAGTTTGCTAGTGGCTAGCCCGTGCCGCGCACTCAAGAGGTACTTGAAGACTACAACACCACACCGCACTGCACTGCACTCACCCTCTATAACCACCACTCTGGACTGATACAGTGATGTTTTGTCAATATATTTTGCTTCGTACTCTAGAGTTTACTAAACGATTGATGTACCTTCATGTACATATGCCGTTGAATGTACGAAGAATCTTCATTATAAATTAAATACACTGAAATGGGATGAGAAAGCAGTTTATTGCAAAAAAGTGAATTCAAAAAGTGAAAACATAGATGCAGCATAAAGAATCTTCGCAGGTGATAAACATGTAACGAAAACAGGTCATTTTACAGTAGTGTAGCAAAATAGTATATTTTTCGTCACAAGGTTCTAAAGTGACTCTTTTCGACTCGATGTTAAGTTTTACGATCGAGCGAAGCCGAGGTGGGAAAATGAGCGTAGGTTGAAAAGACACTTTTTGCGCGTGTGATTAACTATATTTTTCGCCATATTGCACCACTATTTGAACAAACTATGATACAAAACTAATAGTTTTTATTTAAAGAACCTCTCAAAATGACTTATTACTTGCTTTCAATTTAATTTGCTAAGGGAAACAAGCATCTGTTTGGTAAGTGATGCTGTTGCGTTTCGTCTATACTATACTATCGATATGTCGAACAATTTACAATAAGCCTAAAATTTATTAAACAATCAAGTCTAAAACATAGTAGTACTTCATAACAATAATTTATTTTTGTAAAAAAACACAACCGACTTCAAACCCTCTAAAAAGAATGAAATAATTTCAATAAAGTAAACTTTTGTATTAGGCAAGCTCACGTATTTTAAATCGGTGCGGCTCTATGATGTTTTTTGATACAAAATTGAAAGAGGGTGTCCATATTGCAGGTGACTATCTATAACTAAAGGTGTAATCTGCATGTCTTATGCGTTAAGTGTTATTTTATTACCGTAATCAGAGATCGGCATCATATAGTGGTATTAACGAGTATCTTTAAAAAGATTATAACGCATTTAAATGTTTCTAACTTGGAAAAGTATTGTTTTAATACTAAACTAGCTTCTTTTCCCTATCATAATATCAAACTAAATTATTTTCCTATTCATATAGAACATTTGTGTGTGTTATTTTCATAATGCATTTATTCTGAAGTAAACATGAAATACAAGAAAATATTTCCTTTAATATATAAACAAAACAGTTCAGTATGTTTTATCCAGCTAAAATTTATTGATTTTCAAAATACACACACAATATTTAATTTCAATCATATTTGCAGTTTGAGCCGCGCCGACTTAAAATACGTGAGCTTGCCTAATACAAAAGTTTACTTTATTGAAATTATTTAATTCTTTTTAGAAGGTTTGAAGTCGGTTGTGTTTTTTTACAAAAATAAATTATTTCATGATTTTTAGTGACTGTATAATTTTTTATATATTAATTACTTGAGGTTTTTTGATAAGCAAAACTGTTTGAAACAATCAAAAGTTCCACAGAACAATCATTATTTTAAAACTGCTTGAGTCACCTGTTCAGGTTACATAATCAATGGGTATGAAAATAAACATTTTTAGATATTCCTTAAGAAAGAAAGAGTTGTCCATTACATTAGGCCTAGTGAAAAACTAATTGTCTTTTCTAGATAGGTACATTGAAATGTTAGACATCATCGTTTCCTGCAATCGGTGTACTTCTATATTATAAAAAGAAATACAGGAACGTCTCAAGCCTTTTGGAATAATATGAAAGTTATTTCTCAGCTACCAGCACTAAAAAATCTCTTAAAAGTGGAAAATTGGTCGTTAACGCGTATAGTACCTTTGGAAAATACAGTATTATATGAAAGATTGGTTCAGCTAAAAGTGGTGTAAGTCATGTAGGGGGTTTTGTTTGCTCAAGATATAGCCTAGTCGAAATTGCAAATCATTTTCCTCTAGGACTTTCCGAAGCAGGCATAATAGTATTGATATGATATAGTAACTGGGTAGAGAATATCAATAAACATTCCACATTTGCAAATGCATGTTTAGTAATTAAAATATTTAACACTTTTAAGACAATTGACGATTATGCACTGTCACACTTCTTAGGTCGTGTAAGGAATAATTGCATTTAATTTATATTTATACCTGTTTTACGAATGCGTTGGTTTTCACAATACACCTTTATTTGCCAACTAGCTGTACCCACGGGCTTTGCCCCGTTTAACTTCATAAGTATTCGCATGGCTCAATCACGTCCCGGTTGAAGTTCGTTCGCTACGCTCACTCACCTTTAGGTTGGAGCTCGTTCGCTGCGCTCACTTGTTTTCAGGTTAGCTCGTTCGCTACGCTAACTCGCCTCCAGGTTGATGTTCGTTCGCTACGCTCACTCACCTTTTGGTTACAAATTAGCTGTTGTCATAAGTTTTAAAAAGTCATCCCTTTTATTGTTTATAATACTTTGATAAAGGTTTTTATGTTTTAATATTTAACATTGTAGAATTTAAACGTTGTTAAGTGCACAGGTGTGCTGCGATTGGGGTTTAATACATTTGGACTTATTCAAAAGTAAAATAGTTTTATGTGCTGCACTCTGTAGAAACACTGTGGCACTATTTTAAATCATGACTAATGCTAATACAGAATGTTGTAATTATTCAAACCTACAAAACAGTTGGTAAAAGTAAAATCTGCTTTTAAATTATATTTATTTGTAAACATTGTAAATCAAAAAGTCTGACATTGGCCCACTTAAAACCCTCTGGGGCAGAGCCCTTTTGACAGATCTGCACCAAACTTCACTCGAACCATCCTTGAAAGATGCTTAATAATGCCTGAAAGTTTCATTACAATCTGTCGAGCGGTTTCGGAGTCCATAACGTATATACATATATATATACACACACACATACATAGTTCCTCTTTTATAGATATAGATATCATACAGCTATTCACTGAAACATATATGTTTTTGTAAGTCAGAATATTCAATACTAAAAACAAAATTACTGTATACACAAATCAGGTCAAACGTTAAATACATTTTTATAGTAACCAAAACAAAATGCATTTTTCTCAATGTAATTTATTTAGGCTCCATGTCAAGAAATAGTTTATTGATCAATATGAAGCAACTGTTTCATGAAGAATTGTCTGTAGCTTCATTTAAATGGTTTCAACTAACAGCTGTATGAATGTTTTTATTATTTATTGCCTTCTCTGCACAAATGTAAACAATCTGCACAAATGTAAACAAAATAAACGTTGAATATTTAAGGTTTTCAGAATATTTCACCGAAACAAATATTATACTTAAACATAATATATAAGGTACCAAATAAAAACTCCCCTGGTTATTTTGGTGGTGGAACCACACTGATCGGTAAATGAATCACAGAGAAATTGGTGAACATACATAGAAAAAAAAACATCGCCACAAACAAATTGAGAACCTCCTCCTTTTGTTGGTAGTGGGGAAGTCGGTTAAAAATACTTAAGAACAAAAATAATAGTAGAGAATGAATTCACGTTAAAACATAACAAACACATCATTTCTAAAGGACAAGAGCGCGCAAACAGTTGTTCAATATCTTCAGTTTTTTGATGCGAATATTTAAATACTGAAGAAAAAAAGAAAGTGAAAGAAACTCTTCAATATTAATACATACATAAAATAAGCTGGATATTTTGGGGGCAAGATATTTCATTTACAAGTTGTTATTTGCAAACCAATTTACATTAAGAGTTAATGAATATATTGTACAAGTTAATTTGTTGGCCTATCTTTCATTGTGTAGTCAAATGTGCTATGTTTAATATGTTCAGTGAGCTTAGGTGACTTGGCCTATTTTGTAGACTGAAAGCGTTGTACAATCTTGTCCACATGAGTGATATTGATACAACATGCTGTAGATTCTTCCTAGAAACATTCATACATAGTCCTGTTGCAAGAACACTCGCGCTTTACAAGAATGAATTTTTCTTTGAATGGGATACATCTCACTAAGCTCAAGAAGATGTCATACTCTCTATATAATAAATATTGTGAACATTATATGCAAAAACTATCTAGGCCTTTAATAAAATATTGTGTATAATAAACGTTATATATGCTTATTTGATTGTCTGAACCGTTTGAATGTTGTAGATACACTCTCAGTTTCGATATAAAGTAGCTCAGTGGTAGTGTATCTTGAACTGATAAGTCATATATTGTTGGCTTGACATACCACCCTACAATCCCCCCCACCCTATATTGTTTGTTGCGCCTACAATCAAAAGGTTGTTGGACGGATCCTGAAAAAGGTTTGTAACTTGTTGACGGTTTGAATCTGGACCAAGCTGTTCCTGATCATTGGGCTTTCAATAATTTGATCGTTATAACAACTAGCTGTTACCCACGGGCTTCACCCCGTTTGCCTTCATAAGTATTAATACAACTATTGATTGGTTAAGTTAAGCTGAAATAAACAAAGCAGAATACAGTAATACAAACAAACAATCACACCTTGAAAGAATAACATACAAATAAGTACAGCTAAGGTATTTTTAACATTATGTATATGGAACGATCCCTTTAGAAAGGAATTACGACCTTAAAGGGCAATTTATGAAATTCACACAAGTGAAATAATAACCATGACGAAAATTTTAAGGTATATGGTTTATGGGGGTGTGAATTGTAATTTCCTCAAAAGTTCATGGGTACTTAGGGATTTATTTTATGGATGATAATATCATTATTGGTCAAACAGTACTCCACAGAGTTTATGTATACCATCGTACCAACAGATCTATGTGACAAACAAAATTGAAATTAAAGAAATAATTTAGTGATAAACATATTTTTTTTAGTTTTTAATATATGATTTATGTGTGAAATGTTGTTTCTTAGCCATCTACGGGGTTGATTATATCATATCAGACTTTGAAAGGTTATTGATGGAAGTGTACACTGTATTGATCATCAGAAAACACAAGTCTGATAAAGAGAATGATATTTTACTAGATTCTAAAAGGATTGAAGGATTAAAATAACTAATGTTGTATTAAAAATAGTTGTAACTCCACACTGAGCGTGGAGGAATTCTATATTTAGAGGAACAGGTCACATTTAATAGACTTATACAATCCATAGCACTCCCTATATGTCAAAACATTCAACGTCTCATTGTAAACGGTCAATTCTCGCCCAAAATCGACTTCCAAATCGCACCACAATCGTCGACATTGTTCCACAGAATTCAGTTATTCCGGAAACCACCCCAATTCACACGCTACGGGAAACGTTTAAACAAATTTGACATAATACGCAGCGCGGTCGTCGACACAATCGAGGAGTGCACAGTACGTACTGTCAAATGACCACGCCTTCAGCTAAATTGAGGCCTCGGTGTCGCTAATAGCAGTGCATTCCCACACGCTGCACGGGGCCATTGTAGTCAACTGCCCTCTACTGCACCACCACAGTACAGTAGTGGAGAAGAGTTGCTTTGTCTACGAGTCTCTGGGGTTGTATGATGTGTAGAGTTATTTGAGGAACACAGCAGTACAAATATATATTTATACGTTTGAAGATAATTTTTGAAAATTGAAAATAGGGACTTCAAAGTGATATTTTTATCAAATTAGTCGTTGTACGGTATTATATTACTTACGGTGGTTCACAAACACCACAGTACAATACATATCTTGATATTTAAAGTTGCATTGTAGGTTATTCGGTCCTGAGAAATGTCAGTAGTCTTTTGACGGTTTAAAGCTGGACCTAGCTGTCCTTCACCTCTGGGCTTTTGATCAATCATGGCCGAAAACAGCTAATGTATTAGCATAGATTAAACCTATTGTTTTGATAAGACTATGATATAAGTCATTAAAGACACTAATTAAATCATCCGTTAGATCATATGTCTCCACTCTACTCTAGGAACATCACTGTCTTAGTAGAGTCAATAAGATTTCGTTTGATCACAAATAAAACTTACAAAATTGTGATACTACATTACAATTTTACTCAATTTACAGATTTTTTAGTTAAGTCAAATTTACCAATAAACTGTAATTTCAACAATGTCGTGCGTTATAAATTAATTTAAAGAAAATTTAAATACTCCAGACAATGGACAAGGCAAACTAAGCAAATTTAGTTTCTTTGTTTTTTTCCAAACCACAATAAAAAATATTTACTTTATATAAAAGTAAATCTTAAATAAAAAATACTAAAGCTGTAAATCTCAATAATTTCTGCGGAGCGTGTTCAACTAGTCTAATAATTCAAACAAACAACTAATAAAATTATACATACCACGTAAGAACATATAAACGTTCTATACTAAATATTAATTAAGTGTATACGAAATTATTGTTATTTAAGAAATGTAGCAATCGTAGTTTCAAAAACGTGTGACTAATGTAATAGAGCAAAAATCCTACTTATAAAAATCCTAAATACATATGATATACGATAGACATGGTTTAACAAATTATATATTTGTACAATGAACAATGTATTGATAAACAGGGTTATGATACAGATAATACCTACATAGTTACTGAACATGCTTACCAATAGTTAACAGATTAGCTAGTGAATTGGTTTGTAGCTTTGATATTGTTAGCACTGTATGGAGACAGAGCAGCCTCATAAATAATATTAATGATTATATATTTCATAATACTACATAGGCCTTAGATTCACTAATCATTATAAATTAAAATTCAAAATTAAGTTTGTTGGCTTTGGATACTGTAAGCAGTTCTTGACTTGTTGTGAAATCAAATTTTTCCTTCCTAATTTAAGGAAAAACATTACCGTGCATGTTTTACTCTGGGTTATAAAATATAGTTAACTACCTTAATCTTCTAATATATAAAATTCTCGTGTGTTTGTCTGCAAACTCCTCCGGAACGACTTCACTGATCGTTATGAAATTTGGTGTGTAAATTCTGTAGGTATGCGAATCGGACGTAAACTATTTCCCGTTTCGAAATTCTTAAAAGGGCTCCGCCCCAGTGGCTCTGGAGTTTCCCATGTTAACCTTATGAGAAATGGAATTAATGAATCTTAACAGCTGTTTCAATTAAACAAGTTGGTTCTGTTCTATGATGTTCAATAGCATTAAAGTTACAAGGATTACCAACAGGGTGCAGCACTATTATTTCTTTTACATTTATGACAACAGCTAATTTGCAACCAAAAGGTGAGTGAGCGTAGCGAACGAGCTCCAACCCAAAGGTGAGTGAGCGTAGCGAACGAGCTCCAACCCAAAGGTGAGTGAGCGTAGCGAACGAACTTCAACCTGGAGGCGAGTTGGCGTAGCGAACGAGCTAACCTGAAGGCAAGTGAGCGCAGCGAACGAGCTCCAACCTAAAGGTGAGTGAGCGTAGCGAACGAGCTCCAACCCAAAGGTGAGTGAGCGTAGCGAACGAACTTCAACCAGGACGTGATTGAGCGATGCGAACGAGATCATCTTGAAAATTAAACGTAACGGTACTTTCTTTCCATCGGTCTGTCTTAGGGGAAACCTATAACTTAGGCGATACGAAGTTCGCCGGGTCAGCTAGTAGTATAATAATATTTTACAAGCAACTGCTCAGACATTTCTATTTGCTTCGTTGAAATAGTTTTTATGGTGAATATAAGAAATAAATAGTTAACATCAAAACTACACCATACATTAAACCGCAGGTTCAACTAACCGGCTTTCAACTAATCCATTATAGATTTATCACCCTTATAAACCAGCTTAAAACAATTTTATAGTTAGCTCGGGACGGTTGTTGTAGCCTAGATGACGTTGTTTAGTATTTATTACCTGTTCTTTAACAAAATTAAAACTATTTCAACTGAATATTACGATCTGGGTGTAAGGTAAAGGAAAATATTTATTCGATATCAGTATACCAAAAGACCCGTTACACTGAGAAAACTTAAACACACTTTTATTTTGTGCTCAGCTAAGTAACAAGGGTAATAGTTGTTTAAGAGAGCTTGTTTAATTAACGATATACCCATTTCAGGTATTTGTAGACAATATACTATTCGACATAGGAATCATTAGACTACTCCTTCAAAGTACCAATTCTATTCATCAAACTTCTCTACAAATGTTCCCACTTTTTATCTCGTGGTTTTTGTCGGAATTTAGAAGGATTACACCCAAGTCTTAGGTTATACGGGTGATTGCCTGTCTTTGTATCGATGAGCTGTTAGTCGAGCGGACAACCGGATTATCGCAACCATTATACGACTGATTTCATCCGATGAATCGTTAAATACCGTATTAATGTCTGTAATTCCCTTTGCACTAACATGATAGGTTCTGATTGATCAGTCACCTTAAACCCCTAATTCCATTACGTGATAAAGGGTTCAAAGAATCAACAAGTTTCAAAGACTTCGGCGTGCCAGAGGTTGTTCAGGGAATAGCAATTGTGTAAGAATTAGCCACAATAGTATTATCATAATAATTCATTCTATTTATTGCTTCTTATCACAGTTACTATCCTAATTTCTCTGCTCTTTGGATAATATTAGATACCCCCTGTTAACAGCTGGAGAAATCTGAAATTTTCACTGTTTCATGAAAACGCAGGTATAGTTCGGCCGCTTAGAAAACGACCTGCGCGCTAATGCTAAACCAATGCTGGAGGAGGTCGTTTTCTAAGCGGCCGACCTATAGTAATAATTTTCCCTTAGTACATCTCTTAGTTTTAATTGTGATTGTGTACATTTTTACATTACTTTGTATATTGACATGAAAGCGAGCCCTATACAAATAAGATGTCATTTCTATAGCCTAGCTTAGCTTTCAATTTGTCTATCTTTCGATTATTGTTGGTACCTTTTTTATGTAGGTACTACATTAGTTTATTTATTGGAATGAAAACGAGCCCTTAAAATAAGATGAAATTTCCATCACCTGGTTTCTTACTTTGTGTTTTGCATTATTTTTGCCATCCAAACAAATATGAAACCTTTTTAAAAATAAATAAATACATATGTAGGCTTTTTTATGTTTATCTATTTTAGTAGGTATTTTTGAGCTAATTTAGTAGGCATTTCGGAGGGTAATATAGAATAAGAAATTTTCCTGAGAATTTATTGTCAATTGGAACTAAAAGGACCCATCAAGGAGGGCCCACAGTAGACATCTTCAAATTTTGTTGATATAATACATATTTTTAAGGGTATTAGTATTATTTCTCATGTGAGCTTGTTGGTTTTCCAAACTCTGAATTCATTTAAGATACACTTATTTACATGCCAAGAAAACATCTCGACGTATTTAAATAATATCTAGTTGAACAACCATTTTACTTTGTTATGCGTCTTTAAAGAAAATAAAATGCGTTTTAATAATGTTAAACAGTATTCTTGTTTATGGTTGGTTTGTACATTATATAAAAAAATAATAAAATTTGATGAAGAACCATTTGTTAAATTAAAGAACAAATTGAACAAATAGGGGGGTTTTGATAATTTATCTCCCCTTTTGAACTTTTAAGACCAATTTTCGTGATTAGGTTATAAAATACATAATATTATCTAGTTGATAGTGTTTTTTTTAGTGCAGTTACATTTTGGAAACACAGAAAAAATGTGCTAAGTGTATTTATTTCTTGATTATGACTATTTTGCCTATTTGTAACAAAAACAGACTTACAGGTTATTACGCGTTATTAATCGGGAACAAAATGAAAACTTCTAAGCTACACAAATTTATCATATAAAATAAGGGTATGCTAAAGAATGGCATAGTAAAAATGCCATTTTAAAATTATAAATTAACTGTTGTATTATCATGTATCAGGTATAAAAACTTCTAAGCTACACAAATTTGTCATATAAAATAAGGGCATGCTAAAGAATGGCATAGTAAAAATGCCATTTTAAAATTATAAATCAACTGATGTATTATCATGTATCAGGTATCATGTACTGTAATCTTAATTAAATTTGTAACCCAAGCGTTGTTTGTTAAATGTCATATGACACATTATCTATACTATTATATAAAAATGTAATGGTGTCCTTCTGTATGTGTATTACTAATAGGTGCAAAAACTACTGAACTAACTGGGCTTAAATTTTACAAAAATATAGTTACCATACCAAGGACCATTATAGGACTATTCACATTTCGATACTGACCGTAGGCTTTGCCCCTTTGGTTTTAAAAGTTCTTAGGTGAACATTTTAAAAGTAAATATTGATTGGTCTCCATGGCTGTGATGAGAACACTAACAATGTTTGTTTACATTTGCTTTGACATTTAAATATAAACAAGAAGAACTGCTAAACTGCATATTTCACAATTTCAGACAGCTGATACAAAGAAATAATATTTTCCATAGATATGAGGTAGGTTTATTTTGATCTAACATTTTATCATGGATTATTTATTCTAAAACTATGTCAATGAATATAGAAAAGAATTTTATAACCGTTGCTGTATCAACTCCGGCTCTGCTTTGGATTTTTTAAAGCGTCTTAAGTTAATAATCTTAAGTTAAAATAATGTTATTGATATGTTTTCATGGAAACAGTATGAAAATTACAATGTATAGATGTTTTGTATGAATTTGGAGGCTACTTTAAATAAATTCAAACTGCTTCACATGTGTTAGATTAACTATAACTTGAACATCACATTGTTTTTTATATGTATATTTAGGTAAATTAAGTTATTGTGTTTTGCTAAACCTATGCTTAAATTAAACTAAAGAATACCATCAATAACTAAATTGTCTTTGATTTTTGTTTTCTAAAATCTATTGTATATGTGCGGTAATAAAAAATACTCTTATTTTATCTTAACATAGCTTTCAGTTCAAATTTTACTTTATTTGATAAATTTATTGTTTGTGTTTTGCCACACCACTGATTAAATTAAACTAAGGAAAATATCATAAAACTAAGCAGTACACAGTGTTCTTTTGTTTCTAAAATCAATGAAATATCTGTTACTATGTTTTCCTAATGGTAAGTGTGAAAATGTAAAGGCAATGGACGATGGAACTGATTAAAAGAACTGGTTTGTATATTAAGTTGTTTGTTGATATTTTTGTATAGTAGAATCAGAGATGCAATGAAACATATTCTGTATTTGCTATTACATTTTTTAGTCCTTGATGATTTGATAATCATATTAGTTTTGTCTGCTGTCTTTAATGCTAAATTATTTGTTTGAATTTTTTTATAGTACCTATGGATATAGTTTCTTTAATATTTCAAAAGACTGTATTGATAAGGCACAGCAATATTTCTAAAGTTTATAACAGCTGACTTAGTTTTGCCAATGATTTATTGTGAGTGAAAAAACTGAAGATGAAAGGATTTGTTAATTAATATAAATAAGAGTTTAATATAAAGATATTTAAATTTAATAATTAGTATTTTTGAAACTTCAAAATTGAAATTTAAAATGTCAATAATAAATTAAAAGATTTGTAACTAAGGGGGATGAAAGTAAATCTGGTAAATCATGTTCAAGTTTTACTCGAAGATTTGCTCAGTTTTTCTCATATCAACCTCCACATGATTTAAAATTAATCAAAACAAAAATGGTGGTATCCACTACTTACCAGATTTAAAAATCATAACTTAAACGTTTCTATTAAGGCTATAAAAGTTGAATTTTGTTTCTAAAAGCGTTGGCGGATCTGTAACTATTATATGCAAGAGATAATGATTAAAATGTTTCTATTTTGTGTCCTCTTCCCGTTGCAAAGCACGGGTACAACAGCTAGTAATAACTAAATAACGTAACCAAAAGTTGTTCGCTATATGCGGGATTTGAACCCAAACTATTAGGACCGAAGGCTCGTGCTCTTTTCACTACAACACTCCCCCCGTCAACTAACTTGATGCAGAGTCAAATCGACCAGTAGTCGGAGCTACGACCCCGAGGAAGTAGTTTTTTATTTATTGTTCTCTTCTCCAATGGTTGTCTAATGCCGCGTGAAGTGGCGAGACCCCCGACAGTGTCTCTCAATCACAATCAATAATTGCGTACATCTTGTGAGTGATCAAACATAAACGCTGACCGTCCACTGCGAGCACAGCAATACATCGCACTACAATACAATACAACGCACTACAATACAATACAACGCAATACATTACAATGAAGGGCCGTTGAGCCAATTATGATCGTGTCACATGTTCGTTTACATAGATCCGCCCATGTAGCCGTCCGGTTGGGATATTTCGTGATTTCAACTGACCTTTTTGTAGATTAAAGCTACGTAACAACTTGTTGAGCGGAGCGAGCGAAGCGAGCGAAGCTCTTATACGTCGACTTTTATGCATTTCGTAATACGCAAACTCCTCCTAGACGGCTGAATCAATCGTTTTCAAATTTTGGATGGTGATAAAGACCATATCGGTGAGTGCCAACATCTATATGGCGTTAAAAATAACTCTCAGGAATCCGCCCCACTGGGTCTCAAAGTTTCAATGTAATCCATATTGAAGCAGTATTTGACACATAAACAAAGACATATGGTCAGCTGTTGACTTTTGAATGCAGTAGATTAAGAAATAGCTGATAGCATTATTCCACAGATATAAGAACAGAAACGGTATGAATCATAAATATAATCAAATGACGACACTAGCTTGAGGTCCGTGACGTAGGAAGTGCTAAAGGAAGTACTAAATGTGAGCAGTCTGGAGTGTGGAAACTGTTTATGACGATTAGATTTAGGTATCTGCATTCCAAAAACTATAAGGGAAGGGAGGAAAACGGGTACGCGACGTAGGAAGTGATGAAGGAAGTAGTCAAGGCGAGCTGTCCGGAGTGTGGGATCTGCTTATGACCATTATATTAAGGTATTTGCAATCCTATGATGCTATGGGAAGGGAGGGAAACAGGTCCGTGGCGTAAGAAGTGACAAAGAAAGTAGTAAAGGCGAGCAGTCCGGAGTTTGGGAACTGTTTATGACGATTAGATTAAGGTATCTGCAATCATAAAATGCTATGGGAAGGGAGGTAAACAGGTCCGTGACGTAAGAAGTGGTGAAGGAAGTAGTAAAGACGAGCAGTCCGGAGTGTGGGAACTGTTTATGACGATTAGATTAAGGTATCTGCAATCATAAAATGCTATGGGAAGGGAGGATAACGGGTCCGCGACGTAGGAAGTGATGAAGGAAGTAGTCAAGGCGAGCTGTCCGGAGTGTGGGAACTGTTTATAACTATTAGATTAAGGTATCTGCAATCATAAAATGCTATGGAAAGGGAGGGAAACAGGTCCGTGGCGTAAGAAGTGACAAAGAAAGTAGTAAAGGCGAGCAGTCCGGAGTGTGGGAACTGTTTATGACTATTAGATTAAGGTATTTTTGCAATCCTATGATGCTATGGGAAGGGAGGGAAACAGGTCCGCGACGTAGGAAGTGGTGAAGGAAGTAGTAAATGCGAGCAGTCCGGTGTGTGGGAACTGTTTATGACGATTAGAATAAGGTATCTGCAATCATAAAATGCTATGAGAAGGGAGGAAAACGGGTCCGCGACGTAGGAAGTGATGAAGGAAGTAGTCAAGGCGAGCTGTCTGGACTGTGGAAACTGTTTATGATAATTAGATTAAGGTATCTGCAATCATAAAATGCTATGGGAAGGGAGGATAACGGGTCCGCGACGTAGGAAGTGATGAAGGAAGTAGTCAAGGCGAGCTGTCCGGAGTGTGGGAACTGTTTATGACTATTAGATTAAGGTATCTGCAATCATAAAATGCTATGGAAAGGGAGGGAAACAGGTCCGTGACGTAAGAAGTGACAAAGAAAGTAGTAAAGGCGAGCAGTCCGGAGTTTGGGAACTGTTTATGACGATTAGATTAAGGTATCTGCAATCATAAAATGCTATGGGAAGAGGGGTAAACAGGTCCGTGACGTAAGAAGTGGTGAAGGAAGTAGTAAATGCGAGCAGTCCGGAGTGTGGGAACTGTTTATGACTATTAGATTAAGGTATTTGCAATCCTATGATGCTATGGGAAGGGAGGGAAACAGGTCCGCGACGTAGGAAGTGGTGAAGGAAGTAGTAAATGCGAGCAGTCCGGAGTGTGGGAACTGTTTATGACGATTAGAATAAGGTATCTGCAATCATAAAATGCTATGAGAAGGGAGGAAAACGGGTCCGCGACGTAGGAAGTGATGCAGGAAGTAGTCAAGGCGAGCTGTCCGGACTGTGGAAACTGTTTATGGCAATTAGATTAAGGTATCATAAAATGCTATGGGAAGGGAGGATAACGGGTCCGCGACGTAGGAAGTGATGAAGAAAGTAGTCAAGGCGAGCTGTCCGGAGTGTGGGAACTGTTTATGACGATTAGATTAAGGTATCTGCAATCATAAAATGCTATGGAAAGGGAGGGAAACAGGTCCGTGGCGTAAGAAGTGACAAAGAAAGTAGTAAAGGCGAGCAGTCCGGAGTTTGGGAACCGTTTATGACGATTAGATTAAGGTATCTGCAATCATAAAATGCTATGAGAAGGGAGGAAAACGGGTCCGCGACGTAGGAAGTGATGAAGGAAGTAGTCAAGGCGAGCAGTCCGGAGTTTGTTAACCGTTTATGACGATTAGATTAAGGTATCTGCAATCATAAAATGCTATGAGAAGGGAGGAAAACGGGTCCGCGACGTAGGAAGTGATGAAGGAAGTAGTCAAGGCGAGCTGTCCGGAGTGTGGAAACTGTTTATGACAAATAGATTAAGGTATCTGCAATCATAAAATGCTGTGGGAAGGGAGGAAAACAGGTACACGACGTAGGAAGTGGTGAAGGAAGTAGTCAAGGCAAGCTGTCCGGAGTGTGGGAACTGTTTATGACGATTAGATCAAGGTATCTGCAATCCTAAAATGCTATGGGAAGGGAGGTAAACAGGTCCATGACGTAGGAAGTGGTGAAGAATGTAGTAAATGCGAGCAGTCTGGAGTGTGGGAACTGTTCATGACGATTAGATTAAGATATCAACAAACATAAAATGATATGGGAAGGGAGGAAAACGGGTCCGCGACGTAGGAATGATGAAGGAAGTAGTCAAGGCAAGCTGTCTGGAGTGTGGGAACTGTTTATGACGATTAGATCAAGATATCTGCAATCCTTAAATGCTATGGGAAGGGAGGGAAACATGTCCGCGACGTAAGAAGAGGTGAAGGAAGTAGTAACGTGATCTGTCCGGAGAGTGGGATCTTTTTATGACGATTAGATTAAGGTATGTACAATCTTAAAATTCTATGGGAAGAGAGGGAAACATGTCCGCGACGTAAGAAGAGGTGAAGGAAGTAGTAAGGTGAGCAGTGTGGAGTGTGGGAACTGGAAACCGTTTGTAGCGGTTAGATTAATGTATCTGCAATGCTGAAATGCTATGAGAAGGGATGGAAGCATCCCCTCGACATAGAAAATGGTGAAAGAAGTAGTAAAGGCTAGCAGTGCGGATTGTGGGGAATGTTTGTGGCAATTAGATTAATGTATCTAAAATATAAAATTGCTATGGAAAGTGATGAAAACAGGTCCACGATGTAGGAAATGGCTTAGAAAGTAGTAAAGTATGAGCATAGTGTGAAAACCGTCTATGGCAGTTAGATTGATGTATCTTTAATCCAAAAATGCTATGAGAAGGGAAGGAAACAAGTCTATGACGTAGGAAATGGTGAAGGAAGTAGCAAGGCTTGTAGTGCAGATTGTAGGAACTGTCTTTGGCAATTACATTAATGTATCTGCAATCCTAAAATGCTATGGGAAGAGAGGGAAATAGGTCCACGACGTAGGGGTGGTGAAGGAAGTAGTAAAGGTGAGCGTGTTGGGTGTGGGAATGGATTAATTTATCTGCAATGCTAAAACACTATGGGAAGAGACTGTAGACTGTAGGTTAAAATGATTACGAAGCACGAATCGATTCATATTTCTATACATGCAATCGTTTATAATAGTAATTTACAACTGAGTTGACAACAGCTGATGTTTACTCCATAGAGGATAAAAACTATTTTTACTTCCTAAAGAGTAAAATTACTACTTTAGACCCGCAACGCATGCATTAAAAACTACTGGTATTACTGCAGGATGACCAAAACAATATAATATAAACCCTTGATGACTCCGCTCAATTTTGTGGATGCCTCTGCGAACGCCACCTAGTATACATACTTCCTTATGGATTGAGCCACAAAATGAAAGCTGGTCGGAAAGTATTAATGTTTTATTGTATACCGTTGTGTAATGTTTCTAGTTATTTACCCAACTTATAATGATTTGAACTGTATCAAATTCTATCTTTATACTCTTATCTAGATTTGAAAGAAACATTAAAGCAGAAATGTTATTATCTCATAAAGTAAAAGAAAATATTAATTATTTGCCATTGATCTTTATGATGATGACCACCTACCTATTACTTCATATCATATACTTACGTGACCTCGTAAAAAGAAAGTGTAGGTGCTTTTATTTGAGGTGGAGAACCTCTTCTATATTATTTACTAACAAAACATTTTTGTTGTTCCAAATATACACATTAGATACCAAACAAAACACAAGTAATGAGTGAAACGATAGCCGCCAAGGTTAATCAACCTAATTCGGCGAATTCAACATAGCCTACTTGATTCAATTTAATCAAAGAGGAAATGGTGGGCGGCATACCTGTAAAATATTGTTTAAATCACACGAGAAATGTCTGTACATTATCAAAACTTGACAAGCTGAAGTACATATAACTCAATCATACCTCATAGTGTGTATAGCTTACCTAGTTGATCATTACCTATTTCTAGGCTAAAAGAAACTTCCATAAATATCTAGCTACACTACTTTTTTTCTTGTAATAAAGTTATGTCAAACGTGGTCCAAGCCCATTAAATGTTTTGTGAATGTGCCGGGAATGAAATCCGTAAATAATTAACACAAACACTGTTCTATGTTACTTGTCGGTAAATAGTTGTAATAGTAGGAATAGTGGTGAAACTGTTTTAAATGAGTTTGTGGAAATAGTATAACGTTTCGAGTCCTGAAAATAGTTGTTTACCAGACGAGTGTGGCCGTCCCCGTGCGAGACGACGTAGAGTGCGGGATTACCATACTAACTTAACAATAATAAATCCTTATACATATCCTAAAGGACTAACAATCACTACTGTACTCATAATGTCATGTTTTTGTTTATAAACACACATTGTTAAATATAATCAGCTGATTGATGTCCGGTAAAAACTCATTACAGTACAGTAGTACGTAATGAAACCCCATTTGATTAAGCTGGCGGCAAAAAGCTGTTTTCTGGATTAAATCCTTGCGTGGGAAGTTTGTTAAAACATTGTAGGGTGGCGTAAAACTGTTTAAATGAGGGTTAACAGGCCTTAGGATTGCTATGTCTAACGGCTTCAAAAGTTTTAAATTCTGTAATCTCCGTTCTTGGCCAATACTTACAAAATAAACAAGGTGACGATTTCAAACTAACCAATTTGTATGGCAAATTCGTCAAAGATTGGAATAAAGAGGAATATATTGCTCAGCTTTTGTATAATGAATGTTATCCTAAATAAATGGTTTTTATTCATTAGAGAAACGGTAAAGTATAATATAAAAATATATTAAAAAATATAATGAAAAGTATAGTATAAAATATTTATCTACAAAAAAAAAAATTAAACCATACTCAATTTTGGGATTCGCTAAAGCATAATTTACGGCTCTGAGTTTCAAGTGTATTGCTTTAAAAACCATTCGATAATTTAAACACTGATTAATTATTTTAAAAATCTGAATCCTCGCTTGAAAGGCCTATACTTTTTAATTTTTAAAGTAGTAAACCTAACTTAAGGAGAACTCATAAAACACTATGTCATAGCATTATAACATAGCTAAAATTCCTTGGTGTTTGATGGTATTTTATGTCATAATTATTGCAAAACAGTCTCAAACAAGTCCCACGGTCTAAACCTTTAGTATCCATGGTTAGAATTAGTTGTTGGATTAAGTACAATAATCAAAGTTAACACAATTATACCCTCTAATTTGTTTGTTTACATTGTTAAAATACTGAACGATTTAACTACATAACAGCTTGTTAGGGCCAAAGTTAACTACATCACATTAGGCCAAATATAGTAAAGCATGTGGATGTGTATCGCGTTTTAACGTGTGAACAGTCTGTTAAGAAGCTATTAAATCGGGGTATTAATATGAATATTCTTTCAGCATAATCTTAATTTTGATAATATTCTACTTCTTATTTTTAAATTTAATATATGATTGCTATTTGTAAAATTTTGTTTGACTTATGTTCATTTCATGATTTATAAACTAATGTCAATCTATAATGATCTAACAATCAATGATCTATCAATAATGATTCAGATACAGAAACCCAAACTGGGGTCCAAGACACGCCAAATAATTTTAAAATACAGTACTATAAAATTCACTCAAACCTTAAAACTCATTTTTAATAGTTCGGATCAAGCAGGGTACGTGAGGTTTATAGTGGAGGGTGTCGCATCAAGAAGGTTAAAGAATGCTGCACTTTGATTGGCTCTTGCCTTGCTATTACATTGTACAGGGTTGGATTCGAAATAAACATTTGTATGTTCTATGTGCTATTGCTATGATAAAGATGGATAGTTGTTTGCACAAAAGTTACATCTAGGGAATTTGAATTTAATTTGATGCTACACATAAAGGGACCACACTTGGGAGATGCAACATCCACAAAAAATACATAAACCTTTACACGAATGTTTTAAAATACCGCTTTAAACTTGTTTAAAACATGTATGCTTATATTTTTAACATTTGAAAGACGTTAAAAAATAAAATAGCGATCGATTTCGACTAGTTAACTGGACATCTCCAGGCTTAATTGATGACTTAAATGAACAATTTACGTTGTTATTTATATAGCGTACGGTTATATATTTATTTCAGTTTGCGGTAAAAAGGAACAAAAATATCATGTAGCCTAATTATATTTTTAAAACGTTGATGTCGGGTGCAAGTGTCTACCTGAACCCCACTCTTTGTTTTGTGTTTTCTCGCCGAACGGAAGTGGTACACCATGTTCTATCGTTGGTAGGAAATGGTACATAAATGATACAAAAAATGGTACATAAATGTTACAAAATTACAGTGTGAATTGTATTTTAATTTGAGTAGCCAGATGGGACAACATGGCTTGTTCATCTGACCTACATACTGTAAACTCCCTATAATATACTGTATATCGAAATGTATTGGAAGACAGTTGATATAAAAATGTAGTAAAATTCTATAAGAATCTATTTACATCCTTACAATGTACAGTATAATTAATTCTCTTATTTAAAAATGTGCATCTCGTCCATTTAGCCAAAACTCGTTCCTTTTCACCCGCTTTACTCGACCTGTGTAGCACACACCTGTCTATGATGAAGACACTTGTCAAAGCGCTAATTCAATTAATCTCCTTGTACGGGGCTTATGGTCGCGGAGATATGGTTCTGCATGACCGGCGCTTTGAGCGTCTCTCAGGTGTGAACGCAACGCTCAGCGCTGAGCCGCTCCTGCTCACTCTGTGCCGCGGCTCAGTGACTCAGTTCAACCATGTTAACGTCCTACACACGCTCAAAGGAGAGACAAACAGAAATAGAATATCGGTATCTTTCCTCGATCGCAGCGACGAGTTTCGGAAAAGTCGGAGGTCAAAGAGTTTGTAAACAACTCGCCTCGAATCGTGATTGAATTCTGGACTTTTTAAAAAGATTTGAACTAGTGGAGCTAGGAGTTTGGGTTAGGTTGGTGTTTGAAAGGAAATATTGTAGGTACATGGTGAGGAAATGGGTACGTATCCATAAAAGGTACAGTACAATTCATAGTAAGCATTATAATTGCTAAGTTATAGGTTTTAACACAACATACCAACATTATGCGGTAACACCATATAACTTATGTCCTTGTAGTACCTATACTTAATACTAAGGATAATGTATCTGTAGTTAAAATTAGTTTGACTTTTTTCTTATTATTATTGTAACGTGTTTGTGATTAATCTTTTTATTAGATTTTTTTCAAGATGCCATTAAACTTTTTTTCTGTTTATTCTTGAAATAATGTGGGACTTGAAACTGTGCATGAAAATTAACCAAAGTAAGGGGTGAGTCTGTACTGTGGACTGACTGTAGTGATCAATTATAAGCGGCGTTCGGACGAACACTTATAATTGACATTTGTAATTTGCACTTATCACACTTAATAATTTATTAATTTAGCCCAGGGGATTTCAATTGGAATTTTAAACTAGACAGTGATAGC
The DNA here is from genome assembly GCF_028750875.1 of Macrosteles quadrilineatus. Taxonomy (NCBI): domain Eukaryota; kingdom Metazoa; phylum Arthropoda; class Insecta; order Hemiptera; family Cicadellidae; genus Macrosteles; species Macrosteles quadrilineatus. The sequence goes on from NW_026542595.1 coordinate 71,934,251, forward strand.
TTTAGATAAACGCCCATAATAGTCCCGTCAGCAGGTAGTTTTAGATGGAAAAAGGTCGGAAGTTAATGAAACTTGGGGATGTTGTTCAGGGATGTTAAATCAACATTTTCCCAAGTTTTGGACCTCGAGGACCCTGTAGAAAAAAGATGGTGTCGGAAAAACTTCAAAATTTTGGACACTTTTTTGTTTTTTTCTCAATAACTTTTTTCCCTTACTTCCTACCGAAAAAGCATACATTGCACTTTTGTAGAGCGTTAAATTGCCTACAATTCTACAGTTCAAACATGTTTGTACGATAATTTGTTACCGAGCAATAGTATTTTTATTTTAATATATTTTTTAAAATACACCAAAATATGCAAAAAGGCAGATTTTCTACTTATTTTTTCTGTTGCACGCAAATTATTACGAAATATTTTAGTAATTATCGTTCCAGGATATAAGCACCATATCCGGATACTCCCATACCTCACCCACCCCGCACTCAGCTGATCAAGGTGGCTTTCTACACCCTGGTTTCACACTACCACTATATTACATTATCTTCTATGTATATAGGATATTTCACAATTACAATTGATTAATATGTTGTTAAACACTAGGCATATCATCAAAACATCCATCAGTCTTCAAGGTTTCTTTTCTCTCTTCACTAATCTTTGCTCACTAATTAGTAATTTTGCCTTATATACTCTGTCGTGTTGCCGCCTGTGTTGCTTACAGTTATATATATTGGTTTTAGTCTCGTTTGGTTGGTATAGTCTACCAGATATGCTCCTCACGCGGGCTATGAAGAGCTATGGAGGACTCACTCGTGGACGCGGAGTAAGCGATTTTGTGCTTTTATTTATTTATTTCTAGATGTACATTAGGCACGCTGTGTCTTCAAAGCATTTGTGAGCAAGTAGAATTGTTTGCTGATTTTCGCTCAGAGACATCATCTGAACAACATTTAGACATGAGACCAACACATGTAGTGAGAGACAACATGGCCATTGATAAACTGCTCGCATGGTTCACTGAACATCCCCAATTCCCAGGAGATAGTTTCATTGAGCACAGGAATCATTGGTCATGTTGACGTTAACTGCCACTTCGCACAAGAGATAAGCATATAATGCATAAAGAAAATAATGGATGAAAATTTTGAAGAATTGAAACTCAAACGGATGGACAAGGTGGTGATTCTCACTTCTGTTTCATGCTCGTTGAAAATTTCTGGTAAAAAACTCACTGTATATCCTCTCACTCTTTTCCAGTGTATCTGCGTTACAATAATATTTGAGTAGTATATAAATAAGATCTTTAAGTTTGAACTCGCCCCCTTACATACCCATATCAATCTTTATCGAGGAAGGAATGTGCAAGGGAACAAAGTCTGTAATGTACTCACTCTTCACTCCTATAGAGCAAGTAAACCTTGTCAACAGGAAATATAACGTAATTAGAGGTTACATAAAGTGGTGTGGAACAAAACTCCTACAAGCATATGAGGACGCCGACGTGATGATCGTCAACACCACCATGTCCAAGGCTAGCGAATATATATATAGAACACACTTATTCTCTTGACAGCATTAGGAACTACATAATACAAATAACGTATATCTTCATAAAAAGTGGAAGAGGCACAAATCCCAGTGTCCTCTACTCTCCAAGTTTCTGCTCCTTTCCTCCACACAGCAGGTGGTTTCGATAACACCTCAGCTGCGAAGAGTAACTAATATCAATACCAACAAGATCTGAATGTAGTTGGTTTTCATCGGGGAGCAAAACGAAATTAGCATTTGAGAATTGGGGTTGGGTTTGGAGGGGACGATGAAACTGCCCCGATATTTTAGGTAAGTTTTAAATGACGAAACTGCCCCGCTCATTACAGAGCATCAAGAAGGGTCACCTCGCCATACAGAAATTGCCCCGAGCGCCCGGCCAGGTAACCGCTACGGGTCTGGGGAAAAGGGAATTGCTGTTGTCCCGGCGTTATGTCAGTGACTGCAGTCTTCTAATAACTACCACCAATATCAGGAATTAACCTACTAGTTTATTTTAGGTTAGGTATTGGTACAGAAACAAAAAAGAGGGAATTATTGTTGTCCCTGCGTTCTATCAGTGACTGCATTCTTTAATAATTACCACAAATATAAGGAATTCTATCTTTTTTTAAGGTTAGGTTAGGTTAGTTTAGGTTGGGTTAGGTTAGGTTAGATTAGGTTAGGTAAGGTTAGGTTGGGTTATGTTATGTTAGGTTAGGTTAGTTTAGGTTAGGTTGGGTTAGGTATTGGTACATAAACAATTGGCTTGGTAGGAAAAACAGTCGACGGCAGTTAACTGCAGAAGAACTTAGAAGACTGCAGCCACTGACAGGACACAGGGACAAAAATAATTCCCTTTTATCCCCATTCCTATAGCCGTGTGCTCGGGGCAGTTTCAGCATTTCTAGTCTTGCGAGGCGACCCTTGCTAATCCTTTTTAATGAGCGGGGCAGTTTCATCGTTTCAAAAGTACCCAAAACGTCGGGGCAGTTTCACTACGCCCGGTTTGGAAAAGGTAGGTAGTATGGTGGGGGGAGTGGAGGGAGGGTGTATCTAAATATGGTGCTTATAACTTGGAACCATAATTACTACAAAATTTAGTGATAATTTGCGTGCAACAGAAAAAATATGTAGGGAATCTGCTTTTTTGCATATTTTGGTGATTTTTAAAAAAATACATTAAAATAAAAATACTATTGCTCGGTAACAAATGATTGTACAAAAATGTTTGAACTGTAGAATTGTAGGAAATTTAACGCTCTACAAAAGTGTAACGTATGCTTTTTCGGTAGGAAGTAAGGGGAAAAAGTTATTGAGAAAAAAAAAAGTGTCCAAAATTTTGAAGTTTTTCCGCCACCATCTTTTTTCCACAGGGTCCTCGAGGTCCAAAACTTGGGAAAATGTTGATTTAACATCCCTGAACAACATCCCGAAGTTTCATTAACTTCCGACCTTTTTCCATCTAACGCCTGTTTTTTCTACCTGCCGACTGGACTATAAAGTATACTGTCCGATTACCTTGAGATTTGATTAGTATAATAAGTGCATAATGACAAAAAAGAGTTATAGACTAAGGAGAGTTATGAGTTTATTATAGACGGTATGATAAATAAATATACATCATTGGCAATTAATTTCTCAAGATGACCCTTTACCGAAGAAATCGATGTTTTAACACACAGTTAGAGCGGAAAATTTCTTGGTACACCCATCTAAGAAATTCCAATGATCCAAAATGACAATTGATAATGGACTAGTGTGAATAAATGACATTACTTGTCTTCCTGTCTAAAGCCTATTGAATTAGTTATCTTAATCCCGTAGACTTCTCCAGAGGCATCCACTGGTTCTCTCCCTCACTCACTTGGTACCTACCCAGGCCTTGCCTTGCATTTTCACCTCTTCCATCAGTGTGTATAAAGTTCTACATGCGTTTCTCGATCTTCCAAAATGCTTGATGACTTAAGAGATAGAAAAGCGCCTGACAATGGAAATTTTCCTAAGTAGTGGTATTGTAATGTGTTTGTGTTTCTATTGTTCATTTCATATACCTTTTGTTCATTAATTTCAATTAGCTATATTTTATTTTCATATTTTTTTGTTCTCAATAAGTATTTTAATTTCATACAATGTGGAATTCGTGTTTTCTATTCATACTATAAAACAATTCATGGCAAAACATTTAAAACCATATAACTAATGGGAATTGTATTTCTCTCTCTCATTCACTTACCCTCACTGTCACACACACACGTACACACACACGCACACCACTCTACTGTAGTGAGCTCCCTACAGAGAGTGATTGACAACATGCACTCATTCTGATGGTAATTCGTCCGCGGGGAGTCTGGCTTTTATATCGCACAACTACCAAGATTAGCAGATTAAGATAGTCCTTTTCTGATTCGGATTAATTTCGCCATTGTTTGCTCATAATTAAACCGTCCCAAACTTCAAATTCTTAAATCTTTGTCTTGGCAGCAGTTTGCTGTCCAATTTTTACGAATAATATACGAATCGATAAGTATCAAGATGTAGATTTTTAAAAATATATAAGAACTGATTAAAATTTTAAATACAGTAAATTAGCGTTAACATCAAATTCTGTTAGATTCTTATAATTATTTGTATTTTAAGTCTTTAAGTATTCCCAATACTACCCATTACTACCGTCATATGCATTCTGGACCTAGTCACGAGATGGATTAGGTTTGATTAGATGTGTTCGACACCATCATCAAGATAAGTGTTAAATGAACGAGGTCAGTAGCTGTGTTACTGACTAAATTGACTGGTACTTAAGCCGGGGCTACTTAAAGCCCTAAGATCTAGAAGAAGAACATCTCCTGTTTCAATCCATCAAGGATCAGACCACTCACATATCCGGCTCTCTTAAGATATTCTACAAAAATTCTTTACCCATTCATCCCAACAAATAATTAGATGTTTGACTTGGAGAGTAGCTATTCAAGAATGTATGAACAACATTTATGTTTTTGTATAGAAAAGATACGTGTTCAGACTTACTAACTGTTGCACGTCTAAAGGGCAGTACATCTATTACACATTACCAGTGTTGGGAAGTAGCGCGCTACAAGTAGCGACGCTACAGTAGCGCACTACTTTTTTTGTAGCGTTAGCTGTAGCTACGCTACTTTTAAGATTTTGTAGCTTTAGCTGTAGCTAGCTACATTTTTAAAGTAGTTGTAGCGGAATTTTAGCTACTTTTCTCGCTACAATAACATTGTTTGAGATAGTGATTTTTATCATAACCTCAACCTTACGTGAAACAACCTCTTTCTCAAACTGAGATTTTCAAAAAAAAATTGGGCCTACTTTCTTGGCTTCACACAGCTGGTTGCAGCCGTTTCATTCCCTATTACAACGTTGTGTGGACATGGAGGCCATTAAATGAGTGTTATACACATTTTTGGCTCTCATTTCCTTAATTTACTACTCTATGATTACTGTCAGATAAATAAAATCGCTAGATGCAGACGACGTTTAAACGTTACCGGTGACAAGAGAAGCTATAGAATGCTTGCAAGTGATAGACAGGGAAATTAGTAATAAATTTAGTTTCTTTATTATATCGTTAGTGTTTCAACTTGGGTTTTAATGGAAACCAACCCTAAACCTTAAAATAATGTAAAGCTGGTCTATCAACATTTGCTTCAGCTATTGATTGTGGTTCATCATCACAAGCACTTCCTTGGTTAGATTACGAAGATTTTTCAAAGGTTTACTAAATTAACTAAGAGGAAATTACCTGATGAGATTTAAGATGACATGATAATTGTGACGAAAAAATCTCCATATAACATGAAACTTACATTGAAAAAACAGCTCTTGTATAGGACTATTCCTAGGCTATACTATGGTTTAAGACGAATACCAAGTTCAATTATTAGGAATATATCTGTTTAGTCCTTGCAAGAACAAGCCTACTATAGCCAACTTGATACATAGCCAAGGCCTACATGTTATTTTTACTTTACAAATTTCATGTTTAAATTAAAAGCCGATTTCAGGATAAGTTGCTGAATGCTGTTTTCTGTACCAACTAGGTTGAAGCACAATTTGCCCTATGCATAATGACAATAAAGGACGATTTCTTGACTTGGCATTGAAAAGTGTTATTCATAGAACAAGTAACTTATCACTATGGTTAAAAGTTATAGCAATGTCGTTTTTGACATTAAAAGTAAAGAAATGCAATAAACTCCAATTTCAGTAGGCTAGGCTCTGTAACACAATAAAGTATTTTTAAATAATCGTTTTACACTTAATTGGTCTTAATTGTTAATATAAGACATCTATAAATGAATCTATATTAAAGAAATAATAAAATGAGCTTTTAAAATATTGTTTGGTTGTGGTTGTATGTCCTTTGAACTTAATGAAATTTACATATAAGATGCTTAAAAATAATGCAATATTTAAAAATAAGTACTAAATATGATATGGGACACCCAACTATTTGGTTCTGTTGTTGTAATGTTAGGTTTATTATGCCAACAAATTAAATACAATCTAGGAATAATTTGTTTTCCAAGTAATGTTAGATACAATACTGACATTTTTGTTTAAATGTTTGTTCAATAAAAAATGTAGTTGCAATTAATTTTACATTCACCTAATGTGCGTGGAATAAAAAGTAACGTCTTTGGAAAAGTAGCTAAAATTGTAGCTGTAGCTACATTTCATTGTAGCTGTAGTTGTAGCTAGCTACTTTTTCGGAACTGTAGCTGTAGCTGTAGCTAAGCTACTTTTTTGGAAATGTAGCAGTAGTTGTAGCTAGCTACATTTTAAAAGTAGCTTCCCCAACACTGCACATTACACCAAATCAAACTCTAACTAATTAAACGGTTTAGCTTTTAGGAATCGTTTAGGTGAAGTGTATTTTTTTTATTTCTTCGTTACATGGTAAAATTTAGGTCTACAGACTTATGTTAGTAGGCAACAGTGAAAAATGTCCATACTAATGTGAGTCAGTGAGTTAGAGCACACCAAATCAACCTCTAGCTAATTATGTTGCTGAGCTTGAAGAGCTTTTCTTCAAGGTTGTTTTTCCAGAAAACTTCTTGTTTTGCTCGTGAAGAGTTGCGAGTTCAGCATGGTTTAATAATATCGAGAACGCTTAACATATTTTACACATCACTACCACAAATCAAACATCAAATACAGGGTTGAAGCAGAAGAGTAAATGTTAAAGAGTTAGTCCTAAAATCAAAATCTGCCCATTTTGCAAGAGGAGAGCTGAGTGCCCAGACCAAAAACAGTGAACAAGTCACATACAAATGTGATTAGTGGTACTACATCACACATGACACCCCCACATCAGGACTCGTGGACCAGAACATATGTTTGCCAACAGCACAAGTCAGCCAACGGTCGTCATGGCCTGATGTGGATGTGATAGAGAACTACTGGAGCTGATGCACCGCCGCGGGTGTCTACAGACTACAGACTGTGTTGCTCCCTGGTGGGTTTCCAAGACATTAGCTCAGTGTTGGTGACCAACCGGCTGTACCACATCTGCACACGCGCCCCCGAGCCTTCCTGCTCTAGCTCTTTATAGCTTAATAGCTTTGGGAGGATTAGTGACGTTTTTATTGCAACGGTACGGGGTAAGGTGCATAATTAATTTGTTCTGGACAGTTTTTAAGTTGAGAGAATGGATGAAGAGGACGAGATAAGTGTCTTATTAGTATGTCGTGAGAAAGAGTGTTTCCCTACTTCACGGAGAAGGTTACCCCTTACGTCTATGAGTTTTGTATGATTTTTAACCCATATATAAATAATAAAAAAAATCTTTTTTTCTGCAATTTCCAACAATATGCCTGCATTTACTTTAAAAAAATAACACAAGCCATACTAGGTGATCTAAATGTACATATATTCTTTTCATTCCTAAAACTCTGCCTCGCCTCTAAGAACGTACTGCCTTAAAATACCCTTCCGTTTAAACTCATTGAGAATGCTAATGTATAGCTGAGGACAACAGAAGGAAATAATTATTTTTTTCGCTTCAATTAAGTCCAATTTGGGTGATTTTCGAAGGATGACTGTTGAAAACAATGAAATCAAATTTCCCCTCACAATGTATATCTGGAAATCATTATGAATACATTATAAGATAAAAAATATAGTACTACGTACGAGAAATATTGAAATGTAATTCAATACAATAAATCAATGGAATTGTTTCAGAAACGGTTTTGGATTCTTGTTTCTTGCAATTTTACACGTAAAAATACTTGTAACTTCAATATAACGTTATCAATGCCACTCAAGTCCAATACATCACGGTTAAACTGTTGACAGATTCACTCACACTTAACTACAACTTGGAGCCATGTATCAATCTGCAGTGAATGGTGGAGCGAGCCATTGTAAGGTCCACGCTGCGGTCAGGAAGTTGCGGTCAGTGATATATGGAGAATAGTTACTTGTGACGACCGCAGCAGCGAGCCCTAGCGGTAGCGGTCTGGTACTGGTGTAACTACAACTGTAAGCCTTGGGTATAGTGTTGGTGAAAACACACTTGTACTTGTGTATTTGTTTACATTTTGTATAGTTAAACAGTTTAAATGAGAAGATTGTTAAGATGTAACTCAACAGAAGTCATACAAACTTGGTTATACTCGTACAAATATAGTAGTAAATTATAAGTGCGTCCGTATAGTCACGCGGACTCTCGTAGACATTCTCCGCTTTTGATAAAACTAGTATATAAAGTGAAAACAATCATATATTTTAATGAATTCATGAACCAACTAGATCTGACCATTAGGGGTATTTTGACTATTAGGGGTATTAAGGGGAATTTTGAAAACGTGAGTACATAATATGCAGCATAGCAAACTGCTATAACCATTTTTTAGATATTTCTATTGGTTATCGACATTATTATTGAAAGTTATAATGCAGTACGTCTCCTATGTGATCCATCTATACTATTATATAAATACCCCCGCCGCAGCAAACCTGACGCCTAAGCGAATTTCCATTTGGCCGAATTGATTTTCAATTGATCTATTTAAATAACATTAGGTTTAACGAGTACCTAGGTTTGCTGCTACAAGGAAACTAATAAAGTGTGTGTTTTAAGTAAAATAATTATTGCTTAGTATAAAATGAATATATTTGCCAAGTTTGATCACAAGATATCCATAAACAAGCAAACTACAACATTTTACAATATTCTCCCTAAGAATAACATGGGAATTTTAAATTTACCATTTTTTAGCGAATTTCCCATATAGGGAATAAGCTATTACCGTAGGTCTCATGGTAAGACCTAGACCCGGGACCGATTTTCTTTTTCGTTTTGAGGTCCCCAGAGGCCAAAAACACCATCCGTTCAAATTCATATATATATATATATATTTATATATATATATATATTTATATATATATATATATATATTTATATATATATTTATATATATATATATATATTTATATATGTGTCCGTTAGCGCGATAACTCGAGCAAAATTGATCCGATTTTGATGAAATTTGGTACAAACTTGTAAACCTACATTTATTTGAACGAGTTCGCGAACCAGCATAATCGGACCATGGGATCAGGGGTTTATGGGGGGTTTTATGGGGTAAAAATGGGTTTTTCTCATTTTTGACCCTAAAAACTGAAAATTTCTAAATTTCTCTCTAGACCAATTTGAAGAGCTTAAAAAAACAAATAATTTGGTATATTGAAGTGTTTTTGAATGTTCATTGACTACGGAGAAAATTTAAAATTCCCATGTTATTCTTATGGAGAATAAATAAACTGTTCTAGTTTGCTTGAATATGGATATATTTTAATCAAATTTGGCAATTTGGTTTATTTCATACTAAGCTATCAATATTTCAATTGAAAAAAACACATCTCAACATCTTCCCTGTAGCAGCAAACCTATCTACTCACTAAAATTAATGTTATTTAAATAGGAAATAAATCTGAAAATTTATAGGGAATATTTTAGTAGAAATCAAGCCGGGTAAATGGAAATTCGCTTGGTATGCAGGTTTGCTGCGACGGGGGTATTTTAGTTTTCTCCGTAACCAATAACCGTACAAAAACACTTTGATATACTGAATTGTTTGTTTTTTTAAGCTCTTTAACAAGGTTTAGAGAAAAATTGGGAAATTTTGTGTTTTGAGGGTCAAAAGTGAGAAAAACCAATTTTTACCCCATAAAACCCCCCATAAAACCCTGTTCCCATGGTCCGATCATGCTGGATCGCGAACTCATTCAAGTTTATCCCGCCTTACACCTTCAAACCAAATTTCATCAAAATCGGATAAAAATTACTCAAGTTATCGTGTTCACGGACACACACACACATATATATATATATACATATATAAAAATTTGAACGAGTGGTGTTTTTGGCCTCTGGGGACATCAAAATGAAAAAGTAAATCGGTCCCGGGCCTAAGTCTTACCATGAGACCTACGGTAATAGCTACTTCCCTATAGGGAAATTCGCTAAAATCTAATGGTGTCTGTCTGTATGTGTGTTACTAATAGGTGCAAAAACTACTGAACCAACTGAGCTTAAATTTTACAAAAATATAGCTACCATACCAAGGACCATTATAGGACTATTCACATTTCGATACTGACCGTAGGCTTCGCCCCTATGGCTTTAAAAGTTCTAAGGTGAGGATTTTAAAAGTAAATATTGATTGGTCTCCATTGCTGCAATTAGAACACTAATAATGTTTGTTTACATTTGCTTTGACATTTCAATGTAAACAAGAAGAACTACTAAATTGCATATTTCACAATTTCAGACAGCTGATACTAAGAAGTTGCATATAATATTTTCCATAACTATGAGGTAGGTTTATTTTAATCCAACGTTTTACCATGGATTATTTATTCTAAAACTCAATGATTATAGAAAAAAAGATTCTATAACATTGTTGCTGTATCAACCCCGGTTCTGCTTTGGATTTTTTTAAGCGTCTTAGTTACGAAAATAATTTTATTGATATGTTTTCATGGAAACAGTATGAAAATTGCAATGTATAGATGTTTTGTATGAATTTGGAGGCTGCTTTAAATAAATTCGAACTGCTTAACATATGTTAGATTAACTTAACATAACTTGCACATCACATTGTTTTTTATGTGTATATTTAGGTAAATTTAGTTATTGTGTTTGGCTAAACCTATGATTAAATTAAACTAAAAAATATCATCAATAACCAAATTGTACATCATTGATTTTTGTATTCTAAAATCTGATGTATATGTGTAACTATATTTAATTATCAAATGGTAATACAAAATACTCTTATTTTATCTTAACGTAGCTTTCAGTTCACATTTACTTTATTTGATAAATTTATTATTTGTGTTTTGCCACACCACTGATTAAATTAAACCAAGGAAAATATCATAAAACTAAGCAGTACACAGTGTTCTTTTATTTCTAAAATCAATGAAATACCTGTTACGATGTTTACTTGGTAAGTGTGAAAATTTAAAGGCAATGGACGATGGAACTGATTAAAAGAACTGGTTTGTATATTAAGTTGTTTGTTGATATTTTTGTAGAGTAGAGATGCAATGAAACATATACTGTATTTGCTATTACATTTTTTAGTCTTTGATGCTTTGATAATCATATTAGTTTTGTCTGCTTTAATGCTAAATTATTTGTTTAAAATTGTTTATAGTATAGCTATAGTTTCTTTAATATTTCAAAGGACTGTATTGATAAGGCACAACAATATTTCTAAAGTTTATAACAGCTGACTTAGTTTTGCTAATGATTTATTGTAGATGGAAGGATTTGTGATTTAATATGAAGGTGTATTTAATAAAAAACTCCATTTTGAAACTTCAAAATTGAAATTTAAAATGTCAATTATAAATAAAAAGATATTTTCATGAAGGGAGATGAAGGTAAATCGTATGTGAAAGTTTTATTCAAAGATTTGGTCAGTTTTTCTCATATCAGCCCACACAAGATTTAAAATTAATCAAAACCAAAAGTGTGGTATCAACTACTTACCAGATTTAAAAGTCATAACCTAAACGTTTCTATTAAGGCCATAAAAGTTGAATTTTGTTTCTAAAAGCGTTGGCGGATGTGTAACTATTATATGCAACAGATGTAAAGATTAAAATGTTTATATTTTGTGTCCTCTTCCCGTTGCACAGAGCACGGGTACAACAGCTAGTATGGTATAAACTACAGATACCAATTGCTGATGATTGATTATCTTTTGTTTATATTCCCAATGTATTTATTTTGTTATAACTTTCTGCAATCAACCCGACATTTTATGATATTCCACTGATATGGTAGTATTCCTAAGTACTGTACTCGTTTATGCATATTACTCTTGGCGTGAATATTGACCATATTAGTTGTAAATCTAAGGGGTAATTGACTCGAATTTTAAGCAAATTCGAATAAAACCTCAAATAAGAAAACAGTAAATCTCTTAGTCTATAGGGGTTTTGTGGCTGGGGTTATTTGCTCTGATCACTCAGAACTTGACTACATCACCGCATAATGTTTAATAAAAACACGCAAATATCAACCTCTTAACTAACGTTTTTATTCTATTGCCGTCTGTATGCCATTCTGTTTGAACATTTTTAATAACACACTTTCACCTAATGAACGTGATTTTTGCATAAAATTCAGTATTGTATTTTTTGTTGTTCAGAATTTATAAAACGCATGTATTGGTTGCAACCAATGCTGGGAATTATTTTCCAAGCGATTGCCAAAACTATAAAAACAACAAATATCCCAGATGAAAACACATGGAAAGATATTAGTGAAACCGACAGAATAGAAAAGTGCATCTAGGTAGATAGTGTTATCTGAATATACACTTTCAAGTTAAATTCAGTAAAAATTATTCACTCTATCTGTTGCCACAGTCGCGTAGATTTATTTCCATGAACAAACAAACAAAAACACCGATCATATCACTGCGATACCTTAGTGACATCACACAATATTTATTCATTTATTCGTCACAGGTTTGAACGCAACAAAAGCGCAAATTGTTTTATTCGCTGACGTAGTTTTATTTCAGAATATCAGTGTCAAAGCAAACAATTGCACAACGAGGTTTCAATGATAAAAAATCGTTTAATGTGGAAATGAAGAGAAGTTTCAAGCGCATCATTCGATTGAGTTTCCCTGTCATACTTTTTATTGGGCAAATCTACTGGATCGTTGCATTTTTTATCACAATAACCAATCCATCTGAACATTCTTTACGAATGAATATGTTTTCAGTGCTGGAATGACCACTACGATGATCATATGATGTGGTTTTCTATAGCGAGAGGTAATCTGAAACTATTTATTCCAAATAGTATAATTTTTATATAAACATAACAATATTACATATAGTGCATACAAAATGCATACGCTCAAAAACTTAAATTACTGCGAAGAAAAACTTGTGAGCAGGAAACGAATCTCCTAATGAAAATTAAGTATTAGAACAACATGATAATGATGTCATATATGAAATAAATTGTTTTGTTTACATAATTATGTCAAAGTACGCAAGTCCAAACTAACTGTGCTTATTGACAAAATAAAATATGAAACCCTTGTCTTACACACCACTAATTTAGGCATTTAAACCACTGAGCTATAATTCTAACTGGAGGTAGCACTGAATGACAAAGATGCGTGTCGCCAGCCGCCATGTTTGCGTGAGGTGTGAGTTATAAAGAAGCCATGTTATTGGATGAAAAAACTCACTGCTATACAAACCTAGTTATAGAAGCCATGTCATTGGATGAAAAAACTCGCTGCTATACCAACCTAACAAAATCAGCGACACGCTTTTGACAGATTTCTACCATGGCAGTGCTACCTCCAGTTATAATTTTAGCTCAGTGATTTAAACTGAATATTGGGTGCTGAACATGCCGGAAGAATGGGCCACAGCAATGTTTGGGGAAAGTAGCTTGCTAAATATTAGCCAGAAGACAATTTGGTGGGTGCTCACACACTTTAGTCCAGGATCTGAAGGGGGTTGAGCATGCATGAAAAGGGTGACGCAATTTTATTTCTGATTGTTGTTATAGGCACTATAGTGATCACGAAAACGCATGTCGTCGCCCCCCAGCGTGGTCGACAACCCGGGGGGGAGGGGGGCAATATGGCGGGGGGCGCCGTTTACTAAAACGCCTATAACTCGAGAACTATTCTAGGTAGAACATTGCAATAAACGTCAATTTACTCATAAAATTATGATCTTTAAAATTGTTAATGTAGTGAAATTCGTATCTTTGATGGTTTTTTAGTTATTTTATATTGAAGCTAAAAATCAATATGGGGTTATGGGGTTAAAATAGGGTTTTCCCATTTTTGACCCTAATAACCAAACAAATTGCAATTTATTTCTTAACCCATTTTGTAGAGCTTAAAAAAAGAAATAATTTAGTATAGCAAAGGGCTGTTGTATGCCTAACGGTTATGGATATAGTAAAAAAAACTTAAATTCAAAATGCCCATGTTATTCTTACGGAGAATCAAAAAAACTGTTGTAGTTTGCTTATATATGGATATATTATAATCAAATTTGGCAATTTTGTTTATTTCATACTAAGCTATCAACATTTCAATATAAAACTCACCTCAATACCTTCCCTGTAGCAGCAAACCTAGGTACTCATTATAATTCATTTTATTTAAATAGGAAATAAAGCTGACAGTTTTCAGGGAATATTTGAGTATAATATAATATTGAGTCTGCAGGTTTACTGCGGCAGGGGTACTTTTTAAAGCAACCGAAATTACAAGTACCAAGAGACACCTTTTAAGGATAAACATAGCTTTTATGTTTGTAGATCTATGAATAAAAAAAATTGATGAAAAATCAGGAGCTACGGTTGGCGTACCCATATTAGCGTATCCACTTTTGGTCATACCAATCGTTAGTTCATCGTTAGTTCTCGATAGTTCCCAAATGTTTTCGTTAGTTCTCAAAAAATAAAAAAGTTATAGCCGATAATAAGTGGGTACGCTAACTTCACACTTCCGGGTTCTAGCGCGCGCCGTTTTCTGATGAGAAATGTTTACATCTATATATCAATCGTTAGTTCTTCGTTAGTCCTCGACAGTTCCCAAATTTTTTCGTTAGTTCTCAAAAAATAAAAAAGTTACGAGGCATACAAAGTGGGTACGCTAACTTCACAATTGTACAATTTCCAGCGGGCACCGTTTTCTGACTAAAAACGCTTATATCTATATACCAATTTTTAGTTCTTCGTTATTTCTTGTTAGTTCCTCAATATTATTGCTTGTTCTTAAAAATTAAAAAGCCAATAAGCTCTTAAACGTGGTTATGCCAACCTCACACCCAAATCATTCCTAGCGTGCACCCTTGTCTGACTAAAAGTGCCTATATCTTAATATTAATCGTAAGTGCTTAATAGCTCACCGATTTATTTTGTTAGTTCTAAAAAGATTTAAAAATTGCACCTGATGAGTTGAAGCTGAATAAGGACGCTAATTTAACACCTACTCTAGCGTGCAACTGCATCTGACGAAAAAATTCTTTTTATTATTATTTTTTATTAGCTATGCTGTTATTGTTATGTTTTCCACTCGTTTTGTTGCTTGCCGCTGTCATTTTTGCCATCTTTTTGCCGTTTCTCCTTTTCGTTTTCCTTATTAACTAATTCATTTACATTGTTTTCAGTAAACTATTGCATAACTAGGCTAGTGTAGTAAGCAAGTATTCTATGTTATTTCATGTATAATTGTACCAAGTATTAAAATGGAGCTATCCGTTGGAATGCAAAATAAAATAAAATAAAATAAATATTAATCGTTATTTCTAGATAGTTCTCCAGGATTTTCTTTAGTTCTAATAAATAAAACAAAGTTATGGCTGATAAAGTGGTTATATAAATGATACTTCCGATTTCTAGCGCGTCCTGTCATATGAAGAAAAACGCCTATATCTATTTACCAGTCGTTATCTCTGCTCGATAGTTATACAATTGTTTTGTCACTAATAAATAAATAAATAAATAAATAGACGTATAGCCCATAATGAATAGATAAACTAATTTAACACTTCTGATTACCAGCGCGCACCTTCATTCGACGAAAAATGCTTACAGTATACTACTATACAAAATAAATAGATTAGAGTCATTTTCAGCCGTGTCAAGCGCCATTTCAAGTTCTTCCGTCAACAAAATAAGCTGTCTCCAGACATGCGAGCATTTGCTGCCATTTGCTACTTGCGAGCGTAGGTACAGTCTGGAGCCGGCTATAGGCATGGAACTTGAATAAAACCCCCTTTTTGCAAATCATTAAACTAAATTTTAATTAATTATTTTATTATAAAAAATGTATCATAAGATAAAAATATTTATTCTCGGTATATATTAATAATCTAACACATTTAATTTTAAACGTATTTCTAAACTGTTTAAGAACGATGCTATGAATGTTTGAAAGAATAGTTGAGTGTACATTTTTGAGAACTATCCAGAGCTAACGAAGAACTAAATATTGGTATATAGATATAGGCATTTATAGTAAGAATACTGTGTCCACTGGAAATTCTATAGTTGAGAAGTTAGAGTGCCCACTTTGTATTCCTTATAACCTTTTTGTTTTTAGAGATCTAACATCAATATTAGAAAACTATCGAGAACTAACGATGAACTAACGATTGGTATATAGATATACTTGCTTACTACACTAGCCTAGTTATGCAATAGTTTACTGAAAACAATGTAAATGAATTAGTTAATAAGGAAAACGAAAAGGAGAAACGGCAAAAAGATGGCAAAAATGACAGCGGCAAGCAACAAAACGAGTGGAAAACATAACAATAACAGCATAGCTAATAAAAAATAATAATAAAAAGAATTTTTTCGTCAGATGCAGTTGCACGCTAGAGTAGGTGTTAAATTAGCGTCCTTATTCAGCTTCAACTCATCAGGTGCAATTTTTAAATCTTTTTAGAACTAACAAAATAAATCGGTGAGCTATTAAGCACTTACGATTAATATTAAGATATAGGCACTTTTAGTCAGACAAGGGTGCACGCTAGGAATGATTTGGGTGTGAGGTTGGCATAACCACGTTTAAGAGCTTATTGGCTTTTTAATTTTTAAGAACAAGCAATAATATTGAGGAACTAACAAGAAATAACGAAGAACTAAAAATTGGTATATAGATATAAGCGTTTTTAGTCAGAAAACGGTGCCCGCTGGAAATTGTACAATTGTGAAGTTAGCGTACCCACTTTGTATGCCTCGTAACTTTTTTATTTTTTGAGAACTAACGAAAAAATTTGGGAACTGTCGAGGACTAACGAAGAACTAACGATTGATATATAGATGTAAACATTTCTCATCAGAAAACGGCGCGCGCTAGAACCCGGAAGTGTGAAGTTAGCGTACCCACTTATTATCGGCTATAACTTTTTTATTTTTTGAGAACTAACGAAAACATTTGGGAACTATCGAGAACTAACGATGAACTAACGATTGGTATGACCAAAAGTGGATACGCTAATATGGGTACGCCAACCGTAGCTCCTGATTTTTCATCAATTTTTTTTATTCATAGATCTACAAACATAAAAGCTATGTTTATCCTTAAAAGGTGTCTCTTGGTACTTGTAATTTCGGTTGCTTTAAAAAGTACCCCTGCCGCAGTAAACCTGCAGACTCAATATTATATTATACTCAAATATTCCCTGAAAACTGTCAGCTTTATTTCCTATTTAAATAAAATGAATTATAATGAGTACCTAGGTTTGCTGCTACAGGGAAGGTATTGAGGTGAGTTTTATATTGAAATGTTGATAGCTTAGTATGAAATAAACAAAATTGCCAAATTTGATTATAATATATCCATATATAAGCAAACTACAACAGTTTTTTTGATTCTCCGTAAGAATAACATGGGCATTTTGAATTTAAGTTTTTTTTACTATATCCATAACCGTTAGGCATACAACAGCCCTTTGCTATACTAAATTATTTCTTTTTTTAAGCTCTACAAAATGGGTTAAGAAATAAATTGCAATTTGTTTGGTTATTAGGGTCAAAAATGGGAAAACCCTATTTTAACCCCATAACCCCATATTGATTTTTAGCTTCAATATAAAATAACTAAAAAACCATCAAAGATACGAATTTCACTACATTAACAATTTTAAAGATCATAATTTTATGAGTAAATTGACGTTTATTGCAATGTTCTACCTAGAATAGTTCTCGAGTTATAGGCGTTTTAGTAAACGGCGCCCCCCGCCATATTGCCCCCCTCCCCCCCGGGTTGTCGACCACGCTGGGGGGCGACGACATGCGTTTTCGTGATCACTATAGTGCCTATAACAACAATCAGAAATAAAATTGCGTCACCCTTTTCATGCATGCTCAACCCCCTTCAGATCCTGGACTACTTATTATTACGTATAAAGTGACTTACTTTTTATTATCTACTTGTCGTTTTACCTACTTTTTATTAACTATTAAGTTTTTCGATTGCACTTAGCGCGTATGTAACATTTGGAAAAATTTAATATTAGGATTAAAATGTTTCAAACATAGTACAATTAAAATGATTAAACCAGATGGCACAATCTAGAAAGCATGTAGCTGTTCTAGCTAAAAAAGAATTTTCACATTGGGGGCCATCTTTTATTTTGGTCACAACTTTGTTAGTACTCGACACTAATTATTGTGAGGGGAAAATATAAATAATACAAATTTACCGCTCGTCTACGCTTCATCTAACACTACTTGCATTTACCTTTTTCTAGTATGCATTAATTTTAATACTAGTGGTTCACACCTTAGACTACTCAAGGCCCCACCACTAGAAAAAACAGGCCATGCTGCAGCGCTGGCAGCGCAACACTACGTCACAGTGGTGGATAGTTGTACTAAAATCGTTCCATTAAAATCTTACAAACAGCCAGCTTGTTTATTTACCTAAAACATATGGAAATGGTGATGGCAATGAATTTATCAATGAAATCTATCCACTAGTGTGACGTCATGGATCCTGCAGCATGGCCTGTTTTTTTCTAGTGGGGCCTTGGACTAATCATCTGTAAAACAATTGTTAAGAAGAAAAGTTCTTCCAGACATTGTGAAGTAACATAATGACATAGATTAGCTGGTAAGGTAAATGCACCAGTAGCTGACAGTGCTCCAGAAGCTGACAGTTTGAGTTTCTTAACATTATAATGTGGTCTCTTAAAAATATTTACACATGATTGCATTGTTAGAAGAACATATGTTTATTCTTGATTTGTTCACAAAAAATTCAGTGAAATTTAGCCCATACTCGCTGAATGGTGGTGGTTTGAAAGCGACCCTGTCTGTACATATCACATTAAGTCGATTCCCTTAGTTAAATTTTAAAGAAAGTAAGTTTGGTTTTTTGTCATTTTGCTAAATTTCTTAAATAGTACTAATGATTAGGCTCATTATTTTTATCAATTATACCTTTGTTGACAATTTCATGATAAAATTGGGGTGTTAGGGGTTTAGGATTTAAAATTATATCAATGTCAGGCTTTGGTACACAAAAGCCATACAAGTTCCACTAGCTGACAGGGGGATATTTGCTGCTTGCACAATATTAAATTGGTTTTAAGTAGATATAATACCAGAATATGACCCCACTTTCGGCGTTTTAGAGGCACTTTTAGGGCACTTTTTATAGGGGAAAAATGAGAAAAAAATGGAAGAGCTTTTTTTGGCCACTTTTTTTAAAGACCCAGCTCTCGACCTATACACCCCTATATAAATTTTCTACTTTTGTTAATACTAAAAATCACGTCTGGAAATGGTGAGCTTTTTATGGCCACTTTTTTAAAGACCTGGATCTCGTCCAATACAAGCCTATATAAATGTTCAAACTCCATTAAAATTTCAAATCCACATCCATTCCCATGTATATTTTCAAAATCATGTGAGGTTTGTGCGCGAACTCGGGCATGCTCCCGGCTCATGATGTGCTCCCTTGGACATCCTTAGTGGAAATCCATGAGTTCTGGCTACTTGGGAACCCAAGCCATTTGACATACAACGAATCACCCTTTCTCCTAATTACCTTCTCTACCAAATACATGTCCTTATACTTGGTCTTTAACAACTCCTCTGTATAGAAGCCTCCCCTGATTATATTGCCATTTTCATCTTTCAAGATATAAGTCACAGGCTTTGTATTCTTAACTTCTGCTATTGTAAATAGTTCCCCTGTCCAATTTGGAGTATAACCTTTACTAAAAACATGTTTATACTTGGAAATCCTTACGCTATCACCTACCTTATATCTTGGCTTTTTAACTTGCACTACTTTAGAAGTCAACCTCTCATGCACATATTTACTATTCTTAACATTCACTTGGTTAGGCTTCATTCCTATAGATCTATGCACTTTATTATTATATTTTCGAATTAACTTTGGAAGTAAATCCAACCATTTATAACTCCCCTGAGCACTAAATTCTCTATATAACCAATTCTTTAAAGTTCTCTGAAACCTCTCCACAATTGCAGCCTTAGTTGTAGAAAATGTGTGATAGTGATTAATATTTAATTTTTTCATTAGTTTGCTAAAATATTGATTAAAAAATTCTTTTCCATTGTCAGATTGAATGTTTTTAACCCCCTTTGGTAGAATGGTTTTAATGGCTTCTGTAACCACTAACCCTGTCTTATTCTTTAGTGGAGCAGCATAAGCTTTTTTAGAAAATGTATCTATTAAAGTTAAAATATATTTATTGCCAGAATTTTCTCTAGCATAGTTTTGCATATCAACTAAATCTATTTGTATGGTTTCGTTTATACCCAATACTTTAAAAGACCTTCTAATGAAATTCTTTCTTGCAGGCTTATGAAGCTCGTATGCAATTTCATTCATTTTTTATAACATCATCCTTTCCTGTAACTCTAAATACATCACCATTAGCCCCAATCAATAGATTATCTTCCATTCTTTTAAATACATAGTTTTCTGGTATATATGGTCTATTATCTATATACTTAAATCCACTCAAAGATGTGGGGTCAGCAACTAATAAATCAGGATTATATTCCATCAAATTAAAATTTTTTTCTCCATATACAAATTTTGATCCATCGTAATGCATAGATTGTGACATTAGACAAATATCATCCAAATGTTCCCCCTCTGGTAGATTTCTTATAAATTGTTTTTTGGCATCCCAACATTTTTCTTTTTTATCAAAAGTTATAGTCTGTTCTTTTATAACACAGTCAGTGTCATCAATGGCAGGTTTAACACGTACTAACCTTTTACTATTAAAACTCCAATAGCCTGCTTCCATTTTTGGAACTTGTGAAACATTCACAGCATCTTTACTATCTGTACCTTCCATCAAATTACTAATTTTCTGTTTCTTTGCATTCCAAACACCATTCTCTGATTCTAAAAATTCATAATTATTATCGTCTTGTACAAATTTACCATCTTCTTTTCGTATTAAAGTCTGTTGTAAAGTGGGCACATCATCTAAACTTTCGCCCTTTTCTACATTAGTAATTTTCCGTTTCTTAGCATTCCAAATACCATTCTCTGATTCTAAAAATTCATAATTATTATTGTCTTGTACAAATGTACCACCATCTGTTCGTATTAAAGTCTGTTGTAAAGTGGGCACATCATCTAAACTTTCACCCTTTTCCACATTAGTAATTTTCTGTTTTTTAGCATTCCAAATTTTATTCTTAGATTCTAAAAACTCATATTTAGTTCTACCTTGTAAGAAGACATCACCTTTTCTAGTTAATGTCTGTCCCAAAGTTGATACATCATCTACAAACTCCCCATCTTTAACGTTACCAATTTTACGGTTTAAACCATTCCAACTATCGTCTTGTAAATTTAAAGTAGGTTCACTACTAGCCCTGGGTTCTGCAGGCTTATTATATGGATTATATAAACGATAAAATTTATCTATAAACATATTTTTATTTAGTAAATAATTCCACTTTCTCTCAATTCCTCAATAATGGAATCTATTTCATTATCCACTCCTGAGTTACCGGCTTGGCGACTTAGCCAAAGAAGTCTTAACCTATCTACAAGCTCATTAGGATCATCCCAATAAATATAGTCTATTTTATTACCAGTCACTTGTCTCAAACCTTCACCAACAGACTTAAATAGAGGTTTAATTATATTAAGATATTTAGTATGTCTATTACTTGAAATTGGTGCACCATCTTTGTAACTCTTTAAATGTCCATTTGTAGCTTCCAAAATTTCTTTATAATTTTGCAAATCAGCCGGAGTATAATCCTCAGGTTCTTTTAAAGTTAACAATTGCCACAAACCTTTTGTCCCCTTGTAGGTTTTATTTGCAATTGTAACATCATCATTGGCAATGTCAACTTCCTTATTTCCAATAAAAAATTTATTTGCTTCTCGTCTAATACCATATGTAGTGTCTGTCATACTACTTTTACTGAGGTAATTTCCTAAATAGTCTGATGCTAAAAGACCAAAATCTAATTTCTGTGGGGTGGATTGCTGTAATGGTTGTAATCTTGGTATTATTGGTATTCTAGATGGAGTCATTGGGAGAATCTCCATTCGAGGCCTCT
Organism: Macrosteles quadrilineatus; assembly: GCF_028750875.1. Taxonomy (NCBI): domain Eukaryota; kingdom Metazoa; phylum Arthropoda; class Insecta; order Hemiptera; family Cicadellidae; genus Macrosteles; species Macrosteles quadrilineatus. Next base: position 71,956,408 of record NW_026542595.1, read on the forward strand.
CTGTTTTGGCGATTTTTTTTAATTCTTGTAATGGCTCTATTAAAGGTTGGAATGTTTGAAACCTCTCTTCAGCCTCTAGAAACTTGCCACGTTTTAAAGCTCTATATTTCTCTCGTATTTGATTTGCAGAGTCAACCAATTCTTGTTGAATGTTTTTCATCTTTTATTTACATTTTATTTATCTCATTTGACAAAGGATTGTACTCAAACACTTTATCATGTATTATTAAACAATATGCAGATGTATTTGCTGGTACATTTTCTGCAGTTTCAATCTCTAATTTAATATCAACAATTCCTTCCTTCACTGTTTCGTTCTGTCTAGAACAGTCTATTACAATTAGTGGATATTTCTTCATAAACTCAGCCCTACTAATCATAGGATCTGGGATAGTATTATAGTAAGTCTCTCTAAACCTCATAAACATCTCATAAGCTTTAGAGACATCTCCATTTTCAAAGTCGAGATTTAAATCACTATAAGGATAATATTCAGAGTTTAGAAATACTTTGAGATTTTTTAACTTACAGTGATCAAATTCATCAGTTCTTTTTCGTGCACTATTATCCCTAGCTGTTTGGAAACCAAATATAATATACCTAGGCTTCTCCAAACTTGAAGATGTCTTTACTGACCATGTATGTCTTGTAGTATTGGGATATGATGGAAGTTCATGCAACTCTAAGCTTCTAAATGCAATTTGCAAATTTTTATTTTGCAATAACATCTTTTGTAATTGTAACTTCTCCCCATCTGATGGTATTACATGTGGCATCACCCATTGAATTGAGTTAAGTATAATTTTGGGAATTGCATCAGCAGTACCACTGGCTGGAGCACTAGTGGTTGTTAATATACAATTCAAATCATTTTTGGATCTTTTCAACACCAATTCTTGTTTGACATTTACTAATACCTTATTAAAATCCTCAAATACACCCATTAACAGTTCTAATGGCAAACAAGTACTAAACTTGCCACTTTTATGGAACTCTTTTAAATTCGTGTCAGAATCAAATGCCACATTTGACAATTTAGTTGTTTTATTGTAAGAGCTCAATATTTTCATAAGACTAGAAATTCCTGGGTTTCTTACAATGTCTATTTCTTTACCTGCGACTTCATATCTAATTTCATCAAATAAGAATGCAAATGCATTATTTATAAAATGACCTTTATCATGATTTTCAATTTCTCCCTTAATATACAGATAACTCCTACATGGGAGAGTTAGCAAATCTTGATTATTAATACATATTCGAATTTCATCAGAATTATTTATTGCTAAAGTGTTATGGGGAACATAGGAGTGATTTGTAATTTTAACCACACTATCGTCGAATTGGGATTTCCCTGTAACGTCTAGAAAATCTTCCATTTTTATTAATAGAAAATTTTAACTTTAGTCCTATTGATCGTAGGAACCTAGCATTTTGTATACTTATAGATAAATTCTTATAAATTCTCATATCTTTTTTATATGACAAGTAATTGTAGTTTCTTCTCCATTAAAGTCAATTGCCTTGTCATGCTGATCGGCAAATGTAATACTGACAACATCTAAACTTCTCTTATTTACAGGAAAATATATAATATTTCTTGGAACTTCAATAATTTTGTAGCCAGGAGGAGCTTCTGGATAAAAGCTATGTATGGTGTGTGATTTGTTTCCATTTAAATAGGACCCGTTTGCAATATTACATTTTACTCTAATCACATTTACATTATTAATGTTTATTTTATTTGTAGATTCAAACTGTACACCAGGAGTAGAAACACCTTTAAATCCCAATAAAACAGACCCTAAACATGGTTTTGTAAAATCAAACACGTGGCTAGAAAGTAATGTCGCTTTCATAGTTTTATTATTAGCTGTAAGGAAAAAGTCTGGGATTTGCTTTTGAATTTCCTTTGCAAGCTCAACCACCTCATATGTTCCTTCAGAAATTTCTATTGTAACTGGAGCTTTGTGGTCATAATAGAAAACATCATCACCTTCTCCAATGGTTAATTTGTTGCCTTTAAGTTTATTTAATTTTGGAATAAGCCCTTTGAATAAAAGTTTGACTTTAGTATTAATTAATGCTTCTCCATTTTTATGTATTATAACTTTAAGTTTACCATCTAATAACTGGTTTAAATCATCAACTAAGATCTCTCCCTTTGGTAATGTTTTTTTCTCTACTTTGTAATATGTTAAAGTATTTAGAGGTTTTTTCACATTAAATATAGAATTATAACTTTGAAAATCAACTAATCCAATTACATAATCATCATTTAATTCTATGGGAGGAAAGAACACTGACTTTAGCTCTGGCTCTGTACCCGAAAATGTTATTGTAAATGAATCCATTTTTATAAACAAAAATTTTTTATGAATGATAAACATAAAATTCCACAAATAGAACTATTTAAATCTTGTATTTGATCGGTTGTATAGAATATTTTATGTCCCTCAAAATATTTAATTACTTCTTTTGGAGGTTGGATTCCAAATGGGTCAAAATAAATTACAATATCTTTATTTTTACGATATGCTGTCCAATGTGTGCCAGATGAACTGTCTAAATTAACTATTCCGCACTCTTTTACTTTTGGTGTTAGATTTTTTAGCTCGTTTTTTAGGTACACCCCCCGGAAGTGAGGCACGTCTTTTGCGGCCTCTAACAGCTGGTAGTTGTCCATCTTTTTTATTAAATTTTAATCCCATTCCCATTTTTGCTTTTGCCTTCATCAAATTTGTCACCGCATAAGCTGCAGCTCTTTCAGCAAGATTTGCGTCATTCGCCGTTACTCTAGTCCAAGCTAAGTCTGCTAATCTCATGTCTGCTTTGTTCCGAGCAGCGGTATCGGGATTATTCATGTAGAATATGTCATGCTCTTTACAATAAGAGTCTAACTTATTTTTTGGAGGTACATTTTTGGCTAGATTTTGACGTATATTCGTTCCAGGTCCACAGTACCGATATGATGGTATGTGAAGTGGAAATGGAAGATTATTTATAAGAGTATTCAATAGCCCTCGACCCCTGTAAGGCTTTAAGAATAAACCTTTGCCTTTTTTACATGTTTTCTTATTATCATTTTTCACCATTTTTATTATATAAAAAATGTCTTTTATTCAACAAAAACATAAATTTAAAATAGTACATACTAAGGAAAATATACCAAAGAAGTTGGGTCTATTTCCTACCAATATTCGATGTGTTATTTGTGGTCCAAGTGGAAGTGGGAAGACGGTTGTAATTTACAATTTAATTGTAAGAAAGGAAGGATTAAAATTTACAAACTTATATTTAATATCTAAATCTTTAGAACAAGAAAAATATAAAAAAATAATTGAAATATTTAGTTTGTGTGACGAAGTGAAATTACACACGTGTACTGACTGTGAAATCACACCAAATGATGTAAAATCACAGTCAGTTGTTGTATTTGATGACATAAATAGTCAAAATATTACACAATTTTTTTCAATGGGTCGACATAAAAATATTAACTGTTTTTACTTGTGTCAATCTTACAGCAAAGTACACAAACATTTACGTGATAATGTAAATTTCCTAATATTATTTAAACAAGATGATTTAAATTTAAAACATGTATATAACAATCATGTTGGTAATGACTTTTCATTTAACCAATTTAGAAATCTCTGCCACCAATGCTGGGATAAAACTAAATATGGCTTTTTTGTAATAGACAAAGAAAGGTCAAAGAATAATGGCAAATATAGATTTATGTTTGATCAATTTTATAGTGACCAAGCGCAAGCGTATTGATGCCATCTTCTAGAATAAACCTCTTGTCATCGTCAAATGATAGTACTTTCTTGTTCATGGTTAAGGTTTGAAGATGATGATTTGTAGATTTAATTCTTGTCACATTCTCATAGTAATCTTGCCCAGTTACAAGACAGTTCAAATAATGTTGATGTCTAAGGAGATGTTTAACTGTAGCACCATCAGCTCCTTTAGCTTTCTTCACCTCTAAAGCTTGCTTGTCTTCTTCATATAACCATTTTAGAGGAATATAAGAATATAACTTTGGTCTTAAACCACAATATTCATACATAATATGACCATCTAATTCGTCTTTGAACTTGCCTGTGACTTTTTTATTTTTATCAGAGTATAAGAAATGGTCTTTACTATATCCAGAGGTATCAAAATAGTGCAAGTCACTTTCTATTTCCTTGTAAAAGTCCTCTGTAACTATAGAATACATTAAAGAATCTGTATCAGTCATAAGAAATCTTTTGTTCTTAAATTTTGACATATAATTATAGTGGAAATCATACATTATTACTTTACTAATATCCAAAATGGTCATTCCCAAATATATCGGCTTATTAAACTTTACAACTAATTTATTTAAATGTATAGCATGTAAATTGTTATCGAACTTTTTGCTACAGTCAAACCTTGGATTAGTGACATATTTTGTTAATAGTGACTCATCCTTGAGATATATATCACGAAACTTGCGTTGGTTCATAATTGTTCGACCAAAGAGACTATTATTTAACAATTTGTAAAAGTCTTTTTCAAAATCATTTTTAGCACATTTGCGTTTTTCAATATTAAAATTAATATAGGGTGCAAGCCATTTTGATTGTCTAAATTTTAAAATTCTATAGTATTTTGTAGCAACCAAACCTAATTCCTCATATTTTTGTAATGTTTTATAATGTAAAATATATTTAGTTTTGTCATTTAAATTAGATATTAATTTGCCATTCATTTTCTCAGGTGCTAATGGATAGTCATTATGTAAATCATGTAAGCTTTTATCGTATTTTAAATCAACTTCTAAGATATATCCAAACTCATCATTTTGATTGTTTTTGTAGTCTATCTCATTCGTCCAACGAAATCCATCCACGGGTAGTGTCTCACACATAGCTGTGGAGTATAGCGAGTTACAATCTAAATATATTAAATACACACTTTCTTGATTGGGATCATAATGTTTGCCCATATATCTATTATTGGCTTTAGCGTAACGTGTAGAAATCATACTGACTCCTCCTCTGATTGCACTTTCTATGAACAAATGCATGTCAATATCTTGAAATAATTGTAATTTTATACCAGTCATTCTAAGACAAGCTTCCCATGTTAGTCCTGGAAGTGAATACATATGTACGGGGTCAAGTTTGTAATCCTTTAAACACAGGTCTCTAAATGTCTCAAACACATCAGCCAGTAGCAATACATCTGTTTTAAGATATAAATCATGATATTCTTGTAAATTATGTATATTAAAATGGGTCCAGACATTTTTAGCATGTTCATATTCGATGGGAGAGATATGTTCTTTAGTTAAAGTACTGTAAAATTTTTCAATTGGAGGTAGAGACTCTGCAAACTTATCTGGTCCTGTCATATATTCATAGGGAAATACACCTTTGCGTTGTAGTAGTGGATTGTCTATGAATCTAAATGTATTTAAATTGGAAGCTAATTTGTATAATGGAAGGGACAGAAAGTTATAGGAATCTAAAAATACTAAATCATCAACAGAGAATGAAATGTACTTTTCCATATCTTTGGCTATGCAATTTAATTTACGATTAAACTTTCCCAAGTGTTGCATAATTAAATGTCCATCGTAATTTTTTAAGTTATGAAAGAATACTGGTATTTTCTTTGTTACTTTATAGTTTAAATTGCAATCATTGTGGGCAGCTCCACGGTATTGGCCATTTGAATGGCAATGATCTTTCACCCTATCAAAATATAGAGGCTTTTCACAAATATGACAATGTGTTGAGTTTTGGAAAGATACCTCTTGCTCAGGAGTCATTACAAGGGGGATATATATTGCCATTTGATTTTTAATGAAGTCATAAGTCTCAAACAACCTTTCGAAAAACACATCCATAACATTTTCGCCACTATATAACTCTTCAGAAATAATCTTAGAATCTTTTACTACGACAAATGCAAATCCAGATGGAGTATGGTTGTTAGAGTTTATAAAGCACTCAAAATCAGCATAAATTACAAATGGGGCTTTAAGTTGATATTTATAATTTTTAAATTGTAATGTATCTTGTTTAGACATTTCCACTCGTTGGACATCAAAGTTTTTACAATATGTTATATGACACTCCAATTTATCTTTGGTGTAAAAATGTTGTAAACAAAACTTGCAAAAATGCTTTTTACTGTTATCTTTTGTTGACCGTAGCATTAACCTATTAAAATCACGAATTAAACAGTAATGTGATTTACGACCTTGTTGTAATAATAATAGATCTATATGAGTGTTACTATTCAGTTTGGTTCTTCTTAATGGATATATAAATTTTTGGTCTTCAACTCCAAATACATTAACACTTATATTATTCTTTCTTTCAAATTGATCTATGTCAGATATTTTTACGGGATATTTTATATTTGTCATGTTCAACTTACCTACGTAGGGTGCATAGTTAGAGACTCTATTAGCATGTTTAGCATTCCTTGGATGTAAAGCTGCTAAAATTGACCAAAGGAAGCATTTATTATCAACATTCTTTATATTTAAAACTGCTTTTGTCAATTTAATACTTTTTGGTGTGGGAATGTATGACTTTGGAGTTAGGGGCTTATACTTGTAAACGTGCAACTGCCAATATTTAGTATGGTCATAAATCCATCCACTGCCTTCGGCTTGATATTTGTGTATGGAAGCGTCAATCTTTAAAAGGGCATTTTCAATTTGAGGCTTTAAATCTCTCTTCTCAATGGTTAAGGTAGTAAGGCTTCTAAAATCTGCAATACATTCTTTCTCATTAACTAATTTTCCATTTTGATCTATTGTATATTTTAAAAATTTGATTCTCCTTACTAAAGTCCATTTTATTGGTAGAGGACAAGACTGAAGAGTACTTTTAAGTTCAGTTTTAATCGATTCACCAACAAATTTAATCATTGTATATGGACATTTGTTACAAGAATTTACATGTCTTTTAAAATGACCAACAACATTTCTTTTACAGAAATTACAAGTCTTATGAGTTTGTAATATATGAGATTTTAGAGCCATGTTATTATCACAGATTATATCACAAACTTTGCACAGTTTCACCTTCATTTTATGTATTACCTTGTAGTGGCGAATCAGGTTGCTTTTTTTGGAGAGCGATGCAAAACAATGTTGACATGTAGTCTTCATTTTTATATATGTAATTAAAAAATAGGTTGGAATCTTCTATATAGTAGAAATTACATTTTGACAATTTCAATTAATGAGAAATAATAATTTGAATTAGAATTTTATATTTTAATATTCAAAACAATTTTATACAATAAGATTTAGCAATTGTAATTTTCTAAATCAAAACTAAATCCAAAAACTTAAATAAAAAATACTTTTTAGCAATTCAGATTGCTGAGTCTACATATATACAGAGTGAGTGTTACCTATTTTAAAGGAGACTTGACAAAATTATATAGTGAATATAATTCGGCTAAGTTTTTAAATAATAACTTGTGCACACTTTTGACTCAAAGTCCCCCGGTGCATGAAGTTTGGCTAAGTTTTTAAATAATAACTTGTACACACTTTTAACTCAAAGTCCCCCGGTGCATGAAGTTTGGCTAAGTTTTTAAATAATAACTTGTGCACACTTTTGACTCAAAGTCCCCCCCGTAAATGAATTTGGCTAAGTTTTTAAATAATAACTTGTACACACTTTTAACTCAAAGTCCCCCGTTGCATGAAGTTTGGCTAAGTTTTTAAATAATAACTTGTGCACAATTTTGACTCACTTAAAAATAGTAATAACAAAATAAGTTATTTTTTTGGATAGAGAAGCAGCACACAGTTGACATGTAACTAAAAAACAAAGTTAGCATCTTCTATATGATGGAAATTACATTTTAGACAATTTCAATTAATGGGAAATAATAATTTAAATCAGAATTTTAAATTTTAATATTCAAAACAATTTCATACAATAAAATTTGGCAATTGCAATTTTTTAAATCAAAACTAAATCCAAAATCTTAAGTAAAAATACTTTTTAGCAATTCAGAATGCTGAGTCTACATATATACAGAGTGAGTGTTAGTTATAGAGAAGACTATGTTACCTATGTTAAAAGGAACTCGACAAAATTATATAGTGAGTATAATTCGGCTAAGTTTTTAAATAATAACTTGTGCAAACTTTTGACTCAAAGTCATGAGTGAATTTGGCTAAGTTTTTTAAAATAGACTTATATACATTTTAAGTTCCTTAGTGACTGTTCAAAATACTCTAAGTGTTTAAAAATAGACTTATATACATTTTTTACAAGTTCCTTAGTGACTCAATTCGGCTAAGTTTTGAAAAATGGACTCGGGAAATTAGCTACACTCCTAAGTTAAAAGAAATACAGAGTAGGCCTATGAGTACAAGCATCAATTACGTCACCAATTGATCCCATGACCCGACACGCGACAACATATTACAATAGTCTAGCTTAGATGTCAAAGACTTACCAAAACAAGAAGATCCAGGTGGAAGAGTGAGTGATGATTCCATAGAATGCCCCCCTTATATACCACAAAATTGTCTAAATTAATTTAGAACTTAACAATGGAAATTGAACAAACTGAAATTGAACAATTGAATAATTGAGGTCAATCAATCAAACATATTTGGTAATTGTCTAAACCTGCCCCAGACAGACTGGCGCCAGACAGACAGAGAATGTTGACAATTGGTTTTGATTGGGGTCATTAGGTTACACTCACAGTCATTCATTTGAGTCGGGCATAGTTTACGCATAGCCATAAGCGTGCCCGAGTTCACGCACAAACCTCGCATGATTTTGAAAATATACATGGGAATGGATGTGGATTTGAAATTTTAATGGAGTTTGAACATTTATATAGGCTTGTATTGGACGAGATCCAGGTCTTTAAAAAAGTGGCCATAAAAAGCTCACCATTTCCAGACGTGATTTTTAGTATTAACAAAAGTAGAAAATTTATATAGGGGTGTATAGGTCGAGAGCTGGGTCTTTAAAAAAAGTGGCCAAAAAAAGCTCTTCCATTTTTTTCTCATTTTTCCCCTATAAAAAGTGCCCTAAAAGTGCCTCTAAAACGCCGAAAGTGGGGTCATATTCTGGTATTATATCTACTGTTTTACCCATCGAAATTTGCATGCTATTTATAATTTATGCAATCTCATATTTTTATAAAATGATTTAAATTTTTTAATTAATAAGCCAAATTATCTTAAAAAAATTATTTTTTGTTAAATATATATTTTTTAATGTAAATATTTTTTATTTTAAAATATATCAAATAAATTTTCTTAATAACGTTTTACATAATTTTATAATTTAATTATTAAGTTAGATTTTATTCGTCTTATAAATTATAAAACCCTTAGGTTTAGCAGCTATATAGTAGGCCCTATATAGTACATTTATAGTTCCAGTGTCAGCTACTGGGACAACTGACAGTCAGCTACTGGTACAAGCACTTTTTTCACTGTCAGCCACTGGAACACGTACAAAGGTTGAATTAAGTTTAAAAATGTTATAAAATATATTTAAAAACCCCTTTTTGTATGACAAATTTGAAAACTACACTAAATTTAGAATCACATAAAATCCGTAATATCTCTTTAGTTCCTTTTTATTCAAAACCACGGATTATTAAGTGCGTATAGTTTCTTATACTGTCAGCTACTGGTGCGTTTACCTTATATCGTGTTTTAAACCTCATCAACTAACACAACTCCACTACTGCACTACCTACACAGTACACATGTACACAACTCCCCCGTTTACAATAATGACCAGATTCTTGTCGAGGGTTGAAAAGCCAATATAAATTCGTCGCACTAGTTGTTCATCTGATCAATCTGAACGCCATTAACAGAACAAACGATGGGGGCCACGTGACCAACACTTGTTACTGCGATGCGAGATAAGCGGAGATAAGATCTGGGAACCCTTCAACAGCGGCTGTGCCCCTAGATAAACCATCCCCCGCCAGACGGAGCATTGATTACATGTTGAAACAGTGGCCACGCGGCCGCCGGACTATTGGACCGGTATCTTTTAATGAGTGGGAAGTAAATGAAAAGGGTAGTCCGGTTGTAAGCTGCAAGTTGATCAAACAAGGTAACATAGAAACAGGATGTTTTCGTGAAATAACAATTAATTTAAAAATACACCTAAAAATATTTTATAACCCATATCATTGGTCTTATGAGAATGTATATAAGGTTTCGAGGATATATTCGAGGATATAAGCGCAAAATGACATTCATAATGCTCTCAAATAGAAATTTGTTATCTAGCAGCTAGGACTGTATTGATTATGGTTCATCGGTGATGATGATTGGCTTTTGTTCCCTAGAAAATAAACTATGGGTTTGAGATTATGGCCATAATGGTTATTTCGCAGTCCTTTTTACTTTCTCCCCCTATACCATAGTATATGGAGAAAGTATTGTTTTCGTCAAAATTTTCGAATTTGAGTTTTGAGTGGATATATTCGTTTTGGGCCCCCCTGGACCCAAAAAAGTGGTTTTCGAAGTGATGTCTGTGTGTGTGTGTGTGTGTGTGTGTGTGTGTGTGTGTGTGTGTGTGTCTGGATGTGTACAGAGCTAGGGACTGACTTGTAGTCCGATTTCGATGAAATTTGGTATGTAGGTTCTAATCCATGGTATCTCCAGGCATTTTTTTATTTTTTTTTATTTTGATTTTTAATGGGGATTTCCCCATAAAAACCCATAAAAAAACCGGAAAAATCGGATTTTCTCAAAAATGGCCCGAACGATTTTGATACAAATTTAGTATGTTGTAGCCCTTTAAATTCTGAACAAAATGGTACAAATCCCATTTCTGTAAAAATTATGGTTCAAAAGTTATTGTAAATTATGTTATTTTCCCATAAAAACCCCATAAAATAACAGAAAAATCAGATTTTCACAAAAATGGCCCGAACTATTTTGATAATAATTTAGTATGTAGTCCTTTAAATTCTGAACAAAATTGTACAAATCCCATTTTCTTATATTTACTCTCACCGCTTACACATGATAAAGTTTGTTGACAAACTTATGGGAGAAAGTATGTGTCAGAATGCTGATACCGTTTATTGGTAAATGTGTTAAAATCAATAACGCAACAAATGGATGATAAACTACACTGGGTGGCATGCTTCCCCGTAATTCTGAAACGTTTAATAAGGCAGGCATGAGTGCCATGAATGGTACATTATACATACACCCTCCTCTGCTTCCTTCAGCTATGCAATATCTTCCTATGCAATATCTTCCTGGATTTATATCGTAAATAGGCATTAGTAAGAGAGTAAAGAAAAGTATCTGAACCAAACCAACACTCATCTTGTAGGACCTCCCATCCTTAAGGAATTGGTTAGATCTTGGCATCCGCAATTTTAAACTGCTGATTAGCTTATGGAGATTCAATAATCACCTATTATACTTTGTGCAATGTCTTACTGTGTAGTCTTGAGGCGTCTATCGGAAGATCCCAAGAACAGCTGTAGGCAAAGAGCAGCAAAGCTCCCCGTTGAAACTATTTCCATCCGATGTTAACCAACCACGTGCAAATCCTGGAAATGCAAGTATATCAGGTCCCAGATTAGTAATGTAATTGCAAGGTAAACAGATTTATAAGTTGTAATGAATTTTGATTTAGCAACTCCTTGACCCAAATGAAGCAGAGCTAATTTGATTTAGAGCTGGATTTTATTTTCCTCGACAGGACCGACGCTGTAAATAGGTTTTTATTTCTTTATGATTAGATGTTAAAGAATCGATACAACCCACTTTACAGATATTTGAGATTTCTTGTGGTAGGTAACTACTGTAGTATACGGTTTGGTAACACCCTAGTTATTCAGTGATGTTAACTTATATAACTGAATAAGCACTTCTGCAACATTAACTGAAGCAATTTGTTGTAAATTCCACTCCTATTAGAAACTTCCGTCAAAGTCCGTTACGTGCACACAACATTTTTTTTTTCATTTACACATCTATAACTTATTAAAATCTTTTTAAAATAATAAATAATGAAAAATACAATGTTTAGAAAAGGTTTTTGAGTTCGAGAAGTTTGGTTTGGTTGGGTTAGGTTAGAACAATGACATCTAACCTAACCTATCCTAACGTAACTAACCAAACTTCTCGAACAACTTAAAACTTGCAGTAGTTATTTAGTGTGTTTTCTCCAAATTTATATACTGTAAGTGTGTGATCAAAAATCTTTTATAAATATTTTATTTTTATTATTTATTACCTATAAAAGGTTTAAATAAGTTATAGAAGTTTAATTGGAAAAAAATACAGTTGTGGGCACGAAATGGATTTTTACCGAAACTTCATATGCACTTAACCCACCCGACTATATTTTATTCAGGGTGTTACCTCACTGACCAAAGTCAAAGAGAATTTTAACGTTCTTGTGCCATGAGTAAAAACGGTGTTAAGCTGAGGCTTTTTTACCATCGAATAATATATCTAAACTGATCAAAAGAATTTTATACCTATCAGCTACAAAGAGTGCGGATTGTAAAAACTTAATGAGCGTAAAACTTTGGTTTTGATAATCCGTATTTAGAGACAGACGGATGGAAGGATGTCTTTGTGGGTTAATCAGAACGAGATGGGCGGTCTTGTCATTTCGACCAGTTAGGTTCGCTGTTTGTGTGTAAAGCGTTCTGTGTTTGTGTGTTCTGGTCGCTTTAGGGGGTAATATTATGTGTGCACAAGCCGTGTCACCCCTAAGAAATTAATATTGAGTGTGATTTGTTTAGTAACGTTAGGACCTTGTGTGAGACCAATTTGGAAATACAGCTGATGGATGATCGAATATATCAGAATTATCTGTCAAGAGGAATACAAAACGGTAGAAGAGATACAAAATAATAATTTACAGCTTAGTGAGTAGGGGAAAACAAAGGAATTGTAACTTCATAAATTTGTACTAAAATTCAATTCCAAGGGTAGATTTTATAGTTAACAATATTCATCAACGCTCAACACTCAAGCGTTACCAGTTACAAGGCCTACAGTTAATCGAAACGTATTATATTTTTACGAGGGTTAGAACTTGGTTTTGCTGATTTAATTTAATACAAAAAATCCTTGTAGTTGGGTTTTATATTTTAAAATGTAAAAGGTGCCACATTGTCTAAAAACAATTTGTACAAAACTGATTTGATTTTATAAGCGTTGGTAAAAAAGATTGTAATTTAAAATTACTTTCATCAGAGATCGGAATAATCAGAAATAATTTTAGTAATAGATTTACTTCTAAAATGTATGCAACGAAAGAGTTTGAACAATTTAAAATACACAATAGGGTAAGTTTAAAAAAAATTACAATCCAAGAATTTTATGTCTGATGCTGAGGTTATAAGAGTATCTATTATTTAGTGGCTTGGCCATCTAAATAGGTGAATGATCAAAATATTTACACTACATAAATAAAAATATAAAAAACCGAACACTGTTTAGATTAATTTAGAATGTTTTTTGTTTTCGAGACTTAAATTTAGTATGTACTGTGTTCTGATTGGATTAGTATACAGGGTGTTTTTTTTAAAACTTGCATCTTTATTTATGTAAAAACCGCAATAGATAGAAATATGCAGTTTGCGGGAATCATCTATTGGCGTAGGGGGACCAATTGTTTTGAATTCAACGTTACATTCACATTCCCCCCCTGCCACCAACTTATTTTTTTTTAAATAGCAAGGTACCCCTTGTGACATATCAAATAAAAGAGCATAAAAAAAGAAAATGTTTGATGAAAAAAAATTGAAAATCGGTTCATAAATTTGTGAGATATTCCCCCCCTCACCCCCCCGGAACTTAATTTTTTTTTAATAGCAAAGTACCCCTTGTGACATATCAAATGAAAGAGCATGAAAAAAGAAAATTTTTGGTGAAAAAAATTTTAAATCGGCTCATGAATTTGTGAGATAATCACCCCCCTTTTCCCCTACCCATAACTTGTTTTTTAATAGCAAGGTACCCGCCCTTGTGACATATCAAATGAAAAATAAATTTCGCCAAAATTTTTCTTTTTTCATGCTCTTTCATTTGATATGTCACAAAGGGTACTTTGCTATTAAAAAAAATTAAGTTCCGGGGGGGGGGTGAGGGGGGAAATATCTCACAAATTTATGAACCGATTTTCAATTTTTTTTCATCAAAAATTTTCTTTTTTCATGCTCTTTTATTTGATATGTTACAAGGAGTACCTTGCTATTTAAAAAAATTAAGTTGGGGGCAGGGGTGGAAAGGGAGGGAATGTGAATGTAACGTTGAATTCAAAACAATTGGTCCCCCTACGTCAATAGATGATTCCCGCAAACTGCATATTTCTATCTATTGCGGTTTTTACATAAATAAAGATGCAAGTTTTTAAAAAAACACCCTGTATTAAGATTAATATACTGAAACGTTACTTATTCAATCTGCCTTATTAAATAGACGGGCAAGGTCTCTCCCTCAACCCTTCCAAATGGTCTTCAAGACTTAAAATTACAAACAACTAGTTATTATTATTCATGAGTCTGTCTGGTCTTTAACCTCGCCCTCATTCATGGGGGTGGTCAGCAAAGCAATACAATTAACTGGTTACAGACTTCGACCAAAAGATTAGTTATATTAGTAACATAGGGTGACCCACAACAACATGAATCGGTAGTTTTAAAACTTGTTTTAAAACATGGTGGATAATATAAAACTGTTTGAAAGCAAAATTTGCAAAATTATTAAATCCAGAATATTTATACACAATTATTATGGATGTGCGTGAAAATGAAAGAACTAACTCCACTCATATAACGTGGTCTATAAATACGCTGGAAAATGATTTTTCAAACCAAATAAAGGTAAGCTTAAAAAAATACAGTCCAAGAATTTTATGTCTGAAGCTGAAGTTATTAAAGAGTATCTCTTATTTAGTGGCTTGGTAATCTAAATAGGAGAATGATATTACAGTCAATACTTTTTAGTTATATTGTAACTACATTAATAATTGGATTGGGTTAAAACGTCAATCCTCCTTATTGTATAACCCTACATGATGGAGTTTTTATCAAAAGAATTAATATATTATGCAAAACTCGATCACAGACGAGATTTAAAACTGTATAATAGTCGACCGAAATTAATAAATAAAACACAAGCTGTATTTGTTGATCCAACTATCCAGAAACTAAAAAATCAATACGAAATACGCATGTCAAGCATATGTCAGAAGGTTGAGAAAAGTCTTTGGAGTAACATTTATGGGATTTCAATAATGTATATTTTAAATGTGTATCTAAAGTTTCAGTTGGGTAGTTAAAATACTCAAATTAAAGTATACTATTGTGGTTTGTATTAATTTAAACGTGGTGAGGATAGAGTATGAGATATTTAAAACGTTGTCCACAAGTTTCTCGAATCAACACTTTTAAAACCTAACCATCGAAAGTTTATACTGCTTACAGTTTAAAACGTGAAGTAGTATGTAGATTAAAAACTATTATGTCCAATAAAAAGTATGTGCTATTAGTAACATTATAATTTTTACGTCTACATCTAACTATTTTAAAACATTTATATCGTGTATTATTTATTAGATTGATAATTTTCAAACACCTATATTAGATTCTAACACTATCATTAGATTGATAGTGGTTGCTCAAGATTAAAACGTATCTCCGATATTAAGAGGGCCCCTTATTTATATACAAAAAACGGAAGCCATCATAAAAGCAGCTGATTTATGAGCAATTGTGATCAATTAATAACGTAGACTTGTATAAATTATAAAATCATTGAGATAGTGTATGTGAATGTAAATAATATTCATAGTACAGTATACATATATTGTATTTTTTTTTTAACTATCACTTAAGAATAATTTTAGTTGATGCTACACAATTTGCAGTAAAAATCCCAGTAAAGTTCTATATTATCATTAATTGCAAGAGTGACTGAATTCCCTGAAACTACACAGAAATACTTCATGCTTTGCATCATACAAATCAAACATAATGAATCTACAATAATTGAGAGCACAGTGCAGTTTCCACATGACCACAGCTGTTTAATTGTTTTCTACGAGAGCCGGGATGGGCTAATAGACCTCACAAAGGTTTTTGATTCAAAACTGCTTGTTAAATATTTCCACATGATGAGTCCAAAAGGTGCTGTGCAGGTAGTGGTCGCATCCGTCGATGACATATATTACACAATAACAGGCTTTCAGGCTCATCACTGGCCTGTCAGATGACAATGACCTGTAACAGGCTGGATATGGTCCTACATTGATAGGATGTTGTGAAGGATGTCATCTGTGTTTCTCGAGTAAACATCCTTGTAAGGTCCTCAAATCAGCCCTCCAGGATTATTTACGTGTAGGATATGTTTTTGTGGAATTCCACGTTTGTCCATAATACGGCAATGGCTCACTCTTAAAAGTCTGGTCTTGATCAAGTTAAAAGAAATGTAAAATACGCCAATATGAAAGACTTAAAAAGTGGATATAGGTTCTTTAAAAACAAATCAACTAGTTTTGGATACCGGAGACTGATTGATCATCATATTGTAGCCTATATCATGAAGCTGGTATTGATGTGTGTTTTAAGCCTTGAGAGTATTTAAGTTGTAGAGTAAATATTTTCTTCTTATTCAAAATGAACTTAACAGAGACCGATTTACTCTTTTTTCAGTAACACCATTAAATTCAATGATAACTGTAACACACACCTTACCATCTAGTTATTATTATTCATGAGTCTGTCTGGTCTTTAACCTCGCCCTCATTCATGGGGGTGGTCAGCAAAGTAATACAATTAACTGGTTACATTACAATACACCATCTGATTTAATGAATTAACAAACACAAAATTTCTCTATCAAGAATTAAGAGTCCGTAGACAAATACAAAAGAAATTTGAAAATTGTAAAGCATAGCATATTAAGACGGCCTTACAAACAATTGACGTTTTAGCGGCTTATTATCTAAAATTGGAAATTGAGAATAACTTGTATGAAATTAGCAACCCCAGCAACAGTTTAAACAAAGTCTTACCTCGGTTGTCGTGTAACAAACAATCAACTGTTTGGTTTTATGGTTTTATCTATATATTTAATTGGAAAAGACTCCTTTCATAATTTGTAACCCAGGCAACAGCTTAAACAAAGTCAACCCAGGTTAGTTTACTAGTCGTAAAGTTTGTTATTTATGTATGTTTGGTGGCTCACAGCCAGAGTAAAACTTTGCCTTCGATATCAAGATAAGAGATCTATTGTGGTTTTAGCCAGAGTGAATCAGGTATTATAGGTGACACAGTTTAAATAGTTTCATCGACTGCGGAGAATATGTTTTAGTCGTTAAATTTGTGTGTATTATCTTAAACGTGACACCTTTTTCAAAAATAATGTCATTTATTATACAATTAAAATGATACAAAAAATATTTTGTAAAATTTATGGTAATTAACCAAATATAAATATAGGCATATGACACATCAAAATGAACCTTAGAGTGTTTAAGTCAAATGTTCAGATTGCGCATCTTTTTTTAGCCACACACATTGTCAGTACGACCATTATTTCTTCATTATAACATACCTTACAAGCCAACACCATGGTTTCAACTTAATTTAGGTCATATATTTATTGTGTTCAAGATTTTACCAAGATTAAAACATCCTACATTAATCGTTATAGGTTTATTCAATTATTGACAACACTAAGACAGCGTTGCACATAATGTGGGTAATTTAAGTTGAGTATGAATGCAGCATGAGAGGCTTTTCAAGACGATGGCTTTTTGTAGGCCTACAGTAAATGGCCACCTTTTTCGTACAGTGCAGATGTTAGGTAAGTTATGTTTAGTTTGGTTCAGTTTAGTTTAGCTTAGTTTAGTTTTGATTTTTAATTTTTTTATGGAGAGAAACAAGGTAGGCAAACTTTTACATAAATACAAATTTGTGATTAGCAATTTGTCAAAGAGAACAAAGACAAAGACATTACAAAGACAATTTGTATTCATATTATATGTTTAAGTGATTGTATAATGTAGCTAAATATGGCAACACATATTAGAAAAGGAAAAACTGTTAGAGAAATATCGGATGAAGTCTTATTCCACAAGAGCTATAAGAGATTGAAACTGTAATTTAGTGACATATCTTAACTTTAAACAGAAGTCCGACATGCCACACCTTGTCAAACGCCTGTTGGACATCCAAAAATGCAGCAGAACAGTACTGTTTTTTCTCAAATGTGTTTTTTATAATATCCACTAATCGGTGAGTTTGTTGAATGGTGGAATGTTGTTTGCGGAAGCCGAACTGATGATCTGGTATTAAGTTTAATTCATCAACAGTGGGGGTTAACCTTTTAAGTATTACCTTTTCAAACAACTTTGATACTATAGGAAGCAAGCTTATGGGTCTGTAAGAAGATGCGTCATTAGGTGGTTTGCCTGGTTTTGGGATAACAACTATTTGTGCAATTTTCAGTTGAACAGAAAAATATTCCAATCGTAACATAGCATTAAATATAAATGTCAACAACATAATGCCTTTACGGGGTAGTTCTCTTAAAATTTTTCCAGTGATAAGATCGTACCCATGACTTTTCAAGGGGTTGATTTCCTTAAAAATTATTCTTGAAACCTCCGAAGGAGTGCAAGATTTTATAGGCAGTGACAACTGATTTGGTGCATCCAAAAATTCGTAAATTTCACTTTCGTCATTGGGGGGATTCGGAGTAATAGGCTTTAATACATCAGAAAAGTAATCTTCAACACCTCTCTTTCCTTTACTCTATGTATAACCTTCTGAAATCATATCTGACCAATTTATATTTTCAAATAAAATTCGATAATTCGTTATCTGATCTGAAGCCGATACAGTCTGGAGTACCTCAGGGGAGTGTTCTTGGTCCCTTGCTATATGTGATATATACAGCAGACATCCCTATGGTCCCCAACGTCACAGTTGCTACGTTTGCTGATGACACTGCACTGTTGTCGAGTCATGTGGACCCTCAAGTCGCTTACATAAATTTACAAGCTGCCTTGACTGAGCTCCAATATTGGCTTAAAAAGTGGAGGATAAAAGTCAACGAAAACAAGTCCAAACATATTGTTTTTACTCTAAGAACAGGGTACAATCCTCCAGTAACCATTAATAATGTAGCCTTAACGGAGGCAGACAGTGTAAAATATTTAGAACTAACTCTTGACAAAAAATTAAATTGGAAATCTCATATCTGGTGCAAGAGACAGCAAATGGAATTAAAACTTCGTAAACTCAATTAGCTACTAGGTACGAATTCAAAATTATCATTGGCTAACAAAATTTTACTGTATAAAGTTATGATCAAACCAATTTGGACATACGGAATTCAACTTTGGGGGACCTCGAGCAAATCCAACATCGAAATTCTTGAACGATTTCAGGCTAAGGCACTGAGAAGAATTATTGGCACACCCTGGTTCGTATCCAACACTACAATTAGGAATGACTTCAAAATTAAATCAGTGAAAGAAGAAATTACAGACCTTAGCAAAAATTATCAAAAAAAATTAGAATACCATCCGAACAGTCATGCTGTTAATCTGCTGGACAATAGCCAGTGCATTACCAGGTTAAAAAGTGTTGTGCATGTGCTGGACCTAAGCTACAGATTTTTGTAAATACAGTCTTCAAATGACTGATCCAATTTTTGGCAAGACTTGTTGATGAACAGGTGCTTGCTTCCTGACATTGTTTTTTAGATATATGTTTTACTTATTGTTCTCATATTTGAACAGATTGTAAAATAAATTCTGATAAAAAAAAATCTTAACTTTGGATTTCTCTTTACTGAATATAAACTTAATATTTACATAGCAACCAAACATCTGGTAATAATTCAACAATCATTAAACAGTCAAATAGGAAATACTTCAATAGTAGCCCTACTGAGGAATACGCTTCATATTGTATGGAAAGAACCAAAAATCGTAAAAAATATTAATTCCTTTTTTATATGATTGTTTTAACCTTGTTAGGTCGCACTCTTTGGAAAAACTGACATGAATCAGTTTGTGGAAGTATAATTAATTGTATATCACATATACAATTAATACAATTAATTAATCTATAAGAAAAACATTTGGTGAAACTTCCATCATCTGAAAATAGCTAGCGATTTAGACCCACTGTATGCTCTTAACCCCCCTCACCCTAATTTTTCTAAATTTTACATGTTTGTTATTATCAACAAGTAAACTAAATCAAGTTAACCTAACCTAACTTCCGCAACGCACTGTAAAATGGTGGCAACCGTCGTGTCGTATTGAAAAGAAAAGTCCCATAATTCGTGTAAAATGGTGTGGATGATTTGTGTAGCATTGTTAGTGAGAGCCAACGATCAAGTACAGCTAGGACCAGTTTCGAACCATCTAAAAGCTACTGACCTCTTGAATTAGTTATCCCATTGAATAACTAATTCAATTCGGTGTTTAGTTGTCTTAAACACCAAAGTTTCCATACTCCACATCACCCCCACATTTGTCACAGATTGTGGCGAGGTGGCGACATGATGACGTCTTATCACATGAATATTATCAGGTCCATCTGTGACGTGACGTGTGGGGAGTGTCGTGTGACAGTTCTGTGGACCCCCTCACCCCCTACACTAGGGGTCTCTAGGGAGCCACCAGTGACAGGCCGATAATAACCTGTATCCTACCGGACATCTCTCGCGCTCGCACACGCTCCTTGCGGCGGTCCTCGCAAGTGTTGTTACAAATAAACGAGAAATACAAACAAGCTAATTACTATTCTATAAAAAAAAAATGTCTTCACGTATTACAGTTCACAAAGAGTTTTCCCGAGCTATGGAAGGTATAACAGTGTTATTAGAAAGAAATATATGTCGTATATACATAAAATTTAAAAAAATGAATAGCAAGAAATTTTTTTACAATAATTGAGTCGTCAGTGTGTTTGTAATTTTAGTCTCTGTTTGTCTGTTGATAAACTGTTTACTGGTTAGAGTTCATCTTTATTACAGTCAGTTTGCAAGCTAGAGGTTGTTAACTAGTGTGCTATTTGCATATTGATACTGTATTGGAGAGAAACATTTACAAATAGTTTCTCAAGTACTTTTTAGTGTTTCTTGTAGTACCGAACCGTAGTATATTTATTTCCGTAAGGGGTTTTTCGGTGGTCAGCTCAACAAGTTAATCTTTTTCCAAAACTGGCTAAGCTGAAACATATGAGAACGTATTTATTTATATTAGAGGTCGTCCAGTGGTCGAAAACACGACCAAAATAGTGTAACGTACAGACTTATTTATTTTCACCCCTCACTGTTAATAAAACATGTGATTGGAATTTCTTCTATTTGTTTAGATTTTTTGTTTATATTTCGTTGTTATTTCGTCACCAGCATGGCAACCCATAAGACCCATGCTATTTTTTTATTTTAAATTAATTTTTTGGGTTTATTTTCGAGCCTATTTTAATTTATAAAGCGATTCTGCACATCTACAGGAAAATATCATTCTAACAGTATGCGTAGATTTTCCCTGCCAAGCACACAAGCTAAGAAAAAGTAGTTTAAAGAAACATGCTTGCCTTATAAAATAAAATAGATTACCCATGTAGTAACAGGCAAATATTTGACGTTATTGTATTCAAAACATAACAATTTAGAAACAGCTGGTATTGAAGTTTTACAGCCAGTGTTGCCAACGTGTTTTCTAACAATGGCCTCTCATATTTTAAATGCTAACAATTTTTGTTGTTTTTAAATTGAAACCCTGGAGTGCATGGTAGTAAAAATTAGGTAAAAGATTGACCAAATCAGCTTTTATGTGTGTTATTGTCGATGCTAAAATATCCCAATTGCAAGGGACTTGTCCACACAAATGATTTTTCATATATGTACGTTCATATATGATTTTTCATGACAAGTACATATATTATGCCAATATGTCAGAAATGAATTATCATACATAAATTATCCAGATTGGATGTCAATTAGACATATTTACTGGTAATACTATTTGACAAGCCCCCCCCCTGGATAGCTAAAGGCTGCAGCGGATGCTGCTACTGATGTAACTAATCGTCTGCAAACAAGACAGCTTTGATGTCAAGATGGCCATCGATGTGTGCAATATTAGTAGCTGTGACTAGTGGTCCGGCACATACACACACTACACACAGACACACAGACACACAGACAAATGCATTGGGCAACAGATATAAAGCAAACATTTACAGTGTTAACTACCTAACGATTTAAGAAAGGTGAATCAAATCGCACGAGGTAGTAACAATTGTATCATTCTGGCAATGTTAGCATACCTTATAATATTTTTAAACCAAAGATTAAACAAATTCAAACTACAAATCAAATCAAAACAAATCAAATTATCCTTTATTCATTTAGTACACAATATACATAAATAGCGTCAATACAATAATTGTGATGAAACAAATATCTTAAAACTAATGTACAAGAGTCAGTGGAAAAAATCGTTTACCTTATAACATCATTTACTACATAAAAACTAAATAACTGTTTTTTAAACGACTTAAGGGAAGCTGCAGATTTAATGGAATCAGGCAGGTTATTGTAAAACTTAACACCAGAGTAGTGGGGAGAAGATTCTAAAGTTGAGGATTTATGTTTAGGGTATAAAAGGCAGCTTTTGTGTCGGGTATTATAATTATGATTGTCCGAATTAACAGAAAATTTAGAAATATTTTGTTTCATAAAAATTAATAAATTGTAGATATACAGACTGGGAAAAGTAAGGATATTATTGCTTTTAAATGTATTTTTACAAGAACCCCTAGCTTTGATAGAATAAATTGTTCTAATTATTCTTTTTTGCAATTTAAAAACTTTTTTATTTTTGTCGGAATTTCCCCAAAAATAATTCCGTAATTGAGAATAGGATAAACATATCCATAGTATACCATCATAAGAGTGGAAATATCAACTGATCTAGAAAGAATGAGAGTTACAAAATATGCTTTATTTAACTTTTTGATGACGTCTGTTATGTGAGTTTTTCAGGTTAATCTATGATCTACTGTTATTCCTAAAAATTTGGTGGAGTTAGCAAGGCTGCAAGATAGAGTGGTGTTTTCGTGCGAAAACTTGTTATTTAAATATTTTTTTTAAAGTTCATTAAAAGAGACTTGGATTGATTTATTAAAAGTCCATTAGCTTGAAACCAACTTTCCAGCTTTTGGAATTCTTGTTTTATAAGCTGTGGAAAAATTGATTTATCTGGATGGGTGAAGATAGCAGAAGTATCGTCAGCAAACATAACCAATTTAGAATTTAAGGTCATGGGCAAGTCATTGACATAAACCAGGAAGAGTAAGGGTCCAAGAATGGACCCTTGAGGTACACCATCTGTGATTAATCTATAATCAGATTTAATTCCCAGTGACTGCAAATTTATACACTGTTTTCTGTTGGATAGAAATGAAACCAACCATTTACTGGTCCTGCCCGATATACCATAAAACTGCAACTTCCGAATCAGTAAATTATGGTTTACACAGTCGAACGCTCTTGACAGGTCACATAAGAGACCAGGTACATTCTGCGACCTGTCAAGAGCATCCGCAACCTCAGATACAAAGCTGAATATGGCATCTCCAGTGCTTTTACCCCTTCTAAAGTTGACATTTATCAAGGTAATCATACAACCTATTAAAAACTATCTTTTCAAAAATTTTTGAGAATGTCGGCAGTAATGAAATGGGCCTATAATTAGTTAGTTCTTTTGGATTGCCTTTTTTTATAACTGGTATCACGTTTGAGAGCTTTAGTACATCCGGAAACACACCTGTATAGAGTGAAGTGTTGATTAAATGAGCAAATGGGATTGAAATAAAAGATGAACATTGTTTTAAGATGAAGGGTGATATTTCATCCCATCCACACGATTTGGAAGGTTTTAATTCGTTAATTATTTGCTGAATTTTCTTGAGGATCTGTAGTTTTGAAAGATATTAACATGGAATTAGGTCGGACCCCTTGTTGTAAAAAATTTATTGAGCTTTCAGGATCAGAATTAACATAATTAACACAATTAGTAAACAACACACATTTATTAGTCGAATACAGGAAGAAGGAGAATCTATTTCAAACTTTGCTACAGAACTAAAAAGGTTGTCAACTAATTGTAAATTCAATTGCGAAGCTTGTGGAAAATCTGTATTAGACATGCTATTACGACTACAACTCATACGTGGACTTAATGACAAAGACATTAAAACTCAGCTTTTACAGAAATGTGACCACAAACAATTTGTAGAAATTCTTAACACAGCTACTACGATGGAACTTTCAAAATTTGAAAGTACTTTGATATGTCAAAAGACATTACCTACTATGGCAGCGACTAGAATCTTCAATTACGCTCATTTTCTTTCAGGGTTTGACTATACAGTTGAATTTAGAGGAACAGAAAAACACGGCAATGCAGACTTTTTGTCGAGATTTCCACATGAAAAGTCGCTACCAAACTCAATTGATGATTATTCTGTCTTTCAAATCAACCAATTAGAAACACTCCCAGTTACAAAACAACAGATTGCAGATGAATCACTGAAGGAAGAACACCTTAAAACCATCATTCAACATTTAGAAGAAGGAAAGAGCCTTGAGAATCTTGGATACAATGATTATGAATTTACATTACAAGACGGATGTTTATTTAAAGGTAATAGAGTTGTCGTTCCAAAAAAATTTGAAATCAAAAGTACTTACAGAAATTCATTTTGGTCACTTGGGAATAGTTAAAATGAAGGCTTTAGCGAGAAGCTACTGCTATTGGCAAGGCATCGATCATGATATTGAACATCTGGCTAAGACTTGTAAACAATGTTGTTTAAAACAAAACAAACCACCTCAAACGACTCCTCATCCATGGCAAACCCCTGATGGTCCCTGGCAAAGAATACATATAGATTTTGCTGGGCCTTGTTTTGGAAACAATTATTTTTTTATTGTCGTTGACGCTTACACAAAATGGGTCGAGGTATTTCAAACAAAAAATACTTCTTCTGATTGGTGTGTCACAAAATTAAGACGATTGTTTTCTACATTTGGAATTCCACTTACTTTAGTGTCAGATAATGGCAGACAATTTTGTGGACATACTTTTGAAACATTTTTGAAAAACTACGGTGTGTTACACAAGACAAGTGCTCCATTCCACCCTTCTTCCAACGGTCAAGCGGAGAGATTTGTCCAAACTATAAAAAAAGGTCTACAAGCCATGAAAGATGAAGGAGGGAATATGGAAATTAAGTTACAGAGATTCTTGATGCAAATGAGACAATCAAGAAACTCCACTGGATCAAATTCTTACTTCCTAATGTTTCAGAGAAATGTGAGGACGAGACTAGATTTGATGATAACAAATAACACACCTTCAAACAGTGACTTTAAATGTGCAAAGGGAATAAGAGAGTTTAAAAAGGGGGAAAGAGTTCAAGCTTATGATTTCAGAGACAAGAAAAACAAGTGGATGTTTGGTAAAGTAAAGAGCAAAGATGGACAGTTAATTTACGTTCTTGAAATGGATGATGGATCTATATGGAGGCGGCATATCAACCACATGTTACCTTCTAAATTTAAGGGGGAGGATTGATGTGTCCATTCCAAATGTACTGGCTTATACTATATTTGTTAGTTTACATATGTTCTGTTCAGTTGTTATTGTTTATATGATGATTGTGATAAAATAAAGAAAACTTGAGTTACTGCATTAAAATGTTACATTACTAAAATATCTTATGTGTCCATTCCAAATGTACTGGCTTATACTATATTTGTTAGTTTACATATGTTCTGTTCAGTTGTTATTGTTTATATGATGATTGTGATAAAATAAAGGAAACTTGAGGTACTGCATTAAAATGTTACATTACTAAAATATCTATCAGATTGTTTAATTTTATTTTTATTATGTAATATTTTAGCAGTTCTTACACATTTACTGAGCACTTTGCTGTACTTTTTAACATAGTTTTTAAAATGCAGATTTGTGGATTGTTTGCTGAGCTCAAAAAGTTCCCGTTTATGTTTACTAGATCTTTTTATCCCACTTGTAAGCCAACCTTTATCTTTATTCCGGTTAAGACTATTTTTAGCCTTAACTAATGGAAAAGACGCATTAAAATGTAGTTTGAAAATATGTAAAAAACACTTATAAATAGTATTTGCATCAGATGTTACATTCAATTTCTGAAAGAAGTAAGACCAATCCTCCGATTTTAAAGAATTGACAAAATTGGAGATATTAACCTTAGAAAAATGTCTTACGTATATTGTTTTTCTGTTAACCACAGTTTCTATATGTTTCTTAGTAAAATATTCACAATTCACTTGAAGATATTGAGTTAAGTGATCAGATAAACTATTTTGTACCACAGAAGGCAAACATAAATTAGGTTTTAAATTAGTTATAATATTATCAATACATGTACTAGAAGGTACCTTTATAGTTGTAAAAAGATTGAAAGAATTTAATATTGAAATAAACTCTTCAGATTGAGAACTATTTTTCAAAATATCAATGTTAAAATCTCCTGTAAGTATAAAAAAGGATTTAGGATTCTTAAGAATAGAATATTGTAAAAGTGAACGCAAGCTAGAAAAAAAATATCATATGCAATTTTGGTATACACGGTAGGTCTGTAGACACAAAGCACAATTAAATCAAGAGGGTGCGTGATCTGAGCACCACAACACTCAAAATAAGAGTCAACCGTAAAGTTTCCAAGATCCGGTCTTAATTTAATACTGTAATTATTATTAACCAATACACAAACCCCACCTCTTTTTTGTTTCTCTCTGCAATATGAACCGGCTAATTGATACCCATCGAATTGAAAAAATGGAATTTGGCATGTAGATGGAACCCAGTGTTCAGAGAAACAAACAATATCAGGTTTTCTTTTTTTTTTTTAAGAGGTTGGCGGCCTCTTTTTAAACCTTGCATTTGCCCGTCCACATAGACTACATATCTGTGCGTGGAACGTATCCAGCAAAGCAAGGGGTGAGCCGGTACAGTACAAAGGTGAACTGTACTGATAAAAGTTAGTGGCAGTGACCAGGATCCGAACCCACGACACTGCTGCCTTGGGCCCGAAGTCCGCGACGCTACCGACTGAGCCACCGACTCACCAAAAAATGTTTGTTCTAAATGAATCTACGTAAAGATTTATTTCATCGATTTTATTGCCCTGGGTTATCCCTTGAATATTGCAATGTAAAATGCTTAGTAATTTAAGTGCTTGTGTGTCAGCAGTGCCTACATTAGAGGAATTGGTCTTAGATTGTAGTCTTGTGCTTTCTTTTGCATGACCTTTCTGTTCCTTAAAAAATATTCCATGTTAGTCTGCCTAGTATTTACATCAGTAAAACTGTTATCAACTATAATTTCTTCACTTTCTACAGAAATCAAACTCTTGGGTATTTCAGCATCTTTTTCATTTGTTGTGTTGAGGTCATTGTGGAGTGAGATGTCAGGAGTTGTAGGTTGTGTGTCTTGACCAGGTGCACTGGACGTCGGAGAAGCAACATCCCGAGTTCCGATCACATCAGTTGGTAGATCCGCCTCTTTGGCCTGTCTAGGTTGTCTCTCGATGGGATCATCCTTTGAGTGTTTATTAACTCGAGTCTTCTGATGACTCACCTGGGTTTGACTCTTGGTTATTGTAGGTGGAACTGTCGGTAACTTTGAGGTCTGGAAGTTAGGTTTACCCATCTCCCACTCAGGCAAACCTTCCTCATTGAATTCATAAATACCGATCCTTATGTCTAGGTCATTAAACGTTTTGGTTACCATCTCCTTAACTCTTCCCCAATGAAGTCCATCCAGCCCACAACCGATACGAGGCATAGCTAACTTGCAGATCTTATATTCGATGCATTTTGCCTTTAGACTGTCGAGTGAGTTTTGGAGAGTTTGGTAAGTTGGCTTCTTGTAACTTAACTCTTTTGTTACTAAATAAAAAATATACTGACTGTCAACCTTCAGTGCGGCACAACCACCAACACCTACATTCTGGGACTTAAGCTCTTCAATTCTTTTGAATTTACTCCTTAATTTAGCCGCAATGCCTTTTGCCATTCGTAAATCCCTGGCAACACAGTGAGCCAAAGCATGATCCTCAGGGGCAGAAAATAGATCACGCTTTATTTCTTAGATGGACATTGCTATAGACTGAGTTTTATCATTCGGCGTTGAGTGGCAGTTGTCCAGGGATGAGAGTATGTCCGTTCTTCCATCTTTAAGCTTGTTGATGACTTTATCGTACTTAAATTTTATGCATCTGCAAAGTTCCTTTTTCCCCCTTTTATTCAAATGAATACCATCCTTTGAATAACATTTCTCAGATAAGGAAGAACCATCGATAATGAAAACATTTGCATTTGAATGTGCCACATCATTTAAAAAAAAGTTATATTCTAAAATATCAAAGTTGACCTTTTGTGAGAGAGATACATCACGGCGGAAGGGTACGGTGATAAGAAATAACGGAGTTTTCATATTTGGCAATTTAAGGTTGGCGTATAAAGCTTTGAGGTCATTGCTATATATATTATTAGCACCAGCAAGTAATATTGTCAAATCACTGTCATTCCATGTACTGTTCATCATAAGTTTATCGACTTTGGCGTTTGGGCATGTAAAGCCACATACCCTGAACTCTTCAGAAAATAAATCCATTGTCATTTTAGCTAAGCCTCTTGCATGACTGTCTCCAATGATTTGAATTTTTTTCTGGGTCTTCTGGTTGTGTGATTTAATATTTGAATTCATCAGGTGGTTTCCCATATTTTTAAAACGTTTGGGCACATTTTTGGTGGTCACAATTCTCGGGTCTTCTGATGGTAAGTTTTCCGGAGCCCTAATTGACTTTTCCCCTGTAGCAAGTTTAGTAATACTTTTCTCTTCTTCAGATTGATTACTTGCACTAGTGTCATTTGTCGATTCAGCGAGAGGTTCATATCTGTTCATTGTTGTTACAGGTGGTAAACACGGCTACTTACTGAGACTTTTCAATCTTAAGTTATTATCTTCATTTGCAGCAGTGGAAGTACTATCGTCTGATTCCATGATAAATTTACTAGGGTTTGCCTGCTTTAGATTGTTAATTTCTTCAAGAATACTCACATCAGTTCCCTTGGTGTTACCTATTAGAGTAGGTTTCTGTGATGTATTGCATATGGAAGGAAATATATTATTGTGTTTAAAAATATTTAGCAAAGCCAGTTTTGCATTCACTAAAACATTCAAGCCGTATTCAAACGAGTTTTTTTGTTTATTGCAAGAAACTTCTTGGATGTACATAGAATAGATTTATCATCCTTATGGATCAGATTAAAACAATTTTGTAAATTTTATCCGGTTTTATAGAAGACGATTCGTTGTTTCGTGTTATTATTTTTATTGTTTAACAACTAATTTAAAGTAGTCAATAATATTATAAGCTCGAGCTTGTCTTTGGTGTTAAAATTGTTTTAACTTCAAGCCAGCCCTAGTGGGTTGCGGAATTATCACGTGGATAAAATCCATTGGTGATTGGCGGAGTTGAACCCGGGGAATCGGGTTACCACTAGGCCAGCTGACTCTCCATTCAAATTGTTTTAGCGTTTGCAGTACTATCCTGATAATTAGACCAATTCGTAAATTACCAGGGAAAAAAATGTGGTTCGGATTCCACTATAAACTGTAGGTCCCTTAGTTGCCATTAGCTGTTTGGGCTATTAATTAACAGCTGTGCCTAAGGAACATGTCGGCCTTAGTCACTAACAAGACTACAAGATCGCGCCACTCATCCTACACTCATCCTTCACTCATATTTGGGTTAAAATACGCACATAGTGGCGTCCCCATCTTAAAATAATTGATAATTGATACTATTTTTTGTTATTTTGTATAGTACCCAATTAGATCCAAATTTAATAATTTATCTGTAAACAATAAATTGCGTCTTATGTTCATCATTCCAAGATAACAGTGCAAAATATGGATTTTACTCTAAACTATGAGGGGATTTTAATTAAAATTAACACAATCGAGCGTATCCAGAACACGATGTGTGTTACGTACCAAAATAATCTTTAAATTGTCATTAATATCAAATAAGATTAGACGTATACTTGTACTATTGAGAATAGGCGGTTACAGCTGAATTTCTTTAATCAGAAGCGACCGCGATAAGGAAAGCTACGTTAGTTAGTTATCTTTGACGACGAACTTGCATCCAGGAAAATTATTTGAAGATACGTTAACCATCATTGTACCTGATACTTAAAATACATTTCTATGGATTTTCACATAACATTACTGTAGGAATTAAAACAAAATCGACATATCGTCAATATCAGCACTTATTCCTTAGCCATAGCGCTATTTATTTTATAAGAGCGTGAGCCAATTCTGTCACAATAAATCGTGAAATAAAATCTTAAGATACCTATATTTTAAACATAGGAATATCATGAATGGTTTTAGTCTAAATATATAGGTATAGGGTACTAGGTGTCACCCATTGAATTGAATTCATTAGATCAAGAAGCAACAGGAAAATCATAGAAACATATAATCAGGTTAATTTTGGTTAGGATGTCTTTGCTGAAAGTTGTGTGAATAGGAATTCAATCGACCTCCAAATATTTTAAACATGCAACTTATAACTTGAAAAAAATAAATACGCAAGGCTCTCGACTATATTAATTTTTACACTAGAAGATTTTTCATTTATGCCCCAATGCATTTATGTTAAAGTTGCTATTTTTAACTTGAGAACAGTTAATTTACTATTATTTTATAAAAAGCTTGTATTAAAATAACAGTATTTTTTGTTCGGTACAATAGACCCTTCCCTATCAGTCTTGTTGACCTCATGTCAGAGTCCTAATGAGGTAACAGGAGCCTATCGCCCGCCAATCTACCGGAAGTGGCAACAATTAGATCTGGTGTACTGTTGCAACTGCATTGTTGCCCAGCTGACTGGCACTTCCGTTCCCCCTCCACTGTCGCAAGATTGATAGGGGTATCTCTCACAGTTTAATGAGACGATTTACAAATTGTTTGATTACTTTTAGTTCTCATAGATATTCCCATGCTTGTTTATACAAACAAAGTTTGATACACGACAAACAATTAATGAAATTGGGATTAATATTTTGAAAGAAGAATAATTTATACCCTGAATGAATAAGCTCTTAATCAAATTACTGCAAAATATTAATCCGCGATAAATTAATAAGAAAGCATTTAGATTATTGGATTATCGTATATTATCTTGCTTGCCATTACTATATCTATACTAATTATTATTTTAACACAATGCGCTCTGCCGACTGACACAATATACTAACATTTATGATGCACTTATATTATACTGTTATTTTTAGACGAATATAATAATTAGATCTTACACTTAGGCAAAAATATCGAACTTTTGCCGTTACAATATTTAAACCGAACAACAAGTAAAAGTATGTGTTCAATAACAATAAACTATTCTATTGTAAGTAGTAGTAAGCTAAAGTAAATCTGTCCGGCAAGATTTAAATCGCATCGTGAAAAGGAAATTTTATTTTATACCAGAACTAGCTGTGCCCGCGGGCTTTGCCCCGTTTAACTTCATAAGTATTCGCATGGCTCAATCACGTCCTGGTTGAAGTTCGTTCGCTACGCTCACTCACCTTTAGGTTGGAGCTCGATCGCTGCGCTCACTTGCCTTCAGGTTAGCACGTTCGCTACGCTAACACGCCTTCAGGTTGAAGTCCGTTCGCTACGCTCACTCACCTTTTGGTTGCAAATTAGCTTTTGTCATAAATTTAAAACAAAATAATAGTGCTGCACCCTGTTGGTAATCCTTGTAACTTTAATGCTATTGAACATCATAGAACAGAACCAACTTGTTTAATTGAAACAGCTGTCCAGATCCATTAATTCCTTTTAAATAAGAAAAATCATAAGGTTAACATGGGAAACTCCATAGAGCCACTGGGGCGGAGCAAAAAAGCCCGTTCAGAATAACAACTACTTAGTTTTCCTATTTAATGCCCAAAGAATTGGTGTACCGAATTTCAGCCTCCTAGGTAAATGGGAAGTGGGAGAATTAGTGATGAGCGAGTGAGTGAGTCAGCGAGTCAGTGAGGGTTTGCCTAGACTTGGCATTTTTTATTTTAAGGATATTTAAATGTGTTATTATACACTTATTCATTAGCGACAAGTACTTACATACAAATACTGTATATACCAATACAACCAATAAGTATCTCGAAACAAAGTATAACATCGATTAAAGAATTTATTTGATTCAAAACCACCAAACATCGTTCAGCCAGAGCAAAATTATTTCAAACTAAATTCCTGGATTTTTTACGAAGACTCCCGTACCTCCACTTCCTTAAAAACTCTATATAAACTATTATTTTAAATTTAAAGTAATCGTAGGGCGACGATTTTGTTGTAGGGAACTTGTTTCTATTTACTGTTTTCCAATTAGTATGTTTTAATAGACAATTAAATATTAATAGAATTGTTTGGTTATCTACCTTTCTCCGATTAGTTCCCTATTTTAGTTAGATAATGAAATGTTCGAGTTCAAAAAGGTTACGTTATGTTTATTTCCACTATCGTCGTCATTTAACACTTGACAGTTTGTTTAGCTTATAGTACATTTTGAATATATGCGTGGATCTAATGCAAAATACCGAATTATTGTCTTACATCAGACTACAACAATTATCTGGAGACGTTTTATAACCTAGATATGCTAAACTTATCGTTGACACATAGTAAATAATTTTAAAATAATATTGTCTCTGCAATGAGTCTGACATTATAAAAGAGTTGTATTTTAGGTGCGCGGGGTTGTTTATCGTTTCCTTTAGAAGCTCCGACATCGGGGATACGCGACTGAAAATAAATAAAATATGATAAGATTACACGGCCAGTGAGCCGGCAACCCATGAGGTCGTAAGTTATGCGAGCCTGTACAGTGTACACTGGTACAGCGACGGGACTGTACTTGTATACCGGGATATACATGTGTTTATATAGCAGGGGTGAGGGATGAGCATAGATTAAACAGATTTATCATCCTACGGAACAGCTGAAGATAATTTGAAGAAATGTTTCCATCCGGTATATGTATACAGTAGTGCGTTAGATGTTACAATTTACTTATTGTTATTCTATGTCATAAACATTTTTCAATCAAACCAAAAGATAAAGGTATAGCCATTATGCAGGATCAGTTTAAGTAAATTATTAATTAGTCTGTATATAGTCTGTATATACAGGGTGAATAAAAAGTCAAGACCTCCCCTCTAATATTTTTGCAAGTAAATATACAGAGATATCCTTTTGGTGGTCGTGCAATCTTAGCAGGAAGTTTCATTTTATGATTTTGAAATTTTTGAGTGTTCCCCTTAAGAGGGGGGATTTGGGGGGCAACTCAAATATTTTAAATGTAAACCCCCTTCAAGTGACACCTCATTTTGAAGTGTTTACAGAAACTTAAAGAATGGTGAAAACTAGAGGTCGCTATCTCTTCTCTATCCAAAATGGTAGCCAATATTACCATCACGAACCAATTGTACCATTGATTTTCCACAACATTTGACGGGCTACCATTTTGGATAGAGAAGAGATAGCGACCTCTAGTTTTCACCATTCTTTAAGTTTCTGTAAACACTTCAAAGAACTGTACTCAAAGAACATTTCACAAAATAAGACATGACCATTTGGTGAACGGACATCTAGCAAAAAGCTCTGACGCACATGAAGAGATTTTTAAAATTGTACAACAGATTGATTCGTCTACATCCAAATCCATGATATAGTTCTGATTGTGTCGAAAAAAACTATATGCATTATTATGTTTTAAAAGTAGAGCTATATGCTTTAATGTTTTATTATTGGCTAAACTAGTGAATTATTGAATATCCAAAATCAGTTAACCAACAATAGTGTGTATTAAAACACAATTTAATAACTTACTGGGTAACAAGCTATCCTTCAAGTGGATTTGAAGCAGCAGACGGCCTACTGCGGTTCTCAGATGTAAGATGTTATTATAGATGATCCGATCAGACGTCAGATGTTAAATGAACCATTCAGACCGTGATTGTGCCGCAGTGTTCAGTGTATGTGAACTGCACAACAACGTCCTGCCACTGCCATTTTGTCTCCACAGTCTCGATCGGACCATAGCCCTGCTTCTGTTCCCTCAACTAACACAAGGCCGTGGCGAGACAAAAGTGGCAACACCGCAGAGACAACTGTAGCACTAACTCATATGGAGCGTGTGTGTAATGCTAATGTTAACACAAGGCCGTGGCGAGACAAAAGTGGCAACACCGCAGAGCCGGCCCCCGAGACAGCTGTAGCACTAACTCATATGGAGCGTGTGTAATGCTAATGACACAAGGCCGTGGCGAGACAAAAGTTGCAACACCGCAGAGCAGGCCTACCGAGACAGCTGTAGCACCAACTCATACGGAGCGTATGTGTAATGCTAATGTTAACAATACAAGTTTGTTGTACTGTTAATATGTCGAGTAGGCCGAAGGAAGAGGACAGGGTTACCACATTGTTGGGCGCGGCCTGTCATAGGAGACTGTGGTTCCCATCATGGTATAAACTGTGTTTTTCTTCATGCTGCAGCGTATAAGACGGTCTCCAATACATGCGTAACGTGATTAAGGAATATGTAAAAAATCAGCTGGATTCGAGAAATGTGACCAGTCAAGTAAATTATGAAAATTAAACATTCTTTGGGTCTCTGTTTTAATACTGAAGACGGACAAAGATATGTAATCCATCACGTAATTATAAAACATTAAGAAGCTTAAACTTGCCTAATTGCCTTATCAGCAACCTTTGTAATGAAGTATGTAGGCCTATGATATAATCACAAATCGTGTAGTGTTGAAGCATAGTACAGTACATATAATTTATCCCTAGGGGGCACTGCACAGTTCATCCACTATGTTAAGATAGATGACTTTTCCACTTTTGAAAAAAACAAGCAATAAATTTATTTAGCAACAGTCAGTTGATTTAAGAATCCCAAACCGTCTTGAATCAAACAACAAAGACAAGGGTTTTGACTTTATTTACAACTTAAGCAACTCCAAAGAACCCTCTTCCCAATTTGCATAATCCTTAAATCAAACTTACGTCTGGGTTTAAGTTCCTAACCGAATATTTATGTTTATCTTTCCTTGTTTCCTAGTTCTTCCAGAAACATTTATTTCTGGCAAGTTTTATAGGGGTTAGTGTTTAAATGATCTTTTCTCTGATATGTATTTTTACCTACCGTTATCAGTATCATGGTCTAAAGCTTAAAACAGACAAATGTTAAAACTAATTTAATTTCTCCCTACTAAGGAGTACCTAGTTAAATATTTTATTTTATATTTTTATCAACAACTGCTGTCACTGTGATAACATTGCCAAATGAAAATCAATTTCCATCACACAGTTTTAACTGTGTCTGGTCTTATTCCATCTAAAACTTGATTCAACACAAGAGGATTCAAAACAGGTTAAATATAACTTAGTTAGTTTGGCTAAACAATTAAATTTATTTTTGGAAATCGTTAAGTCAATGGGTAAAACTTGTCATATTAACATACATCATTCATCATTGCCACACATCCCTAGGGTAGCATTTTTATGGATCGCTTTGTTTTATGGAATTTTTTTGGCATTTATTTAAATGCAAAATATGCATTGGATCATTGATTATATTCAGTTCATTCAGTTCTCTGTGGTTGGGGAAAACAAATAGTAAACTAGTTGATTTTACTCATGTTTCATTTTTTAAATCTTTTGAAAACAAAAACACTGCTTGTACTGTGCTTACAGTTAATCTAATAAAAAAATTAGCTCCGAATTAAAGAACAAACCCGTTATTTCATCCCAATTAAGCGTTGCCAGTGCCAAGTTCAAAAATCTCAGGATTCTAAAGACACAACCCCAATTATAATTTGGTCCCTACAGTTGTAATGGGGTATTGTGTTTTCTAGAAGAACAGTTACCCCTCCACCCTTCTTCAACAATCATTGTACATTAGTTCTTATTTATCTCCTATTTTATTTTCACTGAAATTCATTTCCCCCCATTCTTTTGAAAAGTCTGTAAAATTGTGTAGCAATTTGTCCCCAGATTGAGGAGGTATTGTCAAGTCTTTGGATCATTGGTTTCAAAAATTCATTCTGTTTTTTTTTTTTACTGAAAGAATCTTCTTCAATCTGATGAGGTCTTTTGTTGAAAATCCATTTAAAAAAATGAAACTGAATGCTTTCAACAAGTTATTGATTTACCAGAAAAACTAAAATAAAGGTTTGACAAAATATAAAATTTTTGGTTGTAAAATATAGTAGACATTTCACTACTAGTCACGAAAGTGTCCATTTCGGGGCGATATAGTGTTTTATCTATTCGTCTTTGACTCGCATGGGATACACTATCGAGCCAAAAATGGGAATTTTGTGATGAGTATTGAACGATACTTTTTATCACGACGAAAAAAACTACTTCATCAAACTTAAAAATATCTGATATTTCGTAATATATTAATTGTTTTAATCTAAACACAATAGACTGTTTAGTGTAGAATTCAGCTAATTGCAACTTTGTCAATGTCAGGCAAAGTATTGTTTGTGTAGCGAAAGTAATGTTTATGCCAGGAAAAGTCAGCTGATCACTATTTGTTTTTGGTGTAGCCTATGGAAATTTAAGATTTTCGAAGATCTCAGCTGTATGGAAATGGGCTATTTTTGAATACAGAGAGATAAAAATATGTTAAGTGTTGTCTTCTGGTAAACAATTCAATATACTGGATATTTATTGATATATTCTACCAGTCTTGATAGTGGGCAGGATTTTGATGATGTAGGTACAACCTTACAAGCAGGGTTGGGCAATGGGCCCTAGAGATAATTTTGTCTTTTAACCCTTCCTTAAAGGGCAATTTTTCTCTTCCTCGCACCCCCAACAAACCTAAAACTTCTTGTGATCCTGGGCCCACTAACGAACCCAAAAGCAATTTTGAGCTCAAAAGAACAACTGAGTAAAAAATACCAGCTGTTCAAAGATTTCTTGAATTTGCAAATTTGGAATCTTTGTACGGATGCCATTTTTTACTCAGTGGTTGTTTCGAGCTCTAATTTGCTGCATTGTATTCCACCAATAAGAACCTTTAATTTTGATGTGCATATCAACAAATGCTTACACTTATGATTTTCTTCTGACTTCTAGCAGACTTCTTGAGGAGGTAGCGTATCATAGCATTGCGTTGCAAATTCAAGAAATCTTTAAACAGCTACCATTTTTTACTCCATACCTACAGTAGTCCGTATGTGCATATCGACATAATACTTACATTTAAGATTTTCTTCCAGCTCCTAGCGGGCCATCCCCTTGAGATGGCGCATAACTGAATAATGTTTTTAAATTATTTTTATAACCACTAACATTGTTCCAAGTTTGGTAGCTCTATCCTTATATATAATACGTGAAGGCAATTTCTACAAAACACTACTCCTCCGTTCCTAATGGACGGATTTTTACAAACGAGGTGTCATAATTAAGTATTTGTTGTGTAGACGCCCCCTTTCAACAATTCCTGCAACAAAAGTCCTCGGGCTTTGCCCCACAGGCCATCAAAATCCTAATGTGTTTCTTATGTAGGAAAGGGTTTGTGTACTTAAACAGACGAATAATTTGTATTAATTGCAGCTGTTCATAATACACACAAGAGCGTTCGTTTTCAGAGTGAGTTAGTTTTTAGTTTTAATAACTGGAGTGGAGTGAGCAATTGTTTTCAGAGCGAGTTCGTTTTCAGTTTCGATAACTAGAGGGGAGTGATTGATAACTTTTATTAGCGAATTTCCAATATGGGGAATAAGCTATTACCATAGTACTCATGGTAAGACCTGGACCCGGGACCAATTTACTTTTTCGTTTTGAGGTCCCCAGAGGCCAAAAACACCCTCCGTTCAAATTCATATATATATATTTATATGTCCGTTAGCGCGATAACTTGAGCAAAAATGATCCGATTTTGTATAATTTGGTAGAAACGTGTAAACCCACGTTAATTCGAACGAGTTCGCGAACCAGCATGATCGGAATATGGGAACGGGGATTAATGGGGGGTTTTATGGGGTAAAAATTGGTTTTTTCCATTTTTGACTCTAAAAACATAAAATTTCACTATTTCTTTCCAGACCATTTTGTAGAGCTTAAAAAAGAAATAATTTTTTATGTTGAAGCGTTATTGTATGCCTAACAGTTACGGAGATAATTAAAAAAACTTTTAATTTAAAATTCCTATGTTATTCCTATGGAGAATAAATAAACTGTTGTAGTTTGCTTGTGTATGGATATATTTTAATCATATTAGGCAATTTTGTTTATTTCATACTGAGCTATCAACATTTCAATAAAAAACACACCTCAATACCTTCCCTGTAGCAGCAAACCTAGGTACTCATTAAAATTAATGTTATTTCAATCTTCTATGTATATAAAATCCAATGTATGTTTGTATGTATGTTTGTTTGTTTGTTTGTCCTTTATGGACTCCGAAACCACTCGACAGATTGTAATGAAACTTTCAGGCATTATTTATTAAGCATTATTCAAGGACGGTTTGTGTGAAGTTTGGTGCAGATCCGTCAAAAGCGCTCCGCCCCAGTGGCTCATCTGGAGTTTCCCATGTTAACCTTATGAGTACTCATATTGAAATGGAATTAAAGAATCTTAACAGCTGGTTCAACTAAACAATTTGATTCTGTGATGTTCAATAGCATTAAAAAGTTAATAGGTTTACCAACAGGGTGCAGCACTATATTTTGTTTTTTAGCGAATTTCCCTATATAGTCCAGGACCTGACTAGGGTTCTGTGTGCATGTCGTGTATAGTGAATTTTACTTTTGCATTTCAATATAGGTGTCAAGGTGTCTTAGGAAGTGTTTTCCACTCGGGTGTCAAGTTCGCACCTGGTACGTTTTCGAGCTATGACGTCATCAAGATGGCGGCTCAGCAATTTTTGAATGCGTATATTTCGCGAACCGTTTAATGGATCAGGATGATTTATTTTTTGTTTGAAAGATATTTTTACACCCTATCTTTCTTGTGTTTACACTTTTGTTGTAAACTTAATATTTATCTCACTATATTAAAAAACGTGTTTTTTTATTATTATTATATTTATTGTTTTGCTTATAACTTCTTAACCGCTGATAAAATCAAATACCACCCATTGCAAAAGTTGCAGATGATTCTATACCCTTTCCAATGATACCAAACAATATGTGATTAGACCTAAAGATAAAGCAAAGAGATTGAATAAATCGTAAACGAACACTGAAAGTGGTGTACGTTCCGGGAAAGATTTAGTCCTGGACATGACTAGAATTCTGTGTGCATGTCGTGTATAGAGAATTTTGCTTTTGCATTTCAATATAGGTGTCTTAGGAAGTGTTTTCCACTCGGGTGTCAAGTTCGCACCTGGTACGTTTTCGAGCTATGACGTCATCAAAATGGCGGCCATTAATTTTTTTAAATCGTATATTTCGCAAACTATTTGTCGGATCGGAATGAATGTTTTTTGGTTTGAAAGATAATTTTAAATGCTACCTGTTTTACATTTACACATTTGTTGTATGTTTAGTACATTCTTCGTAATTTTGCAAAAACCTGTATTTTTAAATATTTTTGAGTTGTTTTTGTTTGTAACGTTTTATTGATACAATTTATCAAAAACCACCAATGAAAAAAGTTGTAGAACATTTAAAAATCTTTACAAAAATACCAAATTCGATATGTTTTACTCAAAAGATTACGTCAAGAAACTAGATAAATCTCATAAAAACACCAATTTTGGCGCAAAAACGCCTATTAGTCCGGCCTCTAGGGCAGTTCGCAAGTCTTATAAAAACAGTTTCGCCATTCAATGTTGATGTACGTGTCTAAATAAGGGTTTTCAACTCGGGTGTCACGTCTGCACCCACTGCAGTTTCCGGTTATGACGTCATTAAAATGGCGGAAAGGGCTATATTAAAAATAACGATATTTTACATACCATGTATTGGATCGGAATGAACTTTTTTTTGTTTGAAAGATAAGTTTACATGCTATCTTTCTTACATTTGCACTTTTGTTTTATGTTTAGTACATTTTTCGTAATTTTGCAAAAACCTATATTTTTAAACATTTTTGTGTTATTTTTGTCGATAACGTTTTATTGATACAATATATCAGAAATAACTTAAAAACAAAGTTGTAGCACGTTAAAAGAGCTTTACAAAAATACCAAATTCGATATGCTTTACTCAAAAGATCACGTCAAGAAACTAGAAAATCGTACAAAACAACCTAATTTTGCGCAAAAACGCATATAAATCTCAATCCATGCAAATGGAAATTCGCTTAGTCGAAAGGATTGCTGCACCGGGGGTATTTATATAGTGAAAACATTCCTATGGACTAATTACATTGATTTGTTGTGCTTTTATTTGCATAAAAGAGGGTAATGGTCTTATTTTAAGTAAAATAGCTGGTGAAATCGTAACATGTAGCAATTTTTAAGACATCATAACCGGAAACTGCAGTGGTCCAGACGTGACACCCGAGTTGAAAACACTTATTTAGACACGTACATCAACATTGAATGGCGAAACTGTCTTTATAAGACTTGCGAACTGCCCTAGATGCCGGACTAATAGGCGTTTTTGCGCCAAAAT
Organism: Macrosteles quadrilineatus; assembly: GCF_028750875.1. Taxonomy (NCBI): domain Eukaryota; kingdom Metazoa; phylum Arthropoda; class Insecta; order Hemiptera; family Cicadellidae; genus Macrosteles; species Macrosteles quadrilineatus. The sequence continues at coordinate 71,997,209 of NW_026542595.1, forward strand.
TGGTGTTTTTTATGAGATTTATCTAGTTTCTTGACGTAATCTTTTGAGTAAAACATATCGAATTTGGTATTTTTGTAAAGATTTTTAAATGTTCTACAACTTTTTTCATTGGTGGTTTTTTATAAATTGTATCAATAAAACGTTACAAACAAAAATAACTCAAAAATATTTAAAAATACAGGTTTTTGCAAAATTACGAAGAATGTACTAAACATACAACAAATGTGTAAATGTAAAACAGGTAGCATTTAAAATTATCTTTCAAACAAAAAAACATTCATTCCGATCCGACAAATAGTTTGCGAAATATACAATTTAAAAAAATCAATGGCCGCCATTTTGATGACGTCATAGCTCGAAAACGTACCAGGTGCGAACTTGACACCCGAGTGGAAAACACTTCCTAAGACACCTATATTGAAATGCAAAAGTAAAATTCACTATACACGACATGCACACAGAACCCTAGTCAGGTCCTGGACTAATAGGGAAGTAGCTATTACCGTAGGTCTCATGGTAAGACTTAGGCCCGGGACCGATTTACTTTTTCATTTTGATGTCCCCAGAGGCCAAAAATACCATTCGTTCAAATTTTTATATATGTATATATATATATATATATATATATATATATAGATTTATATATATATGTGTCCGTGAACACGATAACTTGAGTAATTTTTATCCGATTTTGATGAAATTTGGTTTGAAGGTGTAAGGCGGGATAAACTTGAATGAGTTCGCGATCCAGCATGATCGGACCATGGGAACAGGATTTTATGGGGGGTTTTATGGGGTAGAAATTGGTTTTTCTCACTTTTGACCCTCAAAACACAAAATTTTCCAATTTTTCTCTAAACCTTCTTAAAGAGCTTAAAAAAACAAACAATTCAGTATATCAAAGTGTTTTTGTACGGTTATTGGTTACGGAGAAAACTAAAAAAAAATTTAATTTAAAATTCCCATGTTATTCTTATGGAGAATATTGTAAAATGTTGTAGTTTGCTTGTTTATCTTTTGATCAAACTTGGCAAATATATTCATTTTATACTAAGCAACAATTATTTTACTTAAAACACACACTTTATTAGTTTCCTTGTAGCAGCAAACCTAGGTACTCGTTAAACCTAATGTTATTTAAATAGATCAATTGAAAATCAATTCAGCCAAATGGAAATTCGCTTAGACGGCAGGTTTGCTGCGGCGGGGGTATTTTTAATTTATGAGAACAGCTAATTTGCAACCAAAAGGTGAGTGAGCGTAGCGAACGAACTTCAACCCGGAGGCGAGTTAGCGTAGCGAACGATTGAGCCATGCGAACGAGCTCATCTTGAAAATGAACGAGTATTTGACATAAAACCACAATAGGACAGGACGACGTCTGTCGGGCCAGCTAGTAGGAAATAAATCAGACAATAATTTTCAGGGTATATTTTATTAGAAATCCAGCCAGGTAAATGGAAATTCGCCTAGTCTGCAGGTTTGCTGCGGCGGGGGTACTTTTAAGTAATCAGAAATTATGACTTATTATCTTTGAAATAACGCCTGTAATATTTAGCAATTGCTCGAATTCGAGCTACAGGTGCACTAGTCTTTTCTATTTCATGAAATATTTAACCGTCCCAAGACTTTTTTACAACCCTGAACATGATTATCAGAATTCACTTTTTAAAACTTAACTTCAGAATTTAAATAATCATATCCGTAACTCATGTCTATGAATAGGACTCTGTCTATGTAGACACTTCAGCAGGTATATTTGCAAAACATGCCTCTCCTTGGATGTGCCTATTGTTTAGCAAAAGGAGAAATCATAGCGTCTGAGGTAAGAGTTCGATTCCATACAGAAAATATCTTTTTTTAGTTTGGCCTGCTATCCCGTCAAAGAATCTGTGATTCCTTTCACTTGAAACTCCCCTGGCATTGACACTAAAAAGGGCAAATAATATTCCCTCTGTATTACAGTTTACTACTTTGTCGAACATTGTAGGTTACAAAACAAGTAGTTTTTTTTTTCAAGTGAAAAGAACACATCTAACAAGACAAAAGCCCAACAAAAATCTATATGGTACTTAAAAATTAATTACTTTTTAAAAATAAATATTTTATTGAGTATTTTCAGATGACTCAGCATATATACAAGCAGCAAATAAACTAGGGAAGTAGTAGGAGGTTTCCGGTCCTTGAGTGTCTATCCAGGCGAGACCCTCCTTGACCATGTGATTGAGAGCTTTACGGCCGCGCTCAGTCTCCCATCCGAGCTTCTCTTTCAGTAGAGACACGGACACATAGCCTTGTCCTAGACTGGCAGCCTGGAACAACCATCAACAAATATTACTTTACTCAGTAGTATAGAATGAATTATTCTTTACTACTAGTCTGCCAAGTGACAGGTGCTTGAAACCATTGACTGTGCACACTTACTAGACAGCACAGAGAAGAAAGTAACAAAGGAAACATTCAATGGTATATTCAAGTGGTTCCTAGGTCAGAGTCCAACTCCAACCCTCGCCCTCATGTACAATGCTCATGGTGGAGAAAGATCCTGTACCCTTTGCGACACAAAATTCCGCACAGTCTTCGCCACTTGGGCTCTTCCTTGCTCTTCACAAGTATATTTCCGACCCAACGAACCTGAGCCAAAAGCCCCAGGTTTGTTAAAAAAAGTTATTATCTTGGTATTTCCCATTAATTTTGCTTGGAAAAATTCATTTGTCTAAGCTCATAAAACTATCAAATTATCTGCACTCTACTCTAGCCATACACAATAATATTAAAGAAAAAACTTATACAAGATATGTAATTTTAAAAAAATACTTTTGTTGCTTACTCACTTTCTTCTCATTCTGTTCTGTTTAGTAGAAATCCAAAACATTAATTTAAAACACCTATCCATCACACTAAAAAAATGTATTATCAAACTAATAAGTTAATGTACTTTACTTTAGAGTCGTCGCAAAGGTTACAAGGACAGTAAGTTGACACAAACGGTTCGATCCTGAGAAAGGTGTGAAGCTTTTTGATGGTTTGGAAATCCAGCTGTCCTTTATTTTGTCCAATTGACTATAAGGCTGTCCTGATTATTGGGCTTTAATGGTCCTGACTAATTAGGTCATTGAGCCTGACTAATGAAACAGCTGATCTTGGTCAGTAACAAAGCTACCTACTACACAAGGCATCTTACTCCATTCAATACTACATGTTCCATTTCCTTCACTCATTTTTGGGCTATTATAATACCTCAACTGATGATGACCTGTATGACAATAAGTTGGATGTTCTAGTAATGTTCTTTGTAATTTTTCTATTAACATGTTGAGTGCATGTTGATCACCGAGGACCGGCCGCCGAACACGCGCCCAGGCCGGCACAATCACCTGTGCTCGGACAGGTCCGCTGAAATGAATCACTCAGTGTGGCGCAGCCTTGTGAAAAGGACTGGAATTTTTGCGTTTTGCGTGTGCATTGTAAGTGTTACATGACCTATAATGTGTGTGTTTTGCCATAGACTAAGCAACACAAGTAGACTCCTCATTCCATTGTAAATTTCAAAGCCTTTTTTTCGTGTCTAGTTCATGTACGTCCACACTGATCGCTGCAGTGTACGAAAATTTGTTTCTATTATTTTAGGGTTATTTTCATGATTTGTGCTTTTGGTTATATAATTAGGAGACCATGGGGATGGTTTCCTACACGACGTGGGCGTATACGCTGCACCGCCTGTTCGACGCGACAACCCGGCGCACCATGCCGGAGATATTTTTCAGTTGATTTCAGCGCGGTGCGCCAAGCACGACGTCAGCGTTATTTGGTTAATCATATTGAGTAAGTTTACCATGGACTCAATGGTAAACTAACTTAATTATCTATATATATAATACGTGAAGCCGTTTTTTGTTAACGCAACTCCTCCCTTATTTGTGGACCAATTTCAAAGTTTAAGGTGTCAAAAGAATTGTCTCAATATGTAGTTTTGCAATAAGGTTTTAGAACTTAAAAATGTCTACTTTTAAGGGCGTGAGACCCTCTCAAAGGTCGGGTTTTCCCCATAAGAAATACATAGAACAAATTTAAAAACAAAAAACAGCTGTTTATAAAAAGAAACTCATTCGCTTTTTGGGAGTAAATATTAATGTTTTAATATTCAGTAGGTTAAGACCAAGTTAAACAGTTAATCAGTTTTGTTGGAAGAACAGAAAATGCCTCAAGTTCAAAGAAGAAATGTTGAAAACGGGAGGAGGAGACGATTAATAATAAGATATATCTTATGCGTATGAGGAGAGTAGACAAAGAGAGGCCTGGTCTAACAGATACCCATCCAGATTCAAATGCACTTGGTGAGATGAATAATATTTGACAGTTATGCTATGCAACTTACTTTGGAAGTGAAACAATATACGAAGCACATGGTGTTTTCACGGTGGTAAAGTAAACTTGCCTTATCACCGATCAAATGAATGCATGCAAGAAATGTTTACTTCTGACACTGACAGATTGAGAAATTTCAAAACATTTAGTAGAAACTATAATAATGCCTTGACTATGATAAGTTCAAATAGTAAGATTATACCAAATCTTTGCGGACCTTATGTTTTTATTGTAAACTTTTGTATTACTCGGTCTCTACTTCAATTGAGAAAAACTCAAATGGATTGTTTACTTCTAGGTTATGTTGCACGTATTTCGGACAAAATTATACAAAGTTTTTGGACTGAATTCACCAGCACAATCCAGACATTTCAAGTCAAAAATAAGAAGTTTCAAATACTCATTTGCTATTGAAAGTTTTAGTGGCAATATTAGACCAAACATAAGTGAAGGAATTAGTGTTTATGTATTTAACGATCGAGTAGTTACAGTCAAGTTTATTTTTAAGACTCAGGAGAGGCAAATAATATACGCTTTTCAAAAAGAGAAAATGAAAATTGATATCCAAATTTTATAGCTACAAGAGTTATCCAACGTATTTCGACATATGAATCCATACTTTCAAAACTTTGGGACAGGTATAAAAAGAGGAAATCCACTGAACAACGTGAGAACGTTCTGATGTGGGGCATATACTGTGACCACGAATACTAGAAAAGACACTGTGACTGACAGACAACACGTTAAAATATAGGTTAACCAACTTTCAATGATGTTGCTGCTTTAGCCTATTCAAAGCATATTTTGGGTGTCCAGTTAGTAACCCAGAGTTTGTGGGTAAAAAATGGAGCACATGAAACGGTTGAGATCATCCAACTTTTCAGGATTCTCTACGGAGAAAATTTGTTTGATTAGAGGGAAGTCTCAAATCAAAGAAATAAAATGACCCAAACTTAAATTACTTAACACAAGCTATCAGTAAGGCAACAGTTTTCTTCAACTCTCAATGCTGGAAAAACTTTGTTTTAACATGTTAACTCGAATTGAAGCAGATAGTTTAGCATTCATTAGAAGTTATCAGTTAAAACTGAGACCAGAAATGATGTAGGTGAACCTTTTACGACCCAAATAGAGATATTTAAAATTAGTTCCTAACAAGTGTTTAAACAACTCTAAGATGTAACTAGAGTTACTCGAATTTAAGCATAACGTTTTCCTCGGCGTTATGTTTCATACTATGCGGCTAATTGAGCCACACGGGTTCTCTAGTACACAATAATTAGTTATTAGTGGAACTTGAGATGTAGTCAAAGGTGTTCACTTCAGAACAAGATGATGCACTTATCGATTTGGTCCGAGAAAATCCTGTAATTTTTTACTTAGCCTATCTCAAAAAAACTACCAAGATTGTGAGAAAAACGTTTGGATGAAAATTGCAACTGAGCTTGGGAAAGACCATATTTTTTATTATAATTTTTAAATTATTTTAAAATTGTATTGATTATGGAATTACAGTACGTTACAGAAAGGCCAGCATGTTATGCATTTGGGGGTAACATTCATCACAAATAATAAAACGGAAAGTAAATAAAAGAAACGTCTTATAACACTTAAAACACATATTTACGCTTATACTGTTACTCACAAGACGGTAAATATACAAAAACGATGGTAAGTGGTGATCGATTTTGATTGGACACTCCAATCATCATCAGACCCAATAGGCGAATGACAAGAATCTTGAATGGCGTCCCTACTTATACCCTATTGGCTACCGGAAGCACCGGCCAATACATTTTTATAAGTACAACTGGAATCTCCTTGTTCCTTGGTTCTTTTAGCGGCAGTGATGTTACAGTTGACCTTGATTTTAGCGTATTGTGGTGTAATTCTCTTCTTGATACATTCTTTGTTGAAGTAAATATCTGCAATCTTCATGGAAATCTTGATTCTTGTATCCCTATATTTTGCTGCTAACTATGCTTGACTAGCTTCAATAAATAACTTCTTGATCAGCATTGTACGTGTTATTAAATTTACGGAAAGTAAATAAAAGAAACGTCTTATAACACTTAAAACATATATTTACGCTTATACTGTTACTCACAAGACGGTAAATATACAAAAACGATGGTAAGTGGTGATCGATTTCGATTGGACACTCCAATCATCATCAGACCCAATAGGCGAATGACAAGAATCTTGAATGGCGTCCCTACTTATACCCTGATGGCTACCCGAAGCACCGGCCAATACATTTTTATAAGTACAACTGGAATCTCCTTGTTCCTTGGTTCTTTTAGGAAGAGAAAAAAAAAAGAACCAAGCAAGTTAGCAGCAAAATATAGGGATTCAAGAATCAAGATTTCCATGAAGATTGCAGATATTTACTTCAACAAAGAATGTATCAAGAAGAGAATTATACCACAATACGCTAAAATCAAGGTCAACTGTAACACCACTGCCGCTAAAAGAACCAAGGAACAAGGAGATTCCAGTTGTACTTATAAAAATGTATTGGCCGGTGCTTCCGGTAGCCATTAATGTATAAGTAGGGACGCCATTCAAGATTCTTGTCATTCGCCTATTGGGTCTGATGATGATTGGAGTGTCCAATCGAAATCGATCACCACTTACCATCGTTTTTGTATATTTACCGTCTTGTGAGTAACAGTATAAGCGTAAATATATGTTTTAAGTGTTATAAGACGTTTCTTTTATTTACTTTCCGTAAATTTAATAACACGTACAATGCTGATCAAGAAGTTATTTAGTGAAGCTAGTCAAGCATAGTTAGCAGCAAAATATAGGGATACAAGAATCAAGATTTCCATGAAGATTGCAGATATTTACTTCAACAAAGAATGTATCAAGAAGAGAATTACACCACAATACGCTAAAATCAAGGTCAACTGTAACACCACTGCTGCTAAAAGAACCAAGGAACAAGGAGATTCCAGTTGTACTTATAAAAATGTATTGGCCGGTGCTTCCGGTAGCCATCAGGGAATAAGTAGGGACGCCATTCAAGATTCTTGTCATTCGCCTATTGGGTCTGATGATGATTGGAGTGTCCAATCGAAATCGATCACCACTTACCATCGTTTTTGTATATTTACCGTCTTGTGAGTAACAGTATAAGCGTAAATATATGTTTTAAGTGTTATAAGACGTTTCTTTTATTTACTTTCCGTAAATTTAATAACACGTACAATGCTGATCAAGAAGTTATTTAAATAATAAAATTATGTTTTTTTATCCAATATTATACCCTTTTTTGAATAAATAACCAACATAAATACATCTATTATTCAAGTCTTTATTTAAAGATTGTATGGTGATTTTCTCTTAAACATAATGCCAACATCAATTCTTCTTCCTCCGCCTCTTCTTGAAGCAACGAAGCTGCAGCCAAAATCTTAGCTATCTCTCCACACGAGGACCATGTCACTACGCTGCGCCGCGTCTGGCCAGCAAACACGCTGCTTAGGAAACCACAACCTCGCCCGCGGACATTGGACATCACGCCTGCGTCAGTGAACACTGCGTCGGACAGGTCGCGCTGGCGTGGTCTAGGAAACCAAGGCTTAAAGGCTTTGGGTGTGTTGCTAGCTTAGTGGTTAGTGTCTCAGACTTCAGTGCGGGAGGGACCTAGACCTAGGTTCAAATCCCAGGATATCCACAAAACTATTGGTTTGGACTGCTTTCCCGAAAAAGCATTTGATCAACACTCTTTTTCATCTCCTCTGAAAATGCCACCGGCGTAGACAAGCAAAAAAAAATTGGAGGTGGCATATCGCTCAGGCAAAGCTGTTGTCCCATCTCAATCTTTTTCGTGTCTCTGCTGTGAAAGACTAACTGTACAGCACTTACATGATGGAGTAACACTGTCAACCACTAAGTTAGGTGAGTATAAGGCCTATTTTGCGTTTTTTTTTTATATTTAAAAACTTAAGCATAAGCCAGGATCCATAGCAAATGAGTCTCATTTGGAATCCCCAAAGGGTATAAAACACTCTCGCGCTTTGTAGGCTACAGATGATTTTTCAGGATGCGTGCTTAATTTGCCTTGGCAAAAAAGAAACTGCTATTTTTTAACAGCACACTTTGTCAGCAGCTAAATTTATTAGCAGTGTTATTGTGACACCAGGAACAATAATAAGCAATTTTAAGTGAAGATTTTAAACAATACCGCAGGCCTATAGACATTTCTAAATTAAGGCTTTAAAACAGGATTTAGATTGGGTGTAGGCCTACACTTGGAGGCCTTATAAAGCCCGTTGCACCAGTATGTCACAGTTAGGAGTAAAACAACATTTAACAGACTGACTTTACTTAAAAATATGGGTCACAGCAAGATGAAATTCTGTTTGGATCCATTGCAACACATCAACTTATGTTTTAGGCTAATTGAAAAAAAAAATGGTGTAATTCCTAGAAAAACACAACTGCACTAATACCTAGTTTCATTTTACTGACCTGTTGTAGTACTGCAGTATGATCCATGCTGAGCTCACCTGGCACTGACTGCACCAAGTACTGTCCTTTGCCTACAGGAACGACTGTGAAACCATTGCCAAATATCTTCAGCTTCCGAGCAGCACACAACAGGTCATCAATAGTTATTTCTTGATGATGCTGACTTTTCCCTCTCGCTTTTATCAATCTTTGTCTCACTTCATCCAAACTTATCAGTCCTCCATTCTTGTCATTTGTTGCCAGGCATACTTCAACAATCTGTACGCCAAGTTCATAGTAAAAGTCACCGATCCCTAACACTGACCAAAACCCTTTACCTGAGGCCAATGGGTCGACTCCTATTGACGCACACATTTCCTGAAATTGACGTCTGAAAGTTGCATTTTTCTTTATTTCATTTTTATGCTTTGCAGCAAACTCTTCTAAATTTGATCGAAACACTTCCAGTTGCTTTGACATTTGTTCTAGTTGATTTTCTTGGATTTCTGTTCCTTTGTCCTTATACTTTTCTTGTTCTAGTTTTTGTTTGTGAATAGCACCAACACCAGCTCTTCGTCTCATTGTCTGAAAATTAAAAGTAGAAATATTAACTCTGCTAAATGATTACAACTTTATTTCTCATTAGACCTAATCTTATCAATAATTGAGATGGGGACGCCACCTAACGTGCGTAGCCTATTTTAACCCAAAAGAAGATGAGTGTAGAACGGTGTGAGATGTTCTGTGTAGTTTTGTTACTGTGTAGCAACTAAATTTTACTCTTGAAACCATGTCTGGCAGTGTTGCCAAGTGTACCTACAATAATTATCGTATTCCCTCTTGTAATATAAGGGAAAACGGTAATATCACTTTGTTGCTGTATACCACTAGTGTTGCCAACTCTCTAACAGGCATCAGCTGTGCTAGAGGGCGCCTATTGGATATTAACTTAAGTTCTAATAAGAGAATTTTGAGAGAAGTTGGCTGCCATTTGTACTAGAGGTAGAGTACGTTGTACCTTTACTTATTGTAGGTACTCAGTACATTGGCAGTATGGGAATGAAATAAAGCAATGAGCTGGTTGATTTTTCTAGTTGAGAACCAAAATAACATCATTTTACAGCGTGTCAATGTCAACTTTCTTTCTAGCAGAGATGTAGATTCCGTGTGTGATAATACTCTCACGGTGAATTTATATATTATAGCTCAGTGGTAGACTGGGAGGGCCAAAGCGGCAGGCGGCAGAGACAAAGAGAGTCAAATTTCGGTCATTTCATCATCGACTTACCCATATTACATCCCCCTAGATAAAAAATTGTGTCTGGTTCTGGACCTGGATGCCATTCCTCATTGGGCTAACGTATCAATTAATTCTACTAGGCTAGGCTATCTAACAAAATAACAACATTACCAAGATAATAAGATAGGTTATGGCCGCTATCCTACAAAAACACAAAAAATGGCTAAGGTTAGATTCTAAGATTGTTACCTACCAAGTTATTCCTTGTTACAGTACTTTAAATACTGTAGTAACTTATGATGATTTAAAGTACCTATTATAAGAAGGCTAGGTATGATATGATTATCGGAAGTAGAGCCGAACGGGGTACAGTTTCTTAACTGGGCTATGCTAATATCGATTGAAACTATCGATTCGATTAGTAAACCTTCATGCGATTTTTCACCATCAGCAAGTTTGGTTGGTTAGGTTAGATTATGATAGCTTAATTTTATAATAGATAAGTTATATTTAAAGATATCGATTATTAACCCTTCCAGGGCTAAATTAAATGAAGGGCTGGAGCTTAATTATTTTTTGCCAAAAATTAAAAACTAAAGTGGTTGTGTTTTGTATTTATTTTACTTTAAATAATTCATGGATCATAAAAAGATTTTCCTTAGGGCTGAACTAATTTTTGTACAAAAGTTATGAAGAAAATAAAATTTGATTTGACGGATATATCCGTCTTTGGCCCACAAAAAACATAAGGTGGACGGATATATCCGTCTGCCGTCCTCAGTGATAATCACAAAATATGAACACTGCCAATAATCTTGAGTATTCTTGTGGGCGGTAGACGGATATATCCGTCAACCTTAGGCTATTCCTTCCCTCGTTTTATTTTTTATCCGTAAAAATATATCTATCATTCTGAAGTAAATCTAAACCACTCAGTTTTGCTCACATGTCCTCAATCCCATTCCCCGCCAAGACTTCCACTATGTAAAGACTGTTCTTCAGGTTCATCATATCCATCACATTCCATACTATTATTTTCCCTGCCAAGTATAAAACCCCTGCTCAGACATACTTTTATTTAGCATCTCAATAACATCTTCAATTTTCAGATCGTTTGCATTAGTAACTTTAGCTCAATAACATAAAAATAAAGTACAAACACAAAATGTAAACATCACTCACTTACAACCATGTGTGAAGTGACAGCAATATTTACTTACGTACACTCTATGGTGCAAAATAGCCGAAACAGCTGCGGCACTTATTATTGCCAACCACAAAAACAAAATAACCCATTTATAATGCAGTGTAATGTTTATTACCGTATTATAAACATTGTGTATCAATTCGCTTTTTGGACGGATATATCCGTCTTTATCCCAGAAAAGAAATTTCTCGGGACGGATATATCCGTTTTCAGCCTGGAAAGTAAACAAAGATTGACGAATATATCCGTCCATAGCCCTGGAAGGGTTAATCAATATTTTCAATTTTATAGTTTCAATCGATATTAGCATAGCCCAGTTAAGAAACTGTACCCCTGATTAAAAATACAGATGATTTTAGGTTTGATAAATAAACACAATTTGAGTGGGATTCACCTTAGCCTATGCTATTAATTAGAGATGATAAAGGTTGGTACCAGTAGGGTTAAATTCAATTATATTACACTTCAACTTACCAAATGCCTACTAATTTTACAGATCAATCACTGAAGCCTATTTTTCGGTTAAATTTGTTTAAGACCTCTACAAAGGAATCTAGCTGGACAGTAATAAAAAATCGATTGCGTATCCAATACTATATTAATAAAGTAACAGTCATAAACTACTAAGTATTATTAAAGAAAATACTGAAAACTTAACATTGTCAACATATAGGTATTCTTGTTTTGTTTTTAATTTAAGGTTATGGTTATGACATAAAATGAGACGAGATGACAGCTCAGCCTCAGCTCAACGCTCAGCTGATATTATTTGACTTGACGGGAATCTTGTTTTTCACTATTGGCTTTTCTTCTTTTTGCCTGAATTGGCTGGCTTTAGATAGACTATGAGCTTCGTAGTTCACTGTTTTAACACGAACTATTTTGCTGCTTCCTCTGTTTCTATAATAGGTGATAAATTATGAACAAAACTTATTGTTACATAGTACATACATTTTGTTTACTATTTTTTTATTTTGTCTGTATTATTTACTTTAGGAATTCAAAAGGTACTCTAAGTTAGGCATTAATGTGTATTGTTTTCTTTTAATTTTTTACTGAAATTGATTAAGCATAGGTTATTTTTTAAGGATGTTTCTCTTCCTGGGGTGCCTCAGGGATCACTTCTGGGCCTTCTGGCCCTGGGCCCAGTCTTGTTCACTATCTTTATCAACGATTTGGTTCAGTACATGGGTTCAAATGTATTAACTACTTTTTGCTGATGATGCCAAGATCTTTAGAGAAATTGCACATGTGAGGTACTAAAAGGCTCTACAAAATAGCATTGATTTGCAGTCAGTGTGTTGTCAGATACATTAAATGTTTTAGAATGTCTCCAAGTGCTCTGTGGTAACTTTCAGAATTAGAAATCCCATATTCTGCATCTAAAGACAATAAGACATTTTAGTACAAAACACAATAGGTCTTGTATATTGTATAATATATAGCTTAAATCAAATCAGAAATTATGGCGACGAGTCAGGTAGGTATGGTTTTGGCTTATGGACTATTTAACATGAATCATAAATAGGCCTAATTTAAGGACAAACAAGAATACCCCCGCCGCAGCAAACCTGCAGACTAAGCGAATTTCCATTTACCTGGCTGGGTTTCTACTAAAATATACCCTGAAAATTGTCAGATTTATTTCATATTTAAATAAGATTAATTTTAACTAGTGTACATGTTGCTTGAATTCGAGCAATTGTAAGGTATTACAAGAGTTATTTCAAAACGAATAACAGTCATATTTACAATGAGTTTAAAAGAGTAAACTCAAAGATTACCGGTCCCTAAAGCATTCCGGCCGGTTTTCTCCTTCTCAAAATGCCTCGCTGTACAGGCAACACAGAGGTCATTGATAGAGGGCCATTTGAGAACGAAAAGTCGTTTTGGGGTAGTGTTAGGGCGCATTTGTAACCTAATAGTTGAGATTGTCCAGGGTCAGGTGCTGACGCGCCACTGTTCTGTAGCTGCGGTCGTTATTACAATTTTATTACACCTCCTGTCTATACAGGGTGATTGATATAAGTGTGCCAGCCGTTTTATTCGAAAACTATAAGAGATATCAAAAAAAGTTAAATAGTAAGTGCCTTGGATTTTTTATTTAAAAAATTATAGTCAAGTCAAAAAAATGATTTTAGCCGCAATTTTTTCAATATGGCCACCAACTTTGATTTTTCTTATGGCACACCCTGTATTTTATGATGTATTCTGGTAGAAAAAGTAATTTTAAGACGATTTTATGCATGTGATTTTTTTCATAAACCTAACCGTTTCAAAGATAATAATGGTTTAAATTGTGAAATTTTGAATGGTTTTCGATCAAAACAGCTGGCATGCTTGCTTAGGCCTTTATCGAAACTCTTTCTAATGCAGAAATTTCAAAACTTTAACCATTATTATCTTTGAAACGGTTAGGTTTATGAAAAAAATCACATGCATAAAATCGTCTTAAAATTACTTTTTCTACCAGAATACATCATAAAATACGGGGTGTTCCATAAGAAAAATCAAAGTTAGCGGCCATATTGGAAAAATGGCGGCTAAAATAATTTTTTTGACTTTACTACAATTTTTTAAATAAAAAATCCAAGGCACTTACCATTTAACTTTTTTTGATATCTCTTATAGTTTTCGAATAAAACGGCTGGCACACTTATATCAATCACCCTGTATGTGTCGTTGTCGTCACGTCGGAGGCATTTAAAAGAATAAAACAACAAATAAACAAATTATAGCTACACAAAACAACGATAAATGCACAAATTTAAGTTACGATCATGCTAACACGATCCGTCATAGCGACACAAAATAACGATAAATACACAAATTTAAGATACAGTGTGGCCTTGACCATACTAACACGATGGTATTTACTCAGGGGAGGTATAGAAGAGGCTACGATGACAGCTGAGGGCTTCTTATTAGCTGAGGGAACGCCATTACCGTAACAAAACTTTCGGTAGCCATCGGGCCTCGGTGGACTAATGGTTAGCGTGCCGGGCTGATATACTGTAGATCCCGGGTTCGAATCCCGCTAGTGGCATTAACTTTTTGTCCAAGATTTTTTTTATTATCAGCAAGTTTGGTTGGTTTGGTTTGGTTATTACAGTTTAATTTTATAATTAAGTCATTATAAAATTTTAATTGAGCAATTTCTAGTTTTATTTAATAAACAGAATTATTTTTCCGACTACTAAACTCTTGTTATATTATTTCTTTATCAGCAAGTTTGGTTAGTTCGGTTAGGTTATGATAGTTTAATTTTATAATTAAAAAATAGTAAAATTGAATTTGAAGCATTTATAATTTTATTTTATGAGCAGAACTATTTTTGCGATTAGTAAACCTTCATTGCCAAAGTGCTCTCTACTACAGCGCTGTTCACGGAGGAATTTTGAACTAAATGCCTCATTTGTACCTCCCCTAAGTCAGACCACGATCCGTCTTGGGGGTTATGTTTACACAAACTCAAATAGTAAATAAATGTACAGTACCATAGATAAAACATTCTCCCTTACTCAATGCGTTTCATTGAATTGAAAAATAAATAACAGCAATTAAACTATACAGCTGATCAAAATGTAAACAATTTTGTTCTTCATAAGGATAACATGGGAACTTTCAAAGCCACTGGGGGCAGAGCCCAAGGGACTTTTTCAAACATTTAAGTAAGGCCAGTTTGCAAATCTACGCCACACGCTCTTTCCAATGAGACGTCAATGGATAAAATCGGTTAAGAAATGGCGGAGGAGTTCAACCGACAAAGTTTCATGTAGCGTATTAATTATATAGATGAGTATAGTACAAAGGTTTGCTGCTGCAGGGAAGGTATTGAGGTGTGTTTTTATTGAAATGTCGATAGCTTAGTATGAAATAAACAACATTTCCAAATTTGATTAAAATATATCCATAAACAAGTTTATATATTCTTCATAAGAATAACATGGGAATTTTAAATTTAAAGTTTTTTTTAATTATCTCCGTAACCGTTAGGCATATAACAACGCTTAAATATACAAAATTATTTTTTTAAGCTCTACAAAATGGTCTGAAAACGTAAAATATTTATTTCTTGTAAAAGTCAATCGACAATGATTTAACAATCACGCATGGAAGTAGTTGTCACGTAAATTATTTAGGGGGATCTCCATAGTATTTATAACAGACTGCTGAATTATATTATTACGTCATTACTATCTTTTACTGTCGTCACATCCAGCACAGAGAGCCTGGGATAAATAAATCATTACCAACTTTATCTCTAGTCTCTATAAGTTGACTGGGTTCCTTAAGAAAACACCGACCTATTTTTATTTTGTATGAAAATAACCAACTTCTGTTAACAATTAGTTGGACCCCCGGTTGTTATAACGATAACAGTTTGTTTATTCAACTTGAACTCTTTTATGGACTTTGTTTCGGATATGTTTGGACAGAAATGCCGATGAGGATAAATCTTTGCGGTACAAAACCATTTAAACAGTCATCAAAACATGAGTGTCTAATGAGAGAGCATGGTTTAGATCAAGTGGTTGGTCGGCAAAAAATCAAACACTGAACACTCCAAAGTGAATAAAAATAAATAATCATTCTAAGAACATATTATACGGAAGTATGAAGTGATTGATAAAAATGTTTATTCATAGAGATATTTATTTTCGAATTTAAAATGTTTAACTTCTTCCTTAAAATACCCATAATAATTTAAATCTTACTAGGTCTAGTATAATTTTTAATTATCAAAATATTAGTCTGATAAGGGTTGCGTGGTTGGTAACTTCATACCTATTAGCTTTTATCT
Organism: Macrosteles quadrilineatus; assembly: GCF_028750875.1. NCBI lineage: Eukaryota > Metazoa > Arthropoda > Insecta > Hemiptera > Cicadellidae > Macrosteles > Macrosteles quadrilineatus. The sequence goes on from NW_026542595.1 coordinate 72,013,286, forward strand.
CATCAAATTAATTTTTATGATATCACAACAGCAAATGTCATTATTTTAGGGAATGGATCAGCTCTTTCGTCACCAAAGGCGATGCGGGCAATACAGGGGAATTCATTCCAGCATTGACTATAGATTTATGTTGTCAACGACAAAAGTAGCAATACTAGATCATGTTTTTAATCTTGTTCTACAATCCGTTATTATTGAATTGCATAAAATCACGTTTTAAAATTCATTCATAGTCCATCAACTAATTATTGTACCCGGCTGAGAAGTGTCTCTATTTAAATAACTTCAAGTATCAGATAAACATACTGATCAAACACTAAACCATTTAAATAGGTAGTAAGCCTAATATTTGTTTTTGATTTGGTATAACACTTTCCTTATTAGTTGTGTTGCTACTGCGAAGACGAGGGAGATAATATAGCTTGAATTTTAGCCTGAAGGCATCATTAACTGACTCGTCAAAGGTCAATGTTAGGGAAACCCCGTCAATCTCCCCCCAACCCACTACCACTGCCAGTGCCTCTGTAATTGTGGCGACGAACGGTTTGTTGAAGCTTGCAGTCATGTGGCGAGTGCAACTACAGCTGATTGTAGTCAGCTGTTTGGGTAAGTGAGTTATATTTAATCTGAGACAAAAAATAACTTTATCAGCCAAGTCTTGTTAAAAAAGTAAAAAAGCAAATACTTGAAGTCAACTCAAATATAAATACTAAAATATAGGTAATAATGTCAACATATTTTAGTATTATTTTTAAGCAATTTCAATTTTATTGTACTACTTGTGTTTCTTTTAAGAAAAATTATAAATACTGATTAGGAATCTAGTAAGTATAGTTACAAGATAAAATAAGTAGTAGACCTAGGTTCCAAATTAATGAGTAAATATTCTATCACCAAATCTCTTGTGTAACTGTGTGTTATGGAACTTATGTGTTTTTCAAAATACAGATTCATGATTAGAATTTCAACATTTATGGCATTTTGTGTTATATAGTGTACTTTAAATTCACTTATTTATTTGCCTTAATTTTGAATTAATTTCCTATTTCATTTTATTTTACATCTTCAAAATGGTAGATAAATGTTGTGTGGAGGTTTCTATGAAATACTTCTGGGTTGGAGGCAGTATAATAATCTTAACTTGACTAATTGATACAGTAAAACCAAACAAGAAGTTTAACTCTTTAAGTTTAGTAACATTGTTTTATACCTTTTTCTCTTACTTACTTGTAATACTTGTCGTCTTCGTCGTTGACCAATGAAAATTGGATAGACTGCGTCAGAAGTGTGTTGAGGCTTTTTATTGCTCAAATAGAGACCCATCTTGTAACTCTTGAAGAGAGTAGAGCGGCCTTTTCACTAAGCAATCCTTCAGTCTTTTCTTAAAAGCCTTCGGGTTCAGGTTCTTCACCTCATCCGGTAGAGCATTAAAAATCTTCAGGGCTGACTGAGGATACGCTCGCTGTGTCATACCAAGACGACATCGGGGTATGTCCAAATCACCAGCTCTGCGGGTACCGTGGTCATGGTGACTCCCTCTTTTTCTAAAGTCTTCGAGGTTTACTCTTAGCATAGTTAAGATGCTGTAGATGTACTGACTGAAGACGGTGAGGATCTTCAAGTCAATAAATAACGGCCTACAGTGGTCCAAATGGCCAGAATTGGACACAATCCTAACTGCCCTCTTCTGAAGAAGTAGTAGGTCCTGAGTATCTGTAGAATGTCCCCAGACCACAATCCCATACACAAGGTGGCTGTGAAAGAGCGCGTGGTAGACAGTTACCAAATGTGACTTAGTCAACACAGATTTGAGCTCTCTGAGAAGATGGCACACTCTAGACAGCTTGACACATACCTGAGATATATGGTGATTCCAGGTTAACTTCGGGTCAATCCAAAAACCCAATAGCTTAACAGCACTTTCCTCCCTTGCGTCCGTCTTCAGAGTACACAAAATCGACTTGGTTTTCTCGTCATTAAGCTTTAGTTTGTTCATATTGAACCACACTTTGGCCTGTTCAAGGAGATCTTGGGCTTCAGTCCGTAACCGTGGAATATCGCCCCCTCTGGATATGAGCGTGGTGTCATCTGCAAAGAGCAATGTAGAGCCATTAAGCCAAAGGTCATTAATCATGATCGAGAATAGCAGCGGTCCAAGCACCGAACCCTGCGGTACCCCGTGGGTTAAACTTTTAATACTGGACGAGGCCCCATTTACCGAAACCAGCTGTTTTCTATTGGCAAGATAGCTAGAAACTGTCTTTAGAGCTGTACCACCAACTCCATATTTTGTCATTTTAGAAATAAGCACATCATGTGACACCACATCAAACGCCTTGCTTAAGTCGCATAGACTTAGCAAGACTGAAGACTTATGTTCAAATGCATCAATTATAGTGTTCATAAGGCTGAGTAAAGCACTGGTAGTTGATCTACCCCTCCTAAAGCCATGCTGTGCATCAATCAGCAGGTGGTTGTGCTCTAGATAGGATACAAGTTGAACTTGAATTACGGTCTCAAAGATCTTAGAGAATACCGGAAGTATTGAGATTGGGCGGTAGTTTGATACAAGTGAGGAATCTCCTTTCTTGAAAACAGGTATTGTACGGGCCGTTTTGAGTATGTCTGGAAAAACACCTACCTCAAGACATGCATTTATAATTTTAGCAAGTGGGGGTGCTATAATCTCAATAACTGATTTCAATACATTACAAGACATCCCAAATACATCTTGGCTTTTAGAAGTTTTGAAGTTTTTCACCATAGATATGATTTCATGAGCACTCACCTTGCTCCAGGTGTCAAGTGTTAGTGTTGATGAGTGGTCTGTTACTTCCAGGGTGGGATCACTCTGTAATACAGGCAAACTATTTACAATATCACCAGCTATATTAACAAAATAGTCATTGAAATCGTCAGGGCTTGTTAAGATCTTAGGCCTTGTTCCTGTCTGCCGTCTAGCATTGACTATGTCCCAAGCGGCCTTACATGGGTTAGGTGCCGAGTTTATGATGTCACCAAAGTGACTCTTCTTTGCTTCATTGACTTTGGAGGAATAATCCCTTTTTACCTTACGGTACAAATCATAAAGGGTTTTTTTCCTAACTTCATCTAAACCACATCCCAATAAAATGATACTACTTTTAGTTTTTGTCCTAATGTTCACAGTAAGTTACCTACCTAAACTATTGAATTTAGTCTGTAATCTGAGGTTACAAGGTTCAAGGGGCTAAGACAATAATCAGAATGAAACAGTAAAATATGTTATTTATTGGTTTTGTCTATTGCTTTATGAGTAATCAGTATTTAACTATAGTAAAAATACAAATTCAGTAACAATAAATAAAACCTGAAATTACAAAAATATATCAAATAACACTTTTTTAATAATATATTTAATATTTACACTTAATACCGTTTACTCACAAGACCGTAAATACATAAAAAAGGTAAAAATGTAAGTGATGATCTATTTCAATTGGATACTCCAATCAAAATCGATCACCACTTACCAACCTTTATACCATCTTGTGAGCAAACAGTATAAGTATAAATACATTATTAGAAGTGTTATTTGATGCATTTTTGTCATTTCAGGTAATTTAATAACACGTACGATGCTCATCAAGAATTTTTTTACAAATAAAAAATTTCTAAAAATATTACTCAAGCTATAAACTCAAATAACTCTGAGCTTAATATTACCATCAACTCGACCTCAGAAATATAGTGCCTCACACTGCAATCTACTCGTACATGCTGAATTCCCCCAACTTTGGTCACTGATTTAAATAAGACTGATGAACAGCGGTTGGCCAGCACCATAGAACATCCAGGTACCACCTCTGCACTCCCAACTCCCACCAACCCTTGTGTACATTTTGTAAATCCAAACACTATCGACCATTCCTGTCTGTGAACTTGTGATGGACTGGAATAGCATTAGACGACTGAGACCACAGCAAGCTAATCACAGAACGTGATTTATACTTGGCGGGAGTGTTTTCTTTCACAACATTTTCAATTACCACGACTAGACTAATAGTCTTGTAGGGATGGAAATCAGCTGGAATTTTTAGAATACTATTGAATGAAGTAAGGAACACAAGGAACACAACGCAACATCTCAAATTCAAATTAGCTCACTTGACTACAACGGGAGCTTGATGGAGACTCTAATTTTCGGATAACATATTCATCAGAATAGTTTTCTCTTCTATTAATGACCTACACATTTTTCTGAAGTTGATTCACAACTGAGCTAGCTAAATTAGTTAAATCCTAGTTCAAAATAAGAGATACAGGACAAACTTTAGTAAAAATATTAAATACCGTACCGGTAAATATAAATATTTAAAGTATTCGAGACTGTTATGGAGTTTTTACACTTTTTAATAAAACAGGTACATTAAAATTATTATATTATGTGTTTACTTTAAAATGACTATACAGGTTTATGCCTCCATACTTGTTTTAGCTCTTCAATATAATATACGGTATATAATGCTGATTGCATTAATCCTAAACCTGCAAATGTTTATATTTCCAATTGTTAATTCACACTATTAACGTTTTGTTTGCTTTACTTAGGTTGCATCAGCTATGCGGAATATCTTGGATGTTACCGAGACTCTCAGGGTGATTTATTCAAGGGTCATCAACAGAATTTTATATTTAGTTTGACACCAGAGACATGCATATCTGTGTGTGAACGCAAGAACTTCCAGTACGCTGGTCTTAAATCCAGGTAACAAATAAGTAGTGAACACATACACTCTGGTGAGATACGTTTCTCCATTTAACACCAAAATGCAATTGTTTGTACCTAATAAGAACATGGCCGGTGGAAAACCCTCATAGGGAAATGATAGGTAAAGAGTATCAAAATGCCTGACCAGAGGTACAACTCACAAAACATTCTTCCTAACTGCCATCCTGGTTCCTGATTATTTAAGATGTGCCTCTCACACCAATCGGGCCAGGGACAGAGATAGGATTTGCACCCTTCATCTACTGTTGTTTCCTAGCTGAGACCATACCTTAAGCCCCGTGTACATGTAGCTAGTTTACTAGCAGCTAATATTCGCTATTAGCACTAGCTGGGCACACTAGCGCATAAATTCCCATCTACACGTGGCTAGTTATTAGCGCTAGTCATGTAGAAGTGAAGTGTTCATTGGTCGCAATAGTCATCAGTTTAGCACAAAATGTCTTCTGTTCCCTCAAATCAAAATGTTTTAAGACAAATTTTAAGAATTAGTGTACAAAGAGTTGTGTGAACATGAACTTAATAAAAAGAAACGATCTGAGTGGGTTCGAACGTGGATTAGAAAAACTTTATGATCCGGTCAACATTCCACTTAAGTTCACTCATTTTAACAAACACCTCTACTTGTCAGACAAAAAACAACTGATGCACTATCACTGGCGTATGGCGAGTGGCGATTAGCACTAGCAGAAGTGCAAATACCCCGCTAGTACCGCGCTAATTCACTAGCTCTAGTGGTCACGTGACCATCCCCTCCACTTATTAGCGCTAGTATTATCAAACATGTTCAAAATGACTAGCAGCGAGTAAAATGCTAGCGGGCTAGTAATTTTTACGCTAATAGACTGTTTACACGAATCGAATTTATTAGCGCTAATCAACTAGCTGCTAATACTCGTGTACACGGGGCTTTAGACAACTCTGCTAGTTTAGAAAATCCAATAATGTCCAAGCAAAGTAGTTCCACAGAAAAGTAAGGTACAGAGGAAACACACTTAAGAGACAACCGTGTGCTTTCAGCTCTAGTATGTTGTGCTGGAAATATACTTGTGACAAGGAAGGAAGAGCCCAAACAGCAAGCACTGTGCGGAAATTCCTCTCGCACTGGGTACAGAGTTTTCCTCCACTGTGAGCGTTGTAGTACATGAGGGCAAGGGGGGCAGTGTTGGACTTTTCCGTAGACACCACTCAAGTGTACCATGGAGTGTATCCTCTGTCCCTTACTTCTCTGTGGTACAGTTAGTTCTAAGCTTATCTCCTACACTGCAGAAAACATCAGGCTCAGTTTTCAGATGTTACTATGGACGAATTATAGCTCACATAAGTGATTTTTGTTTGTTTTTGTGTTTATTCATGACATTTGATACAATGGACGTTGGGGCTTAAAGGACTAGCTATTAAAATAAATTTTGCTTCTAAATTAATTAGAACTAATATTACCTGAATCTAAATACAGTATACTTAAGCTAGTGCTGAAGGCTAATTTTATTTTTTGTACTATGTTAATATATTTTTTATTAAATTAGCTGTGACATAATCACCAATAAAATGGTAAATTATGCTAATCCGCAATGCATGACAAAATAGTCAAAAAAGAACGTTGAAGTGATAAAAATCATCAATTCATATGAAAAGAGCTGTGACAAGGCAATTGCAATAAATTGTTACGTACTGTATCTAATATGTAAATTTGATCCCCCTGTTGTGCATCCCCGGTTTTTTAATTTTTATTCCATGACTGTAAAAGAATCTTAGTTACCTATTATGAGTAACCGGTATTCATAAATTTATAACTGTTTCACAAGAAAGGGCCTATTTTTGTGCCAGAATCTTGTGTCTGTGTGACAAGAATGCTCCAGCCGCCAGTCTGAAGATAGACGAGTCACATTGTATAGCCTCGTGTGTCGGAGACTCTAGCAAGAGATGTGGTGGAGATGAAACTATCAGCGTCTACACCACCAAACTAGCCACCAGCGAATCTCCTGGTAAGATAAACTTTATAGTGCCATAAAACATTGATGATTGCTGACTTTCTTAGTTTTAAAGAAAATCGGTACCTAATGCATTTTGGAGGAGCTGCTAAAGTTAATTGTATTGTGTTCCATATCCTGTATAAAATACTGCTTTAAGGTTATTGTTCAAATGATTGGCTCACCTTATTAGAGTCTTTACATTCATTAACTTTGTTTGCCAGTACATGGATATACAGTAGAATAAAAATGGCAAATCTTTTGTTCAGAAGAACTCCTGATGGTAGAAGGATGATGAACGTGTTAAAATATAAAACTATTTTCCAGCTCAGGAATCAGGAGGACAAGTCACTGAGAACTATGTTGGGTGCTACAAAGATAACGTTAACGATCGTCTGCTATCTGGATTTTTCAAGGAATTACAAAAGAACTCACCGGAACAATGTAGAAACACTTGCTTCAAGCTTGGCTATCTATATGCTGGGGTTGAATATGGGTAAGAATCATTCAGTTAATGGTTGTTTAGCACTTTGGTCTGATGTGTCTAGCTAGACATATTATTGTTGTCTAGAGTTCCTTTTTGACTATTGATAAAACTGGACATTACAGTATTTTAATCAAAATCGTCATAGTTGATGTGACCCACTGACAGATTGTGCTGATCTCTATTACTGATTACTGTCGAATACACAAACTTTTTTACCAAGTCAAACTAATGGAATGGCTTATTTTGTTCTATAGCATTGACTATACACATGATAGCAACTAACTGTCAAGACTCATAAACTTGGTCAGCAACAAAAAATTGGTTGGAAAATAGAATTTTCAACACTAGCACATTCTGTGACTGGCTCAAACAAATATGGTCTTTTTTAATAAAATAATGGCAACAACAGGTAGATGTGTAATGTGATTACTACAAAATTATTGATAACGGTTACTTGATCGTACTGATTTACATTGGTATTACATTATACACTTTCATTCGATAAATTTGGAATAAATAAATGTGCCTTTTAATAAAAGTAGTTTATTAAGTACTATATCAAAATCTTTTTGACATGAAATTTGGTATGTAGGTACTAATCCATAGTATCACCTGATTAAAATTTTTTTAAATTTTTATTTTTAATGGGGATTTTCTCATAAAATAACGAAAATATAGAATTCTCTCAAAATTGGTGTGAACGATTTTGATTAAAATTTAGCATGTTATACAAGTTTTATCTATGGCTATACTCCTTTTGACGCTGATCTAGATGGTGTAACCCCTATTGCTATAAAAATTATGGTTCAAAAGTTATTGCAACTTTTATTTTAACAGAAAAATAGGATTTTTTCATAAAAACAACTTGACCGATTTTGATTCAAATTGTGTGTATCTTATAGTAGTCCTTTTAACTCTAAACGAAATGGAACCCTATTGCTGTTAAAATTACAATTCAAAAGTTTATTACAACTTTTGTGTGTTTTTTTTTTATACATGATCAAAGTTAACTCTCACCGCTTACCCATGTGCCATTGATAAGGGTTGTTGACAAGCTAACGGGAAAAAGTATATGTGTCAGATTTCTGATACCGTATTTTTGTCTCTAGAACTTAAGCAAAAAATTCACATATTTGTTTAAACTCTGCATAGCAGTTAATTTACAAAATTTATCCGAGATGAGGTTTTGATACAAATACAATATACTGGTAACTATCACCACTCGAAAACCATTAACATTTTCCGTGAAAAGTCTTTACTGCATTAAAAAATATACATATGACAAATGCGTGTTTGCAGAGTGCAGTGTTTCTGTGGTGACACCCACCCTCTACCCTCACTCTTGAGGGATGCCTCCCAGTGCTCTATGACATGTCCTGGTAGCTCAGACACCAAGTGTGGTGGGAGAGTCATGCTGTCCATCTATGAAACTGGCATCACAGGTAACAACTGGTCAGAAGATAACCCATGTTATTACCATGTTTTTACAGTTGTTAAACAAGACTAGGTGGCAGAGTGGTTGCACGAGGGGAGCCTGTAAATTAAGGTCTCCATAGGTGTAACTAAGATATCCGAAAGGGGGGGGAGGTTACACCGGAGGGTTTGGGGGTATACCACCCTGTGAAGGCGGGGGGAGGGTGGGGTTCGGACGAGGCCCTCTCCCTGGAAACTTTTGAAAATTAGACCTTTAAACTAGCGTTTTTAGGCTATTTAGAGACATATAAAATAGATTTTTTTATTGTAGAAAAAAATTGTTAATTATAAAAAATCATGTTTAAATGTCAAAGGGATAGGTTTAAACCCCTAACTCCCCTTCCCTGGATACGCCACTGAAGGTCTTTATCATGCCGTGTACCAGTACCGTGTTCTTTAATTCATCCAATATTATTCTAGCCAAATTAGGCTATCCTCTTCTTACTAGCCAAATCTACGCTCATACCAAGAGAAGTTTAAATAGTAAAGGATGAGTTAAAGAGCACGGCACTGGTCTCAGATATAAGCTACTTTTCTAGTTTGTGATGGGAGCTTGATTGAGACAAATTGCCCTCATTGTGATCCAGGGAACCTGAGACTGTGTAGGTTCAAACATGACTACGATCACCTCTGAACCAAGTTGTCCAAGTTAATATGATGTCTGGAAATAAGTTGACGTTTGTTGGTAAATAACCACAGTTGGAACCATTCTCTTACAACATAGTGTAACAATGTTACCATAAGTTACACATACTTTACACTATGTGTCAACTGTTGACAAGACATTAATACAGAGAACACAAAAGATAGGAATGCTCAATTGAGGCTCTTATAACAAATTTGGTGTGAATAATTGCAACATGACTGCATGTGTGAAGATACATCAATTTAAAAAAACATTCCTATTTAGATGTAATAATTTTGAATTCCCACTGTCTCGATAAAACTAAAGTGTATATCTTAAATGTTGAAACCTTTTGTATTTATTGGCATCTTTAAATATTGTTACAGACATTCCTGTGTTTGGAAATAAGCTTGGATGTTTTGAAGATGAAGACCCCAGAGTGCTGCAAGATTACAAACAAGAACTGGACAAAACAAATTCTCCCCAGAGATGTACAAACTTGTGTAGAAGTTTAGGCTTTCACTATGCAGGAGTTGAGTACGGGTGAGTGAGAACATGTTTATGTTTAAGCACCGAGGTCCAGGGGGCGCCGAGGTCCAGGGGGCACCGAGGACCAGGGAGCGCCGTGTTCTAGGGGGCGCTGGGGTCTGATTGTAATCGCTCACCGCAATCGCGGTGCTCTGCTTGCGGAGGTTTTTTAAGATTAAAGAATATATTCATGATTTTGCTGCAATCCCGGGGAAAGATGACATTGTTTCCATGACTGTGGGAGACGAAGATGATGTCTAGAAGACTGAAGAAGATAATCATGATTTTGCTGTAATAGCGTAAAAAGATGACATTGTTTCCGTGACCGTGAGAGACGAGGATGATGTCTAGAAGACTGAAGAAGATAATCATGATTTTGCCGTTCCAAAATGAATGGTAATGTTGCACCATCCACCAACAACCTCAATGTCTAGTTCTATTAATAGTCAAAATTGCAGGCAATGAACAAAAATTTAGTTGACTATTTAGCAATCAACACGTGGAATACTTCACATTTTTTCTGAGCAGCTTTTCTCTGAAGTAGAGTTTACATAACATGTAAAACTCAGTTAAAAAATCTAGGGTCACAAGACTAGTTTCAAAACCATTGCAACAACCATAAGCACCAGCTAACCTTTCCTTTTTTTTCCCCATTCTGTGAAGGCTCGAGTAATGCAAATTGACTGTTAGTAACAGATCTTCCCCATAATATATTTAAGACTCATCCTCCATCACGTGCGTCGCCGCCATAGGGGACATGGGGGACGCGTCCCCCCAATATTTGAAAAGTCAGTTTTGTCCCCCCCATCGCAAATTTTAATAGGAATAAAAAAGAAATCATACAGAATGCGTGTTCACCCGATCGATCCCTGCCACCGAGCAAGGTGCTCGCTCCACTGTATGATTCGGAAGCGTACGACATGGTGCGGTGGTGGGGGGCTGTTCCGATCCACGATCCTCGAGTTGCACTGGATGCCTAGATGCTTGTCTATACGTCGCTTCTTCTTCTCGCGTTTCAGTCGGCAGTTGTTGATACTACAGTATTTAGATGTACGTTAACCTTTTTCCCCTCGTGTGTTTTATCTGTAGTATCGGTTATATAGTTCTTTTAATTTAAACTTTTTGAAAGTACGTTGAACTGTTTCTTGACAAATGAAAAATGAAACGAGCAGAAGGACAACAAAATTTGTTATAATTTTTTTAAAAAAAAAGGACAATGGTAAGTAAATATTATATATTTTTGTAAAAGATAAAAAGAATTTTTCCGTAGATAGTTATTGATTTCATGTTAGGGGATAAAAAAAAACTTATATATATATAGGCCTACTTTCGGTAGGCCTAAATCAGAAGAAAATATTTTAAAAGTGATCTTGGTGTCATTTGTTATTCTAACAGGTAGTTCGGAAGTCTTACTAAAAATGTAACTTTGTTATAGTTCAAGAAACTGATGAAGAACATATTACACCTGAACAGAAGAAAATATTGTCACCATCAAATTCTGGAGCTGTATCATCATTTGTTTGCTCTCCATCAGTTGAAGCACAGCAAGATGGAGGAAACAACCAAGACATAGTGGCATCAGTTGACTGCTCTATTCGTCACACTTCTCCTCATCAGCCTCAGATTCTATCAGGGGATTTTCAGGTGCAAAAACTTTCAGGTAGAGTGCTGAAATTCCAGACCAGTTGGTATGAGAGATTTCCTTGGCTACATGTGGCTGGAGCAGTGGAGCTGAAGGGGTAAGCTGTTTTTACTGTATGCTCATGCAGTTGTGTTGTGCCCAGCAAAAACACTGGCTACCAAAGCAGATAAGGCTTTTAGTGAAAAAGGGTTCAGTAACTGGAAAAAAGCTATTGAAAAGTTTGGAAACCACCAAACGAGTGATGCTCATTGCCAAGCTGTTTTAAGCTACTCTCAGTTACAAGCACCTATTGAGTCACAACTCTCACATGTTAAACTCGAACAACAAAAACTTGCTTTAGAATCTCTTATGACTATAATAAGTAGTGTAAAGTATCTTGTTAGACAAGGTATGGCAGTAAGCAGACACAAAAAATGATGAAGGTAATCTAATGGAACTATTAAAGGTTCGCTGTAAGGACAAGCCGTCTTTGAAACTGTGGCTAGAAAAAGATATTACCTATACTCACCCTACTATACAAAACGAAATCATACAGATATTGGGAAATGAAATCGTATCCAGTATAGTTCAGAGCATTAAATTAAGCAACCCTTTGATGTACTCTGTCATTTGTGATGGGACGCGAGATATTGCTGGCAATGAACAGTTCAGTGTTTGTGTCAGGTGGGCTGATGCTGATCTCGAACCTCATGAAAGTTTTTTAGGCTCTTAAGAATCGGCAAATACATGTGGAAGAGATATAGCAGCTCTTATTTTTGACGTGTTGCTTAGATTGGAGCTCCCTTTGTCCAATCTTCGTGGGCAAACTTACGATGGAGCTGGTAACATGAGTGGTATCCATAAAGGAACTCAGTCGGTAGTAATAGAGAAACAACCACTTGCTGACTACATTCACTGTGGTGCTCACTGTGTCAATCTAGTAATGAAAGCAAGCTGTGAGACTTTAAGAACTGTCAAAAACGCAATGGATTGGGCTCATCAGTTAGGAGTATTGTTTTCTAACACAAAAGCTAAAGATTAATACAAACATATAGTTGAAGATGCAGCTCAAGGTCCAGTCAGTAATATTGCAAAAATAAAACCTCTGTGTCCCACAAGATGGATATACTGGAAAGGGCAAATCAATGAAATTTTGCAAAAGTATCCATTAATTTTGAAAACTTTGAATGAACTCACAGAACGTAAGTATGAAGGAGCCAGTGGTTTGTTGAGTGTGTTTGAAAGATAGGACCACGTACTTAGGCCTGATTATGGGTAGAAAAGTTGTTGAACTTTTGGAACTACTGAACAAAAGTTTTCAAGGCGAGAAGAAAACAGTGGTTGGATTATATGAATCTGTTAAACTCATTGTTGATGGTCTGCAAAACCTCAGAACCAACCAGCAGTTTTCTTCTGTCTACAAAGAGTGTACCAAGTCCATAGCTGAGCTGGGCCTAGAAGAATTAAGGCTCCCAAGACGAAAGAAAGTGCCCAAAAAGATATCTGAGGGAAATGCTAATGACTACAGCTACGAGTTTACTTCAACAGAAGAACATTTCAGACGGGAGTACTTTGAAGTCATTGACACGGCTGTACATGGTCTCAAAACTCGCATACTTGAAACACAGAAAACAGATTGGTATGGAAAAACAGATTCAGCTTGAGAAAGTCCTATTAAGAAGAGACAGTTATGATGTCAGTGTGCTAGCGCTATATCCGGAAATCAACGTTCAAACGTTGAAGTCAGAACTTGAGCTTTTCCACCTAAGAAACAAGGTGCTGAATTTAAAAGACGCCAAGGACGTTCTGACCTCTATGACAAAAGAGGTGAGGGAGCTATTCTCCAATGTTGAAGGTATGGTGAGACTAATGCTTGTGTGTCCAGCTTCAAGTTGTAAAGCAGAGCGAAGTTTTAGTGCTCTGCGGAAACTGAAGACGTACCTAAGATCCACCATGACTCAAAAAAGATTGAATCATGTTGCTCTTTGTTACGTCCACAAAGACGTATTAGACAAGGTGGAAGAAAAACGGGTTGCAAAACTGTTCATTTCAAAATGTGAAACTAGGAGAAATGTTTTTGGTTCCATGAAGGATAGATAATAAATAAAGAAATAAAGAAAAGTTAATGTTTACGATGTAATATGAGAGACCGCATTTAATATCAGTAGTGTGTGTGTAAAATAAAGCATATTAAACCTGATAATAAGTTTTTACTTAATACCTACTGAAAAACATTTGATTTAGTATCAGATTTAATTCTATGTTTAAATATGTTTTGAGGTCAAAAACAAATTGTTTGAATAAAAAACCTGCTTGTAAAAATGTAAGATTGTAGGATTAAATATTTGTGTTCAAACGTCATTTTAAGGTCACAATTTTTAAAAAAATTTCCTTTACTTAATGTACGTCAAACTGACAAAGATTTCACATATCATTAAGGTCCTCTTAAACCGTTATAACTATTAGAATAAATAAGTGTGCCTACGGTATTATAATCATAAAAATAACAATCCAACGTTGTATAGTATTTGAATGGCATAAAGGCGAGCAATTTTGTCCTCTTTGTGTTTCCTCTATGTTTTCTTTTTCTCTGGTCTCTGTACTCGTTTGCAGCTGTATGTTGCTTTATTTTGATTTGACCTAAGTTTTACAAGGGTCTGACTTAGGGGAGGTACGATTGAGGCATTAGTTCAAAATTCCTCCGTGAACAGCGCTGTAGTAGCGAGAGCATTTTGGCAATGAAGGTTTACTAATCGCAAAAATAGTTCTGTTCATAAAATAAAATTATAAATGCCTCAAATTCAATTTTATAATTTTTTATTATAAAATTACTATCATAACCTAACCGAACTAACCAAACTTGCTGATAATGAAATTAATATAAAAAAGTTTATTAATAGAAAAAATAATTCTGTTCATTAAATAAAACTAGAAATAATTGCTCAATTAATTTGGCATGAGCATTTTGGCAATCTCTTCTTTCTTTTTCTTCTTTTTTTAAAAAAGAGGTTGGCGGCCTCTTTTAACCTTGCATTTGCCCGTCCACATAGACTAAGCGCCCGTGCGTGGATCGTTAACAGCAAAGCAAGGAGTGAGCCGGTACAGTACAAAGGTGAACTGTACTGATAAAATGTTATCGGCAGTGACCAGGATCCGAACCCACGACATCGCTGCCTTGGGACCGAAGTCCGCGACGCTACCGACTGAGCCACCGACTCACTAAAGGTTTAACTCAATGAAGGTTTACTAATCGCAAAAATAGTTCTGTTCATAAAATAAAATTATAAATGCCTCAAATTCAATTTTATAATTTTTTTATTATAAAATTACTATCATAACCTAACCAAACCAACCAAACTTGCTGATAATGAAAAAAAATCTTAGTCAAAAAGTTGGTGCCACCAGCGGGATTGGATTCGAAACCGGGACTCTCAGCATACAGCGCGACACGCTAACCACTAGACCACCGAGGCCGACGGCTGAAAACCATATTGTTACGGTAATGGTGTTCCCTCTGCTAATGAGAAGCCTACAGCTGTCATCGTAACCTCATCTATACCTCCCCTGAGCAAATACCGTTTTACAAGGTTTTACCTAACCTCTCTCAGTGTTTTGTTTTGTCACGTAACAGCTTTACACATGTTTTTACATGACAAAATAGTTATAAATATTAATTATATAGACATATTTTAGAGAGGAAATACTATGTATTTTCTTTAAATCCATGCTTAAAAACGGTGTTTTCAGAGGCAGTATTTTCAAACAATTTTCCCCGGACCCCCCGTTTGCTAAGGGGGTATTCCATACCCCCCAAACCACCGGAAGGACTGACACGCCTTTGTCCCCCTCAAAGTTTTGATGCTGACGACGCCAATGTCCTCCATTCATGTTTGCCTCAAACTACAAACTGAAGATACCATAGCAAAGTGATCCAGAAGTATGATTCTGAATTATCAATCTTGTAATATGTGGCAGGATGGAATGTTTCTGTGGCAACTCTGTTAAAGCCAACACAACCAGAGATGCAGAGGACATTCAGTGTAACACTCCATGTCCAGGAGATCCCTTTGACACCTGTGGAGCCAACTGGATGGTGATGGCCTACCGAACCGGTCTCTCTGGTAATGTTAAAGTTACATATATCTTGCTCTCTAAACAGAAAGTAATATCCGTTGTTAACTAAAATAAATAACTAGTTATCGGAGTGGATTTAGCCTAAGCAGGTTTCTGGTTCAATCCTGAAAAAGGTGAAAATATTTGTCATGGTTCAAAACTGTGTCCTTGATCCTCAAGCTTACAGTATAATAAAAAGTATCCTGACTAAAGAATCAGCTGATTTTAGTCATTAACAACGCTATCATCTCATTCAAACAACACTCATGGTCCACTCATCTTCGCCTTAAAATATTCAATCCTGGCAAAGATTCAATCTAATTTTGTCCAAACTATGAATCTCATCCACATATCGTTTGTAGTTTAACTCTCAAGAACAGCTAAGCTGCAAGTATGGTCAAATGTGATCATCAGCTAGCTCTTTACACAGTTTATCTTTCATGTGACTGTGAGTCAAAATTTTAAAATTGCAATCAAATTGAAGTTGATGTTAGCTACTTATGGTTTTTATTTAACTTAACCCCTCGTACTGTTGGCACCTTATTGTAAGTAACTCAGAATATTTTTATTCTCTAGAACCTGCACCTGAGGCCAAGAAAGTAGCCTGTGTCAGTGAGAGAAGCCAACCTTTGAAAGGATTCCGTAAAGACTTTCCTCGACCTACAACTCAGCAAAGGTGTGCTAAGCTGTGTTATGACAAGGGATTTTTCTACTCAACACTGATTTCCAGGTAAAATATTTATTATTGCCTTGTTTCAAGGATTAAGAATGAAGATTGAAGGAGTTATATCATATAAAAAGAGACTATTTTCATCAGTATTGAATACTGATTAGTATGTTAGTACATATATTGATTTCACAATCATTCACTGTCCAGCATCTCTAGACTTAAACTGGCTGGGTAGCTGAGTGGTTAAAGTGCTCGCCTACTAATCAAAAGGTCGCCGGTTCGATCCTGAGAAAAGTAAGTAGCTTTTTGATGGTTCGAAACTGGACCCAGCTGTTCCTGATCATTGGGCTTTAAATAAATGATCCTGGCTAATGAAACAGCTGATCTTAGTCAGTAACAAAGCTACACAGATCATCTCACTCCATTCTACACTCATCCTTCACTCATATTTGGGTTACAATACGCACCTAAGTGGCGTCCCCATCTTAATGATTGATAATTGATAATTGATAGAACAATCAAAAGAGATGCAACCTCCACCTCAACAACCTCTCAGGATCTCTCATCATCTGCCTTGCAACCAAACGTAGATTTTTTCTGACTCTGACAACATATGTCTCAGAGACCATCAAAAGTGAAAACTATGGAAGCATGTGATAAACATGGATCTAGCCATAAGAAAATGTGTGATAACCGTCAAGTGGGAGTAGTTAGCTGAAGTAGTTTTAGGATGTTTCTTGAACTGGTCCCTCAATTTGTGTTACTGATCTTCCCCCTCACATCAAAACTGAAATATTATATTCTTTGCCTGGTTACCATATGCAGATGACAGCCCCAGTCTACATTATGTGATCTATGTCTCCGCCCCCACCTCCTCCACTTCTCCCCCTCCTCCTCCCACCACCATTTCCTCGATGCAAACCCCGCCAAACTGAAAACCTTCTTCTATCTTACACCCTGATGAAATAACCACACTGATATCAAACTCTCCAAATGATTTTTAATTCACCGTTGTGAGTCCTTTGTTGTTATTACACATTTCCACAAAACAAGTAAGAACGTAATCATATCAGTAGCTCTAGATCTGAAACTGAACTCATAGCAGTATTTTCTAAACTAGAAGAAATGTCAGAAGGCTAGAGTTTAGCTAAGGAAAAAACCGCGATCAAACTTCCTAGAAAAGTACCTGGTCCTGAACCGGCTTACAAAACGAAAAGAGGTTCCTTTGACAAGCAATGTACCTAGTAATATTACATGAATGGACCAGTACATATTGTAACGGTCAAAAATTTGACACCTAAAAATTTTTGACCTTATACATAGTAAACGACGTATTGAACAAGAAGAGAAGATCGTTTTATTTGCTTTGGATTATGGAAGTAGTAACATAAGGAGTGGTAAAGTACTGGGCTGAGGAAACGTTGACCCCTCCTCATCCCGGACGATTCTCGGAACGGCCGCTGCCTCGCCAGGCGCTAGTGTCGGGCCTCGAGCAGGGTGGGGGAAGGCAAGAGCCAGTGGCAACGGAGAGTTCACTTGGTCAGTCTCGTCCCAGCCACCAGCCCAGTCAGACACATCCTCCCCGGTGAGAGCAGTATACCTTTGGTTACACGTTAGTAATACTGTAGCTACACTTTACCGCTCTTACGTTCGTTTAGACGTCGATAAGGTAAAATATGTTCGATCGTTGCTTTAAGTATTATTTTGTTTCGTTAATTAAAGGATGAATATACTTTTGTTTGCCTTTTTAGTTTTGCATAGAGGTTATTCGCTGTTTCATCGTCTTGGGAACCAGGGCCGCTACCCTGACACCCTGGGTCACTTGACCGACTTTGTTCGCCGTTCTTCGTTACTAGCGATCAAGGCACGATCCCTCGACGCCAGCTCGCCGTTTCATCGTTTTGGGAACCAGGGCCGCTACCCTGACACCCCAGGGCACTTGACCGACTTTGTTTGCCGTTCTTCGTTACTAGCGATCGAGGCACGAACCCTCGACGCTAGCTTGCCGTTTCATCGTTTTGGGAACCAGGGCCGCTACCCTGACACCCCGGGGCACTTGACCGACTTTGTTCGCCGTTCTTCGTTACTAGCGATCGAGGCACGGTCCCTCGACGCTAGCTCGCCAATTCATCGTTTTGGGATCCAGGGCCGTTACCCTGACACCCCGGGTCACTTGACCGACCCTGTTCGCCGTTCTTCGTCAATAGCGATCGAGGCACGATCCCTTGACGCTAGCTCGCCGTTTCATCGCTTTGGGAACCAGGGCCGCTACCCTGACACCCCGGGTCACTTGACCGACCCTATTCGCTGATACTCGCCGTTAGCGATCAGGGTACAATCCCTCGACGCTAGTTCAAAGTTTTGATCGTTTTGGGAACCAGGGTCGCTCCCCTGACACCCCGGGTCATTTGATCTACTTCTATCGTTTGGGAACCAGGGTCGCTCCCCTGACACCCCGGGTCATTTGATCTACTTCTATCGTTTGGGAACCAGGGTCGCTCCGCTGACACCCTGGGCCACTAGATCGTCTGTAAATCGTTTGGGAACCAGGGTTACTCCCCTGACACCCCACGTCATTTGATCGACATTGTTTGCCGTTATTCGCCGTTATCGATCGGGGTACAATCCCTCGACGCTGTCCCTCAGTTGTAATCGTTTTAAATCGTCAGAAGGTAGGAGTTGGTAATGATGAGCCGTACAGAATAAACCTTGGTGTTTCCAGTCTGGACAGAGTTCTGAGCCTTCTCCTACAAACAAAACTCTTGCGACCGTGTTTAGGTACAAATCAATCTCGACCGACCCCTGGAAATTTGGGAACCCGCGCAGACTGAACTATTTGGGCATGGATTTAGATGCCGAACACCCCACCGAAAACACGGTCACAATATAAAAAAATGTTATGCCGAGTTACCACAAAAAGAAAGGAACCCAACAATGAACTTGCATTTACAACGTTAATATTAGGTAACAATTTTAGTTTAAATTACGAAAACCAATGTAAAATTATTGAAATCATATAAATTATTACGAGGTATTGTAAGTTTCTTTCTGTATAAAAAAAAAACTCTAGTAATAATCAACTTAAAACTAGGTAAAACAGTCTTTAACAAATCTAAGTAAGTTTTGGCTCTTTGTGTGACCCAAAAGCATGGTAACAGTTACTAGGACATCCTGTAATCTCCACTGGTTTTAGAGATCTTTGCGTGTTTGTCTGCCTTCTTTACAGTGATGAAAATTTGTTGAGGACCCACTAGAAGACGAGCTGCTTTTGGAAGAAGAGTAATAGACTATAGCATATTTGCTCCATTTTAATTTTCAGACTACTCTGTGTTTTCCCTGTTCCTCATGGGGTTTATCTTTGGGTATTTTTATTATGAGGGTGGAAAAGGGGTCTGGAGGCCTGATGATTCAAAGAAGGGATTTTATTTTGTTTGCTTTATATTTTGGGGTGGTAATTTTATTCAGAGCAGGATCCTGTCTGTGATTTTTTTTCTTTACACGGTGTTTATCCTTTTGTTTGTCTTTTTTTTCATCTTTGTGCTCTTTCTGCTGACAATGTAACCTTATCAGTAGCTCTAGTTCTGAAACTGAACTCATCGCAGTAATTTCTAAACTAGAAGAAATGTCAGAAGGCTAGAGTTTAGCTAAGGAAAAAACCGCTATCAAACTTCCTAGAAAAGTACCTGGTGCTGAACCGGCTGTTACAGAACGAAAAGAAGTTCCTTGGACAAGCAATGTAACAAAAGATGTAAAAACACAAGATGTTATCTCATTGCCTCATTGTGTTCCTGAGGTGACAGAGTAAACCTTGCAGGTGAAATTCAATGGCCAGAAGTACCTGGTTTGTTACCAGACACCACAGGGTCTAACAAACGTGAACATAAAGAGAAGAATAAAAATAAAGAACACAAGGAACATCGTCAGCATAAAGAGCACAAAGATGAGGAAAAAAGACAAGCACAAAGACAAAAACTGTGAGAAGAAAAAAAACACAGACAGGATCCTGCTCTGAATAAAATTACCACCCCAAAAAATTAAGCAAACAAAATAAAATCCCTTCTCTGAATCATCAGGCCTCCAGATCCCTTTTCCACCCTCATAATAAAAATGCCCAAAGATAAACCCCATGAGGAACAGGGAAAACACAGAGTAGTCTGAAAATTAAAATGAGCAAATATTCTATAATCTATCACTCTTCTTCCAAAAGCAGCTCGTCTTCTAGTGAGTCCTCAAAAAATTTTCATCACTGTAAAGAAGGCAGACAAACACGCAAAGATCTCTAAAACCAGTGGAGATTACAGGATGTCCTAGTAACTGTTACCATGCTTTTGGGTCACACAAAGAGCCAAAACTTACTTCTTTAGATTTGTTAAAGACTGTTTTACCTAGTTTGAAGTTGATTATTAGTAGTTTTTTTTTTCTAGAAAGAAACATTATATTAACATATTAACGTTGTAAATGCAAGTTCATTGTTGGTTTCCTTTCTTTTTGTAGTAACTCAGCTTTTCTTTTTTTTTTATATGTACAGGTCCATTTATGCAATATTACTAGGTAACCCCCCCCCCCCCGCCAAACAATCTCTTGCCAAGAATCCTATTTACTAAAATTTAGGCGCATTTCATGTTAATATTGTAAATCAATACTGGGGTAAGATAGGTGAAGAAGTTGTATCTTACTAATATTATAAATCTGAAAGTTTGTGAGTTTGTGTGTATGTTTGTGTGTATGTTTGTGTGTGTGTTTGTGTGTGTGTTTGTTGCTCAATCACGCATAAACTACTGGACGGATTGGGCTGAAATTTGGCATGATGATAGCTCACATTCCCGATTAACATTAAAGCATATTCTTATCTCAAAGACCCTTTCGGGCTCCGCCCCAGTGGCTCTGTAGTTTCCCATGTTAATCTTATGATTTTTCATATTTAAAAGGAATTAATGAATCTTAACAGCTGTCTCAATTAAACAAGTTGGTTCTGTTCTATGATGTTCAACAGCATAAAAGTTACAAGGATTACCAACAGGGTGCAGCACTATTAATTTTTTTTTTTATTTATGACAACAGCTAATTTCCAACTAAAAGGTGAGTGAGCGTAGCGAACGAACTTCAACCTTGAGGCGAGTTAGCGTAGCGAACGAGCTAACCTGAAGGCATGTGAGCGCAGCGAACGAGCTCCAACCTAAAGGTGAGTGAGCGTAGCGAACGAACTTCAACCAGGACGTGAATGAGCCATGCAAATACTTATGAAGCTAAACGGGGCGAAGCCCGCGGGTACAGCTAGTAGTACATACATAGCAAAACTGTACAAATAATTTATGTTTGGCTTTGCATTTGTTTGTATTTAGTTACAAAAGTAGTTTGTCTTTGGTCACTTAGTGGAGAGTCTTATTTTTTAAGCGAAGAGTCTTACTGTAGTAGTGTTTTAGTTTTTTTTTTAGTTAAATTCACTTTTTCCTTGACGCTTTTCCAAATGAAATTAAAGTTGTCATTTGCTTTTTACAGTTTTTTAGTGTCATTGATTTGATTGTGAGACCACATAAAACTAGTGGCTTGTAGGGGCAATAGCCCCTATATTATGGTAATTATTTTGTACAAATTATTAGTCTCATGGATTACCCTACCTTGAATTATCATTTAACATTTTTGTAAATTATGATATGTATAATAGTTATTACATACCTGCATAGTGCATTTTGATGTCTGCTCTATTTAAAATTAAAATTCCAAAGGACATACGGTGTGTTTATAATATAAACTTTCTAATCATAATTTACAACTATGGAACATTTTCCAATAAACAATCTTTAAGACTATTAATTAAATCTATATAGATTTCTTTAAATATAGATAAATTATCTTAGAAAATCACATAGAGATAATGTCATCATCGAAATTGTAAACTGCTAATTCTACGACAAAATCTCTCTGAAACAATTTGTTTTTTGTAGTATCCATTTCGGTCGATTACTTGGTCTTTATATGGTTCTAGTACTATTTTAACATAATCTGGCCTCTTTACTTTTCTGAAAGCAACATATAGTTGACCATGGGTAAACACTGGGTTTTTTAAAAATAAATGCCCACTTTTGTGAAGGTTCGTTCTTGCGCCAAAATTTTACCAAATCAAATCGTTCTTTGGTCCTACCATGTGTAATGCAATCTCATTTAAAAGTGGTAATTTATACACAGGAATAAATTCATGTTCATCCGATGCTCATTTATTCTTCTTCCATTAATATTGTGCCAAATCTGGTGCCTGTTGTTTTCATTTCGAGGAACAATAACTCTGCGTGGTAGTCTTTCGACATTATACATTACTGTGCAAAAAAACAATCCATTGTAAAGTATTAAGCTTAAAAGTATCAAATTGTTTGCAGTTCAAAAGATTTGATCTAATTTTCACTTTGTGTTGTTTACTGCTTCACAAACAATTTTACAATAACAAAATAATAACATATGCACATTCAGGTGTAGTTATAACTTTTTTTCAATTTATATAATCACAGCTGTGTTTACACTAAATAAAAACACATAAAATTAGATTCCCATGCTATTTAAATGTGAATTATTTTATTCTGTTACACCCTTTTGGCACATAATTAAGAAAAATGAATAGTTTTCCCTCAAAATTCACGTCAAGACCTTTAAAATAAGACCCCTCCCATCCTTCTACGGCCATCCAGTCACTCACAATTTCTTTACAAAAATTTGACTTACGGAATTATATATATAGATTTTATGTATAATTTGTGGAGGTTTGTAAGATTTTATATCAATATCACATATTGTATTGAAATAATTCCTACTATTAAGAAACTACAAATTTAGATTGTCTAGACTTGTGAAATGATGTTACCAGTGGTGTAGTGGAGTGGGAGCTGGGAACGAGTGTGAACGGTGTTTCCATTCTGTTTTTCCCTAAGAACCTATATACTGATAGACGACCCATATGGCTCTTAACCTCTTTTTTAGTAGCCTTGAGTACGACATGCCTTTGACTCAATTTATTGTTTGTTTGTGATACTATTTCAATAATATTGGTAAACCTCAGATCTCAGTTATCATGAGAATAGCTGTGGATGAATATTTTTTCTATGAATTTACATTATGTTTGTTTACTTAAGTTCTCAATGTTGGTGTGGGGATGAAGGACCTTCTAGAATACAAGCCTCCTCAGAGGAATGTGGTAGAAGTCAAGTCCCTGTGTATGAAACTGGATATCCAGGTAAATATCAGTTACAATAAGACATACACATTATATTTCTATTTAAGACAGTTTGATCAAATAGGAAAACTTGTATTTTAACAAATTTCTTTGTACCCATACAAATATTTCTATATCGATAAAAATAATTTAAATTACTATGAAAAGTGCCCAACTTCAATAGATGCTTGTCACTAGTGGAGTAGTCAAGAGGCCAGAGGGGGTTTTGGGGTCACAGCCCGAGGGGAAAGGCCCCTCGATAAAAGGATTTGGCCACGATCGTGAAAGATATTAAGGATTTTCTAACGATCATGTTGTCTCTGTGAGTGTTAAAGAAGTTCAGGATATCTCCGTAGCTGCAAAAGAATTTGATGATTTTGCCACAATTGTGGGAGATTATCAGAATTAATTTGTCTAATGTTGTTTCTCACTTTAATGGTACATAGACATAGACATAGACTTTATTTGCACAAAACATTCCATACATGTCATAACATTTAGAATAGGTGCATTGTCAAAATTAAATCCATATATAAAATATTTAACATTAAAACTTTTAACTTAAAATTAAACACTTAAAAAAAAATTCTAAATTGTAGTTCTGTAAAAGTCATCAATTAAGTAAAAAGCCTTGTCAATAAGAAAATTATCTATTGTATCTTTAAATTTGGTTTTGCTTAATGACTTATAGCATGGCGGAAGCACATTGTACAATCTCAGCCCAGCGTACAATGGAGATTTTTCATATAGGGTCAAACGGTGTCTGGGGAGTCTAAATATATTTTCATTTCGGGTTTCATACCTGTGATTAAAATGTATTGTTTCTGGTAGCTCATTTTTAACTGAATGTATGTAATTTAATAATTCTAGAATATACAACCCCGTTAATGCATGAATTCTTAAATTTTGAAAATGTTTCTTACAAGAACTGCGTGGATGAGAGTTGGTAATAATACGAATAATACGTTTTTGTAACCTGAATAAAGTTTTAATACCAGTAGCTTGACCCCATAAAATTATGCCATATCTTAACACTGACTCCACATAAGCATGATAAACTACTTTAAGTGTCTCAATAGAAACACAGTCCCTTAAATGTATGAATAAAGATGATATCGACCTAATTTTGTTATGTAAATAATTCAAATGTGAATCCCATTTAACTGCGTAGTGGAAAATTTAATAATATTTGTTTTTTCAACATTAAGTTTTAACCCATTTTCTAAAAACCATTGCTCCATGTCCTTTACCACACTTTGCAGAGAAGAAAACATTTCAGCTGTATTATTATTTTTGATCAAAGCAGTAGTGTCATCGGCAAAAAGAATTAGTTCTTTATTAATAGCTTTTGGAAGATCATTAATTTAATGTAAATAAGAAAAAAAGTGGGCCCAATACTGAGCCTTGGGGAACACCTGTGGATATGATTTCCCATGGTGAATAATGTTTGTTGTTATCTTCTAAAATTAAAGTTCTTTGTTTTCTTTCAGAAAGGTAAGATTGTATTAAAGAAAAGCAACTTCCCCCAATCCCATAATCAATAAGTTTTAGCAACAGGAGTGAGTGATCCACACAATCAAAAGCCTTAGACAGGTCACAGAAAACACCTGCTGTGGCCTGAGACCTGTCCAAGGCCTCTGCAATCTCATTAACAAACTGAGTAAGAGCAGAAACTGTGCTTAAGTTTTTTCGGAAACCAAATTGTTTATTGTAAAATAAATTATTACTTTCAAAATAATTAACTGGTCTATAGCTTATTACTTTTTCAAATATTTTAGAAAAATTACTTAATACTGATACTGGACGGTAGTTATTAATATCTGATTTTGAACCTTTCTTAAAAACGGGAGAAATTTGGGAGTACTTGAGTTGATCCGGAAAAATACCATTCTTTAAACACTGATTTATAATAAGAGATAAGGGTTCGGAGATAATGTCAGCAGCAGATTTGATCAATTTATTGGGATTTCGTCCCAGCCTACTGAAATTTTGTTCTTTAGAGAAAGGATGATCTTTTTTATTTCATCTTTATTAGGGGGCTAAGATTGCACAATGTAACCCCACCATCACTGCAGTATGATTTTACAGACGAATAAGACCAAATAGATCTATAATAAGCAATTCAAGTGGTAAGAAATAATGAAACAGAAATAGTTGTTTATAATGTTTTAGATGAATTCATATATACAAATTTACCCTTTTTCAGCGATAGCACACTTAAATCACAAGGATAACTACATAGGATGTTTTGAAGATGAAAACAGAAAGTTTGAAGGTTCTAAAGAAAACTTTGAGACACATTTGACACCAGAGAAATGCTCTTCTTGGTGTTTTAACAAGGGCTACCTCTATTCTGGCACTAAGAACAAGTAGGTTAGAATCTGAATCTTATCTGTAGTTCATGCCTAAACCATAGAAAGTAAGGCTTCCTTCACTTCAAACACACTTAAGTGTAATTTCATCACTACACATATGGAGCACATTTGCAATGAACCACAACCTGATCAGCTGACGGTGGCATGGTAGCTCATTTTGCTAAGGCGTTGCACTGACGAGTGCAGCTTTGATGTCTCTCTACATGCGTGGGTTTGAATCTCGTACATGTGCAATCCATAGTGAGTGCTAATGTGTGGCTGAGCTAAAGTGGAAGGCCCACCTTAAATAACTAGTATCTGCCTTGGGTGGAGGTTGACGGCAAGAGTAAGGTTTAATAATAAGGATTGCGCACAACACCCGTTTTTCTTCTTTTAACATTGGTATAAAGATCCTTATACAAGGAAACAGGTTAGTTTTGGCTTTTATTTTGGTTATTAATGGGCAAGTGTTGTTGAAGTGCGTAAATATGATAAAAGACATAAAAGGACATAACCTAAACAAAATTTTTTTTAACCTGTCGTCAATGGTTTGTTATGATTTTTTCCCAACTTTTGTCTGCACCTTTTATAAAGAATTCTTATATATTATTTGCCTTTATAATATCTATTTGTATTAGACATTTAATTTAAGTAAGAGGATTGTGAAGTTTTAGTCTTTTTTGGTTCATCAGTTTTCTCACGAATAAGATTCTTTTGAAATCTATATGTTTTTAGCAACGAGTGTCGATGTTCAGACAAATCAGCAACAGATAGTATGACAAAGGTTATGGACACAGAATGCTCTTCCACTTGCACAGGTGATTCTACTAAGAAATGCGGAGGAACTGGAAAACTATCCATCTATTCTACTGGAATTACAGGTACGTGTATGGAAAAGCTGGTGAATCTGGCAATTTCTCTTATCTGTGAGAAATAATAATAATTATAACTTTTAAGCAGATTTGGAGCTAGCGTAATTTAATGGTCCATATTTGGACCCAGCTCAATACCTCTAGATATTCATGATCATTGGGCATTCAGAAATTTATCCTACGGTACCATAAAAAATGGTCTTAGTACAAGGCATCTTACTCTAAAATACACTCATCCTCCTTTCACATCAGTTAAAAATGCCACTGTGGTGCTGTAATGAAAGAGATTTTTAATTACCTATAATAAAATTGATAGGTACAAAATATGTATCTGTATTCATCTGAGTACATCAAATAGTACAAATTGTGCACAGAAATAATAGAAAATTATTGTTAGTAGTCATCGAGATCATATAATAGTGGTTTAGATACATTTTCCTTTCTGAGTGATTCTTGTCTGGGCCGACTCTCAAAGGGAGTCTTCATCACTTTGTCTACAAGGTGTCTAATTTTTTTTCAATTAAAACACGTCATGTTTGTTTCAAAGTTAGTGTATAAATTTGTGAAGAAGTGTATAAATTTGGTCTTTGAGTCATTTACTTTAAATCCTAGTGGTCCTGTTAATTCTATAAACAATTTGAGGCTTAGATCGTCTAAATTTTCTGCAAAATTTACTATCTTTTGCAAATGCTAGTGTATTTATTCTGGATGCAAATTATTGTTATGCTTTCGTCCATATTTGCTATTATTTGGAGAGCTTCTTTTACTACTAAGTTGAACTGTACCTTCTTGCTGATTCTCAGATGTACCCTCCATGGGAAAGCTGTTGGGCTGTTACAAAGATGAGTACCGACCTCGAACACTTGACTTGCATAAAACAGACCTGGAGAAGACCAATAGTCCTCGGAGATGTCTCAACTATTGCCTCGCTCTGGGCTTCATGTTTGCTGGCGTAGAGTACCAGTAAGTGTCATATCTGAGAATTGAAAATCATTTCAGTGGGGACATTCACTGAAAAGAGATAAAAGTTGCATATGATATGTTTTTAAACTTTTGAGTTAAGCTTAGAACTTCTTACGTCGCCTGAGCTTTGGGTTTGGTTACGCATTAGACTCTTAGGTCTGGTGGTGTGTTGTTAAAGTCTTCTGTGCAATGTATCACAAGTGAACGTGCCCAATAAAAATTATTTAAGAAAATCTTGTTTGATTGGTTCATCGTTAACATTGTCTTCACAACCATAGATATATTATCATTGTCACCCGTGATCAAAATAAGAGGAAAACATAAACATCATCAACCTTTTAAGCTCTAATGGCCGATATATCGGACTCAATATTAATGTAACCAAACTTTCACTTACAACTGTCAATGTAAATGCAACTCAACCAAAACGACAGAGAGTTATGCCTTGTGTAGTGTGTACTGGTACTGTAACTTTGGAGTTAGGGTGAGAACTATTACACTACAGGACTACGAGTTCACGTTGTTTAAGAGGGGAGGTTAATTTATCAATCGCTGAGCTTACCAACGCGTTAACTGACCTGGATACAGTGCTGTAGATCGATTACTCAAATCCTGTCTTGTCCTGTCATGAGTTTGCATTTGATCGCAGAAACATTTTGAAAGAATATTGATTGTTGTGTTATCTACACCAAAGGCATATTTTTACGTTTGGAAAGGGTACTTAACGTTTTGAAAAGGAATGGTCGAAACATGACAAAAAAGAAATTTTAAAACCATGAATAACCCTTGAGCCTCACGTTAAGTAGTTAGTAAGAAATAAAATGTATATAGGAATGGGGAGTGAAATCAGGAAAGGCTGTGAGGTTGACAACAAAAATGATTGCAGGAAGGAGTGTTTCTGTGGAAACTCTCGTCCCAATTCCACACTAGACGTGCCAGACAGTGAGTGTGAATCTGTATGTACAGGAGACCCTAGTCAGACATGTGGAGGAGGGTGGCGCGTCGAGGCCTACCGTACTGGCTTTGGCTCCAACTCTGAAGGTATGAGAGTCAGACTCTAGTATAGGATATGACATTAATATATTATACTAAGTAATTATCTGAAATTATTACAATTTAAAAGTAAATATTATCAGCAAACTGACACATACTTTCTCCCATAAGCTTGTAAACTATAATGAGTAACTGAAGGGGAAAATGATGGGGAAAATAACAAAAATTGCAGTAACTTTTGAACCAACACTGTTCCAGCGTTTAGCATTGAGCCAATTTGTTCAGGGTGAAAATAAATATAACAGAATAAATTTTAATCATATCATTCATTAGAGCAGTTTTTGTGAAAATCTGATTTTTCCGCATTTTATATGCTAGATTATTATAAAATACGAAGGACTGGGTACTCTGCTAGTATATATACAAATTTGAACGAATGGTGTTTTTGCCCTCTGGGGACATCAAAATGAAAAAGTAAATTGGTCCCGGGCCTAGGTCTTACCGTGCCACCTTAGGTAATAACTAACTCCCTATAGGGAAATTCGCTAAAGATCACCGCTAAAATAAAAGTTGCCAAAATTTAAAAAAAAAAATGCATGGATTAGTACCCTCACGCCAAATGTCATCAAAATCAAACCATGTGTAGTTTGTAGCCCTGTACACATCAACACACACCCTAGGGGGGACAAAAATAAATATTTCCACTCAAAACTCAAAAACGGTTATTTTCTCCTTAGCCTATACTACAAATGTAAAAAGTTTACATTCACACTGACATTTTATCTAACAACCAATACGGATTTCCACTCATCAAATATTACATCCCACATACACCGCTGTAACCACTCATGTTTGTCTTGCAGATCCTATTCTGCCGCCTTCTGTGGCAACTACCAAGGCACCAGACAAGTGTGAACTGTCCCAAACAGTGGTCAATGGACAGAAGGTTTGCCGTGGCACTCAAGTCTTCTACGACAGCTTCCAGACATCCAGTATCAGTGAACAATGGCAACACATTGTCAAGATTGCTGATGCCCCAGTAAGTTTCTCACTTGTATTGTAATTTTGGTAACTTCCTTTTTACTTTCTCTCCTCTACTTATATATATAACAGTTATATGCTGGAGTTGTTAGGGTTTAAAGGATCCGTTTTTGGTGGGCATATGTTGTTTTTAAATGTCCCTGAACCTTTACTTTTTGTTCAGAGGGACATGAATAAAAAACTAGAGACTATATAAGAGTTGAAATATTGATAAAACTTTGATAAACAGTGAATTTTAACACATGGTTGTGTTGCCACAAATTAATGATACTTTTCTCTTTTTAAGGACTACGAGTTTGTCACCTTCACATCAGATGCTACAAACTCGTACATTAGTGATGGGAAACTAGTGATCAAACCTACCCTGATACCAGACAAGGATGTGAAAGAAGGCACCATCAAAGTAGACGGGTAGGTAGGTATTGTAAGTAAACAATAAGGAAAAGCCTGATACCATAGAGAGAGGATTTAGTTGAGTTAAAAACCATAATAAGTATTAACAGTTGTTATTGATAATAGTCTTCTATATTTGTTCAGGGTGTTTTAGAAATTTGTTTGGAACTACAAAAAAAAAACATATAGAAAATAATATAATGGTTTAATTACCTTCAGTCTCCAGTTCAAAGTAAGTCGATTGCGACCTAGGTTTCAGCACGACGTTGTGCTATCATCAGGCTCCCAGTCGAAAATGTTCAGTCCATTGGACGTCGTTTAGTAAAAACGATATACAGTTCACAAGACACAAACACATACACATTTACCGATCGGTATTTACAAGGGGAGAACGAGTACATTTAGTCAAATCACCGGCCGCGACGAGTGACATCCAAGCTACAACTAGCTAGATAATTCTTGTGGTCTACCTGACCTTTGTACTTTGTATTGTCTCGATCCTTGGCTAATACAGTACAACTTTACTCATTGGAATCAGAGGCAAAATGCTAAGGTATCTCCAACATTTTCTAAAATTCAGGAAAATCAAAACCAAAGTTAACGACACACTCTCAGACGAACTATCAATCTATAGTGGAGTTCCACAAGGCTCCGTTTTGAGCGCAACCCTTTTCAACATTGCACTATATGATATGTTGGTGACCCTACCTGACACAACAGACAGCTGCATCTACGCTGACGACATAACAATTTGGAGCTCTAACAAAGACCCAATGCAAGCAACACAGCAAGTGCAAGTCGCCTTAAACGCCCTAAATGATTGGACAGAAAAGTGGAACATGTCAATCTCTTCAACTAAAACGGAGTGTGCCTTTTTTACGAGAAGATACTCATTAAAACACTTCATGCCAGAACTACAGTGCAAGGGAAAACCGGTACCCTACAACCCACATCCTACACTTCTAGGAATAACGCTGGATCCCAAACTTTTGTGGAAAGACCACATCCAACAGGTTGCAGGACAGTGCACAAAAAGATTAAACCTACTTAAGGCTGTTGCTAGCAGATCATGGGGAGCGGATACTCTTATGCTAAGACAGTTGTTTATCTCGTTTATTAGATCAAAAATGACGTACGGAGTAGAAGTATGGGGCTCTGCAGCAAGAACACACTTAAGTAAATTAAACACAATCCAGAACTCAGCCCTAAGAACTTGCTTAGGATGCCTTAAGACAACCTCAGTGCGAGCAATGGAAATGGAAATAAACATCGAACCTTTGGAAACATTCATCCAGAAAATGATCTGGCACAAGTTCCTTCATATATCTGCTGACCCTACATCAAATCCAGCTCTCAGACCAAACCTACAAGAGGACCATCACAAATCTTCCTTCAATCACCAAACAACTTTAATAACTGTTAATACACCAAACGTAACACCAGTGCCCTACCCAACTGTCAACTCCATCCCGCCATGGAATTTTTGCCCACCAAGGATTGAATTGGACCTCCCTGAAATGACATCCAAGAAAGACTCAATAGAAATACAAAAAGCTGCTGCCCTCGAGATCATCCAGTCAAACTACGAAGATTATTATAAGATCTACACTGATGGATCATTAGACCCTGCAGAATCCAAATCTGGAGCCGGTTACTTTGCGGAACGTTCCAACGAGTCCTTCTTTGTTCCGGCGAATTCATGTTCCAGCACTGACACAGAGCTCCTTGCCATCAACGCAGCGGTTGCCCACTGCATGGTTATTGAAAGCCAAAAGATTTGCATACTCAGCGACTCTAAAAGTGCATTGCAACTACTCAAGCAATATAAACCCTCAAGCTACTACCACAGAATTCAAGAAATCTTTCATCTCCTGAATTTGTCCACAGACAAGGAGATTTGTTTCCAATGGATACCAGGTCATTGTGGACTGCAAGGAAATGAGAAAGCTGATAGGATTGCGAAGGCAGCCACCAACATGCACCCTATTCCATCTAAGGAACTAACCCTTACCAGCTGCATAGCCGCATCTCAAAGACTCTTAACGCAAAAATGGGTAGAGAAGTGGAAAGATGAACCAACTGGTCGCCATCTGTATGACCTGCTCAAGGAACCCAACAATACAGACATTTACAAAAACTTGCCAAGATCTGTGTCAGCATTTGCCTCAAGAGCTAGAACAGGGCATATTGTAACCCAATCATATCTCTTTCGCTTCCAACTCGCTGAGTCACCCCTGTGTCTGGTATGTCAAACGGAAGAGGAAACGTTGCAACACATCCTCCTTCATTGCACTCGCAAGTTGGATATCAGAGATGAGCTGAGGAAGAGACTCCAACCTGACTGTACTCTTGGACGAATCCTAACTGATCCCACCTACTGGAGACTGGCCAACCTTGTATATGAGAGACACCGTGCGGTCGGCATTACCTGAAGCTGGATGCACGTACCAAGAAGTAAGTAAGTAAGTATCCTTGGCTAATAGGATGCGTCAATGTCGCTTGGGTCTCGATTATTTTGTTGAAAATTAAATTGGAGCTGTGGTGGATTAGATCGTTCATTAAGTTGTCGGCATCTTGTTTTAATGACTTGTAGATGTGAAACTCTTCTAATGTATCTAATAAAAAGCCTTTTTTGCAATAGCTGAGAATGGTAACATTTTCGTCCAATTTCCCCGCTCTATGGTCATTTTCGATTATGTGTGTGTCACTGTAATCGAGACTGTGTTCTGTGAAACTGTGTTCGCCAACACATAATCAAAAACGACCATAGAGCGGGGAAATTGGACGAAAATTTTACCATTCTCAGCTATTGCAAAAAAGGCTTTTTATTAGATACATTAGAAGAGTTTCACATCTACAAGTCATTAAAACAAGATGCCGACAACTTAATAAACGATCAAATCCACCACAGCTCCAATTTAATTTTCAACAAAATAATCGAGACCCAAGCGACACTGACGCATCCTATTAGCCAAGGATCAAGACAATACAAAGTACAAAGGTCAGGTAGACCACAAGAATTATCTAGCTAGTTGTGGCTTGGATGTCACTCGTCGCGGCCGGTGATTTGACAAAATGTACTTGTTCTCCCCTTGTAAATACCGATCGGTAAATGTGTATGTGTTTGTGTCTTGTGAACTGTATATAGTTTTTACTAAACGACGTCCAATGGACTGAACATTTTCGACTGGAAGCCTGATGATAGCACAACGTCGTGCTGAAACCTAGGTCGCAATCGACTTACTTTGAACTGGAGACTGAAGGTAATTAAACCATTATATTAGTTATAAACCAGTTCAGGGGCAATTCCACATCTTATGATGTCAAAACTATATAGAAAATGTTCTAAGCAAATTGTTTATTTTACAGAAAAAGATATTGGCAACTTCTTTCAACTTTGCATTGGCACGTCCATAAATGGTGAGAGTGTACGGTATAAATTACTAAGCACGAAGCACGACTAAGCAGAAGGCAATGAGGGAAATTGAAAAAACATTAAAGTTGCATCCGATCTAAGGTTAATATGGTGCATCGTTGACCAGCAATATATACTCCTTGCACAAATGAAGTGTTACCTGTATGCAAGGGTTTTGATCAAACCTTTCACGAACACTAATGTTTACAAACCCAACTTCACTGCACTTTGAAAAAACTGATATTAAGAAAAGCTTCAACACAAAATGGACTTTTTTTTAACTAGGACCCCGAGTCTGGCACTGTTTATCACATGACTTCAGGTTAGGCCTATGGTAGTTGAGACGTTATCACTAAGATACAATCCATTGGTAATTGGTGGAATTTGAACCCGGGACTTCGTGGAAGTTCAGTTCTCTATCACTCGACCAACAAGCTATCTATGACATAAGTTAATTTTGTTGATCAGATGCACTGGACTGGCAGGCACCAGAGAGTGTGGTTTGACAGCCTTCTCCTACAACATTTTGCCACCAGTAAGATCTGCACGGTTACACACCCGCAGCAGCTTCAACTTTCGCTACGGAGTGGTGGAGATCAGAGCCTCACTACCAGCTGGAGACTGGATTGTACCAGGTCATTAAACTTTCTTCTTATTGGTCAAAACAGTGGCGTAACTAGAACATGTCATTGGGGGGGGGGGGGATGGAGGAGCCCCAACACAACAAAATGTTGAAAAATTAGAACTCTAAACTCGCGTTTCCAGGCATTCCAGAGGTGTAATCACGTTCAAAAGTACTCCAAAAATCAACCCAATTGAGGCTGTCTGGCCGGTCAGAATCAGGAAATATCAAGTAACTAAATCATAATCACAACACAACAAACGAACAAATTCATTAAGTTGTTGTTGTAGCCTTCTGAGCTGCACGTGAAGAGACGTATCTACTGAGTTTTTATTATAAATTGATTTAATAGGCTGAAAACGTTATGTATTATTGATCAGTAGACCAACAGTGTGGACATTTGTTGAGACACTTACAAGGTTTAACGGTACTGTTAAACCTTGATGTTAATATATTTGGGAAATTCGTGTAATATAGTTGGGTTAATTCGAGTAATATAGTTGGGAAATCTGTGTAATATAGTTGGGAAATCCATGTAAAATAATGGGGAAATTCAAAGTGTCTGCCCCCAATATTTTTTTCGTGTGACACCCCTGACTGTAGGTAAAATTATCGCGGTGGAAAGAGTGACCCTCCCTAGGCACCATAACCCATCCCCCACCCGCCCATACACCGCGTGTCGTCGCAACGGAAGAATGTTATTGTTTGTTATCACTGCTCACTATGTGACGCCAGCGAGCGGAAATCCCCGATTTTATTCGCAAAGATTATGAAATTACCCGCGACAATTGCTGATTGATCCTCTGTGAACAATGTTCATTATTAAACCATTATGTTACTAAAGCAGTTTTTTTTTGCCTTTGGGGGGGTTCTATCCCCCTCATCCCCCCCCCCTGTAGTTACGCCACCGGTTCAAAACTTGACCCAGCTGCCCTTGATCATTGGGCTTATAAAAAATTATCCTGGCTAATGAACCAGCTGATCTAAGTCGGTAACAAAGAGCTGCCATCTCATTCATTTTTTCTCATCTCTGCCTTACAATACACACCCTGGTGTGTCGGCTTCATAATAATCTAATCTTATCTAAAAAAATTGTTTTGCTGAACCCATTGATCCCCTAAGAATGATCTGACACAAGAGTAATATAACCAAACTTCCACTTACTACCTAAGAGACCATAACCCTACAAAATCGGCAAAAACTTTACTAGTGCTGAAACCTGGGAGTTAAGTTTAGAACAATTTTACTTGAAATTTTGGTTGATGAGTATTCTCAGTGCTAAAGGCCATTCGTTTGATTGGTTGCCAAGTGGTCAAAGGGTTTGTCTCTTAAACAAAATTAGTACAGGAGACCCCCTCTTGACCGACCTCACATTAACCGATAATTGGATTATCCGCCCTTGATTGTAAAATATTAGTTGGTTTAACTGCCGCTTTCTAGGAATCTTGGCATTTCCGCTCCCACCCTGGGCGATGAGAACCATGCGCTTATCCTCACAGGATGTGACTAAGAATAAGTTAACTTGTATTTATCCCAAAAAATTGCATATTGCTAGATTGTCATCATTGTTTGTAGCGCGAGCACATCTGATTTGTTATTTGTGTGGCAAATTTATAAAATTGTAAAGTACGCTACGATTTTATTAACTGATCTTATTGCTAGAGTAAACAAACAAAGCAACTTGTAGGAAGGGCAGGGGAGGGGGGGGGGTTAACGACTCCAAGGTCAAGATAGTTATTGTGACTTGAGCCTCAAGTGAGAGGCTATAAATAAACATCCTGTCTCGTAACAAAATGGTTGCTTAAATCTATAATTTTGAGAAAAAGCTCTGTACTGTATTACAATAGATTTGGAAAGCATGTTCTCTCACTGATTTGAGAAAGCAAAGTGGCCAATTCGCTCATCAGTGAGACAATGTTAACATTGTCTCACCCTAATTACTTTGTCTCACTCCAGATTTGCAACGTGAAGGCACGAAATAGTGAGCGCGTAACATGCAGACAAGGTCGTATACGCGCGAAATACGGCAATTGCTCACTTTGCTCACTAGCTGCACAATAGTTATTTGTGCAACTAGTGAGAAAAGTGAGCAATTGACTCAATCGAGAGAAATCCTTACTCACAAGCCGTAGGCGAGTGAGGAATGGTTTCTCGAGTGAGGCAATTGCACTTTGAACTCGAGTTGCACATTATACTTTTCCTACAGTTACCATAAAACAAATAAATTTGTGAAGAAACATAACCTATTTTTACACAGAAGTGAACTTTTAATATAACATTTAATGTGAAGTGACAAATACAACAGTACAACAGCTGACCAGCTGATTTACAGCCAGTGCTGCCAACGTATTTCACGCGCATACGACGTTGCCTGCATGCACGCACTCACTATTTCGTGCCTTCACGTTGCAAATCTGGAGTGAGACAAAGTAATTAGAGACAATGTTAGAGATTAATTAGAGATGTTAACATTGTTTCACTGATGAGCAAATTGGCCACTTTGCTTTCTCAAATCAGTGAGAGAACATGTACATTGTTAGGTAACTGTAGGAAAATAACTATTTATTGACTCTTGCCTACAACTCTTAATTTATTCCACTGGAAGTATGACTTAACCATGTTTTGTGTTTATTTGTGACTTTTCTATCAATTCAAAAAAAGGAGGTAGGTGCGTAGTTTATTTTACAAATAATGCAACTACGACTTCAAAATAATGATTATATAATTCCAAATGAATAGAACTTCATTATTTTATGTTTTTAGGGATTGCTCGTTTTAAAAGACCTTTTGAGTTATTTGACCTAGGTTATTTGACATTAGGGTCGGTTAAGGGGGTCTACTGTATGTGGCAATGTAGTTGAGGGTGTAAACTGCATCTCAGTCAGGCTATTCAATACTGTATAGCTGTATGACTGTAATTTAGTAGTAGGTATACAATTCTGTGTCAGAGCGGCAGGAGAAGCCTACCTAAAGTAAGGTGGACTTTAAAAGTTGACAAGGTAAGAGAATTTTTAGTAAGTTTAATAAATCAGGTATTTTGTTACTTTATGCTCATCCTTAGTTTGTGTATGCACCAAAAACTTATTCTACCGAACATTTATAATTTAAGCCAATTGTATTTAGATTTTAACCGTACAGTTGTTCTAAAAAATGTCTTTCTTCTTCAGAGCTCTGGTTGGTCCCCAAAGATCAGAGCTATGGGACCAACTACTTGTCCGGCAAAATAAAAATTGCCATGTCTCGGGGAAACAGGTATAAAAACATTTAATTTGACTTAATTTGTTTATTATTAATCATACTTCTAATCTGGAATTGTTGATGCATTCAATGAAGAAACTACATTCAATTAAGAAACTAATTCAATTTGACTAAAAGCTTTCACTATTAATACAACAACTTCTGTATCCAATAGTCAATGCTAAAAGTTAATCTTTAAATTTATTATGTTTTAAAATTAAAAATATGTTTTTTCTCTTACTCTTGATTTGGGGGGAAATGAAGGGAAATATAAATCTTTGACCTCCCATTCTCTCTCTCTACAATAAATTTTATTAAGGATTTAAACATTTTTCCAAAGAAATTTTCCAAGTGAATACAATGCTTCATTGTTTGTCATTCATTGTTTGTTGGGTTTAGTTGTCCTGAATCTGTCAGGAATCCTGAAATTGCCAAGGGTGGATAGTGGAAGGATAGAGGTAACATCTTAAAGTAAATTTAAGGTCGTGAGCCTCACAATCCAAAAATTAAGTAGTAGTATACCAATGTTAAATACTATATGCTGGGAAATTACAAGTAGCTACTGTACTTAAATGATTCATCTAATGTTTGTATAGAACAATTAGTAACTAATAAAATATTGCTTCTACAAAAACACAACATTGTTCACATGATCACTGAAGACAATGTTCATCACCGATTAAATAAAATATTCAGAGATGCAGCGTGTCAGCAAACATTGAATTGAAAGGGTCATTACTGTAATGAGTAAAAATAAATAAAACCACAGTGAAACGAAACAGGAGAGTGATGGACTGTGAAATTGAGGAAGCGATGTCATGGGTGTCAGCCACTTAAAATATATGACTTCTCGTATTTTACCACTCACTTCTTGCTTTGCAGAACATGCATCAGACTCATGTACATTGTACACCAAAGGTTGAAAGAGGCTGCCTACTTTGCACAATCTTTTGTTACTATTTAAATAACAGTTTCATGTTCCTCTTGCAAGGTATCTAACACTCGAGGGCAAGGACCTGGGTTCGTCAGTGTTGGAGAGTGGAGTGCTGGCCGGGCCTGAGAACAACGTGTCCGTTCGGTCTGTGGTCAACAAGATATCAGGCAGCTGGAACAGTGTGGCTCACACCTTCACTCTGGTCTGGACCCCAGGTACAGTGCTCGCCTAACAACCAAAAGACAACTGGTTTAATCCTGTCTAGCCAGTAGCTCATTGATGGTACGACACTAGGTCCAGATACTTGACTGTACTTCATATTGTTTTAGCACAACACAGAGTTGGACTCTCACACCTGCATACTTCTCTGCTTCCCTCATGTTTGTGCGAACAGTGAACTGAGGCTGAGTGAACCAGTATCGTTTAATTTTATACAATAGTTACACTGGTTTTTGCTTTCTCAGTTATTTTAAATTCTTTCTCAAGGTTTAAATACCTGCTATTGGGCAATCCAATCCATTCTATTGCAGTTGCAACTGGTTTCGGATCATTATTGATACATCATCAGGCGGTACAAGGACTTCCTTTCTCATACGAAGAGCGTCAGATTTAACACATAAATAAATATACATTTACACGACACGATACGAACGATGGAAAAACATTTATGGTAGGTAACTGATCAGTTGTAACAGAGGAAGCTAACCCGGCGGTGTTTGAGTCCAGACTGCGGTTGGTCAGTGCAGTAGATGTAAAAATGCACCAAGTTAATGGTATTAATGGAAGACAAACTTCATAAAGGTGCACTGAAAAACTGTTTTATTTTATTAATTATTTGTTGTGGTTTCCAGAGTGGGTTGTATGAACTTGCAGCAGCCCCTTTAATATTGATAAATGAGATCCTACTTTACAACAAATAAAAGATTTGTATCTTGGGATTGAGTAATCATGTAACTTATTAGTTACTCTTTGTTTGCAGATAATCTGTCATTTTACGTTGACGGGCAATCACAGCAAGCACTGCTGCCTCCTAGTGGCCGCCTCTCTGAACTACTGGGTTTACAAAAGTCTGAGGTGGCCTCATGGGAAACCGGCTCTAGACTGGCTCCTTTTGACACTGACGTAATTAAAACCTCACTTAGGAAATACGACTTAGAATACTGGCAGAATTGTTCAATCTGGTTTGATATTACTAAGTAAAGTCAAGTGGCTGATAAAGTTTTTTTTTTCAAAGGGGCAGAGTTCAACTTGTTTGCTATAGAAAATTGTAGTTCACAAAAAAATCATGTGACCTTTTGTGATTACAATTAGCCCCACTAGACTATTTTTTCAGGCAAGCTAGCTGAAATCTATCCGCTTAAAAAAACCTCAATCCTGAAGGAGTGTAATTTAAATTTACCATAGTACAGATGTCAATTTTCTATCTAGTGGTAAGAACAATCAGACTGAAGTTCCATATGATTTATGATCACAAGTGTGAATGGATTCTTTAAAACTAAATGAGTAAATAACATATATTTTGAAAATTAACTTTCTAAAAAAAGACACACATAGCCTACCACTTTGAGCTTTGTTTAAGAGCCAAAATATGAGCTATGGATATGATCTATAAATAAGAAAATAAATTAAACAACAATGATAAAAGAATAAGACTCTCAACACTAAGAAAAAATTTAATAAGGCTCCCTATGGAAATTTGACTTCTTATCGAGGTTTAATACAGAGTAATCTAAATTTATAAAAGGACTATAAGAAGTGAGCCAAATTTTAATGGCTAAAGACTCTTTTGCCAATCCAGTGAAACTATTTTAATCATAATCTGTGATCTAGTTTTCTTGGATTAGGCCGCGGATTTGGAATTTTGGCGTTACAGACACAATGACAGACAAACAAACATACAGAAATTGAGATAAGACTGGTTTTGGCTTTCTTATGGTATAAAACGTAGAAATATCCAAAAACTTTATGATTCTAGGCAATGTAAAACTGTTATTTTAGTGAATTTCCCTATGGACAAGTAGCTATTACCATAGCCCGTAGGTGGCACGGTAAAACCAAGAACCGGGACAGAATTCCTTTTTCATTTTGATGTCCCTGGAGTTCATTTTGGTGTCCAAAAAATGTATATTATATATTTTGGCTTGAAGGTGTAAGGCAATATAAACTTGAATGACTTCGCAAACCACCATGAGGTCGGGGGTTTATGGGTTGAAAATTGGTTTTTCTCATGTTTGATCCACAAAACATAAAATTTCCCAATTTCTCTTTAAACTATTTTAAAGAGATTAACACATTAGCTACCAACTATACTCATCCCTCAGTAACATAGGAGTGTGATGGTCGGTAAGAAATGTTTTAAAAAATAATTTAGTAAATTGAAATGTCTTTTTAGGGTTATTGGTTATGGAGAAAATACAAAAAATTGTAAATTTAAAATTCCCGTGTTGTTCTTAGGGAGAATCAATAAGTTAACCGTAATAAGTTAAGTTAGTAATAAGTTGATCGTTGTAGGTAGTTTGCTTGTTTATGGATATATTTAAATCAAACTTCATTCATTCATTTTATACTCCAAATTTATAAGTAACTTATATTGTATTGCTAAACCTAATGTTATTTAACAGATTTAATTGAAAATCCAATCAGGTAAATGGAAATTCGCTTAGCATGCAGATTTGCTGCGGCGGGGGTATTATTTATATAGATTATGTTTTGTTGCAAGAAGTAGTATCCAACAAAACATAGCAAATCTATTTAGTACTAAACAAATGAAGAACTTTCAACTACCTACCTACTTGTTACTGACGGTGAACAATAAGATCCTGTTTATTCCGCAGTTTTACCTATCACTTGGGCTCTCTGTTGGAGGTTCAAGGACGTTTCCTGATGGAAGTGTCAGTGGAAACAAGGAGAAACCTTGGACCAACTTCAAGCTCAAAGTAAGTGGTTTCAAGTTTATTAAGTTGTTTGATAGCATTTGAACGTATCCAGAGGTTTATAACGTACAGCTTTTAAGAACTGAATGGTAGATAAAAGATATCGATGTTATTGAACAGAGTGGCTAAATTTACTAATGCAAATATAATCTTACATACATACATAGACATATATCCTCTCCCAATCTGGTTATCTCCTAGTCTGGTTTTTTACTAGGCCTCTCCATCTTCTTCTTTCCCTCCACTTTTCCTCTTCCTCCACATACTGCCACTGCACACCTTTTGTCTGGTCTTCCTCTTCGTCTTATTTCGTTCATAAGAAGCTTACTCATTTTTCTGGAGATTCTATCAAAACCATCTAAATCTCAATTTCCCTACTCATTCTCTCAAACTTTCTTCAACTATTCCTCTTCTCAACTCTTCATTTCTATCCAATCTTGTTTTTCCTTTAATACCTCTTACAATAATTTTTGATTAAATTAAAGTTTATCTTAGATCTTTATTTAAATTGGTGTCTACGTTTTTAATTCTATTTTCTTTTGGAGAAAACCTTTCGACCTTGAGGACATTGTCAGCTGCTAGTGTAACGGTCGTATTCCTCTTGGAATACGTACTGTTACTTTGGGTGACGTAGCTCAGGAATGAAACTCAGCACTCGCTTACAAAACCCAACTTTATTAATTACTCAAAACAACACAAAGAACACAGAGATAACTAACAATCAAAAAGGTAGAGTAGACTGGAACTGTATAAATAAGTTAGGAACTTAAACCCCAATTTGGAAAAAGACTCTAAACCCCAATTTTGAAAACCCTTAACATTTTCTTACCTGGACCCAAGGCCAAGGGCCTTGGGCTCCAGCTCCCCCAGCAGGACCCCGTCCTCAGGTGCACCACACAAACACTACACACCAAAACTGACCCCTTGATCAAGTGCACTGGCCTACTTAAAGCAACAGCCTTCAGTAGGTCAGCACAACAAGTTATTGTTTAACAACACTACCAGCCTACTCACACAACATTGCCAAACACT
Source organism: Macrosteles quadrilineatus (assembly GCF_028750875.1). Lineage (NCBI taxonomy): Eukaryota > Metazoa > Arthropoda > Insecta > Hemiptera > Cicadellidae > Macrosteles > Macrosteles quadrilineatus. Next base: position 72,055,531 of record NW_026542595.1, read on the forward strand.
TCCTCTTTACAATATTTGACCCTCCTATTACATCCCCCCATTTCCTCCAGACGATGTCCCCAGCGTCTCAACTACATAGATACATCTACTTAGAGAGAAAAAAAAAATAATAACAACAACTGATAAAAATCTTTTAAAATTGTACCTAAACAAAATTAAAATAAGGTTTAGGAGGGGAAGAACTGACCAACTGTTCGCGGACTTCCTCAGCAGTTGCGTCGATAAAGCCTCCTCGAACAGTCGTTGGTCTTCAGATGTTTGACCACAGCCATGTCTTCTGCGATGTCTCCCACTTCGGTGTCTATAGTCTGTAGTCCATCCAGCACTGCCTTTGCCATTGATTGAGTGTACTGCAGCCTGAAGTTCTCCTCTTCTTAAAAGCCCTTGCCCCCAGCTGCGTTTCCCCAGTTTTTATTGAATTTGACAAAGTCTCTTCCTCCAATCACAATGTTGAAGATAACACGGCAAATCATGAAGTTCTTGTAGCCTTGTCTACAGTTGGTCAGTGGGGATGGGTAAATAGGAAGCCTACACAAACATATAACTCACAAATACAACATAATTATAATTTATAAAAAAAACCCTAGACTTTTAAAGAAATTCTTAAACTCACATTAAGAACAAAACAACCAACATCAAAACAAAAATTATTGAAACTAAGAGAAGTGTTTGGAATGTGTTACCTTAACAAATCATAGGCCTATACGATTAAATAACAAAACATTATATATAATTTCTGATTGGTTTACTTTTAACTCTTCAAGTATGACCTATTTAAAGCATTCGAAACAAGGAATAGTTTAACAGTTGTCTCTCATATCTGGTACTTTGCAATTTAAGTCTGAATCAAAAATAAAATACAACAATATGTCTCCCACTGAAGTCCCTGATACTTAAAAATCTAAAAACCAAAATATATCTCAATAAAATATTTTTGTAATACATAATCCGTCTTGTCTTCAAAATTTTGTGAGACTATTAAATTCACTAAAGGACACTATTATTTCCCAATACAGTTATTTTCGGGGAGTCATGCGATTTATCTATTAACTAACAATACAAAATTATCTCCCGAATCAAATTTGATTTCCCATAGTATCTTTAAAAACACAACCAAAATTGATTACTATTAACAAAAATAGTTAAACAAACATTTCATATCACTCCCTACTTTGCTTCGGTGTTAAAACAAGTGAAACATTTTACTTCAGTAGGCTACATTTTTAAATCACATACTTCAACAACTAAAAAAAATCATTAAAAAAAATGTACTTAAACAATTTCATGTTTATCCTCTCAAAACAAATCGAAAACAAGATTGCTGGAAAAAAAAATGATTTGGGCCCAAATCGTTACAATCTAACCCGTAAGCAAAACCAATTTCCCTTTAAAATATCTCCAACAATCTATCACCTGTAAAAACAAAAATCTGTTCCCAAAATAAAACATTCATGCATTACTGATTTCCCAAAGCAAACTCTAGCATCTGTATTAATAGGTAAACATTGTCACAAAACACGGTCAGCAGTCAGCAAGGTCAGGTCACAGAGAGGCCATTTACACCACGCTCAGCATTCCTCAGCCTACAAACATGCTGAGCTGACTTCTGCCACTGCAACTAAGCCTGTGCAATACCCTGAAATATCAACATGAACACCTACTCTAATCATTAACAGTATTAACCATTTGTAAAAATCCCCATCTGAAAAAAAATATATTACTATCAAATTAAAGTTTAAACTCAAATATATTTCTAAAACAATACACCATAATACACTATGAATAATTAACTATCCCTCATACTACTTCTATAAAATATAATATATTGATCCACCATTCACTGCATCTACTGCGCATAAAGAGCTGAAACAGAATAGTTTGACAACATGTGTCCGCCACATTATTCGCACAATATACACTCTAGAGTAGAAATAGCAGGTCTGCAACCACAGAATCACATCTTCGAGAAACCTGGGAACTACAAGATCCCAGATTCAACACAAATTTAACCAGGCAAATACACACACTTGTGCACAGCAACAACATCTGAAACACACATTACACATGTGCACCCAGCACAGGACCAATAAATACCTTGAGCAGCTAGCACTTAGCATAAAGTAAAAACGTACCTCGTGCACTCAGCACGTAACACAAATTCACCTTGTGCTCCCAGCACATAACAAATGAAAACCCTGTGCATTCAGCACAACACATACCTCGTGCATCCAGCACGCAATGCTTAACAACCATGTGCACTTAGCACATAACGCAAAAACTCTCGTGCTTCCAAACACGATACACAATAAACTCAACGAACACACATCGAACTCACGTGCAACCCACACATGACGCTTAGAACACTCGTGTAACCCAACACGAACACATATCGAACTCACGTGCAACCCGCACATGACGCATAGAACACTCGTGTAACCCAACACGAACACATATCGAACTCACGTGCAACCCGCACATGACGCATAGAACACTTGTGTAACCCAACACGAACACATATCGAACTCACGTGCAACCCGCACATGACGCATAGAACACTCGTGTAACCAAACACGAACACATATCGAACTCACGTGCAACCCGCACATGACGCATAGAACACTCGTGTAACCAAACACGAACACATATCGAACTCACGTGCAACCCGCACATGACGCATAGAACACTTGTGTAACCCAACACGAACACATATCGAACTCACGTGCAACCCGCACATGACGCATAGAACACTCGTGTAACCAAACACGAACACATATCGAACTCACGTGCAACCCGCACATGACGCATAGAACACTCGTGTAACCCAACACGAACACATATCGAACTCACGTGCAACCCGCACATGACGCATAGAACACTCGTGTAACCGAACACGAACACATATTGAACTCATGTGCAACCCGCACATGACGCATAGAACACTTGTGTAACCCAACACGAACACACATCGAACTCACGTGCAACCCACACATGACGCATAGACTCACACAAAATAACACTGAAAAACTTCACATTTACGGCATTCCAGCCCTTCACTGCTGTCCCAAAAACACTGAACCCCCAAATAGAACTGAATAAAAACTGCACCAAAGTGATGATTACAAATAAAAAAAAAAAATATATTAAAAAAAACCAAACTTTTCACATTACTAGAACCCCAAAAATTAAAGCCAATTATTTTTCAAAGAGGTACCAAGATTGAAGTTTTGTAAAAAAAATACAAAACTCCCGGCGCTTCCATCACCTTGTAACGGTCGTATTCCTCTTGTAATACGTACTGTTACTTTGGGTGACGTAGCTCAGGAATGAAACTCAGCACTCGCTTACAAAACCCAACTTTATTAATTACTCAAAACAACACAAAGAACACAGAGATAACTAACAATCAAAAAGGTAGAGTAGACTGGAACTGTATAAATAAGTTAGGAACTTAAACCCCAATTTGGAAAAAGACTCTAAACCCCAATTTTGAAAACCCTTAACATTTTCTTACCTGGACCCAAGGCCAAGGGCCTTGGGCTCCAGCTCCCCCAGCAGGACCCCGTCCTCAGGTGCACCACACAAACACTACACACCAAAACTGACCCCTTGATCAAGTGCACTGGCCTACTTAAAGCAACAGCCTTCAGTAGGTCAGCACAACAAGTTATTGTTTAACAACACTACCAGCCTACTCACACAACATTGCCAAACACTTCCTCTTTACAATATTTGACCCTCCTATTACACTAGTCACACTAGGTTTAAGTGTATCTTGGATTATGTTGGTGTTGTAATAGCTGCATCGGTTAGCCATACATTCGTACACACATTTTTTCATGAAAAGCACTTTACTTTGTAATTTTTGTGTGGTTATGAAATAAATACATATCAAATTTTTTAAATACATTAATTTTAATGATTTGTGCTTTACCGTTTGGTTATTTAACTAGGAGACGAGTTATTATTTATGATTAGATTGTTTTATTTGGCTAAACGAGGTATTAAATGACTGAAATAATAAGAAACAAATTGTAAAGAAAACACAACCTCTATAGTGCACCAGAAGGATATAAAAATAAAATTGGCTTCAGCTGTTCCAAAAAAAGATGAGAAATCTACTAAGGGAGTATACTAAGCTTCGGTTGACGTGCTTGGACCACGAGTCCTCCCCTCTCACAATCATCAATCAATCAAGGGAGTATATTTTATTTAGCTTGTGGTTTGTAAAATAGTAGGCATATACATCTTTATTTCTTATTAAAGGCTTTTGCTTTTTGCCAGATTCCCTAGCTTGGTTGGAGGTCAAGCTGGATTTTGGTTGAGAGGTTTTTATGCCTATTAGTTGAGAGTTAAATTTAATTTATTTTCACATTATTTGTAATATGATTTCAGGCCATGCTGAACTTTTGGCTCAATAAAGAAACTTGGAGGCCAACATGGGAGGAAGATAAATCAAGACTGGTTATTGAATATGTTAAGGTTACAGCTCTGTAATAAACAAAAGCTGTAAATTATTTTACTTTCACACTTTCCTAGTTATCTAATTTTTTGTGTTACCTCAATGCCTAAAATGAAATATCCATATTCTAACTAAGAACTTGAAGAAAACATTATAACAGATTTTTTAATTTACTTTGTAATAGGGAGAAGCCAAGCGTAAAGTGTGCAATTTCAAAACTTAGAACTAAAAAGATTTGATAAATCGTTCAAAGACTCAAAGTTGATTACAACAAGAAAGAAGATTGCACAGCGTTGCACAGTTGACATCATAATGAACTGACATTATGACATTAAGACTCTTATGTCATAATGTCTATTAATATACATATGTATACATATATATACATATAGATTAGTAGGTTTACTAAGACTAACTTGTAGAATTTAATAGTGGTGAATATATCTAATGAAATTATCAACAATGTCGTACTATAACCATATTAATGATAGAACATTGAAAATACTCTTCCAAACTATAAATTGCCAATCAGCCAACAGAATAGATTTAATACCCCCACCGCACCAAACCTGCTGACTAAGCAAACTTACGGTATAACTAAATTCTGCATCAAAAATAAGTTCTAGACCAGTTGTGTAGCCAGGAAAAATCTATTTTCACCATAATATGAGTATAAACTTTAAAAAATTAATTATCTTTATTTTATTTCATGAATCACGATTTTAAACATGATTGTATTGTAACTTGTAACTACTTATGTTTATACAGACTGAAAGGAAAGAACAATCTGAATCATACCATTGAGCATACTATTGAGCATTCTCAATTGTTGTAGTCTATTGTAAAACTGGTGCAAAGCTGTGATTACCACTGTGTAGTGGGACAAAAAGTAAATGATGTAGGCTTATAATAGTCTTTTTTTCCAGTGGTAGGCTATTTCTTTTTTTGCACCACATTTGGATGAGCTGACAAAAACACTATAATATTTAGGCCTACATTTTATCTGTGATTCAATAAATACTCCTCGCAAAAACTGGGTGATTTGGTCATGCTGGAGGATTTCAACCAACATGATACTGATTGGACAGTTACAGATAGTCCAGATTTATCTGCATCAACATGGGCCATTATGGACTTGTCGACTACCTTAAGTCTCAAGCAAATAAATCAGGTCTACAATTATCAGGGTGTCTGTCTGGATCTGGTCTTCTCCTCTGTTGAACGCTCTAAAAGTATGCTGATGAAATTCTTCTACCTGAGGATCACCACCATCCAGCTCTGTCAGTATCCCTTCCCCTACCTTCGATCATCTCTACAGGCCTAACTAATTATTTTTTGAAATTTCAAAAAGTGTAATCTTCCGGTGGTAGGTAAAGTAGTGTAAACAACTTGTGTAAACTACTATAACATCTGATAGTTGTATTGTTATTTTAATGATTTCCTTTGTTTACTTGTTGTTGTTCACAATTTACCATGTGTCGTTAAGAATTTTTGGAGGCTAGTGGCCAACTTGGATAATTTCAAACAGCTGGTGAAGGGTTATCTACCATCCCAAAATATTTTTTTCAAATACAGTAGACTCCCTCTTATCCAGACACCTTTTATCCGGACATCGGTTTAACCGGACTACACTCGGCGGAAATGAAATCTCTTTAACCGGACAATTTTTATCAGCACATCGGTTTAACCGGCAGTAAGAAACGACTGTTCTCGTGGGAAAAATTTGAGACCAGTGATCACGTGTCTAAATACAATCCTCTCCTAAATTTAAGTCAAATACTGTATACAGTATGCATTTAAATGGTCTGTTTTGACGAGTTTTTGGGGACATCGGTTTAACCGGAAAACCCGTTATCCGGACTGGCCTCGGTCCCGAGGAGTCCTGATAAGAGGGAGTCTACTGTACCAAACTAATTGTAATATAAATATCTAAGGCTCTAATGAGATTAGAAATCTTCTTTGTAGTTTTGTAATTGGTTTCCAAGGGAGCCCTTGGAGGCTGACGGCCATCTTGGATTTGTCCGCCATATGAGTAATGTTAATTTCAAACAGAGAGTTATCCTGAAGAGTTATTTATCGTCTCAAAATATTTTTTTCAAACGCCAAAGTGATCGTGATTTAAATATCCAGGGCGCTATGAGATTGAAAATTTTCCTTGTAGTTTTGTAATTGTTTTATGAGTCTTAAAGCTATGCTCCAAGGACTCTTAAAGTGTGTTCCTTAATCAAAAATATTGGTAAATACTTCTACGTGACCTATTTTTGTAATTTTTGTCTTAAAATTTAAAGGTGTGTACGCACAGATTTGCTATCAACCATCATCTCATTCATTTATCTTAGTGACGTTTATTTCGAGTTATGCACGCAAGCAGCTTACTCCCTGTACATTTCTTATGGGAGTTAAACCAAGTTTATTTGGCTCTTCTAAGACCAATTTTCATAATTTTTGTCTTAAAATAAAGGTATGCTCGCAAAGATTTGCCATCAAGCATCATCATTCACTTATATTTTTTTAAACAATAGGTACCATTACTTTAAAAACATAAATTTGAGTTTTTTTTCTTACTTCAAAAGAGATGAATTTCAAAAAATCTAATTAAATTTTAATTACCCTATATATTTTGGTATAAGAACTTTCAGTGAAATACCAGCTTTCATTTGAGCTATTGATTACTAAGATTATATGAACTTAATGAACGCTGCTGAATCACGAATCAAAAATAATTATAATTATTTTAGGTCTTATCTGCAAGCAGTGATGCGTAAATTTAATTTCTCAATTTTTATTTAAGTTATTTTATGTGTCTTGGTCTTAAAATACTCACAGAAAGATAGGTTTTCATTTGAGATATTGATAGTTTGAATTAGTTAAGTTTAGATACTGCATTACACAAACAAAAAACAGCTTTTTATTACCATTATTATTGTGAATTTTATTTTGACCCGGAGAACACAGAGTTTTGCTGCTAATAAGATATTAAATTACAAGGGGTGAACAGAAACCAAACCCTTGTTTCTGAGATATTTACTAAGATGGGAATTGATCATTCATTATTCACATATTAAGATAGGAAAGATCTTTTACCTGTGTGATAAAATTGAGTAATGATCCTACATGAAAGGTGCAATAATTGGAAGTCATAACTAAACTTAATGGAAAATAAATAGCACAGGGAGATATGTTACATTACTGAAACTTAATATAAATGAAATAAAAACGTTATATGCATTAAACGAGGTTCAAAAAGTTAGTGAGAATAGATTTAAGCAATTTTATTTCATTATAACAATACAATACAAACAACAAAAATTTGAAACAACTATCAAAAACACAGTAGATAAGAAAACCTACATTCCCGCATTCTTCTGTATCAGCTGAGCATACCTGTTGGTCACAAGGAGAGAGACGTCAATGAATCGATCCACACAGTTGACCAAACAAGTCTCCGTCCGTGAGTCTAGCTTTGTGCTGGGCTTGTCCATACACATGTCCCAACAAGTGTCGGAGAACTCATGGATCTATGAAAACACAACTTTCATCAACTCATCTCCCAAAGTCCACACAATCAGGTACATTGCACAAATTTGAGAGGTGTCTACATACAGACAACTTTACTACATTTAAATAAGCTCTCAAATTCTCTAAATAGAACAGGGGGATTCATAGGGTGGAAAACCACGGGGAGCCAGATTCTACAACATTCTACCAAATGAACTGAAGTCTGTGTGTCTCAACCAAGTAAAATCTCACCTGAAGCAGTGGCTGTCCCAACGTTCCTTCTATCTATAGGTACTGATGAGTACACACACAACACAACTTACAGCTATTATATCAAAATACCATGCCGCCAGTAAAATATAAACGGTTTTTCCCTCTCTCTCTCTCTAAAATGTCCAACTACACTGATACAGGTGGGTCCACAACTGGTGTCAACTCAAACAAGTCTTAATTGCTTGTTGTGAAGAGGTTTTGGTACACCTGGGCTAGACAGAATTTGGTGAAAACTTTTGGCTAGGCTAAATAGCAGATGAAATACAAGGACTGCATATGAAATTCATTTGTTTGATAATGCATATCAAACAACAAAATTAAAGCAAGCTGTGACAGAGATGCAGGGCTTGATTCATCTTTATGTCTAATAGGCCTTGGACTAGCAGCACCATGTTAAGAGACATCCTCAGATAACTGGTAATCGTGCATGCCCTCCAAATCCTATTCACCAGCCCCTTGTACCTTAGGCGTCACCGTACCACAGATATAGACCTATTTAAGTTATAGTTGGTATAACTTAGATCAACATTACAGTACAGTACTGTACGAGAAGACACTTCATCTAAAGCCAAAAGTTCATCAAGGTCGGGAAAATAAGTGTTCCTACAGCCTTAGCCTATGCCTATCTAACTCTCGAATGTGCTACCACGACAGGCTGTTTAGGCCTATAAACGCTCCTTTTAGCGAATTTCCCATGTAGTAAATAAGCTATTACCGTAGGTCTCATAATTTTCAAAGAATTTTAAGTTGTGATTTGAAAAACAGATTTTGTGTTTGTGCCTTGTCCCATAGCTGTGGTATGAACCCAAGGTCTCGAATTTTGGTAAATTATTGTTTACAAACAAGATCAAATGAAAAATATATTGGACAAAAACAGTAAGAACACCAAGTTTTGAAAATTGTTCTTTAACTGAGGTTCTCCAATCTTGAATGTTTAACATGATGCGAAGCGCTTCTTTTTAAAATACTGTAATATTTGTTCCAAATTTTTTTTCCAAATTTTCTTGAGAGGTTGCTTTATATAAATTTATGCCACAGGAGATGTGGGAGTGAATGAAAGAAAAGTAAATTATTTTTAATGTTTCAAAAGGAAATAATTTAGACATTTTTCTCCGAACAAAAATCCCTGATGAAATTTTACGGCCAAGATGTTCAATATGAAGGTTTCAATTTAAATTTTTGTCCAGTACAAGTCCTAGGGATTTAAAGTTTTGCAGTTCTTCTAGAAATTTTCCTTCCATCCAAATTCTGTGTTGAGCTGGTTTATTACTTTGATATGTTGAGAAAGATTTGCACTTGGTCTTGTTTATATTAGGTTTAAATTGTTTAAAATGCCTATATAGTTTTAAAGTACGGTAGGTAACTCAGTTTCTAAATTTTAACACTGGTCTTAATATGGGTTGCCATGATGGTTACAAAATAAACGACGTAAATATAAACAAAACAAAGAATCATAGCATATGTTAAAATTAGACCACCACCCAAACACAGTAGGTAGGCCTACAAAGGAAAAAGATTTGGATGATGACAACTGATCAAATACCACAGAGAAAGTCTTGGATTTACTTAAGTCGCAATTTGGAAACGGCCACTGATCGAATAGGTACAGTCATAGATAAAACATACTTTGTTACATGGTGAAAGGAAAATACATAGGTGTGCTATTCCCGTCATATGCTGACGTCACTCAGATTGCAAACACCATTTTACCATTTAGAAAAATTATTAACACAATAACTATCAAATCAAAACAAATAATATATAGGCCTACTTATACGAGGTGTTAGCCCATCCTACGTACGAGAAACGAGTAGTCAGTTAAAACTGTGTTTAATTCAGAACTGCTAGTTTACACGTATAAAGACAAATTTTATTGCAGTTTTAATGTGAAAAATCATCTTGAAAACAAATGTTGCGTGATCAAATATGTTTATATCCCATCATAGGCCTGTACAAATCACAGGAATGGTCACTGGTCATGGCTTCCTGAAATTGCACCTGCATCGCTTCCTGAAATTGCACCTGCATCGCTTGAGGATCCACAATGGAGACACTGCGTGTAGGATGTGTTGATATATGTATATTGTGAAGTCCATGTTTAGAGGTATTACTCTTTGGTCTTTGTGTATTCTCTTTTTATTTATTTATTTATTACATGCACGGCAAACGCCATTTTACAAGAGTGTTGATTTGAGATTGATAAAATTAAGTGTGACTTATAGTGAAATAGTTATAGTGCGTTCAATAATTAATATTAACAAATATGAAATGATAATAAATAATATGAAATATGATAATATGAAATACGATAACAACACAGTTTTGATGAATAATATGCATGATTTACAGGACGTCTTTTAAGTGTATTTGATTTCCGATTCAGTATAAAAGGATGTCGGCTCATTAACTGCAGCCTAAATTTATTTCTGTCAATGTTAATTACAATTTATAATAAATAGTATTGAAACTTAAATTGTGTTTTTATTTAAAATGTGAAACATGGTGTCTTATAGGTGGGATACAAATAAATTTAAGTGCGTGAGTAAGAAATTAACATAAAAATGTGTTAAAACAATGAGTGAGTCAGAAGATGAAAACGTGCTTCAACAAAGGACTGTGTCTGGAAAAACTGAAAATTTCACAATGGTTCCATGCAATCTTCAGAATTTTAATTTCGAGGGCAATTTAGCCGAAAATTGGAAGCACTGGTATCAGAAATTTGAGATTTATCTCTTGGCTTCTAACCTAAATTCTGAAAATGACGCTAGGAAGGTTGCTCTACTACTGCATAATTTGGGTGACAAATGCATAGACATTTTCAATTCATTCAACCTCTCATCCGCAGATGCAAAAAAGTACGACGTGGTGGTAAGTAAATATGAAAACCATTTCTCACCTAAGAAAAACCTCACGGTTCTGAGACATAAATTTCTAAGTAGGAAACAGCTGCCATCTGAATCCATCGATAGTTTCTATACAGACTTAGTTAACTTGAGCCTCGCTTGTGAATTTGACTCTGTCCGCGAAAGTCTTGTTTGCGATGTCTTAATATCAGGGCTTAACTCCCAAAACCAGAATGTCAGGGAACGATTACTGAGAGAGCCGGAGATTAACTTGGAGAAGACTTTAGCAATCTGTAAAGCTGCTGAACTGTCTAAACAACACATCAGAGAACTTGAAGCAGAACATAATGTCCATACAGTAAACGTTCATAAGCAACGAGAGAGGAGTTACCAACAACCACAAACGTTCAGACAGAAACAGGTTTATCAGGACCAACGGAACAAATTTCATCCACCATCACAGCAGAAATCAACTGGGACAGGTAGGCCTAACAAGAGTACAAGTGCTAAGAAGTTTATTTCGAACTGCCGTAATTGTGGGAAAAGTCACGGTATTAACAAGTGCTCTACGTATGGCTTAGTGTGCTATAAGTGCGTTAAAAACAACCACTTTGCCAGTGTATGCAAATCAGCCAAAAAGGTTTGTAAAGTAGGCCTAAGTTTAGATCCTAATTCGAGAGATGTAGTTATAAGGCAAGGTAGGCAAGACAGTTCTTCTAAAAGTACTTGTACGCACAAGAATATTTTTCAATTGATACTGTATCGCTCACGTCTGAATCTATATCTAATTAGGTGATTGACAAAAACTTTTTATTCAGTAATATATGTTCAGTGATTGATTCTGTTCCTAAAAATTACATGTGTAAATCCAGGGCTAATAAATAGCTAGAGAATTTGAACAATAGGGAACATACGATATCATTTAAAATAGATACAGGTGCTCAGACAAATATCATCCCAATTGATTTGTTTAATAGGCTAGGCCTATCAAAGGCATTAATACGCACCTCGAATATAAATCTTAGTCCACTAACTGGTGAAAAAATACCGGTACTAGGTATTGTAGATTTAGATTGATCTTTCAACAGGAAAATGTTCTGTATTACTTTTGTAATAGTTGATATGAAATGTTCGCCAATTTTAGGCTTAAATTCTTGTCGCGCGTTAGGTCTTATAGCAGCCTACAACAGTCAGGTATTGTCCGTTAAGAACCAAAGTGTAGATAATATTGTTCTAGGGCAAAATATGCATAGGCCTAATGAAAGTCACATTCCGTTATTAGCATTTTGAATGAATATAGCTCACTTTTTGATGGTGGTATTGGTAACATTCCTACAACAGTTCATTTGTCATTAAGTGAAGATGCTAAGCCATTGAACCATGTCGTAGAGTACCATTTGCTTTGTTAAATCCTTTGAAAAATGAACTTGAATTAATGAAGCTAATGGAATTATTGTAAAAGAAAATGAACCTACAGAATGGGTTCACAGTTTAGTTTTGATAAACAAAAAAAAATTCTAGACTAAAGGTAGTATTAGATCCAAGAAACTTGAATAAGTATATACAAAGAACACACTGTCAAATGCCAACTATAGATGAAGTGTCATCAAAGTTTAATAATTGTAAGATATTTTCAACTCTTGATGCAAGCAGTGCATTTTGGATGCTTAAGTTGGATAATATTAGTAGCAAGTTGTGTACTTTTAATACACCTTTTGGTAGATATAGATACCTTCGTTTGCCATATGGTATCTCAAGCGCACCAGATATACGGTATTTCATTCTACTGTATCTCAAATATTTGAAGGTATTGATGGTGTAGTCACCTACATAGATGACATTTGCATAGGTGCTCCTGATAAGCAAACACATGATTTAAGGTTAAAAGAAGTACGATTGCACAGATACGAACGAGGTAAGGGACAGTACTCTTGGTGCAATGACAAGGGGCAGACACCTTCCTCAGGAGGAGCTCATAGACAGGATGCTGAAGTTCACTAAGCAACTCAGGTTTGACGGACTCTGAAGTACCATGTGGGGAGCGCAAAAAGCCCATCAGTGGCTGACGTGCAACAGGACAAGGTCCGCCCCTACAGAATTAATCAATCAATCAATAGGCCTGTACGATATGCATTTTAAATCCGATAATTTTACAGTAAAACGGCAATTGTGATGATGTGAAAAGCGTTAAAGTGAGATTTGCGGCTGATTTACATGGGCCTAATTGCTTTATAAAAAATCATGAAACATGATTGCTCCGCTCAACTGGCTTTCATTTATATGAAAGCAATCCTAGTTTTATGAACAGAATTTAACCCTCCGAGCGTCACTTGTCGAAAAATCGACTCACGACACACTTTGTGTAGTGTCACTTGTCGATTTTTCGACACACGAACATCGTTTACGGCGAAGGCTCTATGACTGACTGAATCAGATTGAACTGGATCGTGTTAGGTATCGTTCTTTTTGTTAGATTCTAAGCTTTCTCCGGAGGTCTGTCTCTAAGCGCTTTTCATTTTAGTTCCGAGAATATTGTAGCAGACAGCTGAGGAGCTGATTTCAAGACGCCATGTTATTAAGGGTAAAAAGCTGTGGAACTATCGCCAAGAATAATTCAACTCCCTTGTAGAATAGTTTTAAGAATGCAATTTATGAATGGCTTGTCAGAAACCCCCCTGTATAATATTGATGATTTTTTTTTTTTACAACCAATGACAATTTCCAGAATTGAATGCCTTTTAACCCTAAGAGTGTTAAGCGTCGCGTAATCGACGCACAACACACCCGCCGTGGTGTTATGCGTCGCTTTTGCAACACACAAACATCGTTTACGGCGAAGGCTCTGGGACTGACTGAATCAGATTGAACAGGATCAAGATTGGTATTGTTGTTTTTGGCAGATTCTAAGCTTTCTCCTGATGTCTGTTTCTAGACGCTTTTCATTTTAGTTCCGAAAATATTGTAGCTGACAGCTGACGTGCCTATTTGTAAACAACTCGGTGAACCTCGCACTGATGACTGATGTGTTTTATTATGTTTATCATTGTTTTAGTGTTAAAAATCAAAAGTAGTGATATACGTTGTGCATTATAAGAAGATTTAAGTGATTTTGAAGGGCTGGTTGATGATCCTGAAGAAGTAGGTAGTGATTGATGTAAATTATCAGCCAGATAGTATGTTTTATATATAATATTGAAGCCCATGATTTTCCAAACAAAATGGTATATAGAACAGTAGAATTAACATTGTTTTAAGCTTCTCAGATCCATTTTAATAAAACCTTGCAAATGCGCCAAAAATAGGCGGACATTAAGGCCTAAACTATGGACACTCGGAGGAATTTAACCTTCATTCAATGTTTTCATTGTCAGCAATTTTGGATTGGTGTGAACCTGGCAATAACTCCAGCCATAAGTAGTGCGCGCGCCCGAAAAAATCTATTGCTGGCCGTTTTGCGGCAAAATGCGACCGCGTAACATGAAACCGATGATGTCACCAGATAGAGGACAGTTTAACGGACACAACAGTATCAATATCATGTACCTGGGGAATAAGAAAGGGGGGGTAAAGTCAGCAATAAGTAGTGGGCGCGCCCGAAAAAATCTATTGCCGGCTGTATTGCGGAAAAATACGTCCGCAAGCAATAATAACGACGATGCCAACAGATAGAGGACACTTCAACGGACACGACAGTATCAACATCATGAACCTGGGGAGTAATTTAGGGGGGGGGGGGGGTAAAACCAGCAATAAGTAGTGGGCGCGCCCGAAAACATCCATTCCCGGCCGTATTGCGGAAAAATACGTCCGCGAGCAATAATAACTACGACGCCAACAGATAGAGGACACTTCAACGGACAAAACAGTGTCAATATCATGTACTTGGGGAGTAATATAGGGGGGTAAAACCAGCAATAAGTTGTGCGCGCGCCCGATAAAATCTATTGCTGGCCGTATTGCCGAAAAATACGTCCGCGAGCAATAACTTATTGCTGGTTTTACCCCCCTAAATTACTCCCCAGGTACATGAAGTTGATACTGTCGTGTCCGTTGAAGTGTGCTCTATCTGTTAGCGTCATCGTTATTATTGCTCGCGGACGTATTTCTCCGCAATACGGCCAGCAATAGATTTGAAAGGGCGCGCGCACAACTTATTGCTAGTTTTACCCCCCTTATATTACTCCCCAGGTACATGATGTTGATACTGTCGTGTCCGTTTAAGTGTCCTCTATCTTTTGGCATCGTCGTTATTATTGCTCGCGGACGTATTTTTCCGCAATACGGCCGGGAATAGATTTTTTCGGGCGCGCCCACTACTTATTGCTGGTTTTACCCCCCCCTAAATTACTTCCCAGGTACATGATGTTGATACTGTCGTGTCCGTTGAAGTGTCCTCTATCTGTTGGCATCATTGTTAATATTGCTTGCGGACGTATTTTTCGGCAATACGGCCAGCAATAGATTTTATCGGGCGCGCGCACTACTTATTGCTGGTTTTACCCCCCCCTAAATTACTCCCCAGGTACATGATGTTGATACTGTCGTGTCCGTTGAAGTGTCCTCTATCTGTTGGCGTCGTCGTTATTATTGCTCGCGGACGTATTTCTCCGCAATACGGCCAGCAATAGATTTGAAAGGGCGCGCGCACAACTTATTGCTGGTTTTACCCCCCTTATATTACTCCCCAGGTACATGATGTTGATACTGTCGTGTCCGTTGAAGTGTCCTCTATCTGTTGGCATCGTCGTTATTATTGCTCGCGGACGTATTTTTCCGCAATACGGCCAGGAATAGATTTTTTCGGGCGCGCCCACTACTTATTGCTGGTTTTACCCCCCTTATATTACTCCCCAGGTACATGATGTTGATACTGTCGTGTCCGTTGAAGTGTCCTCTATCTGTTAGCGTCATCGTTATTATTGCTCGCGGACGTATTTCTCAGCAATACGGCCAGCAATAGATTTGAAAGGGCGCGCGCACAACTTATTGCTAGTTTTACCCCCCTTATATTACTCCCCAGGTACATGATGTTGATACTGTCGTGTCCGTTGAAGTGTCCTCTATCTTTTGGCATCGTCGTTATTATTGCTCGCGGACGTATTTTTCCGCAATACGGCCGGGAATAGATTTTTTCGGGCGCGCCCACTACTTATTGCTGGTTTTACCCCCCCCCCCCCCTAAATTACTTCCCAGGTACATGATGTTGATACTGTCGTGTCCGTTGAAGTGTCCTCTATCTGTTGGCATCATTGTTAATATTGCTTGCGGACGTATTTTTCGGCAATACGGCCAGCAATAGATTTTATCGGGCGCGCGCAGTACTTATTGCTGGTTTTACCCCCCCCCCTAAATTACTCCCCAGGTACATGATGTTGATACTGTCGTGTCCGTTGAAGTGTCCTCTATCTGTTGGCGTCGTCGTTATTATTGCTCGCGGACGTATTTCTCCGCAATACGGCCAGCAATAGATTTGAAAGGGCGCGCGTACAACTTATTGCTGGTTTTACCCCCCTTATATTACTCCCCAGGTACATGATGTTGATACTGTCGTGTCCGTTGAAGTGTCCTCTATCTGTTGGCATCGTCGTTATTATTGCTCGCGGACGTATTTTTCCGCAATACGGCCAGGAATAGATTTTTTCGGGCGCGCCCACTACTTATTGCTGGTTTTACCCCCCTTATATTACTCCCCAGGTACATGATGTTGATACTGTCGTGTCCGTTGAAGTGTCCTCTATCTTTTGGCATCGTCGTTATTATTGCTCGCGGACGTATTTTTCTGCAATACGGCCGGGAATAGATTTTTTCGGGCGCGCCCACTACTTATTGCTGGTTTTACCCCCCTTATATTACTCCCCAGGTACATGATGTTGATACTGCCGTGTCCGTTGAAGTGTCCTCTATCTGTTGGCATCATTGTTAATATTGCTTGCGGACGTATTTTTCGGCAATACGGCCAGCAATAGATTTTATCGGGCGCGCGCACTACTTATTGCTGGTTTTACCCTCCCTAAATTACTCCCCAGGTACATGATGTTGATACTGTCGTGTCCGTTGAAGTGTCCTCTATCTGTTGGCGTCGTCGTTATTATTGCTCGCGGACGTATTTCTCCGCAATACGGCCAGCAATAGATTTGAAAGGGCGCGCGCACAACTTATTGCTGGTTTTACCCCCCTTATATTACTCCCCAGGTACATGATGTTGATACTGTCGTGTCCGTTGAAGTGTCCTCTATCTGTTGGCGTCATCATTATTATTGCTCGCGGACGTATTTCTCTGCAATACGGCCAGCAATAGATTTGAAAGGGCACGCGCACAACTTATTGCTGGTTTTACCCCCCTTATATTACTCCCCAGGTACATGATGTTGATACTGTCGTGTCCGTTGAAGTGTCCTCTATCTGTTGGCATCGTCGTTATTATTGCTCGCGGACGTATTTTTCCGCAATACGGCCGGGAATAGATTTTTTCGGGCGCGCCCACTACTTATTGCTGGTTTTACCCCCCTAAATTACTCCCCAGGTACATGATGTTGATACTGTCGTGTCCTTTGAAGTTTCCTCTATCTGTTGGCATCGTCGTTATTATTGCTCGCGGACGTATTTTTCCGCAATACGGCCGGGAATAGATTTTTTCAGGCGCGCCCACTACTTATTGCTGACTTTACCCCCCCTTTCTTATTCCCCAGGTACATGATATTGATACTGTTGTGTCCGTTAAACTGTCCTCTATCTGGTGACATCATCGGTTTCATGTTACGCGGTCGCATTTTGCCGCAAAGCGGCCAGCAATAGATTTTAGCGGGCGGGCGTACTACTTATTGCCAAGTTATTGCCAGGTTCACACAAGTCAATTTTGGTTAGCCTAAGTTAGGTTGTGACAGTAAGTTAAAACTGCCGGATACCTAATAGCCTACACACACTCGGTTACCCGATGCATATCCTCTACCAACTTAATATGTGTAAGCTATTAAATAAACTTCAGGTAGGCCTAGGCTTATGTTACTCCAAGTAAGGTCCGCCTAAAACAGGAAGGGTAGGTGGGGCAAAAATAAATTAACCTAGCCTAAATAATGAAATATTTTAAGTTAAGGCCTAATGAGACAAACTCTATTGATTTGCTATGGCCTAGCCTAAGTACTCCATGCAAGTGAGAGCTAGGAATTGGCATGACAAATTAATGCCAAACAAACCTGAGCGTTTAGTTGGGCTTTCTGCTTTTCAATCATCAAAAACTCTTGCAACTCCTTGTCTGATTTATCGGAGGACAATCCAGGCCCACCAGTGCGGTCAGAGTCTGAAAATCCGCTTAGACTAAAGGAATCTGACATTTTTGTTATAACAAGTTTAACGGAATTACTAAGACCAAAACTTAATAAGATAGAGATTAGAGACCGGTTAGGTTAGGTTACTAAGAGGGGTAGAGGAGGAGGCCTTGCCGTCAGACCGTCACCGCTCTTTTTTCGTCTGTCTAGAAACGGGACAGCGGAATTTGAAATCGGAACGACGCTTCCCCCACTACTGCGCTGTGCCGAACGCTTCCGAATCTTACCGAGCAGTGCCGAACTTAAACGTCAAATTCGATGCTGTCTGTCGCGTGGTCGCGTGGTGTCAACTGTCAACAATGAATGTGAACCAGTTTTGCGATAAGACTTTTGTGAATAGGTGGGTTTTGACTAGACACCTTCGTGAAGTTCACGAATTAATTGAGGAGGAGAAGGATATACCAAGAAATACCATTTGCAGCGTATGCAACAGCGCATTTAGTAGAGCGGAGATAGAGACACATTTTGCAGATCTGCACAAAATTCAACTTGTCAAGTCAGTTCTTAGTTTTTCTAGTGCGTCAGATTTCTACACTTGGAAAAGCAAGACGGAGGAAAAGGAAAATGTGTTGTTCACAAAACAAACAGGACAGAAGATTCTATCTGGTAAGAAGAGAATTTTTATGTTCATTTTGTTGTTACAGTTTCCAAGATGAAGAAAATGTTGTAAATAAATGTAAATATTATTTGTCTGTGTTAGTGTGTAATATAATATGTGTTAAATTGTCGCTTTAGAAGAAGAATTTATTTTGAAGACGAAGACCAGGAATTTTAACACGAGGTATGTTACTAGTTTTAAAATGTTCACAGCTGAAAATAGGCCTACCTGTAAGCTATAATTTAGAATGACATGGAATTAAACTTTTTCTTTCTATACTTTTGTTATTTAAACAGTGTAAACAACAAGTAATAATAGTTAGGATTTTTATGTAATTCATCTTTATTTGGACTTATATAGCTATTTGTAATTTTTAATAATTATTCTAGAAATAATTTTCAATTAACATATTTAGACTTATATTTAAACGGCTACTGTACTTTGTTCCCGCGTAATTTAAAACAAGCTCGGTGATGACTGAAGCAGAAACCCGCGGTCAGATGTTTAGTTCGGATTTCAATTCCGCTGTCCCGTTTCTAGACAGACGAAAAAAGGCGGTGACGGTCTGACGGCAAGGTCTCGTGTTAAGGTCGATTCACACACATCAGTTACGGAGCGTCACAGTCCAGTCACTTCAGGCACGTCACAGTTAACAAAAATATTCTTTAGTGGATTTTCTATAGCGTTATCTACACTCATTCGTTGCAGTTCCATCAGTCACTCTGCTGGCATCCGTCAGTCAATTTCAGATTTCTTTCCAACGATACTTTTTGATTGTTCGGACGCCTGACGGAACTGTTAGAGGTTAGAAAATAGTGTTATTGTTATTTAAATTGTTGTGTTTACATTTTGAATACTGTTTGTAACAATTAACAAGATGGACAATGATAATTTGATAGAAAATAGGTTTATAACTTTAACATTTTCATTGTAAATTACTGTAAATTTCAGAGACGGAAGACTGACTGAAACCAACAGACGGATAATTGACTGAGAAATTTCGGATGCAACTGAGACTGGACTGTAACTGTACTGTAACGGAACTGTGACTGAACTGATATGTGTGAATCGACCTTTAAGAGGTAAGACTCAGGAGGAGTGGAGTGGACTAGGAATTAGGAATTAGGAAATTGAAATTAGGAATTGATATTTCCCATTTCCCCTTTCTTATCAGCAGTGAAGCAGAAGAGCAGAAGAGCTCGGGAGCTCGCTATTGGAACGGAGCATGGGAATTGGAGGAGTCTTATTATTTTTTTATCCTATTTGCTCGAAAGCAGGCTTATATTATATGCAGCCTCATTGTGCACTAATTTATTTGACGATTCTGTGGTTTTTGTTAGTATTGACATGGAATTTTTGAGGACATTGTTTTCGTTTGGTGGCAAATTTCATTTTGGTTTTGGTTTTTTGTTGTGTCCAGTTAATAGATGGGATTTTGTAGGATTCTAAAGCCTTGATGGGATAGTTGGGAGAAGGGTTGGGTTTGAGTCTTCTCACTTGAGGGCTGTCAAGCATTTCTACCCCGAAAAGGAGGCCCATGGATGAAGACCCCAAGGATTGGAAGATTCAAAGATTCAAAGATTTATTTGCCGTTAAATATTTACAATAAATACAATAGGCTTCGTCATGCTTATAACTAGAACAATGCAAATTCACAATGCAAGTGCTTCACAAACTTACATAAGAATGGCGAAAAAGTATAAATATGAAAACCTGATGTCGTCAGGATGGAAGGTACAGCAGTTAGGGGTTTAATAGGGCAGAAAAGGTGTTGAGGTTGGTGTTGTTAAGTTTATTAGTGTGGTAAAAAGGATGCAGAATGAGCCAAGACTTCATAACCTGAGTGAATTTTGGAAGGGGAAGGTTTCTGACGGTGACAGGCAGCTTGTTATAAAAGCGTATACCTGAAACAGGAAAAGATTTCCAAGTTTTTCCAAGTCTAGTTCTGGGATAAAACAAATTTCTATTTGACCTTGTATTATGCTCATGAACTTCACCAACGGATGTAAATAAACCATTTCTTTCCTTTATAGCAACAACACAATGAAATATGTATAGACTATACAGTTAGGACCCCTTTCTCTATGAAAAGAGGCCTGCAATGATCAAGCCAACCAGCATTTGAAATGACTCTAATTGCCCTCTTCTGCAGTAATAAAATTTTACTAACACTTGGACAATGTCCCCATAGGATGATTCCGTAAGTGACATGACCTGTGAAACACTTTTGTACTGGCCTGTGATTTTTTTTTCTGCTTCTTCTGTATGTAAGATTATTATATTTTTTATGTAAAAATGGTGCAACCGTTTACAAATAAATAAATAAATGGCTTTGAACGAAGGCAAAGAAAGCATGTCGGGGACAGCTCACTTACTCTACAGATCATAGACTATACGAGCTTTTTAAATAATATTGAAGGTTCACTTGCACTACAGGCTCGTATACTATACGAGCCTATCGAAAATAAAAAATAAATGAAGAGGGTTCACTTACTCTACGAATCATTGTGCCTATGAGCCTCGTGTATTATATTTAAAAATACAGTAGGAAGGTTCGCTTACTCTACAGATCATAGTGACTATGAGCCAAGCTTACGAATTATTTGATAATTTAGGAATCGGCTCGTATAGTATACGAGCCAAAATAATGAATAATATAAATTATAGGAATAGGCTCGTATACTATACGAGCCTGCAGAAAAATATTAGATGGCTCACTTACTCTACAGTTCATTGGCACTATGATCCGTAGAGTAAGTGAACCCTCTTCAAAATATTAGATGGCTCACTTACTCTACGGCTCATTTAGCTACTCGTTGCGCGGTTTGCGTTCGTGAAACTTTAGGCGCTATGCCCGGATTCGACTGCTGCGACTGCCTACATAAGTGTATTGCATCACCTCAATTATTTTTTAAAACGAAATAAATATGTATGCACAAGTAAATTTATTACATTTTTGGACTGAATACTTTAAAAATGGAGGGAGCATGACTTTTATGTTTAATTAAATTAAACGTTATAGAATAAAACATATTTTGACTAATATCAGGTTATATAATACACACTTGTATGATCCAGATACAGAGCTACAGACAAAACCTGTGGTCCGATTTAGATTAAATTTCGTATCTGGATTTATCCACGAGTCACTAATTTTTTAAGCACGGGTTGAGAAATAATGGCAAAAATTTATAAAAACAGTTCACCAGTTTAGAATATTTCTCAGTTACTGTGAGTTGCAAAAACGTGTATACAGAAGCATTTGTGTACACAGAAAATATAGAGGACTATATGTATACAGAAGATATATTAAAATACAATACGCACACAACTATCAACGTTTACATATGTAAAATTAATGAATTTGTTGTATTGAGTATTTTTAACATTATGACGAAGCCTTAACAAAACATATTTTTTTTAAGGAGTTCTAGGGTGTTGAACTATATTGTATTTATCTTTTGTGGAAGATTCTGTCCACGATTTATGATTGCTAACAATTTAATACAAAGATTTAAGTCTCTGTACGTGAAGACTAAAAACACGAAACAAACTTTAAAGTGATAGAAAAGATTTGATCAGGATCTGGCGTTTGATACCTTTTGGGAATAAATATAGCCTCTACTTCAAAGGTATACATGGTGAGGTAGCCTCTGGAAGTCCATCTTCAGGTTAACAAAAACGTCAATAGGTCATCTAACCAATTTGGTTAGATGACCTATTGACGTTTTCTGAAGATGGACTTATTTTCAAGTCCGAAACTATAGTAGTGTGATACTGAAGAAGGATCACTTGACGAAGCCAGGTAACTTAAACCATTTAGCTTAAAGTTATACAAGTTGGTTTCACACCAACATTTCATGCACATATGAAATCTATATAATTAATACGCGAACACGAAGTTTGTCGGTTGAATCCTCCACCATTTCTTAACCGATTTTATCCACTGACGTCTCATTGGAAAGAGCGTGTTGCGTAGATTTGCAAACTGGCCTAAATTTTTTGAAAAAGTCCCTTGGCCTCTGCCACAGTGGCTTTTTAAGTTCCCATGTTATCCTTTCGAAGAACATAATATTGTTTACATCAGCTGTTTAATTTAATTGTGTTCTTTGTTTTTCAATTCAACGAAACGCATTGGTTACATTAACTGATTTTGTGGAAATTAAATATCTATCTATATATTAATTACGAAAGCCGATTCTTTGCGTCAAAATTGTGGGCGACTGGGTAGTCGTAGAACGACGGGAGAGGGTTCAAATTAAAGGTCTCGATCCCGGAAAAATAGTGAAATTCCCCAAATTTTAACACAAAATTAGATAAAACCTTTGACTTAGTCAATAATATAACGTAAAATGTTCTCCATAAGAATAGCATTAGAAGCCATTTGTCTGTTGATTTTTGTTTACCTCAATACAGCTGATCGTGATTCATCTAAGCCAGTAAGCAATATTACATTTGAATTTAACTCATTTGCCAGTAAATTCTGCAATGTACTGTATACTATATAAAACCAGGGATGACGTTACCTACAATTGAGACTTTTGTCGTTATGTCTTAGAATGTTGAAATTAATTTTACTGTGCAATTTGCAAATTTGTGTATTTGTATGTAAATTAGCCAAGCGCATGAAATTTAGTAGAATCGTGGGAGATGGTTAAAATCAAAGTAAATGGAAGTAGAATGGCTGAAACATTTAAGATTTGGTTTCTTTAAACATATGTTCACGAAGTTTACAAAATTATTTTACTTTGATTACATTTCTTCACATTAGTAGGTTATTGTTGTGCTGAAGGAATGTTTAACATGAAATAGCCCCATTGACTAAATAATCAACGATGCAAGATTAGTTAGAAAACTTCTGTTTTGTTTTTATTTCAAAACATATGTTGAAAATTTATTCAAAACTTTTGTTTTAAATTTCATAACATTTAATTTGACACGTAATTGTAGTGTTTAATCTATGATTTTATCGAGTGGAATAACCTTAAGGGGATCCAGGCTTCAGAAAATACATTTTTTAAATTTTTTATGTTTATCATTTTTTTAAGATATTTATTATATCAAATGGGCCTAAAAACTGTTATTTTATTTGTTGTAGCCACTCTATGTACCACAGTACCATTTTATGTATTTTTATGTATCATAACGTAACACATTTTTATTTTTGATATAACTCATAAAATAGTTGATCAATTTTGTTCAACTAGGTGTCTTTTTGTAGCTATGTACACTTACTGAAATCCTGGGTATTACTTTGTTTGTAGGATAATTAGTTTTTATTTTATAAAGGTTGAAAAACAAACAAAAAATTCTTATACTATATTTCAAATAAAATTTTTTTTATTATTTTAACTATTTGACTTATATTAATAATTATACCCAAAAGTTTGTAAATACTATAAAGAACATCTGGTAAAAATTTCAACATGATAGGACAAAAATTGGCTGAGATATATCAAATTTTCTGTTACAAAACACTAAAAACCACAACTTTCGGGGAATCGCGATCGAAGTCCTAGAAAATACTAAGACGCGCGCATGTAGTATCTGGGGAAAATATATTTTTTGTTATGAAAAACGTGTAGGATACCTATAAAACTTATATTTTCTTGTACATAAATAACCAAATAACAATAAAATACTATAAAAAAAAGAAGTGAATTTTGGCAATTTTTTCACTTTCTGAAGCCTGGATCCCCTTAACAGTTACTCTAGAGAATAACCTGGGAATAAAATTTGAAATAGGTTTGTACAGGCAATACATATATTCCTTTCATTAATTACTATAACAAATTCCAATGGGCGGAAAAATAAAATTGTTTGGAGTAGATTTTAACCAGGTATCTACTGTATGTTGCTCCAAGGAAAAAAGGTTAAAATAATATAGCCCAACATGCATTGTATATATATACAATCTATATAGATAGTAAAGATAGAATATATAACAGTAAACCCTGGAGGTAGTTTCCGATTCTTTATGTTTCACTAACCAAAAATATGTACCTATATCAATGCTGATGAATTTGTTTTCTTGATTGGTTTCATTAACATGATAATGGAACCCTAACCAATGGCAAGTAATCAGTCGATGATTCGCTTTTTTAACTGTAGGCTAAATAAATAATATAAACGGTAAAATGTTTTCAAACAAAATTTACATCCATTGAATGAAAAATAATATACTATTAACATGACTATAGCTGATATGGCTTAGCTGTCGGCTATCTGTACATTACATCATAACATCAGACAGCGCTGTGTTATTAACTTAAAAATTATAACGGATTAACAAATAAATACTTTACTATGGTCTTAACAAACTATGAACCCATTGAACGTTTAAATTGGCCTATTTTAAAGAGTGTATAAAATCAACCACAGCTTTAGGAGGAATACCACCACATAAGCTGACACAGAGAGTAGTTTATATTTTATGTTGATCAGAAACGAAACTATAATCAACTATAACTTATAGGGCAGCCTTTACACTAATTCAGTTGTGCCTTTACAAAAGGAGTAGAGCTATAATATTAGAAATAATAACTGGGCCAGGGTACTAATATGAGTACATGTAGTATTGTAGCACTGTATCGATTCTGACACATAGATAATTTTATTCTGAGTTTGTTTAAATATTACAATAGTTTGTTTTACATTTGAGCTTTTTAGGGACTTATGTCCCTACAAGCCACTAGTTTATCAATATAAAGCCCAAAGTACACATGAACTTTTGTGAAAACTACAAGTCATACCCCCATAAACCATATACTTAAAATGTTCGTCATGACGAGAAAACTAGCGCAAAACTATCCATTATTTCATAAACTGCCCTTAAAGGTCGTAATTGCTTTCCAAGGAAACATAGGAAAGTCATAGAACGCCACCAAGTAGCAGAAATCGAGATTTTTTAAAAATATTATCGTTATCATCCTATATAAAAGAAGAACACCTACAATACGAAGATTCCCACAAACAATGAACAAGGATGTTATCGGAAGTGCTACTATTTTGTAGGAAACACGGACTTAACTTTATGATGATTTGCAAAGGAAACCCCTCTAAGGCTGAATTAAACTGGTACGGCAAGGACATTATATATGTTTTCATAAAAGTCAAGTGATTTTAAAATAATATGTCTACATCCAAGAAACCTTATTAAAACTTGCATTGAAGGATTCGCATTATTCACATTCAAGGGAAACAAAAACCCATCTGAACAACAGTAGGCCTTACAATTCTGCATATTTTCAGGTAAATATAACTTACGTTGTAACAGTAACTAGCCAAATTAATGCCAATTGAGGCAAATAAAATTGTGACAGAGAGGTTATGCAGAAAATCAGGCAGTTCTTAAGTACCTATTGTAAACAAAATTGTATCTCTATAAAAAAATTACTGAAATTTGTACTGGTGACAATGGGTACCATGCTGACTACGTTATCATTGACGAAGATCAACATGGACTACCTATGTGGCTATAAGTGGGAAATATTTGTAGAATACACTAAAAACCAGATCAGCTTTTGAAAAATGGTAAAATATTTACAAGAAATGTTTAGGCTATTATATGGAAATGTTAGGTACGTTCCATCTATGAGTTTAGTCTTTTAAACTCATCGGAAATTATTACTTTTATTCGTTTTTAAATAAGTTAATAATTGTTTTTAAATAACTACTTTACTTCTTTGCAATTGCTTGATTTAGAGCAACATGTACACTAGTCGTTAATTATACTAGCACATTTTTGACGTGAGATAATAGCACGTTTGAAAAACAATGCTAATGACATCAATACACACAGTAGGAATTTATTCGATAAGAAAACTCCTTAAACGATCTATTTTTAGCCTTTAAATACTACCCTGTGTACGCCACTATCTGACCTGTATTTTGCTCATTTTCTTTACGCTGCCTCTACCCTAATCACTAATTCAACTGAACAAAGGAAAAATATGTGTGTTATAACATTTTGGATCTATGGTATTGCGTTTTAAACCATAATAAAAGCTAAAATACAATTTAAGAGTGTTACTGAGAGAAAGTCACGTGACCCTGTAATTTTTCTACCTTTTTTCTATCCCACCAACACATCTTACGCTAGTTCTAGCCCGTAACAGTTGAACACAATATTTCAGGCAAGTCCTAGATCGTACTAAGAAATAATGTACAGACAAAACTCTAATTTTATTTATATAGAAGATGTCTCGTGTTCACATAATCTCTCAGTGAACTGATAATTTGTCACTTAGTAATGCTATCATACTTCATTTAAATATTGATATCAGTAAACCAAACTATGAACATCGGTTTTTATATGTAATTGTTTTGGCAGAGCTTTGCTACTGCTAAAAAAAAGAAGTTTCCCTACTTCTATTTATTTCAAACTAATTAATAAAACAAATAATAAATAAACATGCCTTTATTTATCAAGCCGTTCTCTCAAATTAGTTGAGACAAAGTTTGACATTAAACATTTCGAATCCTCCATGTTAAACTTGGTGTGTAATAATATCAAATGTTAATAAAAATATCTTATGGTACTCCTTATATACTGTATAATACGTGAAGGTGATTTCTACGAAACACCACTCCTCCGTTAATAATGGATGGATTTTTAAAAACGATGTGTCAAAATGAATCGACATCATTCAGTTAGTCTATATAACTTTAAGTACTCGGACTACTTTTACCATCGGCACAGAAAACATACTACTATCTGATTGGACCGTTAATACCCTCTAACATTGAACCAAAGTATGCCCAACTTTATGTATACGACTTAAACACAGCTGTTACTTACAGAATGGGCCACAATCCGTGAAATGCGAACAACTGCAGATGCTTGATCTAAGTGAATCTATATATTAATAGGCAAGCAGAAATCTATATATAAAGCCAAAAGTACCCATGAACTTTTGAGAAAACTACAAGTCACACCCCCATAAACCATAAACTTAAAATGTTCGTCATGACGAGAAAAACCTTGCGCAAAACTATCCATTATTTCATAAATCACCCTTTAAGGTCGTAATTTCTTTCCAAAGGGAACTTTCCTTATACATAATGTTAAAAAAAAACCTCAGCTGTCCTTATTTGTATGTTATTCTTTCAATGTATTTCCTTATTAAAATCAGGTGTAATTATTTGTTTGTATTTCTGTATTCTGTTTTGTTTATTCAAGTTTAACTTAACCAATCAATAATTTTATTAATACTTATGAATTAAAACGGGGTGGGTGAAGCCCGTGGGTAACAGCTAGTATGCTTTAAAACCTTTTATCTCAGCTTATGTGCATCGCAGGGAAAATCTACGCATACTGTTAGAAAGATAGTTTCCTGTGGATGTGCAGAATCTATATATATAAAAGGCAAAGCCCTCACTGACTCACTCACTCACTCACTCATCACTAATTCTCCCACTTCCCATTAACCTAGGAGGCTGAAATTTGGTACACTGATTCTTTAGGCATTAAATAGGAAAAAAGGTTTTTTTATAATTAAAACTAAGTGGTTTTTATTCTGATCGGGCTCTCGGGCCCCGCCCCAGTGGCTTTGGAGTTTCCCATGTTAACCTTATGAGTACTCATATTTAAATGGAATTAATGTATCTTAACAGCTGGTTCTGTTCTATGATGTGCAATAGCATTAAAGTTACAAGGATTACCAACAGGGTTCAGCACTATTATTCTTTTTTAAATTTATGACAACAGCTAATTTGCAACCAAAAGGTGAGTGAGCGTAGCGAACGAACTTCAACCCGGAGGCGAGTTAGCGTAGCGAACGAGCTAACCTGAAGGCAAGTGAGCGCAGCGAACGAGCTCCAACCTAAAGGTGAGTGAGCGTAGCGAACAAACTTCAACCAGGACGTGATTGAGCCATGCGAACGAGCTCACTTATGAAGTAAAACGGGGCAAAGCCCGCGGGTACAGCTAGTGCCTTTATAAATTAAAATACAAAAATAAGCACAAAATTATAAGTGCTTCGCTCAATAATATAAATGGGGTATTTGCATTTTTGTGACGCTTAACATCACGCACACTGCGCCTCTGCGATGAAATCAAGCAGTAGTGAGTAGACAGACACAGCAAAAAACCGCCAACCGGGCGCTCGAAGGCTTGTACAATAGGAAACAATGCCATTGTTTGCGCTTCCGTTGGTAACGCAAATATTTAGAGCTCGATATACTAGGAGCAGCACACTACTATAGCAGGGTTTATTAAAATCGTATTGGTGGATCTTTTGCAGTTAAACACTTTACCTGCTCTGGTTTAAAAAAAAATGCTAAATTTTTATAATTTTTTAGTAGTGATTTCTATATGTCCGCTATTTTACCAGTGTAAAGCAGATTAATCTATGATTTTATATAAGAAAAAATATCTGTTTGTTGAGAAGGCACGTTGTAACTTCAAAGGGATGTATATCCGTTTTTGATTTTTCCTTCGTCTTGTCGCGTCAGTTCATATCGTACATATGTACTTCTGTGCAAATGAATAACCCTCTATCATAGTTTTGAGAAATTGGTTGTGGGGTTACTGTTAAAGCTAAAATTCATTGACATGGGGGATGTCAGTTAGTTGTCTCAGCCTTATACATAGGCTACATAAAGTTGTCAATTAATCTCTCTACGTAATGTTAGGGGCTTACTCGTTTATATGGTCATGTGGCTTCTTTTGCAACAAATGATGCAAATAAAATAGCAATGTGGCATTTCCAAAAAGCAAAATAAATACTGTAAATTGTTTGTTACGTAAATATTAATTTGTCTGTATACGTAACTAGCCAAATTAATGCCAATCTATCTATCAAATATGACAATATGTATAATTTTACACTACTTTTTAATGAAACAGTATGTATTTCTTGTAATTTCAAGAAATACATAATGGTAATTTGTAGGAAATGTTATTCTCTTTCAGAATATCACGCTCCACTTTGGTCGATTTCCTCGCCATTTCAAAGTTATTTGCAAAAACGTTAAGCAACCTCCAAATGTATAGTAGTGAGAAAATACTGAATTAAAGATGTTGTTCTTAAGCTTTGTACAGTTAAATCTACAGTTCTACTGAACCGATTTTATTAATTAATAGGTCATTGGATAACCTAATTTGTGAATACACTGTATTTGCAAATAATTATGAAAGTACTGTTGAGGTTGCAAGCAAGATCGTTTGGATATAAATCGATGATAAAGAACTCAATTTTTTGAACAATTTGTGTTGGTCGTGATTTAGCTGTGTGCTTTAATGAAATGGGAGTGGTATTTCAATGAAGGTTCTTAGGTCAAAACAAATAGAATAACGTAGTTAGAATTAATTAAATATATTTAAAACTAAATTCCATATCCAAGATATAATGCAATTTATACTTTATGATTGAGCGATACAGTATCTTGAACTTAATTGATTAAAACTATCAATATCTCAAGTGAAAGCTTTTGAAGTATTTTAAGACATATAAAATAACGTAAATAAAAATAGAGTTACGTATCATTGATTGCAGATAGGTAATTATCGTTGATTCGTGATTCAGCAGTGTGCTTTAGGTAGTCCGATCTCAATAAACAATACAGTAGCTCAAATAAATCTGCGGTACGTCCTTAGTTGGCCAAAATTATGAAAATCGGTCGGGTAGAAGAGCTAACCCGACTCGGAAAAGAAAAACCAATTATTTTTATAGATGGTAATAATTGGTTTACCAGTATGTATAATCTAATCATACGAAACATGTGTTAATAATTCAACAGCTTATTGTTATCTAATTAATTTTTCTTTGATTAAATTTTCTACATTCTAAACATTCTAATGTTATGTGCTTAAACTGTACCATCTATATAATTAATACGCTACATGAAACTTTGTCGGTTGAACTCCTCCGCCATTTCTTAACCGATTTTATCCATTGACGTCTCATTGAAAAGATCGTGTCGCGTAGATTTGCAAACTGGCCTTACATTTTTTTAAAAGACCCTTGGGCTCTGCCCCAGTGGCTTTGAAAGTTCCCATGTTATCCTTATGAAGAACATAATTGTTTACATTTTGATCAGCTGTATAATTTAATTGCTGTTATTTATTTTTCAATTCAATGAAACGCATTGAGTTCATTTATTTACTATTTGAGTCTGTGTAAACATAACCCATAAGACGGATCGTGTTAGTATGGTTGTATGTTGTTGTATTAATAGTCAAAGGTTGTATCTTAAATTTGTGTATTTATCGTTGTTTTTTTTTGTGTCGCTATGAAGGATCGGGTTAGCATGATTGTAACTAAAATTTTTGCATTTATCGTTGTTTTGTGTAGCTATAATTTGTTTATTTGTTGTTTTTTATCTTTTAAATGCCACCGACGCGACGACAACGAAACATAGACAGGAGGCGTAATCGTGATAACGACCGCAGCTACAGAACAGTGGCGCGTAAAAGGCTTAACTCATCACAGTCAGCACCTGACCCTGGACAATCTCAACTATTAGGTTACAAATGCGCCCCAAAACGACTTTTCGTTCTCAATTGATCCCCTATCAATGACCTGTGTTGCCTGTACAGCGAGGCATTTTGAGAAGGAGAAAACCGGCCGTAATGCTTTAGGTTTATCAATAACAAAGATAAACATGGACAACCTTATATGGCTATTTACACAGAAAATATTAGTATGTTTTCTGTGCTATAAGTCAAGAAATGATTGTCGAAAACATTAAAAAGCAACTCCAGGGTATGAAATATGATGCAATATTTACAGGAAACGTTGATAAATGTTATATAAATCGTGAATAGCTTTTTTTGTTACACGTTGATAATCTTTGAGTTGACTCTTTGAAACTCATTTTAAATATGACTGTTATTCGTTTTGAAATAACTCCTGTATTACTTTGCAATTGCTCGAATTCGAGCAACATGTGCACTAGTTAATATTAGTGAGTAAAGTGGTGTATGGATTTCATAACCATTATTTTACTAGAGACCGTTGTGTTTAACCATAACGGGCACTGTTGCTAGTAGATCTATAAAGCAGTTCCTTTGCTTCCTTCATTAGATATAAAATATGGACTAACAAGATTGGGTAACATTTAATTGCGAAGCATTCGTTTTGGCTTGAAACTGTCAGATATTGTATTTGCGAAGGTTTATATGTATTCCTATACAGTAATAGTTTTCCCAGCATATCTGGAAAAGTGCACACTAAATATGGAAACCAACTCCTGTTCTGAATTTAAGAAATTTCTACTAAGATTCCCGTACGTAGAATGGGCACCAGCTACCTAATTCCAAATCAACTAATTATTATTTATTATTTAATTATCGTCTTCAAATTAAGTGATGGTTGCTCTTAAAATAATAAATTTAACATAAGCAAATCCATTATATCTATACTTATTTAATACGCAAGCAGGTTTTTTGTGACAATTACTCCTCAGAAACTACTGAACCGATTGACATGTTTTTGGTGTCATTGGAAAGAGCGTAACGTGAAGTTGTGCAGGAAACTTTCTTTTAGGGAAATAATTAGAGAGTGAGGCCCTGGAGCCCTTTAAAGTTTCGTATTTCTCCATAAGATTAACATGGTAATAAACACAAAAAACCACCATGCTCATGTAGGGTGTGTTTTGTTGACATTGTTATGCAACTCCAACTGTTGTCAGAAATTAAAAGTGAGAAAAAGAAAATATGTGAATTGAAAACAGTCAATAAGTTTGCTAATTTAACAGTTTACTACAAACATTTACTGACTTTGTTGAAATGAAATATCTAGAGTCGATTTGCAAACTATGTAAACATAGGAAAGTAGTAAAACACCACCAAGGAGTAGAAATAGAAATAATGTTTTTTTTCGTTTATAATCGTTATTATAGACAACCTAATGCGGCTATGAGTAAGTCTATTTGTAGAAAACTCTAAAAAACAAGATCATCTTTTGAAAAATGATAAGATATTTACAAGAAATGTTGATTATATCGACCTGTTATGTACATATTGAGTATTTCCATAATCTTTGAGTCGAATCTTTTAAAGTCATCAGAAATTATGAATGTTATTCGTTTTAAAATAACGCCTGTAATACTTAGCAATTGCTCGAATTCGAGCAAGAGGGACACTAGTACTTATTTAATACGCAAGCAGGATTTTTGTGACAATTACTCCTCCGAAACTACTGAACCGATTGACATGTTTTTGGTCTCATTGGAAAGAGCGTAACGTGAAGTTGTGCAGGAGACTTTCATTTTAGGGGAATAATACCTTTTTATTGTTATCTTGCAAATACTGTCATGGCATCCACTTAACCCATAAGGCCCATGTTAAATTTCTAAAAGTTTAAATTCACATAGGGAAAACCCCCGTGGTCCGATTTGTTCCATTTCAGATTTATACCTTCCCGTGGTTGGGTACTATGACTGTGCTAAATTTCATGCAGATCGCTTCAGCCGTTCATGAGGAGTATTTGTAAAACTAAAGCAGGAGTGTAGTATAAGAGCTTCGCTCCGTTCAAAAAGGTAAACAAAAGTTGTAACATGTGTTTACAAATAAATCATCTAAACTAGCACATTGCAAAATAGAGAACAAAAGGGAAGAACAATCGGATTGATACCGTTGAGCATTATTTGCTACAAAATGTATAACCAATAAGGATTATGCACCATTGGCTTTTGATGTTACAAGTAGACATTTTTCATTTACGTGAACCAGACGTACAATTTACTTTGAATACTGCACATAGGGATTCCAAATTATGTGAACCAAATATATCATTAACTTTGGATACAGCAATTAGACATTAATCAATTAATTACCTTTTTGGTTTTTCTTGCCTTGAAGTTCTTGTTGGTTTTTGAACAGAACAGCATTGAATAGAACTTCAAGGCAAGAAAAACCAAAAAGGTAATTAATTGATTAAAACTGTTCTTGTAACTGGGTTATATCATAAATTAATTAGACATTACATTAACGTGAACCAGATGCATTATTGACTTTAGATACTGGAAGTATAGATATCCCATTTACAAGAAACAGAGACATTGACTTTGATACTACAAGTAGACATCCGATTTACGTGAACCAAATGTATCATTAACTTTGGATAGGTACTGCAAGTAGACATTCCATTAACTTGAACCAGACGTGCCATTGACTTTAGATACTGCAAGTAGACATGTAATTTATGAGAACCAGATGAACCATCGACTTTAAATACTGCAAGTAGACATTTCATTTGCGTGAACCAAATGTGCCATTGACATTAGATACTTCAAGTAGACATTTAATTTATTAGAACCGGATAGACCATTGACTTCGGATACTGTAAGAAGACATCCCCTTTACATATAACACATTTGGGTTCTGCAAGTAGACATTCCATTATTTATGTGAATCATACGTACCATTGACTTAGGAGACATCTCATTACGTGAACCAAATGTACCATTGACTTTGGATACTGCAAGTAGACATTCCATTATTTATGTGAATCATACGTACCATTGACTTAGGATTCGTTAAGGAGACATCTCATTACGTGAACCAAATGTACCATTGACTTTGGATACTGCAAGTAGACATTCCATTTACTTGAACCAAAATGTGCCATTTGCATTGGATACATCAATAGACATTTAATTTATAAAAACAGAAAGACCATTGGATTTAGATAGGTACTGCAAGTATACATCTCATTAACGTGAACCAATTGTACCATTGTGTTCTATTTCTTATTTAATTAAAAATTAAAAGATCAAAAGAAACTAAACTGTTTTAATGAAGACACTAATACAAGACAATATTATTAAAGAAAAGTAAATAAAATCATATGGTTAAATATTAATTCAATAACCATAGAGGTTAAACATCTTTCCCTTTGAGTTTCTTTTCAGAGTTTAGTCAGGAAAACGTTTCGTAGGTCTTATAATTCTGCCTCTTGATGATTGTTTTATTGCAGCTTCTTGATTGGGAGTAGTTGATCGTGAAAAAGGTTTACTTTTATCTTGAGTTATTCTAGATGGTGTAGTAGTTGTTCTTTCAGCAGTATTTGATAGGGAAGAGTTGTTTTGAGTAACAGTAGTAAATGGCAGAGGATCTGACGTTGTATCTTTGATGGATAAAGGAATAGGATTGTTCGGTTTGGTTGTATTACCTTTGTAAGGCAAAAGGTGGTGTCGATTCCTTCTCAACGTAGTGTTTCCTGTCTTAACCCAGTATGACCTTGGCTCTTGTCCTAAGCTGATAATAATACCCTCTCTTTTTAGGTCTTGGATCCATACTTTTTTACCTACAGGCAGCGATGGAAGTTCTTTTGTAGCGTAGCGCCTATCGTAGTTTCTCTTGTAAGATGCTTTGTAAGTATCTTCTTTTTCCTTTAGTTGAGAGAGATCGGGTTTGATTTCAAGTTTTTTTGGTAAAACAGGCAGGTTATCTCGCAGTGATCTGTTGTATATTAGCTGAGCAGGACTGTATCCACTTGTGGATAGAGGTGTATTGCGGTAGGTTAGGAGGGCTAAATATGGGTCGTCTTTGTTTTTCTTTAGTACACTCTTCGCTATTTTGACTGCAGCTTCAGCTGCACCGTTACTTTGGTGGTAGCTTGGACTGCTCGTCACAAGTTTAAAGTTGTAGCTTTGAGCAAACTTTTTGAATTCAGAGTTTTCAAGACCAGTGTATCTGGTAGCAAACTGTGTACCACAATCAGATCGTAGCTCAATTGGTATACCGTGACGGCAGAATACAGATTTGCATTTTTCGATTATTTCAGCAGTTGACAGGTTCTTTAATGTAGCTATTTCAAAATAACGTGAAAAACAGTCAGTGATTACTACGAACCATGTTCCTTCAAGTTTAAAGAGATCAATCGCTGCCTTTTCCCAAGGACGAGATGGAAGCTCACTGGGCAAAAGGGGTTCATGATGTTGTGTTCTATGTTCAGTACATTTGGGACAATCATTAACAAATTTCTCAATGTCAAGTGACATTCCTGGCCACCACATACTATTGTTGGCTCTAAGTCGACATTTCGTTATGCCTAGATGGCCTGTATGTATTCTTGTCAACATTTCTTGTCTAAGAGTTGTCGGGATTATGAGACGTTCTCCTCTAAGCAATAGTCCGTCACAAAAAGAGATTTCATCCCGAACTGTGAAGTATGGCTTAAGATTATCGGGAATCTTAGTTTTATCAGGCCATTCAGTTGAGCAGTAAGATTTAATTACCCTGAGTTCTGAGCTAGCCCGCTGTGCCGATGCAATTCTATCAAGAACCATGTCAGTTACATAGGCAATGTTTCTTGTTACTGTGTGGATGGCCAGTTCAACTTCCTCATCTAAATCATAACTCTCATTAGCTGCTACAGGACTTCTTGAGAGACAATCAGCAGTGGCTAAATGTTTGCCAGGAGTGTATGTCACATTGTAGGAATATCTCATCAGACGAAGTCTTAGTCTTTGAAGACGGGGAGTCATATCATTGATCTCTTTAGTAGTCAAAATACTTACCAAAGGTTTGTGATCTGTTTCTAGCGTGATGTGCTTGCCCACAATGTAGTATTTAAACTTGTCACAGCTCCATGTTAATGATAGAGCTTCTCGTTCAATGTTAGAGTAGTTTCGTTCAGTTTCGCTCAGAGTGCGTGAAATATAAGAAATAGGCTTCCAATTCCCATCTGAGTACTCCACCCAGGCCTTGTGTAGAAGAGTCAGCAGAAATCATAGTCGGTTTATTTTTATCATAGAATGCAAGTTGAGGTGGAGAAGCCAATAATTCTTTCAATTCATCGAATGCTTTTTGTTGTTCACAACCCCAACACCATTCGTTTTTTCTACTTAGTAGGTCGGTAATGGGTTTTAGTAACCGGCTTTTGTTAGGTATGTATTTGCCAATGAAGTTCACCATACCAAGTAACCTTTGAACTCCTAAAATATCTGTTGGAGGAGCCATTTTTCGTATAGCTTTGACTTTGGTCTCATCGACTTTGATTCCTGATTCAGATAAATGGTGACCTAAGTAGGTTAGCGAGGTTTGAGAAAACAAGCATTTGTCTTTGTTTAGGGTGAAGCCAGCACATTCAAGTTTGGTAAGTACTTCTTCTAAGAAATAGTCATGTTCTTGTTGAGTTTTCCCCCAAACAATTATGTCGTCCATATGCGCAAGTGCATTCATTTGACCTTTAAGGGTTCGATTCACGCATTCTTGGAACACTTCTGGTGCAGATGTTATTCCAAAGGGTAGTTTCAGAAATTTAAAACGTCCAAACGGTGTCAGGAACGTTGTCAAATCTTGGGATTCTTCGTCCAATGTGATCTGCCAGAATCCGTTATTAGCATCCAATTTAGAATAGCATTTTGCTTCTGAGATTTGGGCAAGTGTTATGTCGATAGGTTGAATAGGATAGTATCTTCGTTTGACGCATCTGTTTAATTTAGTAAGATCTACACAAATGCGAACTTTGTTAGAGTCCTTCTTTGGCACAACAACCATTGGAGAGCACCAGTCTGTGGCATGGTGTACCTCAGCGATCACCCCCATTGACACCATTCTTTCAAGCTCTTCTTTAGTAGATTCCCAAAGAGGAAGAGGAATCCGACGAGGCGTGTTGATTGCAAATGGATTGGCGTTATTTTTCAGTTCTACTTTGTATTTGACATCAATGGAACCTAAGCCTTCAAACAGTTTGGGGTGTCTGTCATACCAGTCATTACTGGATGGCTGTATTTCGTTGATTCGAGCAAGTAACTGCAAACTTGTTATTGCAGGTTTACCTAGAAGTGGCTGGGAAGTGCCCTTAGAAACATATATAGTCTCATAACATGTTTTGTGATTATGTGATAATTTTACAGTAGCAGTTCCTAAAATTGACAGAGCTTTACCATTTGCGCCACTAAATGTTTTGGATGTGGGAGTGAGCCTGATTTTCTTATTCAGTTTAATGTCGGAAGGCAAAATCGTTACGTCTGCTCCTGTATCAATTTTGAAAAGAACATCATCACTGTCATTCATATTTAACACTACAGACCATGGATCATCACGCAAGTTTTTTCCTACAATGCCAATGAATGTTTGAGGGTCTATGTACTGAGAGCAAACATTTTCAATGGGTGTTTCAAGGTCAGTATCATCATATTCAATTTGACTGACTTTGTTTGATTTGCAAACATTTGGAAAATGACCAACTTTTTTACAAAACCCACATTTGTATTGTTTAGCTGGACAGTTGAATCTTTTGTGTAAAACTGTCGAACCACACCAAAAACATCTCTTTTCGACATGGGACAGGCTTTTATTGTCATTAATCCGCTTAAAATTTTGATCATTGTTTGATTTATTGGGAATAATGTTTGTCTTAATTAAATGTTGAGTATTTTTATTTATTAATGCTATGTCAGTCAAGTTAAGAGTTTGTTTCTGTCTTGATAGTTCTTCAGATCTACGGATAGTGTTTATAGCTGTGTTTAGTTTTAATTCGGGTTCAAGTTGAAGACGATCACTTAGTGTTTCGTCCCGCATACCAATAATCAAAACCATCAGAATCATCTCCTCTTCAATTTGACCCCAATCACAGTTTTTTGCATGATTGTGAAGGTCTGTGATAAAGTTCTCAATCGGCATGGAACCTTGTGTAAGTTTTAGAAACCTAGCCCGTTCAAAAATTAAGTTCTTTTTAGGAAGGAAATGATCGTCAAACTTCTGTATAACAGCTTTGAAATTAGATTTGTCATTGTCATTTAAACTGAATGAATTAAGTATGTCCTCTCCCTTTTCCCCCATACAGTAGATAAGCATGTCAATCTGATGCTTTCCAGAATGTAGAGCTAAATTACTAAGGGAATAATACCTCTCAAAACGAGTCTTCCATGTCTTCCAGTCGTGAGGATTGAAGGAAAAGGCTTCAGGAGGCTTAATGTTTAGGGATACGGGTTCTTCATTCGACTGCGCCATGTTCTATTTCTTATTTAATTAAAAATTAAAAGATCAAAAGAAACTAAACAGTTTTAATGAAGACACTAATACAAGACAATATTATTAAAGAAAAGTAAATAAAATCATATGGTTAAATATTAATTCAATAACCATAGAGGTTAAACACATTGACTTGGGATACTGCAAGTAGACTAGACATCCCGTTTACGTGATATAAATGCACCATTGACACTGGATACTGCAAAGAGACATCTCATTTACGTTAACCAAAAGGAGCATTGACTTTGGATACTGTAAGTATACTTCCCATTTACGTATAACAAATGTAGCATTACCTTTGGGTTCTGCAAGTAGACATTCCATTGTTTATGTGAACCAAACTGTTGTAACTCTTTATAACATAATAAAAGATAAATCAGATAAAAAAGTGTATTATTCCATTAACATAGAATAGAAACTAAACATAAACAATAGTAATCAATAAGAATAAAGATCATATGATCAGCTGGTAATTCAAATGCAGTCTATTAGAAATTATAACAATCTTCCCCACATAAGTTTTGAGCTCACACATAAGCCTCAAGGTAACTTGGCGGTTGTCGAACACGTGTTGACCTACGTAACTGAGGTAACTCAACTTCATCGGGAATCTGGATGTCACATTCAGGATGCTGAGCCTCCACTACCGGTATTTGGCCAGTCGAGGAACGTCGAGGTGATTGATCTTGAATTCTGACTTCATCAGGAAAATGGATGCCACATTCAGGATGTTGAGCCTCCACTACTGGTATTTGACCAGTCGTGGAACGCCGTTGTAGCGTACGACCGACAATGGTTGAACCACTGTTTGTAGAGCGTTGTAATGCTGGTATCCCTGGAATATTGAACCTAACAGTACGTCTTTGGATATCTTCTGACTGTTGGTTAGTGGAGCGTCTTTGATTATCTTCTTCCCGTTGATTTGTCGTTTTAGGCGGTACTCTTGTTCTTATGAGTTGATTGATGTGCCTTTTGATTAAGCGTCCAGAGTCAAGCTTTACCATGTAATGTCGATAGCCCAGTTTGGATTGGATGGTTCCAAATTCCCAGATTTCGGCATTTCCAGAGTAAAGGCGAACTTGGGCTCTATCTCCTACTCTCATCGATCTTACATGTTTTGTCTGCCTAACTTCTTTTTCTTTATTTATCTTCTTTGGAATAGGAAATATGGCATCCAGCTCTATTCTTAATCTTCTGTGCAAATAAAGTTCTGCTGGGCTTTTCCCACATGCAAGTGGTGTGGCTCTGTAGCGTAAAAGCATTTTCCTGACCTTTTCTGGCATGGTGCCCTTTTCACTTGCCATTGATTTTAAACGTTTCTTCACAGTTTGAACATTTCTTTCGGCTAATCCATTTGTAGCTGGATGGCCTGGGGCAATAAATTTTTGGGTAATACCATGATCAATACAGAAGGCTTTGAATACATCGCTTGTGAAAATTGGTGCATTATCGGTGACCAATGAATTGGGGTAGCCATGGAATGAAAATATTTCTTGAAGTGTGTGTATTGTTGTTTCAGTTGTAGGAGAATGTCTCATGACTCGGACCTCTGCCCATTTTGACTTGGCATCAATGGCAACTAGAAAATGATGACCCTCGAAAGGACCTGCATAGTCTATATGTAGACGTTCCCAATTGGAGTGAGGCTGATCCCACGGGTGTACTATCACCTTCGGGGGGTTGTTACGGAGCTTAGCACAGATTTCACAAGATCTAACTAGGTCTTCTATGTCATGGTTCATCCCTTCCCAGTACACATACCGCCTTGCAAGTTGTTTCATTTTTGTTATACCGATAGGTGTTGTGTGAAGTTCTCTCAAAATTGAATTTTTAAGGCTCTGTGGAATGACAACTCGATCTTGCCAAAAGAGAATTCCATCAAGAAGGGTGTAGGGTGTGTCTTCGTTGCTTGTTTGTAGAGTTTTCATAAGAGATTTGAGATGAGAATCGTTTAATGTTGCACTTGCAATGGTCTGATTCGTGATAGCAGTTGAAGAAATTTGGAAAAGTGACTCAGCATACAGAAGGTGAACTTCTTCATTTATCTTCATATCAGTTGATCTTGAGTCTTGAGACAAAGGTGCTCGAGATAAACAATCAGCATTTTCATTTTCATCTCCTGATTTGTTTTTCAACTTATAATTGAATCCAGATAGAAATGAAGCATATCGAAGTAATCGAGCTGTTGTCATTTTCGGCAAAGAGTGGTCATGACTAAAGATTCTGCTCAAAGGCTTATTATCTGTGACAAGAGTGAACTGGTTTCCATACAAGTAGTTATGAAACTTTCCAACAGAAAATATAATAGCAAGTGCCTCTCGATCTAGTTGATTATAATTTTGTTCTGCAGGTGTTAGTGATCTGGATGTGTAAGCGATAGGGCGTTCATGACCATTTACGATGTGGCTAAGTATTCCCGCAATGCCAACAGGGCTTGCATCGCAAGAAAGTACAACTGGCAATTTTGGATCATAAGGAATCAGGACTCTGTCACTGCAAATCTCTTGCTTGAGCTTTTGGAAGGATGATTCACATTCTGTCGTCCATTGAAAACGGTGTTTCTTCTTGAGCAACTCCCTTAAGGGACAGGACAACGTAGATAGATTTGGAATGAAACGTGAGTAATAAGTAATCATTCCAAGGAATCTTCTGACCTCATCAGCGTCGTGCGGTCTTGACATTTCCATCACTGCCTTTATCTTCTCGGGAGATTTGCTGATTTTATTTTTCTCAATCAGGTGTCCTAAGTATTCAATCTTTGTTTCAAAAAATGTACATTTCTTTCGATTTAGATGTAAGTCGTATTCTGTTAGTCTTCTTAAACACATTCGAAGGTTGTGAGCACATTCTGCTTGGGTTGCTCCATGGACGACTATGTCATCGAAATAAGCTTCACACTTATTAAGTCCATTGAGAATTTGTGACAAAATTCTGTTGAATTCTGAGGGAGCGGTTT
Organism: Macrosteles quadrilineatus; assembly: GCF_028750875.1. Lineage (NCBI taxonomy): Eukaryota > Metazoa > Arthropoda > Insecta > Hemiptera > Cicadellidae > Macrosteles > Macrosteles quadrilineatus. The sequence continues at coordinate 72,097,413 of NW_026542595.1, forward strand.
TTATGCCAAAACTGAGACGGTTCATGAGAAAGGTTCCCTTATGTGTTGACATAGTTTGGATTTCACTACTTTCTTTGTCTACTGCTAAATGTAAGTACGCTTTATAAAGGTCAAGTTTGCAAAAGTATTTGGAATTTCGGAGACTGTTAAGAACATCTTCAACCGTCCTTATAGGAAAATTAGCCGAGACTAACCTCTCGTTTACACCGCACTTGTAATCCACACAAAGTCTCAGTCCACCATCTGGTTTGGGAATGATGACGAGAGGTGATCCCCAGTCACTTGTCGCAATCGGAGTGATGATTCCCTCTTTTTCTAAAGATTCCAACTCCTTTTCAACACGTTCCCTAAGTGCATATGGGACATCACGTTCTTTTGTAAATACCGGTTTTGCGTCATCTCTTAAAGTTAATGAAACTTGAATGTTAGGAACACAACCAATTTTTTCTTCAAAAATTGAAGCAAACTCATTCAGAATGTTATTCATATCTTGAAAGTTCTTTCTGTCGCCATCAACCAAATGGACTTTTGGATTAGTTTTCATGTCATGATCGATTTGTTTTAGTTCAATGTCGAAAGCACGGATCAAATCTCTACCTAAAATAGGATCGTGGCCTGATGAAACTACATACACTTCTGCTTTTAAAGATCGTTCTTTATATTGTAATGTAACTTTTGCTTTTCCTTTACATGGCACAATATCATTGGAATAAGCTCGAAAATTTAGATTTGAAGGTTGAAGATCTATTCCCAAATTCAATGCTAAGAACTTATCCTCTGGTAAAATTGTGTACCGTGCACCAGAATCTACTTCCATCTTCAGTTTCTTGTGGTTTATCGCTACCTCTACTATGTACTTTCCATGTCCAGGTTCAATTTCGTAGAGGTTGATGATTTTCTGATCTTTGGATACTGAACTGATTATGTTGCATGCCCCGTAGGAACAATCAGATTGTGAGTCATTGATCATATCATTGTCAGAGAATCGGTTAACTTGTTTACTTGAAGCATATTTCTTGGTCAGGGTATTGATGCAAACTTTTTGAATGTGGCCATTCTTCTTACATGCTTCAGAGAATAGTTTTTCACGCCTTATTCGACACTGGTTTGATCGGTGGTTAGATGTTCCACATCTGAAGCAAAGATTGTTGATTCCTAAGGACTCATAATCGATTCTTTGGCTTGATCGATGCTTGTATGATGGCTTTTTCCAGGGAGATGATGTTGATGATGATGATGATGATGTCCGAGTGGATGGATGATCGTGTCTAGTGGTCTTCTGAATTTTCATTATATCTGGCACTGAAGAACTAGGGATCAGAGGTTTTGAAATGTTTGAAAGTTCCTTGCACTGGATTTGGGCTGCTTCAAGAGCTATAGCTCTCCTGACTATTTCATCAAAGTTCTCTTCCTTTCCTTGTAAAAGTTGTTCTCGAATGCTATTATCACGAATGCCCCTAATGAATTGAGCCCTTAAGAAAATGTGAGCTGTTGAAATGTTTTCTCTGCATTCACATTTTATGTAAAATTCACAGTCAGCAAGTCGTTTTTGCAAACTTGCAACATAGTCAGGTATGTTTTCACTTTCTGATTGGTAAGTGGAGAAAAAGTAATGCTGCGACACTACAGTATTCTTTTTAGGCGATAGCATTTCGCCAAAGGCTTCAACTAGCTGTTCATATTCCAAGTCTTTGATTTTCTTTGTAGGTCCTTTGAATGCAACTAAGTTGTTGTAATGGATAGAACCGATTGATGCACATAGAATTTGAGCTTTTTTAGTTTTGTTTGACACATTCTTCATGTTGAGATAGTTTTCAAATCGTTCAATATAGGCTGAAAATCTTTCGTTTTCTGAGTTGTAACTTTCAAATTGAGCAGTTGGATCTGGTGTGTTATCTTTCATTTTTTGTTCTAGTTTCTCAAACAACAGAAATAGAAGATCCATTTGTTGTTTCTGGCCTTCTATGAATTTGTCAAATTGTTCTGAGTTCATTTTGTTGTTGTAACTTGAATGTTCCTAAGCCTGAGATGTAGTTATTAACATGTTATTTGAAGAAAAGGTAATTGAAAAAAAAATGTAACTGGTCATTAATGTATGAATAAACAAATTTATACTTTTACCTCGTCGCCAAAACTGTTGTAACTCTTTATAACATAATAAAAGATAAATCAGATAAAAAAGTGTATTATTCCATTAACATAGAATAGAAACTAAACATAAACAATAGTAATCAATAAGAATAAAGATCATATGATCAGCTGGTAATTCAAATGCAGTCTATTAGAAATTATAACACAAACGTACCACTGAATAAGAGGATTCAACCAGGAGATGTCTCAATTACGTGAACTAGATTTAGCATTGACTTTGGATACAGCAAGTAGACATTCCATTTACATATAACAGACGTAGCATTGACTTAAAAAATTATTAATATACTTGCTCCGCTCAATATTGCAAGCATACAACTGCATTGCACACCTAGTATATATAGATGATGATGATGATGATATTTTGTTCTGCATCATCTGATGTTTTGCAATATAACGATCAATTACGAAATCTTTGGAAAATCTGAATACTACAATAACTCTTAAAATAATTTCTTATCGAATTATCTTATATCTATTGTACGTGTTGGTACAATAGATATAATTGTACTGAGATATAATTACCAGGATTACTATATATTTAGCTAAGTAAATTCCCTCACCTCATCACATCAGTAAGCCTCTCTATGAGTGATTTTGATCTTTTTAAACCATGGATCTTTCATATAACGTAACACACTAAAGAAATTTAAACAGTTAGTTCTTGAGGGTGTAAAACTCTCTAGCCTCTACTCCTCTGTAGAGGTAAAAGAAACTTACGAAAACCTTGACCAAACAAAATTTACTTCAAAGGGGGGAATGTAACTAGGGTAGAGTACTCACTAGGTGGAGGACCTCTAGGATCGTGGAATAAGTGAACACCAGTTCCAGTATAATAATTATGATTTAATAAAAATAACTAAATGTGCACACATAAAATAAGTACATAAAATGAAGATAATTGTTATACAGTGATATTATTATTATTCAGAATAGAAAAATTACAAATAAAATTGAAATAATATAAATGACTATTTAGAGCCTATTTGGTTTTTATACTCTGTTTCTTGTATAAGGATATTTAAAGAAAATTTCCCTTAACACTTAAATTGTATTTAAAATTTCTTTATACAAAATGATAAGAAATAAAATATTTCCCTTGAGACTTAAATGTTATTAGTTATATGAATCGTAAACACTTAAAACATTCTAAGCTAAATTAAACCCAATATTTACATACAAGTTAGTTCATCCCTCTGATAATATATATTAACTAAACATACATTTAAAATACGTGCTTACGTGGTTAACACCCTAATTTTCAATTATTTACTCATATTTGAAATTGCCTCTATTATTATATACACGTCTATATTAATAGTCTAACTAACAGGTTTATTTATTTGGATTCGTTTTGAATCCTGTTTTATTCAAACTTCAAAATTGCTCTTGTTTAGGTTGACCCCTTTTAGTTTAATTGAGGGATGAAGTTTATATGAATTTTAAAGTAACTCTACTTCGTCTGCCCTATTTTTATATATTTACTTTATCTTTCTTATAGTTTATTTATTTCATTTATATATAGATTTTGTTATATCTTATGGAGTTTCTCCTTAACATTTAAGTTGTGCACGCTACCAATTGAGTGAAGATATTTGGACATACCACAAGACGAGGCAGTTGGGCAACGATTGGAAGGTTCCCCGGGGCGTTCCTTTGGTCACAGAAAACGTACTACTATGACCTACTACTACGTACCTATAACCCTATGGTTATAGTAGTACGTTTTCTGTGCTTTGGTGCGGGCGTAGACTCCGGGGTTGTTCGCTCGAGACTCAAGGGTTGATCCAAGCGTAGTCCTTCCTCTCGTCGTCGGTCGCTCGTCCTATGGGCCGTCCTCTTCGGGTTGCTTTGGTCCTTGGTAGCGTGGTAGTGTAGTGGTGCCTTTGGTCTTGAAGAATAGCCGTGGTTGTGTCCTCGTGATCTTGAGTCTGGTCGGGATCTTAATAGGTGCTTCAAACTACCCTGTTAAGTCACTGTCCCTACTCGATCCGGGACTCCCGACAGTTTCTTCTTTGAAGTGCTACTTCTTGAGACCTCTCCAAGACTGATTAACACTTTTCTTCCCCAAGACCTCCTTTCCCCTCCTGGATTATCGGTTCTTCCCCCCGATGTCTTCGGGAAACGCCTACCCTCCAATCATCGGTGGAATATCTTCGATCATCGTCCTCATTGGCTTCTCCCCTCATGACCAGCCTCCAGATGGCGTGGTGCTGACCGTAAGTAAAATTATTTCTTTATGCATGTAAAATTTCTCGGAATCGATGGGAACAATATTGTTTCTCGTCGATTGTTCCCATCGGCTACAATTTCTTCTACGATGCATTCCAGATCGAAATTCAATCTATGCCTGGCTTGTTCTCAGCCAGGTCTTTGCCCATGAGAACGTGACTTGAACTTGAGATCTTGCGATCATCTTTACTTTTCATTCCTATGAGGGGTCAGCGAACGTTTTGTATTGTTCATGAGTATGTAAAGAAAATGATTTAATAATTTAAATTTTTAATTTCCATATGTTTATAAGGGCATTTAACAACCGCGCAATTAATAAGTACTGTAAACCATATTACTGTAAAAGGCCGGTCTTTGTCACAAAACATACTTCTTTGTATAAGGATTGTTATATAAATGCAGTTGTCATCGTAATTTACAATTATTGATCTGTCTAAGTGTTATTTTTTCAATAAATGTAAATATCTTGTTTGGTAAACAAAGGATGTAATTGAATCTGTAAGTTAAGACAAGTATGCGAAAACTACAGTTTTCCATTAGCTCAAGCCTAAATTATATTGTATGTAATGTAGCTTGTTATATTTCGTTATTTTTGTCACGTAAAAACATTTAAATTCTGTATGATGTATAAACATAAAAAAATTTAACAACAAATTCATTTGAAAGTAAAGTTTAGACATTGGTACGGTCGACATTGGTACATTATCATTGGCGAAAATGCACATGCACATTAACATTAATGCGGCTATGTTCAGTTCAGTTCAAAAATCTGTATTCACATAAAAAACATTTTTTTATACAAATATTCAACCATGTGTTGTAAAACACGTGTGGTTGAAAAACTTAACACTGTCTTGAGTAGGTTCATTTTATTTTAACTGTCTTTTTTCTGTTTAACTTTAAATTCACTGTCACTGATACCTTATATCTAATTAGATTTTTCTCAAACACTTATGGTTCATCCCTTCACTGGCTATTCACTCTTACATACTATTTTATATTTACAAATCGTTTAACGGTATATGCTACATTCGATAATTAATTATTTCACTTTGTTTGATTGAGTTATTCTTTATCAATTCCTTTAATTTATTTTTATATAATTCAATTTTCAAATCCTGCATATTTTTGAGTACTCTAAAATTAAAGTTAAAACATTTTACTACTTTATGGTAACACTGTAACCTGCTTGTGTCTTTCATAACAGGTGGTATCATAAGCATACCCTCAGTATAGTTTCTCGTACTCCTATTAATAACAACTGTTTGAAATAAACTAGTAAACTTTTTATCCTACTAATATTATAAATGAGAAAGTTTGGATGTATGGATGTATGGATGGATGTATGGATGTATGTTTGTGACAAGTGAACGCGAAAAATACTGGTCGGATTGGGCTGAAATTTGGCATGATGATAGCTCACATTCCCGATTAACATATAGGCATATTCTTAGTTCAAAAATCCTTTCGGGCTCCGCCCCAGTGGCTCTGGAGTTTCCCATGTTAACCTTATGAGAAATGGAATTATTGAATCTTAACAGCTGTTTCAATTAAACAAGTTGGTTCTGTTCTATGATGTTCAATGGCATTAAAGTTACAAGGATTACCAACAGGGTGCAGCACTATTATTTCTTTTACATTTATGACAACAGCTAATTTGCAACCAAAAGGTGAGTGAGAGTAGCGAACGAACTTCAACCTGGAGGCGAGTTAGCGTAGCGAACGAGCTAACCTGAAGGCAAGTGAGTGCAGCGAACGAGCTCCAACCTAAAGGTGAGTGAGCGTAGCGAACAAACTTCAACCAGGACGTGATTGAGCCATGCGAACGAGATAATCTTGAAAATTAAGAAGTTAAACGGGACAGAGCCCGCGGGTTACAGCTATTTGAATATAAATATATCTTCTCTAGCTGCATTACGTCCAAGTACTGAAACAGTGGTGCAGCTGAGTCAAATTTCTTTACACCACAAATAGTTTTTAATGTAAGCTTTTGCATTATTACAATTGGTTTAAGTATTGTTGAAAACGTCCCTCCCCAATGAATTAAACCATACTTAAGAGTAGATTCAAACCAGGATAAATAGCGTTCTAAGAAGTTTAGGAGTAATAAACTGTCTCAAATGAAAGAAATTATAGTTAATTTTTCTACGTTTTTTACATAGTTGATTAACATGTGTATGCCATTTTAAATCTGAATCTATATGAAGGCCAAGATACTTGACCGAATCAACAAAATTTATTTTTGTACAGCAACAATCACGAAAACAAGTAACTAAATGACAACGTAGATCGATCTCTTCTTTCAACGACTCTGTCAAATGAGGTTTGTAAGTAAATATCATTGCATTAGATTTAGAAGTATTGACGATTAATTTGTTTCTTATCACCCAATTTGATATTACGTCCAAATCATTATTAATTTTCATCCTCAGTAAATCATAATTGTTAGCACTGCATACTAAAGATGTATCATCAGCAAAAGCATATATCTTCGATTTTAAATCCATTGATAACATGTCATTAATATAAATTGTGAATAAAATTGGTCCAAGCACTCCCCCTTAAGGGACGCCAAGCCTTTGAGAACATACATCTGAGTAAACGTTTTTTATTTTAACCATCCGTTTTCTTTCATTTAAAAAAGTCTCAAACCACTTAAAACTATTTCCCTGAATTCCATATAACTTTAGTTTATGTAATAATATGTCTTGATTAACTAAGTGAAATGCCTTAGTAAAGTCAAGATAAACTCCTATTGTTGGTTTACGCTCATCAACATGATTAACTATCTCGCTTATGTGTCTTTCAACTGCTAGGTCAGTATTTTTACCTTTCATGAACCCAAATTGATTATTTGAAAATAAATTGTTATCTGAAAAATATTTAACTAATTGGCTTTTCACACAAGTTTCTAACAGCTTAGCAAAGGTATTTAAAAGTGATCGGTCGGTAATTATTCATTTGCAATGGATCAGCTGCCTTATATACTGGAACAATGAGTGCTGTTTTTAGACTAGAAGGAAAGTAACCTAGCTTTATACATAAATTAAAAATGTGACGTAATATTGGGACAAAAATCTTAACATTTTCTTTTATAGTATTTATGGAAATACCATCAAAGCCAACAGACTGTTTATTTGGTTTGCTTAAGATTAAACTTTCTAATTCTACCTCAGTAATTTCAGATAAACGTAACCTTGAGCTGCACGCTAGACCGATATCCGGCATGGCGGGGAATCCCGGCCCATACAATTCTCTAATCAGCTTATCCGGCATACCAGTAAAATTGTTATTGAATGAGTCAGCAACTATTTTTTCATTACCCTCAACCTGTACAATTTCATCATCTATATTAATCGATGTTAGTTCATTTTTTGACTTTCTCATAATAGATTTGCATATATTCCAATAAGACTTTGATGCAGCCCTTTACTGCTTCAATTTTAGATGAGTAATAATTAATTTTTTCCCGTCTTTTCAAATTAGAACATTCTCTAGAGAGTTCTTTATATCTATTAAACAAATGTATGTCATAGTGCTTTTTCAATCGAGAGTGAAGTCTGTTTTTTTCATTTATCTTTTTAATTAGTGTGTCCGATATCCATGGAGTTCGATGCCTATTTTTACTGTTAATAGGCCTTAAAAAACTTGATTGCTCAATACATTTATTATAAATATCGTAAAAAACTGTTAGAGATTTATCAACATCCTCACAATCAAACACTGGCATCCAGCTCACTTCAGCCAACCTTCTTTTTAAAATTGAATGATCTACAGCCTTGACAAACTCCTCTTTCAAAGCACTATCACAACTTGTTACGCAATTTACATTAACTCCAGCATGATCAGTAAAGTCATAGTTTTCTAAATTACTATGAAAAATTAAATTAGTCTTACTTCTGATGAATACATGGTCTAAACACTTTACCCAATTTTCTCTCCCCCAAGTTGGCTCATTTATAAACGACTCAAAACCAAATGAGTTCATTATACTTAAATAATAAATGACACTGTTATTTTGTTCTAAAATGCATAAATTTATATCTCCTAACATAATAGCTGTGTTTTTACAATTACTCAAAATACGTTGCAAATCATTGCGGAAAAAATAAAAATCATATTTATAGTTTCTATACAAAGCTATTAAGTCAATTTCAAAAGGTTTATCATTTATGGTAAAAACTAATGTCAGTTTAATTAATTCAACTTCACGTGACTGAAAGCGCGTTCATAATTTAAAGTTAAATGATTAGAAATATAAATTACCACTCCACCAGTCTATGTGTATAAGTTGAGACACGTTTGTAGAAAACACTAAAAAGGCAATCTTCTAAACAATTTTAAAATATTTACAACTTTAATTATATAGAAATGTTCATAACACAGTAAGTAATTCCATTAGTTGCATAAGCTTTTACGTGAGTCTTTTTAATTAATTGAAAATTAAGTCTGTAATAACTCTTAAAATAGCTCCTGTACCGGTACTTGATAATTGCTTGATTTCTAGCAACGAGTACACAAGTTAAAAATTCAACAATGCATTAACATAACAAGCTCTCTTTCACGCTGCAAGACTAGTAAACGGCAGAAGTAAGGCAGAACGGCAGAACTGCGGTATTGGTTTACCATACACGCCTGCAACGATGCGCTGCAAACCGCGCGACGAGTAGCTAAATGAACCGTAGAGTAAGTGAGCCTTCTAATATTTGTAGAGGGTTCACTTACTCTACAGATCATTGTGCCAATGAACTGTAGAGTAAGTGAGCCGTCTTCTATTTGTGTAATAGTTATCATGAAATAGGCTCGTATAGTATACGAGCCTACTCCTGTAATTTATTTAAATTCAGTATTTTGGCTCGTATACTATACGAGCTTATTCCTGAATTATTCAAGAATTCATACGCTTGGCTCATAGGCACAATGATCTGTAGAGTAAGTGAACCCTCTTAATTTATTTGATATTTTTGATCGGCTCGTATAGTATACGAGCCTGTAGTGCAAGTGAACCTTCAATATTATTTACGAAGCTCGTATAGACTATGATTTGTAGAGTAAGTGAGCCATGTGTTTTAAGAATTACATATTTGGAGGCTCATTGTGTCAATGATTCGTAGAGTAAGTGAACCCTAACCAGCATGTCGTACAAAACTGTTTGGAAGTTCAGTGCCTCCTTAACAATATAACTAGGGTGGTCTGCCGTTACACTTTAGACGCATAAATGAGCGAAGCATTATTTAAAGATTGTCAATGGCTAAAGCAGCTAAGAGCTAACACCCTTCAATATGTTCCCTTTCAACAGATTCACCGTTTGTTTGCCCGATATTATTTAAATTCTAAACAATGACAAATTTATCTGATAGTTCATACTGTACCTTTGTAGTGAAACTGGCCATCCTGACCATTTGCTCTTGTACTTTGTAAGTGGGCATAGCAGGATGTACTCGTGCAATCAACATTTGTTCTACAATTTGTTCTACACTCTCTTACAATATTTGCATTATCGGTGCGACGACCAATATTATGACGTGGCCTTTGAGGCATGCTCAAAACAAATATAGCAAAACTGTTACTTCCATTGATAAACTGTTACATTCCAACTTTAACCTATGATGAAAGTAAACATTGAAATGTAAACAAAACAGTTACAAACAATTAACATATGTTTTGTTATTTAAATGAAACGAGATAAACCCATATGTCATAAACCCAATATAATTTTTCTTTCAACTTACATTAAAATAACAAGCGAAATTGCGTGACCCGTAAAATAAAATCCAGAAGGAAATTTGCAAATATTTTTTACCAAAACGTTGTGCTCAGTATTCTTTAGTGGTTGGCCAAATTTCATAACAATTGGTCAAGCCATTACATTCTGAAGCCCTTACAAAGAAGTTACAAAGTGAGGGAAAGTGAGCTTCGCTCAATAAAGCACAATGCACAATAGCCACTGCCACTCAAAAGCTCAGATTCAAGTCAAGTTTCGGAAGTCTCTTCCTTTCGTTCCTCTGTCTTCGTCTGTTCCATTCGTTCAACTCCATTCCATTTTCCATTCCACTACTCCACCCGCACTCACTCACTCCACTCGACTCGACACTCACACAGTCACACACAATTCCCTCTCCCTCCTAACACCATGATTCAACTTGTTCCGACTTGTCTGTGTCTGTAATCTAAAATATATCTTTCCTTTCTCTACTCAAATTTTTATTAAAATTTTAAATTTCGACCTTCAGTAATTAGCCTCATACCTACTTAATCAATATTATATATAGTATTCTTTAGTAGTTCAGGCGTAAACTAAGGAAGAACAACAGGTGAAGTCAGATTTCTGCATTATTGTGAGGTAAAGTGATCAACAATCGGCCAAACAGATGTTTCGTTGTTTAACTTGTTTATATTTGTTAAGTCTTGCTGTTGCTGAATATTCCAATACAATCTCGACCATTTTAATTATAAAGTTTGTAAGTTTAAGGCCTATTTACAATTCACACATCATATTATGTAAGTAAGCCATATTAGCTCAACATAGGTAGTTTTATGTACCCTAGGTTATTAATAAATGTAGGCCAAGCGAAATTCAGGTCTCCAGTATTTCTCTAAGTTAAAAGACTGGGAACTTTCCTGTACAGAACTTAGTTAAGGACAAGTCTAAGTTAGTAGGTACTTATTTTCTCCGTATAAGTTACAATTTAGGCTACTTAATTTTTAGGGATTTCTCCACTACTGCAAACATGCCAAATCGCCATCAACCACGAAGAAGGAGATACCCACCTAAGCAGACAGAACCCCGTCCTATGCCAGAAAACTGTATTTGCCTTCGACCTAAGGCTTTAGTTGTATGTAAAGCTTGTGGCCATCATCTGATCAGCCGAAAACGAATTCCTTGCCCAGCCCACCCGCAGGTAAGATCCCATGTGAACTAAGTTAGATGCTCCAATGGATCCTTGTCTCATGTTAAATAACTGAACTAGGCCTAAAATGAAATATGAACAGGGTTTGATTTTCCAATTGAGTACAAGGGTAAATCTGAACTTTTTGGACTTTTCTTTTAAACCTTCCTAAGTTTATAAACCATTCCTACGATTCTAAAAAAAAATCAAATAGGCTACCATAACACATTTTTTAAGGTGCGGAAACCACTGCAAATTGCAAAAATTTACGGAACTACTTTCTCAAGGTGCGGAGCAAATCGCACGCCAAGGAACATGGGGCGGAGTGATACAGGGGCCTGTTTCATAAAATCCCTGTGGTAATACAGTATCTATATTACAGGACCTATTAAATTTCAATTTACAATCAGCCTGTAAAACAGAGCATATTTTTAGGGATTTCCACTGGGCAATAGTGGGGCGGGACTTACCGGAGGGTCTGGGGGGTATGGAATGCCCCACATCGAAAAGGGGGCATTTCATAATTGTTCACCTTATATTTTGCTATACAACATTCAAAAAGTTTATCCTCTGTCAAATCATCTATTTTTTGTAAGTTCAATGATTTAGCTTTCAAACCCACCTCTGACAATATCACCACTCCTCCCCCAGATGTGGTTGTTCGACTGTATTCTGAAGTTACTGAAAATTTGTTTAAATTAAATCTCTCCATTTCACATTTTGTCATATTATGTTCAGTTAATACTATTAGCCTATATTAGGTTTAATTTCTTCAAGAACGATCTCTAAAGATTCCTTTCGGGAATCCAAATGTTGAATATTTTGGTGAAAGATTTTTAAAAAATTTGAGAATTTAGAATTTTTTTCAGATGAATTTAAATTTTTAGACCTATTGTGAATTTTTGAGCTCAGGTCAGATAGCATGGGCATAGGGGTAGCAGATGGGCATAGGGGTGCCCAAATGCTAAATCCGTTGGCACTGTATACAAACTTGAAAATGTTGGTTTGTCATGTTACAATTAGGTAAACACTGTCTGTGATCAAATCGAATACATTTTTCACCTTTCTAACCTCTTAGACTACAACCTGGTGGGCTTAGATTATAACAAAAATACAGTTTTTAGGAAAATACGAGAAATCATTAACTTTAAGTGATTCATTGATTGTAACATAACAAAAATTTATCAAATCAATTAATATTTATTCAGATATTAATCCAAAGGAACAACATTCAAACAAAATTAATCTAAAGGGTTTAGTATTTTTAATTAGTATGCTACTATTTTGATAAAATAATTTTATAACATCTTAATAGTATGTTTGTTAATAGCTGTATGGTGGGGGGGTGTAATTAACAGCTGTGTCTAAGGAATGTCGGCCTTAGTCACTAACAAGACTACAAGATCGCGCCACTCATCCTACACTCATCTCCATTCATACTTGGCTTAAAATACCTACTATGTAAGGTCGCCATTCCATTGAACAGTATTAACAGAACATGGCTGTTGTCAATAAGCTTTAAAAAAACTGTGATTTTAATGTTCTGTAACATGACTATTGCAGTTAATGTTAAATCTTTTTATATGGTTAGAGAAGATGGTTTGAGAAAGGGTTTGCAGTAATTAGTCGGCATTTGTTTCTTTCGCAAGAGTCTAATAATCCAATTACCAGTACTAAGTTTATACTAGAAGGGCCAGTGATGTTTGGAGTCAAGACTGGACACCCATGAAGCGGAACCAATAGACACTGCCGGAAGTTCTCATACTGCCAAAATGTTTATCCTCTCTTAACTGTGATGTTTTTAATAGTAGTTCACATTACTTTAGTGTCTAACAGAAAAGATCATGATAACTTAATTTACTGGTTATTGTGTTTGTCCTTATCAATGGATTTTCTTTTGTAGACCATCTTCTTAATGGACTTGGACCTATGCCCAAAATGCCACAACGAAGACACCTGGCTGAGAGAATATCCTTGCGGCGATTAAGTCTTGGGGTCATCGTTCAAGTCATTTTATTTCAACCTATTGATTTTTATGTTTAAATTATTTGTGCAATGTGGTACAAAATAAGTTTGTTGATTTTTATTTTAATTTATGTTTTTTGTCGATGGTGGAAGGATAGACCACCGAAAACGTTGCTTTAGTTTTAGTTTTGTATACTTGAGTGTTTCAATTTTGAACATTTATTACAAAAATATTGTATTTGAAAAATTGAAACACCCAATAATTTGAGACTGATTAAAAAGTCAATAGCCTACTCATAAGAGACAAGTTGTAAGACTGTAACTGTACATAAATATTGTACTTTTAGTGAGTTAGGTGACATGTACCGGTGATTTAATGTCATTACCTGTCTTGAATACTGTAATTTGTTGTACAATGAAACTTGTGATAGTAATTTACCACAAGGTACTTTCTCATTAATCCATTTTTTAATCCATCCTTAGTTCCTGTTCGGTTTTTTACCATCAACTAGATTGCAGGATTAAAAATTCAAATTATTATAAATACAGTACTAAAACTTGAATATTTTCAAACAAATAGTTTGTTTTATAAAAAAGGAGAGTTAAAATATAATTATTTATGATGATAAAAAAAAAAATTATTACATAGTATTGTATTTTATGTACAATTCTTTTCTCATAAATTGCATCACACTTCAACCATGTCGTGTAAAACCAACCATTGAAGGACACGGGATTACCAGAATATATTTGCCAATAAAACTTAACTTTAGGTACCTAATGCATGTGGGTGGTAACTAGAATAAATTAACTTTACAGCATATGCAAACTACAGTAGCCTACCATATTAGACAAAAGCATCCAACTACACTCTATACAGCTGTGTGTTTACAGGCTGTACACAATGTGTGAGTCATAAAACTGCAGGCGATGTACTTGAGCAAACTCAAAGTAAATACATGGAATAATAAACAATTATCAATCAAAAGAGAAATAAACTTGTTCATGCTCTAAATATAAATTGTTTTTTTTTTTTACTTGTAAATTAAATCTATTGGGAAAAAACATAGCTGTGTGAATGGTTTGGAAGTCAAGTAACAATTTGTTGTTCAAATTTGATCTCTATTTAACTTCTGATTTGTAGATAATAAAATTTAGTGTCTTATTAGTAAATATTCATATTTTTTTGCATAATTATTTCAATATGAAAGAAGGAATCGTGATGATCCACCAAGCTCGCGGAAACATCCTGAATTTCCAATATTGCAAAATATTATACAGCTTCCGCTATCATTTCAATATTCCAAGATTTGCATCCCAAGCATTATTGTAATTTCAACTTCAGCTGGTGGAGGTACTTAGATGAAGTTTTATATACATACAGATTTTGGTATTTGAAACTTGAAGCTTTGACTATTAATATGTCAATGCTTGTGGTTACTTTGATAATCTTGTCCTCAAATAATTATATATCAACATTAACCACATTTCAAGTATTTCAAAACTAACTGATGGTTACCACAACTATTTTATCACCTGAGTCTTAAGAAATAAATTAAGTAGGCATACGAAAATTCAAAATAGTGTTTATCTTTTTTTCTATATGAAGTGTCCTTAAAATCTGTCTAATGAATTCACATAGTAGTTAAAAGGGCAATTTGTTAAGAAGTGTCTAATAAGACTATTTCATAATCAGGTTTAGTAGTTCAATGGATTACCTTGTTCAACATGAATACATATTTTCCTATGAAACAGTCACCTCAGATAACTTACAACCTATATTCGTTGACGTTTTTCAATTAATTGCTATTTGCGACAATCTCGTTTTTGAATCTCAATACAATCCTCGGTTTTAGAAAATTTAAGTAAATCATCGTTAATATCTTTCAACATTATTTGACATTTGAACCTGAACCTATCCAAATTTCAGAGGATTCTTAAGAGATTCTTCGTATTTAAGTTAAGTTTCAAAGTTTTAATGTTTAAGTTTTTTTGACAGATGTCTATTATTGGTTTTGTTTGTTTGTAATAAAGTTTATCGTTTTAATTTATAAGAGTGTACATCTTTCTTTAACATAACCTTGTTAATATCTTTCTTAAAGTTATATATATTTTCTCAGAATATTTTCAAACTGTTTAAAGCATCATCCCATGGTTTAAATTAGTTACATAGTGACCAGTTTTGCCATGAGCCTTAAATATAATCTTACTGGCAGAGTACCCGTCCTTCGTACGGGATTGGCATATAAGTATGGAATGCTTTTTGCAGTTATACTCAAGCTTTGATTTTGCAATGGGAGAGGACACAGTTTGATAAAATTTGCTTCTTTGAAATTACGGTATACTATAGTATGTATTATATCTACCATAGCCATGATGTTCTACACTTCACCTAAGCAATACAGAAAAATAAATTATTATTATTAAGATTCGCAAAATATCACAAATTATTCATGAAATTAAAAACATAGACATAACTGTAAACAATCCTACTTTGACAGTTATCTGTGAGTATCACAGTTTTTTGTTGCTACTTAGTTCAAATTTAATTAGCTGTTTTCATAAATGAAAAAAATAACAGTGCTGCACCCTGTTGGTAAATCTTTTAACTTTTAATGCTTTTGCAGATCATAGAACCATTTTTTTTTTTAGTCGAAACAGCTGACTAAATTCTTTAATTCCCTTTCAATATGAATACTCATAAGTTTAACATCGGGAACTATAGAGCCACTGGGGCGGAGCCCGAAAGGTTTTTTGAAATAAGAATATGCCTATATGTTAATCGGGAATGTGAGCGATCATAATGCCAAATTTCAGCCCAATCCGTCCAGTAGTTAATGTGAGATTGAACTTCAAACAAACACACAAACTTTCACATTTATAATATTAGTAAGATAAGATGGGTTGAAAAAGCAAATATATCAAACATATCAGTAGTAACATAGTAGAACTTCCACTTTCTTAAGTGAGCCTAATTCAACAAAAGTGGCTGAAAGTTATGCGATGTTATTGCCGCCTAAGAGTTAAGTTTAAAATTACTATGCTGCCACTAAAGAACCACTAAATTTTAGTTTCCTGCGGAGTGTTGGTGAAGATGAAAGAAAGTTGACAACTACAAGTGGAAGATTTGTTGCAGCACGCTTTGCGCAAGCAACTTGTAGAAAACTATTGGAGAACTGTTCTTCCTCCACACACCCCGGACTTGTAAGTAGTTTACTTGTCTAGCCCACCTACAGTAAACGTGTCAGCTTGGGTTCATGGCAGTTTAGACAGGACGGGTTTATCTTTGTGAGATGTGCCCAAAATCTTTTAACTTTATTATCATATTACAAAGCTGAAAGTTTGTGTTTGGGGCTCAATCACACATTAAAGCTGTGTTTACATGAGGCCAGTAGAGCTGGCAGGTTATGGTACCTATATGAAGTTACCTTAACCAAGTAACCTGTCTGCCAGGCTTTACTACTGGTTGGATTGGGCTGAAATTCAGCATGACAATAGCTTACATTTCCCACTAACAAATAGGCATATTCTCATCTTCAAAAATCCTTTTGGTCCGCCCTAGTGGCTTTTAGTTTGAATTTTCAAAACATAAACAGTTGTAGATACTGACAACACACAATAGAAGAAAAAGAGAAGTAAAATTAAAAAAAGAAAAACTGCCAAGCATCCAGTTGTGTCACCTGTTTTGGGATAAATTGTACGCATACACCATTTATTTCTTTTGTTGTATGATATTATTTATAGTTATGCCCTTGTGGGGAAGCAACAGGTAAAAGCTACTTTAAAGTCGGGACCACGAAAGTTTGCAGTTGGCAGAAGCCAATCACAAGACATGGCTAGTGCGACGTTGCCGACACTAATTAAAGTACTAACAATATTTTCAAATCAGTTGGTATTATTAGATTTGGCAACACCGCACTGTCCTCATTGGCTCCTTCGAAGTCATGTAGTAAACAGGCTCCTCCCTCAACTGCAAACTTTCGTGGTCCCGACTATAGGTAGTAATCTAATAGATTTTGGTGTAAAAAAACTACAACTGAGGTTAAAATATATTTTACAAATAGGTTTTATTCCATCAACAAAGTTCATCAAAAGTACAAGCAATAATAGTTTATGAAATTTATTGCAGGCATTCACCATTTTCACATTTCCAACAGTGTTGTGGCTAGGTTACAAAAATATTTTGTATCACAATTTAATATATAGTTTTAAAAAATAAAACATCATTTACAAAAGGTAAATTTTACCTCTGTTTACAAAACTTTCAAACATAAACAATTAGAGAGGTACAAGTATGCCAGTAACACATTAAATTATGTATAACAAACAGTATGTTATTAAGATGAGTTTACTCTAGGAAATCACATTTTTGATAATTTAAGACCAAATTTTAACTAACTTCAGTAGGGGCAACTGAGTAGTAGAGATCAACTGCCAGTAAAGTAAAGGCAAACCATTTATTAGCCTATTAGCATTACAACAGTCCAAGTTAAATTGTACAATCTTATTAAAAGTAGAACCTCGATTATCCAAATTTGAGAAGAGGATAACAATCACTTCATTGATCTAAAAATCATTATTGACTCAGTTTTCATACTGAATTATATAACATGCAAGTTAATACTTTCTTTCCTTCAGAGTTTATTCAAAAGTGGACGTATATCAGGTCGTCTTGGTTACTGATATCAAATCACCGGTTTTCTTACCATTGTAATGTCATCTGTGAACTAACTAGAAGAAACAGATTTTTAGCTTATCAAATTTCTTAATTTTTTCCCCTTTTCATAGAACCGTACTCTAATGCAATTATTATCATAACAATTATTTATAGTGTATATTTTATTAAAATTTATCAAAATAGCAAACATTTTATAATTTTTTTACTAGTTTTAAGCCGGTATGTATTTTTTTATTTTTTGTTAGTATGTATTTTTGAATTGTTGGACAAGGACGATCTGCTTCTGATAAAAAAAGTCTAATGTAATTTAAATCTTTAATTTAAATTCTTATGACAGTATTTGGTCTAAGGTCTAGGCTATTAAAACAATCATCGATTAACACAATTTTAAACACTCTAAGCAAAATATTTGACTCTTACATTACAGTCAGAGTCAAGATTCCTTATTAAGCATCTCAGTTTATTGCCTTTAGCAAAGAGAAATACCTGGAAATTTTACACTAGTGCAGACAAGCCCACTTGTGTCAATAATTAAAAAAATAAATTTACAAATTTTACAATAATTAACATCCGTGGGCCAAGAACAAACAAAGCAGAATTTAAATTACAAAAATTTAGCTTAGTCACTGTCTTTATTAAACAATATTAAAAAGTGAAACTTACAATAATGATTACGAGAGAGGCACTATTACAAAAACATTTACAAATATATTTTACATGCTATAATTTACGTCACTAAATGACAGTTAAAAATTGCACCTTTCTGGTAAGTTTATGTAAGGCACATATCTTTGGATTAGAAAATATAAGCAGGTTAACATTAAACATTTACAACAGAGACATTTAAAATATTGAACTTTTTTGTGAGGTGTGCTTGGAAAGTATGTTCTGTTTCCATTTTTCTTTGTGGCATTGATGTGATTGTAGTATTGTGCATGCAGAGCAGTAACGTGAGTCAAGGTAGACAAAATTAAACGAATTGGACAAGCTGTTCAGTGTACACACTCTATATAACTTGTTTTTAATGACTGCGTTAGTAAGAAACAACTCAGATGAAGTTATCAAAATATATAAATTGATGATGATTGGAGTGTCCAATTGAAATCGATTACCACTTACCATCTTTCATATTTATTAACCGTCTTGTGAGTCAACAGTAAAGTGTAAATAAATTGTTACTAGTGTTATTAGACATATATCTTTTTTGTTTTCTCAAGTAATTTAATAACACGTACGATGCTGATCAAGAACTTATTCAATTACATAATTTATTCATAACTTAATAGTGAAATTAAGCATGTATAGGTTTTATAATGAAAAAAACCTAAACTAGTTTACATATACTGAAAAATCTGTGAGATTTTTGGAGAAAATGTGATTGAAGGGGGAGAATATGTGTTCGACAGTTCAAAGAAGGGCGTGACCAAGTGACGATAAAGAAGTGGATGCCCATTTCCACTTAATATCAACCTTTTTCATGCAGTTAATGAGTACAGTAAACCCTCTCATATCCGGACTAATGTGGCGCCGGCCGATCCGGATAACAAAAAATCCGGATATGAGAGAAACATTGTTTTAGATGAGAAAACAGCTGTACAACAACTACGGTACTCAATTTTAGTAAGCCTTAAATACGGAAACGTTTGATTATTAAATAAAACAACGGTATTTTGGTTATAATAACACTTTAATAGAACAACTAACCTCAAAAAATATTACGTAATACAGTAACGGTACAGTGAAAAAATGAAATGGAACTAAGAAAAACACTTTAATATAACATCAAAACTCAAAAAAATATTACGTAATACAGTAACGGTACAGTGAAAAAATGAAATGGAACTGAGAAAAACAATTTAATATAACATCAAAACTCAAAAAATATTACGTAATACAGGAACGGTACAGTGAAAAAATAAAATGGAACTAAGAAAAAGACAAGTAGGCCTACTGTAATGAACAAAAATGTAGAGCTGTATACAGAGTAAAATAAAATTAATCCACGAGAACAGCTCTTACTTTGTACTCACAGTTAAGTTTTGGACAAAAACGATGTTATTGTGGCTTGTTTGGCTCGATTAACACGCTTCTTTGACGTAATGTCTCTCCACCTACGAAAAAGCAGAAGATCGGCTCCCGTTGCTTCCTCTTGTTTCTCGACATACTCGATCAGCTGTTCGATGGCCTGGAAAGCCTCACTATGCGTCATGGTTGTTTTCTGGATTTCTTCTTCTTCGTCGTCGTCAGGAGCGGGGTCTGCGTTAACTAAGTCTATAATGTCATTGTCAGTAAACTCCTGGATTTCGTCTTCCTTCATCCACTCACTCACTGCGTCACTGTCTATGTTGTCACAACCAGGAACGTTTCTAAAGAGTTGAACGATTTCTTCACCTGTTTTGTCATTGCAGTTTTCTGTTTCTTTTTCTACTTCTTTGTTATAATCTTGGTCTACTTTGTGGTCCAAAAGCTTTTTCCACGATTTAACCAACGTTAAATCTCTTTTAAGCTCTTCCCAAGCGCTAGAAATCCACAAGGCAACATCTAGCATGTCAGTGTCTTTAAGGCACTCAGAAACACTCTTTCCCACATCCATGCCCTCAATAATGATCGTCAGTAGCTTACGTCGATACAAACGTTTAAGTGTTTCAAGGACCCCCTGATCCATTGGCTGGCACAAAGAGGTTACGTTCGGCGGCAAAAACACGCACTTTATTTCTCCACTTGTTAGTTCATCTGCAGACGGGTGTGAAGGGGCGTTGTCAAGCAATAAAATAGCCTTCTTTGGCAAATTGTTTTTTTCAGCAAACTTTTCAACAGACGGGACGAACTGATTGTTAAACCACTCTCTGAAGATCGCAGAATTCATCCAAGCGCTTTTTTGTCCTCTGTACCACACCGGCAATGTCGACTGATCTTTGAAGTTTTTAAACGCTCTTGGTTTATTTGATTTTCCAATCATGCAGAGTTTGAGTTTATTGTTTCCTGTGACGTTGCTGCAGGCCATTATTGTAACCCTCTCCTTTTTCTTCTTATAACCTGGAGCGCTATTTTCTTCCTTGGAAGCGAGAGTGCAGCTAGGTAGCATTTTAAAGTTCAGACCACTTTCGTCACAGTTGTATAACTGGTCCCCGCTGATTCCTTCCTCGTCAAGCAGCTTGTGTAAAAACATTTTAAACTCTCCCACAGCGTTTTCATTTGCTGACAACTTTTCTCCGCTTATATGAAGCTTTCTGACCCCATATCGATTCTTCCACTTTTCCAACCACCCCTCACTGGCTTTGAAATTGGGATCACTTCCGATTTCCTTATTAAATTGGAGAGCCTTTTCCTGCAAAATGGGTCCAGACACGGGCAGTCCTTTTGATCTACATTGTGTAAACCACAAAAATAACGCTTCGTTAACTTTGTCATTTACGGCCGTTTTCATCATTTTGCACTTTTTTATTCCTGAACTTGATGCCTGGTTAGAACACCATTTTTCTATTTTTTCACGGGATTTTTTCCAGTCACTCACTGTACTAGTCCCCACTCCCATCTCACTCGCTATCTTTTTTGCACTTTCGCCCGCTTGCAAACGTTTCAACGCGTTAAGTTTGTCCTCCATCGTAATGACAATCTTTTTTCTTTTTTCGGCCATAACAATTTCGCCTCTAGCACTCTTCCTTCCCGAAACTAAAACGAACCGTACAAACAATGACTAGGTCACTGAGGCACAAAAAAAGCAGCACTGACAACTGACACGAGTGATGAATTGTCGTCGCCGCGCATGAGTAGGGCGTTGGCGTGGGTAGGAGGGGCGGGTAGGAGGGGTGGGGGAGGGATTCTATTTTTGTTTCGTGAGTCAGTGACCTTGCCCGCGAGACTGCACGTCGCACAACCCTCCCGGCGCGCCGGCGTGTCTAACCGGCCTACAATCGGCGACTGCTCGGTCAACAAACATTCGCCCTAGAGTGTTTTTTTTAATTTTTGCATTTTTTCAAAATCGCGTCCGGATATCGGAGGGTCCGGATATGGGAGATCCGGATAAGAGAGGGTTTACTGTAGATAAAAAAACCTGTAAATTTACAATAAAGAATCTTTTATTTTCCACAAGTTTCACGGACAGTAATTTATGGGATCGCAATAGAAACACTGGGTTTTCATAAACTTTTCAAACATTGTGTGACTTCAGATCTTACTGAACATCACAAACAAGACGGATGGGCATGTTCTGACGAGGGTGGCAAGACATGTTTATCGCTGATAGTGACTAAAACTAAAAAAAACAAAACTTGTGTTTCTTATAATACCCTTGAAAACAAGCAGCAAGTGATAGAATCATGTTACTCTTTGTCACCAGAAAAGTTTAGAGTTGGCAAATCTTGACACCTTGAAAAGCTATGTCAGTGTTACAGACAGAAATGGCATCATATTTTTAGCCGCAAGAGGCTATGACGAGTGTCTAGCAAATTGTGGGAAAATAGAGTAAGATTTGTAATTTTTTGGTGAAATATTTTTTTTTACTTGGTTGTACAATACAGTACTTATTTTTTTAGTATTAAAAACAGAACTTACTTTCCGAACACACCTCATATCAGGTACCTATCTTATGTTTTTGGTAAAAGTACCTTCATAACTGAACCAGCAAGTACACAGTATGAAAATTTAGGTAACAATAGTACTATGTAAAAATTCAAGCCATGTTAAGCAAACATGATGTTTCTATAATATAGTTTGCATGGTCAGCTAATTAAAAACAAGAAAACAATCAAAATATTGTTACATACAGGAGTTAAAACAATTGACTTACATTTACTTTAGGTAAAATTCAAACCACAGCATTTAAACACAGCCTTTTCAGTAAATCTGTTGGGGTTGGTCATGACTTTTCTTCACAAGGCGGTACAGTTAGTAAGGTTGAGTCTCAACATTCACTGATCCGTCTCTTAACAGGGGTAGGGGGTAGTTGTGTCTGATCATTCCAGTTGATCTCAGAGAAGTCAATCACTACCTTCTTGTTTCTTGGAATGTACTGCCTGTAAGATAAAATCAGAGATAAACCTAAGAGTTGAAAAAGTAGACGATAAATTATCCAGCTAATTGGAAATCTTTTTCACCACGCTACGATGTTTTTAGCCGTTTTACAAACATTAATTGGTAGCTGAAAGCTACATATAGCCAACTATTAGCCATACTACAAATGGGCCGAAATGCCAGCTGCCATTTGGGGACCGAGCTGATTTATACGGCCCAAGGGCCGTAAAACCAGCTGTTCACTTATTTACAAACATTACACAAGCAGTCTCCATATGTATTGCAATATACTTGTTTTATAGTCACCACTACCTAGCAACTAAGAAGAAAATAATTTATTTATAAAAATAAACAAGTCTGCCTTAAAAAATAAGAATAAATCAAGAATCAAGCTAACATTACAGGACAAGTATTTCTTTCTTTTTCCAATTAAATAGATTTTTGAAAAATGTGTTTAGGGGCCATACACATATTACCTAACACACTTAAGGGGGGAGGGGGTATGGCATAGTGTTATGCTGTGTTATATGTAAGAGGAGGGGGGGGGGGGTTGGCTTAACGTTACGTAACGCACACATTCCTCTTTCAAAATACAAAAATAATCAAATTAATATCTAAATCTTTTTAGACCGAATTCCTTAGCTTATAAATCTTTTATTTTATTTGCTATTTTGGTATTATCCGGAGGCCACCCTATACAGTGCGCTGCGGCGGTTATGCTAGGTTGGGTTATCATAAATATGTTTGTAGGACTTTCCTCATTTCGTTATGAATCGAACGATACCAAATAAGTTACTTTCGCACGCCAAATTGCCTGAACCAAGGTCAGGTCGTTGACCGGAGCGCACGCATCACCTGTCACCGCCTGTATCCGGGGACTTTGGTAATGACTCATCTGGTATCGTTTGGTTCATAACTAAATGAGGAATGTCTCACAAACATATTTATGATAACTTAACCTAACATAACCGCCGCAGTGTGCTGTATAACTACTTGGCGGAGTATAGCGGCAGCGATCATGTAATCATGACAAATTTTGACAGTAAGTCAATTAAAGTAATATAATGTTCTTTCCAATTATATGTAGTTATTTTTGGTCTCCGGTAAAATATCTCTCTAAAATAAGTTGCCTCTAGATAATACCAAAGTACATTTTGTTTTTTGGTCCTTAATGATGTAAATATTATTTATTTATTCACCTTACGTTCTTTATTAAATTAGTTAAGTTATAATTGGGATAGTTTATTATGTTGTTTTATTACAACAAACTTGTTTGTATCAGTTTTGCTTGGATCACAAAAGGTTTTTAAACAAAGGCATTAAAAGTTTAATGATTTATTTAAATTCATTAAAATAAATATGATTTATTTAAATCCATATTCCACCAGTAAAATTATGCTTAAGCTGTTATTAAAGTCAAATATCATCGAGTTACATTACGCAAGGGTGGCGGAGGGGGGGGGGGGTTTGCTCAAGGGTTACAGTGGTTACATGGTAGAGGGAGGGGGGTTTAAAATGACAAAAAAATATGTTACTTAATATGGGTATGGCCCCTTATAAATAAGGTAAACTTCTTTGTTGTCAACATAAAAACAGCCATCTTTGTTTGTCTTTGTTGTCAAAGGTAAACTTACGTGTACTTGACACCTGCAGCATCGAACATCCTCTTAGCAGCCTTGGTCTCAACTTTGTGAGCGTGTTTGTCCGAGAGATAGACAACCTCCGAGATGCCCGACTGTATAATAATCTTAGCACACTCGTTGCAAGGGAACAACCCTACGTAGATAGTACAACCTTTCACATCCGCTGAGTTCTTGTTTAGAATGGCGTTCATCTCAGCATGGCATACTACAAAACAAATTACAGTCAGTGGCGTAACAGAAGGGCCCGCAATACGGGGGGGGGGGGGGGGCAGGGAGCGAGGGGTCCTCGAAATGGCTAGCGGAAACAGGCGAGAAGAGAGGCCCATGAGACGCGTGGGGCCAAAAAAATTGGAGTTCATTGTTATTGAAATGTATTATCATTCAATAATTGTATTGAACAAGTATTAACATTAATGCTATAAATAGTGTGTTGTCGTCGTTTAATGTTGTTAGGCCTATTTAGTGATGAGGAACTAAAGGTAACAAATTTAATGTTTTGTGGATCATTGATTATTATGGAATCTTACTTTTGTCACAGAGAAGTATTTTGACTTCTCTTGGAACACAGAGAAGTATTTTGACTTCTCTGTGCTTTCATACACTACTTATGTCTGCCAAAATTTTGTAACATTAAGTTACCTGGAACAGTCATGATGAAAAATTAAGTTACCTGGAGCAGTCATGATGAAAAATTAAGTTACCTGGAGCAGTCATGATGAAAAATTTAGTTACCTGGAGCAGTCATGATGAAAAATTAAGTTACCTGGAGCAGTCATGATGAAAAATTAAGTTACCTGGAGCAGTCATGATGAAAAATTAAGTTACCTGGAGCAGTCATGATGAAAAATTAAGTTACCTGGAGCAGTCATGATGAAAAATTAAGTTACCTGGAGCAGTCATGATGAAAAATTTAGTTACCTGGAGCAGTCATGAACGTTGACCGGGGCTTTAAGTATTGTATTATTTTACATTTTAGTTTTGCCCTAATATTAATTATATTTAGGTAAAATACAATTATTGCTACTCTACTGGCTTTGTTTGTTAGACTATATCTTATTTTACCTCACAATTAATCAATACTAAAGACATATGTTTGTAAGGTCAACGCATGAAATCCCAAAGACCAAAATCAATGAAATGGGCGGCTATTTTAGCCTTTGATAACAGTAGGCCTACGTCAATCTTGTAAATCAACCAACTTAGAGTGTTGAGTTAGCCTAATTATAACCATCGATAAAAACTAACCGAATAAATAATTGATAACATGTGTAATAAATTAAATATAACACCTCCTTGATATGACACATTCTGACGGATAAAAAAATAAGGTATTTTTATTTTATTTCTAAACTTTTTACAAACACTGATATTGATATAATGATGTAACTTTATCATCAAACCATGACTGAAATACTTATCACGCCTTTTTATGGAACATAACCTATAATGTATTTACTACTACAGTGTATTTATGATGAACCTTTTTGGCCATTGTATTGTTGATCAATAAATAACTCTTGGGGGAGGGGGGAGAGGTTGTTGACAATAATACCACCA
The DNA here is from genome assembly GCF_028750875.1 of Macrosteles quadrilineatus. Taxonomy (NCBI): domain Eukaryota; kingdom Metazoa; phylum Arthropoda; class Insecta; order Hemiptera; family Cicadellidae; genus Macrosteles; species Macrosteles quadrilineatus. The sequence continues at coordinate 72,123,542 of NW_026542595.1, forward strand.
AACAACCAACAATCGGTCAAACGTAGTACAAGAGGATAGTTGAAACACCAAGCAGTCAGAAAGCAAAATTTGAATGATCGAAAAATGGAATTAGAATTTTGAATAGAACCTTGTTTAAAGCAGAATTTACAGCTAGAGAAAAAATATTATATCTAAGTGAAGATGGCAGACAGGATGGGGCACGAGGGTAGATTCAGGGGATGTATTAAAAAAATATAGTAAAATCCCATCCAACCGGACCCCATTAAACTGAAACCCTAATCTATTAAATCAATTGGAAAATAAGATGAGCAACGGAGATTGTTGGCAGTGGTGCAGGTAGCTGGCCCCGTGTTCACATGACATGAGTCACTTTGTAGTACCTATTAAGAATCTCCCACACCTACGACCGACCCACCCTCCACCCACCTGCTCATTCCATGCAACCCTTCCACATCATTCGTGTCAGTGCTATGTAAACATTTATGTACAGTATTGTGAGTGAAGTGAGTAATATATAAAATTGGTTTTCCCCGTCGCAAGTGTTACAAAAGTTTTATTGTTTTTATTGTATTGTTTTACAATTTGTACAATACAGTAGAGTCCCGTAAACTCGGCATCGATAACCCAGCAGTCTGGATAACTCGGCCATCGCCGTCTCAGAAAATTTGTGATTTTTCGTGTCCAAGTTAAACATGGACTCAAGCCAGCTCAAGTCAAATCATTCGCAACTTGTACCAAGGATTTGTTGAACTATATCTGATGACTTAATACTGACTTGTAATATAAATATAAATTAAAAAGGCGGTTAAAAAGCTTAAAAATAATATTGTTCTTATTTTTAACCCTAGTTCCCGATAACCCGGCACTTCACAAACTCAGCACCCTTCCAGTCCCCATTACGCCGAGTTTGCGAGACTCTACTGTATCAACAAAGAGGAAACATGTTGTTATAAGCATCAATGAAAAACTAGAAGTTGTCAGACGAGTGGAAAAGGAGACATTTTGAGGAATGTAAACAATAAACGTATAACTAAGACAATTCTTACCATAAAGATATTTTGTATTAAATGCGTTGTCAGATTCTTTCCTCCAAGGGAAATCGTCATCGCTGCAGCCAATTGGCATTCCGTTGTAGCCTGTGCCAACAATCTTCATGTCCTTGTTGACAATGCAGGCTCCCACCTGAGAACAAGGGTCTTTGCTGCGTTTGGCTGCCAGGAATGCCACAGACATGAAGTACTCTTGCCATTCCAGGTAGTCTTTCCGTTTACTGTTTATATCTCTGCAAACCCCATAAACACAAGAATTAAAAAAAAATGTTTAAGTGAACTTCATGACACTTTAGTGTCCTTCATTAACTCAAACTGATTATAAGCACAATGAATCTGAAAAATCTGATCAGGCCTATGTATAAACTTAATATTTTGTTAAGGATTATGAATATTGTGTAAACTAAGTTAGTCTGTGACATTTACTGTTGTTATATTTCAGTTCTTGTAGATTTCAGAATAATTTGTTGTCTTATTTTAATTATCACATTTTGTGTACAGACTTTTGTTACCATTCAATGTACAGTTCTTGTTATAATGTGGTTAGAATATTAAAGTCCACCAACAACAAATTAAATTGATAATTTGGTCAATAAGTATGAAATCAGGGAAAACTAATTAAGTTTGAAAACAAAATACAGCAACCAAATTGCTATAAAGAACTCAAAATAACAGAGAAATTTAGAGCATTATTGAGACTGATTTCTTTAAATTAAAAACAAAAAGCTATGATGATTTAAACCAGTGTAAACAGATGGGAGCTGGACTCCACACCACGAACGGAGGTAAAAATACCCCCGCTGCAGCAAACCTGCCGACTAAGCGAATTTCCATTCGCCTGGATTGATTTTCAATTAATATATTAAATTAACATTTATGTTTAGCGAGTACCTAGGTTAGCTACAGGGAAACTAATGAAGTGTGTTTTTATTTTAAAATATCAATAGTTTATTATGAAATAAATAAATCCGCCAAGTTTGATCAAATTATATCCATAAATTAGCCTACAACATTTTACAATATTCTCCATAAGAATAACATGGGAATTTTAAATGTTCTCCGTACCAATCATTGTACAAAAACACTTTGACATACTAAATTATTTGTTTTTTTAAGCTCTGTATAAAGGTCAGGAGAAAAATTTATAAATTCTGTGTTTTAAGGGTAAAAAGTGAGAAAACCCCAATTTTTACCACATAAAACCCCCCGTTTAACCCCGTTCCCATGGTCCGATCATACTGGTTCGCAAACTCATTCAAAGTTTATCCCACCTTACACCTTTAAACCAAATTTGATCAAAATCGGACAAAAATGACTCAAGTTATCGTCCGGACGGACACACACATATATATATACATATATAAAAATTTGAATGAATGGTGTTTTTGGCCTCTGGGGACATCAAAATGAAAAAGTAAATCGGTCTCGGGCCTAGGTGTTACCATGAGACTTACAGTAATAGCTAATTCCCTATATGGAAATTCGCTAATAAACCGCGGATCAGAAAACCACTTGGGTGTCCTATTGGCTAGCCTACTATAGATGACCCCATCTGATCGTTTGTGATCATGATGACAAAAAGTGATCTGATACAGATTAGGGCCGTATTTAGAATCTATGAGGCCCCCGGCGGCTATCACCTAAGAGGTCCCTCCATATTCAGATTTTTCAAATGTTGGAACTTAACAGTTTGGAATTCCCCCTGGTATTGCTTCAACATGATGAATTGACCTTTTGTTTCCAACCATATGATCGGCAAAAAAACCTAGGAGACTAGCTAATAAAAAAGTCTTTTAATTTTTGAAATAATAATATTAAGGATCTTAGGTCGGGGCCAGACATTTTTCATTTCTTTCGGGTTGAGTCAAAAATAACATTAGGGCCTCGAATCAAAATCTGGTAGTTTTGGAAATAATTAATTTAAAATATGTACATTAATTGATATTTATAGATAGTCTGTAATTGCGTCCAAATTTAAAGTGTCTCCTACAGTCACAGTAAAATCGTGGACATCTGCTGCGGTCCCGGAGGGAACATGAACGTCTTAGCGAAATAATGAATGTCTCCTATGGCCGTGGAGAAATTGTTAACATCTTCTCCGATCGTGGCGGAATCATGAACGTCTCATGTGGCCGCGGAGGAATATTGAACATCTTGTGCAATCCCAGAGACTTCATCTTTTTTCTGCTATCACGGCAAAAAGATAAATGTCTCCTATGGCTGCAGAGAAATAGTTAACATCTTGCAGGAGCGCAGAGACATAATCTTTGTCTTCTTTGATCATGACAAAATCGTAAAGATCTTCAGAGTTTGCGGGGACATGATCTTTGATTCCCGCGGTCGCGATAATCCTTGACATCTCAACAGATCGGAGAGAAGTATAGTGACAAGTCCAACGTTAATGGCGATATAGTGAAGATCTTTTGCGGTGTCACCGGAATTTTATCCCCGTGGAATTTTACCCCCTAGGCAAAGCTGACGTCACAATGACGTAATAACCTGAGTGGTCTAAGGTTTGTTCGCAGGTGGAATTTTTTCTTTCAGTTTTAATTCAATATTAAACATTTTATTATTAAGTAAGTCTTATACTACACTCCTGCTTTTGTTTTAAAAATACTCCTCCTGAACGGCTGAACCAATCTGCACCAAATTTAGCTCAATCATAGTAACTGATCATGGGAAAATATTTTAAATCTGAAATGGTTCAGATCGGACCACAGGGCTTTTCTCTGCGTGAATTCAAACTTTTGGAAATTTTACAACACAGATGGTGAGGTTTAAAGCCTGGTAGTGTTTGAGTGGTGAGTAAATAAACCAAGTAGGTACCAACAGGTTTAACAAATGGAAAATGGGTTTAAAAAATCCTTCTCAGCATAATATGTTATAAGCAGTGAAATTTGAATTCAAAGGCATGTACCAAGATCACTAAAAAAAAATGTAACGTACCTGGGTTTCTCTTCGGCTAGAGTTCCATTATGTACTTGGGAAGTAGCATTATAATCCATTTCAATAGATTATATTGAGACTTTGGCACAATCCTGAATTAGTTTAGTTAAAACTGTCTATTCCTGCAGAAGAAATAATTCAACAAGATTAAAAACTTATAGAGAAAATAAATCTTATATGTAGCCTACATAGTGGTTGGAAACTAGTGATGGGACTATCAACTACTTTGTCTTATCAAATAATGATTAGCTTTAAAAATAGATAATAGACTAGTCTAGTCATTTAAACTATTTTAAATTAGTTTTACCCTCCCGCCACATTGAAAAACCTATTCATTCACGTTTTAACAATATTCCCTCAATTCTGTCAAGAAACCCTTCTGTAATTTGAAACCCACAGTAAATAGTACCGAACTGAACATTTATTTTTAAAAGTTAAATACTGCCTATACATTTATGTATAAGTTAAATGGAACTAGCTGCTTTACCCGTGCTTTGCAACGGGAAGATGTACTATACCGCCTAATCCAAACACTTGTTAAGTGGATCGAATTTATAAATTAAGAGCCACCAATTTTTTGTAAAAAGTGACCTACACTGTAATTGTCCTACTGTTCACATTAAAATATATCAATAACATAATTTCCATAACTTATGGTTATAGAATCTTTCTTTATATCCATAATCAATAATATAAATAAACCTACCACATAGTTATGTAATAGCTAGTACCTGGGGACCGAGCTTTGCTCAGGGAAAATCATTCCCCCACTCTGCGATGCCAGCATTTACATTCCTTCACCATTTCCTACGTCATGGACCTGTTTCCTTCCTTTATCATAGCATTTAAGTATTACAGATACATTAATCTATCTGCCACAAACAGTTCCCAGTTCCCACAATCTGCGATGCTAAACTTTACTACTTTCTACGCCGTGGAACTATTTTCATCTCTTTCCATAGCATTTTAGTATTTTAAATACATTAATCTGATTGCCACAAACATTTCCCACGCTCCGCACTGCTAGCATTTACTACTTCTTTCACCATTTCCTATGTCTTGGACATGTTTCCATCCCTTCTCATAGCATTTCAGTATTTCAATTTCCGATACATAAATCTAACTGTTACAATTGGTTTCCAGTTCCTACACTCCGGACTGCTCGCCTTGACTACTTCCTTCACCACTTCCTACGTCCCAGACCTGTTTTCCTCCCTTCCCATAGCATTTTAAGATTGTAGATACCTTAATCTAATTGTCATTAACAGTTCCAACACTCCGGACTGCTCGCCTTTACTACTTCCTTCACCACTTCCTACGTCGTGGACCTGTTTCCCTCCCATCTCATAGCATTTTACGATTGTAGATACCTTAATATAATCGTCATAAACAGTTCCCACACTCCGAACTACTCACCTTTACTACTTCCTTCACCACTTTCTACATCGCGGACCTGTTTCCCTCCCTTTCCATGGCATTTTAGGATTGGGTATACCTTAATCTAATCGTCATAAACAGTTCCCACACTCCGGACCGCTCACCTTTACTGCTGCCTTCACCACTTCCTTCGTCGCGGACCTCTGTTTCTCTCCCTTCCCATAGCATTTTAGGATTGGGTATACCTTAATCTAATCCTCATAAACAGTTCCCACACTCCGACCCGCTCACCTTTACTATTTCCTTTACCACTTCCTACGTCACGGACCCGTTTCCTTACCTTCCCATAGCATTTTATAATTGCAGATACTTTAATGCTTTAATCTAATCGTCATAAATAGTTCCCGCACTCAGGATAGCTCGCATTGACTACTTCCTTCACCACTTCCTATGTCACGGACCTGTTTCCTTACCTTCCCATAGCATTTTAGGATTGCAGATACCTTACCATCCTTATGGAACAGCTGAAACCACTTTTATTGTTAGTTCTGTTTGGTTTTCTGTCGATGTCGTGTTTTGTTTACAATTTGTTTATATTATTTTTTGGTTAGTTTCTCATTATTTGTGTCTCACTGACCACTGTTTGGTTATATAGCCAACGATAGTAATATAGTAATACAGTACGGTAAGATAGTGAACAAGTTATCGTTTGTGATTAAATAGTTTTATTTGGTTAAACGAGGTTTTAAATTACTGAAATAACAAGAAACAAATTGTAAACAAAGCCCGACATCTACAGAAGACGGACAGAACTAACAATAAAATTGGATTCAGCTGTTCCATAAGGATGGGAAATCTACCTTAATCTAATCGTAATAATAGATCCCACACTCCGCACTGCTAAGTTAACCTTTGCTACAATGTATCGAGTAAGCTTCAGTATAATCATTGCTTAATAGTAACAAGTGATGTTTTTGCTTTTGTACTGTATTTTATAATTTCTACTACACTGTGGGTAGATGCCTTTATGAACACATGTGTTACAACTTACAAGTCTTTTGTTTACTTTTTCCTTGTTATTTCATTCAACCAACATGGTTACTTAGCAACCCATTAGACTAATGTTAAAAAAAATGTGACTTTCAGTTTCATTTTTCTACGTTATTAGATTTGTCTTTGCAGTTCTAACTGCAGTTAACTCGTTTTTAGGCCAAAAATAAACTATTTACAAAATTTGAAGAAAATCGTCGGAGCCGTTTTCGAGATCTTTCTGCAAGCAAGCAAGCAAGCATACATACAAGCAAACATTGCTCGTATTAGAGTATAGGATAGGATTTACCTTACAAGTGTAGTAAGAGCGTTTTTACATTAAGCAGGTGAATATTTTACCCAACCAGCCATGTTAAACTTTCCTATCCCAAGCGTGATGTAAACGACTTCTTTACTTCACGAGTGAAGTAAAGTTTCAAAAACTCACTCGGTGAAGTAATGAAACCCATTTAAATAACATTGAGTCCTCAACTTTAAAAAAATACCTCTATGGAGCCAATGACGTTCAATGCTAGAAATCAGCTGTGCGCTTGAATTTTATTGTGTGACGCATAGCGGCACGCTATATTTTTTATAGTGTGTGCATTTTGCAAAGCCGGGCTGCATGTTCAACTCGTTGCCTGCCGCGATTGCATCAACGTCTCTCCCCACTTCCCCACCTACTTCGACTCCTCTCCTCCTTCTTGCTGAACGAACCTCCACACTGAAAACAACCCGAAAAACTCCGACCGTCTCTCCCGTCATAAATGGATAAGTTTATTTGTAGTTAGTATGTAGGAATATAAGTTCAAATTATGCTTGGCTAAGTCAGGTAACAAGTGGGGAGCCCTTCTGGCTCGCCCGACCATTGAGATGTAGGAATTTACAACTTAGCCGGTTAGTTGCCCTCTGCAACCAACCATTCCAAACCTGAAAACTAAACCTCAATCCAGTAGGACAAACTTTGGACCACAAGGTGATAAATCAGGTATTTTAATCTTTTTATTTATTTTTGTCAATCAATTGGTCTGGAAGCACAAACAAATTAAATTCACATCACAGTTACCATTAAAAAAGCAATTCAGAAGTTGTGGTGAATGTATTCTTCCGTTTAGGAATGTTCAACACCCCATCTACAGGTCCCGGGTTCGATCCCCGCCAAGTCACCAATGGATTTTATCTAAGTGATAATGCTGCAACCCCTAGGTCTAGCCTGAAGTAATGTGAAAAGCAATCCCAGGCTCGTGCCTAGCGTCCTAGGACAAAAAAAAAAAAAAAAAAAAAAAAAAACACTCCTGTTTCTAAATATTCAAGGTTATGGCGATAAACAAACCTTATTAGAAGATATGTCACTGCAACATAATTATGATTTCATATGTCTCTCTGAAGATTGGATATCTAAAATAAATATAGACTTCTGTACCCTTAAGGGCTACAACCTAATCAGTAAATTTGCCCGTGATAGCTCTAGCAGCAGGGGCGGCTCCAGGAATAATTTTTTGGGTAGGCCTGACAAGGATCAAGAAAGACTTTGATTGGGGGACCAGAGGTTTGAAGAGCTTCCCTGCAAAAAGGGGGAATTTCAAAATTTAAAAGCAAAATAATTAGTTTGAATGCTTTTCCTTTTTATTTACATATAATTAAATGTATTTACTAATTTATAATTTTGAAATATCTACCAACATTTTGAGGAGGCCCGGGCCTACCTGGCCTACCCTCTGGAGCCGGGGCGGCTCCAGACAAGTGGAAAAATAAAGTTCCACCTCTGCTAGATAGCACCTAGATCTAGCAGAGGTGGAACTTTAATTTTTTCCAAAAGTGTATTTCAGTGCTATGAAATTAACCTTTCAGACATATGCATTGACAAGTCTATTGAAGCGTGTGCTGTAGTTATAAGTACTGGTAAGCATAAGCTTATTCTTATCTCTATTTGAAACCGCACACCAGATAGCAGTGTATGGCTATTTCTTGAAAACCTGGAAAAAATACTCAATCTTATCTCAAAAAGGCCCAATTACAAAATTATAATTGGTGGTGATGTTAATGCCCAGTTCGACGTTACTAAGTCAAGTACCTCGGTCATCAGACTCCTCAATCTTTTAACCCTTCCTGGACGGGTGGCGGATATATCCGCTTATGGTTTTTGATGTTCTGGACGGGAAGCGGATATATCCGCCTAAGTCTTTGGCGATAAAGGACGGGTGGCGGATATATCCGCTTATGGTTTTTGATGTTCTGGACGGGAAGCGGATATATCCGCCTTCTCTTCAGACAGACTGGCAGGTGCTTGAGCAGTAACCAGATGTTTCACGGTACCATGTCGCCACTTTCCTGCTCTCTCCATGGCTGCGCTTTCTCCCGCGCTCCCCCCTCTCTCACACGACACCCCCTCTCCCGCACACCACCCACCCTCCTACGCTCACCCCTCGACGTTTCGCGCTCTACACTATGTTGTCTTTATTTATTGTTTACATATTGTTCTTTATTTATTGCCTAACGTCGTCATGTTAATATCTTCAAAGACGGGTTGCGGATATATCCGCTGCTTTTTTACTCTTCCACGGATGGGAAGCGAATATATCTGCATAGTTAAAAACGAGTAAAAAATTATTTTGACAGTATGAAGTGTTCCATTGGTGACAACGTGTTCACAAACTGTGGCAGTGACAACCTCTCCACCTCTGTTGTTCCTTGTCATTTTTCAGACCATGATGGACTCACTCTGTTTGCAATTGTTAGTAAAAACCTTGAGCCTGTAAATACAGAAGAGAAGACCTTTATAAGGCCTTTCTCTGAACACAATCTCACACTTTTCAAATCAAAAATACTCAACACTGATTGGACGAAGGAATTGACTCCCCTTTGAATACTACAACCAGGTAACATATTTCAAAACTTTTTTGACACGCTTATGCACGAGTTTGCTTTGTGTTTTCCACTTATTAGATCTTAGCCTCAGAATAACAAAACACACTTAAACATAGCTGGTTTGATAATTTACTCAGGCTCAAGGAACAACTTAATCTTAAATACCTTAACATTAAGTCTAGTAATAATTGTCCTACCCTTAAGTTGGAATATCAAAATTCTAAGAAGCTCTATAGAAAAGCGATCAATGATGCCAAGCTAAAACACAATGCCAAGGTCTTCTTCTTCTTTCCGTGTCCGGAAATCAGACTTCGCTTTTCCAAAAATTAGCTACCGATATGGCTTTGTCATTCGCATGTAAAAGATCATCTAATGTGCAAGACTGGTCTAGGCATGGGCAGATCAGCAGATGGCCAGGATCCTGAACAGCACCACACGCGCACAAGATGTTTTCTTCGTCAGTAAGAGACCCCATTTCTGCATGTTTGTCTTGCATTTTGGTACCTTGACCCTAATTCGATTTAGGGTCTTCCACACCGTGTAGTGAAGGCCTCCACCAGGAGCCAGTTCCTCCCTAGCTGGTATGGGAGGGTTAGTCAACGTGGCCTCCCACCTTGCCACCCGATTGCTTGAGAGTGATCCATCCAGGACTCGTGTCCGTGATAAAAAGCTCTTTCTGGACCGAAGCCGTCGCTCTGCAGGTTGGTGGCCGTGTAATGGGTGACGAGGGACTGTCTCTTGCTTAGTCCTTTCTGCGTCGGCAGCGACATCACGTCGGATTGATGGAGGGGCGATCCCTATGATAGGATAGAGTTTGTGTACTGGGGTTGGTTTCAAACACCCAGTTACAATCCGAGCCATGTCATTGACTGCAATGTCAACCTTTTTTGCATGTGACGATGCATTCCATACTGGTGCAGCGTACTCCGGAGCCGACACACTGAGCGCTAAAGCTGAGGTTCTGAGGACATTAGGGTTAGCACCCCAGCATCTGCTGGTGAGCTTGCTGATATTATTCCTCGCTGAAACTTTACCTCTTGTCGCAATACAATGTGCCTTATGCCAAGGTAATAAAGAACTCACGAAACAAATAAGTTGACATCCCTTACATCCCAATGATCTCAATAAAGGTTTTATTGACTCAGTAATTAGTATTAGATCTGAGATAAGTAGTGTAAATACTTTTTTTGATGTTTTTCTAAAGAATGCCCCTCAAACCAATACATCTTTCAGGTTTAACTATTTAACTTGTGATGAAGTCCTATCGGTAATTAGGAAAATGAAAAACTCAAAAACCAAAGATATTTATGACATTTCTAACTGGTTCATCAGAGTCCTCCTCCTAATTGTTTTCCCTCTCACAATATGCATAGGCCTAAATGCCTGTCTTCAGGAAGGACACTTTTCTGAATTTTTAAAATTGTCAAAGATCTGTCCGATTTTCATAAAGGGAGATAAAGCTAGTCCTCAAGCCCCGTCTCCATCAAACATTTTCTGCTCAAAACATTGTTGTCAGCTAAACTCACAACAAAGTTGGAGTAAAATGTTGAATGGAAACACTAGCATAATGTTTTGAGCAGTGTTGGCCAACAAAAAGTGTTGGCAGCCGTTGCAGCTGACAACATTGTTGTGAGCTGTGCTCAAAAGGTAATGGAAACGGAGTCCAGCTGCCAACATTGCTGTGAGCAGAACTCGCGCATGCGCACTTGCTCTGTGAGTAGTTCCAGCACATCCACCGCAGCACCATCGCACCTCTAACCTAGCAGACGGGTAAAACACCAACAACACCACGTGTTTTTGTTTATGGTGTAAACATTCTTGTGTCGTATCAGTGTATCTTGTTGTGTTGGGCTTTTGGACGGTATAGTGAGGCCATGGCGATGTCAAGTCAATATTGGGGAAAAGACGAAGTGTTAAAGTTGATATCTTTGTATGAAAGTGAGACAGTGTTGTGGGATGGGTCTAACAGCAAGCACAAAAACTCTAATAAAAGGAGTGATGCCATCCAAGTATCTTAATGTAGCTGCTAACATTTCGCCAGCTGATATGGGACTGCGCTCACCATGTTTAGCGATTAGAGGAGCCACCAAGTTTAGTAATTTTTCAAAGTCAGTTGCCGTCATTCGTACAAAATTTTTGGATCCTGCTCGAAGTCTTAAATCCCTCATAAGGGAGTTGTAGGCACCTTCAACGGCCCTTTTAGCCAAAAAAAAAAACTCCTAACCTACCATCGCGGTCGCTTTCTGTGTTTTAAACTAATTAATTGGTGATATGCACCAGCCATTACGACGAAAGCAGCAGCAGTCTCTTCGCTCTCCATGATGAAGGTGCACCGGTGTAGTGTAGGTAGGTGTGTGGGTGTGGATGGTAGTGAAATGTGCTCGCAGTAAGAGGAGGGGTTGGCGGGAAATGTTGGCGCGTACTGCTGGAATGGAAACAGCGCGCCAACATTGTTGGGAGCTGTGCTCAAATCAACTTGAACTTAGCTCCCAACATTGTTGGTACAAAATGTTTGATGGAAACGGGGCTTCCAGAGCTATCAGTCTGTTCCCGACTTTGGCTAAGGTAGTAGAACATGTAGTAATTTTTTTGAATATCATGCTTTGTTCAACGAACAATAATTTGGTTTCAGGGCTGGAGGCTCTACTACAGGGGCCATCGATGCCATGGTCCGCACGGTCTTCAATTGTTTTGAGAGACAAGAGGCTGCTTGGGCCACTTTTATTGACCTAAGAAAGGCCTCTGATTGTGTTGACCATGGCATCCTCCTCCAAAAGCTGGAGTATTATGGTATCCATGGTGGGGAGCTCAGCCTTTCCAGGACATAACTTGCTGAACGAAGACAGGCATAGGCAATACCTGGTTCTCTGTCCTATCCTCCAACTGTGGAGTACCTCAGGGCTCAGTATTGGGTCCTCTCCTGTTTCTCATTGCCATCAATGACCTGCCTTTTAGCCTCAACTGTGATGCATATTTGTATGCAGACGATACCACCATTTTAACTAAGGGTGTAGATGTAACACAGCTTGCAGCTGCAGTTGAAAGTAGCCTAAGTTTGACCTCTGAATGGTTTGCAGCAAATAAATTCCTTGTCAACTAGGATATAACACAATCTATGCTATTTAGTTTGCGGCCTACACCTCAAATGGAGGAGACTAGCAAAAACAATTCAAATGTAAAGTTTCTTGGAGTAATTGTAGATCCCCAACTGACTTGGAACCCCCAGGTACAACAGATATAATTACGCAAAAGACTTAGAAATTAAGGAACCTTCTGCCTCTAAATCCTCTCCAAAAATGTTTATTTTGCACTTGTCCAGTCAGTTCTAAGCTACGGGATAATCCTTTGGGTAAATAGCTCATCAATGATGTTCTTGTTGCCCAAAAATAGATTATTAGCCTATATAACTATATTGAACAGAGATCAAAATGAACATTGTAAACCATTATTTTACCATTGAAACCAACTTTAACGCTCTGACTGTGATAATAATTATATTTATAATGTATTGTTATCTAGTTTTAAGTTGCATGAAACCTTTGCTCTAAGGGGTGATTTTCATTGCTTTGACACTAGGAAAAGAGAAAACCTTGACATTCCAAAAGACTAGAAACAATTAAAAGACGCCATGCTATTTAGGGTAAAAAGCTGTGGAACTATCGCCAAGAATAATTCAACTCCCTTGTACAATAGTTTTAAGAATGCAATTTATGAATAGCTTGTCAGAAACCCCCCTGTATAATATTGATGATTTTTTTTTTTACAACCAATGACAATTTCCAGCCTTGAATGCCTTTTAACCCTACGTGCGTCGCTTTCGCGACACACAAACATTGTTTGCGGCGAAGGCTCTGGGACTGACTGAATCAGATTGAACTGGATCGAGATTGGTATCGTTGTTTTCGGCAGATTCTAAGCTTTCTCCTGATGTCTGTTTCTAGACGCTTTTCATTTTAGTTCCGAAAATATTGTAGCAGACAGCTGACGTGCCTATTTGTTTAAACAACTTGGTTAACCTCGCACTGATGACTGATGTGTTTTATTACATTTATCATTGTTTTAGTGTTAAAAATAAAAAGTAGTGATATACGTGGTGCATTATAAGAAGATTTAAGTGATTTTGAAGGACTGGTTGATGATCCTGAAGAAGTAGGTAGTGATATTGATGTAAATTATCGGCCAGATTCCTAGCTATGGTTAGGCTATGCATGGAGTGCCTCAAGGGTCTATTCTAGGACCATTGCTATTTTTGTGCTATTTAAAGGACATAAGCAGTGTCCTAGTATGTAGACCTAGAAGTGAATTGTGCCTGTATGCTGTCGATGCTAATTTAATGATTTCCTCTCCTACACTGGAACAAACGGAAATTTCTGCTTTTCTAGAACTTGGAAATTTGGGCAGTTATCTGGTGTGCCAAAACCTAAAATTAAATAACAAAAAAACTAATTTTATCACATTTAAAACACCACAAAATAAAAATTCCAATCACCCAATAATAATGTATGACTCACAACTTATTGAGCAAAAGACCACCACAAACTTTTTGGGTCTAACAATAGATCAAAATTTGAATTGGAATGATCATACAAAAAAAATAGTTACAAAAATCAACTCTGGAATTTTTGCCCTTTCAAAAATGTCTGTGTACTGTGATGTCAAAACTTTGAAAAACATTTACTTTGCATATATCCATTCACATATTTCAGGGTGTCTACTACATTCTGGATAAAAAATTCATGGACAATTCCCATACATTAAGGACCTTTGTCGGTGTGATTATAGAATAATATTCCTGATTTATCAAACTGTATTAATCTTGTTCTTCATTGTAGTTGTTCCAGAGAGAAAAGTAAATAATAATAGAGAATTAAATTTCAAAATAGAAACTTATTGAAAGTAAACAAACATATACTTTAGGTACAGCTTTTATAGTGTAACAGAAAAACGCAATCATTGTCTCCTGCAATAGCGACAAAATCCTAAATATGTATCTCCATCGATCACGGAAACATCATAAGATAGCTTATCCGATCCAGGCGGATTAATTTGGCATTATTCGCCCTGGCACAAAGTTAGGTTCTCGACTACTTTTGAAAAAAAAAATCTGTAATGCATAGTGAAAATATTGTAACTCGGTTCTAAAGGTACAAAATCGGTATGGTAAGCGGCTACCAGTAAGCACAGAGTAAGATTATTGTCTTTTCATCTGCAAAGTTAATATCGACACATAGCAATCATTAGTTTATCTTAGGCTCAATTACATTTTCTTAGTATATTTTACAGCTCTTTCAAAGAATCAAAATACCCAGGCCTAGGCCTAATTATTTAGGAGGGCCTATATAAACTGGGTAACAAACAATGAGGTTATAATATCAGCAAAGTCACTACAATATCATCATTCTAGTTCATAAGATTTAGATTGCTTAAAGCATACAACGCAATAAATTAATATGGGAAATAAAAAAAATTGAAACCTGAACGCCAACAATGTACAAAGATACAGAAAATGCAATGACATAATTTGAAACCAAGTAGGCCTACGTAGTGATAAAAAATTAATGCAAACAACGCTTGTGGTTTTGTCAATTGAAAGATAAAATATCCATAAAAAAAGGGGTTAACTTACAAAATAAGACTGTAGATTAGTTACATGTTTTATATCTTCAAGACGAAAGTACAAGTAAGAAGTGAAATTTAACAGCCATTATAAAACTATTATTTCCATGATAAAATATGTTTGGGATCTAATAATGATTACTCCAGTAATAAATAAAGAAGTTGTAAAGGAATAAAAGTGACACAACTTTTATGAGCTAAGCTACTACTGAGTCAACAGTTCTTGGAAGTACTTGACTTGACACTTGATTGTGATAAAATATTAATGGGTTTGAGACTGCTAATGGGGTTTTTATTGCATAATTACTCTAGTAATAAATTATGAAAATGTAAACAAACATCTGATAAACCTTTTATGTGCTCCCAACCAACTAGCGATCGATAAAATTATGGCCCATTAAAAATTTAAGGACATACCGGTAGTCTGGCATTTAAGGACAATTCCCGTACATTTCATGGCCAGTAAAAAATTAAGTACAATTCCCGGTTTTCCCGGATTTCCCGGTTGGTAGGCACCCTGATATTTCCTTTGGTATCTGTCTATATGGAGCAACAACTCAAATCAATCTAGATAAAATATTAAAACATTAAAAAAGAGCAGTGAGAGTAATGCTCAGACTAAATTCTGATGTCTCGGCAAAAGAGCACTTTAAACAGCTAAACATACTAACTGTTTATGGGCAATATATTTATGATTCAATTTTAATTTTTAAAAATAAAACCTCATCCGATGTATCCAATCTACCGGTTCACCGATATGAAACGAGAAAAAATCAGATTTTGCAAAATAGGCACAGATTAAAGTTTTATGAAAAAAAATCCATCATTTGCTGGTAAAAGTTTTTTTAAACGTATCCCCGGAGGAATTAGAAATGAAAAAGATCAAAAAAAGTTTAAAACAAAACTAAACAATTTCTTAATAAACATGGCAATTTATTCTCAAAGAAGAATTTTTCCACCTCCCTCAAGAATACTAGATATTAAGAAGGCATCTGTATGGGGAGATGTATTTATTAATTTGAGATCTATTTTTAATCTATATTTTATATTTTAATAATTGTAATCTTTGACACTATTCAAATGCTGTATTAACTTATGTATACTTCTCAATGAATAAAGAAATTGAAAATTTAAAAATTCTTAGCTAACGCTAAATGTACGAAATCTGTTTTTCACCCATAACTTATTTTTTTTGCAAATTTACTTACTTAAATTATTATATTTTTACTATTTTACTATGGACACTTGGAGGGTTAAGCCTGTCTATGATTATCTGTGTTTGTGCCACTATTTATTTGCATGTTGTGTAAGTTTAGTTGCCCTAAAACCTTGCAGCCTAGACTTGTTTACACTTTTAGTTGATTGAATTTGACTTGTGCTTCTACTAGCATGTATTTATAATTTGATTGTGTCTCATGCATATATTATGTCTGACTTATAGATGAATAAATATCATTTCATTTTATCATTTCCTTCTGTAGACTCTCTAACACGTAAAACGCTTTCCCGACCATAGCTCTTAGGATCTACAACAGTGCTTGCTCCAAGCCAAGACATAAAAAAACCTTGAAACAATGAAATTTAGCACTCTGTTCTGCTGAAGTCATGGCTATAACAACCAATCCTTTCTATAGCCTTGACGTATATTTCTAAACAGTGAATAAAATTGAGGGTTGATCCACCGCCAAAAGTGAATAAGTAAATCTAAATACATGTAGTAAGACACAAAAGTATCAATGAGTTTTAAGTTTTATTTTTTAATGACCCAACCTATCTGGAGATGGTCTCAGTGCAGAAGAAGGTAATGAATGCTTTGTCGTGTTTAAGTTTAATTTAAAGTATTTTGTGTACTTAGGTATAATTATTACCAATTGAGATGGGGACGCCATCTAGGTGCTTATCTTAACCACAGACAAGGGAAACAAAGTTTTATTTCCTTAGTCAATGTCTTAACCCAAATAGAGCTGGGCTGTGAGGCTGTGACTGAAGGATAAGTGTAAGTTAGAATGCAGTGAGATGCCTTGTGTAGCTTTTTGGAAGACTGTTTCATAATGTTAATATCGCGGCTATTGATTTGCAATTTCTGTTTGGGAGGGCCTAATAAGAAATTATTAAAACGCAAGAATAACTTACCTTGCTGTTGTGTAAACGCAGATAAACTGGATTTTTTTGTGCTTTTAGTTTGAAGGTTAGGATTATTCAATTTAAAAACAAAAACACAAAGGTTCGGGGCGGGAGGGGACTGTCAATCTTTTTCTTTTTTTCCTTTAGTTTGCTTAGCAGGCTTTGGTTAAATAGACCAGGCAGCCTCAATGTACACTGAGTTTTGGTTGCTTCCAATTCATCCTGCAATTAAGGTTATTTGTTAGTTTACACAAACTTGTGATCTAATATATAAAAGGCAAAGCCCTCACTGACTCACTCACTCATCACATAAAACTGACAATCTAATTCTCCCACTTCCCATTTACCTAGGAGGCTGAAATTCGGTACACCGATTCTTTGGGCATTAAATAGAAAAAAACTAAGTAGTTTATATTCTGATCGGGCTTTCGGGCTCTGACCCCGGGGGCTCTGGAGTTTCCCATGTTAGCCTTGTGATTTTTCATATTTAAAAGGAACTAGTGTACCTGTTGCTCGAATTCGAGCAATTGCATTACAGGCGACTCAAAGATTATGGAAATATTCACAATCTACACAACAGCACAGAAAACACAGTTAGATATAATCAAAATCTTTTGTAAATATCTTATCTTTTTTTAAAAAGCTGATCTTGTTTTTTTAGTGTTTTCTACAAATTTTTCCCTCTCATAGCCGCATTAGGTTGTCTATGATAACGATTATAAATGAAAAAAAAAACATTATTTCTAAATCTTCTACTTGGTTGTGTTCTATGACTTTTTCTACGTTTCCATTGTTTGCAAATCGGTTATTTCAATGATTGCTCAAGAAATATAGAACAGTGTTAATTCAGTTTTATTTTTAGCCCATATCAAATTGTCCAGGATTTCTCACTCTTTTCCATTCTAATAATTACACCAACCCAAGTTTCGTCTACAGATGCAAAATGCCAACGAATATCACCTACGTACAATCTCCAAGAAGTGGTTAAAAAGGCAGAAACCAACCCATACAATAGATATAAGTTAACTCAATGAAAATTAATTTTAAGAGTTACTGTGATATTAGGATTTTCCACTGATTTTGTAATAGAACATTATATTGCAAAACATGACACGATGCAGAATAAAATCAATTTTAAAATCAGAAAAATCCATTGCAAAATACTGTAGGCCTACTTCATTTTGACAAATGCAATAAATCACAATTTAAATATTAACAGCTGTTGCATTAAAAAGTAGTGTAGAATTTTGCATATGGTCGTAATGTAAACAAATCTGAAGAGGCAACTTTAAAGGCTTCTGGGGCAGAGCCCCAAGGGAATTTACCTCTTTCCTCTTTTGATGGCTCATTTACAGACCAAGACCTTTCTTTAGAGACCCCGACCAAGTTTCTACGCCCAGCTGTTCTCTCAAATTAGCTGTGACAAAAACCCCGTTTTCCTCCATAAGAATAACATGGGATGGGAATTCAAAGGCCACTGGGGAAGAGCCCCAAGGGAATTCACCATGTTTCTCTTTTGATGGCTCATCTACAGACCAAGACCTCTCATTAGACACCTCTACCGAGTTTCTACGCCCAGCCGTTCTCTCAAAATAGCTGTGAAAAAGAAAAACAGTTTCAAATTAATATATAGATTAATGAATCTTAACAGCTGTTTCAATTAAACAAGTTGGTTCTGTTCTATGATGTTCAATAGCATTAAAGTTACAAGGATGACCAACAGGGTGCAGCACTATTATTTTTTTTAATTTATGACAACAGCTAATTTGCAACCAAAAGGTGAGTGAGCGTAGCGAACGAGCTCCAACCTAAAAGTGAGTGAGCGTAACGAACGAACTTCAACCAGGACGTTTTTTTTAGTGTGGCCTTGGATTGAGCCATGCAAATACTTATGATGTTAAACGGGGCAAAGCCCGTGGGTACAGCTAGTTTGAACATAAATGTGCACAATCAATGTTTCATGTTGATTTTGTTCTAGGTTTTTATTTTGTCTGCAAAATCCATACCACTGGAGACAGCTGACAGAGACCAGAGACAGCACAGGGAGATACCATAGAGAAGTAAGTTAAAAAGGAAACACTCAAAGGTACCACGGCCACCCTTTATCAGGATTCAGGAACGGCTGCGGCTCCGTCCAATCTGTTCCGCATAGCGAAACTTAACGCAACACAAATGTAATAGGTAGTTGCAGACGTTGCAGTTCCAAAAAAAGGTAGGACGGTTGCTCTGTTATTAGTTACTAGCTGTACCCACGGGCTTTGCCCCGTTTAACTTCATAAGTATTCGCATGGCTCAATCACGTCCCGGTTGATGTTCGTTCGCTTCGCTCACTCACTTTTAGGTTGGAGCTCGTTCGCTGCGCTCACTTGTTTTCAGGTTAGCTCGTTCGCTACGCTAACTCGCCTCCAGGTTGATATTCGTTCGCTACGCTCACTCACCTTTTGTTTGCAAAATAAATTTTAAAAAGTCATCCCTTTTTTGTTTATAATACTTTGATAAAGTTTTTTATGTTTTAATATTTAACATTAGAGAATTTAAACGTTGTTAAGTGCAAAGGAGTGCTGCGATTGGGGTTTAATACATTTGGAAGTGTTCAAAAGTAAAATAGTTTTCTGTTCTGCATTCTGTAGAAACACTGTGGCACTATTTAAAATCATGACTAATGCTAATACAGAATGTTGTAATAATTCAAACCTACAAAACAGTTGGTGAAAGTAAACATCTGCTTTTAAATTATATTTATTTGTAAACATTGTAGATCAAAAATTCTGACATTGGCCCACTTAAAACCCTCTGGGGCAGAGCCCTTTTGACAGATCTGCACCAAACTTCACTCGAACCATCCTTGAAAGATGCTTAATAATGCCTGAAAGTTTCATTACAATCTGTCGAGCGGTTTCGGAGTCCATAATGTATATACATACACACACACATACATAGTTCCTCTTTTATAGATATAGACTAGCTGTACCCACGGGCTTTGCCCCGTTTAACTTCATAAGTATTCGCATGGCTCAATCACGTCCCGGTTGAAGTTCGTTCGCTACGCTCACTCACCTTCAGGTTGGAAATCGTTCACTGCGCTCACTTGTTTTCAGGTTAGCTCGTTCGCTACGCTTACTCGCCTCCAGGTTGATGTTCGTTCGCTACGCTCACTCACCTTTTGGTTGCAAATTAGCTGTTGTCATACATTTAAAAAAAGTCATCCCTTTTATTGTTTATAATACAGTACTTTTATAAAGGTTTTTATGTTTTAATATTTAACATTGGAGAATTTAAACGTTGTTAAGTGCACAGGTGTGCTGCGATTGGGGTTTAATACATTTGGACTTATTTAAAAGTAAAATAGTTTTCTGTGCTGCAATCTGTAGAAACACTGTGGCACTATTTCAAATCATGACTAATGCTAATACAGAATGTTGTAGTTATTCAAACGTACAAAACAGTTGGTGAAAGTAAACATCTGCTTTTAAATTAAATTTTTTTGTAAACATTCTAGATCAAAAGGTCTGACATTGGCCCACTTAAAACCCTCTGGGGCAGAGCCCTTTTGACGGATCTGCACCAAACTTCACTCGAACCATCCTTGAAAGATGCTTAATAATGCCTGAAAGTTTCATTACAATCTGTCGAGCGGTTTCGGAGTCCATAACGTATATACACATATATATACATACATACATAGTTCCTCTTATAGATATAGATTACTACGGCAAGACGGTCGTGGCTGGGCTGGGGCCAATGAGACCAACCCGTTTGGCGCCGTAGA
This sequence comes from Macrosteles quadrilineatus, assembly GCF_028750875.1. Classification (NCBI taxonomy): domain Eukaryota; kingdom Metazoa; phylum Arthropoda; class Insecta; order Hemiptera; family Cicadellidae; genus Macrosteles; species Macrosteles quadrilineatus. Next base: position 72,144,302 of record NW_026542595.1, read on the forward strand.
CCGGGCGCCAAACGGGTTGAGTATGCACTGAAAGTCTGACAAAATTTAACTTTTGATTATTGTTGAGGACATCTAGTAGATGAGAAAAATCGATGATGTCGCATTTCTAGGGTGGTCACAACTCGTGGGAGGGGGGGGGGGTGGAAGTTGCGCGCGTCAGTGGTTTACGTATCCGCTTCTAACTCTAAAAAGGCTAATGGTAGAATCGTGGTTTGGCTGTCTATCTACGCCTAAATATATTGTCCTTCAAAAAGGTGATTATAACCTTTCTTCTATCTCTTATGCTTTAGTCCCAAGTCAACGTTTATTGCAAAAAGGAAAATTTAAAACAACTTTAAAATCAAATATCGGAAATATTGTACGCGTGTAAGACATGTTACAGAAGATTTATGGTTAGACAAACTAACAAGTAGTACAACAACACCGAGTTTAAGGAAATCTGTGCCAAAACAACAGAGCTACGTTTAATTCTGTAAGAGTAGACGTGGAAAATTCGTAGTAGTATCAAGGCGCGCCATGGATAGTACGTAGACCACAGTCAATTATAGGTTTTATGTCGGAAGTAATTCTGAGAAAGCTGGATTTCTCTAGTATGCTGTTAGACCATGTTAAGATGAGCATTTTCAAAAATAAACAAAGAATAATACAACGAAAAAATACAAAGAATAAACAAGTCAACATCTACATCACACATCTTCATTCCACATCTACATTCAAAAGTGACCATAAAATGCAAATTGTTCCAATATCAAAGTAAGCTACCGTTTTTGGAAATGGTGGCAATTTTTTAAACAACGGAATCATTATTTTTAACGTATTTTATATATTTTTTTACGTAGATTTATATGTGACTTATTTATTCTTTGCACTTTCTCTTTCAACTCTCTCGTTTATGAGCTACAGGATGCTGAATGTACACCACAAGCCTTTTTTTTAGATATAACACGCTGTAACTCCTAAAGGACTCACAATAAAAACGTTTTTACATGGCATTTAAATTCTAAAAAAATCCTAAAATACACCATATTCCATAAGAGATAACAAAGTTGTTGGCCATATTGGAAAATGGCATATATTTTTTAGATTCGTAACCATCCCTAAAATCATCTTTAAAAAATTAAGAGGATCGTCTAATAAAAAGTCAACTCCATATGAAAAATCAAATTTATGTATGTTCACTATGTTATCTCAACCGGGATGAAACGGTGTACCATTTTATAGCAGAATGTCAAATTTTAAACCAACTATACGTCAATTTTGGTTTAACAAGTTATATTAAAATGAATATGAGTTTTTTTATTTTTAAATGGCAAAGATTGGCAGGCACTTGGAAATTATCTTAAAGAGGCAGGGGGTAAAAGGTGGGAATTTATAATGGAGTTTAATTATAAAATTTTAGAATTGAGATATCAATTGATACATTTTTACCATAATTTAAAGACAAATGTTAATACTAACTTAAAGCAAACAAAACGGAATTATTACCGATCAAAACTTAATTTCATATTTTGAGTTGTTTTTGTCTCTGGATCACAGAACAAACTATAAAAGGTATAAAATTACCTGAGTACTGCCAGAGTGATCCTGTTGGTCCTTACGGATTACGCGTTTCGAGGAGCTTAAGTCCTCATCATCAGATCTTGTACAAGAAACACATCTATCACTTCGAAAAGGTCGTCAAAAGTTTAAATATACAACACGGACACATAATAAATAAACACATTTTACAATTACGGGTAGGCCTACCGACAAAAACTTGCAATGTCCGACCGCACAGAATACTTACAAAACTTAATTAAGCATCTAAGAATCCCAAGAAGCTATGGGGATTAATCAATGAACTGGCTGGCAGGGTGAATAAAAAAGAACCGTTTCCTATTGAAAAATTTGTTTCTAGCTCACAATCTCCGATTTCTTCATCATACAAACGAGTAGCAGATGAGTTCAATGAATTCTTTTCTGGAGTAGGTAAATCACTCGCTGACGCAATTGATTATAGTGGGGGATTATAGTTTTGAATGACTCTGACTACCGCCTTGATTGCGACTTTACGATTCAACCAATCACTGAACTAGATCTCCGACGCTATGTCTTCAGTTTAAGGGGAGGGTCTGCTCCGGGCTATGATGGTGTATCGGCCGACGTCATAAAAAATAATTTTAATATTTTGGGGGAGCCACTTTTACATATAGTCAACTTGAGTATCACCACAGGATCATTCCCAGAATGTCTTAAATTAGCCAAAGTATTTCCTCTATACAAATCAAATGACATCACAAATAAAACTAATTACCGACCAATCTCCTTGCTTAGTGTTTTTACTAAGGTGATTGAAAGAGTGGTGAAAGATCAATTAGTTACTTACTTACAAATCAATAACATACTCAGTGAGCGTCAGTACGGGTTTCGTCAGGGCAAAGATATTTCAGATGCGTTGTTCGATATTAATAAAGAATTAAATTCTGCGATTTCAGAAAAAAAATCATCCATTATTAATTTTTCTTGATTTAAAAAAAGCATTTGATTCTGTTGACCGTTCAAAATTATTGAGAAAAATGGAAGACATTGGTATTCACGGCAACTCACTTGCATGGTTCCAAAGCTACCTTTGTAACAGATCACAACTTGTTTCCATTAATGACATTACTAGTAATGTATTGCCAGTAGACTATGGTGTGGTCCAAGGCAGCAACCTTGGTCCAGTTTTATTCTTAATTTATATAAATAATATTTCCAGACTAAACATTTTTGGTCAAATCTTTTTATTTGCCGATGACAGCCTAATTTTCCTGCAAGGAAAAACCTGGCCCGAGGTGTATGACAAAGCCACACACGATCTCATGATAATTAAGAAGTGGTTAAATCAAAATGTCCTTTCATTAAATGTTTCTAAGACAAAATTCATGCCTATTTCTATTAGCAAGAGTACAGACTTCAATTTAGCAAATTTAACAATCCACGAATGTGACAATTATCAAAGTAATTCTTGCAGATGTGAAAGTATAGAAAAGGTCAACTCTTATAAATACCTAGGTGTATTGTTTGATGAACGATTAAAATGGATAGATCATGTTAATTATGTTAGAAATAAAATTATGAAATTAATTTTTGCCTTCAAACACATGAGAGAAGTTTTGACGGTTAAGGAATTAAAAATGGCTTACTTTGCTTTTGTTCAATCATTACTTTCGTTTGGTATTATAGCTTGGGGTGGCTGTTATAGGAGTACCTTGGAGCCATTAAATATTGCTCAAAAATCAATTTTAAAAATAGGATTTGGGAAATGCAAACGTTACCCGACTGACGCTTTATTTAAAGAAATAGGAGTCCTCTCTATTCGCCAGTTGTATGTAAAATCAATATTAATAAACATCTATAAAAATTACAATAACATTTTTCAAAATATTTCACATTTATATAATACAAGATATTCTTCTAGAGTTGGAATCACCACAATTCAAGTGAACTATACTTTTTCTACGACTAATTCATACTATGTTTCAAACTTAGTCTATCGTAACATATGTAACATTTTTAAGGATTTCAATTTTTTTGAATGTGACTCTTTAAAGGTATTTAAATTCCGCGTCAATGATTTCCTATTCAGTTTAAATATTGACGAGGCCGATTCTATTATCACGGTGGACTACCGGCGCACCTGATCCGACCTTTGCACTGACTGACCTTGGCACGTTGTTAGGACTGTCCGCAGTCGAATTACTACTCTCTACACCACTCATACTCAACAATCCACTCATCACTCTCCACTCTCCTCACTACCACCATTACACACGGAACTCATACAAACACACAGTCTCTCTCTCTCTCTCTCTCTCTCTCTCCTGGCCACCACGAAATCTAATGCGCAGACTCACCAGCGCTGTGTTCATGAAAATACATTTACATACATCACTAATAATAACAACCCTTTTATTTTTAATTGCCATTCCACAAATTCAATAATTTACTTTTTTCTATTTGACAGCAACTTAGCAGACGCACAGGTAGCACTGCCTATGTCTGCTAGTTCCATTTGTTTATTGTTGAATATTTTGGCTCATTAAAACTTGTATGTATTTTACTATTTTTAGTGTCACAAGTCTCTGTTAAGTATATTTGATTGTATAATCACTGTTTGTAGCCAATGTTTTTTGGAATAAACTATATATTCATTCATTCAATATAAATGTATAAATTAATGTTTGTTAAGTATTTATCAAAGTAAATTATAAAAGTAACAGGCTTGTTTTATGAATTATTAACTGTTTGTAGAATAAATTCAGATCCTCAGTATATATTTCAATTTTATTTTTAATCAATTTGTTATCTGATCTTTTTTAGTATATAGTGCTATTTGTGTATATTTTGTAGAGGAAATCAGTTTATTTGATGAATAATTGTATGTAATTCATGGACTCTTTTAAAGTGTTTTAAAATATTTTAAAATCGGTATGTCAACCTGTCAACCACAAAACAGACAGGCTTTGACCATTGCTCTTTGTGTTTAAGTAAAAAGCACTGTATGATTTTTTAATTCAATAAACACTTTTCTTTTTCTTCTTCTTTAGTAATCTGACACATACTTTCTCCCCATGGTGGAAGGAAAATACATACACACTATGCAAAAAAATGATTACCGGTAACAAAATATTGCGTTGTTATCCTTACCTATTTTAAAATGGTCCAACAGCATAGAAAAATCCTGCTTTCCCAGAATTACTTCCAACATACACCCAGAATTACTTCCAACATACATCCTATATGTCTGTGGGCTACGTACTATCATAGATAAAACATACTCCCTTAGGTACTATCCATGGTGCGCCTCGATACTACCACAAATTTTACACGCCTACTCTTAAACAGAACTAAATGTAGCTCTGTTGTTTTTGCACAGATTTCCTTAAACTTGCAAGTGGTGTTGTTGTACTACTTGTTAGTTTATCTAACCATAAATCTTCTGTAACGTGTCGTAAACGCGTACAATATTTCCGATATTTGATTTTAAAGTAGTTGCACATTTTCCTTTTTGCAATAAATGTTGATTTAGGCCTAAGGCATAATTAAAAACCTTTTTGAAGGCGTAGATAGACAGCTAAAGCTAAACCACTTTTATATCAACAACCGTTTGAGAGTTAGACGCGGAAACGTAAACCACTGACGCGCGCAACTTCCCCCCCTCACCCCGAGTTGTGACCACTCTAGAAATGCGATATCATCGATTTTTTTCATCTACTAGATGTCCCCAACGCTGAATTTTTATTTCAGCTGCAGTATTTTTAATACTGTCAAAATCGGAGTATTCTATTGGCTGAGGGACCACCATTACTGCAACGATACGGCTAGTTGCCATCGGCCTCGGTGGTCTAATGGATAACGTGCTGGGCTGAGAAGCCAAAGGTACCAGGTTCGAAACCTCTCGGTGGCATTAACTTTTTATCAAAGATTTTTGCATTATCAGCAAGTTTGGTTAGTTTGGTTAGGTTATAACAGTTTAATTTTATAATAAAAAATTTTTAAATTGAATTTGAAGCATTTATAGATTTATTTTATGAACAGAACTATTTTTTTGATAAGCAAACCTTCATTCAATTTTTTTCATTATCAGCAAGTTTGGTTAGTTAGGTTAGGTTATAACATTTTTATTTTATAATTTAAAAAAATAATTTTAAATTTTAAAATTTTTATTTCTAATTTTTAAACTCTCATTTGTCCATATTAAAAAACTAAATTTTAAAATTTTAAATTATTTTTTTAAATTATAAAATAAAAATGTTATAACCTAACCTAACTAACCAAACTTGCTGATAATGAAAAAAATTGAATGAAGGTTTGCTTATCAAAAAAATAGTTCTGTTCATAAAATAAATCTATAAATGCTTCAAATTCAATTTAAAAATTTTTTATTATAAAATTAAACTGTTATAACCTAACCAAACTAACCAAACTTGCTGATAATGCAAAAATCTTTGATAAAAAGTTAATGCCACCGAGAGGTTTCGAACCTGGTACCTTTGGCTTCTCAGCCCAGCACGTTATCCATTAGACCACCGAGGCCGATGGCAACTAGCCGTATCGTTGCAGTAATGGTGGCCCCTCAGCCAATAGAATACTCCGATTTTGACAGTATTAAAAATACTGCAGCTGAAATAAAAATTCAGCCACCTGGACTAGTTTAGACTTTTCTTTCCTCAATTCAATCCTCCTCTTTTGTATATTCTTTGTCTTCTTTTCTTTTTTAAGATGGCGGAGCCGGAGATTTTCGACTTTTGACGTCGAGTGTCGAGGTCTCGAGGAACGAGAGTGGCAAGACGGGAATAATATTCTAGTTTCTTTTGTTTTAGCCTTTATCTATTCATGGTCTTAATACTGGATTGCAGTGTTAATTGGTTGTTTTGATTCGGCCTAGTTTAATTTTTTTGGATGTGCCATAGCTTACTGATTGTTGTAGGCCTAGGTTTGTTTAAGTGTTGAAACACGAGTTAGTTTTCAGGAAAATTTAGTTGTTTAGAGCCTAAGATACCTCTTAAACTGTAGCTTCAAGCAATCGTCTTCCATATGAAAACAAATTATTAGTGATGCATTTTGTATCTTAGATCCTAATTTCAGTCTAGGGATTATGTACTAGGCCTAGTGTAGGGGGGGTTGCACCATATTGATTTAACCCTTTTAAGGCCAAACATAATTCGGCGGATATCGCTGCTGAAAAGTTCACCTTTTAATATGGAGAGAGAGGCTACTTTTTCATTATAAGTTGGTTAGGCTTAGTTGTGGCTTTGTATTTTGTTGATTAAGTAACAGAACAGGGCGTTCTGACTTCCTTGTAGCTCAACATGGGCAGTTCTTCTCTGCACATTTAGCACTGACGGCCAACCCCTAATTTCTCCTCAATTTTATATGGGATTTCTTTTCTATTCCTCCTTATTGTTACGGTTAGGTCAGTTTCTTTAGAAAATAAATGCTAAACTAGCCTAGAGGAACAGTCATGAAAAAGTTATCGACAAATACGCATGGTAACCTTTATTTAGGTAACTTAGTGGCCCATTTGAAGTAACTTTACAGCCACTCTAAGTTATACGCTAGACTCTGGTCTTTATCTTCCTTTAGAGGTTGCCCCTGATATTTTTCCCATAAGTTATTTAGCAAAAGAATCCGATACAATAATTAGAAACTGATTCAACCATCATCCACAATTTATTACCCTATCTGTGGTGGTGTTTATTGGGGAGCAGATAATATGTCACCGCTGTGTCACTCTTCGTCCCTATCAGACTCTAACTCTCATCTAAGTTTATGGAGAGCTCTAAGTTAGGAAGGGTGTAGTAGGCCTACTGCCAAAATACTCTATTCGCATGGTCGACTAGCATTGAAAATCTTCCACATGGGTCATACTGCAGTTCACCTGGCTTAGCGAGGATGCGAAGTCGCTAAAAGAAATAGTCACCGGTTTATTTTTTAAAGAAGTATGTACTATTTATTTAAGTTATTTTGTTCAGCAGTGTTTATCACTAAGATATGAAGGTAAATTAGGAAATACCATAGTTTAAATAGGGCATTTTCATCTGAAACTGGCTTCTCGCGTCTATATTACACCAAACATTGTCTTAATTCTTATATTTTTCTATAAAAATAAAGTCATCTTAGTGAAAATGTTTCACGCAAACACAAGAATTGTTTGAAGGTGTCCAATATGACCGAGGAATAGCATGAAGCCATTGTTGCTTACACAGCGGATCACTTGGAATCTTAAGACACTGTAACTTATGTATCCTTAAGTTTTAATTGAGCTTTCGTAATTACTCTGCACCCAGGCACCATTAATCTATCTGGCATGTTGTAGTAACAAGTTCAATGTCATTACTAATTATTTAAGATAGTAGAAGCGCGAATAAGTATAAGTCGGTACGCAATTCCTCTATTCATTCTAATGGTAAGGCGATCGTGCATCAAGACTCAGATGCGACGTTGCCAGTTTTTTCTGGCCGTGGCCTTGTGTACTGGTACTAGAGAAGGCTATGCTTTGAGTCATTTGGAGGGCAATGTTTTGGCCCCGGCACTTCAAAATATTCATGTTCTATGGTTTTACCTGGATCATTTGACTCAGAAATGATGCTCCAGTCAGCATTTGCATCCACTTCACCAATTGCCCATTGAATATCAAAAACTTTGTTCTGGTCGTTGTTTTGGACTGTTATTAAACGTCGCCTACCCAGACGTGCATTTTCATCTATGTTAGGCCTACTATTTGAAACATTGGTCCTAGATCTGGGTGGTCTGCCTAAGATATACATTGAAATAAAAATGTACGATGTATGTTTATATTTATATACCGGTATATATACATAAGATATTTAAATCAGTCACTAGATAAACTGCCTGATATCATCATTCTTACCGAAATATGGATATCTGATAGCGAGGTGAATCAATACAAGCTACCTAAATATAATATGTTTGCAAAATGTAACTATTTAAATCGAGCTGGAGGAACTGTTGTATTCGTGGCCGAACAGTTCTTTTGTTCGGTGTTTCCGGACCTAGGCATTGATACGGCAGACAGCCTCTACTTACAGATTAAAATAGCGGATAATGTTTATTTTGATTTTGTTGCCATTTATCGTTTACAGGAATTTAGTACTGACACATTTTTAAATGAACTTGAAAATGCTTTAGGTAAAGTAAAAAATAAGAACCTTTTTATAATCGGGGATATGAATTTGAATATTTTAGATAATTCTCGAATAACAGACCTATACAAGCTTAAATTAGCGAGTTTTGGTTTAATTTCACTTGTTAACCAACCGACCAGAGTTACAATAAATTCAAGTACCTGTATTGACCACGTACTTGCGAGGTGCGATATAAAACTACATTTAGAATGTGTTAGCGGAGTGATCGATGTGGGAATACCTAACTGACCACAGAATCACCGTGGCTGGTCTTAAATTCAATAATTTAATAAATAAGAGCAACTCTAGTAAGCAGTGTTTAAAAATATTGGATTTCAGCCTATTCAAAAGTAAAGTGGAAAATGTGTCTTGGGAAGAAGTTTATTCGGCAGATAATGTCTCTGTTGCCTTTAGTAGATTTATAAAAATATTTAAAAATTGTATCATTACTTCATATAGAGATAATAATATCAAGGGAGATAAAGTTAAAATGAAACCTTGGATGGATACAAGAATGATGGATATGATTAATTATAAAAATAAACTATATAAACGTAGTAAAAATAGCCCTCATAACTTGGAAATAAAACGTAATTACAACCAGTATAGAAATAGACTTCTAAATATGACTAGGGAAACAAAAAATAGGTATTATAGTGAGTTATTAGTGAGGAATAGCCCCACGCCCAAAAAGCAATGGGACACTATCAAAGAGATCATAGGCGAGAAAAGTAAAGCTAATCCATCCATATCCTTAAAAGATCGCAATGGTAAACTAATCACTGATCCGATAAGTGTAGCTAATGAATTCAATACATTCTTTTGTTCAATAGCGTCTGAGCTAAGATTAGGTATTGCAGGAGATAAAATGCATTCCGATAGAGAAAACGAATATCTAGAATTATTCCGAGTTCAGCCTATTGCTAATACTATTTTCTTCTATCTAACTGTAAATCAGGAAGTGCGTGATATAGTTAAGAATTTAAGTAATCGAAAAGCTCCTGGGTATGACGATGTATCACCTTTAGTTGTTAAGTTAGTTATTGATAGTATTATTGATGTGTTAGTGTATTTAATTAATTCTAGTATGAGTTCAGGAGAGTTTCCAAACGAGTTAAAAACTGCTATAGTAAAACCTTTATTTAAAAAACTTGATAAATTGGACCCTAGCAATTATAGACCAATATCATTATTGTCAATCTTTTCAAAAATATTCGAAAAAGTTATTAAAGTTAGGCTAGTTGGCTTTCTAGAACGGAAGAATTTTTTTAGCAAGAATCAATATGGGTTCAGGCAAAAGTTAAGTACTAATTCAGCTTTGTTAAATTTTATGGGACAAGTTTATTGTGGGATAAATGAAGGCAAGCAATGTGCTGGTATTTTTGTTGATGTTATGAAGGCCTTTGATACCGTTGACCACGAGATTTTGCTGGGTAGGATGCAAGAAGCTGGAGTTAGAGGGGTACCACTGTCGTGGTTTGCCTCATACCTAAGTGGCAGGACTCAACAAACTAGGGTAGGCGAAGTAACAAGTGAGCGAGGTTCTATCAAATATGGAATCCCCCAAGGTTCAGTTCTCTCTGGACCATTGTTTTTAATATATGTAAATAGTTTGTGTAACGGTCGTTTCAGAGGGAAATTGATAGCATTTGCCGATGATACAGCTTTGTTTTACAAGGCTGACTCAATTGATTTACTTAAAATTGATATGCAATATGATTTAAACACTCTGAGGTGGTGGTTTACCAATAATTTTATGATAATGAGTCCTAAAACTAAATACATATTATTTAATCTTACAAGGCATATAAGTTTTCCTAGCTCGATGAAATATCATGATATGAAATGTATCATCATAGATGAAGTAATATAATGAGATAGGCAGCCGCGTGTATAAAACCGTGGGAGTTTTTAGTTGGGCCTGCACGATGTATTGCGCGGGCCGTCCGCGGCTCGCAGCACTGTCGTGGGTTAAACGCAGTACGTTGTCTCAAACTGCACTGCGTTACCGACACGCTAACTTATAACCAACCACACTTGCTATTGAATAATGAAAGTATATACCGTACTTTAATATGACGTATTATATTACTACAATAACGGGGCCGATAAGTGCTCGGTTATGGTTAATTATTGGACTTAATAGTTAAACAATATCACAAAGAGACACAATTTATCGATTACGAAAAATGGTTTTATTACAAACAATAAACATTTAATCGCTTAAATAATGACAACCATCTAATTTAAAAGTGTGCAATAAAACATAATTATCAAAAATTAATATGACCTTACTTTAACATAGTTATTTACATTTACATAATTACTTAGGTACATCATAGTTATTTACACAAATATTTTCGTTCGCCAAGAAATCGTCCAGTTATATCTTAACTAAAGAAGTAAAGGTAAAAAGCATTAACATTTACAAGTGAAATTTCCAATATTATAAAGTAATAGAATTTTAGTTTATATCATATGAAATACAATTTTACGCCTCCTGATCACGAAAATAACAACTTTTTCATCATGTTAATTACGCCAATCTCAAAAGAATTATATTTATAGTTTGGACACACTAAAATTTAGTTATTGATACCAATTTTAAAGACAATTAAAGACAACAAGAATAAATGAAATGTATATGCATTCCGTAAAACCTAACTAAACGTAAACAAAGCAATAAGTAACACATTCAAACATACTCCAATCAAACTAAGCTACTGAACAAAAATAACTTTTTAATATTATAGACAATAACAACAAACCTGCGACAATACCATAGATAACACTACAAAGATATGCAACAAATCGGAAGTATAAAAACAATTAAATGTACTTAACTAGATTGGGCAAAAAAATTATTTAAATTTATAAATCAGATTCAATAGCGAACACATTCAAGGATACAATTCGACAACAAGACATCTATGAAATACAATTTTGCAGAACATCTCTTAAATATAGAAAAATTACTAATTTTGAAGAATATTACATAATCTTGGAAATAGAGAAAGTTTGAATGTGAAAGAAGAAATTAATATTAATACCATTAACAACAACCCGGGAATTTTAAACACATTGATACAAAAAATAAATATTTTAACACTTAAAACAATAGCAAACACAACTAAGGAAAGATGAAAAACAAATAAAATAATATATAAATAATATCAATCAAGAATAAACTATTTTACAAGTTGAAAATTTTGCTATAATACTTTATTATTTATTTACATATTTTAATTTGACTATTGACTCTTGTAGGCCTATACATAACCGTTAAAATGAGTATTGTTGCATTTTCAATGTGTTTATGTGTTTGCTACAGCAATTACATGTGCTGAACTTGTTTTAGCTTATCTTAGTACGATGAACACATCGGGCGTCTTGACTTGGGTATTCGAAGGTCTTTTGAAACCCACAAAACAGTTTTCATTAGTTTTAACCGTACCAAGAAACTTAAAACAAACTGACGATGGATAAGACACGGGTTATCACGGTCCAACAAAAGCCATCCTCCCTCAATTTCTTTAGAGGCTAAATCAATTAGTCCACTCTTAACATCACACTTAAACATCATTTTTGGGAAATGTTTCTGGAACGACAAGAGTATGTCCCGAGTAAAATTAACCATGTCCTGGGAAGGCGCAATTAAGCTTGATATCCCTTCTTTGGTGCCGTAAGACTTGTAAAGTATCAACAATTGGTTCGGCTCTGACAACACTGAGTTCACTGTCAAGTCAACCTTACACGTGGCGCAATGGTACTTGTCCAGCACGACCTTGGCGACGTATCCCGCAACGTATCTGTAATATACAGAAGTATACCTGAATGAATTATATAGATAAGCATTATTCTATTACAAATAATCAACAGGCATTGGCCAAGCATAAAATTAACCTAACCAATACATATAATGCAAATTAATTAGTAAAAAACAACAAATACTTGTTGGTTTCAATTTCACAATATGATGCGTATTTTAGCATAGCGTTTTTGCACTACCCAACGTCAATGATAAAAGAAAATATTAATAATATTATCTGCAGCTGCCTTTGGGCTAAAACCCCCTAAAATTTTTAGTGCCGTAATAAAAAAGTGTGATTAAAAATAATTAACAAAAATAGAGTGCATATATACCTCTCTTCATTTATGTTTTAGAATTTTATTAGAAAAAAATTCGAATTTGATTCACTAGGACAATTAAGTTGACATACATAACATATGCATTTTAAACCTTACTCTAACTCAAGACAAGGAGTTCAAAGCTTAAAATTTATACCAATATTGTAAAACTAAAACATGTAAGCAGTGCAATTTATCGTTTCCACAAAACTCTATTAATTAAGCATAGTTCTTTTAAGCTTGACTTAAAAAAAAATTGTTCAAAGGCTAGATTCATGGTTAGAATCTTAGGTATTTCTCAAATCAATGACAACATTTTTGAATAAATAAATCTACCACACAGTTGTACGTATACGTATTAACTATTGAGTTTGTTTAAACCAGCTGTGTGGAATGTGGAAAACAATGGATTTGACGGTTCTGCTTCTTAACATTTTAAAGACAATTTGCCTACGTTACAAACATTGCGAGTTTTCTTTTTGTTGCCGTGGAGACCAATCAGTAATATTTTAAAACTATCACCTCATAAAACCTTTGAAAGCCACCGGGGCGGAGCCCTATGTCAATATCAAAACACGAATAGCTCTAAACAAATCTTTGGAGCTCTAAGAAAACATTCGTATATTTCAAAACATACACATCGGTGTATTGTCGTTGTCGTAGTCTTAAGAAAACATTTAAGACTAATTGGTTCAGAGACATACTGCCGGACAGTACCACAGACACCCCTTCTTCTTTATAATACAGGGTGTCTCAGACCACCCGGCCGGCTTGTATAGCTCCAATATGAAAGCAAATGGAAACCTAATTGCAACTGGAACCCCCTATTTTGACCCCAAGGAATTCAGCTAAATTATTTTCAACCCCAAAAAAGCACCCCAAAGGGCAGATTTTGGGGGGTGGGGGTGGTTTTTGGGAAATTTTCAAATGTAAAGGGGGGTCGTGTTATACCTCTTTTTAAAGGTCCTTTAGTCCTGAGTATTTTAGTGGAAAAAGATTTAAATTATCTTCATCCCTCTTTACAGGGTGTTCAAAAACGTAAAGAAATAGACCTTTGAACTGCTTTTCACTGTAAAGAGGTGGAATTTCGTGGGGGGTTCAAATTTTGACAACACTTTAATTAATAAATGAGCTTTCAAAAAACTCTGGTTTTAACCCTTTTGCTATCTTTTTACTTATGTTACGCATTTTCAAACTTTTTGAAGTTTCAAAAGCTGTTATCTCAAAAATTTCAAATGGCAACATGGGTTTCATTACAAACCACATTGTAGCCCTTGAAATTTGCTATAATTTTTGTATTTAATGTTTTTTGGTATCTTCATTGGTTAAAGAGATATAACGAAATTAGTGTATTTTAATGTTTTATTAAATGGTATTCAAAGTGTTTGCTGTTGCAAATGTACACCTCTAGGTCTCAATTAAAACAAATCTTGTCTAAAAAAATAAAATAGTACTCAGATTGTTGATCTTGGAAGATTGATAAAGGTAAGAACACCTTTATCAATATTCAAATTTTCTCAAATATTCTTAGTTATTTTACAATTCCATGGCTCTAATAGTGCTTTGAATGAATAATTTGTTTGAATCAGCAGCCTACATACCGATGGACTTCTACAAATGCTTAAATTGCCTTCCAATTTGTTCCATGCAAACCCCAACTCTGTTTATGCACGTAGTACTTCTTCTCCACTATTATGGTACTGTATTGCTATTTTACTACCGCAGGTGCATTCACCTCTCGTACAGATCCAGTAAGTTCCTTATAATTTGATTTATCTGATCAAACGTGACCAGTTTCACGCACACGCTCATTGATTTCATGATGATTTTTTTTTATTTACCAGTAGCATTTATAGACAGTATTCATTCAAAGCACTATTAGAATTTTGTAAATTGTAAAATAACTAAGAATATTTGCAGTTGTGTTTTTCCTTTATTAATCCTCCAAGTTTAACAATCTGGGTAGTATTTTAATTTTTTAACATAATTAGTTTTAATTGAGACCTAGACGTGTACATTTACAACAGCAAACACTTTGAATACCATTTAATAAAACATTAAAATACACTAATTTCGCTATATCTCTTTAACCAATGAAGATACCAAAAAACATTAAATACAAAAATTATAGCAAATTTCAAGGGCTACAATGTGGTTTGTAATGAAACCCATGTTGCCATTTGAAATTTTTGAGATAACAGCTTTTGAAACTTCAAAAAGTTTGAAAATGCGTAACATAAGTAAAAAGATAGCAAAAGGGTTAAAACCAGAGTTTTTTGAAAGCTCATTTATTAATTAAAGTGTTGTCAAAACTTGAACCCCCCACGAAATTCCGCCTCTTTACAGTGAAAAGTAGTTCAAAGGTCTATTTTTTGTACGTTTTTGAACACCCTGTAAATAGGGATGAAGATAATTTAAATCTTTTTCCACTAAAATACTCAGGACTAAAGGACCTTTAAAAAGAGGTATAACAAGACCCCCCTTTACATTTGAAAATTTCCCAAAAACCACCCCCACCCCCCAAAATCTGCCCTTTGGGGTGCTTTTTTGGGGTTGAAAATAATTTAGCTGAATTCCTTGGGGTCAAAATAGGGGGTTCCAGTTGCAATTAGGTTTCCATTTGCTTTCATATTGGAGCTATACAAGCCGGCCGGGTGGTCTGAGACATCCTGTATAATATAGATTTGTCATATTGTGAGTTTACTATCAACATATTTCGTAATTACTTTGATTATTAAGATCATAAGAAGCTAAGTAACTTTAAAAGATATTGTACAATGGCTTTCAGGTAACGTAAACGTAAATTATAATGATAGGTACGAAACTAAAGCTATGGTGAGTGTACTTACTCAATTGAACAAGTCTCCAGGGTAGGGACGGTCAGGCTTGTGACGGTAACTGCTGGGTCCGCGGAGACAACGATGACGTCCTCTTCGACATCCGAGCCGTCTGCGTCGTCGTGGTCCAAGGGCTGCCTCTGGTCCTCGCTGTCGGCGACATCACAGGGGTCATCAGGGTCGTCCTCCGTGTTAGTTGGGGGAGCAGCTTCAACTTCCACTGTAGCTTGCTCCAACAAAACTGGGACCAGTTCCTCGTCGTCCATCTCGCAATTGGTGGTTGATGGAGGCTTCATCAGCGACACTTGGATCCGGTGCCTCAGATTCTGTCGAAACTTTGTAGCTGACGGATTTCGGTCGAACCCCCCTCTTTGTCGGCACATCGAAAACTCGTTCTCAATTGCATCTTGGGAGAAACGATTTGTCATCAGAAACGTGATTCCCTCGGCATGCAAGATTTCCCAGAGCTTTAACACTGCATTTATTGTCTGCGCAAAGCCATGAAAACTTGGTGGTTTACTTAGTTTTCGGACTGTGCTCCCTCTGACTTTCTTAAACTTCTCTACTTGTAAGTTCTCGATCCATCTTAAAGCACTTAGAAGCTTTTCTTTTACCAACTGTCCTTGTTTGGTTGTTTCCGAAAGCGCACACCGAAGAGGAGTGTTGTCAAACAGTAGTTTGCTGTTCAAACAGTCAAAAATATCGTTGAAATTGCCAATAAATTCTGCTGTTTCCATGGCTTCCTTGGGGAGTTGATTTGTCTGTACAGCGGTTGTCATGGCGGCCTTCACCGAACGACTGAAAATTTGCGTCGCCAGTTTAACTTTCATTTTATCAAATGCATTTGGTGAAATGTGCTTTGATGTTAGCTTGACTAGTGCACGAGCAGTAGTTGACGCTGAATCTATCTCATAAAGCTCTTTAATGTGCTGCCACGAGGCCCTTCCATTTTCAAAAAGTATATTGTTTTTCATCAAATTATTCCTAATGGATTTAATTAGATTTGGAGGGTCATAAACAACAAAGATCCGTTTATTTTCATTTAAGAAAAAGGCTTTTCTTTACTAACTCCCAGGAGATTTGCAGCTTTCACATTGTTGTTTCCCTGGTCACAAACAAGAGCACGTACATTTAATCCTGTTCTGCCCACCTCTCGAACCACGTCAACAATAATCTTTGACAGCAAACTACCTTCAGTTGGCGTTCCACTCAGGTAGTACGCAATGGGCATTTTCCATTTGTGGAATATGCCGCGTACCATAAACATTAGTACATGTGTTGCGACGCGTGGTGATCGCCCGTGGGGTCCTAGGTCTTCAAACCCCTCTACCAAATCACGCTTTTCATTAAACGTCAGGTGCTTTTTGATGACCATTTCGTCGTATATTAAAACCACTTGTTTTTCATTTTCGTTCATGGTCGTCGCTTTGAACTTCATTTTATCTATAAGATCTTGGGAAATTCCAGGCATAAGGTCGATGACATTAACCCAACTTGATATTGTACGACGACTTGGCAAAATAAATTGTTTGTCGGTTATCAAGTTGGTGTATAGTGCTGGTGATCTGTAGTGGAGTTCTACAGCAAGCTGCTTCTCCTTTTCTGACCATTGCGTACCCCTTGTATGCAACATTTGCATTTTCAGTAAAGTTTTAAAAGGTTCGCTTGATATATAACCACAAGCGGTAGAATAAGCCTTATGTTTTGTTATACGTTTTAGCTTTTGTCGCCGGGACTTTTCAGAAATTTGGTGAAGTTTACGTTTGCTTTTAAATAGTTTTTTAAGTTTTATTTTCCTGGGCGTATCTGGAGATGCGTGACTTATCAACTTACTTCTTGTGACCGGGGTGTGAACGGCTGTGGGCGCTGATTCTGTCATCGAGCACAACTTCATTCTTTTGGCAAGGGATGTCGGTGGCGGAGGCAAGAACTGGGGTTGTTGAGACAGAGGCGATGATGACTGTGGTGGTGACGTAGGCAGGAACGGAGATTGTCCAGGCAGAGGTAGCTGTGGCGGAGGCTGTAACGCGAGTGATGATGGACCAGCCCCAACGAGCATCTGTCGTTGTCGGTCGATCCAAGACAACGGCGGTTGACTGTCGGGATCATCAGCTGTTGTTGAGGCTGAGGTTGTTCTGGGGACCGTTTGGTGTACTCCGAGGTCTGGATGCACTTCGGTATCTTGAATAAACAAAGTAGGCACTGCGTCTTTTCTCAATTTACTACTCTTAGACGGATTGTTGAAGCATAATGGCTCAAAATGTTTCTCGCAAACAATCCGAGACCCGAGAGCAGATAGGGGCAAATCTATTAGCTGGCTGTTAGCACAATTGATGACCCAACGATCACATACTTCCGGATTTCTTACAGGGAATTTAAAAAATCGCAATCCATCTCTTGGTTGAGATGACGTACATGATAAAAACGCACACTTTTTGCTTCCGCCTGACATATCTAAAAGCACATTGCAACAAGTTCACTAAAATCCTGTACAAAACTAATAACGATACGTATTAAAAAAAAAACTAACTAGGCACATGTATACTAATAAATACCCCCGCCGCAGCAAACCTGCCGACTAAGCGAATTTCCATTTGTCTGAATTGATTTTCATTTAAATATATTTTAATAACATTAGGTTTAACGAGTACCTAGGTTTGCTGCTACAAGGAAACTAATAAAGTGTGTTTTTGAGCAAAATATTGATAGCTTAGTACAAAATAAATAAATTTGCCAAGTTTGATCAAAATATATTCATAAACAAGCAAACTACAACATTTGACAATATTCTCCATAAGAATAACATGGGAATTTTAAATTAACAATTTTTTAAATTTTTTCCGTTACTAATAATCGAACAAAAATACTTTTACATACTAAATTATTTGTTTTTTTAAGCTCTTTAAAAAGGTCTAAAGAGAAATTGGGAAATTTTGTGTTTTGAGGGTCAAAAGTGAGAAAAACAAATTTTTACCCCATAAAACCCCCCGTAAAGCCCCGTTCCCATGGTCCGATCGTGCTGGTTCGCGAACTCATTCAAGTTTATCCCGCTTTACACCTTTAAACCAAATTTCATCAAAATCGGACAAAAATTACTCAAGTTATCGCGTTCACGGACGTATATATATATAAGTCTATATATATATATATATATATATATATATATACATATATAAAAATTTGAACGAATAGTGTTTTTGGCCTCTGGGGACATCAAAATGAAAAAGTAAATCGGTCCCGGGTCTAGGTCTTACCGTGCCACCTACGGTAATAGCTACTTCCCTATAGGGAAATTCGCTAAAACTAATGTTTAACGAAACAACTGCGACTACATAGAGGCTAACTGAATTGAACCTCTTCAGTCCACGTCCGGCACAACACTAACACAAGAATCACAAAAAATGCCCTAGGAGTGGCCAAACTCGTGCAGAAGTGTGAATTGACTTGGTTGATTTACAACATGCCATATAGTTGTATCGGTGTGTCATCCCCATGGACGGTGGCGAGTCACGTACTCCAAACCACCCCGACCGAGGCGGGTTGGTGAAGTGAAGACTCGTCTCGCCTTTGATGCCGCCGGCCGTTTAACAACGGACGGAGGTTAACAAACCCCGTAAACATTATAGATAAAAAAGTGAAATTGAGGATCTGTTTATGTGCACATCCTGAGTACGGAATCAACGTTTAGTAAAATGACAATTCCACATTTATTTCTAGATAATTATAACCGATTTTGTCTTACTTTCACTCATTTATAACTTGTCACTCTGTACTTGTATGATACCACTACAGTATCATTGATATACCACTAACAGTGTCCCTTTAATTATAAACCACGTGCAAAAACATAATGTTGCTAGTTTTAAAACCCAGATATAGTGTCCGTAGTCACAATGTTACTTATGTTGAATTAGTTAAAATCTACCTGTTCAATGAAAAGGAATGTCTTGGCAGGTGGGTTGTGACATTCCTTAAGTAAAAAAAAATGCCTGTCCCAGATTTTTAGTCATATTTATTCATATCTTCAAAATAAAACATTTCTACTTTAACTCCAAACTCTTTACTCTTTTTGTGTTAAAATACGCACAGTTTTAACAATTTAAAATACCCCTACCAGAGCAAACCTGCTGACGAAGCGAAATTTAAATTTCCCTAATTGGATTCATACTACAAAATTTCCATAAACAAAACAAATTTATTTCCCAGTTTGAATAACATTAGATTTACGATTTAAGTGATTAGGTTTGCTGGTATGGGATGAGTAACAATTGTTTCTCTACAACATTTTTAGTACAGGATGAAATAAATAAGATTTTCAAAATGTTGGGCAAAATATTATATTTATAAACAAGTAAACTGCAACAGTTTACTTAATGGCATACGAATTTTAAATTTACAATTTTTGGAATTGAAACTCAATCTCATTGAGTTTCGCCCTAAACCTTCAACCCAAATTTCATGAAAATAAGGACAAAATTAATCGCGTTCACGTACAAACAAATGCATACAACAATTTGAATCAATAGTGTTTTTAGCCTCTATGGACATAGAAATGAAAATGTTAATTGGTCCCGGGCCTAAGTCTTGCCGTGCCACCTACGTTAATAGCTACAGTACTTCCTTATAGGGAAATTCGCTAGAAATCTAGATTCGGTTAGGTGGAAGTGAAAATAAAACGTATGGACATTCTGAATTTTTAACTAGAAAAGTAAACAAACAAAGGTAAACATTGTTGCGTCTCAACCAAGTAAATAATTAAATGCTAAATTATAACAGTAAATCAAATAAATGTTAAATACTGTAGTTAGTTAACATTTTATGCGTACAATAAATATAGCATAATAAATCAGTTAGGCCTAATATTAAAATTAATTAATTAGGCCTAACATTAAAATAATACTTCATTTACATAATATCCACTAGTATAGGTATTAAATATTTATTTCTTTAGTAATATAAATGAAGCTAGTAATAACATTTTTTTACGCTAACACGCACACTGCGAGGTTAAAAAATCAAGCAACAGACACAGTAAACTTTATCCATGAGCCGGGAAGCGGGCTCTCGAAGTTGCGTCGGGCATGTACAATGGGAAACAATGCCATTGTTTGCGCTTCCGTTGGTAACGCAGATTGTAGGGCTCGATATTGCCGCTAGGAGCAGCACACTACTAGGCTATAAAAACGCCCACGATAAACTCCATATGGCTGCCTATCTCATTATATTACTTCATCTATGGTATCATTACTAATAGTGTTTGTAGATGTTTAGATATCGAACAAGTTCAAGAAATAAAGTATTTGGGATTGGTTGTAGATGAAAAAGTTAATTGGAAAAGTCACATTGGCCACTTGCAGAATAAATTCATTAAGTATATTAGAGTTTTTTAAAACGTTTTTATTTTATATGTTATCTTTTGTTTGTAATAGACAGCTACTCAGAGCAGTTTATTATGCATTAGTGAATTCTAAGATGGAATATGGTTTAACCATATGGGGAGGAACTTATTCTATAAACTTAAAGCCAATAATAAATATTCAAAAAACATTTGTTAGAATAATTATGCACAAGAAAAAAACCGAACACACTTCCCCATTATTCAAATCGTTAAGGATTTTACCACTTAAAAACTTGTTCGTATTTAAAGTGTTACGTCTGTTTTTTGAAAGAAGTGGAAATAGGAATGATCAGGAAACTTATAGATCTGTAAATTTACGAAATCGTTATGACATAGCAATCCCCAGACAAAATTTAACTCATTTTAAAAAGTTTTATTTATACTTAGCCCCGAAATTTTTTAATAGTTTGCCTACAAGACTTAAAAAATGTGAAAACAAAAACAAGTTTATTGGTGATTTATGGGATTATCTTTTAGAAATAGAAAATATTGATTATTTCTTTTACTCTGTTGTGTAGGACCTAATAGAATAAATAGTTTTAATAATATGTAGATAGAAATATTTATAAATCTTGGAAATGTTTATAATAGTGTTTATGTTTAAGTAACAGATAATGTGCAGAAGTTTTCATGTTTTTTGTGTGTTATAAATTAATAGAATAATATTTGACCGGTGTGCCGCCCACCATTACTCTTTGAGTTTAATGTATCAAAGTAGATTGTGCAAATCCACCAAATCAGGTTGATTAACCTTGGTGGTTATTGTTTCGTGTACTGTAATATCTCTGAATTGTACAGTTCTATGTAATATTGAAACAATAAAGATTTTTCTAATAATATGAAAAAAAAAAATAAAAATAAAAATAAACAAGTGAAACCATTTATAATGTAGGTATGGTCTTCACATGTCCATGTATTTGGGGTTAGAATTAGGGCCTAGACTATAAATATTTATTTATTTTACTAATTTTACATACCAACGGACTAACTCCATTTTTACATTCATACAAACAATAAATAGGTGCCTTATTAAAAGAACTATAATAAAAGTTATAAATTAAACCTATGTATTCAATTTACCAGTTGTACAATGCACATAGCAGTAAATAAATATACAGATAGCAAATACTATTCACAAATAAATGCTAAACTAACAAACTTACGAGTCAGAAATGAATGTGAACTAAATTATTGGTGTTTGGTTTTGCCTGATTAATATAACTTCACACTCTTTTATTAATGCCACAGACTGTATTAAATAAAAAGTAATAGTACAATTTGGACATGGAACAATAATACAAAATTTGCTATTTAATTTAATAAAAAGGTGGTACTCCAGCCCATCTTTAAACTCTCTAAGGGTCCTCCACTTCTTTCTCGTCCTCCTTAGACACATGCTGCTGACCCTTAACGTCGCACAGATGGTTTTTACCCTTATCCAGTTCATCACTAAACTGTAACGTTTCTTCCATTTTTCTGTTGCATTCCGTCCACAGACGTGACTAGTGGGGTGGGGTGAAAGAAGCATTTCATGTTTCTGTTATTGTTAAGTATTTTCTCTTCTCTCTTTCTGTATTCTCCAAAACTTTTGTTTGGGAGCTTTAAGTACGATGGAGCATGAGTGTCAACGACACGTACCGGTACATTGAATAATGCTTCCGACTGAACCTCCCATACACCCCTACAAGCCAAGTCTGCTTTTAGTGCTGCAGCATCCAATGACCCTTGCTCAGAGATCATTGGTTTTCGAACACAGTTTCCCCATGCTAGCTCCATCAAGCTTCCAAGAGTATCCCTTACCTCATTATGTCTTCTTATTATCAACCCACCTGTGCGACAGTTAAGGCCATGTTCCATACTGAAGTTTTTGCCACAGCCCATCACATGAAGAGGGGAGGTGTTTAGGAGTTTTCCCATATCTTAGTGCAAGAGCATCTCTGAACTCCAGTGAAGAAAGATCTAAGTTAAGTTTTTTTTATGGAACACACGACAGCCATCCACTGGGTTTCGCTTTAGTATTTGCTCCTCGCAAGATAATTGTTGTTATTTTAGAGAAAGATTTTGAATAGTTGATTTCAACATGTTTTCTTCTCTCCTCTTTCAAGTCTTTTTTTTGTGATAACTAAGTGTTCTTCATGTTCTTACATAGGCTACTTATTTTCCTCTTAGTTTTAGGAAGTCTATGATGAATTTACAACATTTCTTTGGAGCTCGGAACAATGCTTTTCCCTGAGCGGTAGGATCAACTAAACCAATTCCTCTTTTTTACTTGTAGGTGTTATATGTTTTGTCATCTTGGTTTAGATGAGAGCCAAATAAAGCAGGAAATAGGTTTTGTTCTATTGAGCTTTTATCGGATGAAAATTTATGTCTCTTCAACAACTCTTGAAAAAAATTCCATTCAGCTTGTATGGATTTTGTGGCAACAGCATGTGCAGATTGTGGCTATTCAGCTACATTCGCCAGACTTACCAAATTACTAATTCCTCTTTTCTACCTTCTTTTTAATAAAGACCTCTTTTTATGTTTTTTCACATCCAATAAATCCTCCTAAAAAACTACTCCCAGTAACAATCTTTAATCCTGATATGTAGGCTAGGTCTATTGTTGATGGTTCAGATCCAACAATCAAACGGGTTTTGCGAGCTTGTGGGTAGTAACCATATTTAGGCCCAATTTCTTGTAATTTGTCCCACCATGTGATATTATAAAGTTTTCCTTGACATGATGAGTCATCCGCACACCATATTTTGGTTTGTATCAGGGATGGTTTTTAATTCAAAAATTAACGGCAAAGTGGCTAATCCATACAATATCATAGACAATGGGTCTCCCTGAGTAATGCCTTCCCTGCTATACAGTTGTTTTGTTACTTCCTGGCATAATTAGTGCAGCCTTACTATGGTATGTTGAAAACGAATCGTGCAGCCCTTGGCCATCTAATTCTTGCCTGGCATATAACGCATGAACTCTGATTATCTTGTTGAAGGCATTGTCAGCATCAACCATTATCATACAGCTGTCTTCTTTAGTTTGACGTTTTTCCTCATATTGGTCTCTCATGAAATGTATTGCGCCTTCTATTCCTGCTTTTAATCCTACACAGAGTTGATCAGTGCCACATATGTCAATAACTTCATCACCAGCTGCAAAATTATGCTTTTTGCTAAGATACATTGGCGGAGCACATCTCCTATATCAACCGATTAGCCATATGAGATTGTATTTTTTACCAAGGTATGATTTCTTAATTTAACTTCATTGCTAATTCAGCAATTGACGCTCTTAAAAAAGCACTTTTTCTACCATGCCTTAGTAAAAAATCTGTCCATTGTTCAGAAGTACTCCTGCCTGGCCCTCCACTCTCATGCAATCTTCCTGCAACTTTTTCTACATGTTCAGCTGTAATTTCAACTGACTCCAATCTAGGCACTTCTTTCATGTGGATGAGGCATTATGCCATTTGAATGTTTTTCTTTCAATATACTATGTTCCTATCAAATACTGTGTGTCTATTGCCATCTATTATAGTATCAGGACTTAATATGCCTCCTTTATTGTCTTGATTAATAATCCGAGATGCTTCTTTTATTTTTCCTCTTTGAACTAATCTATGGAATTTAGTTTTAATGAACTCTTCATTATCATTGTATTCAGACTTACTCTTTGATTTTAGGGACCTAATACATCGAATTGCTTCATCTATTAACCCTCCAACTGCTAGTTATATATGCCCTTGGTGCTAAGCAATTTTTAGGCAATTTGCGGCAATAATGAAAATAAATTATATAAATTGTAAAAATCAAACAAACCATAACACATTATATATTTTCTTGTTCAGTATAAAATTACCTACAAAAACATACCATATTATTGCATGGTTATGTTTTCATAAAAATATTTATATAGATATAAATAAACAAAATATATACAATTTTTTCCATTTTTTAACTTTGCACTTCATCAAAATAAAATTATTTTGCTCTATACTAAAATTCAAAATAGCCATTTTGTAGCAAATGTAATAAGGAACAAGAACATATATAGTTTTATGCACATAAAATAAAAAAAAATTAAATATTATAACTCATTTGTAGATAGAAACACCTTCGGGTGATTTTTTACGTTGCCGTATTCCTCGGTCATAAATTATACATAAGACATATAAGACCCAAGAAAACTATTACTAATGATTATATATAAGAATGGCTTGAATTTATATATTAGAAAATACAAATATTATTTACTTACCGGTACTCATATATTGGTGTATGGTGATGTCCTCTAAACCAGTAAATTGTAAAATGAAAATCCACTTTTTTATGTTTGAAATGTTATATAACTAATTTTTCATGCACTAAACTATAATATATCATGTTTTTGAAAAGAATACATATTTACAGTTTATTTACATTGGACCCTAACAACTTATTCAGAGTCTGAGTCTTGCTGTAGTGGCCTTTTCTTCGCCCTCGGATTCCTCCAAAAATGCTCCATTCTTGAGTAGCACTCTCGATGGACTCCAGCGTTGCAACCAGGACACCAGAACCTGGTTCTGCCTTTGTTCGTACCCTGATTACAAACTACACATTTTCTGAGAGCATTCCTAGGCAGGTGTTCTATCCTATGACCTTGTCCATCTCCAGCAGGTCCGGGGAGAGGTTCCGCAGGAGGCCTATCACAGGAAACAAGTGCTTCTAGTACATCGACGTGGAAATCATACCTGCTCATAGGTTTGTTTGTGTTTTGGCAGTAAAGGACATATGAATTGAACATAATTATATCAATAAAATTGAAAAAAAATCTTTTTCCAGTATTTTGTAGTCTGGCGGTTGCACGATAAGTGATAAACTGACTTGTCACTCACGTCAACTCCACCCATAGACTGATTGTAGTTGTGAATCAATTCAGGTTTCCTACCCACAAGACCCTTTTTACTGGTGAAAATTTTGTCCTCTGCATGGTATACTGTTGTTATTACTAGAACAGGTTTTCTACTAACTTTCTGCCTAAAACCCACCAACAGAAGATCTCCCTTCCTAAAATAGATACTTTCTCGCTCCCCTAGCTGAGCTCTTTTCACTGATTTTGACAAATATTTAGACTTTTTGTTGATGGTACCTGTCTGAAAAGTTCTGGCTAGAAGGTCTTCTGCCAAGGGAATTTTGGTATAAAAATTATCAGTGAAGAGGTGATATCCCTTGTCTAGGAGTCCACTCTTCTGCATCACTTCCATCACCACACGATGTGTAAACAGAAGATCATCATCAGGATCATTTCTTGCTAAATAATCTTTGCCACTGTACAATTCAATGTGCAATACATAGTTGGTCTTGCTATCACAAGCCTGGAATTTTTCTATCCCATACTGTTTATGCTTTTTATTCGTCAGATATTGAATGAAGGCGCATCGATGCTTCATTCCAATGAGGCTCTTATCGATGCACACTTCCTGGCCAGCAACAAAGTATTTTTAAAACACTTGTTTACATGATCCAGCATCCTTCTGATCTTAACCCAAGGATCATAATCAGGGTCATCTTTGGGTAGATTTATTGCTGACGTCATATGCAAGAATGTTGTGATGATGAGGAATCGATCGCGAGGCATGGTCTTTGGATAGAATGAGATCTGTTGAGAAGGCCTAGAATCCCAATAACTGTGAAGGTTTTTCTTACAGTGAGCCCCATATTCAATAATATCCCAAACCACTTTTTGATTTTATTCACAGTGACTTTGCTTCCATTTCTTTAGTCTAGAGTTTGGAGTGAGATTTTTCATTGAGAACTCTGGTGGCGTGAGCATTTGTCTCAGTAACTACTCTATGCCAAAAAGCTGCAGTTAGAAATAAATTTACATAGCTGATTGGTGAGCTATTTCTTGGAGGAACTCCTTTTATTCCAGAATCCCTGACCATAAACTTATCCTTTAAATCTTTGTGAGGTTCGGGAGGGTAAACCCTCACCCAAGGATCAAGAGTAGGCCTAGGAGGCGTACCTGGTTCATCTGCTAGGCCTAAGTTTCCAAGTGGCTCATGGGCATCATCTCCAGTTTCTTCCGTGTCTAAGGTCTCCAATTCACTTGTGTGAGGAATATAATTATCATCACTACCGGAGGAAAAGTCTGCCAATGAAACATCATCATTAGAGTCTGTTTCATACTCGGGAATATCAAAATCTAAATCACTCCCGTCATCGTTGTTTGCATCATCAACGCCAAACAAATCTTCATCAGAATCACTAAGATCCTCACTAAAACACCTACGGATGTCACTACTATCCATTATTAACGTAAAAACACTAAATTAATACATTAGAAACCGCTTTGGATAACATAAACAAACAGTCTCGGTAACTACGCAGGTTAGCACTGTTTGTAAACAGCAGACAGCTGGCGCGACGATGTCTATTCTGCAAGTCGTTTTACAAAGCAGCCAGTTGGGTTAAAGAATTAGAGACAGACATCGGGAGAAAGCCTGAAATCTGACGTTTACAACGATACCAAACTCAATCCAGTTTCGTCGAGTGGAGTAGATTAAACAACACCTTACGTATCGACTCGCTCGAGTCGACTAGCAGCTGGCTGGGGTGTGGCAATCGACTCGCTCGAGTCGATTAGCAGCTGGAGGGTTAATTCATCATAATATCTATTAGTCCACTTATCAAGTCTTCTTTCAATTAATTTTCTAATATCTTTCGCCTGTCTTACCATCTTTTCTTTTTGTAATGTAATAGCAATGTAAAATATGAATCGCTCGGAACAATCTTGACCATTGGCTAAAAGTAAAATTTCTTCAGCTAACATTTTTACAAATACGTCACCTATAGAGCCACAGGGTAGGTTGTATTGTAATCTATTGAGATGTATGATTTTTTCCAAACCAGACTTCCAATCTGAGGTAGTTTTATGTTCTTCTATAGAATTATTTATGTTGAAAAATTCTACTAAAGTTTTACATTCACTCAAGTTATCCAACTGTAAAAGCTTTGGTTGATACAATGTTTCAGAATTTTTTAGAGGACAAGGTGTTTTAGGCGGAATGGGTTTGTTGATGAAACAGCTTCTCTTATTCTTTTTAACATTTTAATTGCATTATCATAGTATGGATTGTCAGTATTTGGTAAATAATCTTCAACTCTACCAGTGCCTTTACAATTTTTAGTACATTTCTTTTCACAATTGGGACAAAAATCATATCCATCTATGTCAAACAGAGGCAAAGGATAAGGTTCGACAGATAATTGTGACATTTCTGATGTAGCATCTGTAAATTCTGGTGACACATGTACTTACTGTAAAAGGCACATCTTCTTCAGGGCACTGTGACCCACTCAAAAAACTGCTGTCGTCATTTATAACTAATAATAGGCCTATTACTGGCTTATTAGGTATTAAAGTTCATTTTCATTCAAATTTTGGCCTATAACCTTGTGTAGCTTCAATTTTTGAACTTCTTATTTGTATGGTTCTGGCAAAACAGTTGTTAGGATGAAGTCTGGGTTTGGGTTTGCAAGGACATGTAGCACAGTAGAAACTTGTCTCCCTTCACCCTCCTGGAACTTTTGTTGAACAAACTGCACATTCTTAAGTTTTTTCCCCTTCTTGCACCTGCAGAGAATGGTACTGGTACATCCCATTTAATCAAACACCATCATCACCTTCTGCAGAGTGGTGGCGACCCTGTTTGCTGCTGCGGTTTCTGACCTCGCCAACCAGTTTCTTTATAAGCTCTTTTCTGTAATAAGAATGGGTATAACTGGTCTTAAATTGTTCTTCTGTCTCTCAATGTTGTACAAAATAAAGCTATTCACTATCGACACCTCCTGGATCCAGAAATACAACTTTCTCCACCACTTCAAATTTCTTTTAGCAAAGCCCTAGTGGTCATTCCGATCAACAATCTCCATCTTGGCTTTATAGTCTCAGATAGCTATATAGGCATAGAGATGGTTTCTACAACATGTGTCTTTACAACTCGTCTTATAAGCTGTGTTTTAGGATTGTGATGTGTACTCATCAAACAAACATCTCGCTTATCCTTCCAAGCAAGGGCTAGAACATCTTCTTTATGTTTTAATTTTAAAGCAATAACAGCATGTTTACTCAGTCATTTGGATGCCTTTTTCTTCATACCATATTTTGTAAGCAATTTAGTTTCCATGTCCAATGTTCCAGTAAGGTAAATGCCTACATTTTTAAGTTCAAAGGCAAGGTCTAGGCTTGTGTTGAAATCAACTCAATCGGGTTGTATTGGCAGCCCATATGGTGGTAGTCGTAAAACTTGATGGCTCATCGTCGAGCTCCTACCGATTTTCTTTCTTGAAAGGAGCAATTTTTACCAGTAGTTCGGCTTTCAATTCATAGGGGAAAAATGGAATATTTCTTTTCATCAACCATTCCTGTATTTCACATTTCTTCCATGAAGTGTTTACGATCTTTTCCAAAGTCAAGTGGTAATGCGTATCCATGATTATAACTGACGGTTCTTCTAAACTCAGCATTAAGTGTTCCGTGAACCATATGTGGAAAGACTTGCTATTCATTTCTGAGTGGTAGGCTGTATCATTCTTTTTTGAATGAAATACCCACTTCCACTCAGGTACAAAAACCATTTGCGCCATCATGACAAATGCCGCCCTTTCCTGTAGGTTCTTTTAAGCCACCTCCTTTATCTGAATGATGCCAAATGTAGAATGTGACTGGTTAACCCATGTTTCATCCAGATAGATTCTCTGTAGAGGATTTTCCTCTCGCTTAGTGCATGCACCGATCTTAAAAATCTTGCTCCAGTAACCGCAATGTCTTTCCTCTCTAATAAACACTTTTTTTCATCTTCGTTTTTTTACTTTCTCCCCCTATACCATAGTATATGGAGAAAGTATTGTTTTCGTAAAAATTTTCGAGTTTGAGTTTTGAGTGGATATATCCGTTTTGGGTCCACTGGACCCAAAAAAGTGGTTTTTGAAGCGATGTCTGTGTGTGTGTCTGGATGTCTAAAGAGCTAGGGACTACACCTGTGGTCCGATTTCGATGAAATTTGGTGTGTAGGTTCTAATCCATAGTATCTCTGGGTGTTTTTTTTGTCATCTTTTTTGAAATTTTCATTTATAATGTTGATTTTTCCATAAAACTCCATAAAATATCGGAAAAATCAGATTTTCTCAAACATGGCCTGAATGATTTTGATAAAAATTTAGTATGTTACAAATCCCATTTCCCTAAAAATTACGGTTCAAAAGTTATTGTAACTTATGATTTTCCCATTACAAAAAACCATAAAATAACAAAAAAATCAGATTTTTTTTAGAAATGCTTGTTTTGACCAAAATTAATATGTTATGGTCCTTATAATTAAAAAAAGTAGTACAACACCCCATTGCTGTAACAATTGCAGTTCAAAAGTGATTGAAACTTTAGTGATTTTTAACTATAAAATATCATTTACTCTCACCGCTTACCCATGATAATGGTTGTTGACAAGCTTATGGGAGAAAGTATGTGTGAAGATGCTGATGCCGTTTATTTTTTTTGTACTTAAACCCTAAATTGCGGAGTAAGCCTCCATGTTGAACGAACACTTCCTTTGTATCAAATTTTTTCTTGTAGTTGTATTTGAACTTTGTCGGCTGTGGGAAATTGTCTGTGATCAAAAAATTCCAGCACTGTTCGGCGAGCAACATCAGCTTCAAAGTCATTCAACATACTTGCAGGTTTTCTGCTTGTATTTTTTCCTGGAAGATTTAAAAGTTAATTTGTCAGGAGGAGACAATTTCGCTTCTTGATTGCATCTTATTGAGGCTTATATCGCACATTTTTGCCGACAACTCTTGACTTTTCTTGAAATGGGCTGTTTCTCAGAACTCTGGATCCTCTAATTTACGGACATATTCAGAACATTGACTACGATAGATTTTGTCCGCCTGCCCAGGTCCTTTTTGTATAAAACTTTGCAATCTTTGTTTTACTGGTGCTTTAAATTGTTACAGTAATTTTTTGGATACAGTTAATGAAGTGGAAGGCCCAGGTTGATTAGGCAAACTTGGTGTTTCGGTACTCACTAACTCTTCAGGTACAAGTTCAGTCAATGTGGTAGGATACCCAGGTTCATCTGAATTGCTGTTACTTTACATGGTCAATATAAAACTCACAAAAACAACATAATAACTTACAATACACATCCTGATGAACCTGACCTTATTTTTGTCATTACAAAGAAAGTTTTCTTGCTGTACTGTCACAGTAATTTCTTCTGCGACATCAATGTCGACTGATACGGACTTGGTGGTGGCTCATTGTTGTTGTTCTGCATGTTTTGTGCTGTTGACTGTATCTTGGTAACCATCAAACACAACAGTGCAGAATTCACCATAGTGATTCTTTTTGTGCCTCACATATTGGTTGATTAATGGAGAAAGTTGAGCCTACGCCCCTCTTAACGTGATGCAACAAGAAGTTGCCATCAATCACTTAAATGTAGAGCTTAAGTTCTGGAGTTAACTGGTAAACATGGGAAAAGTCATACATAAAGAATTCTTATTTGTCTTGCTCATCTCTTTTTCATCAAACAGAGCTGAAGGGAAAGGCGCCAGTCCTTAACGCAGATGTCCTCCTCTGGATTCTCGTAGTTTTTCTTTGAAATTACAACTCGTTGAAATATGAGGAGTTGATCCATTAACATCAAGTTGAAACATGCACTACGTAATTAATTAATTAGTATTGCTCATTGAGGCAAATCATAAGACTGTCTTTTTGAGGCTGTTTCATCTCCCCAAACTTTTGCCTTATCATCTTCCTCATTGTGTTTTGCGCTCTTCCAGTGCTTTGTGGCAATTTACATTGCCGTTTGCAACTACACCTGTTGTCAGAGATACTAGCGCTGATGATTCTGGAAAGGTTAGGTGCTGAGAAAACCACAGGAAGAGCTTCTTTCTATCCCCATCATCTCTTGTCTTTCGAGGTGCTCGATGATCCACATGTTACTCTAAAGTGAGCTCTGTTGTCATATCAGTCCAGTTTCCAGATCCAGTTAAATTTTATCTGCTCACTCCAAAGCTTCTGGTGTTATCTTGGATTTGTATTGATGGGTATTGGGAAGAGTACGCATCTCCTGAAGATATAAATGAGCACATTTCACATACTGTAGGTAGCCACTTGCATGAAAGAATGGTGTGCTTTACTGAACTGAGCACAGATGCAATTCCCAGTTTCCTGAATGTTCTGCTTCAATGAACTGCTTCATTAGGGATACCATGGAAATACTTAATCCATAGGGCAGCAGTGGGCCTGTAATCATCAAAAGATGACAATGCAATGTACATTTTTGCTTGGAGGAGGCCCAATTGAACATTTTGCTTCATCACATCGTGTGTGAGTGTGTCTTCGAGTTTTGCCAACAGTTTCGGTAATTTCACTCTTCTGTTTATCTGAAACCTCAAGTCTTATAAGAAATGCGACTCTCAAACCGATTATGATTTTCATAACCAGTGTTAACCCAAAATAATTACGGCCAAGACAGTATGTTATGGCATGTTTTGAAGTACTTTTTGGGCATAACCGCCACTTGGTGTACATCCCCATAATGGGGGATTTAGGGGGAAACTCAAAAATTTCAAACGGTAAGACCCATCGAGACTCCTCATTTTGAAGGTCCTGAAAAAGAAAACTGACAACGCAAACTAGATGTCTCTATCTCAATTCAGTAAAAAATGGCAGCTGATTGAAATCTTTAGAAATTAGAATTAACTTACAATTTTCCTTACGCATCATTTTGGGAACAGTTAATATCTGATTTTTAAACCACTATTAACATCTAATTTTAACCCTAGATCTGGCGTTCATTTTAGTCCTCAGTGGCGGGTGTATTTTGGCCTTTTTGTAGTGGTACCGTATATTTCGCCACAGAGCAGTTATTTGTAAATATAAGTACATACATTTATATATATTCTGTTTCAGTGATAAATGTAGAATGTAATGGTATAAAAAAAAAAAAAAAAATTATAGCAATGCGTTTAGGCGTGGTGGCAAAATGTTTGCAAATTTTTAGATAATGCAAATTAGAAATTTCAAAAGCAACTCGCAAAAAAACCACAAAATAATTTTTTTACACAGTTGATTCAAATGTAAAGATTGTGCGAAATATGATTCCCTATGTAGAAATATCAATGTTTTTGAAATACTCATAAAAAAAAATTTAAAAAAAAATTCTGCATACAAATTTTTTTTTGAAAAATTGCATTTTTTTTGGTCATATAGAAAATTTTTGAATGAATTGAAAAGTAAATAAATATGATATTGCCTAATAGAGAAATAAAAGATCTTTTTGAAAATATATAGTTATATGCAGTTGAATTCTAAATTGTCTGAGTAATTGGTGTCTAAATGTAAAACTTTGAAATATTTTTTACGAAAACATAATTTTTATGACATTTTCAAAGCCACATCAAACTTTTACAACCAATCTTATAAAGATTCTGAGATATACAAATTGTAGGGAATTTATTGTAGTTTTAGAATATGTAATAATGTTTTACATAATAATAAAAAAAAAAGGTGTGCAAGCGAATTAACGATACTGCGTACCAATTTTTACAACCACAATCAGTGATTAGTTTTTCAAGTATTTCACAACCTTCTAAAATATTATTATAAATTGAATTCTTTGTATAATGGGATATTGTAATTGAAGAAAATATATTGTAGTTTCAAAATAAGTTATTTTGCGTACCTATTATAATCTGTACCGATATTTAGGACGATCCTTTAGGGAAGATTTGAAAAATCGCGAACTTTTTATCATATGAAAATACAATAAATACAATTATGTAATTATGCACATATTGTAATTGTAGAAAATATATTGTAGATACTAAATAAGTAATATTGAATAGCTATTATAATGCGTAGCGATATTTACGAAGACACTTCAGCAAATATTTCAAAACCGCGAGTTTTATTAAATCAAAATACAATAAATACAGAAATATATAATTATAACAGTATCAAGTGTGGTAAACACAAAATGCCATGCAACTCACCAGGGAGGTCTAGACCGAGGCTTCTAGACGACGTCACCCTACAATGTCTAGTCGGAGTCGGAGTGCGCCGGAGGTCGAGCTACCCTTTGCCGAAGTCCCTCCCGCGGAAAGTGAATCAAGCGTGGGAAGCACTTTGGGTGGACGCCAACATTGCACCCCGGACAGCTGTAGAAGCTCCGGCTCCGCTTTTCAACCCCATCTTGCTTGCAAACTTCACAATTTCTATTGTTTCGCACTTTAGTAAGAACATGATTTGGAGGGGCAGGGAGGGCGGGAGCAACCCCCAAAGGATGCAAGGCGGGCTGTGCCAACGTCATGATAATGTCGTTCATGAATTCGAACCTACTCATAGGCTGCTGGGTTGACAGCCTATAGAGTTGGTACGCATTCAAGACCGCCATGTCCATGTAGTTGAACACAATCTTTTTCCAATATTTTTTTTTTGTCTTGAACAAGACATGTGGTAGACACTCTTATCCTTGCTATCCACACCACCCATGTGTTGGTTATAGCGATGTATCACCACAGGCTTGTTCACGACATCACGCCCCCTGTTCACTTCCACGTTCTCTGCATGACAAGCAGTGGTGATGAGGTGGACAGGCTTGCGAGAAGCCTTTTCTTTGTATTTCAGAAGAAGGATGTTGTCATTCATTTTTCTGAAATACACAGATTCCCCAACACCAAGCTTGACCTGCAGAACCGTTTTGGACAGCTCCTTACTCCGATTGTTTACCGTACCAGTCAAGTAAGTCTTGGCTTGATACATGGCACGCGCCAATGGCAACTTGGTGTAATAGTTGTCCGTGAACAGGTGGTATCTCTTATTCAATAGGTTGCAACGGCCCAAAAGGTACAGTATGACTTTTTGAGTGAAGGCCTGCGCACCTTCATTCAAAAAGTCCCTCCCAGAATACATAACACTGTCTAATACGTAACCCGTCGCAGAATCGCACAGTTCAAACTTTTTTATCCCGAATCGAGCGTGTCGCTTGTTCGGCATGTATTGGATGAAAATGCACCTGTTTTTCATACCAATCATGCTTTCATCAATGCAGACCTCTTGAGACGGGATAAAAAAGTTGCGAAATGATTCTACCAATGGATCGACAAAGTCACTCACTTTTACCCAAGGGTTATACCCTGGTTGGCCCCGGGGTACAAGCGGACAACTCGATACCTGAAACATTGATAGAATCAGCTGAAACCTTCTCAGTGCCATAGTTTTTGGGAAAAAAGGTGAAGCCAGATTGGACGCAGTCGACCAATATGACTCCAACCTTTTTTTCCTCACCAAACCCATGTTCAGAAGAAGGCTCCAGAATCTTTTCATTTCATCGGCGGTCACATCGAACCATTCATACAGGCGCGTTTTGGGTTGTTGTGTCCCGTCGAGTTCGAGTTCCCTAGCCTGAATGGGGGTATTCGCGAAGGTGTTGGTCGCATCGGCCATACCTTGCCAAATAGCCTCAGTCACTAATAACAAAAGAAATTGAATTGGGCGGACTGTACCCTCTGGTATGTTGCAGGGCCCAACAACACGGGGACGAAATTTCCGCCTCACATCCTTGGGGGGTTCTGGTGGGTATACCCGGACCCAGGGCCGGGCATCCTCCAGCAAGCGGAGAGGTTGTTGGGGTGGTGGTAGGGCGGGTGGAAGGGGGTGGGCAGGTTGGCCTCGGCCTCGACCACGACCTCGACCTCGACCGCGAGCAGGCGGTTGCAGTGGTACAGCTGCAGGCGGTAGTAGCAGTGGGGCGGCAGGTGCAGGCGGTTGCAGTGGGGCGGCAGGTGCAGGCGGTTGCAGTGGGGCGGCAGGTGCAGGCGGTTGCAGTGGGGCGGCAGGTGCAGGTGGTTGCAGTAGGGCGGCAGCTGCAGGCGGTTGCAGTGGGGCGGCGGCTGGATCAGGGGCGATGTCTAGGGTAGCGGGTTGTGGTAGCGGCGCATTCCTCCGTTTCCGCTTAGATGGTGTGGATGTAGCCATAGGCCTCCCTACATCAAAGTCGATGGGCTGATCCCCTTCCCCCCTCTTCACTCGTCTCCTCTTCTTAGGGATTTCTTCGTCAGACGATATTTCCGCTCGTCTGAGCTCCTTTTCAGTCGGGTAATATTCATCTTCGCTATTTGAAAAAAGACTGCTGCAGCTATCACTGAACTCATACTCGCCTTCATCGAATAACTCATCAAGGTCTATGTCAGTGTTACATTGTTTTTTCTTACCACGCACAGGCCTATACGAAGGTTGGGGGGCAGAAGATGTGGAGGGGACAGCATTTTGTTCATTATCAAAAGTGGATAGGGGGGCATTCATCACTGGGGGGGCATTCATACTCATTGTCCGAATCAATGCTTACTTCGTGGAGAAAAATTTCACTAGAAGATATTAGGCCTAGGCCTATGCTGGCTGAAGCATTGTCGGAGTCAGCCTGCTCCAATGACACAAGTTCAGTTGTAAGACTAATATTTGGGGTAATAAGCTCATCACCATCATCGTCAGATGATTCCAAAAGGAATCCACGGATTCCTGATGAATCCATTCTCAAAATAAATTACGGTACTAAAAAAGTTTGCTAAAATCACAAGGAAACACAACACATTATTATTTTACAATAACACACACTTATTTCACATAAAATGTGTACTATTCGTCTATCCCATTGATACAGTATTGTACAAATGAACAGTAGGTAGACGAATATACACATTTCACTAAACAAAACACTACAAATAACTATTTCACAATGTTTTATAACTCACTAAATAATACCGACGCGCACTTCACAAAATGGCTTGGCTCGTGAACACAAGAGAAAACGTTCTAGAACGTCATACAACAAAGAAACAAGCTTTTGTTACCAGGGACAACACAATAATTCCCCGTCGTACTGGTATGCAGCTAACATCACCGTGAAGGGCAGTTCTTCTTCTTTCTAATGGTATAAATATCTTTGAGGGAATAAAATGGTAAACAGGATTTATTAGGTCTATTGGTCTATAATCGACCACTGCCACTGAGAAAATTCCCGCTAAGGTACAAAAACTGTACTCCATTGATAAATACTTTCTGCTGTTACTACAATAGATAGCCTAAAACTTACAACAGACGACTTGTAGATCGGGAAATTTCGGTTTCTATGGTACCACTGCCGTTTCGTTGCGATCCGAATTGAATTTGTTATCGAACGCCAAAAACAGCTGTTTTTGTTGCCATGCGACTAAAACTTTCCACCGCCAAAATATATTTTGAACACTCTAGTTTTTCAAACTATGTTTCTCGCTACATAATTCTCGCTCAATGATGTTTTATACATGAAAATTAATCCTCAGAATCTCATCTTTCTAATGGTATACGATTTATTGCGTTTTAAAACTGTTTTCATATTTTTATAATATAAAAACCCGACCCATGTTGTCTTGGTCGATAATCGACCAGCGCCACTGAGAACTGACGTTTTAGTGGTCGAAAATCGACCAGCGCCAGATAGAGGGTTAAGTATTCATTACAACGTTACAAACTTTCTACTGAAGATTTCTACTGAAACCAGTATTTTTCATTGCTCGAAATGTAGGAAAATTAAAGCTACG
The DNA here is from genome assembly GCF_028750875.1 of Macrosteles quadrilineatus. Taxonomy (NCBI): domain Eukaryota; kingdom Metazoa; phylum Arthropoda; class Insecta; order Hemiptera; family Cicadellidae; genus Macrosteles; species Macrosteles quadrilineatus. Next base: position 72,181,953 of record NW_026542595.1, read on the forward strand.
GTATCTAATAATTTCTTAATATTGTTATGAAATCTAGAAGCAGGTATGCTGTCATTACTTACCAGTATAAGGTTTCACAAGAGATGTTAAAACTGTTTACCCTCAGCGGCTTGACCAGTGTGGTGTAAACATGTGACACAGCTCGTTGTAATGTTTCTTGAGGAATCCCATGTATTTCCTGTACAATTCGATTTCTAAGATCAATTATATCTCGTGGCTTTGTTTTGTACACTCTTTCTTTGACGTTACCCCACAGGAAGTAGGCGAGTGGTCCGGTGATCTGGCAGGCCACTCGATAAACCCATGTCTACCAATCCATCGATTTTGAAAAAACCAATTAGTGGCGGACTTGCCTGCTATAATGTGGAGGTGCTCTTGTTGAAACCAAACTTGTTCCAAATCACCTCTTAATTCCTGGATGGCTGGAACTATCTGTTGTTGTAGCATACCTAAGTACACATCACCAGTAAGACTCCCTTCAAAAAAGAATGGTCCAATAACCTGTCGTCCCATCAAACCTACCCAAAGGTTAGTTTTTTCAGGGTGTTGAGTGTGCTGTTCATGCATCCAGTAAGGATTGACATCACTCCATAGAGGATAATTGTGTCTATTAACTTCCCTGTTAAGAATGAAGGTTGCTTCGTCGCTAAATACAATGTCATTTAAGTTAATTGTCTGGTTAACAATTAAACTCATCATTTCATCACAATCAGTCAATCAGCCTCCGATCAGTCATCTTCGTTTAGTTCATTTTCATGTAATATCTTACAAACGGTGCCTTGAGAAATTCCCATTTGATACAGTATTAGTAGACACATGTGGATTTTCAATAAAATACATTAACACGTCCAGACAATTGTCCTCAGTTCTTGCTAATCTTGGTCTTCCAGACTTAGATTGATTCTTCACCGAGCCTGTTTCTATAAAACGTTTAATTGTTTTTTCAACACAAGATTGTGTTATAGGGTATCTATCGGGAAATGTGTCGTTAAATAAATCTCATTTGTTTGTACGATCAAATTCTATCTCCATAACCACGCATCATCAACAATGTAATACGTTCCTGTTCACTTAGCTCCATGGCAAACGTGAAGAATAGTGGCACTCGAGTCAGTACGGCAAAGACAATGACGGTATTTAAGCCTATGATGAGGCAAGTGAAAATAGCTGTTTGGTTGGTCAAAGTCCACACGATGTGGATTGTAGTTCTCCTAAAGTTAGGAATTCCCGATAATCCTTTTCACTTTTGTTATTTGTTGTGGATGTATCAGAAGGCTTTTTAATAAATAAATAAAGTGGACTGTATGAAGGGAATTATAACTTATTTAATTATAAATTATAAACTTTTTGTTTTTGACACTGATTGTGTTAATTTATTACCACAAAATTGCACTTCTTGGATTGGAGCTTGGAGGAAGATAAAGAAGAGTATGTAGAGTATGGCCAAACGATTTCACTGGTTTCATATAGTTCAGATGAGATGTCAAAATGTCACACTATTTACATTCAATTTTGAAGGGTTAACATGCACTAAAATAAAAGGGTTGATTGAATAAAACAGAATAAGGGGAGAAAAGAAAGGAATTGCTGCACAAAGCTTTAAATATGAGGAAGTTAAAAAAACCTTATTTTTAATACAGTTGGAGCAAGGAATGTTTACATTTTATTAATTTCCACTGTTGTAATTGTTGAACACATGGGAATCTACTCTCTCTCTCTCTCACTCTGTCACATTGATCAGCTGGCTTAATAAATACCAAACAATTATTTGATAGGTTTAAAATTTGAACCCGTACTATCCTTTGCTTTTTATACCTTAAAAAATATAAGTCAATTATTGGTGCTTATAATTTTGACAATTCTTGTTGCAGCAAAGACGTTACTTTTGCAAAGGTTGCAGAAGATAAATCTGATTTCTTAAGATTTCAATCAGCTGCCATTTTTTACTGGATTGAGATAGAGACCTCTAGTTTGCGTTGTTAGTTTTCTTTTATCAGGATCTTCAAAATGAGGGGTCACTCAATGGGTATTGCCATTTGAAATATTTGAGTTTCCCCCGAAATCTCCCATTTTGGTTATGTACACCAAGTGGCGGTTATGCCCAAAAAGTACTTCATAACATGCCATAAAGGTGTGCAGTAGAATCAAGTTTTTCTAGTGTGAGCCGTTAAAAAATTTACAGGGGGGGTCTCCAGACTTAGAAAGCCGTAGGTTAAATTTCACTTCTGAGAATTTCAATCAGCTGCCATTTTTACTGGATCGATATAGAGAGATCTCTAGTTTGCGTTGTTGGTTTTCTTTTACCAGGACCTTAATGAGGGGTCACTCGATGGGCCTTACCATTTAAAATTTAAGTTTTTCCCCCAAAATCCCCCATTGTGAGGATGTACAGCAAGTGGCGATTATGCCCAAAAAGTACTTCATAACATGCTATAAAGGTGTGCCGAGTTTATTTTTTCTAGTATGGGCCGTTAAAAATTAACACGGGGTCTCCAGACTTTTTACTAACCCTGTATTTTTATGATCATCCCACGCAAATTGGCCAACTTAAAGTATTAAACAAACTTTTTCCTTCAATAACTGGAGGAGAATATTTAGTATTAAATTACTAATTTATAAGTAATGAGACATTTTTTTCATTATGAAACCAACATTTTCAAACAATTTTTGAATGATACATAATGATTCATTTCAATAGGTTGGATGCAGTTTGGCATGTTTGTGTTTTCTTTTTCAAGTTACTTTTTAAGTTTGTCATGAAGTTCATCAAATGACTTGATAGACATTAGAAAAGAATCTTTCTTCATCGTTGCGTAAGGTATTGAATAACACCCTGAATGCCCCAAACTCGTGCCGATTATTAAGTATTGGGTGAACCCAAAATCGCCTATTATTTCTTCTTTTTCTTCTCAATACTAGGTACATGGCTAAAACCTACTTTGGCCAACATCGCAACTACTGAGCCACAACTGAACAGAATAAATAATATAATACATATTCAGGAGTGCCGTATGACGCGCGCCAGACGAAACCCTACTTGTGTGAAGACACACGCTTGTCCGGCACATTTTAAATCATAAGCCCCATCGAGTGACCCCTCATTTTGAAGGTCCTAGTAAAAGAAAACTAACAACGCAAACTAGAGGTTTCTATCTCAATCCAGTTAAAAATGGAAGCTGATTGAAATCTTTAGAAATTAGAAATAACTTGCAATTTTATATTCAATTGGCTGCCATATTTTACCGTGTTAAGATAGAGACCTCTAGTTTGCGTTGTTAGTTTTATTTTATTATCAAAATGAGGGGTCACTCGATGGGTGTATGTTTTTGAAATTATTTAGTTTTCCCCAAAATCCCCCATTTTGGGGATGTACACCAAGTGGTGGTTATGCCCAAAAAGTACTTCATAACATGTCACAAAGGTGTGCCGAGTTTAGTTTTTCTAGTATGGGCCGTTAAAAAATTAACAGGGGGTCTTCACACTTTTTACTAACCCTGTATATACAGACAAAGTCAATAGAAAAATAATTCTTTTATTTATAACAAAAGTTTTTCTTTGACGCAGAAAAGTTTTTAGGCCTAAATACAGTGATTCAATTTTTTGTCTTTTTTACCCAACCACAAATGCTCATAGTGCATTATGGGACCAAAAAGTACATTAAAAATGCTACTTAAATATATTTTCTTAAACAACCTAGCTATACATTTAGGTGGTTTTAAAGGAATGTATCACATTTGCCCTTTATTTTTGAGTGTAACATAATTGCCCTACTTCACCTTTATCTTTTGTCTTCTTTTTCCCCATTACCTCTCGCATGTTATATTTTAATGTTTAATGAACATGTACTCATTTTAAAGATCTTCAATGAGTCTTTGTGTCCGGTTTGCTACTTTGATTTTTCAAGTAACCTTTGACGTTACTATTTAAGTTACTTTGAAAATACAAATACTTTTGAAGTGTTTGTATAAAGATGAAATTATTTTGAAAGATGCAAGGGGTGCTGATTGCACTACAAAATAATCCCTCAAGGCCATTGTGGAGTTTGTCTTAAATCAATCCTCGCAGGCTGCGAGGAATAACAATCCTGCCCTCCATCAATATCAATCCCTCATGATCAGCCAGGCTATCTTTGTATTGCGCATAACCACTGCATCGTTGATCAATCTGGTCCCAACCGGAGTGTATGTATTTCTTTAGCAGTTGGAATGATTCATCTTTTGTTGAAAGAGTTTTTATAAGTTCATGTAATGTATCTCGGACAGGATGATTTGCCAATTGTTCTTTGACATCATCTTCTAGTTCATTGGAAGAAGAATCTTTGATTTCCCCAATATTAAGATTCGTTTGTCGGGACAACGTATCTGGCACAATCAACAGTTTGCCTGGTACGTAAATAATCTCGTTATCAAATATCTGCAACCGAAGACGTAAACATAAAAGTCTAGGGGAAAGCTCTTGAATAAGTTTACTCCCCAGTAGTGTCGTCAAAGGCTTGTGGTCTGTATGAAGAAGAAAGCGTTTCCCAACCAAATAAATTTTCAGTCTTTCACACACCCAGGTACAGGTCAAAGCTTCTCGTTCAATTTGAGCATACCTTTTCTCTGTTTCTGTCATCGCCCTAGAAACGTACATTATAGGAAAGAACTTTCCCTCATGTTCTTGCTCAAGCAAAACACCCCTGGCAAATGAGCTAGCATCAGCAGAAACTGTAGTTGATACATTGACATCGAATAGTTTTAAAACCGGAGAGCTGGAAATGACTTGTTTAGTTTCTGAAACGCTTGCTCCTGAGCAGGTGACAATGTGAAATCGACATCTTTTTTAAGTAACTCTCTAAGAGGTTTACAAATCGAAGCTGCGTTCGGAACGAATTTCGTGAGATAAGTGAACATTCCAATATCTGCAACAAACAAACTGTAAAAAAAAACTGTAAGATTTTCTGTAGATCAGTCTTATTTGATGGTGGTTGAAAATCCACAACTGATCTTATTTTGTTTGGATCTATAGATACTGTACTTCTTGTCGCAAATTTCATGCCCTAAAAATCGCACTGTGGAATTTCTGAACTCACATTTCTCTTGTTAGACCACATTGCATTGTTATCCCAGCATCGAAATATGAAGAGAAACAACATAAAACAGATCGTTATGAGGATTCTGAATTATCCGAAGAGTCCGACGCATCTTCCAGAGAATAAAATCATAATGGAAGAGGAAGAAGATGTCTCGGCACTCGATGGAAAATAGGAAATAACCAATCCGCCAAACATAAGCAGGTGGAGCACAGAAATAGCATCCAAAGGTGAACTTGGAAGGATGTATTGAAAATGTTACATTCAACGCCAGCTAACAGGCGCTATCATGTTAATGGAGTGAGGCTTCGTGGTTTAATGTGTTGTGAGAAAAATAATCTATATATTAATTTGAAACTGTTTTTCTTTGTCATAGCTATTTTGAGAGAACGGCTGGGCGTAGAAACTCGGTAGGGGTGTCTAAAGAAAGGTCTTGGTCTGTAGATGAGCCATCAAAAGAGAAACGTGGTAAATTCCCTCGGGGCTCTGCCCCAGTGGCCTTTAAAGTCCCATCCCATGTTATTCTTATGGAGGAAAACTGGTTTTTTGTCACAGCTAATTTGAGAGAACGGCTGGGTGTAGAAACTTGGTAGGGGTGTCTAAAGAAAGGTATTGGTCTGTAGGTGAGCCCTCAAAAGAGAAAAGAGGTAAATTTCCTTGGGGCTCTGCCCCAGAGGCCTTTAAAGTTCACTCAGCAATTTTGTTTACATTATGACCATATGGATAATTTTTCACTACTTTTAATGAACCAGCTGTTAGTATTAAAATTGTATTCAAAGGTCTACTGAAACTGTCAAAATTAAATGTTTACATTATTATTTATGATTTTAAATTGATTCTCCACTGCATGGCAAGTTTTTTATAGTTTCAACAAAATGATGAATTTATGATACGTTTTAAATGTTTTGTTCAAAAATCTATGATTTATTGCTCTTAGAAAATTTTAAATTATGAAATAAGTGTGACAAATAATTTGTTTTCGATAATCGGGTTGAAAATTGTGTTATAGATGAGTAACTTACGTTGAGGATGAGAGCTGTGTTCAAGTTTTGGAATAGACTAACGACGGAGTATGTTTCATCTATGGTTTTGGTGAAGTGTAGGTGAACTAATGTCAATTAATTCAGGTATTAAAAAAAAATGTGTAGGCCTACACGGTTTTGGCTTTGATGTACACACGTAGCTAGGTCGAACAACGCATCTAAACCTCACTACATACAAAACATTCGGAAACAACAGTGTCATCACATCTCATCGCATTTGCATAATTTGTTACCAAGGGTGGACTAGGTTATGGATTTGGTTCCGCAAATGTTCAAGATTTGTGATCAAATTTCCTACAATTATGGTTCATTCCATCCACGAAAAACATGCACAGCTTTATGTGGTCGATATGGCCAGGCAAAACTACCCCATTAATTAATTAATTTATCTCACGCCTGCTACCAGCTAAATATGATTTATTCTAGATTAAAATAGATAGTAGATTAAATAGTAGATTAAAGTATACCACCTAATTGGCAATCTTGGTGGGGGTATACAGTATTACATCAGTTTCGTTCTTGTACCAATTGAACTGGGGTTTTTTTTGTCGTATCAAGTGTAGATTTTACTTTGCAGGTAATTTTGTTGTTTTAGTTAGCCGATTATTTCAAAGAGGTGGTTTAATTTTGATCGATGTTCCTGTTTATGTATTTCTAGGTCCCGAATAGTTTTCTTCGTATAAAAATGTTGTGCTTTAATTTCTTCTAGAAATCATATTTATTGATTTTGAGAGACGAAACTTGGGATTTTTAATTGATGTCCACTTGTTTCACTGAATGCTGGAAACGTAAATTAGTTATTCCTGCTGGTTTTCCACATGCTTCTCCCTTTTTAGCTCCTCTCTTAAGTACATTTTCACATTTGTGCATTTCCCCTTCACTCCAAATCTTATTTCTCACAATCTTGTGCGGTAAAGTATATTTTATTTTTCTGGGGTTTGTCTTCTTTTTTCATTGTCACGATTTATTGAGCTGTGTGATGTTTCAGGATTTATGTTCATGATATTCTTTGTTGTATGGATTGATTCTAATTGAGTTGCTGACATTAAGCTGTCTTCATCGGAAAGGAGGAGATCCTACAATAATGTATCATATCGATGACTGAGTTCATTTTGTTTTGCTGGAGGGAATTCTTTTTTCATATCAATATCAGCATCTCTTAACAATAGGTATTGGTTTTTCAAAGGTAGAGGTTGCGTACCCTTTCATACCCATGGTTTTTGGAACCTGCGAATTTTAAAACACCTCGGTATCCGGACACTTCGTAGGTAGATCTGTAGATTTCTTCGTATCTGTAGACACCAATGGTTCTGCTGAGTGAATGATTGCTGGATTATTAACTATCCCCTCTGTCGAAACCATAGTTATAGCAGTTGCCTCAAACTCCATTGCTTGCCTTGAACAAAATTAAACTTTGCACGAATGCGGCTGCCAGACAATTGATGGACTTAGAGCCAGCTGTGGCGTGGTCAGCTGAGATATACCTCTCTGCACTTGTTGGAGCATGCTGCTAATCATGCCACAAAGACATTTATGGTTTTTTGTAGGGAGTAGGTAATGTTTTCATATCAACATCAGCGTATTTCTTAACAATAGGTACCTGGGTTTTCAGAGGTATAGGTTGCGTACTCTTGTGTACCCATGGTTCTACAGAAGTTCTCCGGTGAATCTTTAAACACCTCGGGATCTAGACACTCCGCAGGTAGATCAGTAGAATTCTTCGGATCTGCAGACGGGTGGTTCTTGTAAAAGTGCCTAAATTCCGTTCTAAAAATTACCAAAATTAAAACTCATAAAGGATTCTGAAAAAATACAATTACTCTAGGCAGTGCTCGATTTGGGGGGGGGGGGGGGGATGCGGCGGAACGGAGTTACGGTACCTCTCTTTCAAAAAGATACAAATATTGGCATAAATAGGTAGGTACATAAATAGGTTCTAATTACATTAGGTTTTTACAAATCGAGCACTGCCTAGAGTAATTGTATTTTTTCAGAATCCTTTATGAATTTTAATTTTGGTAATTTTTAGAACTGAATTTAGGCACTTTTACAAGAACCACCCGTCTGCAGATCCGAAGAATTCTACTGATCTACCTGCGGAGTGTCTAGATCCCGAGGTGTTTAAAGATTCACCGGAGAACTTCTGTAGAACCATGGGTACACAAGAGTACGCAACCTATACCTCTGAAAACCCAGGTACCTATTGTTAAGAAATACGCTGATGTTGATATGAAAACATTACCTACTCCCTACAAAAAACCATAAATGTCTTTGTGGCATGATTAGCAGCATGCTCCAACAAGTGCAGAGAGGTATATCTCAGCTGACCACACCACAGCTGGCTCTAAGTCCATCAATTGTCTGGCAGCCGCATTCGTGCAAAGTTTAATTTTGTTCAAGGCAAGCAATGGAGTTTGAGGCAACTGCTATAACTATGGTTTCGACAGAGGGGATAGTTAATAATCCAGCAATCATTCACTCAGCAGAACCATTGGTGTCTACAGATACGAAGAAATCTACAGATCTACCTACGAAGTGTCCGGATACCGAGGTGTTTTAAAATTCGCAGGTTCCAAAAACCATGGGTATGAAAGGGTACGCAACCTCTACCTTTGAAAAACCAATACCTATTGTTAAGAGATGCTGATATTGATATGAAAAAAGAATTCCCTCCAGCAAAACAAAATGAACTCAGTCGTCGATATGATACATTACTGTAGGATCTCCTCCTTTCCGATGAAGACAGCTTAATGTCAGCAACTCAATTAGAATCAATCCATACAACAAAGAATATCATGAACATAAATCCTGAAACATCACACAGCTCAATAAATCGTGACAATGAAAAAAGAAGACAAACCCCAGAAAAATAAAATATACTTTACCGCACAAGATTGTGAGAAATAAGATTTGGAGTGAAGGGGAAATGCACAAATGTGAAAATGTACTTAAGAGAGGAGCTAAAAAGGGAGAAGCATGTGGAAAACCAGCAGGAATAACTAATTTACGTTTCCAGCATTCAGTGAAACAAGTGGACATCAATTAAAAATCCCAAGTTTCGTCTCTCAAAATCAATAAATATGATTTCAAGAAGAAATTAAAGCACAACATTTTTATACGAAGAAAACTATTCGGGACCTAGAAATACATAAACAGGAACATCGATCAAAATTAAACCACCTCTTTGAAATAATCGGCTAACTAAAACAACAAAATTACCTGCAAAGTAAAATCTACACTTGATACGACAAAAAAAAAACCCCAGTTCAATTGGTACAAGAACGAAACTGATGTAATACTGTATACCCCCACCAAGATTGCCAATTAGGTGGTATACTTCTACTATTTAATCTACTATCTATTTTAATCTAGAATAAATCATATTTAGCTGGTAGCAGGCGTGAGATAAATTAATAAAACAAAATAGGCCAAAATATTCCCCAAAATTCATACAAAACTCTCTTTTATAAATAAATATAAAGACTTCTTATTATTGCTGTACTATCATAAACTATTGGATCTTACTTTGAATTTCCCGAACTGGATTAAGTGGTCCCAAAATGACAAGATGAAGTGAAAACCCCAAGTGTGGAAACCCCAAGTGTGGAAACCACAAGTGGTTGAATTCTGTAATATCTACAGCAGCCACTTGTTTCCAGACCACAATTTCCAGTGAACTTAACTGACAAAACTTGAATTGCTTATCATCTAGAACTACCAACCTACAAAGTAAAATTACTGTACTTTATTTCTTGTTCCGTCTTACCAATAAATAAGTATAAATAAATATGTGATTAAATACAGTATATGATATTGTTTTAGTCATTTAATAGATTATTTATTTACCTCGGTACAATTGAAACATGATGTAAATACCTTTGAGGTCAAACTACCCAAAAAAATGCTTGGGGGGAAAAGCAGATGTAGGAGAAAAATTAATTTACAACATTGCTATAAAAGTATTTGAGTGGAGTAAGTAAACAAAAGTAGTAGCAAAATGTGGTTTCTGAGTCCTAAATTACTTATGATCATAGCTGAAAAACTCCAAAGCACCAGTAAACGATAATAGCACCGACAATAAAAAAAATTTAAAAAAGGTCGTGTGAGTAGCATTTTACAGTTGTTGAATGTTTAATCGTAAACCAACAATATTTTCCAAGTTTAAAATTTATGTTTTTAAGCTGTTGCCTACCTCACACCGGACGAGACACAATTAAGTAAAAGCAGCTTTTACCAACAGATTAAGAACTATTTAAGTTGCGTTGTAATTATGTTGTTTTTTATCTATTGCTTTCGAAATATTTCAAATTTGTTGATTACTAGTGGAACCCCGTCGAAATCGACGGTCAATCTTGAGGTTTTATGTAAATTCAGCTAACTGCGATAGATAGAGTGAAGCCATTAAAATCTTAGTTAAATGAAGGGAGGATAAGCATAATAATAAGTATGACGATTGTGTTCCCTAAAAAACGCGATTGTTGAATTCGTTTAACACAATATTTCCTACCTTTTTATCGGCTTTAGGTTGCCCAAAAGGTTTTTTAGGAGTCTTTATAATTGTTTGTTTCATGTCAAAGCCATTTTCACTAATATTTATTACTAACAACTAATTCCATCTGCCTTAGAAAAATCATTCAGATTGTATCCAGATTTATAAGTAAATCTTCATCTTTGGTCATAAAAATACCGAATTATATCAGCATTTAAATAAGTTTTTTTTTATTTGATAAAAATATCTGATTCTCCAGATAGCAGTAACATTCTTACTTCGATCTAAAAAGCAATTTTAATTCCTTCTCTTGCCACATCGACCCATGTATTTAATCATCCTGTTCTTACTTGATAATTCATTAACTTATGGGGTAGTTTTGCCTGGCCATATCGACCACATAAAGCTGTGCATGTTTTTCGTGGATGGAATGAACCATAATTGTAGGAAATTTGATCACAAACCTTGAACATTTGCGGAACCAAATCCATAACCTAGTCCACCCTTGGTAACAAATTATGCAAATGCGATGAGATGTGATGACACTGTTGTTTCCGAATGTTTTGTATGTAGTGAGGTTTAGATGCGTTTTCGACCTAGCTACGTGTGTACATCAAAGTCAAAACCGTGTAGGCCTACACATTTTTTTTAATACCTGAATTAATTGACATTAGTTCACCTACACTTCACCAAAACCATAGATGAAACATACTCCGTCGTTAGTCTATTCCAAAACTTGAACACAGCTCTCATTCTCAACGTAAGTTACTCATCTATATCAAAATTTTCAACCCGATTATCGAAAACAAATTATAGGTCACACTTATTTCATAATTTAAAATTTTCTAAGAGCAATAAAGCATAGATTTTTGAACAAAACATTTAAAACGTATCATAAATTCATCATTTTGTTGAAACTATAAAAAACTTGCCATGCAGTGGAGAATCAATTTAAAATCATAAATAATAATGTAAACATTTAATTTTGACAGTTTCAGTAGACCTTTGAATACAATTTTAATATTAACAGCTGGTTCATTAAAAGTAGTGAAAAATTATCCATATGGTCATAATGTAAACAAAATTGCTGAGTGAACTTTAAAGGCCTCTGGGGCAGAGCCCCAAGGAAATTTACCTCTTTTCTCTTTTGAGGGCTCGCCTACAGACCAATACCTTTCTTTAGACACCCCTACCAAGTTTCTACACCCAGCCGTTCTCTCAAATTAGCTGTGACAAAAAACCCGTTTTCCTCCATAAGAATAACATGGGATGGGACTTTAAAGGCCACTGGGGCAGAGCCCCGAGGGAATTTACCACGTTTCTCTTTTGATGGCTCATCTACAGACCAAGACCTTTCTTTAGACACCCCTACCGAGTTTCTACGCCCAGCCGTTCTCTCAAAATAGCTATGACAAAGAAAAACAGTTTCAAATTAATATATAGACTAGTGCACCTGTTGCTCGAATTCGAGCATTTGCGAAGCATTACAGGCGACTCACGAAGATTATGGAAATACTCACGATCTACACAACAGTTAGATATAATCAAAATCTTTTGTAAATATCTTATCTTTTCTCAAAAAGCTGATCTTGTTTTTTAGTGTTTCTAAAAGTTTTTCCCTGTCATAGATGCCTTAGGATGTCTATAATAACGATTATAAATGAAAAAAAAAATATTTCTTTTCTTCTACTTGGTTGTGTTCTATGACTTTTTCTATTTTTACATTGTTTGCAAATCGGTTATTTCAATGATTGCTCAAGAAATGTAGCATATTGTTAATTCAGTTTTATTTTTAGCCTATATCAAATTGTCCAGGATTTCTCGCTTTTTTCCATTGTAATAATTTCACCAACCCAAGTTTCTTCTACAGATGCAATACGCCAAAGAATATCACCTACGTACAATCTCCAAGAAGTGGTAAAAAAAGGCAGAAACCAAGCCATACAATAGATATAAGTTAACTCCTTAAGAAATAATTTTAAGAGTTACTGTGATATTAGGATTTTCCACTGATTTGGTAATAGAACATTATATTGCAAAACATGACACGATGCAGAATAAAATCGATTTTAAAATCAGAAAACCCATTGCAAATACTGTACTTCATTTTGAAAAATTCAATAAATCACAATTTAAATATTAACAGATGTTTCATTAAAAAGTAGTGTAAAATTATGCATATGGTAAACAAATTTGAAGAGGCAACTTTAAAGGCTTCTGGGGCAGAGCCCCAAGAGAATTTACCTCGTTCCTCTTTTGATGGCTCATCTATAGACCAAGATCTTTCTTTAGAGACCCCTACCAAGTTTCTACGCCCAGCCGTTCTCTCAACTTAGCTGGGACAAAAACCCAGTTTTTCCTCCATAAGAATAACATGGGATGGGAATTCAAAGGCCACTGGGGCAGAGCCCCAAGGGAATTTACCATGTTTCTCTTTTGATGGCTCATCTACAGACCAAGACCTTTCTTTAGACACCTCTACCGAGTTTCTACGCCAAGCCGTTCTCTCAATTTAGCTATGACAAAGAAAAACAGTTTCAAATTAATATATAGATTTAAAATTTAAGTTTTTCCCCCAAAATCCCCCATTGTGAGGATGTACAGCAAGTGGCGATTATGCCCAAAAAGTACTTCATAACATGCTATAAAGGTGTGCCGAGTTTATTTTTTCTAGTATGGGCCGTTAAAAATTAACACGGGGTCTCCAGACTTTTTACTAACCCTGTATTTTTATGATCATCCCACGCAAATTGGCCAACTTAAAGTATTAAACAAACTTTTTCCTTCAATAACTGGAGGAGAATATTTAGTATTAAATTACTAATTTATAAGTAATGAGACATTTTTTTCATTATGAAACCAACATTTTCAAACAATTTTTGAATGATACATAATGATTCATTTCAATAGGTTGGATGCAGTTTGGCATGTTTGTGTTTTCTTTTTCAAGTTACTTTTTAAGTTTGTCATGAAGTTCATCAAATGACTTGATAGACATTAGAAAAGAATCTTTCTTCATCGTTGCGTAAGGTATTGAATAACACCCTGAATGCCCCAAACTCGTGCCGATTATTAAGTATTGGGTGAACCCAAAATCGCCTATTATTTCTTCTTTTTCTTCTCAATACTAGGTACATGGCTAAAACCTACTTTGGCCAACATCGCAACTACTGAGCCACAACTGAACAGAATAAATAATATAATACATATTCAGGAGTGCCGTATGACGCGCGCCAGACGAAACCCTACTTGTGTGAAGACACACGCTTGTCCGGCACATTTTAAATCATAAGCCCCATCGAGTGACCCCTCATTTTGAAGGTCCTAGTAAAAGAAAACTAACAACGCAAACTAGAGGTTTCTATCTCAATCCAGTTAAAAATGGAAGCTGATTGAAATCTTTAGAAATTAGAAATAACTTGCAATTTTATATTCAATTGGCTGCCATATTTTACCGTGTTAAGATAGAGACCTCTAGTTTGCGTTGTTAGTTTTATTTTATTATCAAAATGAGGGGTCACTCGATGGGTGTATCATTTTGGGGATGTACACCAAGTGGTGGTTATGCCCAAAAAGTACTTCATAACATGTCACAAAGGTGTGCCGAGTTTAGTTTTTCTAGTATGGGCCGTTAAAAAATTAACAGGGGGTCTTCACACTTTTTACTAACCCTGTATATACAGACAAAGTCAATAGAAAAATAATTCTTTTATTTATAACAAAAGTTTTTCTTTGACGCAGAAAAGTTTTTAGGCCTAAATACAATGATTCAATTTTTTTGTCTTTTTTACCCAACCACAAATGCTCATAGTGCATTATGGGACCAAAAAGTACATTAAAAATGCTACTTAAATATATTTTCTTAAACAACCTAGCTATACATTTAGGTGGTTTTAAAGGAATGTATCACATTTGCCCTTTATTTTTGAGTGTAACATAATTGCCCTACTTCACCTTTATCTTTTGTCTTCTTGTTCCCCATTACCTCTCGCATGTTATATTTTAATGTTTAATGAACATGTACTCATTTTAAAGATCTTCAATGAGTCTTTGTGTCCGGTTTGCTACTTTGATTTTTCAAGTAACCTTTGACGTTACTATTTAAGTTACTTTGAAAATACAAATACTTTTGAAGTGTTTGTATAAAGATGAAATTATTTTGAAAGATGCAAGGGGTGCTGATTGCACTACAAAATAATCCCTCAAGGCCATTGTGGAGTTTGTCTTAAATCAATCCTCGCAGGCTGCGAGGAATAACAATCCTGCCCTCCATCAATATCAATCCCTCATGATCAGCCAGGCTATCTTTGTATTGCGCATAACCACTGCATCGTTGATCAATCTGGTCCCAACCGGAGTGTATGTATTTCTTTAGCAGTTGGAATGATTCATCTTTTGTTGAAAGAGTTTTTATAAGTTCATGTAATGTATCTCGGACAGGATGATTTGCCAATTGTTCTTTGACATCATCTTCTAGTTCATTGGAAGAAGAATCTTTGATTTCCCCAATATTAAGATTCGTTTGTCGGGACAACGTATCTGGCACAATCAACAGTTTGCCTGGTACGTAAGTAATCTCGTTATCAAATATCTGCAACCGAAGACGTAAACATAAAAGTCTAGGGGAAAGCTCTTGAATAAGTTTACTCCCCAGTAGTGTCGTCAAAGGCTTGTGGTCTGTATGAAGAAGAAAGCGTTTCCCAACCAAATAAATTTTCAGTCTTTCACACACCCAGGTACAGGTCAAAGCTTCTCGTTCAATTTGAGCATACCTTTTCTCTGTTTCTGTCATCGCCCTAGAAACGTACATTATAGGAAAGAACTTTCCCTCATGTTCTTGCTCAAGCAAAACACCCCTGGCAAATGAGCTAGCATCAGCAGAAACTGTAGTTGATACATTGACATCGAATAGTTTTAAAACCGGAGAGCTGGAAATGACTTGTTTAGTTTCTGAAACGCTTGCTCCTGAGCAGGTGACAATGTGAAATCGACATCTTTTTTAAGTAACTCTCTAAGACGTTTACAAATCGAAGCTGCGTTCGGAACGAATTTCGTGAGATAAGTGAACATTCCAATATCTGCAACAAACAAACTGTAAAAAAAAACTGTAAGATTTTCTGTAGATCAGTCTTATTTGATGGTGGTTGAAAATCCACAACTGATCTTATTTTGTTTGGATCTATAGATACTGTACTTCTTGTCGCAAATTTCATGCCCTAAAAATCGCACTGTGGAATTTCTGAACTCACATTTCTCTTGTTAGACCACATTGCATTGTTATCCCAGCATCGAAATATTTCGAAAGCAATAGATAAAAAACAACATAATTACAACGCAACTTAAATAGTTCTTAATCTGTTGGTAAAAGCTGCTTTTACTTAATTGTGTCTCGTCCGGTGTGAGGTAGGCAACAGCTTAAAAACATAAATTTTAAACTTGGAAAATATTGTTGGTTTACGATTAAACATTCAACAACTGTAAAATGCTACTCACACGACCTTTTTTAAATTTTTTTTATTGTCGGTGCTATTATCGTTTACTGGTGCTTTGGAGTTTTTCAGCTATGATCATAAGTAATTTAGGACTCAGAAACCACATTTTGCTACTACTTTTGTTTACTTACTCCACTCAAATACTTTTATAGCAATGTTGTAAATTAATTTTTCTCCTACATCTGCTTTTCCCCCCAAGCATTTTTTTGGGTAGTTTGACCTCAAAGGTATTTACATCATGTTTCAATTGTACCGAGGTAAATAAATAATCTATTAAATGACTAAAACAATATCATATACTGTATTTAATCACATATTTATTTATACTTATTTATTGGTAAGACGGAACAAGAAATAAAGTACAGTAATTTTACTTTGTAGGTTGGTAGTTCTAGATGATAAGCAATTCAAGTTTTGTCAGTTAAGTTCACTGGAAATTGTGGTCTGGAAACAAGTGGCTGCTGTAGATATTACAGAATTCAACCACTTGTGGTTTCCACACTTGGGGTTTCCACACTTGGGGTTTTCACTTCATCTTGTCATTTTGGGACCACTTAATCCAGTTCGGGAAATTCAAAGTAAGATCCAATAGTTTATGATAGTACAGCAATAATAAGAAGTCTTTATATTTATTTATAAAAGAGAGTTTTGTATGAATTTTGGGGAATATTTTGGCCTATTTTGTTTTATTAATTTATCTCACGCCTGCTACCAGCTAAATATGATTTATTCTAGATTAAAATAGATAGTAGATTAAATAGTAGAAGTATACCACCTAATTGGCAATCTTGGTGGGGGTATACAGTATTACATCAGTTTCGTTCTTGTACCAATTGAACTGGGGTTTTTTTTTTGTCGTATCAAGTGTAGATTTTACTTTGCAGGTAATTTTGTTGTTTTAGTTAGCCGATTATTTCAAAGAGGTGGTTTAATTTTGATCGATGTTCCTGTTTATGTATTTCTAGGTCCCGAATAGTTTTCTTCGTATAAAAATGTTGTGCTTTAATTTCTTCTTGAAATCATATTTATTGATTTTGAGAGACGAAACTTGGGATTTTTAATTGATGTCCACTTGTTTCACTGAATGCTGGAAACGTAAATTAGTTATTCCTGCTGGTTTTCCACATGCTTCTCCCTTTTTAGCTCCTCTCTTAAGTACATTTTCACATTTGTGCATTTCCCCTTCACTCCAAATCTTATTTCTCACAATCTTGTGCGGTAAAGTATATTTTATTTTTCTGGGGTTTGTCTTCTTTTTTCATTGTCACGATTTATTGAGCTGTGTGATGTTTCAGGATTTATGTTCATGATATTCTTTGTTGTATGGATTGATTCTAATTGAGTTGCTGACATAAAGCTGTCTTCATCGGAAAGGAGGAGATCCTACAGTAATGTATCATATCGACGACTGAGTTCATTTTGTTTTGCTGGAGGGAATTCTTTTTTCATATCAATATCAGCATCTCTTAACAATAGGTATTGGTTTTTCAAAGGTAGAGGTTGCGTACCCTTTCATACCCATGGTTTTTGGAACCTGCGAATTTTAAAACACCTCGGTATCCGGACACTTCGTAGGTAGATCTGTAGATTTCTTCGTATCTGTAGACACCAATGGTTCTGCTGAGTGAATGATTGCTGGATTATTAACTATCCCCTCTGTCGAAACCATAGTTATAGCAGTTGCCTCAAACTCCATTGCTTGCCTTGAACAAAATTAAACTTTGCACGAATGCGGCTGCCAGACAATTGATGGACTTAGAGCCAGCTGTGGTGTGGTCAGCTGAGATATACCTCTCTGCACTTGTTGGAGCATGCTGCTAATCATGCCACAAAGACATTTATGGTTTTTTGTAGGGAGTAGGTAATGTTTTCATATCAACATCAGCGTATTTCTTAACAATTGGTACCTGGGTTTTCAGAGGTATAGGTTGCGTACTCTTGTGTACCCATGGTTCTACAGAAGTTCTCCGGTGAATCTTTAAACACCTCGGGATCTAGACACTCCGCAGGTAGATCAGTAGAATTCTTCGGATCTGCAGACGGGTGGTTCTTGTAAAAGTGCCTAAATTCAGTTCTAAAAATTACCAAAATTAAAATCCATAAAGGATTCTGAAAAAATACAATTACTCTAGGCAGTGCTCGATTTGTAAAAACCTAATGTAATTAGAACGTATTTATGTACCTACCTATTTATGCCAATATTTGTATCTTTTTGAAAGAGAGGTACCGTAACTCCGTTCCGCCGCATCCCCCCCCCAAATCGAGCACTGACTCCAATTAATTTATAGCTTAAAATGTGTTTAATGGAGTTAAAACTGCCAACGAAAATCTAATTACTTGACAAAATAAATTGAAAGTCTAAACTTTTTAACATTGACCTCATCGGTTGCTAAGTAACCATGTTAATTGAACAAAATAACAAGGAAAAAGTAAACAAAAGACTTGTTAGTTGGTTCATGTGTCCAAAATAAGCCATCCGCACACAGTATACTAACAAATTACAAAATACAGTATAAAAGGAAAAACTTTAGTTGTTACTATTGAGCAAAGATTACACTGAAGATAACTCGATATAAGTCAAATAAGTTCCAAGTTCCCATCAAATAATCTATATATTAATTTGAAACTGTTTTTCTTTGTGACAGCTATTTTGAGAGAACGGCTGGGCGTAGAAACTCGGTAGAGGTATCTAAAGAAAGGTCCTGGTCTGTAGATGAGCCATCAAAAGAGAAACATGGAGAATTCCCTCGGGGCTCTGCCCCAGTGGCCTTTGAATACCCATCCCATGTTATTCTTATGGAGGAAAACGAGGTTTTTGTCACAGCTAATTTGAGAGAACGGCTGGGCGTAGAAACTTGGTAGGGGTGTCTAAAGAAAGGTATTGGTCTGTAGGTGAGCCCTCAAAATAGAAACGAGGTAAATTCCCTCGGGGCTCTGCCCCAGAGGCCTTTAAAGTTCGCTCTGCAATTTTGTTTACATTTCAACCATATGGATAATTTTACACTAATTTTAATGAACCAGCTGTTAATATTAAAATTGTATTCAATGGTCTACTGAAACTGTCAAAATTAAATGTTTACATTATTATTTATGATTTTAAATGGATTCTCCACCGCATGGAAAGTTTGTTATAGTTTCAACAAAATGATGAATTTATGATACGTTTTAAATGTTTTGTTAAAAAATCTATGCTTTATTGCTCTTAGAAAATTTTAAACTATGAAATAAGTGTGACATATCAATTTCAAAGGAACATATAACTATTTCTTATCGGGTTAGCTTTTATATTGTAAGGTTGGCACTTGCTTTTTTTTACTTTCAATCAACATTTATTTTTAAATTCAAGAAAGAACACCTAAGATTCATTTATTGGTATAACAGTTTTTGATAATCGGGTTGAAAATTGTGTCATAGATGAGTACGTTGAGGATGAGAGCTGTGTTCAAGTTTTGGAATAAACTAAATACGGAGTCTATGGTTTTGGTAAAGTAGGTGAACTAATGTCAATTCAGGTACTTAAAAAAAATGTGTACACAGTTTTTACTTTTATGTACACATGTAGCTAGGTCGAACAACGCATCTAAACCTCACTACATACAAAACATTCGGAAACACAACAGTGTCACCACATCTCATCGCATTTTCATAATTTGTTACCAAGGCTGGACTAGGTTATGGATTTGGTTCCGCAAATGTTCAAGATTTGTGATAAAATTTCCTACAATTATGGTTTATTCCAATCCACGAAATACATGCACAGCTTTATGTGATCTATATGGCCAAGGCAAAACTACCCCATAAGATAATGAATTATCAAGTAAGAACAGGACGATTAAATACATGGGTCGATGTGGCAAGAGAAGGAATTAAAATTGCTGACATCGAAGTAAGAATGTTACTGCTTTCTGGAGAATCAAATATTTTTATCGAACAAAAAAAACTTATTTAATATGCTAATAGAATTCTGTATTTTTATGACCAAAGATGAATATTACTTATAAATCCAGATACAATCTGAATGATTTTCCTAAAGCAGATGGAATTAGTGGTTATAGTTCGGCCGCTTAGAAAACGACCTGCGCGCTAATGTTAAACCAATGCTGGAGGAGGTCGCTTTCTAAGCGGCCGAACTATAGTAATAAATATTGACTCTTTCCGTAACATGATAGACTAATTATATGAACTCATTCTCCCATATAGTGAAAGTGGCTTTGGTATGAAACAAACTCATGAACAAACAATTATAAGACTCTTAAAAAACCTTTTGGGCAACCTAAAGCCGATAAAAAGGTAGGAAATATTGTGTATAACGAATTCATCAATCACGTTTTTTAGGGAACACAATCGTCATACTTATTATTGCTTATCTTCCCTTCATTTAACTAAGATTTTAATGACTTCGCTCTATCCATCGCAGTTAGCTGAATTTACATAAAACCTCAAGATTAACCGTCGATTTCGACGGGGTTCCACTAGTGACTATTTAATTTGGCTCTCTCCTACGAAAACTTTATCTCCAAAGTAAATCAGCTGTTTTAATTTAAACAAAATGTCAAAACAATGTTTGTGCAAGTATAGGCTACTATAAACGAACGACCTTTCATCGACTGTAAAATAAATGAATGTCTTGAGGATTGCCAGGTAAAAATTTCCATCACAATAAATTGAAATTCCACGGAAACTTAAATAATAAAGCCAAAGTTGGTTGTAAATAAAACGTGAGTTTCCTTTAGATTTGTTTTACAATAGAAATTTTATTTATTATCAATTATCAATCATTGAGATGGGGACGCCACCTATGTGCGTATTTTAACGCAAATATGAGTGAAGGATGAGTTGATAACTACACCGAACCATGGCTCGGTCCCCCCTTACTGTTATTTAAATAGGAAAAAAATTTGACTATTTTCAGGGAAAATTTTAGTAGAAGTCCAGCCGGGTAAATGGAAATTCCCTTAGTCTGCAGGTTTTCTGCGGTGGGGGTAGTTTGTTGTTGATAATGCTGTAGGAGAACAACTCGCTGAAACTCTGGAGTTGTTGATGTATTAGTTTCCTCACATTCGTATTTGTTTATGATTGCTTTCGTTTTCCTGATTTTTGAGGGCTGTTCGTCATCGTTGTTGCCTGTGTTGTAGTGGCTCTTCTTAAGTACTACAGTTTGGCAAGCTGACGCCAGTAGATAATGTATTGGGGATTTTCGTAAACTTGTAGTTTACGTCAGCTGACAATATTTCTCGCAATTCGTTCTCCCAGTCTTTAAGCTTAATCGGTTTATTTGCCGTAGCTTTCCTATCAGTTTTTCCTCACCAAGGTTTTAATGTATTTTACAATCTTTTGAGTTGAACTAGATTACAATCCTTACCAGAGTTTTGTTGTAATCATCTTACATTTTCAACCACGCTCTGTTTTCCCCTCACCACGTAACTCTGGTGTATTTCTCTAGGCTTTCCGCCAGTTTGAGGATGGCTTGAAGCGCGTTTGTTTTGCGTTTGTGTGTCGTGTGGCCTGTGTGTCTTTGGGTTGTAAATAATCTTTTTTCCTTTTTGTTAATAAATTTCATACTTTTGAGCTGTGTTTTATTTGGAGCCTCTCCTCACACGAAGCTATGTAGTCTTTGAGGTTTCTACTTCTTATTTTGGTCGGTTTGGGGATGGCTTAGAGCCCAGGTATTTTGCGTTTGTTTGTCGTGTGGTCTGTGTGTCTGTTTGACGGGGGTTAGAAAATGTGACTCTCTTCGATAAGGGAACGAACTGATCACTGTTTCATATGATCATGTAACACTTATGACACACAACATATGAAACACTGTGTTTCATGTGTGATCATGTTTCATACGATAAAAAACATAACAAAACAAAGGTGGCAGGTAACAAATTAATATCTGTTAGGTCTGTTGTAATATGGATATTATGTAAAACCTAAAAAAAAACATTACACAACACCAAAAAAGCACGTAACATATTCCAATAATAATGCAATAAGAAGTAAGTCATTAAGCATATAACCTTTTAAATGTTGTTTAACTATACTCTGACATTACTTAACTTGGCGATTTTTTTTACAAATGAACTTCGAAATTAGTTAAATTAAAGCGTTATTTTAATTAATTCACCTGTTGCTTTTGATGTTCGCATCAACCACAAGAAAGAGATTTGGATGACGAACCCGCAGCCATTTTCTACATCATTGAACCTGAGGAAAAATGTATTGAAAATATTACACATTTAATAATTAAAATAAGGTCAATTAATATTTGGTTGTAATAAGTCATACAATCAACAATGCCAATTCTCTACCAGTTATGATTATTAAAATTAAAATAAACAAATGTTTTTATCAAAGCAATACATACATTCATTTATACTGGACTCTCTTTCAATTTTATATTAATTATGTTATTTATTTTTAAAAAGAATACTATGTTCCTATTATCAACCGTAGGCCTTCCTATAGTTGTAGATGAGAGTGTTTTGCGTGGGGCTGAACCTCTTTCTACATCCTCGGCAGCAGTATCGCCACCCAATTCCTTTGTTGGGCTCGGACCAGGTAGACATAGGTGGGGCAGCGTCCCCACAAGTAGGGCACAGCATTTCGGCACCCCTCCTAGGAATTACCCCCGTAGCACAGAGCATTTCCAGTCCTCGCTGGTTCGCCCGCCGTCCTTTTTCTAAGTAGGAACCTGTTATTTCAATCTTTTTTACTAACGGTGGAGTTCATGCAAAAGCAGTCTAAAACGTTGTAATGAAAAATAAGGCAAAAAGATGTTTTCCCACCGATAAAATAGAAAAAAAAAACATAGTCAGAAGATGATGAAAAACATAACAAAACAAAGGTGACAGGTAACAAATTAATATCTGTTAGGTCTGTTGTAATATGAATATTATGTAAAACCTAAAAAAAAGATTACACAACACCAAAAAAGCACATAACATATTCGATAATATGAAACATGTAACAAGAATATAAAATACTCTCAACAACCTAACAACTACATAAGAAAATAAACAATGAAGATGAAATATTGTAAATTATTAAATAACATGGACAGAAGCTGAAGAAAAACATAACAAAACAAAGGTAACAGGTAACAAATTAATATCTGTTAGGTCTGCAATATGAATATTATATACAACCTAACATAATACAATCTTATATTTAGCATACTTCTCTACAGACTTCGATGTTGTCATGCATTGCCACTTTGCGTCAATGCCAGGGTGCACACGGCTGCAGTCTCGCAGAAGTTGCTGCAGTTCCAAGCCAAGTACTGTCCGGGTCAAGTTGGCGTCCGGAGTCACATGAGTAGTATAAAACACGGGGGTAATCCCGTGACGTCATAATTAGGTAATTGGTAAGTATTTTGTGATTGTGGAGCAGCGTGAATTACGCAGCGACTCTGGCGATGTATGTTGTGGATTGGTTGGTATTGTTATTAGGTCAAGGTCATCTGAATCTGTTTTTAAAAAATATTCTGCACTAATGGATAAATAGTGCAGAATATTTTTTATTTTATTTATTCATTTATTTTTTTTACAATCAACAATAGTAATAATAATGTAAAGTAGTTAAATCTAAGTTAAATCTAAGAAGTGTTGGAATCGTTCTTCGTCGTAGAGCTGCTGCTTCCATATATGTTGAATGCTGAATGGTCGGTTTCAAATTTTCTTCGATTGGGGCATGGTAGTTTGTAAGCTCCGTAGTCTGGAAGCAGAGTGCTGTTGGCTGTTGTTGTTACTGTAACTGCATACCCACTTGCAAGTAGAACTCTCAACTCTTCAGCAAAAACATCTATATCATGGTAGGTTGAAAGTTGAACATCGTCGTACTGGACAAACTTCACCTTGAGAGACATAATTGTTGTATTGAGCTGAAGTTGCCTCTTGGAAGTCCGCAGAACGATTGAAGGCATAGGACTATCTTCTTGTATTTATAGGTAAAGTCCATCCCCCCCCTCCTAGCTACCCCCACCACTAATCTTTTTAAAGGGCCTCGTATTACACCATAAATATTTTCATCACAGAAATAATAGGGGTTCTACAATAAACGCAATTGTCAACACTTAGGCCGCACATGATGCAGCTGTAAAAATGTTTGCAAGGTAAAAACACAATTTCCCTCTCTGCGGACAAACATACTATGCACTCCGATCCTTGTTTTTGCACAGGTTCGTTTGTTCCTACGCCTTTGGTTGAGCTTCTCTTTTTAACTATCACATTTTTATTTATTCGCTTGGAATATTTGTTCACAAAGTCTTGCCCCTTGTTAACAACCACAAAGGGGCATCTTGGAAACCATCGTGCATGTTCTTGCCACGGATCATCTTCTTCTTGCCAATCCTTTAATCCTCCTCCACAGTAGTAACATATAGTTTCATCATTCTTCCCAGTGTAAAAAAACCCTGCTTCGGATAATTCCCATTTGGAATTGTTTACGACAGAGTTATGTAAACTTTTTTCAAAAGAATTTAGCCTAGTTTGAAAGTGAGTATAGTTCGGAAAGGCAATTTTAATCTTCAAAATGGTTGCGGACATATTAAGAGAGTAGATGGCTCGCTGCAATCCAAATGATTAAAACCCAACTGTTAGCAACGTTTTATACGCAAAGAAGAGGGGTGGGGGTTAGCTAGTTTGTAATCGATTGTAAAAATGTTGTTTCTGATTTAGGTCAAGGTCATCCATATCAGTTTTTAAAAAATATCATGTTAGTATTTTAGACAAAATACTAACATGATAATTTATAATATTTTATTTATATACAATCATTTGTACAATATTCTTATTCTAACAACAGTGCAAAGAGAGTTCTGTAGAGTTGTTCCCACTAACTCCATGAGATACCAAATAGAGAGAGCCCGGTTCGATGCTGCGTAGATCCTCATTTTGTAACATGCTGACAAACCGTTTTGGAAGAAACATTTGGAACTTTGGTTCATCTCCTGGAGTAAAAGGTGCATCGCTTAAGGAGACTAGAATAGCGTCCCCAATAGATGTTTCCATTTTCTTCATTCTATGCACAATATAATGTTTTAGTTCCTTAAGTTCTGAACACTTTTTAGTAATTAAAACACTTGACTTTGAATGAGTGTTGAACTGATCAACAAGGTTCTGGAGTTGAGATGCCATCTTTATTGGTCAAGCTGTAGGTGTTTTCCTGTCCTAGGTTGGAACAATACTGATGTGTTGTCTGCACACTTTCCTCATATTTATACCCATCGATTCCCCCACTACCGCAGCTCTCCTTTTGGTTTAGGAATGATGCTATACGGTATGCATTTTTTAAAGCACATTGACCTTGACGATGACATTTGTTTTTGCCTGCAAGACAAATACCGTCATAACACACTTTAAAATTTGAGTCAATCGTTACATCAATCACGTTACCAATGGTATATTTTTGAATCCAGCTTCGTTTTTCCAAACCTTTAGTGTAAATACGGTTGAATTTCGCACAAAAGTGATACATTACATCATCTACAGTGTTGTAATCTAAAAATCCTTCATTCCATGCAATGTGATGAAAATTCCTAGTAACCCACTTATTAGTTAACTTGGCTTTAGAATTTAGTTTTTTAAAAGAATGTGGTGGTTTAAACATAAAGGGATAGACAACGTACGTTAATAAATCTAAAATTACTAACTCCTTAACAACATATTCATTTGTATTTCCACGAAAAGCTTGGAACTCAATCACACAGGGTTTCTCTTCTATTGTTTTAACTTTGTCTGAGAACCATACCCTCTGCTCCATGGTAAGAATGTCAAGTAACTGATTTCCACACCACGGTAGGTTTTATATTTATACCAGGCCGTACAGTTAAGGCGCGTTGATGTATATTTAACGTGGGCATCATCCCCAAGTAGGCCTACCCCACGAGTTTAAATT
Organism: Macrosteles quadrilineatus; assembly: GCF_028750875.1. Lineage (NCBI taxonomy): Eukaryota > Metazoa > Arthropoda > Insecta > Hemiptera > Cicadellidae > Macrosteles > Macrosteles quadrilineatus. The sequence continues at coordinate 72,207,930 of NW_026542595.1, forward strand.
AGTTTTTTTTATTTCAAACTAAAACACACTTAGATTGGCTGTGTTTCTTCAATATTTTCTTTTACGTCATCCGTTGTAGTCTTATTGATCTCGTAGTCTTTTATACTCCGCCACATTTCAACCTCATAGGGGATTCGATTAAAAATTGATGTATCGATCGGTCCGTGTAGAATCTGGGAGTCAGGGTATTGATCCATAGCATCCACTAAATATTCTTTTATTACAGAGCTTGAAAATGTTAGTTGTTTCATGTATCTAGTTACAGGTGAAGCGGCACAACCCAAAACATAAAATTCTTCTCTTGTTAGTTGAATCTTAATATCATGTTTTGATAGGTCTCTGAAACGTATTTGCTGTCCTCCACGATACTTATAAATATCTATTTCTATGTCACAATCCAATAACCGAACAGCCGTTTTTTTACCAAACATGTTTTTAGCCAAATAACATTCGATTAAGTGCAAATGTTTTATGAATGAGTCCCAAGCATGCTCCGAAAAAAACAACATTTTTGCTCCATGATTTAAAATTGCGTTAGGTGCGTATGATAGGTCCTTCACTAATCCGATTGCAATGCCTTTAGACATACATCTTGAAATGGGGTAAAATATACGGAGGAAAATATCCGTTAACATATTAAGAGGAAGGTCGTCTTCGGGGGTTTTCTTCCTCTTTAGCGCTGAGTTAGTTACAAAAACACTGTTTTCACAACTGTCCATATCATTGTTATCTTGAGTATGGAATTTTAGAAACTCTGATAATTCATCTTCACAAAGCTTAACTTTTGCGTCATATTCTTCTTCTCTAACAACCACCTCTTCTTCCACTTTGGTACTGCTTTTATCTTTGTCCGTTAAAGAATTTATGTCTACAGTATCATATGTTGCTTCAACCACTGACAAATATAAACTGAATCCTTGCTTAAGTGACTGCTATTTATACCTTGTCTTGCTGAGGCTTATAAAACCATCTTTACTATACCGGTTAAAGGTGTGTACGTTACAATTTTGTCATGAAGAATCAAACAGTACGCACTTGTATTAGAAGGTATGTTGGATTCAAACTCCATTTCTAATTTAATATCCACGCTAGAAGATTTAACGGATTCATTTTGTTTTGAACAATCAATAACCACGATAGGTGCTTTTGAACTAAATTCAGTTGGTGATAGTAATGGTGTGTTTGCCTTGCCATAATATGAAGATTGAAATCTTGCATACATGTCGTATAAAATACTATACCGCTTCTTTTCAAAAGAAACATTTAAATTGTCGTATGGAAAGAATTGAGAGTTAAGGTACAGTTTACAGTTTTTAAGTTTACAATGATCGAATAATGTTGCATCAGCAGTTATGTTACTTCTTCTGTCCGTTTGCAGTCCAACTATCACATATCTAGGTTTTTCCAAATGATTAGAAGTCTTTATAGTCCATGTATGTCTTTCTGTCTCCGGTAGAATAGGGTATTCATGCAATTCCCAGCTTCTGAATGGTAGAACGATATCACGATCAGCTTTCAACTGCCTTAAAAGTGTAATCCTGTGTTCATCTGCCAGTTTCAAGTGTGGGACTCTCCAAACTATCTTATTCAAGTATAATTTCCATTCCAGAGCTTCTTCAGTCGTTGATTGAGGTGCTATAATAAGGTCTTTGTCATTTGAAGATCGCAACAGAACCAATTCTTGTTTTACGTTTATCAATATCTTATTGTAATCCTCCGCAAAACCTAGTAACAACCTTAACGGCACAGAAAAATCAAAATTACCATTTGCATTGGGTTTTATGGAATCTGAACTGGGATTAACCCACCCAGCAACCGCTAGTAGATTTCTTGCGTTTGGTGATAATGAGCATAGTCCTTTCAGTGTACTAGATATCCCTACCCTTTTTGTAGAGTCTATGGTAACTCCTGAAATTTCATACCTTATTTCATCAAAAAGAAACGCCATCGGGTTACTAACGAAAGGAATGGTTGTTCCAATAGTGCCATCCTTTTTTGTTACTGTTCCTTCGATGTACAAACAACTCTCAGAAGGAAGGGTGTAGACATCTTGCTGTTGGATTGGAATTCTAATTTCATCGTTATTGTTTAATTTCGATGAAGCGTAGGGGTTGTGGGTGTGATACTCTTTTTCCCATAGAGTCTCGTCGAAAGTTGGACCGTGCGTTATATCCAGTATATCCATTATTATTTACATGCAGACCAATATCCTGTAGAAATTTAATGTTTTCAACTGTTAACTCTTCTGATGCAGGTGGCCTACTAACTCTTAAATCACCAGTGCTCTTCTTTTTAAAGGATAATCCCATTATTCATAAACTGGGTTAACATAAGAAAATGAACAGAAGTTTTTCTTACCCTCTAGAGTCAAAGGGGTCCTGGTTTCATCTAAAATATAAATGAAGATGTTTGATATAATATAACTACTATTCATTCTGTAAAGTATCTGATTTTTTCTACTTATTATCAGGATATGTCAAGAGTTTCCCTAATTTGATATCGAGGGTTCAGAATGATATTTCGATATATTTTTAGTTTGTTGACCATCATATTCAGGTTTGATCATGCGTTCTTCTTCATTCCAAACAAACTTTGATCCCATGTATGTTATAAGCCGATCTTTTACCCGATATACATGTGTGCGAAATTTGTAATCTCCACCACGATAAGATGCAAATCCACTTATACTACTATCTTTAGCTATTATTACAGGAGTTAATGGATTATTTACAACCAAGTCGAATTCCTTATCACCGCATTTAAAGATGTCTTTTTCCTGATCGTATGTCAATGTTTGGCTAACAGTGCTTACATCATCTTTGTTGATTCCTTGAGCAACATTAGTGATTCTCCTATTTTTAGCATCAAAGCAACATCCTTCAGGAGGAGAAATTGTCTTTTTTACTTCTTTTACCGCTTCCTCAAGACCATCATTAGAAGATTTCAAGTTTTGTGTTAATGTGGAAAATCGATCGCTTAATTCTTTCAATTTGTCCAACTTTTCATCTATGTGAACAAGTTTTTCTTCCACACTTTTTAAATCTAGTTTATTAACATAGTAACGGTTTAAATAACCTTTTGTTACCGGTTGACGTGCTGTTTCATAATCAGATGCAACCCTAAATCTTTTAGTATCTTCTTCATCGTTATCATCTTCTAGCTCTACTTGTCTCTCACGTTTTTGTGTATACAAAGAGTGGCCGAATTTATCAATTATGTGGTGCCTTATCATTTCAGGTGTTCAACTTTCAACGTGTACAAACATAATAATGATTTTCCAAAAGAAATTTACTTATATATTAAAACACAATTGAAAAAGGTTTTTTTTCACACTACTTATTTCTCTTTAAGTGTAAACAAACTGTAATTCTTTCATTTCTGAACTCTACCAGTCTATTGTCTTGGTCCATGATTTTTAGTGTAATGTTGCTGATTGTCCGGGTAGTGATTGGCAAGTAAATTACAGGATTAGGTATCTCTACCAGTTTATAACCAGGTGGTACAGCGGGAAAGAATTGGAAAATCATATGACCTTGTTTGTTGTTAATGAATGATCCGGTGGCTATATTACAGTCTATTCTTACTGTGTTTACTTTAAAGATGTCTACAACGTTTTCTGAGTAATAACTGATTCCAGGTTCGGCTTTAATACTACCGAATCCTAATAGTTTTCCGATGGAATTAGGCTTAGAAAAATCTACTTCCACAGTACACTTTAACATAGATTTTAAAGTATTGTTGTTGGTTCCTAGTTGGATATAGTATTTCTTTTCCTTTGTTGTTATTTTTTGGAATTTTTCTTGTATATAGTCTCTTATGTCCTGCACCTCATACGCACCTTTCGGAATAGTTATTACTTTATCTTTATCGAAATGAAACAGGTTGTTTGTTTCATCAACGTTTGGTATTGAGTTGTACGATTCAAAACTGAGAAGACCGATTTCATACTCATCAAGAGAACTCAACTCAATAGGCGGGAAATAATCGATAGAGAGCACAGAGCTCCTACCTGATAGTGTTAGGGTCTGAGACATAACTGAATGCTCATAGGTTAATTACCACTTATTTATAGACAACTAATGCTTTTCTTTAAAAATTCTAAACACAAATGGCCACATATTGATGTATCTTCTGGTTGTTGTCCATCATAGTTAAAGTATACAATTTTTGAAGATTTGAAGTATTCAAGAAGTTCCTTCGGAGGTGGTAAGTTTCCAAAACTGTCAAAGTAGTAAACTATTTCACCGAGTTTTTTGTAACAAACCCAATGAGTGCCAGGACCGTTAGCATTATCAAGATTCACTATACCAGTCTCGTTATTTTTTACTACGGATGGTAGTTCATCCTTCATAAAAACACCTCTGAAGAAAGGTATGCGTAAACAGCTAGCGTATCGTAAAAGTTCAATATTGCTTAAGGCTTTATCTGGAATTATCAACTTATTCCTCTTGTTTAATAAACACGGTATGGCTTTAGGTATAACCCTCCTCCGTTCTTTATCATAGACCAAATTGTAGGTTTGTTCTTTTTTTTTCTATGAGAAGTTCTGTTTTTTTTCCTTCTTATATTTCCTCCACGTTTCTTAACATTACTATGTCTTCCTTTTCTCCTTTTTCCTCCACCAAAAGCTGTTTTTCCTTTCATTGCTGCCGCTACTGCTAACGCTGCTGCTTTCTCTCCAATACTACTATCACTTGCTTTTACACGTTGCCAAGCTTTCTCAGCAAGTATTTTGTCTGCTACTGATCGGTCTTTTAAATTACCAAATTTTGAATACGCTATATCGTGTTCTTTACAAGCTTGATCGAGCTTATTTATTCCCGGATCTCCTCTAGCAAGGCGTTTTTTGAATTTTGTTCCAGGACCACAGTACTGATAACCACCAATTAAATGCAATTCCACAGGCAGTAAATCAATCGCTTTGTTGACTAATGCTCCAACTGGTTTAGTCAATATAGAAAGTGCCGTCGATGTTATTCCCCTTCCTCTCTTGAAGGTCTCTCGATTGCGAATGGCACGGTTGTGGTTTAACATTTGTTTTTATAGTAAAATCACAAATGAAGAGTGCACTCTATAAATATGTTTCAACGAATGACTAATAAATAGTTTTTCCTTTTAATTTATACGATTTGTTTAATAAACACTGGTAATTGTATATGAAAGCTCCTTACGCAAACAATACAGTGTAGTAACACAACAAATACTTCTTTGTAATTTTAATAAATATATAGCATTTATTAGTATTACTCAATTATCCCTCGATTGCGCAGTTCATCAACCAAAGCTACCCATTCGTTTTCTAAACCTGAATGACCAGCTTCAATAGCTTCACGTATCAATTTCATTGTATCGATTAATTTGTTTGCATTGTTGTAATATATTACGTTAGTGTTGGAGCAGTCTTTAAATAGTCCTTCTCCAGAATAAGTTGATATATCATCTTTCCTTTTTCTCTTATGAATTGTATCAATGTCGATTGATGAGATTGCCCTTCTTTTAACTCTTCTGACTTGTGACGGGAATAGTTCTGATATGATAGTTGTGTATTTAACAGATTGGTTTCTATGTATTGGTAAATTTGAGTTGTAACCTTTTCTATGAAGGTTTGTTTTAGCACAAATGTTTTTAAATAAAACTAAATCTTTTTTATCATATTTACCAGGCTTGTTTTTAAATATAAGTTCGAATAAACCAGGTGTCCCCTTATATTTTTTGTTTCCTACGTGTATAACATCATTTTCATCAATGTCTAGCTTACTATTTCCAATCATTAGCCCATTGTCTTCAAGTCTAGCACCATAAACATGGTATTTTCTGTTAGCATTTGTAGAATGTAACATTTTTAATAAGTACTTTCTTCCAAGCACAGATTTTGAAGTTATATCTTCTCCCAATTTACTTATTTCAGATGGATTAATATCCGCATTCTTAATACTTTCATATTCTTGAGGAATTTCCAAAGTTTTGTCCCCTTCTCTGGAATCTTGATCTGATTCATCAGTCTCCTCAGCGTCCTCAAATTCTTCTGAATCTTCGTAGTCATTATAGGTCGTTAATGGTTCTAAACCATCTTGTACTTCTGATTTCGATACAGGTAGTAACATTTCACTATCTGTAGGTTGAATTGATTTTGAAAACGTGTGTGACAGGTCTTTTATGGGTTCAATAATAGGTTTAAATGTTGTTTCTAAATACCTATCTCTTTCACTTATACCCATTCTTAGAGCCCTGTTTTTTCTTCTAATGGAATCACTTAGTGTTTTTATTTCCTTTACGAGCTTTTCTTGGCTACCCATGTTCTCAACATGAAATTCAATCTACTAATAGATAAAATGTGTTACTGTTGGTGCATTATAACGAACCTATCAAACCCTATTCGGTATCGCCCGTTTTTAATACTTTCATCCTTATCAATTACAACAAATCCATATTTTTCATCCCAAGCCTTACAACATATTTTTTTAAACATTTCAAATGACATATCAACACCAACATGGTCATTATACATATGTTTTAAATTCATCTCATCTTGTTTAAAAATTATAATTACATTTGCATTATCCCTTATTAATTGTTTTGGAATTTTGCTATATGTTTGACCAATATATATACAGTCTATACTGTTGTGTCTCCCCATGGAAAAATAGTTTCTTATCGTGTCATGGTTTTCACATGACACATCATCGAATATGAATACTGAATGAGGTTTAGCTTCACCAGGTTGTAGTATTTCACTGCTTGCATCGAATTTAAATAAAGATACCTCTTTAATGTCCGATATTATTTTATCTAGTAGCTGGTATTTAGGTTGAGCCAATGATTTGGAAAATATATACACATTATTAAACCGCAAACCATGTGGGTTTGTTAACAAGTTAAATACAACATTAGTTTTCCCACAATTGGACGGTCCACTTACTATAGACCTTACACTGTCTGGTAATAATTTACCATGTTTACCTTCTTTGAGTTTTACATTATCCACAGTTAAATTGTCTATATTTTCAATTTCAAAAGAATATCCATTGTGTATAATGTCCATGACATCACTCTGTGAAGGTTGTTTCATAAATGACGTTTTTTATATAATATTTTCTTTAGACACCCAAGAGTCTTCACTTTTATCAAAACCAAGCCAACGAACCAAAACCTTATCTTTTTTACGTTTTAAAACTTTTTCAACAAGGTAAATATTTCCTGTAGAAGATTTTAACATCTCATGACCATAAAAACCTCCATGTAAAATTTGGCCTTTATTGTCCTTCAAAATATATGTTTCTGGGTACGTTGGTTGCACTCTATAAACAGTGAAAACTTCGTTCGTCCAGTTAGGTAGGTATTTCTTACTAAATATCCCCTTATATTTACTTATACGGACTTTGTCACCTTCAACAAATTTATGTGGTAAAATCTTTTCAACCTTTGGACGTGTGCTTCTTTTAATGTTGTTCAAAACTTGTTCTGAATTATTTTCATTTACTTCACTTGGGGTCATACCTATCGTTCTGTGAAACCTATTGTTGTAGTTGTTCAACAATTTTCCAAGAATATCAATCCACACGTAAGAACCTCTATTTGAAAATTCCTTAAATAAATCTCCTTTTATCGTTCTATTAAATCTTTCGATAATTGCGGCCTTTTTTTCAGATTTTGTTGAATAATGATTTATATTATATTTTTTCATTAACACTGAAAAGTCCTTATTGAAATATTCTTTTCCATCGTCAGTTTGCAAATGTTTGATAACGTTATTATCCCTCTGGATAACAGTCTCCATAGCCTTGGTCACACTTTTTCCGGTTTTATCCTTCAAAGGCATGGCATCAGCAACTTTTGTGAAGCAGTTTATCACGGTCAGTATATATTTAAATCCCTTGTTAAATTTACTGTAAGGTATCATTTCAATTAGATCTGCTTGGTATAAGTCATTAATTCCTTTTAGAACTGTATTCCTCCTTGGAAAGTTTTTCCTTGCAGGTTTATGAATTTCAGATACAATTTGCCATTTAGAAACCATATTCAATCATAACATCCGTCGTACGGCTCAGTCGGAGTAATGGATATCTCTGATATTTATCAATTATTTATATTGGTCAAGGTCATTTTAAAATGTGTAAAAAAGAGGGGGGGGCATAAACCCCCCCCCCCTCTTCTTTACGGGGAGGATATTGGGACAGAGAAATGAGATATATAGGATAAGCTAAGAAACAGCTTGGATTTATTAGGTCAATTAGTTACAATTGAATAATGTCCTAAAGGAAGTGTGTCAATACCATTTTCCAGTATGTATCTTTTGTTATCATTGGATGTTATTGCAATCTTCTCTTGCACAATCGTATATAGTCTATGGTTGAAGCTTCTAATGGTTTTGAAAGTTGCAATATGAACTTGGTTTTCAAATAAACACTTTTTAAAATGTTCAAACTTGAGTTTCTTCTTCAAATATGAACTTTTAATTCCTTTCGCCTTTTTTATTACACCAATATCGCTGTCGGTGCTTTCAGTGTATAATTTTAATGAGTATAGTTTTGACATTAGTGTTACTACTTCTTCTAATGGGATTCCGTTTGTTTCGTCTTTAAATTTTCCTAACACCTTTTTGTGTTTACCATTGTCATAGTTAGGGTGATCTACCGGGTAGTCGGAAAAGTCGAAATCGTCTTTATACATAAATGTTCGTAAATCTTCATACATATCATGAGTTTTGATCCAATAAAGATATGCGTCGGTATCCATATATATAATTCCAATATTGTCTCTTCCGTAAAATGAAACCATCTTGTTATAATGAAAGTCGTACATGTGTGTTTTTGAAATGTCAAGTATACACATACCAACATACATAGGTCTATCCATTTTAATAGTAGTTTTGTCCATTGACACACAAACAAGATTTTCATTTATGATAATAGATGATTTAAAATTTGGTTGTCTTACAAGTTTTTCTACCTTTTTGGGATCCGACACTAACTTAACATTTTTATGTTTTCTTTTATTTTCTAGGGTCTTTCCAAATATTGCATTATTCATCAGCTTAAAAAAGTCTTTTTGGAAAGCCGATGATGCTGCAGCTCTTCTTTTTGTGTTTGAGTCAATGTATGTTTTTAACCAACATGATTGATTAAACTGTAAAACACGGTGAACCTTTTTTAATTTTAGACCAAGTTCGATGGCTTGTTGGACAACCCAAAAATGGGCAACATAGCGTTCCTTGTCGTTAAGCGTCATCATCAGCTTAGGATGTTTTCCGTCTGGTGGTATTTCAAATTTAGCTAATAGAGGTAAATCATAGTGATGATCATGAAGTGTGGATGGGTATTCAAAATCACACTCCATTATGAATCCGGTGTCTCCATTTTTTGGGATACTTGTTACATCACCTAATAATATTGGATCAATCCATTGAAAATTACCATATGGAAGTGGGTTTGACATTGCCCACCCATATAAGTTATTGGCGTCAAAATACCCTAAATAAACTGATGGGTCCTCCTTCTTGAAGTTTGGAATGTGTTTATTATTTGCTTTGACATGCCTTGTTACACTCTGGGTAAGTCCCCCACGGATACTAGATTCAATCATAAGCACCATATCAATGTCTGTTAACAGCTGTAATGTACATTTTGTTTCTTTTAACATAGCTTGCCAAGCTAATCCAGGCGAGGTGTATGAATGTAGAGGGTCTAATACGTAGGCCGCTATACAGGTGTTACGGAATTCCTCCATTATATCACAAAGAAGTGTTACATCTAACTTCACATAAAAGTCACTATACTCGCCTAAGGTGTTCATGTTTAACTCACTCCATACCTGACAAGCATGTTGATAGTCTTCAGGGTCAATATTAGAATCATTTAACTGACTGTAAAATGCCTCAATGGGTGGTAGTGAGGTCTCGTTAAATCTTTCAGGATTATCAATATAATCATAAGGGTACACTCCTTTACGAAGAACCAAATCCATGTGATCAGAAGCGACAATCTTTTGAGTTTCAATAAAATGTTCTCTTTGCAAATTAGCTGTCAATTTCTCTAAACTAGAAGCCATGAATCTGAAAGAGTCTACAAACCTTAATTTTATTTTACCCACTTTTTTCGAAAAACTAATAAATTTCTCCGTACTTGTAGCTAAAACATCAATCGCCCCTTTGTCTCTACCTAATTCAGGAATTATGAAATGAGAGTCATATCCACTTAAGTTGTGGAACACTATTGGGATAAACTTTCGTAATTTAAAATTAATGTTACAACTGTTGCAAGCAGGGCCTTTGTAAAAACCAGTCAGGTGATCATGATCCCGAACACGCCTGTTGTCTTCTGTAAAACTACAGTCACAAAGGTAACATCTATCCGCACTTTCATGGAATGTCAATTCATCATGTGTAAGATTAATCATTGGAACTACATAACTATACAGTTTTTCCACCTTATTAGCTATATCATAAAGGTTATCTACAAATGACTTAGCAGCATTTTCACCGCGATATACAAGTGGTTGGGTTGTTAACCCGTACTGACGTAAATGATCTTCATCCAAAGTTGATTTAAGCATTAAGCAAAAGCTGTTTGGTTCATGAAATTGAATTTTTTTAATTTTGCTTTGATCACACTCATCTAAAACTAAAGGAACTAACGATGACTCAAAGTCTGCATATATAACAATTGGTATTCGATATTGTTGAGCCGTTTTGTTGAATTTAATAAAAGCTCTATTAGGGTGAGGTAATTTAACCCTTACTTCGTCCTTACTATTGCAGAGACGTTGGTGGTCAAGTAACCATTCCTTACCCCCCAAATGAAATGGTTTGGCAGCGTAGCAAAAACACCGTTTGCAAATGGTGAGACTCATCTTCCTTTTGGATAACTGTCTTGATAAAAGTGCGTAAAAGTTTTTTATGTAAACATAATGTGAGATTTTACCATTTGTAAGAAGTAAAAGATCTGTATGGTCTCTACGTTCATGAGATGTAATCTGAATAGGAAACACATTATTAGACTCATCCAATCCATACACATTAACGGATGAATTAAGATTTTGTTTTTCGAATTTCTTGATATCTTTTAAAGACACTGGGTAAACCAAACCTGTAAAATTATATTTATGAGCCACTTCACTATAATAACGGCTTGGTCTATAGGCGTGCCTGTCTTCAACAAACTTTGCTAAAACAGCATACTTAAAACACTCATTGTCTTCATTTTGAACATTTATGCAAGTTCTTGTATTAGCAATCTTTTTGGGCAGTGGGATGAAACTACTACCTCTATCACCATACCCATGTTTATGTACACGTATATCTAAGCTGTCTACGCTTAACAAAGACCACCCAGATCCTCTTCCTTCATGTTCAGATATTTTAACAACAATTTCTTCCAAGCAACTGTCAACTTCAGCCTCCAGATCAGTGGTTACCATGATGGATTTATTTCGTGTTATAAACCCCCGAGGGGACACCTCATTTTGTACATTTGTAAATCTAGTGTCCAAGAGCAAGCCAAATTTGATAAAATTAAGTCTGGTTAGTTCCTGTTGTAGTGTTTTTATGATAAGGGGTTTAGCTTTTAAAATAAAATCTGACAAATCATAATTTGTATTAGAAATTTTGAAATGGTTTACTATGGCTTTAGGAAATGCTTGGGCTAATATTTCTACTGATAATTGTTGGTTTGGTGGTGCATACTGTATAACTGTTGGTCTGTTCTGTTGTAAGAAGGGGTCTTCAATCAAATCTTCATATTCCATAGGTGTTGAAGATTCATTAGACATATGTAAGAGTTCATTATGAATATTGAGGAGAAATTCATCCTCAAAAGACTCATGACAATTTTCACATTGATACATTTTTGTAGTTTAAGACACTACTAAGGAAACTAGCTACATTACACACTGCATGGTTGTGTTCATAGGAATGATATCAGTTGCGTGCGTGACTTATATATATAACACAGTGTATAACCCCCCACTCCATTTATTCAATAAGGGGGGGGGGATTAGACCCCAACCCTTTCCACCAATGGCATAAGTATTTTATGGTGGTGGTGGGGGTCGTGGGCGGGATTTTATAATAACGCAGGAAGCAGCATTATAGCTTACATATTCACAATGCCTCCTACAGACCACACGAACCTTACTGGAGTAGAGCCTCGAATCTGGGAGACTGATTTTGATGAAGCACAAAATGAAAGTGATACAGAAAACGACGAGGACTTGCAAGAGATGCTAGAGGAAGAACAACTGGACGAGGATGTGAACAACGAACAAGGTCAACCCACACCGAACAATGAATTTCATTCGGACTACTGTGAAACACCAAAGATTCCAGTTCAAGCAGATGAAGTTGAAAATGGAGAAAATAAACTTTGTCGAGTATTACAGTTTTGTGGCAATGTTCGAAGAAGATTATCCTTTAGTTCAGAGAGTGAATCAGAAAATATGTAGCTTTTTACCATTTTTTAAAAACTCTTCAGTTTAACCTTGACCTAATTGTTGGACACAGTTAATCAAGCTAATAGCATCATTACATATTACATCTTAGCAATTTTTAAGTCATGGTAACGTAGCAGAACAAACTATTTGCAATGTTAAAAATATAAAATTCTGGTATATTTATTCCTATTCTTGCTACAAAACGAATGTAGACAAAGTATTATGGCTACTAATAATTTATATATTCATTGGCTATGTTTAATAAAATTCAACACTACTTAAGTATAAATTTGACAACAACTAAAAGGTTTTGTGGTAATTTTCGAAGAAGTTTATCCTTTAGTTCAGAGAGTGAATCAGAAGATATGTAGCTGATTTTATTATTTTTTAAAAACTCTTCAGTTTAACCTTGACCTAATTGTTGGACAAAGTTATTAAGCTAATAAAATTTCCGCAACTGTATTGACCATAAAAACGATATCTCTTTACGTCTTAGTAATTTGCAATATAAAAAATGGATCAGTAGGGGTTTTAATAAGAAAAACCAAACATAGAAACTTCTATCATATTTATTTCCATACTAAAAAACGAATGGTAACAAAGTATTATGGTTGCTAACCATTTATATGTTTGTTTTCTATGTCTTGTAAAGTTCAACACTACTTAAGTATAAAATGTACAACTACTATTCAAGTAAACCTGTTAACAAAGATGAAATGTAAAGGAATTAACCTTAAACAGTTAATGCAAATAAATTTTGTGTTTGTATGCCTAGATGCCTTTGAGGATTATGAAAATATATTGAGTTATATCATAAAGTGTTACACTTAATTTATACACAATGGCAATGAAGATCTTTTTGCAAAACACGAGATAAACCTAATATATCTTTTAAATGTCCTTAGAATAGTTAATTTTACAATATAGAAAAATGTTGATGTAATATTGGACAACTTGAACAATCAATATGTTTTCTAAAATAACTTTATCAAAATATTATACATGAAACTTTGCGAACACATTGTTAGGATATAACAAATTTGTTTCTAATGTTTTATGAATAAATTAGATGGAAATCTCTGATTAAAATAATCTATTTCTAAAATCTCAAGGTCACTCTTTAAATGCAAAAATTGGGAACGCATTTGTTAGGCTATAACAAATGCGTTCCCAATTTTTGCATACTAAAGGAGAATTTAGAGGATAATTAAGATCAATTTGAAACTAAACCAATTTATAATGTTACAGATGCCCATCCCGAAGACCGATCACGAATTATGTAGTATCGGTGGGTTGTATTCGGGATGGTCATGCCTCTGGGTAATTTAAGTCGGAACCTGTCATTTCCTTCTCTTAAAATGACTTCACCGTTTGGTGTCATCAGAAGAATTTCGAATTTACGGTTTTTGGGTAGCCTATCAATTCTGGTTTTTTTAGCTTGAATTTGTGGTGGACGACAGGGTCGAGCAAAGCCTGACGTTCGTGGTTGGCTAGGCAAAATCTTGTCTATCACAACAACACGTGAGGTGCTCGGTGTTGGATCAGATGTACAAGATTTTTCCTGAGCCTGGCTTTTGACGATTATTGATGGTCTTTCAAATGACTGAGGATTGGTAGCGACAGGTTTGCTGCTAATAATTTTAGGTTGAGTGGGTACCATCCTGCTTTTCCCCTTAGTGTGGAGGCTGCACACATTAGCATCAGAAAAGCAGGACTTTTCACAACGCTCACCTTTTTTCACCCCTTTTTGGAAAATATAAGAACATTGTGGCTTGGGCTTAAATGCAGCTCGTCTTTTGGCCATGAGTTTTACCAATTTTTCAGAAGGGTTTGAATGGGGGGGGGAGGGATTCTTTTGAGGATTCAGTTTTAGTAAAGAGTTTTCTAACAACAGTGGGTGCAGCAGGGAGGGATTTGGGTGGGGGGTTTGGAATGGTAATTTCAGGAGAATCTATGTCAGGCTTTTGGTTCGAGGAGGAATTTAAATTAGGAAGAGTTAGGCTATGTGGTTGAGGTTTTGGAGATGGCTTACGTTTGGGAGTGGATGGCTTTTCTGGAGATTTAATAGGAGATAGCAAGGAGAGAATTATGGGAGAGAGAAGCATGGATAGAGGGGACTTAATTGTTTGATTTTTGGACGATGACGTAGAAGAAGAGGACGAGGACGATGAAGAAGACGAGGAAGATGATGACGAAGAAGAAGAAGAGGAAGACGATGAATCAGACCGTTTCTTCGACGAAGTGTTACCAGAAGAAGGTTTCTTCAATCTATCTTCAAACAAAGCAGAAGAAGATCCTGGCTGCGAAAGAGTCTTGGCGGCAAGGGAAGATTGAGTTGATATTGTAGTTGTTTTCTTTGCATCGTCAGACAAAGCAGATGAAGAGGATCCCGGCTGCGACAGAGTCTTGCCTGGCTGCGAAAGAGTCTTGGCGGCAAGGGAAGATTGAGTTGATATTGTAGTTGTTTTCTTTGCATCGTCAGACAAAGCAGATGAAGAGGATCCCGGCTGCGACAGAGTCTTGTTGACCAGGGTTTCAGAAGGAGTTGATGATTTCATCTTCTTAATACCTCCAGTCAACGCCTCCTGAAGTTTAGATCTCTTCATGCCTGCCACTGGCTTCATTGGCTTGGTAGTCTTTCTTAAGCAGGGGTCCATGGCTTTTCTGCAGGCTGGCAACAGAATGATGTTATTAACCAATATGCTCTCTCATTTATACCCACCCTAAGTGGTGGGGGATATAGATAGACAGAGTGGGGGAAGATATGAGTGTGGTAAAGAGGTGGGGGAATAAGTACATCTAAAAGGAGGAGTTGTATGTGGGCAGAGAAACTATTTTAAAGATAAAGTTTCAAATAACCAATAATACAAGTAGGTCAAGGTCATTAGTTTAAAAAAAAAAACATGCAAAGATTCAAACCACTAACACCAAGTCACAACTACTAAAGCAAATTATCTAGCAAGAAAGACTAAACAGTACATGCATGAAGAACTTTTAGACATATAACATAGGCAAGGGTTTGAAAGTAGCAGCTTGCTGTATGTTAAGGAAGGATAGAAATGCGACTTGGTTTTACCACTGTCACATGTTCAGGAAACGCAAATGGTTTTTCCAATTTGCAAGTTAAGGAAGGATTTAAATACAGCTTGGTTTGACCACTGCTGTATGTTAAGGAAGGATAGAAATGCGACTTGGTTTTACCACTGTCACATGTTCAGGAAACGCAAATGGTTTTTCCAATTTGCAAGTTAAGGAAGGATTTAAATACAGCTTGGTTTGACCACTGCTGTATGTTAAGGAAGGATAGAAATGCGACTTGGTTTTACCACTGTCACATGTTCAGGAAACGCAAATGGTTTTTCCAATTTGCAAGTTAAGGAAGGATTTAAATACAGCTTGGTTTGACCACTGCTGTATGTTAAGGAAGGATAGAAATGCGACTTGGTTTTACCACTGTCACATGTTCAGGAAACGCAAATGGTTTTTCCAATTTGCAAGTTAAGGAAGGATTTAAATACAGCTTGGTTTGACCACTGCTGTATGTTAAGGAAGGATAGAAATGCGACTTGGTTTTACCACTGTCACATGTTCAGGAAACGCAAATGGTTTTTCCAATTTGCAAGTTAAGGAAGGATTTAAATACAGCTTGGTTTGACCACTGCTGTATGTTAAGGAAGGATAGAAATGCGACTTGGTTTTACCACTGTCACATGTTCAGGAAACACAAATGATTAAGGAAGGATAAACAAAGATTCATTCAAACCCTAGATAGACAAGGGTTTGAAAGGAGCAAAACATGATGTGTACCGTGCGAGTACACAAGATGTAGTGAAGTTTGAAAGAGATTCAACTAGTTTTGTGCGCTCTGGTGGGGGTTGGACTAAGTGGAGGCGTGGTCTACTCAGCCAATCACAGGACAGGTAGCGTAGTGGGGACGGGGCTTGCTGGAGGCGTGGTCTACCCACCCAATCAAAGGATATGAGGTGTAGTGGGGGACTAGCAAGAGCAGCCATTAATTATTAATATTTATTTTGATATTAATATTATTTGAAAGATAGCGGAATAGCCGTTTTAATAATCCAAAAACAAGATACGTGATTTTATAATGCTTATGGAGATGCAAATTACAATTAAAAATATATTTTTTGGCTTAAGAATGTTCAATAATACAAGAAACAATATTAGTTGGGTCTCAAGAACGAGATATGAAGTCAATTAAATTATTAACCGAGCTAAGTAAAATAAACACATAACAATCGTAGCATTTTACAAATACTATTAACTAAAATATATTTAGTTGTACATGTATTTTTTAAGGAAAGATTACAAAGAGATAGAAACCATCTGAACTATGCGTAAACTAACATTTTTCAAATAATTACCTGTAGTAAATCAGGAATACTCCGTGTTTCAAGTAAAGCTGCGTTAGTTAACTCTAGAAGGAAATAAAACACACTAAGCAATTAAGTATTAGAACCATTTTATATGTTTATTTTGAGAAGAACAAATCATATGTTAAGAAAATCGTATAAAAAACAACAAATTTAATCGAGCTATATTTTAATAAAGTCAGCAACTGACTATGAGAAGTACCTTGATTAATATTATAATTTAAGAGCGTAACAAAAAGTGAAACAATTCATGTACGTGAGAAAGCAATTTGAGATAAAAGAACAAAGAATATTTAATATAAATACTATTAACTAAAATATATTTAGTTGTACATGTATTTTTTAAGGAAAGATTACAAAGAGATAGAAACCATCTGAACTATGCGTAAACTAAGATTTTTCAAATAATTACCTGTAGTAAATCAGGAATACTCCGTGTTTCAAGTAAAGCTGCGTTAGTTAACTCTAGAAGAAAAAAAACACATTAAGCAATTAAGTATTAGAACCATTTTATATGTTTATTTTGAGAAGAACAAGTCATATGTTAAGAAAATCTTATAAAAAACAACCAATTTAATCGAGCTATATTTTAATAAAGTCGGCAACTGACTATGAGAAGTACCTTGATTAATATTATAATTTAAGAGCGTAACAAAAAGTGAGTCAATTCATGTACGTGAGAAAACAATTTGAGATAAAAGAACAAAGAATAATTTAATATAAAAATTGTTAAGTAAAATATATAGTTTTCTATTATGATTATTAGAATGTGAAGAAATTTTTACGTATGTCAATAAAGCAATCCTCAATAAAAAACAAAGTATAATTTTAGGCTATCACATTTTACCTTTTATAATCCAAACAAGTTAATAATTAATGTATTAGAGTCATATTTAGATATCTCGTTTTGTGAAGAACAATTTATACGTTTATACATTGTTAGTTAAGGAAATCGGTAACCATTTTTCAATCTTAAAAATGTTTAGTTATTCAGTTTAATCAGTCCATATTTTAACAAATACAAAAACAACAAAAGGTAATTAATATTATCATTAGGACTACAACAAAATATGAGGCGAACTTGAATAAACATACATTTATTTTGACAAGGACAATGTATATTATAAAATATTTTTTATCCTAAATCATTTATTTTTTATTATAATATAATGATTTGAGGTAAATGATATAGTTTTTTGTTTGTATATATCACAAGAAAGATTATTTGCGGTTTACATAACATCTGTTACAAAATGTGAGACATTAAATACGTATAGTGATTTAGCGATATTGGAATACCAATTTTCTTAAAAACATAAAACCATTGACTATACACAGAATAGACTTCCCAAGTAATGTAAACATTTGAAGCAAAAAAGAAACGTAGTGCAATCTGTTAAGTGATAAATCAATCAGCTGTTTGCTATGTACTGCATTAGTTTTAATTAATATTCAACAAAATACACTAGTAAACTCTAGTGAGATGGTCTTCATCTATTTTATTGGCCTCAAATTTAAGTGATAAATCAATCAGCTGTTTGCTATGTACTGCATTAGTTTTAATTAATATTCAACAAAATACACTAGTAAACTCTAGTGAGATGGTCCTGAACTTCATCTATTTTATTGGCCTCAAATTTTTATATCACGTGAAAAGACTAAAAACTCACTGCCAATACCTAAAATATTACTAATCGAAAGCCGTTTTATTCTGTAGAAAAAAAATTGTTATAAAATAGGCGGTAAAAATGGTTGCAACGTATATTGTTGTATTCATACAGCAAAAGAATTTTTGAGTTAAGATAAGTGTTTTGTAAGCGCAGATTTACCGAAATATTTGTTTATAGTCTTGTAAAGTTTTCATTATTAAAAGATATGTTAGTTTCGTTTTTATATTATGAGAAAGGTTGTATTGAAATGATTAGACGAAATAGTGGTAGGATCTTTTATACAAATAGTTGAGCTAATTTAAGTAATGATTAAGGAGTGAGCTTCTTATAAATAAATAGTAAAAGCTAATATATATTAGGATACTATATATATATATATATATGTATATGACAAGAAAAATTAATTACCTGTATATTTAGGGAATATTCCACAAATCACAATGGGGCGACGTGTATCACAAACTGGAAACACTTAAACTTAAAATACAACAGGGAAATATAATTAAAACTCTGGAAATTACAAAATGTGACAGGATAAAATTGCTTGACACAAAGCAGTACGCAATACGAATGAAGCGTGTCTAGTTTGCACGACAAACAACAATCTTGAACACAATGCAGAAACAATAATAGGTTAACTTACCTCCTACATAGATAAAATAATCCATTAACAAAAAGCCGTAACACCGCTAAGCGTAATCAGTGACGCTAGAAAAAGTAAAGCAATAACAGTTAATCACATGTCGGTCCCCCGCGAGAACGAGTAGGCCTAGTTATTTATAGGCGCACACATGCGAACACTCACATCTGTTGTCGTTCCGTGAGAATCATCTCTCGGAAGTTTGAAACGTCTCTGTGCAAACATTTAGAATGTCTGTAAACACTATATAAGTGTTAACAGAGTAAACTACAGATCATTTGACTCTTAGCTACCGTCAGGAAAACATGTCTACACGAAATTCAGCAATTCAAGATCCAAAAATATCTTCAACTACTAATATCTCAAATAATAATATTCAAGAACAAAACACTCAAGAACAAAACACTCAAGAACAAAACGCAGTAGACGTAACTATGTCACCGATACAGAACTCACAAGTATCTAGTACCTCGTACTTTCTCCGCCCAGAGTTCGAAGATTATATGAGACAGCTAGTTGATGGATAGTTAAATGGAACAATACATATTTTTACAATGCAGTACATGGTATATTTGAAACATTAAAGCTGAACATTTAAAAAAACACATTCAGACAACCTTGACCTAATAACAATACCAACCAATCCACAACATACATCGCCAGAGTCGCTGCGTAATTCACGCTGCTCCACAATCACAAAATACTTACCAATTACCTAATTATGACGTCACGGGATTACCCCCGTGTTTTATACTACTCACATGTTGTTTCAGGACGTTGTGCCGGTAAATCCACTCTGATGGACGAGGGTCCTGTCATTGACGCCACGGAGGATGTCCTTGAGCCACTTCCATGTATTCTCGATGGTCTGCGTGTGCACCCTGAATGGACGTTGACCCTGCAACTTCTCCAGCATTGGACCTACAAACAGGTGGTCAAGACATCTTTCATCGAACCTTCCCTCTTGCACCCAAAATGGGTCCTGTTCCCGGGGAGAGTCCAAAAAGTTGGTGCTATGGTTGACAGCGCCATGACCTGCAAATACTTCACCGACCCTGTTGTAGGCCCGCCTTAGATCGCTACAGATGTACGTCTCTGGGTCGATGTATTGCTGTATCATGGGCAGCAGCGTGTCGGCTGTACGGTCAGGGACTTGAACAGCTATGCCGGATCAGTTGCTGAAGGTCTAATTCCCGGAAGGTCTAATTAGACCTTCGACACACATTTTGCAGTTTGTACTTGTTGCTGAGGGTCTAATCTGGTAGTATGTCGAAGGTCTAGTTCCCGGAAGGTCTAAGAGTACAGTCAATGCAAAAAACTCATCCACTGATACTGTTTTAGACCTTGCGGGATTAGACCTTGGGCACACAATGTAACTTTTTTAAATAAATGTTTATAAAATGAGAGTTGCTGAAGGTCTAATTCCCGGAAGGTCTAATTCCCTGAAGGTCTAAGATTCGAGTCCCGGAAGGTCTAAGGTTCGATTCCCGGAAGGTCTAAGATTCGAGTCCCGGAAGGTCTAAGATTCGAGTCCCGGAAGGTCTAAGATGCGGGCGGGCATTGCGTCGCCATAGATGAAGGCTATACAAGCAGGCAATAACGCAACAACTTGAGTTGTAATTATCGATATGTTTCATTCACTCCAAGATGGTTCACTCCAAAAAGTAATTTTACAAATTATTTGCCTGTTCATTCACTCCACTGTTCATTCAATCCGACGGGTACAGTTAGCTCTATAATTAGACTAACAAGTAGAGAATATAATTTTTGAATTTTACTGTACATTTTATACAATATCAACAACATATTTTATAATTAACTAGTGTCCCTGTTGCTCGAAATCGAGCAATTGCTAAGTATTACAGGCGTTATTTTAAAACGAATAACAGTCATATTTTTTATGACTATAAAAGATTCGACTCAAAGATTATGGAATACTCAAGATGTAGGTACATAACAGATTGATATAATCAACATTTCTTGTAAATATCTTATCATTTTTCAAAAGCTGATTTTGTATTTTAAAAACTAGCCGCATACAACTCGATGATCTACAGACTTCTAAATGTCCCACTAAGTCCAGAAAATTACACTAAAGAACTTAATATAATCAAGCACATTGCCGTGGTCAATGGATACAAATCCGATATGGTGGACAAAATCATTATAAAGAAAAAGAACAATACATGTCACCAGCCAACAAATAATGATAACAATAGAATAACATATTGCTGTGTCGAGTATAACCACCAAATAAACAACTACCTGAAGAAAGATCTGAGTAAACATGGTGTCAAACTGGCTTTTAAAACTTCCAATCGGCTACGGAACGTATCTAAAGGTGAACACCCACAAGGTGATAAATATGAGAAGACAGGTGTATACCGTATAAAATGCGCCGATTGCCCGAGCACCTATGTAGGACAAAGCGGGAGGCCTTTTAAAACCAGGTATAAAGAACACCGACCAGCCCCTAAATTAAAAATGCAGAAATCTAAATTCGCTCAACACATTATCGACAACAAACATGATATGCTAGATATAAATGATGGTCTTGATATCCTTCATTACTGTGGGAAAGGAAATTTATTAAACACTCTGGAAGAATTCGAAATATATAAAGACATAAAAACCAAGGACAGCACACAAATTTTGAATGAAAAACTCAACTATGAATCTCATTATATTTTCAATACTCTCCTCCATCACTACAATAGACCAATATCAGCTGTTGATAACGCAGACGACAGCCCGGAGCCAAGTCACATCACAACATAACGTTCAGTCTGCTTCCTGCCATGTCCACGGCAGTGCGTGTAATTGATAGGCCTATCATGTTCGTTTTTGTGTTTTGTAAAATGTGTGTATTATTTATTTATTCTGACGACACATCAAGTGGATCCTTTTGTTTGCCTGACGATGGCGGAGATCAGTAAATAACCGCCGAAACATATGTAGCAACATCGACACTACATGTTAAGGATTGTCTGACGAGGTATGTTTTAACCATTATATGTCATATTACGCAATCCTGGGGCTATAAAAATGAATTTTATTTGTATTTTAGTGTTAATAGCACACATTATTTCTATTTCTTCCCCTTGGTGGTGTTCTATGACTTTCCTGTTTCCATAGTTTGCAAATCGTCTCTTTCAGTGATTACTAAGAAATGCAGCACAGTGTTAATTCAGTTTTCATTTTAGTATATCAATTTATCCAGGCTCTCTCGTTTTTCCCCATTGTAATAATTACGCCAACCCAAATTAAAATAGTAACTATTTCATTTCAACCGAGTAAGTAAATGTTTGTGGCAAACAAACTGTTAAATTAGCAAACTTATTGACTGTTTACAATTAACATATGTTCATCTTCTCACTTTTAATTTCTGGCAACAGCTGGAGTTTCATAACAATATTTGTTTCCCATGTTAATCTTATGGAGAAATACGAAAATTTAAAGGGCCCCAGTGCCTCACCCTCTAATTATTTCCCTAAAAAGAAAGTTTCCTGCACAACTTCACGTTACGCTCTTTCCAATGACACCAAGAACATGTAAATCGGTTCAGTAGTTTCGGAGGAGTAATTGTCACAAAAATCTTGCTTGCGTATTAAATAAGTACGAGAGGTCGTCCAGTGGTCGAAACTCGACCAAAAATATGTAATGTACTCACTTCTCTATTTTCACCCCACACTGTAAATAAAACATGTGATTGGAGATTCTTCCATTTGTTTTGATTTTCTGTTTATATTTCGTTGTTATTTCGTCACCAGCATGGCAACGCATACGATCCATGTTAATTTTTTCAAATTTTTAAACTCATTTTTCGTGCTTATCTTTGAGCCTATTTAAATTTATAAAGGGATTCTGCACACCTCGGGGAAAACAGCTTTCTAACGGTATGCGTAGATTTTACCTACGATGCACACGAGCTGAGAAAAAAGGTTTTAAAGAAACATGCTTGCCTATTAATATATAGATAGATAGACTAGTGAACCCGTTGCTCGAAATCGAGCAATTGTGTGCTGCCTAGGTAAATGAATATCTAGGCGCTCAATGTGATGGCTCTGGAAATGCATTTCATATTCAAAGATACGCCATACAGCCTCAACTGACCCAACATATCGGCAATTCAAATACCTATCTATTTCGTCATTAACAATTTCATTGTCATTTGACGTGCTAAACCTTAAAGTGGCACAATCGTATCCTTTATAAATATACTTGTAAATATATTTTATACTCTTAACAGTACTACAAACCTCAACATTTATGTGGCAGTCGAATTTTGCCAGCAAATAGGGATTATAAGGCACTATAAAAAGATTGTCCACAGTACTTCCTCGAACATCTACAGTGTTGTTGTTGTCAGGTCTCTTATATACAGCATATCCATTAACATTTTCCCTAGTGGTTTCATTAAAATCTTTAGGAAATCTTTTACTGAATTCGCCATCCTTCATACACGGTGACCGAGGATTCAAAGTGCCACATGGGCCATGAATCATTTGGTTCTTCACTTTTTCAAAGAGCATTGGGTAACGTTCTTTATCGGGAAGATAAGCATGTACAATTTGATCAATTGTTTCGGCATCTTGAATTCTGTCTTCCTCGTCTAACGTCAACAATATGTGTGCGTGTGGTAATCCCCGTTTTTGGAATTCGATAGTGTATATTAAAGCTACAGGTTTTCCAAATATTTGGTTTTTCATGTCAGATACTAACTCTTTGAGTTTAGTGTGAAAAACTCTTACAACTAAATCAGGTCTAAAGTGAGGTAACTCTCCAGGTTTCAAGTTTTGTACAATCTCGATCCATTTGGGATTACACGTAACTGTAATAAATAATGACGGTTTGTCAAATTTTTGAACTATAGCCATCGCGTCAAGGTAGTTTTGATTCATGTTGCGTGGCGAGCCTATGAATGAAGATGGTAAAATTACTTGTCTCCCAAGACGATGGTTCTGATTTTCAACACGATCGTGAAAAAAGTCACAGACGTTCAAGTACAAATCAGCTCGAAGTTGGTTTTGATGGTTTCGAATGAAATCTAATCTTGTTCCCTCGATCCTTACGTACATATCCACCACCCATTGCAAGAAAAGTTTTTGGGACCTATGCAGTATACTTAATTCATCTCTGATAGCAAGTCTATACGAAGTGTACTGTAACATCGTTAATCTGTTGCGTTGTCTTGACGTCCCAGGAGCATGCAACATTCCAGGATTCCATCCACTGTCACCCCCTGGAAACAAAAGTGGATATGCCATCGGATCTAAAGAAGGCTCAAGAACTGAAACTCTTCGTATTCCATGTGATTTTGAGTAAACTATTAAATTACGTTCCCCTGGAGGTTCCCCATCCCTTGCCCGAAATATAGCCGCTACGTCAGTGGTGACAGCATCGTTATAACGTCTTACGTCCAAGTCTTTATCAGTCACAATATACATTAAAACTTCGTTGTCATCAGACTGATGACAAATTTCAGCCATGGTTTTAAAAGAGCGGACATATGGGTTGACGTCATTTAAATACAATGCAATTTCCTCCATTAAATCTCTATCACAGTTTTGGTTTGGCTCCCTATTCGGTGATGAAAATTGTCATGGATTCTGAAGTTATAAATTCCGCCTAGTAACGATTCATCCAGATGTGATTCTGAACTCACCATGGCAAAAGCTGAGTTGAATGATCTAATATTTGCCATGTAGTTTTGACTTTTTCGCTTAATTCCTTGGTCTTGTGAATTTATTCCTTCAATAAGGTGTTTGATGTAGTTAGCAGGTGAATAGTTTGGTAAAACAACCTTACCTTTGTGACAACACAATGAAAATTGTCGGTTGTTTCTCTGAGTTTCCTCACCCTTAAAATGCTGAGCCCCACATGACATGCACTGAAAATTCATCGGACCAATTGTGAATGGGAGTACTTCGTCAGGCATCCTTAAACCTCTTTTATATGAGTCTGTATTTGGTTCGTAGTTTTCACGCACCCCTCGCATGAGGTCACGGCGATGCTCGCGTGTCCTGCGTAAATGTCTCCTTCTGATAGGAGGCATGTTTAAAATCAACACTGTTCAAGAAATTAAAGTAAAAAAATTACATGGTTAAATATTACAGGAGAAATTTTAGTAAAAACACAAAAAATTACATGGTTATATAAATTACACATTTTACACTACTACATTTTATAGACATACACATTAAAATATCACTTAAAATGCCACGTGCACATTGTGGTATTGTAATTTCTTATCACTTGTAAATATTATTATTTTGCAGTTTACAAATCAGCTGACTGCTTCAAAGTTGAAGCAAAACTGTCTAAACACAGGAGAAAGCAAAAGATCTAGATGCATTTGGTTTATTGTGGCAGGCCAGTAACATATTATCATTACATTATATATTATGGATGGGACCTCAATTAGTTTCCAGAGAAAAGCAAAAATAAACGTCTCCTTAAGAAGTAAAAAAAGAATTTCTTCATTCATTTAGGCTATTATTATTACATATATTACATAGTAATGGCGACCATAATGTAGAAAGAGATAATAAAGGAATAGTAATCAAGTAGGCCTAACTAATAAAAGCTGATTGCAGTAAGTACGAAATACGAAAATTTAAAGGGCCTCACTCTCTAATTATTTTCCTAAAAAGAAAGTTTCCTGCACAACTTCACGTTACGCCCTTTCCAATGACACCAAAAACATGTCATTCGGTTCAGTAGCTTTGGAGGATTAATTGCCACAAAAAACCTGCTTGCTTTTTAAATAAGTGAAGCTCCTGACCCCGGAGCTTCGCAACGGGAAAAATCAGTTTCATAATCATTGAAAAAGATTTAGAATAAATAATCTATCAATAACGTTTAAGATTAAATAAACCTACCACATAGTTGTGTAAAATATTTTATTTAATATTTTTGGATCAGCTGTTTGAATTTTTGAAATATTTATTTTCAGTTCTGGTTGTTTACATTTAAATGCTAAAGCAAAGGTAAACATTGTGTTTCCATGGAGACCAATTAGGCTATTAATATTTTATTTCTGACAACAGCTGGAGTTTCATAACAATGTTTGTTTCCCATGTTAATCTTATGGAGAAATACGAAACTTTAAAGGGCCCCAGGGCCTCACTCTCTGATTATTTCTAAAAACAAAAGGTTTCCTGCACAACTTCACGTTACGCTCTTTCCAATGACACCAAGAACATGTAAATCGGTTCAGTAGTTTCGGAGGAGTAATTGTCACAAAAATCTTGCTTGCGTATTAAATAAGTATTAAGGAACGCGGCAGCGTTCCGCCCCGCCAAGTCCCCCAGCGGTACACAGCTGCTGCAGTGTATATATACATGACGTGACAAAGTGGCTTTTTTACTCGTCTATAGCTTTGAAGAAACAAAAGCTATCAAAATAGTTATTCGTCTAATGGATAGGGGCACTCATTCTCAACAAAATAAAAAAAAAAGAATTTAAAAAACGGTTGTGTTTGAGCCAAGAAAAACTAGTTTGAAAATTCACAAATTTTCCGTGTTCTCCTTCTTCTCCTTAAATGTTGACGGACCTACAGCCCAAACCACTGGCTCAATTTTAAAGTTTTTTATGTTGTTTGAAAGCCCTTAACGTGTAGATGTGCCTTTTGAGGGTCTCAAGTCGGTGCGTTGACCCATAAACCCTTGGCAAGCCATCAGAGTACGATTTTTGCCCATTTAAATAACATGGGATTAAAATCAAAACAAAAGAAGGACCAGCTGCGATTAAATTTCAATTAATTTAAATGTTGGAGAAATTCATAGGAACAGCTGAAAAATTATTTTAAAACTTTTATAAAGTATTTTTTCAGGTATACCGAATGATTTGAACTACTTACTATATAAAATTACTTAGAGCAGTGATATTCCCCGATACTTTCCATTGAAAAATGCAGTGTACAGATGGTACACTGGTACAGCAGCTCGTCATTTTTAACAGTTTAATACTACTTATCAAAACATATGAAACCTAGGAACTTGAAACTTAGTACTAGTACTAAGGTTTGTTTTATGTTTGATACACTAAAACAAAATAAAACAATCGGGAAAATCACTTTACGTATGTTAAACAAGCAATTAAAAAGTGTTATGTAAATTTAGGATAAATGAGTTTTTCAATCTTTGTTTTGCCTTATGCTATTTCTAACACACCTAATCTGTTTGATTAAATTTTTACTTCTCTAATAAGGGCTCAATTTACACTAGTCTTTAGATATACGGGTTTAATTATCAGAACACTTATGTAACACCAACGCATTTTATGTTGTTCAAGATGACCATTAATGAAATTTGAAACTGAGTTTAAGCCCAGGGGGTTTTAAATAGTAATTTTGGTACGTGTGTCAAAAAGTTTTTAATCGGTTTAAAGCAGATAAGACCAAAAATTTAGAATTTAGTTCTACACAAACAATATTATTGAAATTAAATGAGATGTAGTTGTGCCGTGGTCTATAGGCCTATATCAGAGAAAAGAGGATTTTTATTTTAACTGTTAATTTTCTACAAAAATTAATAAAATCTAACAAAAAACCACTAAGTGGTAACACTTTCCCCGCCAAGTCAGCAATCCAAAAAAGATAATAAATCATTACTTTTCCGCCAAGAAAAACAATGCAATGTATGTAAGTTTGGGAGCTTGGCGGCAGACTTTTGCTCGATCACTTTAAAAAATACCATAAAACTAGTTTCATTGAGCAAGTATCTCTCCCATTAGTACATTGCTAGGTGAGAGCTTATTTTACAAAATTTGACCTTATTTGTGCCGCATTTCATAAAATCATAATAGTGATGGTTTTATATTTACTGATTACCTCGAAATTATTACACTTAGTTGGACTAATTAATTAGAGAAGTTGATTTGTGAAATTATCCACGAACGTAACTTTAATGAAAAAAAAAACCAAGCAAAAGTCTGCCACCAAGTTGCCAAACTTACATACATTACATTATTTTTCTTGGCGGAAAAGTAATGATTTATTATCTTTTTTGGATTGCTGACTTGGCGGGGAAAGTGTTACCACTTAGTGGTTTTTTGTTAGATAGATATCTATATAATTAATACGCTACACGAAAGTTTGTCGGTTGAACTCCTCCGCCATTTCTTAACCGATTTTACCCATTGACGTCTCATTGGAAAGAGCGTGTCGCGTAGATTTGCAAACTGACCTTACATTTTTGAAAAAGTCCCTTGGGCTCTGCCCCAGTGGCTTTGAAAGTTCCCATGTTATCCTTATGAAGAACATAATTGTTTACATTTTGATCAGCTGTATAATTTTATTGCTGTTATTTACTTTTCAATTCAATGAAACACATTGAGTACATTTATTTACTATTTGAGTTTGTGTAAACATAACCCCCAAGACGGATCGTGTTAGTATGGTTGTATCTTAAATTTGTGTATTTATAGTTGTTTTGTGTCGCTATGATGGATTGTGTTAGCATGATTGTAACTTAAATTTGTGCATTTATCGTTGTTTTGTGTAGCTATAATTTGTTTATTATTTGTTGTTTATTTCTTTTAAATGTCTCCGACGCAACGACAACGAAACATAGACAGGAGGCGCAATCGTGATAACGACCGCAACTACAGAACAGTGGCGCGTAATAGGCTTAACTCATCAGCTTAACAGTCTCAAATGAACCTGGAAAACTTCAACTATTTGGTTACGAATGCGCCCTTACACTACCCCAAAACGACTTTTCGTTCTCAATTGGCCCTCTATTAATGACCTGTGTTGCCTGTACAGCGAGGCATTTTGAGAAGGAGAGAACCGTCCGGAATTAGGTTTATCAATAACGAAGATAAACAGGGTCTGAGTTACACAACGGTAATATTTGAGTTGACTCTTTTAAATTCATTGTAAATATGACTGTTATTCAATCTGAAATAACTCCTGTAATACTTTGTAATTGCTCGAATTCGAGCAACATGTACACTAGTATAGATTGTTATACTATGTTGGCAATAAGTAAAAATCTAACCATGTGTTATCTATATAATTAATACGCTACATAAAACTTTGTCGGTTGAACTCCTCCACCATTTCTTAACCGATTTCATCCATTGACGTCTCATTGGAAAGAGCGTGTCGCGTAGATTTGCAAACTGGCCTTACATTTTTTTAAAGTCCCTTGGGCTCTGCCCAAGTGGCATTGAAAGTTTCCATGTTATCCTTATGAAGAACATAATTGTTTACATTTTGATCAGCTGTATAATTCAATTGCTGTTATTTATTTTTCTATTCAATGAAACCATAGACTTATGTTTTATCTATGATGAAACACTTTGTTTACTATTTGAGTTTGTGTAAACATAACCCCCAAGACGGATCGTGTAAGTATGGTTGTATCATAAATTTGTGTATTTATCGTTGTTTTGTGTCGCTACGACGGATCGTGTTAGCATGATTGTAACTCAAATTTGTGCATTTATCGTTGTTTTGTGTAGCTATAATTTGTTTATTTGTTGTTTTTTCTTTTAAATGCCTCCGACGCGACGACAACGAAACATAGACAGGAGGCGTAATTGTGATAACGACGACCGCAGTCAGCAACTGACCCTGGACAATCTCAACGATTAGGTTACAAATGCGTCCTAACACTACCCCAAAACGACTTTTCGTTCTCAATTGGCCCTCTATCAATGACCTGTGTTGCCTGTACAGCGAGGCATTTTGAGAAGGAGAAAACCGGCCGGAATGCTTTAGGTTTATCAATAACGAAGATAAACATGGTCTGAGTTACACACCGGTATTCTTTGAGTTGACTCTTTTAAACTAATTAAATATGACTGTTATTCGTTTTGACATAACTCCTGTAATACTTTGCAATTGCTCGAATTCGAGCAACATTTAGGTACACTAGTTATTAATAATTAGTGTTAAATAAGTCATCAACAACATTACACATTTTGTATCAATCAATTATGTATTGTAAAATAAATCTTTTCAAATTAATCAACCTTTTTCAATTATCAAAGTCAACAAAATACGCACAAAATGCATACACAAGGCCACGACAAGTTATAAATCGAATTATTTGAATTCTTATTTGATCGAATGCACATTGGATTAAACGATCAGGATAATTTAAATGTGTAATAATCTTAAACTTAAATTCCATATCCAAGATATAGAAGTATGAAAATGGGTCGAGTGGAAGAGCCAAACTAACTCGAAAAAAAGTCAAAATCAATGTCGATGCCCGATGTTTAATGTCAAATCTGTGGTGCGTCCACCTTTAGTTTAAGGCCAAAACTATGAAAACCGGTTGGGTAGAAGAGCTAACCCTACGTGGAAAATAAAAAACCAATAATTTTAATATATGGCAATAATTGGTTTACCATCATGCATACATAATCTAATCATACGTAACAGCTGTTAATAGTTTCAGAAATTCGTCAAAGGCGTCGAGAAAATAGTGACTTAAAACCTGGAATATTGTCAAAACTAGCTGACATTCTATTAGAAAATCCATTTGCACAAATTTACAAAAGAGCTTCGGAAGAAATGGTTGTACAAGGTGACAGTGAATTAGAACTTAGGTTTGTAGACAGGATAAATATGGATCGTCGTAGGTATAATAAATAAGCCTACTGCAGATGAAATTGCAGGCGTCTTCAATTCATCTGAAGGCGAACCTCCAATGAATTTTTAAAATTCCAAACAGGGAAGCTTTTATTTATCCTCATTAACCACAAGACCAAAGCTACCTTAGTAAACCAG
Organism: Macrosteles quadrilineatus; assembly: GCF_028750875.1. NCBI lineage: Eukaryota > Metazoa > Arthropoda > Insecta > Hemiptera > Cicadellidae > Macrosteles > Macrosteles quadrilineatus. Next base: position 72,238,803 of record NW_026542595.1, read on the forward strand.
TATTTATTCACAAACAATGATATGTTTGCTGCCTTTTCATGTTAAACCACTGGAGTGATTCAAATTATTGATTGAAAATGACATCAACAAAAGCAAACAAAGAAGAACAACAAACTGGTTTTTACACAAAAGATGGTGTAGGGATGCCTATTCTGACACATAGATAATGTTATTCATTCTGAGTTTGTTTAAATACCGGTATTGCAAAAAGTTGTTTTACATTTGAGCTTTTTAGGGACTTATGTCCCAACAAGCCACTAGTTGTTATAGTGTTATTTAAATTAATTTTCTTTGGTTAGATGTTGTTGTTAACAATTTGTATTTGTGTTTAAAGTGCGTTCCTTGTGTTAGGTGTGTTGTTCTAATGTAATTTGCTTAATCTGTACCATTAATATTTGTGAGTTAAGTTGTTTATGGATTTTATAACCATTATTTTACTAAAGGTCGTCGTATTAAAACCCCAACTGGCTCTGTAGCTAGTTTACCATGAAGCGCATAATAAAACGTCCAAAAGATTTTTTATTTATAAGCTTCATAAAATTGTTTAGAAAGTAATAGCACACTATGTTTTTCGCGTCAAACTTAATAGGTTCCGGGAGTAGACCCTGGGGGAGGATATCCCAAATTACCTTGAACTGGGTCATTGACCTTGGGAGTGAAGATAGACTTGTTATCGTGACCTTGGGGTCAAGATACGCTTGTTATCATGACCTTGGGGTCAAGATAAGCTTGTTGACTAATTAGGTGTGACCTTGGAGGTTAAGAGTGTGATAACAAGTTTTTAGGAGTAGTCGGGAATCGAACCCGGGTCTCCAGAATGTGAGGCGGGAGTGTTAGCTACTGAGCTATGACGTCAGTTTGTAGAGCAAGAGTCTGAGGTGGTATAATAGAATATTCGTTGGATTTTTTGTCACCAGATTGCAGCACTGTAGGTACAATTATGTCCACCAGAGTGCAGTGTTGCGATGAGTTGGCGCTTTATGCATTTTGCAGCTAGTGTATAGGTGCACCATTATAGTATCACGTGATGTCTCTTTAGCCAATCAGAGGGTGACTATTACCTAAAAGCCTTGCCCCTTCAAGATGGTGGTGTCACGTGATGTCTCTTTAGCCAATCAGAGAGTGCCTATTCTCTCTAAGCTAAAGATGGTCACGTGATGACTCTGTAGCCAATAAGGGGTGACTATTACCTAAAAGTCACGCCTCTTTCGAGATGGTGATGTCACGTGATGACTCTTTAGCTAATCAGAGGTTGACTATTCCCTCTAAGCTAAAGATGGTCACGTGATGACTCTGTAGCCAATAAGGGGTGACTATTACCTAAAAGTCACGCCTCTTTCGAGATGGTGATGTCATGTGATGACTCTTTAGCTAATCAGAGGTTGACTATCACACTCTTAACCTCCAAGGTCACACCTAATTAGTCAACAAGCTTATCTTGACCCCAAGGTCATGATAACAAGCATATCTTGACCCCAAGGTCACGATAACAAGTCTATCTTCACTCCCAAGGTCAATGACCCAGTTCAAGGTCATTTTGGGATATCCTCCCCCAGGGTCTACTTCCGGGTCTAAGTTTTACCATGGGTACGGTGATTAATTGTTCCTGGCTTAGTAAATTCGGTAAGGAGCATGACCTTGGGAACGTATCAGGTAATATATTAAAACATTTTTACATAAATTGATGAATTTAATATTAATTGTAAATAAAGTAGAACAGTGTAACATGTGCATTATAAAGTTATGCACAACACGTAAATACAAATAGGTCTAATAACAGTAGTATGTCAACTTTAGGATATTTAAAAACTTTTACTGTTAACGCGCAATACGGTAAAAACTGTAGCCTACATATAACAGGTAGTAAGTGGTTATCGATTTAGAGGACGCACTCCGTTCAGCATACCTAATGAAAGGATGAAGCCCCTGTGCACGTACAATTACAATATAAACTTCGTCTTTCTCTTCTCTTTCATCATCTTTTTTCTCCTCTCACATCCGCCTCTCCTCCACATCGCACCAACTTTCCTTACATCGGCGTCTCATTCCTTCCAATGTCTTAATCTTTCTGAAGCTATTTTCGACAAAAGGTCACCACTTTTAGCCGCATTAGGTTCTACATAATAATGATTATGCATTAGAAAACATAATTTCTATTTCTTCTACTTGAAAGTGTTCTATGACTGTTATGTTTCCATAGTTTGCAAATCGGCTCTCTTCATGATTGCTCAAGAAATGTAGCACACGAACGGGATTTCGCTTCAACTCGACTCGGCACTCCGCAGCCCCCTGCCACAGCTATAGTCAGCTAGGTATCCGGAGGTCGAAATGCTTCTTCCTTGCCTAGAATAAATTTAGAATCACAGTGCAGTACGTTGAAACGTATGATCACTGGATGTCGGCTATATACTGTCATATAAGAATTTTAATTTAATTGCTCTCTGTTTCATTTTATTTATGCGAATTTTCCTTGTAGGGAAGAAGATAAAACCGTACTCGGCATGGTAAAACCAAGGCCAAAACCGGAACCATAATACATTTCGTTTTGAGGTCCCCCAGAGGTCAAAATCACAATTCGTTCAATATTATATAGGCTACAGGATAAATTTGTGTGTGTGTGTGTGTGTGTGTGTGTGTGTGTGTGTGTGTGTGTGTGTGTGTGTGTGAATGTGCGATAGTTCATTTTTGTACGAAAAATTAAAAACTAAAGTAATCTTATAATTATGAATGCATATTGATTAAACCTGGTATGCAGCCGTTTCAGAACAGTTCTAGGTGGGTTACACACCGGCAGACATAATGTCGCAGTTATTTTTCATGCCCCTTGAAAACCAACCTATGTCAAGTTATGGAGCTATACACATCGACATCAGTGTCGCAGAGCTATACACTATTTCGCGTGTCTCGAGCGAACCAACCGGTCGGTGTTTAGATCGACATATCTATTGATTCTTGGGCCCACGCATGTGCAGAACACGTATCTAGTAGTTTCGGCGGGAATGTTGCTGGAAGTCAACAGTGCCGGAAGGTCAAATAATTTATACTTGTGCCGATAGGTAAAAAACTACAATTTTTGCAGTGTATGTAGGTTAAAAATCCCATTGAGTCAAATATTACAATCCTTGCTGAATGCGTAGTCTATGTTAAAGCGATTGACACATTGGGAATTTGACCTAATGCAACAGCAGTTTAAATATGACGAAATACGAATAAAAGTTCAGGTTCGCTGAGTCAACAGTGCCGGAAGGTCAAAAGCACTAAAAGTAACGTCGGTCGTCGATTCAGTGTAAAGACAACCAACAAAACGCGCTTTTAGTTACTTCGTGTTTTGTCATAATTAGAATAGAGCTAAAATTATCATATTTGGTACATAGCTTATCTATTAATGGTTCTTGCAAACTGTTTGGTCAAAGCTGTAAATAGGTATAGCATATTTTCGAAAAAAGGTAATGAAAAGCCTTTCGTCAAAATTTGTGCCATGAAGTAGTTAGTAAGTACGGAATCAGTTTACGTATTGGTCAGTTTTTTGTTTTTTTTTTATGGAAAAATTGATGCTAATAATTATATGCTTCACATACGTTGTTACCTAAGAAGAGGTAACAATAACCTTGACGCTGTGGTCCGTAATGTTGATACTAGATTTATGAAAAGCATTAAAAAAAACTTAAGTTATGAGCAATGTAAAGAGTTCTATTTTTAAGTCCCTGTGATGAATAAGGAGATCAAGGGAAATTCTTATGCCCGTTTTTTCCCTGAACGTTACGAAACTGACCTGGTATTGGATGTAAATACTAAAATTACTATGAGCGAGATGTTACAAATTTGTGATTGACAAGGGAATTTTCTCATTCCCGTTTCTTCTTGCACGTTGTTAAATTGACCTCCACTACCTGAGGAATGCGCTGTGGCAGTTTCAGTATTTCTTCCCCACTTGAAAACATCCTTATAATGCTTCCCAATTGTTGTGGTGATTTCAGTATCGATTATGATCATAAAAGTCGTGGCAGTTTTGGTACAGTCTCAATGGTACATTTTGGTACAGATTCAATTTTTGTCATTGTTATTCATAGTAAAGATTATATTGATTTGTTTTGTTGTTACCGTCATGTTTTTTCACTCGTTTTGTTGCTTGCCACTGTCTCTTTTGTCATCTTCCTACCGTTTCTTACCGGTTCTTACATTTTATTACTGTATAACTAGATTTAAGCTAGTCATGTATGTTTTGCAAAGAATTGTACCAAATATCTAAATGGAGCTGTCCGTTGGAATGTAAAATAAAGAAATAAAATAAAAATAGAAGTAAAAGGCTAGATCATAGTCAAGTATAATTTTGTAGATTACATTGATTTTAAATCCCTGTCACCAGTTAGGCCCTAGACCAGAGCCCACTCAAGGTCATATACCCTCCCCTCTCACGCCGTTTGCAATAAAATGCTCCAATAGCAACCCCCCCGTCCAATGGGGAGTTCACTATCTAGAAGTAGAGGTTCATACCACATAAAAAATAACTTCCCACTTGTCAGAGGATGAACATCAGCTGAAGACAATGTTTTGGAGGACAAATCGCCAAACCAACATCCACCCTCCCCTCTCCACCGGTACTTGCAGTGTTGTCATTGGGCCTTCTACGGGCCCACTGCACACCAAAGGAATTGAACCTTCCTTTTCCACACCCCCGCGTTGTTTGTAAACAAGGGCGCTGACCCCTCACCCTCACGGTCGCACTCGCAGCCTACATTGAACACGTTCAAAAATCGTATTTGAGGTACTTCCAAATAACCAAATTTGATTAAACCATGTTCACCTCATGTTTATACTTGAACTTTTAAATGTACGAATAAGTCTTCTATTGCGTCTCTGCTAGTTTATAATAACTGTAAAGTGTTTCATCCATTCTTTATCGGCATTTACTATTCACAGATTATACTTTACGTTTGATATAACAATTTTATGCCACTAAAATTGGTAAATTGTATTTATTTGTAAATATTGTAGTTCCAATTCTGACATTGGACACCTTAAAACCCTCTGGGGCATAGCCCTTTTGACGGATCTGTACCAAACTTCACACAAACTATCTTTGAATGATGCTGAATAATTAATTTAAGTTTCATTACAATCATTCGAGTATTGTCGTAGTCCATAAGGTACATACATTTATACATGCATACATAGTTCATAGTTATAGATAGAGATTTAAATACATATCTAAATGCGTTGGAAATTCTCTGAGTACGTAGGTCTACTGCTCCAGGGTATTGAAATCAAATTTTGCAGTGCTGATTTAATTAAATAGTATATTTCATTACTAGGACCGAAAGTGGCTTCCGACGTGCGCTCAAAGCCAAACACAGGACAACCAAATTTCACGTACGAGACAAAGCCAAGCATGTGAATTTTGTTTTCACGTACGAGGCGACGCCGAGGACGGGAATAATGGAGCAAGTGTCGGAAAAAGCTTTTCGTACGAATTATGAACGATACTTTACTTCGCGACACAAAAATACACACATTCGGAATAACATATCTCAGTAGGAATAAAATAGTTTTAGACCACTCTTTACCATTGAAAATACACTTACGTTGGTTACCTTAATATTTTGTAATTTTTACCAGTGTCTAGGCTTTCTGTATTCCTCTTCGTATCCTTCCCGTGATTTATCCGGGGAAATGTGATAAGTTAAGCTGTTTTCATGAAATCTTCAGTAATGTTAGGCATACTTTGAAACACTTTGTTAAAAACACAACAAAACAAACTAATGCCTGTTGCTGTATGGATTTAGATTGAGCAACAATTAAAAAGCTCTTTCAAATCATTAAATTAAACTGTAAAAAACACTAGCGCGTGCAGTGAATAAATGGATAACTAATTTAGAACGAGGGAAAGTAAATTTAGAGCGAGTGAAAATCAGCTGATTGATTTTCCCTCGCCCTAAATTAGAGCTTGAGAAACGGCTACTTTCATTGATTTCAGCTGTTATAAAAAATAGTTACTTTCGTTACGGAGTGATGAAAACAATATTTTCCTACTAAAGGTTTTACTGTTGATTATTGAGGTTGGAACCAGTGAATTGAATTTTGTTGGAACAGGGTATTTTTTTCTTTTACTACACAACTATCTAAAAAACATAATAGGCCTAATGTAAAAAAATCTAACAAATGTTGACATTCATTTCAGGGGTGATATGGAGCAAATAGTACAAATTGTTTTGACAAACAACCACATTGTTTGTTGAAATAGTGTTTAATGTATACACAACTAGTAACTATATAAAATTAAAAAATATTTACAGGAAATCCACATATAAAACAAACTTAACTGAATACAATAAGATAAATCAATTTCCAACTAAATCCGAACTTTGTCATGTGAAAATGACTAATTTTCCAATATAAAAGTAAAATAATACTTGTACACTTATAATATATATATTTGTTGTCAACTTGATAAAGAGCAGCACGGTTTCCAAAAAGGGAAATCCACCATATCAGCTGGTATAGAATTAATTCAAACAATAATAGATTCAGTAGACAAAGGGCAAAAAGTGGTTGGTATATTTCTTGACTTGACTAGGGCTTTTGACAGTGAAAAACTATTAATTGCATCGCCTGATTTAGGAATTACTGGCTAAGAGTCTAAGTGGTTTGAATCATATTTGGGAAATCGGGAGCCATTTGTAGAAATTGAGCACACCATTAAATTCAACAATTAAAAAAATCACTATTACTATATCCGGAAGTTTAACTATCAAAATTTAAAAATTAAACACAGAGTACCACAGGGGTCAATTTTAGGACCTTTATTGTTTCTTTGTTACATAAAAGGGCTACCTGACTTACTACCCGTAAACAGTAACGTATGTTTATATGCCGATGACTGTAATATCACTGTGACAGGGAATTCCAAGGAGGGCATTGAAATTGAATCATTTATTAGTCACTCAATTATTAAAAATTTCCTTGATGGTAAAAACCTTATTCTTAATCTAAGTAAATCCACTTTCATATCTTTTTGTAGGAAACAAGCAAGGGTCAAACTAAAACCAGAAATCTATTTAGATGACAATCAATTAGACCAAGTAGAAGTTACTAAATTTCTGGGACTCTTCATTGATGCTAATCTGAGCTGGGACGATCATACAAAACATGTTGTTAACAAAATGTCAACAAGTTTGTCTGCCATAAGACAAATGGCTAAATTTTGTAAATTAGAAACATTAAAAACAGTTTATTATTCTTTAATTCATTCTCACCTTTCCTACGGAATAAGCATTTACGGAGCAAAAACGCAGACAAATTTAGATAAAATCTTGCGGAAACAAAAAAATGAGTTAAGAATGTTTCCGTTGAAAAGGGGTAAATCTGTTAAAAATTTATTTATTTCCACAAAAATCCTAACGGTTTATGCTCTCTAAATTTTAGAGACTACGTTCACACGTACAACACCAGATGAAATAGACCGGTTGAACCACATAATTTAGAATTTGTAAACAAATAAATACATACAATAAAAAACGAAGTAGTGTGTAACAAGTTAAAATAAAATTAACTTTGAGAAAAAACATATTTCTGTTTCAAAAGTGTAAAAATGTTTTAAGATGGTGGTTTATGCAATTACTATTTCAGTTTTACATTTTGTGACGATGTATTTTCAGTAAAACGCAAAAACAAAGCATAATAATAATTTAATGCTATCACTGAAACACTCTGCGGTAGTTGGTGACAGTCGTGCGACATATTGGGCATATTATAGCCCTCCTTTCACCATCTACAACTGTTACAGTGATGCGATGGATCGCAACACATTGCCCACACAAAGCGAGGTGGTCGCATGGCTCGACCATGTAGGTCCTGGTGTTCACTGCACATGCGATGCATGGCCTCTCGTTTTCTTCCGCCTCAACGTCATTCAAATCTAGCTGGATACCGCCCAACATTTGTAATTGGCGGTCGATGGCATGATCCTGCAACAATCGAAACTCAAGTAGTGCATCCATCATAGAACTTAATTTATAGAGGGAAATTGTGTCTACTGCGAGAGGTGATTGTAATAGTCTAATTAACCTGGCAGTCAAACATTTTAATTTAATTCAATCGTAGATATTTCGTATGTTGTAAATTAATAAAACAAGTAAAAAATAAGTAAATGATTTATTGCTTGGTACTCTACTAAATTGTTATTGAAGCAAAAGAAAATATTTTGCACAAGCATACTCTTTAAAACAAATACTTTCATACTATTGTTTAGCTGAAGACAGATAACATAAATTGTTTACGAAAAAGATCATTGTAATGGAATTAAATTTAATACTAGTTCAATTTAATACAGCAGCTATTCGAATTATGCAAACTATAATTGTAACTTTAATGCATGACAATTGTAACATATACCCTTAAATAAGAGTAAAACGTTGAGTTTACACCAGTTCACTATAACGTAGCCAACACAAAACACTCATCAACACTTGCTCTATTGTACCCTATATAGAGTAATCATCAGTGTAAACTTGGTAGAGTATGTAGTTACTAGTGATTTTTGTCCGTTAGGCTAAAAGTAAAATTTTAAATGAGTTTTTAGAGGAATACTTATTTCAGAAATTTCCGTTATATTTTGCTTGATGCCTGTCACTTTTAGGGCTTACAGTTCGCAATGTCAAAATTTAGTCAACATCCTTCCGCTTGATTTAGAGATATTTTTTAGACTTACAGAAAAATAAAAATAGAACAGCTGTCCAAAATGTTAATGATACTGTAGCCACTATTTTGGTTCTGAATAGCAATACTATAGTGGAATAGATTACAGAATAGGACCGGAACCAGTTCGAGTCGGGTGGGGTGAGAGCCCTCTGTCTGCCCTCATAGTCTGCCTCTATGATTCTTTCGCCGGAGCAGGCGAGTCTCGTCGATTTCGACAACATCGTGTGGTCCTCCCAACATCTGAAATGAAAAATATAAATTATTAAAACAAAAGTGTTTACCTAACTTATTCCTAAGACATTCCAAGATAAGGGACCATTGTAATGCTTAGTTTCGGCTACTTCATTTTAATGTATCAGTTAGACAAACAGAGCAGTAGACAGACATCACCTCAGTAAAGTGTAACGGTATATTATACTTAGATAGATGGGTCAATACTAGTGCATGTATATGGTTATAATGTTGAAAGTTAATATCAAACTGAAAGGAATTTTAAGTAGAACTTGTTTCCAATTGATATGTACCATAATTTGAATATAACCATGCGCCATTACACATATAGTTATTTACTTTACCTATATCTGTATTTAATACAATACACTTTGAGAAACAATACACTTAGCGATACATCTAAATTAAAAACAGAAAAGATTAGTTAATATTTTTCACTTAGTGATTTTATAACATTTCTTTCAATCTGCCAATGGCCTAACCCTACCTCATATGCATGCCAGGCTGCCTTATGGGTGACGTCCCGAAGAAATCCATACCAATAATGGACGGTCTCGAGGCTGACGTTAGCAAGCAGTTGAAACGCTTGAAATAAATATAGAACAAACTTTGTAGATGATGTTTGGTCAACGTACCTGAGGAGAGCAAGATTGGGTGTGTAATAAGAAGTAACTCATTAAATATATAACCTAAATTGTTGTTAAATGTTGTTTAACTATACTCTTACATTACTTAACCTGGAGATTTTTTTTACAAATGAACTTCGAAATTAGTTAAATTAAAGCATTATTTTAATTAATTCACCTGTTGCTTTTGATGTTCGAATCAACCACAAGAAAGAAATTTGGATGACGAACCCACAGCCATTTTCTACATCATTGCACCTGAGGAAAAATGTATTGTAAATATTACACATTTAATAATTAAAATAAGGTAAATTAATATTTGGTTGTAATAAGTCATACAATCAACAATGCCAATTCTCTACCAGTTTTGATTATTAAAATTAAAATAAACAATTGTTTTTATCAAAGCAATACATACATTCATTTATACTGGACTCCCTTTCAATTTTATATTAATTATGTTATTTATTTAAAAAAAGAATACTATATTCCTATTATCAACAGTAGGCCTTCCTAAAGTTGTAGATGAGAGTGTTTTGCGTGGGGCTGAACCTCTTTCTACATCCTTGGCAGCAGTATCGCCACCCAACTCCTTTGTTGGGCTCGGACCAGGTAGACATAGGTGGGGCAGCGTCCCCACAAGTAGGGCACAGCATTTCGGCACCCCTCCTAGGAATTACCCCCGTAGCCCGATTGCAAGTATTTTGACGATTGCAATGCATGTTATATGATGTTAAAAGCAATAAAGACATTTCATTTCATTTCATTCATTTCAGCACAGAGAATTTCCAGTCCTCGCTGGTTCGCCCGCCGTCCTTTTCCCAAGTAGGAACCTGTTATTTCAATTTTTTTACCAACGGTGGAGTTCATGCAAAAGCAGTCTAAAACGTTGTTATGAAATATAAGGCAAAAATATGTTTTTCCACCAATAGGATAGAAAAATAACATAGACAGAAGATGACGAAAAACATAACAAAACGAAGGTGACAAGTAACAAATTAATATCTGTTAGGTCTGTTGTAATATGAATATTATGTAAAACCTAGAAAAAAGATTACACATCACTAAAAAAGCGCATAACATATACCAACATATTAAACATTTAACAAGAATATATGAAATACTCTCAACAACCTAACAACTACAAAAGAAAATCAACAAAGAAGATGAAATATTGTAACTTATTAAATAACAAGGACAGAAGCTGAAGAAAAACATAACAAAACAAAGGTAACAGGTAACAAATTAATATCTGTTAGGTCTGCAATATGAATATTATATACAACCTAAAATAATACAATCTTATATTAGCATGCTTCTCTACATACATACGTGACATTGGCAGACTTTGATGTTGTCATGCATTGCCACTTTGCGCCAATGTCAGGGTGCACACGGCTGCAGTATCGCAGAAGTTGCTGCAGTTCCAAGCCAAGTACTGTCCGGGTCAAGTTGGCGTCCGGAGTCACATGTTGTTTCAGGACGTTGTGCCGGTAAATCCACTCTTTGATGCACGAGGGTCCTGTCATTGACGCCACGGAGGATGTCCTTCAGCCACTTCCATGTATTCTCGATGGTCTGCGTGTGCACCCTGAATGGACGTTGACCCTGCAACTGCTCCAGCATTGGACCTACAAACAGGTGGTCTTTCAAGACATCTTTCATCGAACCTTCCCTCTTGCACCCAAAATGGGTCCTGTTCCCGGGGAGAGTCCAAAAAGTTGGTGCTATGGTTGACAGCGCCATGACCTGCAAATACTTCACCGACCCTGTTGTAGGCCCGCCATAGATCGCTGCAGATGTACGTCTCTGGGTCGATGTATTGCTGCATCATGGGCAGCAGCGTGTCGGCTGTACGGTCAGGGACTTGAACGAACAGCTATGCCACCAAAGACCCAGACGTCGCGTCTTCTCGCTCATTGGCCACTAGTCTGCCTCTATGATTCTTTCGCCGGAACAGGCGAGTCCCGTCAATTTTGACAACATCCTGTGGTCCTCTCAACATCTGAAATGAAAAATATAAATTATTAAAACAAAAGTGTTTACCTAACTTATTCCTAAGACATTCCAAGATAAGGGACCATTGTAATGCTTAGTTTCGGCTACTTCATTTTAATGTATCAGTTAGACAAACAGAGCAGTAGACAGACACCACATCAGTAAAGTGTAATGGTATATTATACTTAGATAAATGGGTCAGTACTAGTGCATGCATATGGTTATAATGTTGAAAGTTAATATCAAACTGAAAGGAATTTTAAGTAGAACTTGTTACCAATTGATATGAACCATATTATGAATATAACCATGCGCCATTACACATATAGTTATTTTCTTTACCTATATCTGTATTTGATACAAAACACTTTGAGATACATCTAAATCAAAACAGAAAAGATTAGTTAACATTTTTCACTTAGGGATTTCATAACATTTCTTTCAATCTAACAATTGCCTAACCCTACCTCATATGCATGCCAGGCTGCCTTATGGGTGACGTCCCGAAGAAATCCATACCAATAATGGACGGTCTCGAGGCTGACGTTAGCAAGCAGTTGAAACGCTTGAAATAAATATAGAACAAACTTTGTAGATGATGTTTGGTCAACGTACCTGAGGAGAGCAAGATTGGGTGTGTAATAAGAAGTAACTCATTAAATATATAACCTAAATTGTTGTTAAATGTTGTTTAACTATACTCTGACATTACTTAACCTGGAGATTTTTTTACAAATGAACTTCGAAATTAGTTAAATTGAAGCGTTATTTTAATTAATTCACCTGTTGCTTTTGATGTTCGCATCAACCACAAATTCACCTGTTGCTTTTGATGTTCGCATCAACCACAAGAAAGAAATTTGGATGACGAACCCGCAGCCATTTTCTACATTATTGCACCTGAGGAAAAATGTCTTGTAAATATTACACATTTAATAATTAAAATAAGGTAAATTAATATTTGGTTGTAATAAGTCATACAATCAACAATGCCAATTCTCTACCAGTTTTGATTATTAAAATTAAAATAAACAATTGTTTTTATCAAAGCAATACATACATTCATTTATACTGGACTCTCTTTCAATTTTATATTAATTATGTTATTTATTTTTAAAAAGAATACTATATTCCTATTATCAACAGTAGGCCTTCCTAAAGTTGTAGATGAGAGTGTTTTGCGTGGGGCTGAACCTCTTTCTACATCCTCGGCAGCAGTATCGCCACCCAATTCCTTTGTTGGGCTCGGACCAGGTAGACATAGGTGGGGCAGCGTCCCCACAAGTAGGGCACAGCATTTCGGCAACCCTCCTAGGAATTACCCCCGTAGCACAGAGCATTTCCAGTCCTCGCTGGTTCGCCCACCGTCCTTCGCCCAAGTAGGAACCTGTTACTTCAATTTTTTTACTAACGGTGGAGTTCATGCAAAAGCAGTCCAAAATATTCCTATTATCAACAGTAGGCCTTCCTAAAGTTGTAGACGAGAGTGTTTTGCTCTGGGGCTGAACCTCTTTCTACATCCTCGGCAGCAGTATCGCCACCCAATTCCTTTGTTGGGCTCGGACCAGGTAGACATAGGTGGGGCAGCGTCCCCACAAGTAGGGCACAGCATTTCGGCAACCCTCCTAGGAATTACCCCCGTAGCACAGAGCATTTCCAGTCCTAGCTCGTTCGCCCACCGTCCTTCGCCCAAGTAGGAACCTGTTATTTCAATTTGATTACGAACGGTGGAGTTCATGCAAAAGCAGTCTAAAACGTTGTTATGAAATATAAGGCAAAAAGATGTTTTCCCACCAAAAGGATAGAAAAATAACATAGACAGAAGATGATGAAAAATATAACAAAACAAAGGTGACAGGTAATAAATTAATATCTGTTAGGTCTGTTGTAATATGAATATTATGTAAAACCTAAAAAAAAACATTACACAACACCAAAAAAGCACATAACATATTCTAACATATGAAATATGTAACAAGAATATAAAATACTCTCAACAACCAAAAAACTACATAAGAAAATCGACAAAGAAGATGAAATATTGTAACTTATTAAATAACATAGACAGAAGCTGAAGAAAAACGTAACAAAACAAAGGTAACAGCTAACAAATTAATATCTGTTAGGTCTGCAATATGAATATTATATAAACCCTAAAATAATACAATCTTATATTAGCATACTTCTCTACATACCTACGTGACATTTTCAGACTTCGATGTTGTCATGCATTGCCACTTTGCGCCAATGCCAGGTTGCACACGGCTGCAGTCTCGCAGAAGTTGCTGCAGTTCCAAGCCAAGTACTGTCCGGGTCAAGTTGGCGTCCGGAGTCACATGTTGTTTCAGGACGTTGTGCCGGTAAATCCACTCTTTGATGCACGAGGGTCCTGTCATTGACGCCACGGAGGATGTCCTTCAGCCACTTCCATGTATTCTCGATGGTCTGCGTGTGCACCCTGAATGGACGTTGACCCTGCAACTTCTCCAGCATTGGACCTACAAACAGGTGGTCAAGACATCTTTCATCGAACCTTCCCTCTGGCACCCAAAATGGGTCCTGTTCCCGGGAAGAGTCCAAAAAGTTGGTGCTATGGTCGACAGCGCCATGACCTGCAAATACTTCACCGACCCTGTTGTAGGCCCGCTATAGATCGCTGCAGATGTACGTCTCTGGGTCGATGTATTGCTGTATCATGGGCAGCAGCGTGTCGGCTGTACGGTCAGGGACTTGAACAGCTATGCCACCAAAGACCCAGACGTCGCGTCGTCTCGCTCATTGGCCACTAGTCTGCCTCTATGATTCTTTTGCCGGAACAGGTGAGTCTCGTCGATTTCGACAACATCGTGTGGTCCTCCCAACATCTGAAATGAAAAAAATATATATAAATTATTAACACAAAAGTGTTTACATAACTTATTCCTAAGACATTCCAAGATAAGGGACCATTGTAATGCTTAGTTTTGGCTACTTCATTTTAATGTATTAGTTAGACAAACAGAGCAACAGACAGACACCACCTCAGTAAAGTGTATTAGTATACTATACTTAGATAGATGGGTCAGTACTAGTGCATGCATATGGTTATAGTGTTAAAAGTTAATATCAAACTGAAAGGAATTTTAAGTAGAACATGTTACCAATTGTTATGTACCAAAATTTGAATATAACCATGCGCCATTACACATATAGTTATTTTCTTTACCTATATCTGTATTTGATACAATACACTTTGAGATACATCTAAATCAAAACAGAAAAGATTAGTTAAAATTTTTCACTTAGTGATTTTATAACATTTCTTTCAATCTGCCAATGACCTAACCCTACCTCATATGCATGCCAGGCTGCCTTATGGGTGACGTCCCGAAGAAATCCACACCAATAATGGACGGTCTCGAGGCTGACGTTAACAAGCAGTTGAAACGCTTGAAATAAATATAGAACAAACTTTGTGGATGATGTTTGGTCAACGTACCTGAGGAGAGCAAGATTGAGTGTGTAATAAGAAGTAACTCATTAAATATGTAACCTAAATTGTTTTTAATGTTGTTTAACTATACTCTGACATTACTTAACATGGCGATTTTGTTTACAAATGAATTTCGAAATTAGTTGAATTAAAGCGTTAGTTTAATTAATTCACCTGTTGCTTTTGATGTTCGCATCAACCACAAGAAAGAAATTTGGATGACGAACCCGTAGCCATTTTCTACATCATTGTACCTGAGGAAAAATGTATTGTATATATTACACATTTAATAATTAAAATAAGGTAAATTAATATTTGGTTGTAATAAGTCATACAATCAACAATGCCAATTCTCTACCAGTTTTGATTATTAAAATTAAAATAAACAATTGTTTTTATCAAAGCAATACATACATTCATTTATACTGGACTCCCTTTCAATTTTATGTTAATTATGTTATTTATTTTTAAAAAGAATACTATATTCCTATTATCAACAGTAGGCCTTCCTAAAGTTGTAGATGAGAGTGTTTTGCGTGGGGCTGAACCTCTTTCTACATCCTTGGCAGCAGTATCGCCACCCAACTCCTTTGTTGGGCTCGGACCAGGTAGACATAGGTGGGGCAGCGTCCCCACAAGTAGGGCACAGCATTTCGGCACCCCTCCTAGGAATTACCCCCGTAGCCCGATTGCAAGTATTTTGACGATTGCAATGCATGTTATATGATGTTTAAAGCAATAAAGACATTTCATTTCATTTCATTCATTTCAGCACAGAGAATTTCCAGTCCTCGCTGGTTCGCCCGCCGTCCTTTTCCCAAGTAGGAACCTGTTATTTTAATTTTTTTACCAACGGTGGAGTTCATGCAAAAGCAGTCTAAAACGTTGTTATGAAATATAAGGCAAAAATATGTTTTTCCACCAATAGGATAGAAAAATAACATAGACAGAAGATGACGAAAAACATAACAAAACGAAGGTGACAAGTAACAAATTAATATCTGTTAGGTCTGTTGTAATATGAATATTATGTAAAACCTAGAAAAAAGATTACACATCACTAAAAAAGCGCATAACATATACCAACATATTAAACATTTAACAAGAATATATGAAATACTCTCAACAACCTAACAACTACAAAAGAAAATCAACAAAGAAGATGAAATATTGTAACTTATTAAATAACAAGGACAGAAGCTGAAGAAAAACATAACAAAACAAAGGTAACAGGTAACAAATTAATATCTGTTAGGTCTGCAATATGAATATTATATACAACCTAAAATAATACAATCTTATTTTAGCATACTTTCTACATACATACTTGACATTGGCAGACTTCGATGTTGTCATGCATTTAAAAGAAAACACTAATGCGTGTTGTGTTTATAATAGCCTAATTTAGACTAAGTTAGTAAAATTGTGTTTAGGTTTGTACCTTTAATTTGCTTACTATTTATTATGCTAAGTTAAGCCTAGATTAAATACTTATAGCAAGACAAATGATTAATCTGAAGAATTTCTTAACAATACAAATTTAATGAACTAAAAAATAAGATATTACAATGATGAATGGGTAAATGAACAGATAACAGATAAGTTAAGTTATAGGGTTGCCATCTTTGGTTTAGCCTAGCTCAGTAAAAACAGAACAATGAGTTTACAATTTAGTTTAATTACATAAATCTCAGGGAGGGGAACTCGGCTGGCTAAAAAGATCTTCAAATATTTTAATTTATGAAATAAATTATGTCAATTATTATGAAAAATGGAATAATTTTGATATTGCTCTTAGGCTTGGATAGGTAAATTAAATAAGTCCAACAATGAATAGACTAGGTGAAAAATTTATTAAAGTTGAATTTAGTTCTCTTCTTCAAATTGTTTTTCAGGGATTATTCTTGATGAAATAAAGTAGTTTTTGAGTTCAAATAATTAGGTTCGATGATCAGAAAGTAAATAAAATAGGTCTATTAAGTTAAATTTCTTGAAGGTAGGCTAAGCCTATACAAAATGGAGAGTTCTCACCAGATCTTCAGTAATAGTGTCCAATTTATATAAATCTTGAGGTGGCAGTACAATTTTGAAATGAAAAAAATGTATATATAAAAGCTAAACTGTTCTTCTGTTATTAAGTTAATGTTCAGTTAAATAATTTTGATCACTGACTTTATAAATATTAGGGATTATACCCTCACTTAATTTAAGGTGTTGATGCTGCCATGTCCCAATAGAGAAGGAGGAAAATTTTAATTTTACACAGGATGATCAGAGTTCATTGTTGAAGCCAGCTGTCTTCTTTCTTCATCACTTGCACATGCACTAAATATTCAGGCTTTTGGATATTAATTCAATGTTGGGGTTTTAGAAATAATTTATACTATATTAATAAATTTGGATAAAAGTGTTATTGCAACTATGGAATTAATTACAGGTTACAGTTTTTTTGATTAATAATAATATGTGTTGAATATATAGGCCTACAATATATTTTAAAATGTGATGATGGTTTCTGAGGGGTGATTAAAGGATAATATAATTTAAATTTACAATTATTTTTCTGACAATTTATTTAAATAGGCTATATGGCGAATTTTGGTACAATAAAAGAAGAATTATTATATAACTAAAGAATGAATGTAGTGAATGGTCTAAAAAATGACATGTAACATTGCACATTGCCACTTTGCGCCAATGTCAGGGTGCACACGGCAGCAGTCTCGCAGAAGTTGCTGCAGTTCCAAGCCAAGTACTGTCCGGGTCAAGTTGGCGTCCGGAGTCACATGTTGTTTCAGGACGTTGTGCCGGTAAATCCACTCTTTGATGCACGAGGGTCCTGTCATTGACGCCACGGAGGATGTCCTTCAGCCACTTCCATGTATTCTCGATGGTCTGCGTGTGCACCCTGAATGGACGTTGACCCTGCAACTGCTCCAGCATTGGACCTACAAACAGGTGGTCTTTCAAGACATCTTTCATCGAACCTTCCCTCTTGCACCCAAAATGGGTCCTGTTCCCGGGGAGAGTCCAAAAAGTTGGTGCTATGGTTGACAGCGCCATGACCTGCAAATACTTCACCGACCCTGTTGTAGGCCCGCCATAGATCGCTGCAGATGTACGTCTCTGGGTCGATGTATTGCTGCATCATGGGCAGCAGCGTGTCGGCTGTACGGTCAGGGACTTGAACGAACAGCTATGCCACCAAAGACCCAGACGTCGCGTCGTCTCGCTCATTGGCCACTAGTCTGCCTCTATGATTCTTTTGCCGGAACAGGTGAGTCTCGTCGATTTCGACAACATCGTGTGGTCCTCCCAACATCTGAAATGAAAAATATAAATTATTAAAACAAAAGTGTTTACCTAACTTATTCCTAAGAAATTCCAAGATAAGGGACCATTGTAATGCTTAGTTTCGGCTACTTTATTTTAATGTATCAGTTAGACAAACAGAGCAGTAGACAGACACCACCTCAGTAAAGTGTAATGGTATATTATACTTAGATAAATGGGTCAGTACTAGTGCATGCATATGGTTATAATGTTGAAAGTTAATATCAAACTGAAAGGAATTTTAAGTAGAACTTGTTACCAATTGATATGAACCATATTATGAATATAACCATGCGCCATTACACATATAGTTATTTTCTTTACCTATATCTGTATTTGATACAAAACACTTTGAGATACATCTAAATCAAAACAGAAAAGATTAGTTACACATTTTTCACTTAGGGATTTCATAACATTTCTTTCAATCTAACAATTGCCTAACCCTACCTCATATGCATGCCAGGCTGCCTTATGGGTGACGTCCCGAAGAAATCCATACCAATAATGGACGGTCTCGAGGCTGACGTTAGCAAGCAGTTGAAACGCTTGAAATAAATATAGAACAAACTTTGTAGATGATGTTTGGTCAACGTACCTGAGGAGAGCAAGATTGGGTGTGTAATAAGAAGTAACTCATTAAATATATAACCTAAATTGTTGTTAAATGTTGTTTAACTATACTCTTACATTACTTAACCTGGAGATTTTTTTTACAAATGAACTTCGAAATTAGTTAAATTAAAGCATTATTTTAATTAATTCACCTGTTGCTTTTGATGTTCGAATCAACCACAAGAAAGAAATTTGGATGACGAACCCACAGCCATTTTCTACATCATTGCACCTGAGGAAAAATGTATTGTAAATATTACACATTTAATAATTAAAATAAGTTAAATTAATATTTGGTTGTAATAAGTCATACAATCAACAATGCCAATTCTCTACCAGTTTTGATTATTAAAATTAAAATAAACAATTGTTTTTATCAAAGCAATACATACATTCATTTATACTGGACTCCCTTTCATTTTTATGTTAATTATGTTATTTATTTTTAAAAAGAATACTATATTCCTATTATCAACAGTAGGCCTTCCTAAAGTTGTAGATGAGAGTGTTTTGCGTGGGGCTGAACCTCTTTCTACATCCTTGGCAGCAGTATCGCCACCCAACTCCTTTGTTGGGCTCGGACCAGGTAGACATAGGTGGGGCAGCGTCCCCACAAGTAGGGCACAGCATTTCGGCACCCCTCCTAGGAATTACCCCCGTAGCCCGATTGCAAGTATTTTGACGATTGCAATGCATGTTATATGATGTTAAAAGCAATAAAGACATTTCATTTCATTTCATTCATTTCAGCACAGAGAATTTCCAGTCCTCGCTGGTTCGCCCGCCGTCCTTTTCCCAAGTAGGAACCTGTTATTTCAATTTTTTTACTAACGGTGGAGTTCATGCAAAAGCAGTCTAAAACGTTGTTATGAAATATAAGGCAAAAATATGTTTTTCCACCAATAGGATAGAAAAATAACATAGACAGAAGATGACGAAAAACATAACAAAACGAAGGTGACAAGTAACAAATTAATATCTGTTAGGTCTGTTGTAATATGAATATTATGTAAAACCTAGAAAAAAGATTACACAACACTAAAAAAGCGCATAACATATACCAACATATTAAACATTTAACAAGAATATATGAAATACTCTCAACAACCTAACAACTACTTAAGAAAATCAACAAAGAAGATGAAATATTGTAACTTATTAAATAACAAGGACAGAAGCTGAAGAAAAACATAACAAAACAAAGGTAACAGGTAACAAATTAATATCTGTTAAGCCTGCAATATGAATATTATATACAACCTAAAATAATACAATCTTATTTTAGCATACTTTCTACATACATACTTGACATTGGCAGACTTCGATGTTGTCATGCATTGCCACTTTGCGCCAATGTCAGGGTGCACACGGCTGCAGTATCGCAGAAGTTGCTGCAGTTCCAAGCCAAGTACTGTCCGGGTCAAGTTGGCGTCCGGAGTCACATGTTGTTTCAGGACGTTGTGCCGGTAAATCCACTCTTTGATGCACGAGGGTCCTGTCATTGACGCCACGGAGGATGTCCTTCAGCCACTTCCATGTATTCTCGATGGTCTGCGTGTGCACCCTGAATGGACGTTGACCCTGCAACTGCTCCAGCATTGGACCTACAAACAGGTGGTCTTTCAAGACATCTTTCATCGAACCTTCCCTCTTGCACCCAAAATGGGTCCTGTTCCCGGGGAGAGTCCAAAAAGTTGGTGCTATGGTTGACAGCGCCATGACCTGCAAATACTTCACCGACCCTGTTGTAGGCCCGCCATAGATCGCTGCAGATGTACGTCTCTGGGTCGATGTATTGCTGCATCATGGGCAGCAGCGTGTCGGCTGTACGGTCAGGGACTTGAACGAACAGCTATGCCACCAAAGACCCAGACGTCGCGTCTTCTCGCTCATTGGCCACTAGTCTGCCTCTATGATTCTTTCGCCGGAACAGGCGAGTCCCGTCAATTTTGACAACATCCTGTGGTCCTCTCAACATCTGAAATGAAAAATATAAATTATTAAAACAAAAGTGTTTACCTAACTTATTCCTAAGACATTCCAAGATAAGGGACCATTGTAATGCTTAGTTTCGGCTACTTCATTTTAATGTATCAGTTAGACAAACAGAGCAGTAGACAGACACCACATCAGTAAAGTGTAATGGTATATTATACTTAGATAAATGGGTCAGTACTAGTGCATGCATATGGTTATAATGTTGAAAGTTAATATCAAACTGAAAGGAATTTTAAGTAGAACTTGTTACCAATTGATATGAACCATATTATGAATATAACCATGCGCCATTACACATATAGTTATTTTCTTTACCTATATCTGTATTTGATACAAAACACTTTGAGATACATCTAAATCAAAACAGAAAAGATTAGTTAACATTTTTCACTTAGGGATTTCATAACATTTCTTTCAATCTAACAATTGCCTAACCCTACCTCATATGCATGCCAGGCTGCCTTATGGGTGACGTCCCGAAGAAATCCATACCAATAATGGACTGTCTCGAGGCTGACGTTAGCAAGCAGTTGAAACGCTTGAAATAAATATAGAACAAACTTTGTAGATGATGTTTGGTCAACGTACCTGAGGAGAGCAAGATTGGGTGTGTAATAAGAAGTAACTCATTAAATATATAACCTAAATTGTTGTTAAATGTTGTTTAACTATACTCTTACATTACTTAACCTGGAGATTTTTTTTACAAATGAACTTCGAAATTAGTTAAATTAAAGCATTATTTTAATTAATTCACCTGTTGCTTTTGATGTTCGAATCAACCACAAGAAAGAAATTTGGATGACGAACCCATAGCCATTTTCTACATCATTGCACCTGAGGAAAAATGTATTGTAAATATTACACATTTAATAATTAAAATAAGTTAAATTAATATTTGGTTGTAATAAGTCATACAATCAACAATGCCAATTCTCTACCAGTTTTGATTATTAAAATTAAAATAAACAATTGTTTTTATCAAAGCAATACATACATTCATTTATACTGGACTCCCTTTCATTTTTATGTTAATTATGTTATTTATTTTTAAAAAGAATACTATATTCCTATTATCAACAGTAGGCCTTCCTAAAGTTGTAGATGAGAGTGTTTTGCGTGGGGCTGAACCTCTTTCTACATCCTTGGCAGCAGTATCGCCACCCAACTCCTTTGTTGGGCTCGGACCAGGTAGACATAGGTGGGGCAGCGTCCCCACAAGTAGGGCACAGCATTTCGGCACCCCTCCTAGGAATTACCCCCGTAGCCCGATTGCAAGTATTTTGACGATTGCAATGCATGTTATATGATGTTAAAAGCAATAAAGACATTTCATTTCATTTCATTCATTTCAGCACAGAGAATTTCCAGTCCTCGCTGGTTCGCCCGCCGTCCTTTTCCCAAGTAGGAACCTGTTATTTCAATTTTTTTACTAACGGTGGAGTTCATGCAAAAGCAGTCTAAAACGTTGTTATGAAATATAAGGCAAAAATATGTTTTTCCACCAATAGGATAGAAAAATAACATAGACAGAAGATGACGAAAAACATAACAAAACGAAGGTGACAAGTAACAAATTAATATCTGTTAGGTCTGTTGTAATATGAATATTATGTAAAACCTAGAAAAAAGATTACACAACACTAAAAAAGCGCATAACATATACCAACATATTAAACATTTAACAAGAATATATGAAATACTCTCAACAACCTAACAACTACTTAAGAAAATCAACAAAGAAGATGAAATATTGTAACTTATTAAATAACAAGGACAGAAGCTGAAGAAAAACATAACAAAACAAAGGTAACAGGTAACAAATTAATATCTGTTAAGCCTGCAATATGAATATTATATACAACCTAAAATAATACAATCTTATTTTAGCATACTTTCTACATACATACTTGACATTGGCAGACTTCGATGTTGTCATGCATTGCCACTTTGCGCCAATGTCAGGGTGCACACGGCTGCAGTATCGCAGAAGTTGCTGCAGTTCCAAGCCAAGTACTGTCCGGGTCAAGTTGGCGTCCGGAGTCACATGTTGTTTCAGGACGTTGTGCCGGTAAATCCACTCTTTGATGCACGAGGGTCCTGTCATTGACGCCACGGAGGATGTCCTTCAGCCACTTCCATGTATTCTCGATGGTCTGCGTGTGCACCCTGAATGGACGTTGACCCTGCAACTGCTCCAGCATTGGACCTACAAACAGGTGGTCTTTCAAGACATCTTTCATCGAACCTTCCCTCTTGCACCCAAAATGGGTCCTGTTCCCGGGGAGAGTCCAAAAAGTTGGTGCTATGGTTGACAGCGCCATGACCTGCAAATACTTCACCGACCCTGTTGTAGGCCCGCCATAGATCGCTGCAGATGTACGTCTCTGGGTCGATGTATTGCTGCATCATGGGCAGCAGCGTGTCGGCTGTACGGTCAGGGACTTGAACGAACAGCTATGCCACCAAAGACCCAGACGTCGCGTCTTCTCGCTCATTGGCCACTAGTCTGCCTCTATGATTCTTTCGCCGGAACAGGCGAGTCCCGTCAATTTTGACAACATCCTGTGGTCCTCTCAACATCTGAAATGAAAAATATAAATTATTAAAACAAAAGTGTTTACCTAACTTATTCCTAAGACATTCCAAGATAAGGGACCATTGTAATGCTTAGTTTCGGCTACTTCATTTTAATGTATCAGTTAGACAAACAGAGCAGTAGACAGACACCACATCAGTAAAGTGTAATGGTATATTATACTTAGATAAATGGGTCAGTACTAGTGCATGCATATGGTTATAATGTTGAAAGTTAATATCAAACTGAAAGGAATTTTAAGTAGAACTTGTTACCAATTGATATGAACCATATTATGAATATAACCATGCGCCATTACACATATAGTTATTTTCTTTACCTATATCTGTATTTGATACAAAACACTTTGAGATACATCTAAATCAAAACAGAAAAGATTAGTTAACATTTTTCACTTAGGGATTTCATAACATTTCTTTCAATCTAACAATTGCCTAACCCTACCTCATATGCATGCCAGGCTGCCTTATGGGTGACGTCCCGAAGAAATCCATACCAATAATGGACTGTCTCGAGGCTGACGTTAGCAAGCAGTTGAAACGCTTGAAATAAATATAGAACAAACTTTGTAGATGATGTTTGGTCAACGTACCTGAGGAGAGCAAGATTGGGTGTGTAATAAGAAGTAACTCATTAAATATATAACCTAAATTGTTGTTAAATGTTGTTTAACTATACTCTGACATTACTTAACCTGGAGATTTTTTTTACAAATGAACTTCGAAATTAGTTGAATTAAAGCATTATTTTAATTAATTCACCTGTTGCTTTTGATGTTCGAATCAACCACAAGAAAGAAATTTGGATGACGAACCCACAGCCATTTTCTACATCATTGCACCTGAGGAAAAATGTATTTTAAATATTACACATTTAATAATTAAAATAAGGTAAATTAATATTTGGTTGTAATAAGTCATACAATCAACAATGCCAATTCTCTACCAGTTTTGATTATTAAAATTAAAATAAACAATTGTTTTTATCAAAGCAATACATACATTCATTTATACTGGACTCTCTTTCAATTTTATGTTAAT
Organism: Macrosteles quadrilineatus; assembly: GCF_028750875.1. NCBI lineage: Eukaryota > Metazoa > Arthropoda > Insecta > Hemiptera > Cicadellidae > Macrosteles > Macrosteles quadrilineatus. Next base: position 72,263,412 of record NW_026542595.1, read on the forward strand.
TATGTTATTTATTTTTAAAAAGAATACTATATTCCTATTATCAACAGTAGGCCTTCCTAAAGTTGTAGATGAGAGTGTTTTGCGTGGGGCTGAACCTCTTTCTACATCCTCGGCAGCAGTATCGCCACCCAACTCCTTTGTTGGGCTCGGACCAGGTAGACATAGGTGGGGCAGCGTCCCCACAAGTAGGGCACAGCATTTCGGCACCCCTCCTAGGAATTACCCCCGTAGCCCGATTGCAAGTATTTTGACGATTGCAATGCATGTTATATGATGTTAAAAGCAATAAAGACATTTCATTTCATTTCATTCATTTCAGCACAGAGAATTTCCAGTCCTCGCTGGTTCGCCCGCCGTCCTTTTCCCAAGTAGGAACCTGTTATTTCAATTTTTTTACTAACGGTGGAGTTCATGCAAAAGCAGTCTAAAACGTTGTTATGAAATATAAGGCAAAAATATGTTTTTCCACCAATAGGATAGAAAAATAACATAGACAGAAGATGACGAAAAACATAACAAAACGAAGGTGACAAGTAACAAATTAATATCTGTTAGGTCTGTTGTAATATGAATATTATGTAAAACCTAGAAAAAAGATTACACAACACTAAAAAATCGCATAACATATACCAACATATTAAACATTTAACAAGAATATATGAAATACTCTCAACAACCTAACAACTACTTAAGAAAATCAACAAAGAAGATGAAATATTGTAACTTATTAAATAACAAGGACAGAAGCTGAAGAAAAACATAACAAAACAAAGGTAACAGGTAACAAATTAATATCTGTTAGGTCTGCAATCTTATATATTAAAAAAATTTGGTTTTTCTTTTCCGAGTTCGATTGGCTCTTCTACCTGACCGATTTTCATGATTGAGGTCTCAAATTGAAGGTATGCACGCTCAGATTTGCCATCAAGCATCGGCATATATTTATCTATAATCCTACTCGGCTTATACGTAAAAGAAATTTGCTCCCCATGTTATTCTTATGGGAGTTAAATTTGGTTTATCTTTGCCGAGTTCGATTGGCTCTTCTACACGACCGATTTTCATGATTGAGGTCTCAAATTGAAGGTATGCACGCACAGATTTGCCATCAAGCATCGGAATATAGTTATCTATAATTCCACGCGATTTCTACGTAAAAGAAATTTGCTCCCCATGTTATTCTTATGGGAGTTAAATTTGGTTTATCTTTGCCGAGTTCGATTGGCTCTTCTACCCGACCGATTTTCATGATTGAGGTCTCAAATTGAAGGTATGCACGCACAGATTTGCCATCAAGCATCGGAATATAGTTATCTATAATCCTACTCGGCTTATACGTAAAAGAAATTTGCTCCCCATGTTATTCTTATGGGTGTTAAATTTGGTTTATCTTTGCCGAGTTCGATTGGCTCTTCTACCCGACCGATTTTCATGATTGAGGTCTCAAATTGAAGGTATGCACGCACAGATTTGCCATCAAGCATCGGAATATAGTTATCTATAATTCCACGCGATTTCTACGTAAAAGAAATTTGCTCCCCATGTTATTCTTATGGGAGTTAAATTTGGTTTATCTTTGCCGAGTTCGATTGGCTCTTCTACCCGACCGATTTTCATGATTGAGGTCTCAAATTGAAGGTATGCACGCACAGATTTGCCATCAAGCATCGGAATATAGTTATCTATAATTCCACGCGATTTCTACGTAAAAGAAATTTGCTTCCCATGTTATTCTTATGGGAGTTAAATTTGGTTTATCTTTGCCGAGTTCGATTGGCTCTTCTACCCTACCGATTTTCATGATCGAGGTCTCAAATTGAAGGTATGCACGCACAGATTTGCCATCAAGCATCGGAATATAGTTATCTATAATCCTACTCGGCTTATACGTAAAAGAAATTTGCTCCCCATGTTATTCTTATGGGTGTTAAATTTGGTTTATCTTTGCCGAGTTCGATTGGCTCTTCTACCCGACCGATTTTCATGATTGAGGTCTCAAATTGAAGGTATGCACGCATAGATTTGCCATCAAGCATCGGAATATAGTTATCTATAATTCCACGCGATTTCTACGTAAAAGAAATTTGCTCCCCATGTTATTCTTATGGGAGTTAAATTTGGTTTTATCTTTGCCGAGTTCGATTGGCTCTTCTACCCGACCGATTTTCATGATTGAGGTCTCAAATTGAAGGTATGCACGCACAGATTTGCCATCAAGCATCGGAATATAGTTATCTATAATTCCACGCGATTTCTACGTAAAAGAAATTTGCTCCCCATGTTATTCTTATGGGAGTTAAATTTGGTTTATCTTTGCCGAGTTCGATTGGCTCTTCTACCCGACCGATTTTCATGATTGAGGTCTCAAATTGAAGGTATGCACGCACAGATTTGCCATCAAGCATCGGAATATAGTTATCTATAATTCCACGCGATTTCTACGTAAAAGAAATTTGCTCCCCATGTTATTCTTATGGGAGTTAAATTTGGTTTATCTTTGCCGAGTTCGATTGGCTCTTCTACCCGACTGATTTTCATGATTGAGGTCTCAAATTGAAGGTATGTACGCACAGATGTCCCATCAAGCATTGGAATATATGTAGCTACAGTCCAAACCCGGATTATACGTAAAATAAATTTGCTCTATTGGTAGTTAAATTTAGTTTTTCATTTCCCAGTTCGTTTAGCTCTTCTACTCGACCAATTTTCATGGTTGAATTTTCAAATTGAAGTTATGCATGTCCAGATTTCACAACAAGCATCGGTTTAAGATACAATATACAAAATACAAAAAAAAAATTAAAAATACAAGGTTAAACCCGTCGAAATCAACAGGTACTGTTGAGGTAATTCTATTTTGGAACCATTTGGTTTGTTTGTGATTCAGCACTATGCCAATCTTAATAATCATAATTAATTACACAAATGATGCCGGAATTTTACCGAAGGTTCTTATATGAAAATAAATAGGATAACGTAATTAGAATTGAGTATAGATATCAACTTTCGTTTTTTCGTTTCGTTTAGTTTTTTGTTTTGTTTTTGTCTAAATAATCTACTTTTATTTGGGCTATCGGTATAATATCGGGCTATACTTTTATTCGGGCGGAGGGTATGTTGAGTTGAGCTGACTCTGAACTTTAGTTTTAAAACATTTTCCAATATCTTATCTTAGACAAAATTTGTGATTCCTTCAAAAAATATTTACATCTGTCTTTCGAACATATGATTGAATATTTATTTAATTCCGATAAGGTGTTTACATTTTAAATGCATTTTCGTTTTGTTTACTAACACGTTTACGATTTTATCTGTGGCATTTATGATGAAACTGCGAACAGCCTTGAGATGACTGGTTTGCCTTCTCACAAATTAGTCTTAAAGGAAGGTGCCATTGTGATGTTATTAAGAAATTTAAACTACACAGCAGGTCTTCTAAACGGAACAAGACTTATTGTCAAGAAAATGTATGAAAACAGTTTAGACTTAGAAATCATAACTGGCACAAATATTGGACAACGTGCACTATTACCCCGCATTGATCTCTCTCCATCAGATTCTACAGTACCATTTTCTTTCAAACGAAGACAATTCCCCATAAAGGTTGCGTTCTGCATGACCATCAACAAGGCGCAGGGCCAAACGATTGATCGAGTTGGTGTGTACTTGCCTGAACCAGTATTTAGTCACGGTCAGTTGTACGTCGCCTTATCGAGAGGGAAATCTTTCGATACTGTAAAAGTAGAAACTAAATCAAAAGGTGGACGAACAGCAAACATTGTTTGGAAGGAAGTATTATAAAAGTCGTAATATTAATAAAGATTACCAGATGGATGGAACTACTCCTGAGAATATGCGTAGGCCTACATGCAATTCTACCGACAGAGATGTCTTTTTTACAAGAAATATTGTTGTTAATAAAACATTCTTAATAAAGCCTCATTCACGCTGTGTTACATATGAGTTAACAAATGTACGTGCTTTCTCTGTAGGTGCTTTAAGGAAGTGTGTGGATATTGTTCTGGATTAATTGATTTTCAAAACGGAAAAAAATACATCGGGACGATTTTCTCTGTGTTATATGGAATGTGTTATACTTTAATTTGGTCATAAGGCGAAATTAATCCAGCAGCCCTATAAGAGTTTCATTAAAGTTGTACCGCCCTTATTAGGTTTAGTATTTTATTTTTTTATTATTAATTTCAATGCTGCGGAGCAGCACGGGTCATCTAGTATGAATATTATATACAACCTAAAATAATACAATCTTATTTTAGCATACTTTCTACATACATACTTGACATTGGCAGACTTCGATGTTGTCATGCATTGCCACTTTGCGCCAATGTCAGGGTGCACACGGCTGCAGTATCGCAGAAGTTGCTGCAGTTCCAAGCCAAGTACTGTCCGGGTCAAGTTGGCGTCCGGAGTCACATGTTGTTTCAGGACGTTGTGCCGGTAAATCCACTCTTTGATGCACGAGGGTCCTGTCATTGACGCCACGGAGGATGTCCTTCAGCCACTTCCATGTATTCTCGATGGTCTGCGTGTGCACCCTGAATGGACGTTGACCCTGCAACTGCTCCAGCATTGGACCTACAAACAGGTGGTCTTTCAAGACATCTTTCATCGAACCTTCCCTCTTGCACCCAAAATGGGTCCTGTTCCCGGGGAGAGTCCAAAAAGTTGGTGCTATGGTTGACAGCGCCATGACCTGCAAATACTTCACCGACCCTGTTGTAGGCCCGCCATAGATCGCTGCAGATGTACGTCTCTGGGTCGATGTATTGCTGCATCATGGGCAGCAGCGTGTCGGCTGTACGGTCAGGGACTTGAACGAACAGCTATGCCACCAAAGACCCAGACGTCGCGTCTTCTCGCTCATTGGCCACTAGTCTGCCTCTATGATTCTTTCGCCGGAACAGGCGAGTACCGTCAATTTTGACAACATCCTGTGGTCCTCTCAACATCTGAAATGAAAAATATAAATTATTAAAACAAAAGTGTTTACCTAACTTATTCCTAAGACATTCCAAGATAAGGGACCATTGTAATGCTTAGTTTCGGCTACTTCATTTTAATGTATCAGTTAGACAAACAGAGCAGTAGACAGACACCACATCAGTAAAGTGTAATGGTATATTATACTTAGATAAATGGGTCAGTACTAGTGCATGCATATGGTTATAATGTTGAAAGTTAATATCAAACTGAAAGGAATTTTAAGTAGAACTTGTTACCAATTGATATGAACCATATTATGAATATAACCATGCGCCATTACACATATAGTTATTTTCTTTACCTATATCTGTATTTGATACAAAACACTTTGAGATACATCTAAATCAAAACAGAAAAGATTAGTTAACATTTTTCACTTAGGGATTTCATAACATTTCTTTCAATCTAACAATTGCCTAACCCTACCTCATATGCATGCCAGGCTGCCTTATGGGTGACGTCCCGAAGAAATCCATACCAATAATGGACTGTCTCGAGGCTGACGTTAGCAAGCAGTTGAAACGCTTGAAATAAATATAGAACAAACTTTGTAGATGATGTTTGGTCAACGTACCTGAGGAGAGCAAGATTGGGTGTGTAATAAGAAGTAACTCATTAAATATATAACCTAAATTGTTGTTAAATGTTGTTTAACTATACTCTGACATTACTTAACCTGGAGATTTTTTTTACAAATGAACTTCGAAATTAGTTAAATTAAAGCATTATTTTAATTAATTCACCTGTTGCTTTTGATGTTCGAATCAACCACAAGAAAGAAATTTGGATGACGAACCCACAGCCATTTTCTACATCATTGCACCTGAGGAAAAATGTATTTTAAATATTACACATTTAATAATTAAAATAAGGTAAATTAATATTTGGTTGTAATAAGTCATACAATCAACAATGCCAATTCTCTACCAGTTTTGATTATTAAAATTAAAATAAACAATTGTTTTTATCAAAGCAATACATACATTCATTTATACTGGACTCTCTTTCAATTTTATGTTAATTATGTTATTTATTTTTAAAAAGAATACTATATTCCTATTATCAACAGTAGGCCTTCCTAAAGTTGTAGATGAGAGTGTTTTGCGTGGGGCTGAACCTCTTTCTACATCCTCGGCAGCAGTATCGCCACCCAACTCCTTTGTTGGGCTCGGACCAGGTAGACATAGGTGGGGCAGCGTCCCCACAAGTAGGGCACAGCATTTCGGCACCCCTCCTAGGAATTACCCCCGTAGCCCGATTGCAAGTATTTTGACGATTGCAATGCATGTTATATGATGTTAAAAGCAATAAAGACATTTCATTTCATTTCATTCATTTCAGCACAGAGAATTTCCAGTCCTCGCTGGTTCGCCCGCCGTCCTTTTCCCAAGTAGGAACCTGTTATTTCAATTTTTTTACTAACGGTGGAGTTCATGCAAAAGCAGTCTAAAACGTTGTTATGAAATATAAGGCAAAAATATGTTTTTCCACCAATAGGATAGAAAAATAACATAGACAGAAGATGACGAAAAACATAACAAAACGAAGGTGACAAGTAACAAATTAATATCTGTTAGGTCTGTTGTAATATGAATATTATGTAAAACCTAGAAAAAAGATTACACAACACTAAAAAAGCGCATAACATATACCAACATATTAAACATTTAACAAGAATATATGAAATACTCTCAACAACCTAACAACTACTTAAGAAAATCAACAAAGAAGATGAAATATTGTAACTTATTAAATAACAAGGACAGAAGCTGAAGAAAAACATAACAATACAAAGGTAACAGGTAACAAATTAATATCTGTTAGGCCTGCAATATGAATATTATATACAACCTAAAATAATACAATCTTATTTTAGCATACTTTCTACATACATACTTGACATTGGCAGACTTCGATGTTGTCATGCATTGCCACTTTGCGCCAATGTCAGGGTGCACACGGCAGCAGTCTCGCAGAAGTTGCTGCAGTTCCAAGCCAAGTACTGTCCGGGTCAAGTTGGCGTCCGGAGTCACATGTTGTTTCAGGACGTTGTGCCGGTAAATCCACTCTTTGATGCACGAGGGTCCTGTCATTGACGCCACGGAGGATGTCCTTCAGCCACTTCCATGTATTCTCGATGGTCTGCGTGTGCACCCTGAATGGACGTTGACCCTGCAACTGCTCCAGCATTGGACCTACAAACAGGTGGTCAAGACATCTTTCATCGAACCTTCCCTCTTGCACCCAAAATGGGTCCTGTTCCCGGGGAGAGTCCAAAAAGTTGGTGCTATGGTTGACAGCGCCATGACCTGCAAATACTTCACCGACCCTGTTGTAGGCCCGCCATAGATCGCTGCAGATGTACGTCTCTGGGTCGATGTATTGCTGCATCATGGGCAGCAGCGTGTCGGCTGTACGGTCAGGGACTTGAACAGCTATGCCACCAAAGACCCAGACGTCGCGTCGTCTCGGTGTCTCGGTCTTTGGCCACTAGTCTGCCTCTATGATTCTTTCGCCGGAACAGGCGAGTCTCGTCGATTTCGACAACATAGTGTGGTCCTCCCAACATCTGAAATGAAAAATGTAAATTATTAACACAAAAGTGTTTGCCTTACTTATTTCTAAGACATTTCAAGATAAGGGACCATTGTAATGCTTAGTTTCGGCTACTTCATTTTAATGTATCAGTTAGACAAACAGAGCAGTAGACAGACACCACCTCAGTAAAGTGTAACGGTATATTATACTTAGATAGATGGGTCAGTACTAGTGCATGCATATGGTTATAATGTTGAAAGTTAATATCAAACTGAAAGGAATTTTAAGTAGAACTTGTTACCAATTGATATGTACCATAATTTGAACATAACCATGCGCCATTACACATATAGTTATTTTCTTTACCTATATCTCTGTATTTGATACAATACACTTTGAGATACATCTCAATCAAAACAGAAAAGATTAGTTAACATTTTTCACTTAGGGATTTCATAACATTTCTTTCAATCTAACAATTGCCTAACCCTACCTCATATGCATGCCAGGCTGCCTTATGGGTGACGTCCCGAAGAAATCCATACCAATAATGGACGGTCTCGAGGCTGACGTTAGCAAGCAGTTGAAACGCTTGAAATAAATGTAGAACAAACTTTGTAGATGATGTTTGGTCAACGTACCTGAGGAGAGCAAGATTGGGTGTGTAATAAGAAGTAACTCATTAAATATATAACCTAAATTTATTTTAAATGTTGTTTAACTATACTCTGACATTACTTAACCTGGCGATTTTTTTTACAAATGAACTTCGAAATTAGTTGAATTAAAGTGTTAGTTTAATTAATTCACCTGTTGCTTTTGATGTTCGCATCAACTACAAGAAAGAGATTCGGATGACGAACCCGTAGCAATTTTCTACATCATTGTACCTGAGGAAAAATGTATTGTATATATTACACATTTAATAATTAAAATAAGGTCAATTAATATTTGGTTGTAATAAGTCATACAATCAACAATGCCAATTTTCTACCAGTTTTGATTATTAAAATTAAAATAAACAATTATTTTTATCAAAGCAATACATACATTCATTTATACTGGACTCTCTTTCAATTTTATATTAATTATGTTATTTATTTTTTTAAAGAATACTATATTCCTATTATCAACAGTACGCCTTCCTAAAGTTGTAGATGAGAGTATTTGGCGTCGGGCTGAACCTCTTTCTACATCCTCGTCAGCAGTATCACCACCCAATTCCTTTGTTGGGCTCGGACCAGGTAGACATAGGTGGGGCAGCGTCCGCACAAGTAGGGCACAGCATTTCGGCACCCCTCCTAGGAATTACCCCCGTAGCACAGAGCATTTCCAGTCCTCGCTGTTTCGCCCGCCGTCCTTTTTCCAAGTAGGAACCTGTTATTTCAATCTTTTTTACTAACGGTGGAGTTCATGCAAAAGCAGTCTAAAACGTTGTTATGAAAAATAAGGCAAAAAGATGTTTTCCTACCAATAAAATAGAAAAAAAAAACATAGTCAAAAGATGATGAAAAACATAACAAAACAAAGGTGACAGGTAAAAAATTAATATCTGTTAGGTCTGTTGTAATATGAATATTATGTAAAACCTAAAAAAAAGATTACACAACACCAAAAAAGCACATAACATATTCGATAATATGAAACATGTAACAAGAATATAAAATACTCTCAACAACCTAACAACTACCTAAGAAAATCAACAAAGAAGATGAAATATTGTAACTTATTAAATAACATAGACAGAAGCTGAAGAAAAACATAACAAAACAAAGGTAACAGGTAACAAATTAATATCTGTTTGGTCTGCAATATGAATATTATATACAACCTAAAATAATACAATCTTATATTAGCATACTTCTCTACATACATACGTGACATTGGCAGACTTCGATGTTGTCATGTATTTTCACTTTGCGCCAATGCCAGGGTGCACACGGCTGCAGTCTCGCAGAAGTTGCTGCCATCGATATATAACCACAATGGATCGCGCGCTCGCTGAGTAGCAGCTGTGCGGTCCGGCTACAGACAGCTCCCCCCACCACTTTCCGGGCATACTTGCAGCGCCGTCATTTAATGCAATGTTATTTTACACTTGAATAACACCTACAGCACATGTGATTACATCATTTAACATTAGTTATCTATATTTTACAGTATTAACTGTTTATTGTGTAGGTTTAATTGATTTTATTTGTTGAAAATAATAAATATATTTTGATAAAAACTCCAGTAATGTAAAACAGTTTTTGGAACAGTTTAGCTTACTAAATCATAAGAACAGAGGAAATAGGAACAAGTAAAGACAAGAGTATATATTTATAATTTAATTTTTACACTCAATTCATGAAAATACATTTCTTAATAAAACAATATTATAAAGAAACAACACAACTACACAAGGACACGCGTACTAAACAACATCAAACGTTGCTAAACAAAACAAGTTTTGTCAACTTTTGCCTGATGCCTACCTTTGCATTTACAGCTGCTAAGGTTGCTTCCTTTGCTTTACTAAAACAAAGTATCTTAAAAAACAAGTTTCCTATTGATTTCACTAATTTAATTTCATGGGTATCCTCCCCAAACTCCACGTTAGATATGTGGCTTTTGAAAACATTCCCTGCTAATGTTCTGCAGGCTTCCAAAATGATTAAGTGTGTGTTAGGATTATTTGTAGCTAACATATATTTGTTGTTCATAATCTTAACGACATTAAGAACATCTGGGGAAGCTCTAATTAACTTCCCTCTTGACACAAAAACTGTAAAATTAGTAAAGCCACTTAAATTGTTGTCATCAGCTGTCAACAGCTTTACACATTCATCACATTTTATTTTAGTAACTAACTTCCTTACAATAAAACCACATATGTAATACAGAATGTTATCTTTGTAGTATGAGCCTGAGGACAACATACTTTGGTAATTGCAAATTTCTAGCAATTCACTGTCCTCATTAGATATGTCAACGCCTTCATCTGCCTCAACAAAGCTCATGATAGAAGTTTGTATAACATTGTCATATTGTAAACAGTTTGCTTTATTTGAAGACTGTACACTATTCCTAAACATAAGTTTTCTCAAGGCCAATTGGAACTGTTTTACATTGGGATTGTTGTCATGTCCTCCCCGTGACCTTATGCAAGAAAATAACAGCTCCAAATGGTCTTGAGAAAACTTATACGTTAAGATGTACTTAAAATTTAAGTCATCTAATAACCTACTGGCTAAAATTCTTATGGAACAAATGTTAGTCATGAACCCTAGAGCAAAGGTTTTTCTAGGATGCTGTAAAATTGTAAGATTTTCAATTTTCAAAGTCTGTAAATATTCTAAGCACTCGTTCAACATTTCTAAATCGCGTATGAGATTTTCTTTTTTAATTGGCTGTTTTAAGTGTTTCCCGAAAGGATCTCTGCTGTTAAAATAATCAAACAATCTGTTTATAACTCGAATGAATTTGACTGTTCCTTTAGCACCAACAAAATCAGGATTGTGTACAGTCATCAAAAAATCAATTGCATCAGCAACACCTTCACTAAGTGTTTGTGCAGCTAGCTTTACGTTCATCTTGTTGTTCCGATAGTGTATATGCTTATCTGATACACTATTTGCAAATTTTAAACCTTCCTTTTTCTGCAAATCGTTTAACCTTTGAATGTATTTAAAATCTACAACTCCATCTAGACTACTTAAGGTGCCTTTATCAGCTAAGGTATTGCGAGCCAACTTAAGCATATGGCAAGCATCTAACATTACACACACTTTTAAGTCAACTTTATTAACGTTTATTTTGAAAAAAGGTTTATCAGGTAGATTGCAGCCTAATTTCTTGACTGCAGTTAGATTTGTACTTGTCCCATCAAATGTAACATTGTGAACAGTGACTCCATTTTCATAAAGTTTTACAATACACATTTTAATCAATTTTGACAAGGCCTCTGAACCTATTTTATCTATAAAAAAATACCCTACTGCACATTTGAAGTGTCCCTTTAGTGAGACAATTTGAAAAACTAATGACTCACTCGCCAGTGTTTCGTGTTCATCCAACGCAAACTCATTACCCAAACTTACATATCCAATATTTTTACCTTCCTTATGGTCATACATAACCTGTTTCCTGATGCTCATTGCATCAAATACTAAATTGACATGTTTGATGTGTGGTTGTTTTTGGACATTTTCCTTTAAATATTTAAAAACCTCTTCTAAAAACCCTGGAGAACAATTAAATGCGGATAGCCATCTTCGTATGGTTGATGGGTTGGGTAGCAAAAATCCATTACTTCTTAGATATTTATAAGCCTTAGGGCTGTAAAAATAAACTGTTAATGCAAATTCCTTCATCCTCTCAGAGTAAACCGTCTTAAATATACTTTGTTTGCTGTTTTTAAGAGAATGTACGATTAATTCTAAGGGAAAGCCGGAAAACTTATCTTCTAACACCTCTATTAACCTTTCAGGGGCATTGAGCTTTTTCTTAAATACTAAGATCATATCTTTCATTGATTTAATTTTTTCATCTCTTCTTTTTAACCTCTGCTGGAGAATTTTTATTTTCCGTCTCAGAAGAACTTTTGTTGGGGACTTAAATGACAGCTGAAATCAATAAACAATATAATAACAAATGTCACTTTAAGATCACCAGTTTTCTTAGTTTTGTGCAGGGTACAGAAAAACCTTTGACTACAAAAACCCAGTAGCTGTAATTGTATCTGAGGTTTATGTTTTATAGACTGTGTCTAGACTATATTATAACCGATAGTGGTGCCTTTAAAATGAATATACTTATTTCTAATATTTATCGGAAAGTAAATAAAAGAAACGTCTTATAACACTTACAACATATATTTACGCTTATACTGTTACTAACAAGACGGTAAAAAGAGGGTAAGTGGTGATTGTTTTCGATTGGAGTGTCCGTAAATTTAGTAACACGTACAATGCTGATCAAGAAGTTATCAAATATTTATATTCCATCAAAAATTTAAAAAAGTATTTTACAAAAAACCGGTGACAGTTCAACAAATTAATGGCTAAGAATATAAGACTAATGAGATATGTAGGCCTACCTTGTCTTTTTCAACAGTTGTTTTCTTTGTTGGAGATGACTCTTCGTAAACTGTCATATTGTTGTCAACTGAATCATCATAGACAAGGGTAGAGGAAGTTGCAGACGAATCTCCGGCCTGCTGTTGATTAAAATCTTCCTGCTGTTGATTAGAATCGTCCTGCAAACAACGTAATAATGAAATAAATTTCAGGGGAGAGTAGTCTATATTATAACAGTATTCTACTTGTTGGTAGCCTAACTGGCTGTTATTTATTTTTCTTACTAACAAATTTGAGACTATAACATTATAGTAGTTAGTAATAGTTATGACTATAACTTAATTCAGTAATTCAACGACATCTTACCTGCGATCTGAATAGAGTACGTCTTTTTTTCTGTTTAGGTGCCAAATGTGTAGGAAAATCAAAAATTGTGGGAACGGCATTTCTTTTTAATTTTCTGTTGAGCCCTCCTACTTCGAAATCTTCATCAACAAAATGCTTACTGCATACAACGGCGGTGTTTGAAGGTTTATAGTTTAGCCTTTTTGTTGCTAAAACCCAGCGTTTTCGTAGGTCTTCATCCTTTGGATACCTGCAATTAAAATTTTGTATTAATTTAGAATGAGATATTTCGAAATACTGTAAAGCTTTAAGAAAGACTACCATTGTCTTTTACGTGGTCTTACATATGTAAATGTTATAACGATAATGCTCGCCTGCACTATATTTGAATAACAAACAAATTTAAATTACTCTTAAACACTTACCTGTGGAACGAAATTGGACTGTTCTTGCTTCTTCTGCTTGTGCAATTGAATGCAGAACACGATTCTGGCATGATCAAACTACATCACATCGAAGAATTACTACAACGGAAACATTAAACCACGCACATCCGCTGTACTGCTATACTGACAGTAGTGGCAGTGCACGTGGTTGCCCGGAAAGTGGTGGGGGGTGTCTGACAGCGCCGGACCGCGTTTCGGCTCAAGCAACACATGCAGCGCGCGATCCATGTTTGTTATATATCGATGGTTGCTGCAGTTCCAAGCCAAGTACTGTCCGGTTCAAGTTGGCGTCCGGAGTCACATGTTGTTTCAGGACGTTGTGCCGGTAAATCCACTCTATGATGCACGAGGGTCCTGTCATTGACGCCACGGAGGATGTCCTTCAGCCACTTCCATGTATTCTCGATGGTCTGCGTGTGCACCCTGAATGGACGTTGACCCTGCAACTGCTACAGCATTGGACCTACAAACAGGTGGTCAAGACATCTTTCATCGAACCTTCCCTCTGGCACCCAAAATGGGTCCTGTTCCCGGGGAGAGTCCAAAAAGTTGGTGCTATGGTTGACAGCGCCATGACCTGCAAATACTTCACCGACCCTGTTGTAGGCCCGCCATAGATCGCTGCAGATGTACGTCTCTGGGTCGATGTATTGCTGCATCATGGGCAGCAGCGTGTCGGCTGTACGGTCAGGGACTTGAACAGCTATGCCACCAAAGACCCAGACGTCGCGTCGTCTCGGTCTTTGGCCACTAGTCTGCCTCTATGATTCTTTTGCCGGAACAGGTGAGTCTCGTCGATTTCGACAACATCGTGTGGTCCTCCCAACATCTGAAATAAAAAAAAAAATATAAATTATTAACACAAAAGTGTTTACATAACTTATTCCTAAGACATTCCAAGATAAGGGACCATTGTAATGCTTAGTTTCGGCTACTTCATTTTAATGTATTAGTTAGACAAACAGAGCAACAGACAGACACCACCTCAGTAAAGTGTATTAGTATATTATACTTTGATAGATCGGTCAGTACTAGTGCATGCATATGGTTTTAATGTTAAATGTTAATATCAAACTGTAGGGAAGCCTAAGTAGAACTCGTTACCATTTTGCTATGTACCAAAATTTACATATAACCATGAAGCATTACACATATAGTTATTTTCTTTACCTATATCTGTATTGATACAATACACTTTGAGATACACCTAAAACAAAACAGAAAAAATTAGTTAACATTTTTCACTTAGTGATTTTATAACGTTTCTTTTCAATCTAACAATGGCCTAACCCTACCTCATGTGCATGCCCGGCTGCCTTATGGGTGACGTCCCGAAGAAATCCATACCAATAATGGACGGTCTCGAGGCTGACGTTAGCAAGCAGTTGAAACGCTTGAAATAAATATTGAACAAACGTTGTAGATGGTGTTTGGTCAACGTACCTGAGGAGAGCAAGATTGGGTGTGTAATAAGAGGTAACTCATTAAATATATAACCTACTAAATTGTTTTTAAATGTTGTTTAACTATACTCTGACATTACTTAACCTGGCGAAGTTTTTTACAAATGAACTTCGAAACAATTTAAATTAAAGTAAACTAGTCAATTAATATTTGGTTGTAAATAAGTCATACAATTAACAATGCTAATTCTCTACCAGTTTTGATTATAAAAATTAAAATAAACAATAGTTTTATCAAAGCAATACATACGTTCATTTATACTGGACTCTCTTTCAATTTTATATTAATTATATTATTTATTTTTAAAAAGAATACTATATTACTATTATCAACAGTAGGCCTACCTAAAGTTGTAGATGAGAGTTTTTTGCGTGGGGCTGAACCTCTTTCTACATCCTCGGCAGCAGTATCGCCACCCAATTCCTTTGTTGGGCTCGGACCAGGTAGACATAGGTGGGGCAGCGTCCCCACAAGTAGGGCACAGCATTTCGGCACCCCTCCTAGGAATTACCCCCGTAGCACAGAGATTTTCCAGTTCTCGCTGTTTCGCCCGCCGTCCTTCGCCCAAGTAGGAACCTGTTATTTTAATTTTTTTACTAACGGTAGAGTTTATGCAAATGCAGTCTAAAACGTTGTTATGAAATATAAGGCAAAAAGATGTTTTGTTAAAACGGTTACTTTCAAATCTCCATTGACAAAGTGTACCACCCTGACCGCAGGACATTTCGCAACAAGAGTAAGAAATAATGGTACTTTCCTGTTAAAGGGAACATTCATTATTATCGATGATTTGTTCGATATATCGATATTAACAAATTGAAACATATCAGCTGACAACTACGATAAATATTGTTCAGTATATAAAACTGGGTACTTTCCTGTTAAAGGGAACAACATTCATTATTATCGATGATTTTTTTCGATGTATCGATATTTTTGTTTTCCGATCATATCTATTACAAATTGACAACAACAACTAACTGATCTTGTTTGTTTAGGCTAAAATAGTCTATATGGATTAAGAAATGAAACTGTTCTAAGCTAACCTAACATAACCAACCAAACTTGCTGTACCATTTAAAACTTCCGTTTGGGTTTGGTAATAGAAAAGGCAAGTTAAACACGGAATTTTTAAATGTTACAGCAAGTTTGGTTAGTTATGTTAGGTTATTTTTTTAGAACAGTTTCATATACTGAACAATATTTATCGTAGTTGTCAGCTGATATGTTTCAATTTGTTAATATCGATATATCGAAAAAAATCATCGATAATAATGAATGTTCCCTTTAAGAGGAATGTACCTAAAACTGTTCTAAAAAAATAACCTAACATAACTAACCAAACTTGCTGTAACATTTAAAAATGCCGTGTTTAACTTGCCTTTTCTATTATCAAACCCAAACGGAAGTTTTAAATGGTACAGCAAGTTTGGTTGGTTATGTTAGGTTAGCTTAGACCAGTTTCATTTCTTAATCCATATAGACTATTTTAGCCTAAACAAGATCAGTTAGTTGTTGTTGTCAATTTGTAATAGATCTGATCGGAGACAAAAATATCGATATATCGAAAAAAATCATCGATAATAATGAATGTTCCCTTTGACAGGAAAGTACCGAAATGATAATACGTTTTTGGCCCTTATCCCATGCTAGTAGTATTAACATATTTTAGAAAGTTACATATAAAACAATTTTAAGTAATGTTTACTTCCGGACCTAAAACGTTACCTATTTGTTTATGTTTATGATCCATACCGAGTCTTTTGTAATATTCGTGAGTGCTAGTAATCTATATTCTATATTATTAATACACAACAAGAAACCAGTACGTGAACATTTGCGAACAATGATACTCTTTTCTTTTAAGATTGTGTCGTAATATTGTTGTAAATATTTTACTTGTAATGGAAACGTGATCTCCAAACGGTTACTGATCTAGTTGAATTTATATTTTTTCATTTAAATTTGGATTGGCGTAGTTATTTCAACAAGAATATATATTTCTAACAGTATGCGTTGAATATATCTACTGTTATATACGTATGTGTATGGCTTTATAAATGGATTCAATTCAGTATGTCCCAATTGGACTGGACTGGAGTAGAACTAGCTCTAGCGGTGTACTCAGAGCTTTTGGTGTAGTATAATTGATTTGGTTCTGGCTTGGCCTCGGGTTTGGAAGTTTTGGAGGCGGAAGGTCACTGTCTTCCCCGCTGCTTGAATCGCTGAAGAGTCGCATGCTTGGTTTTTTATCCTGCGCCCTCTTCCAGCGTCAGACTCATTGCAAGAGCCCAAGTCTGAGGTACTCTGCGCCTGCCTTTCTTTCAGAAGGGCAGTCGGCAATTCATCACACGATGTTAGAACTCTAGTTCGCCACTTCTCCCATGATGCATTTGGCGGTTTGTTTGTTACCAACGCCTTTCTGACGCTTATAGTGTTGTCCGGCCAAACGCATTCCAACTCCCCGTTCTCATTTGTCTCCATCCACATTTTAAGTATCGTGGCCACCCCAGCCGTGTCCACAAACTCTACTACATATATTTTTTAAATCTTTCTCCATTTCGACACCTGGTTTAGTGAAGAATGACTTGAAGCTCTGAGTACACCGCTGGAGTTTATCCAGTTTATCGCAGGAAGTACGATAGTCAAATGAGCTCACACAGATAATTAATACGTTTAATAACTGGATGTCTCCCACCATCTACAAAGATATGAAAACATCGAAACCTAATCGATAGCGACCTCTATTCACATCTCTTTCCTTATCAATAACAATAAACTTACTCCTTCCCTGTTCCCATACTCTTTTGCATTGTCTTTAAACTTTTCAAAGCCCATGTCAGATGCAACATGATCTTTATATATGTGAAACAAATTTCGTTCATCTTGTTTGAAAACAATTAAGAAATTTGTATTGTCCCTAACAAGTTGTTTTGGAACGAAACTTTACGTTTGACATATGTAAAACACATCCAAATGCTTGTGACGCCCCATTAAAAAGTAGTTTTTTATATTACTTTATGATTAACAGGCTACGTCATCAAAAATCACAACAGAATTGGTTTTTTATATCGTTTGGAAACGGTATTTGATCATTGTCTGAAAAAGGATAATAGCCTATTTCCTCTACGTTCTCTAGAACACAGCCAAGAAATTTGTATTTATCTTGGTATAGAGATTTAGAAAATATATTAATGTTTTCAAAATATAATCCTCTTGGAGAAAACAATAGATTCAATAGCAAATTTGTTTTACCACAACCAGATGGACCGCATATAACACATCGAATTGAATCTGGCAATAAATCCCTGTGTTTGTTTTTCTTATTTTATGAACTATTAAATATTTTGTTTGAGGAATTTCATACTAACTGATTTTTATCGATCCAACTGTCGTGTGATTTATCAAAACCCAACCAACGGACCAACAACTTATTCCCACTTCTCCTAATTACCCTCTCTATTAATTAAGTGTTGTTGACTTTTGTTTTGCTCAACTCTTGTTGGTAAAACCCACCTTTCAACACTTCTCCGTTTGTGTCATGCAATAAATATGTCACCGGATTTGTTGGCTGTACTCTGTATACTGTAAATATTTCATTACCCCACCTAGGCACATAGCCTTTAGTGAACTCTTTAGGCAGCCTGCTGATTCTTACACGATCACCTATTTGGTATTTCTCTTTAAGTTTATATATTTTACGATCTATAATAATCCTTATATATAATACGTGAAGGCGATTTCTACAAAACACTACTCCTCCGTTAATAATGGACGGATTTTTACAAACGACATGTCAAAATATAGTATTTTTTGTGTATTCGCCCCCTTTCACCAATTCCTGTAGTAAAAATCCTCGGGCTTTGCCCCACAGGCCATCAAAGTTGGAATTTCTCCCATAAGATTAACATGGGGGGATCTAAATATTTAATTGGAAACTTTTTCTCCACTTATATGAGAGAACGGCTGGGCGTAGAAACTTGGAAGAGGTGTCAAAAGAAAGGTCTTGGTCTGTAGATGAGTTATCAAAAGAAAAACTAAGCAAAATCCCTTAGGACTCTGCCCCAGAAGCCTTTAAAGATCCCTCCACAGAGTTGTTTACATTTTGGCCATGTGAATAATACTTTTTAATGAAACAGCTGTTCATTTTTAAATTGTATTTCAAACATTTCAAACAACACACATTTATTGGGAGTACTTGCTGAATTCCACCAAATAAGTATTTGCGATGTTATTTTCTGATTTTAAAATTGATTTTCTTTTTTATCATGCCATGTTTTGCAATACACCGTTCCATTACGAAATCACTGGAAAATCCTTTTATCACAGCAATTCTTAAATTATTTCTTATTGAACTACCATTTTATATCTAATGTACGGGTTGGTGTCTGCCCTTTTCACCACTTTCGCCTACATTTTATCATATTATTCTACGCATATCAAATATTTATGTAGAAATATCTGCTCTTATCGTGTATAAAAAAATCCAAGCATAGAAACCTTCCCTAAAATGGTACCCACCTTGACAAATTATTTGCACCTGCCTATATTACGAACTTTGGCGCACTGGGTTGGTAACATTATTGAAAATAACAAGACATTTTGGCTGTAATATATGGTACAAAGAGAAAATACTAGCTATTTAAGCAGCTACTGTCATGACAGAAAGGTCATATTCCTTAAACTAGAACACATAATCCTGTATAAGATACGTTGATTAACAATATGTAAACGTCAATATATACGTAACAGCCAATTTACAGTATTTTTGTTTTTTTTTAATGTCCCATTGCTATGCCATTTGCATTATTTGTTGCCAATGAAGCCGCAAGACCTTACGAACTAGGAGGTCCTTAACAGTTCAAGAATAAAAGCCAACTTCACTTCAAGTATTCCACTACACCTAACATTCCGTAGATAGATTACATTGAAAACTTTATGTTATCGATAAGGCTGAGACAACTAACTGACATCCCCCATGTCAAGGAATTCCAGCTTTAACAGTAACCCCACAATCAATTTCTCAAAACTATAGGCCTACTAGAGGGTTTATTTATTGACACAGAAGTAGGATATGAACTGACGCGACGTGACAAAGGAAAAATCAAACTTACACTGTAACGGATATACCTTTCTTTGAAGTTAGAATATGTCTTCCCAAAAATATTTTCCTTTGAAATAAAAGCACATTACACTGATGAAATCATGGAAGTGTTTAGCTACAAAAGATCCTCCAATATTATTTTAATACTACTTAAAGGTTCTTCCAAAGGAAGAGATGCCATATTACATACTAATAATAACTCCGATGACGTACGGTACGGGGAATACTTTATTCATTCAACCAAATTTGACAACTAACGCTATTAATATCATTATTGTTTTTACATGTATTACTCTTTAAACAACTAAATGTTAAAAATATGTATATTTCACCCAATTTATCGCAGTCAGATGAATTAACGGAAGCCTTGAAAGTAACCGTCGATTTCGACGGGTTTCACCTAGTTTTTAATAAAACTTTTTTTTCATTTGATTCATTAACATCAACAGGCTTTAGCCCGGTTGTCCTATGTACTGTGTTGT
Organism: Macrosteles quadrilineatus; assembly: GCF_028750875.1. Lineage (NCBI taxonomy): Eukaryota > Metazoa > Arthropoda > Insecta > Hemiptera > Cicadellidae > Macrosteles > Macrosteles quadrilineatus. The sequence continues at coordinate 72,283,855 of NW_026542595.1, forward strand.
TATAATTGTTAGTAAGCGTTGGGAGCAGATCCAACCATTTGTAAGCTTACCATCACCTTGTAAGCTAAATAACCTCCACATTTTATTTTTTAATGTGCGGTTAAACCTTTCAATAATAGAAGCTTTTTTAATTGAAAGTGTAAAATAATGATTGATATTGAATTTATTGAACAGAGCTTTTACCTTATAATTAAACCATTTCTTACCCTGGTCTGTCTGAAAATGGTTCATTGGAAACGATTTCAATATTGGTTCAAGATATTTCACCTGCAGTTTTTGATTTCAAAGGAACTGCAATTGCAAATTTAGTGAAACAATTAATCACAGTCATTATATATTTGAATCCTTTATTCACTTTTGAATAAGGAATCATTTCCATCAAATCTGCTTGATATAAATCAGAAACACCTTTAAGCTCAACATACCTTCTTGGATAATTTACGTGGATAATTTACGAGCCCCTGTTTGTGGAGCTCACTGGCAATAAGTGCTCTTATCTTGCTCATTGGGAAAGGAATAAGGATTATTTGAGGAAAACAAAAACTTAGATAACAATCAATAATTTATTAACATGTTTAAAAGTTCACAATTAGGATTTTTTTTTTCATGTTCAACATTCGGCACATCCGAATCATTCCAATCATCAAGTGTTAAGCCACACGACATGCAAGTCGTGGCATCATGTTCCCCTACATAGTAAAACCCTGATTCAATTAGTTCGTCAACAGTTGGTTTGACCTTGGGCCAATTAACAAATGTGTCCCACAACATCTGTTTGATCTCTTTTACATACATAGCGTATTTAACAAAATGGTTTACATCAAAATCTATCTGTTTGTTCATTTTACAATTAGGATTCTGAATTTTATGGAGAAAATTAATATGTTTCAAGGTTAGTTTTGTGTTGCTTGATTGCCAACCGCAACCGCAACACAAAACAAAACACTATCGAACAATTTGGTTTGATAATATCCCGATCTTAGTCAATCTTTTTTTGTAAAGTTAAATACATTACAACAAGGAGTTTCGCTGTTTGTCTCTGAAGATGAGGACATATTCCTGCACAAAACAAAAAACAATTATGGTATCAATCAATTTTACATTTACAAAAGTAACAATCCCTCCGTTTAGGATTGAAGTTGCCAGACAAGATGTTTTCCCACCAACAGGATGTCAGTATCATGGTCTGCAGTATGATTGTGGAAATTAAATAAATAGAAAACAGTTAACTTATTTAATTTGTCACAAATGATAACGTTCAAACAAGTTATAATATCGAAACATGTATTGCATTATTAAATTACGAGTCTAACATAACAGTAAACCCCATACGACAGATTATACAGATTACAGTACTACAAATATTTACACTAATGATTAAATACCTTCAATGTTTTCTTGAACTCTCCCCTCAACCATGGTGAACTGGAACATTCCGTATCTGTCGGCACAAAAAACCGATTGATAATACCTATCGATATTTCGATTGTTTCAATCGATGCACCCTTTGATTAGGAAATGAACAATGTGTATATGGTACGAAAATACTTATATCCCGTATGAACCCTTTAACCACTACCATTTATTGTCCCAAGTGAAGAGGTAAATTAATCTTATTTCCTTAAAACTTGGATTTTAAAACACAACCGTTGATTATAAGTGCTAACTGAAGAGGTTGGTTTATTTGCACTAGCCTACAACCAGAACTTTTAAACACCACCGTTGATTATAGGTGCTAACTGTAGTGGTTAGTTTATCTTTGCTAGCGATTTTTGACTGGCGTGAGCCGCCATCTTGAATAAATACTGAGACTGGTAAACTACCTAATAATGGCCACTAAGATAGGCATATTCTACATTTGAATAGATGAAAGGTTAATGCACAATTCTAACCTAGATTGAAAACATTTATCCTCCCTTGAAGGAATTCTTCGGCGGTATTATCGTGAGGGTCAACTTGCATCGGCCAAAATCGTCTTGTCATCTTCCATCGGCAAAAGTCGTCTTGTCATCTTCCATCGGCAAAAGTCGTCTTGTCATCTTCCATCGGCAAAAGTCGTCTTGTCATCTTCCGACACTGATGTGGAGATCTTCTTTTTTTATTAAATGCAGATTGAACTTAAAGGGTGTGGGACAGTCCGTGAACCGATGGTGAAATTGAAGACTGAACTTAACGGTTACTTTCAAATCTCCATTGACAAAGTGTACCACCCTGACCGCAGGACATTTCGCCAAAAGAGTAAGAAATAATAATACGTTGTCGTCCCTTATCCCATGCTAATAGTATTAACATATTTTAGAAAGTTACATATAAAACAATGTTAAGTAATGTTTACTTCCGGACCTAAAACGTTATTTGTTTATGTTTATGATCCATACCGAGTATTTTGTAATATTCGTGAGTGCTAGTAATCTATATTCTATATTAATAATACACAACAAGTAACCAGTACGTGAACATTTGCGAACAATGATACTCTTTTCTTTTAAGATTGTGTCGTAATAGTGTTGTAAATATTTTCCTTGTAATGGAAACGTGATCTCCAAACGGTTACTGATCTAGTTGAATTTATATTTTTTCATTTAAATTTGGATTGGCGTAGTTATTCTAACAAGAATATATATTTCTAACAGTATGCGTTGAATATATCTACAATGAAAACGAGGGATTATATAAAAATAACATAGACAGAAGATGATGAAAAACATAACAAAACAAAGGTGACAGGTAACAAAATAATATCTGTTAGGTCTGCAATATAAATATTATATAAAACCTAAAATAACACAATCTTATATTAGCATTCTTCTCTACATACATACGTGACATTGGCAGACTTCGATGTTGTCATGCATTGCCACTTTGCGCCAATGCCAGGGTGCACAAGGCTGCAGTCTCGCAGAAGTTGCTGCAGTTCCAAGCCAAGTACTGTCCGGGTCAAGTTGGCGTCCGGAGTCACATGTTGTTTCAGGACGTTGTGCCGGTATATCCACTCTTTGATGCACGAGGGTCCTGTCATTGACGCCACGGAGGATGTCCTTCAGCCACTTCCATGTATTCTCGATGGTCTGCGTGTGCACCCTGAATGGACGTTGACCCTGCAACTGCTCCAGCATTGGACCTACAAACTGGTGGTCTTTCAAGACATCTTTCATCGAACCTTCCCTCTTGCACCCAAAATGGGTCCTGTTCCCGGGGAGAGTCCAAAAAGTTGGTGCTATGGTTGACAGCGCCATGACCTGCAAATACTTCACCGACCCTGTTGTAGGCCCGCCATAGATCGCTGCAGATGTACGTCTCTGGGTCGATGTATTGCTGCATCATGGGCAGCAGCGTGTCGGCTGTACGGTCAGGGACTTGAACAGCTATGCCACCAAAGACCCAGAGGTCGCGTCGTCTCGCCCATTGGCCACTAGTCTGCCTCTATGATTCTTTTGCCGGAACAGGCGAGTCTCGTCGATTTCGACAACATCGTGTGGTCCTCCCAACATCTGAAATGAAAAATATAAATTATTAAAACAAAAGTGTTTACCTAACTTATTCCTAAGACATTCCAAGATAAGGGACCATTGTAATGCTTAGTTTCGGCTACTTCATTTTAATGTATCAGTTAGACAAACAGAGCAGTAGACAGACACCACCTCAGTAAAGTGTAATGGTATATTATACTTAGATAAATGGGTCAGTACTAGTGCATGCATATGGTTATATTGTTGAAAGTTAATATCAAACTGAAAGGAATTTTAAGTAGAACTTGTTACCAATTGATATGTACCATAATTTGAATATAACCATGCGCCATTCCACATATATTTATTTTCTTTACCTATATCTGTATTTGATACAAAACACTTTGAGATACATCTAAATCAAAACAGAAAAGATTAGTTAACATTTTTCACTTAGTGATTTTATAACATTTCTTTCAATCTGCCAATTGCCTAACCCTACCTCATATGCATGCCAGGCTGCCTTATGGGTGACGTCCCGAAGAAATCCATACCAATAATGGACGGTCTCGAGGCTGACGTTAGCAAGCAGTTGAAACGCTTGAAATAAATATAGAACAAACTTTGTAGATGATGTTTGGTCAACAGTTTGTGTATTCATTGACATACCTGAGGAGAGCAAGATTGGGTGTGTAATAAGAAGTAACTCATAAAATATATAACCTAAATTGTTTTTAAATGTTGTTTAACTATACTCGTGACATTACTTAACCTGGCGATTTTTTTTACAAATGAACTTCGAAATTAGTTAAATTAAAGCGTTATTTTAATTAATTCACCTGTTGATTTTGATGTTCGCATCAACAACAAGAAAGAAATTTGAATGACAAACCCGCAGCCATTTTCTACATCATTGCACCTGAGGAAAAATGTATTGTAAATATTACACATTTAATAATTAAAATAAGGTCAATTAATATTTGGTTGTAATAAGTCATACAAGCAACAATGCCAATTCTCTACCAGTTTTGATTATTAAAATTAAAATAAACAATTGTTTTTATCAAAGCAATACATACATTCATTTATACTGGACTCTCTTTCAATTTTATATTAATTATGTTATTTATTTAAAAAAAAGAATACAGGGTGATTCAAAAAGGACTTTACAACTTTGGAAATTCATATAAATCTTATTAAACAAGGCACAGAGCTGGTTTTGGTGTTGTTTTAAAGGAAAACACTTCAAGTTTTTTTACCTTAAACTAAAGATATTCTATGTGACTTCCGTTGGATTTGGGGAAAATATTATTTAGGTATGAAAAAATAGTGAAAACCGTTAAACATTTGAGAGAAATTTACAAAATTTTGAAAGTAGGGCGTTTTTTGACGGTGAAGGAGTGCGATACACCCACTTCTAGATGTGCTAGGGAGTTGAAGTTTCGCACACTTGTAGTTCTTGGTCCCAAACCACCCATAAAATTCCAAAAAGTCGCATTTTCAAATTTTAACCCCCCCCCCCAAAAATCCAAAATGGCGGACCTCTGAAAACGACAAAACACGTTTTTTTCAAATGGCTATAGCTCGAAAACGGTGAGAGCTAGAAAAGATTTGAGGAAAAAATGTAGGTTCGGAATTAAATTCCCTACAAGCACGTAATATGCATTTTTCGAAAATCGCACTCCTTCGCCGTCAAAAAACGCCCTACTTTCAAAATTTTGTAAATTTCTCTCAAATTTTTACGGGTTTTCACTATTTTTTCATACCTAAATAATTATTTTCCCCAAATCCAACGGAAGTCACATAGAACATCTTTAGTTAAGGGTAAAAAAACTTGAAGTGTTTTCCTTTAAAACAACACCAAAATCAGCTCTGTACCTTGTTTAATAAGATTTATATGAAATTTTAAAGTTGTAAAGTCTTTTTTGAATCGCCCTGTACTATATTCCTATTATCAACAGCAGGCCTTCCTAAAGTTGTAGATGAGAGTGTTTTGCGTGGGGCTGAACCTCTTTCTACATCCTCGGCTGCAGTATCGCCACCCAATTCCTTTGTTGGGCTCGGACCAGGTAGACATAGGTGGGGCAGCGTCCCCACAAGTAGGGCAAAGCATTTCGGCACCCCTCCTAGGAATTACCCTCGTAGCACAGAGCATTTCCAGTCCTCGCTGGTTCGCCCGCCGTTCTTCGCCAAAGTAGGAACCTGTTATTTCATTTTTTTTACTAACGGTGGAGTTCATGGAAAAGCAGTCTAAAGCGTTGTTATGAAATATAAGGCAAAAAGATGTTTTCCCACCAATAGGATAGAAAAATAACATAGACCATGTAAACATAATACAACAATTCAATTATTTCAATTCAATCATAAAAGAAAATTATTTGAATAACAAATATTAACTTACTTACAATATTCCAGACAGGTGGTGTTGCTAGTTTTTACAGGTATTGCCACTAGTTAGGCATCCAGATGTAAGCTGAGTGTTTTATTTGAATGAAGATGATGAAAAACATAACAAAACGAAGGTGACAGGTAACAAATTAATATCCGTTAGGTCTGTTGTAATATGAATATTATGTAAAACCTAAAAAAAGATCACACAACACCAAAAAAGCGCATAACATATTTCAACATATTAAACATGTAACAAGAATATATAAAATACTCTCAACAACCTAACAACTACATAAGAAAATCAACAAAGAAGATGAAATATTGTAACTTATTAAATAACATGGACAGAAGCTGAAGAAAAACATAACAAAACAAAGGTAACAGGTAACAAATTAATATCTGTTAGGTCTGCAATATGAATATTATATACAACCTAAAATAATACAATCTTTTATTAGCATACCGTCAACCGGGGCTACTTTATAAAAATTTTTTTGAATAACTGTAATAACTTTTTTATTTATAATGGTATATATATATATTTTATATCAAATTGTCTGGATTTGCATGAGCTATTGAGCTATGTAGTAAAAAAAAATTAATTGCTTATGTACAATAAAAAAAAAAAAAAATGTAGGCCTACCTGTAAAAAGTAGCCCCGGGTTCGGGGCTACTTTATTACAGTCACTTGGGATACCAATAACTCCAAGATGGTTAGTCTTAGGGGTTACTTTATAACATGCATTTGAAAGCTGGGGCTATTTGGAACAGTTTGGTGGAAATTGCATTTTTCTATCTCTATTACTTTAGAAGTTACAGCAAATTGGAAAAACCGTTGCGCGGGGAACTTTGTACACCATAAGGGTTTTGTAAAGTATATATATATAAATGAAGGAAAGTATATAGAGCTGTAATGATGCATGCAGTGAGTTACCAAAGAGTTTAACTTAACTAAAAAAAAATAATAATTAGCTCTAAATTACCTGTGTTTTTTTTGTCTTGTCCGGGAAAATTGGCTCCAGAAGCAAGGGTCGCCATGCCCTTTCAGATAAAAATCTGCTGTAGCTGTAAGTAGTCTGTTACTTATTCTATTTTTTCTAGTCCTTCAAACTTGTGTGGAAAACTTAACAGACCTCTTCTATTAAGTTTGGGCTCATTCAGCACTGCCACAATATCAGCAAATGGCATGTTCAGGTCTTCATCGAGTAGTTCCGGCCAGTGGAAAACATTAACAGTTCCCGGCACTTTTCGAAGGAACCGTACGTCACAAGCATTTGGTAATGGGTCCCCATATGTCAACAAAATTTCACCAACATACATTTTTTTCTTATGTTTAGTTTCATATGAAACTATAACCCACGCTTTAGGTTTGATTTTCTGCTCCAAAGTTTCTTTTGTGTCGAAGTTTATCGGGACAAATTCATCGTTTTTTTCTGTAGCATCATACTCCCAATCTGAATCTATTTCTTCTTCTGCTATTGCTGATTTCAAAACTGAATCAGACTCTGTATTTTCTTTTTTATCTTCTTCGTTCCTTCTTTCACGTTTGCTCTACCGGTACCAGTACCACGAGGCCTGCCAACCTTTTTTGAAGTGTCGGAACTTTTTCGAAGTGTTGGGACAAGACCTTTTACTAAAGGTACAGAAGTGTCTGGTCGTGATGATGATGGCTGATCTAGAGGTATTATATCTGTGCACTCATTTCTTCTAGATCAACAGACTCCAAATCTGAATCTGTGTGTTTTTCTTTTTTAATACCACCAGTATTCTTTTTTGGTTTTTGTACCGGTACTTTTTTTCTGCCAAGAGGTCTTTCAACTCTTTTCTTTGAAATGTCTCGAAGAGATGAAGATGGTTCGTTTAAGTCTAAGAAATCATTCGATGTAACACTAACACCTGCTGGAACGTCTATCAGTTTCTTCCTAGGTTTGCGGACTGGAGTGGAGTGCCGCAAATCTTTCAAAAAGTCGATCATAGTAGCAGACACATTCGGTGATAGTGTTGCCGGGTTAGCGTCAGGTAGTTTTTTCAAGACCTGGTCCATATTAAATGGCCTTATGCCTGTTGTTGCAAAACCCGAGCGGATTGTCTTACTTAAGGTAGGTTCCATTTTTTTGAGCATTTTTTTAGCAACCCCGGGAATTGGTCCTTAGGCAAACTTGTCAAGGATTTCCCTTCTCTTGACTTCCACTCTAGTAGGACAGTTCGCCATACTCGCTTCATAGGTGCAAAAACAGCTACATCTAGCGGCTGCGTTAGATGAGTGCTATTTTTCGGCAAACAAACAAAGTGAATATCATATTCCTCACACTTTTTTATGACATCGGGGCAAAAGTGCGAGCTCAAGTTGTCCCCAATCAACATCTTGATTCCCTCACGGGATTCAGCCCATGGCAGGACAATTGTTGTGAACCATTCATGGAAGGTTTCTTCGTCGAACCATCCACTCTTTGTGGAGTTGTATCGAGCATACTTTGGACCATTTTTAGTCCAAGTTGACCACTTATGCTGACCTTTGTATACCACATAGACTGGTAAGTCGTCTCCCCCGTCAGTTACTGCAAACATCACTGAAAAAGCTGTTTTGGTAAAATTTATTATACGTTCAGCTCTTTTAACTTTGCGTCTATATATCATTTTGCTACATTTAGGATCATCGCTGAAGTTGGTTTCATCATAATTAACGATGTTTCCTGGTGGAATGTTAGGAACAACTTTGCCCAGATTCTTAAAGTATTCTTCGATTACATCCCGAGATACGGCTGCTCGGGTTTTTTTTATGTTTGTGCAGTTACGAGCCTTCAAAGTGGCACTATTTCTCTTTAAAAAAGAACTCACCCAGTCAGGTCCTGGTCTTGTACCGTTTTTAAAGCAGGGAACTTCTCGGCCAATTGAGTTGAGGTAGGCTTCAATGATACACTGGAGTTGAAATCCAGATACTGGAAACCCCCAATCACCCACAGTTGCTAAATTTTCACACAGCATGACCTCTTCTTCACGTGTAAATACTGTTGGGTGGCCAGGAGTGCGCAGAGTTACTTGTGCCGGTACAGTAATTGGATGTGGTGGCGGGTTCCTGTTTTGGTCTTGATTTTGAGGTTGGCTTTCAGGTATTTGTCCATCGTTCTGGTGGCAGTAATTGAATAAAGTCATATGCGATATATTGTATTTTACGGCTGCCTTTCGTAAACTTAACTTTTTAGTTTTCACATCATTCACTGCTGCTTGCAATGTCTGTAAACTAAAGTTTCTGTAAGGGCGTGCACCCAGTTTTCTTTTGTAAGTTCGTACCATGTTTTTAACACTACTATCAATAACGTACCACTAATTTTAAATATACTAACAACTGTTCACTACTAGCAGATACACTACCAACTGTTCACTACTAGCAGATACACTACCAACTGTTCACTACTAGTACGAGTGGTACAAGTCAAAGGGGTATTCTTGTGCTACAGTTAAATGGTAAGCTTGTGCAAACACATCAAGAAGCAACCTGAAACAAAGTAAACCAGTTAGGGACTGAGTGACAAGAGCAAGGAACACATCAAGCAGCAACCTCTCACAAGTTAAACATGTATTGAGGGGGTTATAATTGATTAGGTGGTAAAAGCAAGCAGGATGGGGCATGAAAAAATTAAAATAAGCAGTGTACAAAGTTACCCCGGGTTTTAACAATTTGTGTACCTTTTTCAAAAAAAAATTTTTTTTATTAATGATAATTTTTTTTTTTGTAACATATTTGGTATTTTTAGAGTCCCAGAAAGTGGGGTAACAACATATAAAAGTTACATCTTATGATCATTTATGCACTTAGCTGTGCATGCGAAAGTTTGGGTACAATTTTTTTCCCCCGAAAAAAAGTACCTTCAGTTTTTAATTTTTAATTTTTAAATCCTAAACAATAATATGTTGGGATATTTTTTTTTCAAAAAGAATATAAGTTTACCTTTATTTTAATATGCTACACTTAAAAAAATAATAAAAATTACGGGAATTATGATTTTTTAAGTAGTTTTTTGAAAGTTTGTACTAAGTAGCCCCATGTACAAAGTAGCCGGTACTGCTCTACATACATACGTAACATTGGCAGACTTCGATGTTGTCATGCATGAGCTAGGGGGCCTGGGGGTGGAGCCCCCATCGAGCCAAATGCGAGTTGCTATTATACGCTTTCTCCTCAGCACACCCCTAGGAATCGGAAGAAAATTGTTAACGTAAGAATAGGTCGATATACACATCAAATTAAAGGTCTTCACTTTTAGATTACGAAGCCGTAAATTCAAGCTCAAAAGAATGCCTGAGTAAAAAATGGCAGTCGTTCAAAGATTCAAAATGGCGGATTCAAGAAATCTTTGAACATCTGCCATTTTGTGCAGGATCAACCTTTTGAAGTGCGGTTTGCGGCATTTTATTCTACTAAAAAAGACCTTTAATTTGATGTGACCTATGCATATTGACCTATGCTTCCATTTAAGATTCTCTTCTGACTCCTTGTGGGACGTCCCCCTAAAGAGTTATTGAGTCACTGAATATGTGTTAAAATAGAGTTTTATGCCCTGTAACTTTGTACTAAGTATTTTAGCTCTATCTCCATTATTTTTTTTAAATATTTAACCGTTCCGGGACTTTTCAATCACACTGTATACATTATGCTAATATTATTTACGACATATACAATTTTTTCATTGTTTTTCCTTTTTTGCCAATGAATAGAAACTATTCGATGTCAGATAATTTATTTTTGTAAAAAAATACAACCGACTTCAAACGCTCTAAAAAGAATGAAATTATTTCAATAAAGTAAACTTTTGTATTAGGCAAGCTCACGTATTTTAAGTCGGCGCGGCTCTATGATGATTTTTGATACAGAATTGAAAGAGGGTGTCCATATTGCAGGTGACTATCTATAACTAAAGGCGTTAATCTGCATGTCTTTTTCATAGTTATGCGTTAAGTGTTATTTTATTACCGTAATCAGAGATCGGCAGTATAGTGGTATTAACAAGTATCTTTAAAAAGATTATAACGCATTTAAATGTTTCTAACTTGGAAAAGTTACGTTTTAATACTAAACTAGCTTCTTTTTCCTATCATAATATCAAACTAAATTATTTTCCTATTCATATAGAACATTTGTGTGTGTTATTTTCATAATGCATTTATTCTGAAGTAAACATAAAATACAAGAAAATATTTCCTTTAATATATAAACAAAACAGTTCAGTATGTTTTTTATATATTTTGTTATCCAGCTACAATTTATTGATTTTCAAAATACACAGACAATATTTAATTTCAATCATATTTGCAGTTTGAGCCGCGCCGACTTGAAATACGTGAGCTTGCCTAATACAAAAGTTAACTTTATTGAAATTATTTCATTCTTTTTAGAGCGTTTGAAGTCGGTTGTATTTTTTTACAAAAATAAATTATTTCATGATTTTTAGTGACTGTATAATTTTTTTTATATTAATTACTTGAGGATTTTTTATAAGCAAAACTGTTTGAAACAATCAAAAGTTCCACAGAACAATCGTTATTTTAAAACTGCTTGAGTCACCTGTTCAGGTTACATAATCAATGGGTATGAAAATAAACATCTTTAGATATTCCTTAAGAAAGAAAGAGTTGTCCATTACATTAGGCCTAATGAAAAACTAATTGTCTTTTCTAGATACATTGAAATGTCAGACATCATCGTTTCCTGCAATCGGTGTACTTCTACATTATAAAAAGAAATACAGTAACGTCACAAGCCTTTTGGAACAATATGAAAGTTATTCCTCAGCTACGAGCACTAAAAAATCTCTCAAAAGTGGAAAATTGGTCGTTAACACCATAGTACCTTTCGTAGTACCTTTGGAAAATATTATATGAAGGATTGGTTCAGCTGAAAGTGGTGTAAGTCATGTAGGGGGTTTTGTTTGCTCAAGCCTAGTCGAAATTGCAAATCATCTTTCTCTAGGACTTTCCGAAGCAGGCATAATAGTATTGATATGATATAGTAACTGGGTAGAGAATATCAATAAACATTCCACATCTGCAAATGAATGTTTAGTAATTAAACTATTCAACACTTTTAAGACAATTGACGATTATGCACTGTCACACTTCCTAGGTCGTGTAAGGAATAATTGCATTTGATTTATATTTAGACCTGTTTTACGAATGCTTTGGTTTTCACAATACACATTTATTTGTCAATATCATACAGCTATTTACTGAAACATATATGTTTTTGTAAGTCAGAATATTCAATACTAAAAACAGAATTACTGTATACAAAAATTAGGTCAAACGTTAAAGGGTCATTTTAATTCGGGACAAATTGACTTCAAATATCTTCTCAAAAAAAAAAATAGTGAAATTTTTTTTTTATACATTCTACTGACATGTCAAATCAAGATACAATATGTGTCCACGCTGTAGACCCCATTTTTTGGCGGGAAAAAATTTTTGATTTTGACTAGGGGACACGCCGTTACAAAACTATGGGACCGATGTTACGCATGCGGGGACCGACGTTACATCAAGACTCAAGACCATGAAATCGTCATTAAAATAAAGATAAAAACTTATTTAAACCTATATTTGTTCCTTTTAGGCCATGGTGTTGCGTTTATATATACTGTCAATGCATTTTATCATCATAAAATAATCACTAATACAAATGCAGAGAAAATCAACAAAGTTAATTAACCTTTCTTATGAGAACAGAGTGTTTTGAGGTTTGAAAATAAATACAACTACTTTCAAAAAACAATTTTAGTAATTGCACTTACAAATTATAATAGGCAGATCATAAGTCATTTAAACAAGTTATTGTTAACAAGATAGTATTAAATAAGTCGAGTCATCATCAACTATTTAATTTGTACTTAAAAAACCTTCTATAGTCTTATTTCATCAGTCTCAAAGTTACTTTTTCAGACTTTTATTCAACAATATAAAAATGTTTCAAGTGAACTATATTAATAAATTTAACTTTTAATAGTCGTACATAAAAATAGAATATATCTGTATAGTAAAAACGACAAACGAATGAAGAAACAATAGACAAATATTGGCTGACAACATTATGAATAAAAAATAAGTGACGCAGTTATATTGAAAAACTATTAAAGTAACTGCGATTGTAGGATAAAATAAAAACAATGTTCTGTTATTAATTTGAACTAAAATAAATTCACTCTTTTTCAAAAACGAAGGCTGAAAAAATGTTTTTTACAGTTACTGCTTCAACTCATTCTCGCACAACTCGTCAATGTATTCAGTATTGTCGAACACGTAGTTCCGTGATGATACTTTTCTGGGTCCCCCGTTCATCAAGCATAAGATTGAATTGCGTGTGATTGTTTGGATATCCGGTTTTGCTGGCCACTGGTAGTTGATTCCATTCTTAGTCATGAAAGAAATAGTCACGTCATCATTTTCAATTTTAACAATTTTTCCTGTAAACAAGCAGATTTATCATAATTTTGTTGAGGGAAGCATTGACATTCATATGATTAATAACAGGCAACAAAAAATATTAACTGATTTTAAATCTGTTAAAACATGATGCACGTTGTCATTTTCAATTCTTACGATTTGTCCTGTAAACAAGCATTTTCAATACATTCAAAAAAAGAGTTAGGCATTTAAGTGTCACTAATATAAGAAAAAAGTGATTGAGTAGGGTACCTTTTACAGGTACGATTTAAATAAAATACGCAATGGCAAATACATATTTCTTACAGATAAAAAATTAATACCTTACCTGGATACCAATTAAAGTCATAGATAACAGTGACGTAGGATCCCATCTCTAGGAATTCGGGGATATCATTGCTTTGGTTAGACTCTGGTGTCTTCTTTTTCTGGAGTTCAATGGTGGTTTGTCCAGATATGCAAGTATTGTTACACCGTTCAAACATGCAAGAGGTGCATGGCAGTTCCCGAAGTTGTATTTCGTAGGGCTTTGTACTGGTCCAAGTGATCTGGTGTACCTTTTTGATTCCTGGAATTACATGAGGTTTTGCCCCAGCTAACAATCCTTGCCACTCGACAACTTTGTGGCTTTGTACCTCAAACAGCTCGATTGATTTACAGTTTAGTTTTGCCATTTCGATGAAGTCAGATGTATCTATGATGTCATTGCCTCTAAGAACTACACCATCAGCTGTACGTTTAAGAGTACCTCCGGTGCCATCCATGGCACCTTTGCCATGCCCTGAAACAGAGAAATTCCAAGTCCACGACGTAATGCCAGGCCAAATATCAGGCAGCTTCTTCATTAAAAGATAAATGTTGTTCTTTTTTTATATTGTGACGATGGCCCGTCTGATCTGAAATGGACAGTATCAACATTTGGATATTTTGTTTTAAGACAGCTCACAATAGGCTCAAGGTGAGCCCAGACCGCATAAGCGTTATGGTCGAGATTTGATGACACAGTTGCGAATGATTGGTGACTTTTTGTTTTAACCACATCTTCACCATTGGGACTTCTAGTGCAGTAAAAATAAGAGAAACATTCCATAAACCTAAAAAAAATTAGCACAACCGGGGAATTTGGTACAGATGTTAGGTGTACCTTCCTTTTGAACATACTAAAAGTCCCCTAAAATTGAAGCTGTGCTACGGCCGCCATATTGGAAAATGGCGGCATATTTCTGTATTTTTCGCTATAGTGACTTTATTATTAGAGATACAGGAAAAGCTAAATATAAAAAATGTAGGTAATCTAAAAATACACATTTTTTGTATTTACCATATTTCTCTAAACCCAACGGTTTTTGAGTTATTTGTTATTAAGTATATTTGTTTTTTTTTCTATTTATCAAAAATAGGCGAAACGCATGGAAATTGACCGTTACTTTCAAGGATTATGATAATCTATCCCATTTAGTTAAATAGTGTGATACTATAAAATCTTAAAATTTAAGCTTATTTTATGAGTAAAACAACTCTGCTACAGCAAACCTGCAGACTCAGCAAATTTCCATTTGATTGGATGTTTTATTAATTGTATTTAAATAAAATTAGGTTCAACAGGTACCTAGGTTTGCTGCTACAGGTAGGTTATTATAGTGTGTCTTTTTTTAGTAAAATATCAATAACTTAGTATAAAATAATTAATTTTCCAAGTTTGATCATAATAAATCTATAAACAAACAAACTGCAACAGTTAACTAATTCATAATAATAGCATGGTAGCTTAAGATTTACAATTTACAAATTTAAATAAACAAATTTTGGTTGTGTTTACTAAAAATATGGTGATTATTCGTCACGCTTCGAATACTAACCGAAGGGGTTTTCAAAAGGAGATGAAGCAAGTAATTTAAGTACTGTAATATTAACTCGTACCAAGTATCGGAAATATTGTATGCAGTGAGAAAATCAACCATATTTTGTAAACTACGCAATAGTCATAGTAATATTTTATACTCATTTTTACCTATTTAATAAATTAACATTTTGATGGCACTACCACTATCACTCTGATATCAACTAAGTGGGATGAATAATTGTCGTAAACCTTGAAAGTAACCGTCGATTGCGATGGGTTTCACCGATTTTTCATAAATAAAACTAACTATACTATACCATACTTAATTAGTCACCAACATGAACTAGACACGAAAAACACCCTTCCAAATTTACAATGGGATGTCAAGTATAGTTAGTTAGTGTGGTGGTGCCATCAAAATACAAAAATGTTAACTATTAAATGGGTAAAAAATGAAGATAAAATATTAATATGACTATTGCGTACTTTACAAAATATGGTAGATTACCTTACTGCATACAATATTTTCTGTGCTTGGTACGAATTAATATTACTTAAATAACAGGCTCCATCTCCTTTTGAAAACATATTTGGTTAATATTCTAATCGTGACGAATAATCGCCATCTTTTTAGTAAACACAACCAAAATTTCTATATTCAAATTTGTTTATTGTAAATTTAAAACTCCCATGCTATTCTTATGAATTAGTTAACTGTTGCCGTTTGCTTGTTTATAGATATATTTTGATCAAACTTGGAAAATTAGTTATTTTATAGTAAGGTATTGATATTTTACTTAAAAAAAACACACACTATAATAACCTACCTGTAGCAGCAAACCTAGGTACCTGTTGAACCTAATTTTATGTATATACATTTTTTAATAAAACATCCAATCAAATGGAAATTTGCTGAGTCTGCAGGTTTGCTGTGGCGGAGTTGTTTTACTTATAAAATAAGGTTAAACTTTAAGATTTTATAGTATCACACTATTTAACTAAATAGGATAAATTATCATAATCCTTGAAAGTAACGGTCAATTTCCATGTGTTTCACCTATTTTTGATAAATAGAAAAAAACTAAATATACTTAATAACAAAAAACTCTAAAACCGTTGGGTTTAGAGAAATATAGTAAATACAAAAAATGTGTATTTTTAGATGACCTACATTTTGTACATATAGCTTTTTCCTGTATCTCTAATAATAAAGTCACTATAGCGAAAAATACAGAAATATGCCGCCATTTTCCAATATGGCGGCCGTAGCACAGCTTCAATTTTAGGGGACTTTTAGTATGTTCAAAAGGAAGGTACACCCAACATCTTTACCAAATTCCCCGGTTGTGCTAATTTTTTTGGGGTCAAAACATATTTTTACTGTACTATTCTGGGAATGTCTTCTTTGTAGACAACTACAGTATGAATAGATAGTTGCCTCTTTGAGGCTCCAAAGTGCATTGCTTGTATCTCTTCTGCGTGTTTTATCACATAATTTTCGGAAAAATCCATGTGGATCATGATTTCATTGGGAGTAAGGTTTTCCTTCAAGTGTTTCATTGATTTGTAATGGTAATGAATTTGGAAGATGTGAGGTCCCATGAAGCTCAAACTCTCGATGAATACTACCACAAGCTCCTTTATAGTGCACTCCACAGTTTTTTTCTCCATAATCCTTATTATTTTTTCTTTTCCTTTGATTGTCCTTGTTTCTTTTTTTTTATCCATTTTTTGTAGGTTATCTTTGAATCTTCTTCTGGTAGGCGAAATTTCATTTTCGAAACGCAACTAGGGCACTTCCTATACATGCAGGATTTTTTTTCTACATCACAGCATGATTCTTCCATGACTTTTCTAATTGAGTTTGTGTCTAAAACGTTTATCTGGTATAGCTTATCAACGACAAACTGAAAGTTTGTGTGATGGATGCAAGCGCATGTTTCCCGGTCCGCCATCTTTGGTGCTACAATATAAAAAGGCTTTAGCTTGCAAAACATTGAATATGACAGTTTAATCCCTGGATATGTTTTTGTGAAACGTCCGTGTAGGTTTTTCATTGTATCCAGAAGGATCCTCTTCTGAATCTTGGTTTTTTTCTTCGTCCGTGTGTCTCTTTTACCAGGACACATTTTGCTGTTGATATCTTCTTCGAGAAATTGTTTTACTAGGTGTGAGTGGGGATGATTTTTCCTTCCTCGCTTGGTGTTTTGTCCCATCAGAGCCTTCCTGTATACTTTATACGACACAAAATTTTTGGCTTGGTTGATCATTCTATATTTTTTAAGATACGGCGAAGATACAAGATTTGATAATTCGTCTTTTTTCTTTGTATCTAAGTTGCTATCCGAAATCTTCTTTTCTAAGTTTGCAAGCATCGATTCAGCAAATACCAGTCTCCTTTTCACAGGAGTAGGTACATTTTTTCCTCCAGCTAGTTTTTTCACTTTTGTGTTGGGAGATGGAGATCCACAACTACCTGTTTTGAGCTGAAATCGTTGGGCTTGCTTTTTATACCTCTGGGATTTTTGTTTTTTTCAATTTTCAAAGCAAGTTCCATCCTTTTTAGTGCTCTGTACACTTTAGATCTATTCAAATTTTTTTTCTTCCTACCACTATTTTTTTTTAGTTAGGACAACACGATCAGGCGGAAGACTCTGTGGACTCTCAGGAGGTGAATTGACAAGTAGTTCCTTTAAAAAATTTTCTCGTTCAGCCTTCCGCTTCCTGACACGTTGCACCCTAATCCTAGTTTGTTTTCTTACTTTCCTAAGTTCCCGATCACTCATAGTCTCGACGGTTTTCCACGTATTCTCTTCTTTTTTCTTCTTTTTATACTTGCGGTCATATTCTTTTTTCAGTTCTTTTTGTACGTCTGTCATTCTCGCTCTCTGTTTTCTTTTTTTCTCCCTCTCATACATTCGTTTTTCTTCGATTGACATTTTTTTAGTTCGTCGTTTGCCTGCCATGATCTGAAAGTAGAAAATATTGTCGTAAATATCTGCTATGATTACATGAACACGCTATTTGATTAGCAAACTCTAAATCAGGGGTTCTCAGTCTTTTTGTCTGCGCGTACCACTTGATATTTAATTTTTATTTTTGGAGTACCAATACCTCAATTACTATTTAAGGAGGTGTTTATAAAAAATAAAAGTTTACATAAAGTACCGTATGTTTATTTTAAACAATTAAACACATAACACAAACCAATGTTAGTTAGATAGCATTTAATCAAAAATAAAGCAAGAACATTTGTTTCCAGAATTATAAAAAAACAGTATTGACTCCAAATTTGACAAATAAAACGTAAAACTAAAAGATAAACTAATAAATCAGTACCGGTAAATTATTTGAAACTGATATCGCCAGTGTCAAAACGACTTAAATGACCTCAAAACATCAAAACAAAGAGAGAGATAGAGTGAGGGAGAGGGAGGGAGGGAGGAACGTCGAGACATGAGTCACATTCAACCA
The DNA here is from genome assembly GCF_028750875.1 of Macrosteles quadrilineatus. Classification (NCBI taxonomy): domain Eukaryota; kingdom Metazoa; phylum Arthropoda; class Insecta; order Hemiptera; family Cicadellidae; genus Macrosteles; species Macrosteles quadrilineatus. The sequence continues at coordinate 72,302,446 of NW_026542595.1, forward strand.
AGACTCGAGACGGCTGGACAGCTGACATGAAAGATGGTGCGGGTAGTGTACAGTCCAATCCAAAATTCCTGCTGAATATGTGATTTCTTAAACGTTAATAATGTTAAAAAAGTCCCTGAAAATGACGCAAATTACTATTTTTTTATAATGTCTTTTGTTTTTAAAAACCCATAATTTTGGATTTAATATGTAATTTTCGACCCTGGATATTGCCTATAACAAAAAAAATATGTAGCTAGACTACAAATATTTCGCAAAAAAGAAGATTAAAACTTAATTCACAACATCTAAAAGACGTAACGCCGGTCCAAGTAACGGCGGTCCCTAATAAAATATATTTTCCGATATTCAAGGACCGCCGTTACAAAACATTAAATTATGAATTTTTACAAAATAACAGCTTTACTCAAGACAGCCATATTGGAACCCTAGTATTCGGTCTAGCTGCTTAATACAACGAAATAGTCCAAATTGTCTTGTATTAGCAGGATTCCAATTAACTAACGGGACAGAAGTTACATAATAAAAACATATGCAAGCATTTTTTATGAGTGTTTTTAATAATACAAAGAAATCATAGTATTTAAAAATATTTACCTGCCAAAAGTCAAGAGGTCGACTGCTCAGGTTCACGTTCCACCACTAACTGAAGCGCTATTCCTACTCTGGTGGCAGTGACGTGAACTAATTTGGTCGGGGACCGCCGTTACCATAAACCTGGGGACAGCCTAAAAAAATATCTAACACCCAAATGCGAAACCAGTTCATAAAATGCACCTCGGGTGGTCGTTTTAGACTATTTATTAAGAATGTTGTGCCCTTTAACCGTTACTTTAAACAACGGTAACTACAAAAATCGTACCTTCAAACATCCGAAGGTACCATGGGAGACACGGGACCGCCGTTACATTTTAACATAGTTAACATTTTTTTTATTATGAACGACTTTTCTAAAAAATGCATTCAATGCCTGAACTTATGTCCAAAGTTGTATACTTTAATATTTTAACATGGTTGCAGCTTTAAATATGTTAATAATCTTGTAAAATCACAGGGACTTAAATTGTCCCGAATTAAAATATTGGCCCTAAAATACATTTTTTATAGTAACCAAAACAAAATGCATTTTTCTCAATGTAATTCATTTAGGCTCCATGGCAAGAAATAGTTTATTGATCAATATGAAGCAACTGTTTCATGAAGAATTGTCTGTAGCTTCATTTAAATGGTTTCAACTAACAGCTGTAGGAATGTTATTATTATTTATTGCCTTCTTTGCACAAATGTAAACAATCGGCACAAATGTAAACAAAATAAATGTTGAATATTTAGGTTTTCAGAATTTTTCACCGAAACAAATATTATATTTAAACATAATATATAAGGTACCAAATAGAAACTCTCCTGGTTATTTTGGTGGTGGAACCACACTGATCGGTAAAAGAATCACAGAGAAATTGGTGAACATACATAGAAAAAAAAAACATCGCCACAAACAAATTGAGAACCTCCTCCTTTTGTTGGTAGTGGGGAAGTCGGTTAAAAATGAGCTTTTTTCTGACGAATCAGTCACATCTGGATTGTCATTAGTTATCATTAAAGGTTGGACCTCATGAATATGATCTGTAAGTCCATCTTTTCCCCAGTACTCGGCTTAAATCTTGTCTGTACTGTATGTGAAATACATTTCTTCCACATTTCACTGAAAGAAGGGCTACTTCACACTGAGTTTTCACGACCTCCATACTTCTTCCTTTATTGGCAGCATTCGCGATATTTACTTTAGCCACTTTCGATTTGACATAAGCCCATGTCAGTTCGATCGGATTCAGTTCTGGGATCAGTACTGGGAGCCAAACAAGTTTTACATTGGTTGGTGTTTCCTAATCATTTGATCAATTATTTCTTCTGGGGTCCCAAAGTAAGGCGTAGCATGAACAATTTATTGTACTTTGGTATATCATTAGATTGTGTGTGGTCCTAGGGGATGTGGAACATTATTTTGTACGATCCAATTTATTAATAATACTAGTTATACATTTGTAAATCACTCGGCGTAGTGACGAGTGTTCATTTTATTATGGTATTATCTTGTCCCTTTTTCCAACGAAACACAAGCACTCTGCTCCAGAAAGAAAACCATCTTTGTTGCCGATGTGGAGTCTCTTTGCGGCTCCTGATGGTGTTTTAAATCCACTCCTCCAACCAAATGTCTCTTGAATGTGAGCCCTGTATTGGTCAAAGTTATCCAATTCGTTGTTTAATGAATCAAGAACAGTTTCAGAACATAGCTCCACCACCACGCTTTCATCTCCGAAGAGAAGGTCTGTAGAAGCTGCTGCCCCAAAGACTCCACCTCGGACACCACAACACACCGATAGGGAGACGCAAGCCAAGGAGGAAGGGACAGAGTAAGACGTGTTCGTGTTATTTCAGCAGGGTGATTTTGGGCCCACCATGTCAACTCTCCAGAGCCCTCTGGACGCGGACGCATTAACCTCTAAAGGTTTGATGAGGGAATGCTTCGAAGCTGAAAGACAAACAAGTTCATTCAATTACTTTTCATCAGTTTCTTCAGTTTTTCTTCAGATCATTCTCAGTTTCTTCAGTTCATAAGTTGAATTCAGCCCTGTCTCTGGACACAATCAGCCCAATCAGGTGTGACAATGTCCATTACCTCAACGACACAGTGGCTGTTTTAATTAATTCACCTGTTGCTTTTGATGTTCGCATCAACCACAAGAATGAGATTTGGATGACGAACCCGCAGCCATTTTCTACATCATTTCACCTGAGGAAATATGTATTGTAAATATTACACATTTAATAATTAAAATTAGGTCAATTAATATTTGGTTGTAATAAGTCATACAATCAACAATGCCAATTCTCTACCAGATTTGATTATTAAAATTAAAATAATCAATTGTATTTATCAAAGCAATACATACATTCAATTAAACTCGACTGTCTTTCAATTTTATATTAATTATGTAATTTATTTTTTAAAAGAATACTATATTCCTATTATCAACGGTAGGCCTTCCTAAAGTTGTAGATGAGAGTGTTTTGCGTGGGGCTGAACCTCTTTCTACGTCCTCGGCAGCAGTATCGCCACCCAATTCCTTTGTTGGGCTCGGACCAGGTAGACATAGGTGGGGCAGCGTCCCCACAAGTAGGGCACAGCATTTCGGCACCCCTCCTAGGAATTACCCCCGTAGCACGATTGCAAGTATTTTGACGATTGCAATGCATGTTATATGATGTTAAAAGTAATAAAGACATTTCATTTCATTTCATTCATTTCAGCACAGAGCATTTCCAGTCCTCACTGGTTCGTCCGCCGTCCTTTTCCCAAGTAGGAACCTGTTATTTCAATTATTTTACTAACGGTGGAGTTCATGCAAAAGCAGTCTAAAACGTTGTTATGAAATATAAGGCAAAAAGATGTTTTCCCACAAATAGGATAGAAAAATAACATAGACAGAAGATGATGAAAAACATAACAAAACGAAGAAGTAACAAATTAATATCTGTTAGGTCTGTTGTAATATGAATATTATGTAAAACCTAAAAAAAAGATTACACAACACCAAAAAAGCGCATAACATATACCAACATATTAAACATGTAACATGAATATATGAAATACTCTCAACAACCTAACAACTACATAAGAAAATCAACAGAGAAGATGAAATATTGTAACTTATTAAATAACATGGACAGAAGCTGAAGAAAAACATAACAAAACAAAGGTAACATGTAACAAATTAATATCTTTTAGGTCTGCAATATGAATATTATATAAAACCTAAAATAATACAATCTTATATTAGCATACTTCTCTACATACCTACGTGACATTTGCAGACTTTGTTTGACAGATGTTGTCATGCATTGCCACTTTGCGCCAATGTCAGGGTGCACACGGCTGCAGTATCGCAGAAGTTGCTGCAGTTCCAAGCCAAGTACTGTCCGGGTCAAGTTGGCGTCCGGAGTCACATGTTGTTTCAGGACGTTGTGCCGGTAAATCCACTCTTTGATGCACGAGGGTCCTGTCATTGACGCCACGGAGGATGTCCTTCAGCCACTTCCATGTATTCTCGATGGTCTGCGTGTGCACCCTGAATGGACGTTGACCCTGCAACTGCTCCAGCATTGGACCTACAAACAGGTGGTCTTTCAAGACATCTTTCATCGAACCTTCCCTCTTGCACCCAAAATGGGTCCTGTTCCCGGGGAGAGTCCAAAAAGTTGGTGCTATGGTTGACAGCGCCATGACCTGCAAATACTTCACCGACCCTGTTGTAGGCCCGCCATAGATCGCTGCAGATGTACGTCTCTGGGTCGATGTATTGCTGTATCATGGGCAGCAGCGTGTCGGCTGTACGGTCAGGGACTTGAACAGCTATGCCACCAAAGACCCAGACGTCGCGTCGTCTTGCTCATTGGCCACTAGTCTGCCTCTATGATTCTTTCGCCGGAACAGGCGAGTCTCGTCGATTTCGACAACATCGTGTGGTCCTCCCAACATCTGAAATGAAAAATATAAATTATTAAAACAAAAGTGTTTGCCTAACTTATTTCTAAGACATTCCAAGATAAGGGACCATTGTAATGCTTAGTTTCGGCTACTTCATTTTAATGCATTAGTTAGACAATAATTGAATTGAATTGAATTGAATTGAATTGAATAGACAAACAGAGCAACAGACAGACACCACCTCAGTAAAGTGTATTGGTATATTATACTTAGATAAATGGGTCAGTACTAGTGCATGCATATGGTTATAATGTTAAAAGTTAATATCAAACTGAAAGAAATTTAAGTAAAACTTGTTACCAATTGCTATGTACCAAAATTTGAATATAACCATGCGCCATTACACATATAGTTATTTTCTTTACCTATATCTGTATTTCACACTATCAGCCCGGATCCGGGCGTTTCCAGGTTGAAACTTTGTGATTTTTGGATGCATTTTATTCAAATAAAAGAAAGGTTGTTGTGCGCCCACTTGCTAAATAACTTAATTGGATCGATGCCGTGTGTTTAAAAATGTCAATTCATTGTATTTTTAAAAGTTATGGTGACAGCTGTTGGGTAGCGGATCTTAAACTTATGTGGAATGTTCACGGCATAACTGATTTCAAATCTAAATACACCTCCCGCCATGTTTCAGTTGCTACAGCTTAACTAACAATGGCATGTTTTCCCAGTGCACTATAGGATTATTATTTTATTTCAGTGCACTATAGGAGATAAAGTAATTCTGTAGTTTGATACATATGGATATTTATGCACATATTTGTAGGTGTTTTAAGCTTATTGATGTGGCGTTAGCTGTGCCTTTGGTCTATACTTTGTTTAATATTTATTATGAACAGCTGTTGCTAGTTTTGTTGAAAATAGTTAGTTCTGACTATGTCATGATTTAGTCCAGTTCTTTATTCGTTTGTAAATAAATCATTATCAAATATTCGTTCATATAGTGGTGAATTTAATTCATACAGATTAAACAACACATTTCCTGTCATATATTAAAACAACATGTAAGTGCTCATTAAACCAAATGTTTTTATATTAATTTCAACCTCCATACCAAAAACAACAAACTTCCCTATAAGTTAACAAGAGTACTATAAAATCAACCACTATACGCAGACTGTAAAAAATAATGATTTATGTGCGGGCGAAACCCGCGCAAGTGTGAAAGCGTACATAAGAGCCCATGATCTAAAAACGATTCATGCGGTTTCGACCCGCATTGGAAGTTTAGGTTCGTGCGGGTGATTTTTCAACCCGGACAGAGGTTTAGGTCTGTCCGGGTCAACCCGCACTGGTGTGAAAGCTCCCATATGATTCAATAGTCTAAACAGCTTCAACCGGTGCGAAAGAAGGCTTGATACCCCGGGTTATTATGGTCTGTGATGTGCTGCTATCATTATCTCCAATCTCAACAATGCCATTGCAAGTTTTTGACAAAGCATCAGGCAATACGGAATCTTGGTTTATATTACTCTCAACTACTGCTAATCTTCGTTTACATTATCCTCAATTACTTCTAAATCTTTGTTTACATTATTCTCAACTCCTGCTAAATATTCGTTTAAATCACTAGCTACTGTCAAATTTACAGATATCGGCTCATTCTGGATTTCATTCTCATTGAAATCAGGATTTGGTTCAGGTATTTGAAGATAATCATGATCGAAAAGAGACATGAACAAGTTATCAACTTCTTCATCTTGCAAAGGTAGATCCTTAAATAATGTACATTCTCCAATTTCTGTGTCATCATCATCTTGTTCTAGGTCATCTTCTGATTCTGCATCTGAAGGTATAGGTTGAAAAAGAATATACTCTTCTATTTCTTTCTCATCTCAGAATTTGGAATTCCTTATCCTGAAATGAAACAGAATAACTGTACAAAATAATACAAATATTCTGAAAAAAATTGCTCGAGGCAATACATTTTTGTTTCAGGTGCCAAGTTCAAAGGAAGAGTGGGAATTGGTGCAACGCAAATTTGAAGTGCAGTGGAACTTTCCCAATTGCATAGGAGCAATTGATGGGAAACATGTCCAAATTAAGTGCCCTGCTGAGAGCGGTTCGATTTACTACAATTACAAGGGTACATTCAGCATCATACTGTCCGCATTAGTTGATGCCGAATACAATTTCTTATACATAGATGTCGGTGCTAATGGAAAGTCAAATGATGGTGCAGTTTTTCAAGCATCAACATTGAACATTGCAATGGAACGTAACACCCTAAATTTACCACAGAATGTGGTTGTTGTTGCAGATGATGCATTTCCTCTAAGAAAGGACATACTGAAACCTTTCAGCAAACGTAACTTAACAAATTCAGAAAGAATATTCAATTATCGACTTTCTAGAGCTCGTAGAGTTTCGGAAAATGCTTTCAGCATTTTAGTTTCTAGATTTAGAGTATTCGAACGGCCTATTGCATTGATTCCTCAAACTGTAGATTTGGTTGTCAAAACTTGTTGTGCACTTCACAACTGGCTACGCAAATCATCAGGGAAATATTACCTTCATCCTTCATCTGTAGATGTGGAAGACATGACAACATGCACAATGATACCAGGCACATGGCGCACCACTCTCAATACATCATGTCTGTTGAGGACATCGAAACTGACTTCGACAAATGCTTACAAACTTGAGCTCAAAAAGTTTAGAGAGCAGTATGAAAATTTCTTCTGTTCAAAACAAGGGTCACTACCGTGGCAATGGAAGTGGATTGGTGCTGATCAACCATCGAACAGCCTTTAACTTTGTACAAATGTAATATGTTAGCCTTTCCTGTATGTTGTATGCTGAAGGTAATCAGTTTAAATACTATTACTGCAATATTTGTATGTAAATATGTAACTTATAGTATATAAAAGCATTTTATTAATAAATTATGTGTAGACATAAAGAAATGTAGTTTTTACTTACCAGAGTTGAAGTTGAAGGTCTGCTGGACGAACGACCCATTAAAAACTTTGCAGCATGGAACCAGCTAAGTTTAGGTTCGTTCAGTTCATCTGCAGCTGAACCAGATTTTTTGGATTTCGCAATTTTAATGCATTCTTGGCTGACAATGGTTTTGATTAGTTTTATTTTGGCTCTTACCACATCCAAGGTGATGTCGGGAAAATTGGTTTTCAATTGGTCTACCAAACCTTTAAATCCGGCATCTCTTAAATTCCTATTTTTATATTCACTCAAACCCGAGTTCCACAGTACAGGATAGTTTTCGTACACCTCCAGGAATTCAATAATTTGATCACTTGTCCACTTAACACTTTTTGAACTCATTTTTAGAAAGATGCTTTTAACATAAACAATAACAAAACAACACCACTCAAACGTGACACTAGATTTTTAGGTTAATCCTTGAAGCAAGTGAGCTTGAATGTGTGTTTACACTGGTCAAGAGACCTTCCTACTTGTTTCAAGTGCAGCCAACTTGACTCCAAAAATCAAACATGTTCAACTTTTACTTGACACTTGAATCTAGGGGTCAAGCACTACTTGAACGAGGTAAAAATCACTTGAAGAAGCGTTTACACTGTTCAAGCACGGTTCAAGTTACTTGACTCCAGTAAACTTGATTCAAGTAACTTGACCAATGTAAACCCCGCTTAACTATTTATTCATAACTGAAAAGTAAATATGATATGAAAAATGTAAATTATTAACATATGGATTAATATAAGAAGTACAGAAGCAAAATACATAAAAATAACACAAAATTTATAACACTATAGTATACCGTAATTTAAAAGAACCAAATATTCTTAAACCGTGTCCTCTACCATTGCATTGGTTGACAGAGTCTTATTATCAGTCGAACCAGTGATAAATATTGTGTGTAAAAATGTTCACTAGATGTTTCCTTCATGCCGTCGGTAGCTGAGAACAAATAAACTACGATTGGCCTAACAGAAAGATTACTTAGACAATAACTTTCAATTGCCAGCTTTGATGATTATTAATACTAATTGAACCATTATTTTAACAATAGATATATACTTTTGTCTTTGAATTTATACAATAACGAGGTGTTAGCCCGTCCTACGTACGGGAATTCAGTAGTCAGTTAAAACCGTGTACAATTCAGATCAGCTAGTTTACACATATAAAGACAAAGTTTCTTGCAGTTTTAATGTGAAAAATCATCTTGTAAACAAATGTTGTGTGACCAAATATTTTTTTATTCCATCATAGGCCTTTACGATGTGAAAAGCGTTGAAGTGAGATTTGTAGCCGATTCGCACAGACGCACACTGATTATAAGTAGCCTACTTTAGAGAGAGTAATAGTCAATTGAGAAGTGTATAGACCTAGTCAATGATACCACCTTCCATAGCATACCTTTAATACTTTAATACTTTCTTATGAAATGGCGACCATACAATGTAGGTACTGCATCTTCCATAATTATTATCACCACAATACAACTACTATACACAATTTCCATTAGGTCTGAATAGAAACGACCTAATATAAAACGATAATATCCAATAAAATTCACAGTACACATAATTTAACTTTGGTATTCTAACATCAAAACTAATCGTCACACCTATCCTTTATATCAATTTCACTGCATTAATTGCTAAATAAATAAGTGTAAACAAAGAAAAGTAAAAACAATAACAGTTTGTTTTGAAACAGCTGTTTGGTTCAAATAACATTCATTTGAAAAAAAGATCTGGTCACATGTAGCAGGAATATAAAAGGTAAACACGCTAGTAAAGCTAATGACGTAATTGTCAATGTTTATTATCCATACCATTATCAGTTCTATCCTTGATAACTACCCACCCTCATTGAATAAATGTACATCGTAATTTCCCATATTAGTTAATTTAAACTACAATATATTCATAGTTGATGGAAAAGTGATATTTTCACCACAACTGAACACGATTTCATAAAAGGATGGTTTGTCTAATTGCAGTATCCTAGGTCAATGTTAACGTTGTGTTCAATCTATGTCATCCATCTGTTTATCTTTGTATAAAACCCGGCTGAGGTTGTGGTGGTAATTTAAAATCGTGATTCCTGATTATTCTTGGATCTTCTTATGACATCAATATTTCCGGGCCTAATCCAAACAAAGTTAAAGCAGACAAACATTAATTGTAAACAAAAAGCTACCATTAAGAATTAAGACATGTAAACATTGTTATTTTTGTAATCTTTCCTTGAAAAATGGAGCAGTAAAATCATTTACATTTATCCTTTTTTATTAAGACTCGTGTACAGAGCCTCGATTCGTACTGTGGTTTAATTAATTTTGGTTAAAACTGTGGTTTAAACTGAGGTCTAATTATCTCTACTAATCTTACTTATTTCCTATAATCAATGACAAAATAAGAGTAAATAAAATAACCTCATAGTTCCATAGTTTATATTTAACCAGCTGTTAGTTAAAACAAATTATATTGCTCTAAAACAAATCGAAGATTACAAAGATTGCTTTAAAAAATAATTTGAACATCCTAGTATTTTACTATGTACATTTAATTAATCAGTCATCCTCTTACAGAAGAATTGAACGTATCAATGATTAGCATTACACATAGTATAAATAGTCAACCCTAATTATGTCTTTACATTTTTATCCAAATGCTGAATTTGTGACACAAAAGCTGAATGTTTACAGCTGTTATGTTAAGCAAATTATTTTATACCAAAAGCTAGTTTAGAATCTTTGCGTCGGCTGCTAGACTTTTTAAAAATTAAAACTTAATTTCTAAAAAACTGGGACCCTAAACTAAAATTATGGCTTCGACATTCCCTAGTTTTCAAAATTATCTGTCTTTCAACACAAAAATCATGAAAATCCGTCGCGTGCTTGATTCAGAATCGTGAAATAAAAAACACTGTTTCGTTTTAATATTATAGATTATTAGGCCTAATCAGAAAACTGGACCCAACGTGAACACAAGGGGACACTAGAAGTAAGATAAGCATTTTGACTACAGAATCTTAAAAGAACAATCATGGGAATTAACCCTAGCAGTGGTCAATGTTAGAAGTGGGGGATAACCAACCCATTTTGGCGATTTTGCAGCAAATTACTGGACACAACGTGAACTAACATTAGAGCAAATATTGATATTGAAAGTTGACACTAGAAATAAGATAAGCATTTTGACTACAGAATCTTAAAAGAACAATCATGGGAATTAACCCTAGCAGTGGTCAATGTTAGAAGTGGGGGATAACCAACCCATTTTGGCGATTTTGCAGAGCATTTTTTGAAAATTCGTAAAAATTTAACCGTACAAGTAAACCTAGTGCAACCTTATACTGTAAGGTAAAAGTGTCCGGGCAGCTTCACTCGGGTTGGGTCGTAGGTGATACGGGACCAAATACTCGCAGAGTCTAGAGGGCGCCACCTCATTGGCTGTTGTGTGTAGACCTCCACCAACGAGGAAGAGAGGGTCTCAGCATGGTGTAGTACAATCTTAATACGTTTCCAAGACTCAGGAGAATCCGGCAATACCCACAATTAAAGAGGAGGGGAAACATCCTTGAAACCCAAATCTAAACTGGGAAAACTTGTCTGTGTCAAATGCAAAATTGGGCAGTTCTTACAAAACCCCAAACCTAACTGAGTTGGGTGCAAACAAGTTTGCAGTAGGCCTACCTTCAAAATAACCTTACTTACAACTAGTGACTGGTGAAACAAGTGTTCACAGAAGGCTTAGGCCTGAATCAAATAAAGATAAACACTTGGTGAATGGTGAGAACCTAACTTTAACTAAAATAGAAATTCCACAACAAGAAAAAAAATCTGAATCCAAAAAGTGTTCAGAGTAAGCACAAATTAACTACTGTAAAAGAAAGGAATGAAATATCAGCATAGGCCACCAAAATTTAAGTTTAATTACCACAACTCAAACCATCTAGACGTTATGAAGTAAGTTAGTTAGGACAATAAATAACAAAAGAATGTAGAGCAAAATTTAACTTTACTCTTAAATGAAGATGACAATAAGCTACAACAAAATTTAGGCACTGACAAAGTTTAAAACGGTACGACAAAATAACAAGGTTCGTTAAATTGGCAAGAGTCAAATTGAATCGGTTCTCTAGAACAAGTTGCAAGTTTTTAGGATAAACAAAATCACAAGTATTTACGACATTACAAAGTTATAAGTTTTACGATATGAGAAAATTACAAATTTTACGATAAGACAAAATTACAAGTTCTACGGCATGACAAATTACGAGGAGATAAATATATGACAAGTTTCAGTTAGGTGGCCACCCCTAATAACACAAATATATTTCAATCAAGTTTTGAACAACAATTAAATATCATGGATGAATAAATCTTAAACGCTAATCGACATATGGCTTAACCCACCTAACCGCTCTTCGTATCGGTCCATGAGATTGAGTCTCTCCTAGGTCTAAGTTTGAATGAATTGAAGTTCCGCACTTTAACTAAATAAATAAATATAAAAACACGTTTTTATACTATAGCGATTTCGTAAAAAATAAATTTCACAGTATTTAGTATAATAATCTAAATAGTATAATTAAATCGTAATTATACTTCGGATGCAGGTTCCAGCGCGTTCGGCGATGCACTGCTCGCCCACTAAGCATCGCTTTTAACAACATATATGTTCCGATGACAACAAAGCCCACCTCGGCTTAAAGAACAAAATATTCTTCTGTTTTAAATTAAATATTTATACTTGACGAAATCATAAATACACCTTAGGGTTAAAAAGATATTTATATTTACAAAAATAAAACCTTATAATAATAATCTTAAGTATAACATTTCCTTCAAAATAAAATAAAATCGTCTTTCGAATTAAAATTTAACTCTTTTAAAAAATAAGACCCTTACACTCTCCTCTTAGTAAAATGTGAAAAAAATAAAACAGAAAAAACTCCTTCACTTCCTTTGTAGCGGTGTCAGTCTCAATTTCCGTATGTTGACCCTCTTACATGTCGACGTCCCGGGGAAAAAAACCTTCATGGTGCGCCTCTTGCCTCTTCGGGTTTTCTTTCTCTTACGGGGCGCACATGCTTTTATCTGGCTCACCTCTGGCACGGACGTTTCGGGGTTCGGAAGTTCCCTGGACGATTTCCTCGCTCTGCCCCACCTCCATCTGCGAGTCTATCAGCAGGTCTTCCTCCCGGCCTGAAGGAATATTCAGGTCCTCCTCGGGGTGCAAAGATATTGCTGGAGAAGGTGGAGATCCTGGGTTTTTCATGGTCTGCTTTGGGGAGTCCTCGATTTGGTGTCCTCCAAATCGATCGATGATGGCCACTATTGATTCGGTAAGCGGTATGCTTACTCTCAGGCAGGGTGTTTCGGCCGTGGGTGGGGATGGCTAAGTGGGTACAGCATCCGGTTCTTCCTTGCCCTTTTCTTCCTCCTCTATTTCGTCTAGGGTTACCCCTAGCAGGCCCTTGTCCAGGAGCTCCTGTACCGGGCTGGGGATTGGCGAAACCATCGCTGGAACAGGAGGGGCCAGCCTAGCGACTTCCGCCATCAATTCGTCTAGGGTCATCTCTTTAGGGTCGATAGGTTCTCGTATTCCCGTCGATGGTCTTAACGGGGACACCACGTCCGATCGCCTCTGTATATTTACAAACAAAAACCTCGTAGTCGAACGGGTTGTTCTGTGATGCGGACCTCCCGTCCCACAACTGCCACTTGCCAAGAGCCACCGCTTGCCTCTCGCAGACTCTTTTGTTTTCTCCAACGCTTGTCGGTGTTGGCGACCTGGCAGAAAATCGTAGGCACTGATGGCCCACCTCTTCGGTTCCACGTCAACGAGGTACCAGTGCCCTGAGCTGCCCACTTCTGGATCGTGTACCGGGATTAACACATGGTCCAACTGTAGTAGCGGAATCCCGATAATCTGCCTCTTCACCCCGGCGTAACCTCGGCGGTTCAGGCAGGTAAAGAAAATGTATCTGCGGTGAACACTTTTTCTTCGGCTGACTTGAAGACCAATCTCCGTACCACCAGCCGAAAATATGCCGAAATGACGTCTCCGTTTAGTAATCCATTACCCTCCAGGCACGTGAGCTGGTTTGGTAAAAGTGGCTCCACGGCTCTCAAAGGGGCGTTCATAGTGAATGATGCGGATGGCGTTGAAGTTTTACGTGCGTATATGAGATATGGATGAAAGTCGTAAGATTTATTAATTAGAATTTTGATTTAGATCAGTAAGCTAGCAAACCGTCAAGCCACACATGCACCTGCAAGCGAAAGCACCCATTAATGCAAAGCAAAATAGCAAGCAATAACTACTCTAATCTCAAAGGCTACACCTACGTGCTCCTTACCTTAGTCTCTAGAGTATCTGCGGGGTTCTGTATTTCCTGTTGTAGCAATATGGCCGCACGGTTAGGCATCTGACGCAGCTCCGCAGCTACATACTTACCAAAAGAGTAGTAAGGTTTTTCAGAGCCTGCTTTGTTTGCAATATCGTCATGTTTTGAGATTGCAGCTGTTATTTCGTTTTCTCGTTGTTTTCGGATAAATTCTTTACTCTTTTTTTGTGGCTCAAGTGGCATCATCGATCCAGAAGATGAGTGATCCATGTTTCTGCTCGGAGTCCCAGGGTTATCAGGGTCAGTGACCTTGCCCTTCTTCATCTGGTTCTTCGGGTTGACTCTCATTTAGGCCCTGAAAAAGGACAAAAATATTATAATCATTTTAGTTTTAAAACAAAACAATAAACCTATTGCAAACTATGATTTCTTTTTGGATACCAAAAACTGTTGAAGAATGGGAAAGAATTCCGAAGTTATTCCTTCAATACTGGAACTGCCCTAGATGCAGGTTCAACCCTCAATGCTGTTGAGTGATTGATGGCAAGTATATTCTCATTGAGAGACCACCATTCGGAGTACTATAATTATAAGTAGACCTACAGTATCATATTATTTGCCATGGTAGATGCAGATTACTGCTTTCCTTACGTTTTTGGGTTTTTTGTCGTTTTTATTGTCTGATTTTTTTGTCTAATGTAAATTTAACGCCTTGGCACTCCATACATACCCTGGAGTCAGTTGATGATATGGTCGATTCACTTAATGAAACCATTTTAAAATTATATGACAAACACGCTCTAATTGTTAACCGTAGGGTTAGTAAAAGTCGCTCCGTTCCTTGGATTAATGATGTGATAATTGGTTTGATGGCTCGACGGGACTCAGTCCATCGCAGAGCCAAAAGAACTAGGGATCAAGGGCTCATGGCCCAATATCAAGCTTAGAAATCAAGTAAAACAACATTTACGTAATGCTCGGCTCCAAGTTTTTAACAATTAATTGTTATAGAGAACTACGTTATATAATAACAATTTAGAAATTGATAAGAATATTTTGATCTGGAAGAGTTATTAAAGGAGCTCTATATTTTTTGCATATGCACAATCACATGCTATGCTAAGCAAAGCATATAACAAATTTATATAATTAAATTACTACTTCAATGCTTGATATAAAATTGTAAAAGTCAAAACGATGTGCCAGTTTCAGTTCCTTATGTTGCAAAATGGTAATTATAAAAAAAAATAAGTTGATAAGTAAAGTTAAAATTAACGTACCGAACAGCCCCAATGATGTCGGCGACGAATGCCTCCACATCAAGGATGACCTCCCTCGACGATGGCCTTCGAGACGGTACCACCAAACGGCCAATGCTCAGGAGGAATGACGCATAGTGGTCGCAGAGCCGGTTCCGCTGTTCTACTGGTAGGCGCAGCTTCATTAAGGCATTGCCCCTGGCAGAGGTAGACGAGACTACGAAGTCGGTTAGCCAATCTAGTTCACCGTCACCCAACCCCTGTCGGGGCTAAGTCAAAGCCACCTGCTGCGGCTCGGGTAGACCAGAGAGCCCAGAAACAGATGAGGCGTTTGACTGTTCATCGTTCTCCTCTTCGGCATCGGAGAGCCATCCAACTTGCAAATTACAATCAGTGGGGAAGGTAGTCCGGATGATCCTCGGTTGTCCAGGGTCATGGGGGGGGGGGGGGCTGGCCAATCTCAGGGAACACGAAACACTGCAGCCACAATCGCAGAAAGTTCTGTGGTACCCTCAAGGTGTGGGATCGTAATGAATGAGGCACAAACACTGGTATTAGTTCATCATAACTGAGGTCCAAAGGGTTTTCACGGACGTAATTGATCAAGGAGGTCTCCTGTCCGCGAGTAGGAATATGTGTCTCAGGGGCATTGCCTCGGATGTCAAGTACACTCAGCATGTCATGGCTGTACTGGTGCTGAGTAGATCTGAGGAAGTACGACACAATTTCCCGCTCGAGGACCAATCCCAAATGCCAAATGTAGCCCAAGATAAAGTGTACGTAGTCAGTGTCATAGAGAGTCGTGGGGAAGGGTATGCCTTAAACGGAGACACATTCATCAGGGTGCGTGCTGATGTAGAGCGCCAGAAGAGCTAGGCCTTCCTCATTGCCACGTGATCTCACTGATGATGTAAATAGGTCCCTCCACTTCCTACGTGCATTATCCTTGAACGGGCAATTCTTATTGGCGCACTTCTTGCCATTCTCCCGCGCAGGACGATAGGAGCACCGACACCTTGACGGGTCACAGGGTCTGGCAGCAATAGCCAGCGCAGCACCAATCAACCTGTTGCTGTTGTCATTATTGATGAGCAGACCTACATGATTGTACAAGGTCCTCCTGCCAATCAGAAACCCGTGGGCCATTGGGTGTATTCCGATGTGTAGTCACAAAGGATGTTGATTTTGTTACCTTTTGAAATATAATCGCTTGAATTTAATGTACAAACATGGGCTGACAGTGCTTGTGCTACTGACAGGTTATATTCAATTGTATAAGACACAACACTATTATCACAAGGACTCTGCAAGCGTTTTCGCTACTGACAGGTTAATTCACTACTAAGGAACTGTAAAATACTACACATACAATCTGACAGTGCTTGCTCTACTGACAGGTTAACACGTTACTAAGGGCATTTATGATCAGTAGGAATGACGCATAGCGGCCACAGAGCCGGTTACGCTGGAGAAGGTTAATGAAGGCATTGCCCCTGGCAAAGGTAGACGAGACGACAAAGTCAGCTGGGCCAATTATACTTAAGTGGGCAAATTTAACTTTCTTCAGTGGGGCATATTTTACTCTCTTCAGTGGGTGTTCACCGGCTAATTAAGGGTTACTGATAAGTTACTGATAAGTTAGTTAGTAAGGCATTAAGGCATTAAATATACAATACACACTATCTGTCAGCGCTTGTGCTACTGACAGGTTTAATAAATACACTATTCACTTTTGTTTCACGTACAAGCTGCAGTCGGAGTGTTTTTAAATATTACAACTCCGATATAGACTGAGGATATAAGGTTCAATCTCCTCGTAACAACTTCCAAGAAGTAGGGTTGAGTATCGTCGTTTCAAAGCTGAACCCCCAAGTTCCTTGATATACAGGGTGTCCGGTCATAAGTGTTAAATAAAATTTTGTATCAAACTACATGGTAATGGCGACATAATGACGCCCATTTGAGGTTCCCAACCTCAACCGTTAGGGAATAACAAATAAATTAAGATTTTTCAAAAAATATTGTAGTTGTTTTGAAAAAGGTTATATTACTCGGTTAAAAATGCAATAATTGTTAGTTTAAATGTCATTTTCAGAATCCTCACAAAATTTTAAATAGATATAACACATAATCGCTGGGGTACGGAAAAATATTCTACTTAAATTTCTTCGTTAAACAATTATTTTTTAATACCGACGAAAATTTAAATAACATTCAGCGATTTATTTCTCGGTTACCGAGATCCGCTGAGTTTAACAAATATCACTAAAAACTTCCTTATTTAAAGGGCTTTCCAATGGTGTATAATAGTTTTTACCAAGTTTAAAATTTCCTAATGTAATTAAATCATTGTTGTGAAAAAACATGGTAGGGCAAAGAAAAGCTATTGTGAATACATTTAACTGCAGGCAACGAATAATTTGTATTTTTTCTCGCATGCAACGCTTTTTTTATAACTATTAAGCTAAGAAAATTTCGCTGGGGTACGGAAAAATATTCTACTTAAATTTCTTCGTTAAACAATTATTTTTAATATCGACGAAAATTTAAATAACATTCAGCAATTTATTTCTCGGGTACCGAGTTCCGCTGAGTTAAACAAATATTACTAAACACTTCCTTATTTAAAGGGCTTTACAATGATGTATAACTACAATTATCTACTGTCAAATCTATGGTGAATTTTACGTAGGCCTACTATTGTGAAAAATCACGGTTAAACCAAAACAGATATTGTAAAAAATAATTAATTTTTCTTACTATTTTATGAGCTGACCACTGATGATGTGGGTTTGTGTAATTTATGATTGACCAGACTACACTTTCATCAAACTAAAGAGTTTTTGTTTAGACTTTGGAAAATTTGTCATTAAAAAAAACATAATACATTAGTAAAAAAATACAATACAAATTAAATCTATGACATACTTCGTCCGAAGCACAACTTTTATTAAGGTGGAGTCACAGTTTGGGTGTAAAGTGCCCTCCGTTTTCCCGCAAGCGGGCTTTCCCAGCACCCTCAAAGATTCTCTACCGTAACTCAACTTCAGAGTTTACAACAGTCGAGTAAACTAGACTTTACATGTAACCCCAAACAAAAAAATCTAACGGGCTCAAGTCTGGAGATCGAGGAGGCCATGTCACACTTCCTCCACGTCCAATCCATTTTGGGTAGTTTGGGATAGCCACAACCGAACTTCCGCGAGTTAATTGAAATCTTATCTAAAATATGAAAAATATACGATAACCGTAACTTTATCACAAACCCATTTTGCTACTATATGTTTCTTTTCTTAGCTTAATAGTTATTAAAAAAAGCGTTGCATGCGAGAAAAAAATACAAATTATTCGTTACCTGCAGTTAAATGTATTATTCTTCACAATAGCTTTTCTTTGCCCTACCATGTTTTTTCACAACAATGATTTAATTACATTAGGAAATTTTAAACTTGGTAAAAACTATTATACACCATTGGAAAGCCCTTTAAATAAGGAAGTTTTATAGTGATATTTGTTAAACTCAGCGGATCTCGGTAACCGAGATATAAATCACTGAATGTTATTTAAATTTTCGTCGGTATTAAAAAATAATTGTTTAACGAAGAAATTTAAGTAGAATATTTTTCCGTACCCCAGCGATTATGTGTTATATCTATTTAAAATTTTGTGAGGATTTTGAAAATGACATTTAAATTAACAATTATTGCATTTTTAACAGAGTAATACAACCTTTTTCATAACAACTACAATAATTTTTGAAAAATCTTAATTTATTTGTTATTCCCTAACGGTTGAGATTGGGAACCTCAAATGTGCGTCATTATGTCGCCATTACCATGTTGTTTGATACAAAATTTGATTTAACACTTATGACCGGACTCTGGGTCTGAGCTGTATATATAAATTGAGGTGTGAACTCGTCAAACACGTATCTTTGGTATTTTAAATTTATAAAATACCCTGTGGCCCTTCAAATCAATGATTGGTGTTTTAAGTGTGTAAATGATTTGTTCTATTGACACTGTAGCAACATCTTGCTCATTGGTAAAGAATAAATCTTTAGATTTGGAACAAGATTTTAAAAACATGACATCAACTTCATTCTTATTCATTCTTCCTTGACAAACGCCAATGAAGTCCTCAGTTTCGTTATTTTTGTGTCCTTTTTTATATCTCACAATTACATATACACCAGACGAAACTGAATTCTCGTCCGGTGGATTCAAGTCTGGTGAATTGTAAGGAAGTTTTCCCTTTTTAAAGGAGAAAAGTCCCTTTCACACTCCTACGAAGTATTTCTAGCTTTTTCCTAGAGGGTTTTTTTCCTGGGTTAGTGACAACTCAGTGACTGCTACAAACTGATCTCATTTATTGTGCACTATTTACAATATTTACAACAAAACATAACGGCCTTGTAGCCAAGGCGACTATTAGTTTAGCGTCCAGTACTCCACCGTACTGTCCCCGGTGATCCTCTGGAACGCCGTCCCAACGTCTTCCCTCACAGAGAGCAACCTGACAATGCTGTCACCTCTCATCGGCTGTCTGGCTCCAACTGCCCAGCCTTCTAATAGCGACGTCGACACGTCACGAAATCCCACGCTGTCTCCTGCTGACACCTCTCGTCGGCTGTCTGGCTCCAACTGCCCAGCCTACTCAGTACCGGGCCCTGGTACTGAGCTGTTTCCCCAGCACATTGTCCTGAGAGAATTTACCTGAGTGAGAAGTACTGGGGGAAAAGTACTGAGGGAAAAGTACTGAGGGAAAAGGGCTGAGGGAAAAGTGTTGAGGGAAAACGGGACAGTTCTATGTGTATCTATATATCACTTTATTACACTCCCCCTTTTCTTTAATAACAACAAAAAACTACAACTCCAAAGAAAACTGCTCTTAATTGAGCGTTTTTTTTTTTCTCCTTTATGAATGTACTTCTTTTATTTCCAACCAAACTTTAGATTTTTTTTCCCATGAAAAACACCTTGCTTATTTATTGGGCCTTAGTGGCTAACAGGAAAAATGACACTAATTTACCTGACCTCCATACCCATTAGGTAAAATAACCAATACTCAACATATAACAAATTATACTCTTCATTTTGCAGTTCGCATAGCTACAAACAGTAACGAAAAAAAAATATTCAAAAAATCAAAATAAAATGGCATAATTCCCCTAAACAAAATAATTTCCTTACAAAATCTCTTCTAAACTGAACTTGTTTCTACGAACAGGCCTTTCTTACTTTCTTGACCTATCACCCTTTTTTTTCTAACACAATTACTTCATATTATCTTCTGTTTTCCAATATTTTATTCCAGTCGTCCTGTCTCTGAATTTCCTTACAATATTGCGGATTCTCACCTTATCACTAGTACTCACGGCTACTGTACTACTTCCTGTTTGTTCGGTTGAAGGTCCTGGGAGACTGTATCCTCCCTTTATGAAAGATGAAAGGGCTTTCCTCCCGTCTGTTACGTTGCCACTGACAGGAAGGCCGAATTTCTTCAGCTCCTCTATTAGTTCTGCCTTCTTTAGGGTGTAGATCCATCCTACTCGGGGATTCCGTCTTGAAATGAAATGAAATGAAAATGATTTATTTAGTCAGGCAAAGTTAGGGCCACATGACCCTCTCTTACACTTAACCTGTTTATACAAATCTAAACATACAAATAAAACAAAACAATGTACAATACAAATAAAATACTATAATCTATTTACAATATTTAATGTAAAAAGAAACAATAAACTTTTAAAACATACCACCTTACATAAACACCCACACACACACACACCTACACACGTACACGCACACACACAACACACACTCACAAGAACTAGCACACACACACGCACACCTGTCAGTGATCAACCAAGCGCACGCCTAGGACATACCAACCATGGCCATACGTCCAGAAAACAGATTTTTTAGTGCTGTCACAAACCGGGGACGGCTATCAAGGGTTTTTATGGCTAGAGGGAGATCATTCCAAAGGCGACAAGCAGAAACAACAAACGCTCTGTCATAAACTGCCGTTCTATGATGAGGCATACGCAAAGTTACTGAAGCAGAACGTGAATTTCTTACACTTTCTTCAGCTACAAATTTGAAGTCGTTTAAAAAATATTTTGGAAATTTTGTTTTTAATATTGAATAGGTTATCATAAGAATTTTTATTGATCTTAGGTCACATAGTTTTAGTAATTTAGAATCAACATAAAAAGGAGTGATGCGCTCATTACGTCTCAGATCATAAACAAATCTTAAACAGTGGTTCTGAGTGCGTTGGAGAGCATCAGCGAGATTTACAGTCATGTCATTGATCACAGAGTTACAGTAAGTGAAGTGAGGGAAGACAAGTGATTTTACTAGGTGTAACTTTATGTGTAAAGGTAAAAAATTCTGTAACTTCTTCAGTGAGTGGATTGATGCAAACACCTTTTTACGTATGTCTACTACTGCATCTCCCCAAGTAAGCGTCGAGTTTATAGTAAGTCCTAGATTTTTCACTTTGTCATAGTAAAGTAAAGCTGTCCCATTTATAGTTACTGAGTTCACTGTGTCAAGGTCAATTGAGTTTCGTAAACGTGAATGACAAATTATTATTGGTCTTGTTTTTGTATGGTTTAGTCTAAGTCCATGTTTTTCAGTCCAGGTAATGATTTTCTCGATGTCTTCGTTGATTTTTAGAACACTGTCATTGATATATTTTGCTGAGAAATGCGTATAAATCTGTAAGTCGTCGGCATACATATGGTATTTACAGTGTGTGAGGACTGAGCTCAGGTCATTTATGTATAGTACAAACAGTGCTCTCTGTCCACCCCCCATGCTCCCCCCCCCATGAGCCCATGCTCTCTGTCTCTGAATCAGTCATTATGTTGGCGTATTGGTCCTCCTGGGTATAACAATGAAATATTTTCATAAAAAAGTATCAAATAACTAAAAGTAATAACTTAGAGCTCGTTCCTTTGTTCCTCACAATCTTTAACTTTTCAAAGTTCTTAATTCCTTGAGTCAATTTGTACTGAGTTGTCACTATCATAGTCCCTGTTCGGGCGCCAAAATTATGTAAGGAACTTTTCCCTTTTTAAAGGAGAAAAGTCCCTTTCACACTCCTACAAAGTATTTCTAGCTTTTTCCCAGAGGGGTTTTTTTCCTGGGTTAGTGACAACTCAGTGACTGCTACAAACTGATCTCATTTATTGTGCACTATTTACAATATTTACAACAAAACATAACGGCCTTGTAGCCAAGGCGACTATTATTTTAGCGTCCAGTACTCCACCGTACTGTCCCTGGTGATTCTCTGGAACGCTGTCCCAACGGCGTACCTCACAGAGAGCAACCTGTCGTTGATGTCACCTCTCGTCGGCTGTCTGGCTCCAACTGCCCAGCCTTCTAATAGCGACGTCGACTCGTCACGAAATCCCACGCTGTCTCCTGCTGACACCTCTCGTCGGCTGTCTGGCTCCAACTGCCCAGCCTTCAAATAGTGGTGTAGACCGTCGCAATGTGCAGCGTTGTCTCCTGCTGACACCTCTCGTCGGCTGTCTGGCTCCAACTGCCCAACCTTCAAATAGTGGTGTAATCTCGTCGCATACAGCGCTGTCTCCTGCTGACCGCTCTCGTCGGCTGTCTGGCTCCAACTGCCCAGCCTAAAACAGAATCTCCTATTATAACCCGTCCACTATTGCACGGAGTGGAAGGAGAAGTTTCAAGGATGGCTGGGGGCTCAACACGCCCGTCCAACCAGTGCGGGCTCAACACGCCCGTGCACTAAGGTTAACACGCCCATCTCGTACCGGGGAGAGGAAAAGTACTGGGGGCTTAGCACGCCCGTCCTGTACCGGAGAAAGGAAAAAGTACTGGGGGCTCAACACGCCCGTCCTGTATCGGAGGGAAAAGTAAAGAAGGAGCGCTGGGGGCTCAACACGCCCGTCCAGCCAGTGCGGGCTCACCACGCCCATGCACTAGGGGAAAGGGAGTAGTACTGGGGGCTCAACACGCCCATCCCGTACCGGAGAGAGGGAAAAAGTACTGACATCTCGTACCGGAGAGAGGGAAAAGTACTGGGGGCTCAACACGCCCGTCCTGTACCGGAGAAAGGAAAAAGTACTGGGGGCTCAACACGCCCGTCCTGTACCAGAGGGAAGGGAAAAGTACTGGGGGCTCAACACGCCCATCCAGCACTAGAGGGAAGGGAAAAGTACTGGGGGCTCAACATGCCCATCCAGCACCCAGGGAAGGGTCACCGGGGGCTCAACACGCCCATCCGGTGGGGTCGGGCCCGAAGGCCCAACTGACTCTGCTGCCCAAGTGTCCTCCCTTATATGCACGGATTTTACCCCCAAAGGGTGGGGGAAAGTACTCAGTACCGGGCCCTGGTACTGAGCTCTTTCCCCAGCACATTGTCCTGAGAGAATTTACCTGAGTGAGAAGTACTGGGGGAAAAGTACTGAGGAAAAAGGGCTGAGGGAAAAGTGTTGAGGGAAAACGGTACAGTTCTATGTGTATCTATATATCACTTTATTACAGAATTCAAGTCTGGTGGATCCAAGTCTGGTGAATTCCCTGTGCTCACGTGCGTGAATTCCCTGTGGGTGTGTACGTGCTCAATGCTCAACGGCACTGTTTATTTTGTTGCGTGGTTGGTACTACTGGCCGCGTCTGCTGGACGTTCGTCGGATGACATTTTGTGGCTCCCGTTTTTCAGACTTTGGGTTTGAGATTGTTCCAAAACTACGGGGTTTTCTTCCGGAAGAGTTTTCTTTTGTGAACCCTGAAATTTTTACCTTCATAGGTCCCTTTCCATCATCGTCAGCATGACGTACTTTGGCTAAGAGTTTTCATACCACGGGTAAGTTGAATTCGCCAGGCCTAGTCCTCGCTTATTTCATTTTGTTTCATTTTTCACTGTTTCACTATAGTTCAGAAATGTTTTATAGAGTCATTTTGATGTTTATTGTACTGTTTTCTGAGAGTTTCGAGTCCACTAGATAACACAATGTGCATGCCTCGTTGAGTTAACTTTGTCAGTACAAGTGATATTAAAAGTTGAGCCAATTTTCATGTTTAAGGTTAAAAGACCAAGTTAAAGTGTTAACGTCATTTTTGTGTAATTTTTGAGTCATTTTGTGTAATTTCTGTGTTTAACTGTGAGCTGGTCTGGACCCAATCATGTCAAAAGTTTCTAGGCTAGTTCTAATTTTGTTTGTGCTAGTAACTTTTGCTAGCCTAAATTATTGCTCTGGTCAATTACAGTAGCCTAGCCAAGATAATAACTTAAATATCCATTTTGTTTGTCCTAAACTTGTGAATAGTAAGCAAGCACATTCATGCACTTTTATTCATGTGAGATCATGTTACCTTTCTCTAGAGAACCATGTTGATTAGGCTAGACTACAGAACAACTTTGTAATAATTTATTTTTGTAAAAAAATACAACCGACTTCAAACGCTCTAAAAAGAATGAAATAATTTCAATAAAGTAAACTTTTGAATTAGGCAAGCTCACGTATTTTAAGTCGGCGCGGCTCTATGATGATTTTTGATACAAATTGAAAGAGGGTGTCCATATTGCAGGTGACCATCTATAACTAAAGGTGTTAATCTGCATGTCTTTTTCATAGCTATGCGTTAAGTGTTATTTTATTACCGTAATCAGAGATCGGCATTATAGTGGTATTAACGAGTATTTTTAAAAAGATTATAACGCATTTTAATGTTTCTAACTTGGAAAATTAACGTTACGTTTTAATACTAAACTAGCTTCTTTTCCCTATCATAATATCAAACTAAATTATTTTCCTATTCATATAGAACATTTGTGTGTGTTATTTTCATAAAGCATTTATTCTGAAGTAAACATAACATATAAGAAAATATTTATTTTAATATATATACAAAACAGTTCAGTATGTTTTTTATATATTTATGTTATCCAGCTACAATTTATTGATTTTCAAAATACACACACAATATTTAATTTCAATCATATTTCCATTTTGAGCCGCGCCGACTTGAAATACGTGAGCTTGCCTAATACAAAAGTTTACTTTATTGAAATTATTTCATTCTTTTTAGAGTGTTTGAAGTCGGTTGTATTTTTTTACAAAAATAAATTATTTCATGATTTTTAGTGACTGTATAATTTTTTATGTATTAATTACTTGAGGTTTTTGATAAGCAAAACTGTTTGAAACAATCAAAAGTACCACAGAACAATCATTATTTTAAAACTGCTTGAGTCACCTGTTCAGGTTACAAAATCAATGGGTATGAAAATAAACATTTTTAGATATTCCTTAAGAAAGAAAGAGTTGTCCATTACATTAGGCCTAATGAAAAACTAATTGTCTTTTCTAGATACATTGAAATGTCAGACATCATCGTTTCCTGCAATCGGTGTACTTCTACATTATAAAACGAAATACAGTAACATCTCAAGCCTTTTGGAACAATATGAAAGTTATTCCTCAGCCGCCAGCACTAAAAAATCTCTCAAAAGTGGAAAATTGGTCGTTAACACGTATAGTACCTTTGATATGATATAGTAACTGGGTAGAGAATATCAATAAACATTCCATATCTGCAAATGCATGTTTATTAATTAAAATATTTTACACTTTTAAGACAATAATTGACGATTATGCACTGTCACACTTCTTAGGTCGTGTAAGGAATAATTGCATTTAATTTATATTTAGACCTGTTTTACGAATGCTTTGGTTTTCACAATACACCTTTATTTGTCAATATCATACAGCTATTCTCTGAAACATATATGTTTTTGTATGTCAGAATATTCAATACTAATGAAAACAGAATTACTGTATACACAAATCAGGTCAAATGTTAAAATAAATTTTTTATAGTAACCAAAACAAAATGCATTTTTCTCAATGTAATTCATTTAGGCTCCATGGCAAGAAATAGTTTATTGATCAATATGAAGCAACTGTTTCATGAAGAATTGTCTGTAGCTTCATTTGAATGGTTTCAACTAACAGCTGTAGGAATGTTATTATTATTTATTGCCTTCTCTGCACAAATGTAAACAATCTGCACAAATGTAAACAAAATAAATGTTGAATATTTAAGGTTTTCAGAATTTTTCACCGAAACAAATATTGTACTTAAACATAATATATAAGGTACCAAATAGAAACTCTCCTGGTTATTTTGGTGGTGGAACCACACTGATCGGTAAAAGAATCACAGAGAAATTGGTGAACATACATAGAAAAAAAAAACATCGCCACAAACAAATTGAGAACCTCCTCCTTTTGTTGGTAGTGGGGAAGTCGGTTAAAAATGTGGTCGCTGACTGCAGGTAAAGAGAATGTTTTACGCCCTTTGAATTATTCAGGCCTAGTGCAACCTAAATATATGGACTCCGAGACATGTTAGCTTAATTAGGCCAGGTCAGTGATCTATACTTTGTATCAGGGTCGGCGACTCCACTTGAAACCTGCCACCATTAGAATGCTAACAACTGCACCACGATGAGCCTTCTCCCGGGCGGATGGGACTGCGTCACACCACTGACTGTGCACCACCACCCACTGATGGTGACACCTACGCAGCTAGGCCTATGTCTACTCCGGCCTAATACCGTGCTGCAGTGTCTGGGAAGCGGCCACCATGTTCTCGGCCTACTTCTACTTCCTGCTAACTCACCTGGATACCAGCAAGGTTTTACGGTCAGGTCAGTCCAGTCCATTTGGAGAGTCTCATCCATCATGAAGAAATCTCACTCAACATAGGCTTTTATTTAACTTATATAACAAAATCTGTAATCTTTTTACCTGCAATTTAACTAATTAGTCTTTCCTCTCTAAATTTACTTACTTAAATTTTTTTTCCTATTTTAAATTCTATTCCTTAATTCTGTTTCACACCCCTTGATTGAGGGTAAAACCCTTTTTTTTGCCCTTGACGGTTAATTTTAACCGCTTGGAATATATCTTTGCGAGGCGACCACATTTGTTGATATGTGTAAATGTTTTTCATGTTCGTTTAAATGTAAAAATTATTTATTTTAATGTAGGCCTAGGACTAAAGGCATTAAATTAATTGTTTTAAATGATTTTTATAAGGTGGCCACCTAAGCTAATTTGTTTTAAATTTGTTTGAGTTAGTATACTAAATGCTTTTGCAAAATGTCACTTACGCCTAATGTCACTTAACTCGATTTTCATTTTTAAATTAAATTGTATTTTTATTAAAGAAATTTTTAAATGTTTTAAAAGCTTTAACTTAATTATTATCTTGGCTAGGGCAATGTGTTATTTATTATTGTTATTTAAGTATCATTGTTGCATTTATATATATATATATATATATATATATATATATATATATATATATATATTAGAATGAATAAATTTATATTTGTGTCCAGCCAGCTCTTGTGTTGTTATTGTTGGTCCTCCACCTCAGCAATATTGTGCCGGGATCCCACCATTGATTTTGCGCTTCCAAGGGCTTCACCCTTTTGATCAATGGAGTTGGGAATTCGGTTACATCCCTACATCCCTACATTCGATGTCATCCCTCTCCGCATCATCTTCAGAGCTTGAGTACACCTCATCCACGGTAAATCGTTTAAAGGTCCACTTCGATGTAGATTGGAATACCTCCTCCTATTCACTTTCGTAGCTCCACTCATTTGGGAAAATTTCGAATAAGCTGAAATGCTCACAGAACTGTGAAGCTGGGCAATCAAAACATGACAACTACCTAGCGTACATGACTCCCTGGCTGTAAGTTACTTGGTGGACATTCATGATTCCTTTTACAGCCGGGTCTTTCATCGAAGTTAAAGCAGAGACGAAATCAGCAGCAGTGTTAATGTCTTTCCCATACAGGACCTTCCAGTCCGCTTGTCGCTTCAGGGTCCCCCCAACGCCATCCATCGGCCCCTTCCCACGGCCGGCCTCGGTAAAGTTGCAGGTCATAGTCTTGACATAACGAAAGTGCTTTGGAACAATTTTTTGGAATAATTTAAGGTTAAACTATTCCCTGTTACGGTACTGAGATGAAGGCCCGTCAGAAAAAAATGTATTCTTGTTGTCTTCGGAAATTGAGATTAATACTTCCGTAAAATTGGTGCCATGTGACCCCAGACAGCGTTTGCCTGGTGGTCAACTTTGTCAGAAACAGTGGCAGAGCATTCATTTTTAACTTTATTTCTTTCTTTAAAATAGGCCACGCCAGTGTGTAAACATAACTGTTTTTTGGAGGCTCCGAAATGGACAGATTGGACTTCACTCTGATACTTGCAAACATAATTTTAAGACAAGTCAATTCGGAATGCCAATTCGTCTCTGTCTAGATTGTTTATTTTCTAGTCAATCTAATTTGCCTGTTTGGTATAAAATACATGCTTTTTGAATGATGGTAGCATTTTCATCAGACTCAACTCAACTTGCGATGCATTTTCAATCTTTTAGCGAATTTCCCATATAGGGAATAAGCTATTACCGTAGTACTCATGGTAAGACCTGGACGCGGGACCGATTTTTTTTTTCGTTTTAAGGTCCCTAGAGGCCAAAAACACCATCCGTTCAAATTCATATATATATATATATATTTATATATATATATATATATATATATGTCCGTCAGCACGATAACTCGAGCAAAAATGATCCGATTTTGATGAAATTTGGTACAAACGTGTAAACGTACGTTTATTCGAACGAGTTCGCGATCCAGCATGATCGGACCATGGGAACGGGGGTTTACGGGGGGTTTTATGGGGTAAAAATAGGTTTTTCCCATTGTTGACCCAAAAAACATAAAATTTAGCAATTTCTTTCCAAACCATTTTGTAGAGCTTAAAAAAACAAATAATTTAGTATATTGAAGCGTTATTATGCGCCTAATGGTTATAGAGAAAATTCCAATAAATTGTAAATTTAAA
Source organism: Macrosteles quadrilineatus (assembly GCF_028750875.1). Lineage (NCBI taxonomy): Eukaryota > Metazoa > Arthropoda > Insecta > Hemiptera > Cicadellidae > Macrosteles > Macrosteles quadrilineatus. The sequence goes on from NW_026542595.1 coordinate 72,331,474, forward strand.
ATTCCCATGTTATTCTTATGGAGAATAAGTAAACTGTTGTAGTTTGCTTGTTTGTGAACATATCTTGATCAAATTTGGAAAATGTTTTTATTTCTTACTAACTATTCACATTTTACAAAAAAAAAAAAAAAACAGTTTTACCCTCCCTGATGCATTAAACCTAAGTACTTGTTAAACTAATTCTATTTAAATCAAGAATAAATGTTATATTTGTAAGTAGACATTTCAGTGTAAATCCAATCAGTCAAATGGAAATTCGCTTAGTCTGCAGGTTTGCTGCGGCGGGGGTATTTTTCTTTTACGGTTTTTTGAACAAACTTAGCTTTTTTTTCTATAACTATTTAATCCTTGATTTTTTTTTACTATTAATACTTAAGCTTGGAATCAGTTTCGTAAGTGAAGGCAACTCGTTTACTAGCACATTGTTGGCATTGACTCATTAAACATGCTTCCCTATCAGTATAACAAACAGTGGTTTGAACGATCTCTCTTGGCGTATTTTCTTCGATAACTTTAGCTTGTTTCAAGGCTGTGACCATCAGGTCCATGTTAGCATGTTTTATACACGCGCAAGTTTTTCGATCGGATTTGTTTGGCAATGTAACCCAAAAGGGCCTTGCGCGACGAAATGAAGTGAAGGATATATTACAATCAAATTCTTGTTTGAACTGCTTATGTAGGACATGGAGTGGTTCAAGAAGAATTCTTCTCTGCATTTGAATGCCATTCTTCTTTACTACATCATTCTTCCCGGTACACATCTTACTAACGCAATCGTTTTCGAAAAATGATATCAATTGTTTTTTCAGCTCTGACAAAACCCCTTTCTTTACTCTTCGTGTGTACTCTAAATTATTTTCATTGTCAGACAGAATTTTGTTGATCTTGTGAGGTACGAGAGTATTAAAATATTGTTGTACCCTGTATTTCTTTAGTGTTCGGTTTCCTAGCACTTTTGAAACAAGCTGTTTTTTTTTCATCGAACTTCCCAATTCTTCTTTTCTTTTTTTTATCTGCTTCTGCAGCACATAACCAAGAAACAGTTGTTTTCTCACCTTTTCATTCCCCACAAGTTGATCCACTTGCTTCCGTGGGGACGGAGATCCATTTGATGTTTTCTTAGCTTTTTCTCTAGCGTATCGTTTCCTATATTTTTCTAAACTCCTTTGTAACAACTTTATCTTATTTTCTTGTTTTTTGATGGTTCGATAATTTTTTGCTTTATCTCTTCGAACCATTTTCCTTCCTCGTCTTTTATGGGAAGAAATTTGTATGCCTAAACCTACTAGACTTTGCGGAGGTATATTTGTCAAAGCCTCTTCAATTCCTTTCTTTTTCATACTTCTGATTCTGTTCCTCTCCCTCCAATATTTTTTTCACTTTCGGTGTTCTCTGGGGTTCATTTTTTCAACAGTCTTAATCTGTCCTTCTCTCTTAAGTTTTTCATGGCGGTCTCTATCGTATTTCCTTTTAGCTTCCAGTTGCTCCTCATTTAACTTTGCTCTTCTTCTTCTTTGCCTTTCCCTCGCTAGCTCTTTTTGTCTCTCATACTTTTCTTTGGCCAAAAGTTTGGAAGCACGCGCCATTTCGCATCACAAATAAAAAAAAAAAAAATACACTACGTCAAGCCATTGAATTATTATATGGTCGAAAAAAGGGAGTTTGACTAGGGGCCGCGACATGACATAGGTGATAATGCTTACTTTTTGTAGAACAAACTTTATTTTTGAAATCAATGGGGGGTTAAATGCGTTATGGAACACAGGAGGTTGACCTCGTTCAACAGTAAAATGTAATGGGAATGGGAGGTTAGAAAGTGGGATAATATAGGTTGAAATGTAAAAAATTAATAAAATCCTATTTGACCGTAATTTTGTTTATTTATCATTAAAATAAATATAAATATATTTGTCCAGGTTATATTTAAAGAATGTAATTTAAAAACAAAATAAATACATTTATAAATCGCTAAATAACAACTTTCAAAAATCAAACAAATCGGTCACGATTTACCCATCCGGTCACGCGACAGTTTTGTGCGTGACCGTGTTGTAAGTTTGGATCTTTTTCAATTCTATCATAGAAATGCGTTGCAGCATTTGGCCATATTTGAGGTTATGGACAAGCCTCCTAACCACCCATTTGGTTCCTATTTACTTTATCAGAATATTTATAGTAGTATTTTAGTATTTAACGTGACCGTGTTGTTTCTTAATTAAGGTACTATGAGTATTCTACCTGAAATAATTGAAATAGTCGGAAGAAATATGTAGTTTTCAAACCAAAACCCAGCAGTCACACATACTACACCATTACTCGAATTAAGATTTAAAACATTCATTTGGTTATATTAATATATCGGTTTGATTAACATAAAATAGTTTACACAGGCAAACTACCTGTTCTATTTTATATAAATAATTAAGCAGCCCCTAAATAAAATACAAAGATAAACAGTATTTGTTAATCATTATGTGTTTTATTGCTGACAATATTCCCGTGGCAGAGCACGGGTGGTTAACTAGTAGACAAGTTTAAAGACCGTGTCCACGTGGAATAGTTAAAAAACATACTGAGGAAAACAGAACATGTACCCATGAATGGAAAACTACTCCAAGTGTTATTACTCCAAGTTAACTACTCCAAGTTATTATAAGTGTGTGCGAACTCGTCTGAGGCAACCTTCTGTACCTCGAGTTCCTCCTACAACTTTAGGCTGAGCAAGTTTAGTTACTATGTCAGTGATGTCCAAAACACATCCATCTGCTACGTCAGGCATTTAAATTTAATAGGTCCAAAACAAAATTTTGTTCTTGGTTTTTCACTTCACTGTTTTTCACTTATTTTGGCAACGAAATTCTAGACGGGTTATTATAGCCAACTTCACTAAAACAAAACCATTATAGCTTTTGATATTGCTTCCATCCATCTTTCTTCCCCTTCCTGGTTGATCGTTGATTTTTAGGTATCTTGTGATTTTCTTTTTTTATTTGGCTTAGACTTAGTTTTCTTTTACAAACATTCCGGCTTGTTAATAGATTGGCTTCTTTTTTTCCCTTCTTATTTTAGCTTCCTCATCAATCCGAGTTTTTTCAGGCCTGTCTATCAATACACGCGTTTTACCCTTCTTCCGTCCTCTGCAACTTTCTTTCCTTGGCTGAGACTTGCGGTGAATGTCTGACTTCTTCAGGTTTCATAACTAGGCCAATATATCTATTATATTATTAATTTTTGAACTATTATTCCATTCTAATTATTATATCGTTAGAGAACTTGTACTTTTGAGCTATTTTTTCAAGGCTGTTAAAAAAATTAACATACAGTACATTCTGTTTGTTAAAATTCATATTTCTTGCCAGATTTGTATTTCTGGTTTTCTACGGCTTAGGCCTAATCGAGGATGTCGATACCCCTTCATCCAATCCAGCCCAGCCATATTATTTTTTCCCCACTGTCTTGGTTACTTTATTGATAGTTTTATTTGTATATGAATATGCAAATCTCGTACTTGTCTATACAAGGGGTGTTCGGAAAGTAACCTCCGTTTTTAGAGAAATGACCCGGACATCACGCGTTAAAAGCGAAACTTTCTGGAAAGTGTTCCTTACATGTCCCTAACCATTTCCAGAAAATTCCCAAAAATTCCCACTTTTCCATCTTGAAAAAATGGCCGCCAATGCAGGTTTTAACTATAAAATTAATATCTCAAGAAGGAAAATACTTAGAGATAACTAACTTTGGATAGTCTCTCTTAATGTAACTACTAAACATAAAAAAAATTAGGTTTACCATTTATCAGGTAAGAACTTAAAAAAATGTAAATTATGCGTGGAAACAAACTTTTATTTAACACATTTTTTACATATTTTAATATTACTCCTTTGTTAGTAGGTTTTTGGCATTTTTGTTCAAACAAAGGTTGTAGGCGTACAATATCCATGTATAACTTGTGTGTTTATACAAATTATAATGCAATCCAGGGTGTCCTAACTACGATGATAACGCGTAACTGGCGCGCTCCCGTTATGCCGACACCCGCCACCGGCCGGCCCTGGAATGACGCACATGTTTACTTACTAGATATCGGTATATAAACAATCATGGTATTAAAGTACAGTTCTCTTTATTCTTTAATACACTTACATTTCTTAAAAGTTGGTATAAACTACTCATCTAGTAGTAATTACTACCAAAAACAAAAAATCTTTTTTAAAAAATATTGAGAAGTATTTTATAAAGTAGAATTTGAAATATTACCTTGCTATTAGTTCGACACTTCGTCTGGGTTGATGTCATCTTCAACGTCAGTCTCTCCTTGAGGGGGTGTCCCTGGAGGGCATCACATCAGGGCCCCGAGGGGTGAAGTGTTGATACTGAGGAAGGATGTAGTGGCGAAGAGGGATTTGTTGAGGGGCTGGGGGAATGACAGGCTTGTTCATGATGATGGTATGGGTTGACGGGAAACTGGATTTAATAAATGTGGATGATAGAAAGGGTACATGGTATTAGGAGGCGTAATGAGGTATTGGAGTGTGGTTGGCTGGTTGAAATAATCGGGAGGAGGGAATAGGCCAGGATAGGAGTGTTGTGGTATAGAGCAGAGGGTAGTACCGGGAGTTGTTGTTGTGGTACTGGGAAAGTTGGTTGTAGTAGTAGTTGTTGTTGTGGTGGTGGTGGTGGTGGTGGTGGTGGTGGGAGTTACGGTTGTTGTGGCGGGTGTGTTGATGAGAGTGACGGTTGTTGTGGCGGGGTTGTTGGTGGGAGTGATGGTGTTGATCGTGATCATCTGGGTCTTTGGGGTGGCGAGCGGCTCCTACGTTGTCCCCTCGACCCCCGATTGCCAGAGCTCCTCCTGCCTCTGGAGTTGTTGCTCCTTCCTCGTTCGGATCTTGGCCCGCCCCTACTACTCCGGTGTAACCGCAGAATATTGATTACAGTCTCCGCATCTTAGTGCATGTCTGAAACATTAAAGCTATGTATTATAGTCTGTAAATTCCTACTGTAGGGTACAAAAAAGTTGTGATCGCCATTTCATTGAAAAGTATAAAAGTATTATAAGTATTAAAGTATTATTTAGTATTTATTCTACACCAGCCCTTGGTAAAGATAATTTAAATTGTTTTATTAAATGAATACCAGTCACATGGTTGTTACTGAACTTGCATATAGTTACCCAGAAGACTTAAAAACCATTTGCGAATTAATTAGGAGCATTGAATGTTTCAACGCTGAAACATGTCCTAAATTGACAATATATGTTGTTGAGGTATAATGATCAGTGAGTGAGTGGTATTTGCCTATTTATAAGTATAGATTTGATCAGATGGTTTTTCCTAGAGTTACCTAATAATGTACATGTTCTCTCACTGATTTGAGAAAGCAAAGTGGCCAATTCGATCATCAGTGAGACAATGTTAACATTGTCTCAATTTAATTACTTTGTCTCACTCTAGTTTTGCAACGTGAAGGCACGAAAGTGACCAATTCGCTCATAATTGATATGAACAAGTCGCCTACATCTCGTGAGTAAGGATTTCTCTCGAGTGAGGCAATTGCTCACTTTGCTCACTAGTTGCACAAATAACTATTTTTGGCCTTTGGGTACCTTAAAAAGATAAAGGAAATGGGTCCAGTGTCCAAGTTTTAGGATGACACCAATGGAATGTGCTCGATTTGTGGTGGAACGGCGTTCCACTACTCTATTTATATTAAGCAAGATAAAAATATTGACACAAAAAGGTAAATAAATGTTTCCTAATCACCTAACACATTAAAAAGGTAACAGTTCCGGTACCCCATATTTAAAAAAATGAGCACTGCCTACGGTAATAACTTATTACCTATACGGTGTGTAAATTAATGAAACAAATATGAATTTTTTAAATTGAAATAGATATAAATATTCAGTTGGTGGCAATGATTCTTAACGAAGGTTCCACAATTTGCACATAAATTAATTGTTTAACCTCCCCAACAAGGTAGTGGGTGACTTTTTTTAAATAGCAACCCCTATTGAGTGACCCTATTGAGTGACCTCTATGACCCCCCTATTATACGTGTTGAAGTTACTAAACCGGTTGGTACAAACCAACCGACACTTTTTTTGTTGTAATCCAATTTTAAGAACAATTTACATTTTCATGGCATTAAGTTATATTTCTTTTTACTCACCATTACTGTTATGCAATTCAATGTTGATTACAGGCCAATCTGCCTCCACAATAGCACACTCTCTTGCTAATTTAAGAGTTGTTCTCTTCCCCTTATCTGGGTAGTATGCTCTTGATGGGTTGCTTACCCAACCAGTTGGGGTAGCATCGTATTCATCATCATCGATTTTATGGATAACACTCCACATTTCTGGAAAATATGTACTGTGCAGCATAAATTTAGCATGAAATTGAATTTAGTAATCAAGAATAATCAATAAGGGTCTTTACGATGCTATGTGTTAAGGATCAACAACAAGCCTTGTCAGTATAGACGATTTATCTACCAGAAAGAGGGTTAATATGTAATTTTCAACAAGGTATTGTCCACCAATGAGGAGAGTGGAATCATCACTCTTCCTCACCTGGCCATCCATTACTGCAGATATTGTGACGTCCTAAAAACATTAAGTAAGGCCCATACCCTATGTTAGATAGACCTAGTTGGCTACTAGACGCCTGACATTTACATTACGACTACTTACCCCTTGTTCTTAATCTTATGTTTTTCACAGTGGCCTATATATTTAAAGTAGGCCTAATGCGAGGTATTGGTGCCATAATAAAACTAAAATCTACATAGCTTAAAATAAAATACATTTACTTATCATTTAAATAATCGGAAATCTTATAATAATTTTTCTGTAAAAGGTTTGAAATCATTTTTTAATTTTGAAATAATATTAATTTCTTTGAAATTAGTGGGTAGACATTTGTAAAGCCCCATTCCCATATAATATGAGATCTTTCATATAAACATAGGCGATATATTGGATATTGAAATTTTTTTTGAGCGTGTAGGATATGGATGACTGATTTGTTTATCATGGTACATTTGATAATTAATTTTAAAATTCACCATTATTTTAAATATATAAAGTGAAGGCAAAGTTTATATCTTATATTTAGCAAATAAAGCTTTGCATGAGGTTCTTCTTGGCATAAATGATAAAATCCTTATAAATTTCTTCTGAATTTTGAAAACTGTTTTAGAATAAGAAGTTGCTCCCCATAATTCAATCCCGTATTGCAAGACAGATAAGGACATTGCATAGTATACAGTGTGTTTAGTTTTTAACTCTATTACATTTCTCAAAACATACATTTGAAAGCAAGCAGTATTTAATTTACCAACTACCAATTTTATGTGTGTTTTCCATGTTAAATTCTTATCGTTATCTAAGCCCCAAGATTTTGCATTTTTAGTAAAGGATATAATATTATTATCATAAGATAGTTCAACAGTGGAGTTTTGCCTATTCTGAATTGTTTGAAATAACATCGCCTGTGTTTTAGAATTATTAAGTTTTAGCCCGTTGGATGTAAACAAATTGGATAAACTAAGAATAGAAAAACTGGTTTCTTGTTTAAGATTTTGAAAATTACTTTATTTAACTATTACTGTAGTGTCATCAGCATATAATATAAGGTTAGACGATACGTTTCAAGGTAAGTCATTAATAAATATTACAAATAGCAAGGGACCTAGCATTGACCCTTGCGGAACCCCACATTTAGTGTTAAGCCACTGTTAAATAATTTGTTTACCATTTTTTACGATTATTGTTCTTTGATATCTGTTAGTCAAATATGAATGCATCCAAGACAGAGCCATATCAGAAAATTAATAATATTAAAGTTTACTCATTAATATATCTTAATTTACACAATCAAATGCCTTGGATAGATCACAGAACACCGCAGCTGTGCTCTGAGACCCATCCAAGCCATCAGAAACCTGATTTATGAAATCTGAGATAGCAGATAAAGTGTGTTTCCCAGATCTAAAACCATTTTTTTATTGGTTAATAAATCATTATTTTCAAAATATGAATGGATTTGGTTGGAAGCAATTCTTTCAAAGATTTTAGACAATGATTGTAGTTTTATCTTGCAATACAATATTTAAAGCTTTAGAATTTACGTCAACTTGAGGTTGACGAAAAAAGTCATTGGCACAATTTGGTGTTGATTCATCATAGTACAATCCCACAACAAAAGGAGTTTTGTAGACAGCTTGATCCAAAATACATAAAAGGGATCAACATGATTTTTTTGTACTGTTGTGGAACTGTTCAGGAATAATGTTTTCATCAGGCTTATTTTCACGTTCTTTGTCACTGTTCACACTTATATCTGTGGCACTTTGATCACCTATAGAAGATTTACAATACATTGAATCTTGGTTAAGAGTCTCTAATTCATTGCCATTGGTCTGGTTGTTTGGTGATTCTAAATCCGTGGTATAAGGAAAATTAATTTCATGATAGGTTGGATTTTGAGTTGTTGTTTGATTGCATATGTACTATTGGCCAATTTGCGAAATTTAGTTCTTCTCGACAAACCACTATAAGCTTTACGTTTCTCCAAACATTTCGTTCCTACTACTACTTCCTCCACTTCCTTGTTTCCGCCTGTCGTCTCTTCCTCCATCCCGATCCTTGGCAAATCTGAACCAGTTGCAGATGACTTCTCTGAATTCTGTATCACTGGCTTGAGGTGTGTAGCGGTTCTTTCTGACGATTCTTAAACATTTGGCAAATTATTTTTCTTTAAACTAAGCCAAATTATAATAGGATTGTTTTTAAGGTGCATCGGCCTTTAGCCTAAGCCTACAATTTAATTTTACCGTATTTGTTCTGCTGATTTAGTGCAATTCTCCATGAAAGTTAATATGACTACTAATAAACCAATTAACATTTGTTGCACAATGTGACCACATTTAAACTAAATTATTTTGAAAAAGGTGCAATGTTTAACGATGTTATAATGACTTAGTATTGAATGTAATTGAACGTTGTCTTTAAACTCAATCAACACAAATTTAATATATATACATAAAGAATGTAGTAACAGATGTAGAAGAGTAAATTCCATAAGCAATCTCACAGGACACTTACACACTTTGTGCCGGATTTACCACTAGGCCGACGAGGCCGTGGCCTAGGACTGCAAGGAAAAGGGGCCGCAGAGGATTGACAAACTTTTTTAGAGCAAAAAAAATTTAAAAGTCCTGAGATCGTGTGTAACAATGAAGATGATTGTGGCCCACTGGAGATGTTCACGATTATTCCACTGTGGTGGGTGTCGATAATAATATCTCTGTGATTTCGGCTGACGGGGGATGTTCATGATTTGCCGCGGTCGTGGGTGTCGATAATCGCACACGGGGGATGTTCACGTTTTTTTTTTTTCTTCAATCGCCAGGAATTTCCCCATGGGGGTGGGGGCCGCTCGAGTAATTTGGCCTAGGGCCGCAGTTACCCTTTTCTTTTCAGTAAGATCTACTAGTAGGAAGCTACACAATAAATATTAGAGAGGTTAGGTGGGGCACACCATAATACTTAAACTTAACTTCCATAATATTTAAATATTGGGTTGGATTAAACACTTTGACAGGTGTCAAATTATGTGTTAAAATAGTGACACATAATTACTAGTGCGCATTACAATGTACGCATCCAAATTGTGTTTACTCCTCCTTTGTTGCCGATAGAGTGGCAAAAAGTATCATACATTACATTACTCATCCGTTAAGGTGTTTGAAGGACTTGCACGAAATCCCACAGGAACTACCATGCTTGTACTAGAAATACCTACTTCCCAACCTTGTAGAGTTTGATATACATTGAAATTAGCCCCCCTGGAATAAGTTGAACTATGGCCAACTTTTTCAATGACTTCTTGTTATGTTTCCCTGTCCAATTGTATTCGGCTGCAACTCTGTTGGAAACTATGGCTTGTAGAATACCCCTTACAGTGTGAGTAACCTTCCTTCCACCAAAAACACTAAGTTTTGTTACCTGTAAAAGGGGATTTAAGTCCTTTATTCAGCCAAATTAACAAGAAATTCATTAGATGCATCAAAAACATAATTAAATATTTACATGAACTAACAACTCTCTTAACTACACTAACACTATCATCTAAGCTACCGTTACACTGCCAGTTCTAGGGGGATAAAATCATGAACGCTGGAGAAGGCATTATCAAACAAAATATTCTTTAAAGGCTTTTCTGCTATTTATTTTTAAATCCCTTTCGGTCTTTACTGAAGGTTATAAAAAAGCTTGACAGCATTGTGTTAGAAATTCTTTTGAAAGAACTGTGTTGAGTGATTATGAATTGCAATGTCGGTTACAGTTATGAAATGTAGGCCTAGTCAATAAAAATTCTTTTTCAGTTGTATTATGAAATTAAAATTACTTTACCAAGAATTTTTTGTTGTCATCATTGGCAGCAACCCATTCTTCTAAAACCTTCACCTCTCCCAGGCTTTTGCATGGAATATTTACATGATCGGGCAGTTCTAATATTTCTGATATTTTGTTAGTAGGGTTTATGTGCTGTAATATTTCTTCTTGGGCTTGTTGGATTTAATCTAATCTGTTATCTATCTGAGCCAAAATGCTTGCAAGAGAAATATCTGGAAAAATTAAAGCTCCAAATTAATTTATTGAAGTTTGAAACAGTGTTAAACCATTATCAAATTGTACTGAAATAGGGTCAATCCTGTTATTTCAAGAATTATTGTTAAACAAATGAAATTAGTAAATTTCACTTTAATTAAAATCAAACGATCTATGCATGTGCAAAACCACTCATATAAATACCTTGCTAATAACGATCAACATACGTTACTGGTTCATTTATTTGCCTCGATCAAACCGTATTCATTCCAGTAAACAATGAAATATAGTCATCTATAAATATTAAAATAGTCTCTATAAATATTTTATGTCTTAATACAATTGCTAGTCTATCCACTAATGCACCTGTAAACAGGATAATTACAAGGTTAACTATCAATTAAGTAGCCTAAGCTTTTTTAGTCTATTGTATTTCCTCTATGACAAAAACAGATTATATCAATGGATCCTAGAACATCACTTCCTAATAGAATAAATATTACTGTACTAAACTACTCAAAATATTTTAAAATTGAGTTTGCTTAGTCCATCTCTTCTGTGTTTTTACCATCAAAACTAGAACTTTCATTGTATAAACATAACCACTACGAAGAGCGTCAATTGATTGGTTTCTTTATTGAAAGTGTTTTCTAACATCGCTGATTTTATTAACAATGACCACCGTGTTGGGTTATAAAAAACGAATAGAGATTTTGTACATTGTCAAAAACAATTTATAATTTCAGGAAGATACACTATCGTTGATTACCAGGTTAAGTGCATGAGCACAACAGTGCACGTATTTTGCGGAAGGGTTTTTTCCTTAATTCTTGCTTGTAGGCCTGAATAAATGCCGCTCATATTTGCGGCTCCATCTTATCCTTGACCTCTGACTTTCGAGATATCCGAAAATTCTTCAACTATGTTTAGTACAGTTTTTTCCAACTTTCTGATTTTTGGCTTTCTACTTTAGTACATCCACAAAAAGCTTCTTCGTTTACCATCTTTACCGGTTGTTCTTCATCGTCAGTTTTGATTGTTACATATCGAAACACTATGGTTATTTAATTTGTTTAGGACATTTTAGCTGTATTTAATAATGCAGTGTTTACTACAGCTGTTAGTAATATATACATTGTATATATTTTTTAATACAAGAGTGTGGTGCCTTCATTTTTTCTGTTTTACAGACGAAAATGTCGCTTGGTCCATGTATGCAATTCTGGTGATGTCAGATTTGTCTCACACCACTGTACTTAGTCCGTTTATGCAAAATAAAGTTGATTTCTAATTAACTTCTATCATATGCTTAGATATTATCAATAAAACAAAAATTAAGTAAAACATCGTTATTTTAATAGGACAAATTGTACAAAATGACAATGTTACATGTTTATAATGCTAATAGTATTACAAAAGTAGTTTTACAAATATTTAAAATTACTTTATCCTTCAATATTAAGTTTAAAGTTAAGTTGAACAGGATCATTAAAAACTTCCGTCATCTCCACGACATTAGCATTAGTATTAAATTACTGATAAAACGGCAAGACGTCGGCAGGGATTAGGAATTTTGCTCATCATTGTCGTTATACTCAACTTCGAAGTCAAGTTGGGCAGGAACATTGATACCTTTGATATCATCAATGACATTAGCATTGCCGTTAAATGGCTGATAGAATGCCAAGACATCAGCAGGGATAAGATGAAACATTGATTGAATGTCTGCAATTTTCGCAGTTGAAATCTGTTTACCTTGAGGCCACAGCAATGGCAAAGGGTTACTCATCAAGCTGACTACATTGATCACTCGGTTTTAGCACTTTTTTGTCGAGTCGATTTCCTTTTGGTCTTCATCAAAGCCTGTTTTAAAGAACAATTAGTATGGCTTGTCCTTCCTTACTTCAATTTCTCGGAATGTAAACAAGTTCAATTTATCTCCGTTTGTGTCCTTCTTTCTGTTTACAATAGACTTCTCGAAGGTACCTGTACTAAAAAAGTCTCCTTTTTCCATTTTCTTAATACAAACCGGTTCTTCTTTCTGCAATTTTCCATAACATTGACATAATCGCCTTCTGTGTAAAGACGTTGGTGCGTTCTGAGATGGCACTCGGCATCCCCAAACTCAGAATCATTGGGCAGGAACGAGTGTCCAGGTATCGGGAATGTCAAAGTTATTTTTTTCAAGGTTGGGTGATTCCAATATGTATTTCAACATTAGTGTCAACTTAATGTTTCGATTCTGCCTGCCACAGGAATCTGCCCACAACGTTAGTTCCTCAACATTTTCGCATTCAGATAATACATGTTTTAAAAGGCAGGATGATACTTCCTGGGCTCCCCTCCCAGCAGTGCCTTCAACCCAAACATTGCAGTAACCCTTATTACTCTTTCCAGAATGAATTCCACTATTATATAGCATAATCTTTCACTTATAGTAAACAATGTTACTTGGTATTTTAGTCGAGTATGAGGACTTAACTTAGTTTCGTCCAATTAGATGCAATTATTCCTTAAACGACATAAGAGGTGTATTACAATCGTCAATCGTCTTAAAAGTGTTACATATTTTAATTACTAAACATGCATTTGAAGATGTCAAGATGTGGAATGTTTATTAATATTCTTCACTGTCAATAATATTATGCCTGCTTCGGAAATGGGAAGCTGATTTGCAATTTCTGTTGCACTTTTGATTGTTTCAAACAGTTTTGCTTATCAAAAAACTTCAAGTAATTAATATATAACAAATTATACAGTCACTAAAAATCATGAAATAATTTATTTTTATAGAAAAATAACAACCGACTTCAAATGCTCTTAAAGGAATGAAATAATTTCAATAAAGTAAACTTTTGTGTTAGTCAAGCTCACGTATTTCAAGTTGGCGCGGCTCTAACTGCAAAAATATGAGTAAAATAAAAGATATTGAGAGTGTATTTTGAAAATCAATAAATTGTAGCTGGATAACATAAATATATAAAAAAAACATACTGAACTGTTTTGTTTTTATATATCAAAGGAAGTATTTTCTTGTATTTTATGTTTACTTCAGAATTATTGCATAATGAAAATTACACACACAAATGTTCTATATGAATAGGAAAATAATTTATTTTGAAACGATACTTTTCCATGTTAGAAATATGTAAATACATTATCATCTTTTTAAAGATACTCGTTAATACCACTATAAGATTATAATCACCTTTAGTTATAGATAGTCACTTGAAATGTGAACATCCTCTTTAAATTTTCTATCAAAAATCATCATAGAGCCGCGCCGACTTAAAATACGTGAGTTTGACTAATACAAAAGTTTACTTTATTGAAATTATTTCATTCTTTTTAGAGCATTTGAAGTCGGTTGTATTTTTTACAAAAATAAATTATTGAAACAATTTCATAAATTACGTATGTGGTCGACATTTGGAACTGGACAAAAATCGCAGCATGATTTTGTTATACATTTTCTTTTCTACTTGCACATCATCCCCACCACGAAATCCAGCTCTACCCAAGGCACAGCCTCTCTAATAGGAGATGCCATTGCTGCCAATCGTAGAGACTCGTCCGTACGGAGAAAAAGCCGAGTGATTTTTTGTTTAAATAGATTTCTGGCATCTGAAAATCCTGAGGTTACCGGTACACATTTATACAGGGTGTTTCAGAATTAGTGTAGGAAATTTTAGGGTATTGTTCCTAGGTAAGAAACATATACAAATATCATATCCAAACGGTCCGGAAGTCTTTATTTACTCAAACAGCCGCCATTTTGTTTTTATCCTTTAATATTTTTTTTTTTTTAATGGTTAAACATACGAAATTGAAACTTTGCAAAAACATTTCTGACTATTAGACAAAGCTTCAAAAAAATTATGAACATTTTCCGAATACATAAAACAAAATGGCGGCCATTTAAAATTTTGTTTCTTAAATAACTCAAAAACCCGTCGATCTTATGAAAATTTTACAAGAATAACTTTTTTTAGGTAATGTTATTACAAATCGATTGACACCAAAATCTTTACAATGGTACCTACGTATATTAACTGAGATATGGCAGTTTTAATGATACGTGACCGCTGGAGGTTAGTTGTAGTGCATGCGGAGCCATGCGGCTAAAGTCTGTCACAACAATGCAACAGTTTCGTTGGTAAAAAACGACTCAATTGTATCAGTAACGTTTGGTTAATTAATGTAGAAACTCAAGTTTAAAATACTTTATCACATGGATAAAGTCTGCCAACAATGCAAGTCTCCATCCGCTATGCAAACTATTATTCAGCGATTTTATATTTCCTTTGACTCTGTATCTAATAGTCAATGATATTGCTAAAAAAAAACCAAATAAAATATTACATAACTTTAAAAGTATCTTTTTTATCAATTATCTATCCATGGGACGGCTTAAAAATTTCAAACATCATTTTACTGTCTTTACAATTCACACAAAATATCCAAACCTCTAAATTTTTACACTGAGTGTACAATTTGAAAGTGAGCACTTTAAAGCTTTGAAACTCGGTAAATGGGCTCTAGTTATCAATGAACATAATAAGAGTAATTTTCATAATTCAACCTTATCTTTATTCAAAATGGTGGAAATTCCAAATTTTAAAAATCAAATATCTATGAAACGGTTTATTTTACAAAAAGCTAACAAGAACAAAGTTTTTTTTATATTATTTTGAATAGTTAAAAAGAAATTTCATTCAAATCGGTTTGTAAATAACAAAGCTAATTACACTTGTGTGGTTAAATTACAACAACTAATGTAGCAATTGTTCAAAGTGCCGTCCTTCAACTCGATTACAAAGTCTGCACCTTTTAATCATGGACTCGCGAACTGCTCGGAAAACATCTTCACCATCTTGAATAGCACCTGCCGCAGCAACTACTCTGGCCACAAGGTCTTCTTCGTTTTCAACGGGCGTGTTGTGTACAAGGTCTTTCATGCGGCCCCAGAAAAAAAATCCAAGGGGTTGAGATCAGGTGACCGTGCGGGCCACGAAACTGGTCCGCCACGCCCTATCCACCGCTGACGATAAGTAACGTTCAGAAAATCTCTAACAACATTTCCAAAGTGGGGAGGGGCACCATCATGTTGGAACCAAATATCGTCCCTGATTTCCAGAGGCACATCTTCCAAAAGTTCAGGGAGTATGTCCCTTATAAAAGAAACGTACGTGGGAGAATTCGTGCGATTTGGAAAAATGTATGGTCCAATCACGCGATCACCTAAGATACCCGCCCAAATATTAATGGAAAATCTATGCTGATAACCACGCACTGTGATCTCACGTGGGTTGTCCAAAGATACGTGTTAAAGATACCTTCTCTCGTGAAGCTGCACTCATCAGTAAAAAGGACGTTTTAAAGGAAATTTGGTTGAACAATGTCTTGCTGAAGAAACCAACGGGCACAATTAACTCTTGGTTCATAGTCACCTGGAAGTAAGGAGTGAACCTTTTGGAGGTGGAAAGGGTAAAGTCCTTCTGCATTTAGTACACGCCACACAGAATAAGCGCTTGAGTTAAGTTGATTTGCAACTGCCCTCGTACTGAATTACTTCCTATTCAAAAGCAACGTTTTGAACTGTCCGAGGCCGTCCAGCATTCCTTCTGTTCACTTCAAAAGAACCTGATTCTCGCAGCCGATTATGAACTCTCGTAATCACCTTGTCAGAAGGGAGGCGGCGGTTTGGAAATGAAGCTGCGTACATTCTTCTTGCTTCGGCCGCATTGCCACGAGCTGCTCCATACATGAAGTGTATATCACAGTACTCAAGTGAACTAAATTCCATAACACACAAGCAATGTACAAAAGTGCAAGAAAATATAAAATATAAAAATATAAAACGGATATAAGTTAAATAAAAAGAAGCTTGATTAAATAAAATGACAGCGTGTACTTTATCCGGTTTTTTTTACTTTTCAAACAATAACAGACACAATTACGAGAGAGACGAAATCAGCAAGCAACAATTAAATCAGCTGTTAGATACACAGCCCACTAAATCTGTTGAAAGACAACTAGATGTTACCTTATTTTATTAAAAAGCCGAATAAATTAAAATACAATTTACATAAATAAAAAGAACAACGTTTGATTATAAGCAGTGATGCATGTAATAAAGTATTTTAAACTTGAGTTTCTACATTAATTAACCAAACGTTATTAAGTTGTCATTTACCAACGAAACTGTTGCATTGTTGTGACAGACTTTGGCCGCATGGCTCCGCATGCACTACAACTAACCTCCAGCGGTCACGTATCACTAAAACTGCCATATCTCAGTTAATATACGTCCCATTGTAAAGATTAAGGTGTCAGTCGATTTGTAGTATAATTACCTAAAAAAAGTTATGTTTGTAAAGTTTTCATAAAATCGACGGTTTTTGAGTTATTTAAGAAACAAAATTTTAAATGGCCGCCATTTTTTTTATGTATTTGGAACATTTTCATAATCTTTTTGTTGCTTTGTCTAATAGTCAAAATGTATTTGCAAAGTTTCAATTTCGTATCTTTAACCATTTTCTAAAAAAAAAATATTAAAGGAAAAAACAAAATGGCGGCTGTTTGAGTAAATAAAGACTTCCGGACTGTTTAGATATGATATTTGGATATGTTTCTTACCTAGGAACAATACCCTAAAATATCCGACACTAATTCTGAAACACCCTGTATAGATAGCATTAGGTTTAAAGAATTGTTAGTATTGTTCAATGCTGCTACAAGCCGCTTGGTGCCTGGTTGTCTGGCGTGAAGCGCTCTGGTAGTGTCAGTGCTACAACAACATACTACACAGTCAACTACTAACACTGGTACTCCTTGTGTTACGTAGTCATGTGATATTTAATTAATAATACATAATAAGTTAAAGTCCGTTCAAGCTTGCAAATATGAAAGGTAAAGATGAAACACATAAAATTTATCGTCCTAATACAACATACATTTACCTCAAAAATAATTTTCCACTAAGTGCAGTCAACATGCAATATAATAGACATTAAAATATTACAGCACTTACCTTTTTCAGTGTATACAGGCAATATGTTTACAACTTAGTTTTTACGATGCTTTAAACATTGAGCGTAAGAGACGTTAGCTAGACTTCAAACTCAAATTAATTTAAAAAAATATTTTTATTTTTTCATAATTTTTTATATGTTCTACACTAAGGTATCTATACTACTAACATTTGAAACAATAAAAAGTTGCGCAAAATATTTACAACTTAGTTTTATGATGCTTCAAAAATTCCGGAGTACCTTAAACGTGGAGGCGTTAGCTAGACTTCAGGGTCAAATTAACAAGAATGTTTTTTTTTTTTATTTGTTCATGTGTTTTACACAGAAGTATCTACTAATATTTCAAACGATAAAAGGTTGCGCAATATGTTTACATCTTATTCTTATGATGCTTAAAAAATTTGGAGTACCTTGAGTGTGGAGGCGTTAGTTAGACTTCAGGCTCAAATTAACTTAAGAAAATATTTTAATTTTGTTTTTCCAACGAAATGAAATTTACTTTGTAATAATAATCTGGTTAGTTAATAAGTCTAAGTTTAAGTTGTACTTATTGATTCACTGAGTGAGATTGCGAAGTGCGAGACATCCTGAATGATCCACTGACTAAATAAATGGCAATGGCGTTGGCGAGTACGAAAATCCGACAGTAACAAGATGGCGGAGGCGGTTTAGCAATTTAGCATTGTCATTCTCATCTATCATGATCATGTAGGTCTGCGCGTGCATGCGCACCTATGTTCGGCTTGATGGAGGTGAGACAAAATAATATAATCCTCTTTTATTTTCACACAATAAGACCATTCTACGAGAGGTTTTGTTTAAATTGACTAAGTTATTTTGTAATATTATTTATTTCCTGAATGCCGTATTACCTTTCTTAAAAATGTCTCACTAGTCATCATTAAAATTGCTAAATTCGTCATAACGCTTGCTTCATTTTGTTTTTATTATTAGTGTAGTTGTTTTCACGCTTATCTATCTTCTATTTATGTATTTATTTGTGGGGACGCATTTTTAATCTGGCGTTTAGCATGCTGAAATAATTGTATGAAATGACGATTAGCCAACCAAGGGCCAACAAATGATTAATCTGTTGGTCCGACGACGCTTTTTATATGTTGGCCCATCGTTGGCATTTGGTTAAAATTTCTGCCAACCAATCCCCAACGATGCCAACCATTTTTCAACGTTGAGCCAGCCCTAGGTGTTACTGGGGAAAGTATTTATAAAGGGATGTGATAATCATTGGCAGTGTGATTTAATTGATGTGACTAAATATGCTAAATTTAACAAAGGTTTCAGATACATCCTTACAATAATTGGTGTATGTTCTAAATATGCCTGGTCAAAACCATTAAAAACCAAAACATGAAAGGAAATTACGTTAGCTATGGAAGATGTTTTAAACAGGGTAGACTTCAAAAAATAATTCAGTCTGACATAGAAACTGAATTTTATAATGATATATTCAAAAAAATAATGTTAAAATATAACATAAATCACTATTCCTTTGTATTGCTTTTACAATTGAAATAAACTATACCGAACCAACATCACTATACTTGAACAAAAATCAACTTTGAGTTACAAAATATGCAAAAGTTAGCCTCCATTTTTATATTATTCATGAAGACATTAAAATTTATTTACCTTGAGATTCATCGAGGTTGTGTAACTCCATCTCCTCGCCACCCTCGTCCACAGCTGAAGAGTTGTCGTCACTCGTGATCGTGGTGATTCGGTGACTACAAGCTGCTAAGAATGCAGCCACTGACACATCACCACTTATAAGCTTGCTTTGTAGTTTTGCAATGTTTGCATCTTGTAGGAGCCATTTGTTTTTCTTCTGCCTGTTAGGCCGGGGCCACACGAGGCGGATCCGTCCGCGCGGAAGATCCGCGTGGTCCGACAACACATTGAATCAAATGAGAGTGGCCAAACGGGGCGATCCTAAGCCGCCTGGGCGGATTGTCCACGCGATCATAAGCCGCGTTGGAGGGGATGACACACGTAGTCTTATGAGAGTGGTCACACGATACGGATTGTCCGCGCGGTTGGAGCTTATTTTCAAGCATTTGTGGTTGTTTTTTTGTTTGTGCTTGTTTCGGTTTATAGGTGTAAAATGTTCGATACAGACAAATTAATAGAACTTGTTAAAGACAAATCATGTCTGTGGGATTTCTCATGTTGTACATTTCTCATGAGTGTATCTTCCTTAGTTATATGCGGTCGAAGCAATTGAAGTAGCTCGTCAAACGATGCTATCTACATGCGATAGTAACAAAAAAACTTCCGAACTATGGTTTCGCATGTGCTCGTAAAAGGTTTGGAACACAAATGGTTTATCGGTTATGAAAGGATGGACCCAATGATTTCTGTTAACCTTAGGATCTAGCTCACCACACGCCTCTAATGCACAAACTAACATAAGTGTTTCGTCCATGACTACAACAAGAACGAGTGAATTAAACCATGTTTAATCTTATATTACGTAGGCTGGGAAACCTCAATCGGAAGCGGTTCATCCGCTCCGTGTGGCCCCGGCCTTACACTCATTCCTCTCACGCAGTTGCGAGAAGTAATTGATTTCGTTCACTGAAATCTCCAGCAACCCTCCTGAAAATATGTAATACAAAAAGATAATGGGTGTTCCACCAATAAGTTTTTACATTTGTTTATTGTTTACTTTATACGATTTCTTCCCAATAACTCTACCAAAATAAAAGACAAAATATGAATTTTGCTTTTGGTCCCAATATTTCAAATGTGGCATTTCCGCAGAAACGGTCTCATGTTCGTGTTTTCTCATAAGTAAATGTAGGAACAGTACAGATTTGATGTTTTACTTTTCAGTGTAAAGAACCGTTTTGTTGTGTGTATTCTATTACGATTAAATTTATTGTATTATTTAAACAGTTCTTTTGAAAACTTGTACGGACTACTTAATTATTTTATTTCGTACATGTGAACAGTAAAAAAAATGTATTTACATTTATTACTACCGTTAATCTCTTTCCTGTAACTTCTAGGATAAGAAAATGTATAACATGATCTATGTTTAAGCGTAGAGAAATACTATGTACGCCGCTCTTAAGTACCTTATGAACATATGGTAAAAATATGCTGTCAGTATAGACATGTGTGACCGTTACATGCATAGTGTTATAGGCAAAGTATGTAGGCTACCCCAGAAATCCCACGTGTTCCCGTTGGGCTTGGTGATTCGTTTAATGGAGCGGTTTAGTGTCTCTTGGCTATTGTTTGTCTGTTTCTTTTGGCCAAACATAGGGAATCTTTGAGGTGTAACCTTGGAAATCCGTTCCCTTTTAAAATACATGTAAAATGATAAAATATCGATAAGTATTAGGGAGTATACTTAATCTATGGTGGATCGGAGAGACCTAGACCGAAGACCGATTTACTTTTTCATTTTGTTGTCCCCAGTGTCCAAAACCCAAATGTGTTCACATATATAATAATTAGTAATAGATATAACTGAACTATTTACCGTTAACACAATATCTCATACTAACAAATTTTTGTCCCATTTTGATGAAATTTCCCATTTTGTAAAACTAGTTAAGAGATGTCAATATGGTATGCTATAATTGAAATTTTAATAGCTTAGTAAGAAATCTATATATCCTTATCCATATATAAATCCCATAGCTCCCATGAACCTTTGAGAAAACTACAAGCTAGACTTTACCATGTAATGTAAAAATTTGAAGAAAAAAACGTGGTGCAATCTGTTGAGATGGTCATCAATTAAAACCCTTTCTTTCCCAAAAGTATTTGTAACTGTCAAAAAAAATCTTTTTTAGTTTTTTTAGGTTAATTTGATGTAAATAAGCAGGAAAAAAACTTTCTTCACCTATTATATGTTTTTATATAAATTTTACAAACATGACCCAAATTTAGATCATCAGGAAACTGTGACATGAAATGACACGGTAAGGTAGTAGGAAATAATAATTATATAATCTTGTAAAATCCCTTTATTTTTAAGAATTTGTAAGACAAATCCAAGTTATTACATAAAAAAGTAAGACATAAGGTAAAAAGGTATTAAAAGAGTACAGTATACATCATTTTACGTTAAAATTATAAATGTTATAACGTATATAAAATTGTAGGGCCAAATAAGCACTTTTCACAAAATGTTACAAGTCTAACGAAACATAAGTTTTACAAGAACAATGGCAACATTTAAATGTGATAATGAA
This sequence comes from Macrosteles quadrilineatus, assembly GCF_028750875.1. Lineage (NCBI taxonomy): Eukaryota > Metazoa > Arthropoda > Insecta > Hemiptera > Cicadellidae > Macrosteles > Macrosteles quadrilineatus. The sequence continues at coordinate 72,353,352 of NW_026542595.1, forward strand.
AATGTATATTGTAATATACAGCCTGTTCTAAATGTCATAGACAGTTTACGCACGGTGGAAAGCCACAAAAGCCAACTAACAGATTACTTCAGTGATGCCAACCTTAAGAAGACGAAATTCCCTACTCAATTATGACTTACATTTAGATCATTGGGAAACAGTGGAATCAACAGGCTCTTTCAAAAATCGTGATTCAAATTTAGATCATTGGGAAAGAAAGGGTGAAAATATTCTGTGTTAAGTGATAACAATCAGTTGTTTGCTATCATACTGCATTGGTTTTAACTAACCGACTTCCCCACTACCAACAAAAGGAGGAGGTTCTCAATTTGTTTGTGGCGATGTTTTTTTTTTTCTATGTATGTTCACCAATTTCTCTGTGATTCTTTTACCGATCAGTGTGGTTCCACCACCAAAATAACCAGGAGAGTTTCTATTTGGTACCTTATATATTATGTTTAAGTATAATATGTGTTTCGGTGAAAAATTCTGAAAACCTTAAATATTCAACATTTATTTTGTTTACATTTGTGCAGATTGTTTACATTTTGTGCAGAGAAGGCAATAAATAATAATAACATTCCTACAGCTGTTAGTTAAAACCATTTAAGAAGCTACAGACAATTCTTCATGAAACAGTTGCTTCATATTGATCAATAAACTATTTCTTGCCATGGAGCCTAAATGAATTACATTGAGAAAAATGCATTTTGTTTTGGTTACTATAAAAAATGTATTTTAACGTTTGACCTGATTTGTGTATACAGTAATTCTGTTTTTAGTATTGAATATTCTGACTTTCCAAAAAATAAATGTTTCAGTGAATAGCTGTATGATATTGACAAATAAAGGTGTATTGTGAAAACCAAAGCATTCGTAAAACAGGTCTAAATATAAATCAAATGCAATTATTCCTTACACGACCTAAGAAGTGTGACAGTGCATAATCGCCAATTGTCTTAAAAGTGTTAAATATTTTAATTACTAAACATGCATTTGCAGATGTGGAATGTTTATTGATATTCTCTATTCAGTTACTATATCATATCAATACTATTATGACTGCTTCGGAAAGTCCTAGAGGAAGATGATTTGCAATTTCGACTAGGCTATATCTTGAACAAACAAAACCCCCTAGCTGAACCAATCTTTCATATAATATTTTCCAAAGGTACTATACGAAAGGTACTATGGTGTTAACGACCAATTTTCCACTTTTGAGAGATTTTTTAGTGCTGGTAGCTGAGGAATAACTTTCATATTGTTCCAAAAGGCTTGAGACGTTACTGTATTTCTTTTTATAATGTAGAAGTACACCGATTGCAGGAAACGATGATGTCTGACATTTCAATGTATCTAGAAAAGACAATTATATAGTTTTTCATTAGGCCTAATGTAATTGACAACTCTTTCTTTCTTAAGGAATATCTAAAGATGTTTATTTTCATACCCATTGATTATGTAACCTGAACAGGTGACTCAAGCAGTTTTAAAATAATGATTGTTCTGTGGAACTTTTGATTGTTTCAAACAGTTTTGCTTATAAAAAATCTTCAAGTAATTAATATATAAAAAATTATACAGTCACTAAAAATCATGAAATAATTTATTTTTGTAAAAAAATACAACCGACTTCAAACGCTCTAAAAAGAATGAAATAATTTCAATAAAGTAAACTTTTGTATTAGGTAAGCTCACGTATTTCAAGTCGGCGTGGCTCAAACTGCAAATATGATTGAAATAAAATATTGTGTGTGTATTTTGAAAATCAATAAATTGTAGCTGGATAACATAAATATATAAAAAACATACTGAACTGTTTTGTTTATATATTAAAGGAAATATTTTCTTGCATTTTATGTTTATTTCAGAATAAATGAAAATAACACACACAAATGTTCTATATGAATAGGAAAATAATTTAGTTTGATATTATGATAGGGAAAAGAAGCTAGTTTAGTATTAAAACGTTACTTTTCCAAGTTGGAAACATTTAAATGCGTTATAATCTTTTTAAAGATACTTGTTAATACCACTATAATGCCGATCTCTGATTACGGTAATAAAATAACACTTGACGCATAGCTATGAAAAAGACATGCAGATTAACACCTTTAGTTATAGATAGTCACCTGCAATATGGACACCCTCTTTCAATTTTTTTCAGTTTTTCTTTTTGTTCTCCCTATAGGCTGGAGATTATTTCACCTGGTTCATACTCTAAAACCATCATCATGATTAATTAAACTGTTGACGAAAAAATATTTAACACATCGGTGACAGTTACTAGATTGATTTTTTTTCTTTCTCAAGCAAACATTTATATTAGAAACACATGCCACATATAACAGTTTAGTAGGAGTACAGCTTCTTCTATCATAACGCCTTGCTTCAGATTTTGCTCCGACTGCATTAGTTATTTTCCCTTTTTATATCCATTGGGAATCCACCATAAATTTTAGGGAAAGACAGTTCTTTAATATCTGGTTGGATGTGCCATGGCACTGGTTGTCTATCCTGGCCTGGTGCAATGACCTCAACACTACTAAGGAATGCTTCAAAATTTCTATCAATGATTAGCACTTCTTCATTGTCTTCCTCACAGAACTCTTCATTTTCCGAATTGATTGCAGTGGATGGTATTTGTGCCTCATCGTTGAATTTACATTTCATTTAGATTTCCATCAGAATGTATTAAGTATTGTTGAAAAAAGTATAATCAATTATTATATTGTATTTTTGATATAGTTGAGTGTCATTTAAGTATGAAAATGCTGGGCAAACTGCATAACACCGAATAGTTTTATACATATAATCTGAAGCATGTGTTATATGTGTTTTACCTGTTTCATGTATGTGTATGTTTCACCTCGAACATTCCAGTATGCTCTTATCTTATGCTCCAATATACTCTAACGGCACCTCGTTTTTGTGATTAGGCCAACCATTCAACACATAACCTTTGAGTAAATTCTCAGAATCATTTGTACAATTGACAATCTTAGCTAACTGCGGTTCAGAAATATTTACAGAACCTATGACTACATTAATATGAGCTTCAAAATCATTATCATCAATAATTACATCATTGGTGTCTGTTTTACCAGGTGCTCTTGAGAGCGCACCAGCAATATACAATTCTTCAAATTTTTTGTAAATCAAATCAAATCAAAATAGTATTTCTGTAACTTTATCAACATATGCCGAAGACGTGGAGAGCACGATTCAATACTTTTCTTCACAATACTTTAAAGAGGAAGATGGTCAGATTCTATAGTAAAATGAGTACCATAAACGTACTGGTTAAATTGTTCACAACCATACAATACCACTAACAACTCTTTCTCAATCTGAGAATAAGATAGTTGTGTTGAACTCAATGCTTTTGACGCGTATACTACGTGCAGACCATCCTGCAGTGCTACCGCACCTAACCAATTTTTAGCTGCATCTACTGAAAAAAAACAACTGGTTTTTCTCATCAAAAATTGCAATACAGGCGTATTGGACAAAAACGATTTTATTTTTTCAAAGGCTCGGTCATGTTCAAATGACCAAAGAAATGCAATATCTTTCTTTAAGAGACTGCGTAGTGGGGCAGTTAGGTTAGATGCGTTAGGAACAAATCTGGACACATGTGTTATCACCTAGAAATCTCACCAATGATTTTCGGTCATGTGGAGCATTCATTCGATGACGTAGCCTGCCCCTACCGCTGACAACGCGGGCGCGGCTTTCCCGATCGTAGAAAATTATATATCTTAAAATTAAACTTTTAGAATCGGGTTTTTACCCCTTGACGTGACCTTACAGTGATGTATTTTCTACGGATAGCTTTTATTAAAAAGAAGAATGTGGTTGTCTTCAGGTTCCATTTCAAAACAGTGCTCTCTTTTAAACAAATTAATCCCTATGCTTTTGTTCATAAGAATAACAATCAAAACTTCAAGATGATTTTTTTTCTTCATTAATAAACTACCTCTATTAATAAAAGACTGTACCACTGATTCACACAACAAAGAAAGTTTAACAATATCTAAAGAAGGTTTAGTCAGTCCGCCGACACATAATCAAGCTATGAGTCTGCACATCTATTACTTATGAGAAGCTTTACACAAGTTTCACATGCAATTTTAGGTTTTAACGCTGTACCCTGAAACATACTCAACATTATTAACCGCTACATCAGATGTATTTGCTAAAATGCTGGTCAGAACTTCCTCATCGTGTGGAGGAGGGTTGAATTCTTTCTGGTTTTGAGTCGTCCTCATCCAGAGTTTTCCAACCTTGTGTGGAAGAGTTTATATCACTTTCTTCATTTTTTCAACCATTAATTGAAAAAAAAATTAAATTTGATTGGGGATGAGGACATTTTCTGAGTTATATTACTGCAATAATTATCGATAAAGTAAAATTCTCTTGAAAGAAAGGCTGTAATTGTTTTAAATCTGGGGTTGTTGTTATGGCCTACTCTTGATCTTATATACCCAAAGATCCGCTCATTATTATCCTGGTTAACTTTATATAGTTGTAAATACTTGAGTATTTACGCGTGCCACTACAGTGACTCATCTGCAGCGGACGCCATCTTGGGATTAGTTAGAGGATCCTGGGACCCCAGGATTATTTAGGGGTCGGCCTGGGACCCTCTGGCAACGCTCACTAAAGCAGGCAAAGGATTTTAGGTAGATTTTGAGGCTGGGACCCTCTGATCGTCTCCCGCGCTATACAGGTGGCGACAGCTTTCGGCTCGAGTGGCCCTTCTATTTTTATCATGAGTAAACACTTGAGGTCTTGACAAAGAGCTTTTTAGGGCATCAATAATATAGGTGTTTTGAGATAAGTCCAATTCTTGCAACATTTCATCAAATGTAATATCTTTAGGTTTTATAAATAGTAAATGAATGAAATTTTTAACTTTTTTTTATTGTTTGATTTCATGTCATCCGTCTGTGATTCTTTGTCTGGAGGAGAAAGTAAGGTTGTAAATGGCATCATTGGAATTGGAAAGTTAAAACGGCATTATTTTTATTTATCTTCCCTTTGTAGCATGTGTGAGTATGACGATGTTTTATTAAACTCATATATGGGTTGTCTTCCTGGTATTCGTATGTGATATACTTATCTATAAACTGTATGCACGTCTCTATATTATTTCCCTCAATATTTTCTTGGTTTGATGGATCTTTAAGCCATAAAAATATACGCTCATGTGGAGAGCCTCTCATTTGAAATTCTACTCGTTCATAACTGTCAATAACAGTGTGTTTTCCAAAAGGGCCTAAATCTTTTTTATTTATGTATTTCATTAGTTTTGAAACTTTTTGATCAAAATATAGAGCACAGGTGATTGGGTCATTACGAATTAATAAGAGTTTTATCATTATCAGACGGTAACAAAGCTTCCGCGTTGCTAATTGTTTTATTTTGTAGCAATTTTGCCAAAAGTTGAATTAATTCAGGCCAGAACTTTTCAGCAGATGATAGTGTGATAAATAACGTGGGTTTACCTAACTGTCTTATCATGGAGAATAAGTTGTTCTTTTTGTTCTCCCAATAGGCTGGAGATGATCTCACCTGGTTCAATACTCTAAAACCATCATCATGATTAATTAAACTGTTGACGAAAAAATATTTAACACATCGGTGGCAGTTACTAGATTTGATTCTTTTCTTTCTCAAGCAAACATTTATATTAGAAACACAGTTCAACTCTAGTTTCTTTTTTGCCACATATAACAGTTTAGTAGGAGTACAGCTTCTTCTATCAGAACGCCTAGCTTCAGATTTTGCTCTGTCTGCATTAGTTATTTTCCCTTTTATATCCATTGGGAATCCACCATAAATTTTAGGGAACGACAGTTCTTCAATATCTGGTTGGATATACCATGGCACTGGTTGTCTATCCTGGCCTGATGCAATGACCTCAACACTATTAAGGGATGTTTCTAAATTTCTATCAATGATTCTTCATTATCTTCCTCACAGAACTCTTCACTTTCCGAATTGATTGCAGTTATGGTATTTGTGCCTCATCGTTAGAATCAACAATGAAATTTACATTTCCATCAGAATGTGTTAAGTATTGTTGAAAAAAAGTATCATCAATTATTATATTGTATTTTTGATATAGTGGAGTGTCCTTTAAGTATGAAAATGCTGGGCAGACTGCATAATGCCGAATAGTTTCATACATATAATCTGAAGCATGTGTTTTATGTCTTTTATTTAGATTTGTATTGTATTCATATACCTTCATATGTAAAATATACCTTTCACAAACGATATTTCACCTCGAATATTCCAATATGCTCTTATATCTAACGGAAACTCGTTTTTGTGACTAGGCCAACCATTCAACACACAACCTTTGAGTAAATTGGACTCAGAATCAATTGTAGTACAATTGACAATCTTAGCTAACTGCGGTTCAGAAATATTTACAGAACCTATGACTACATAATTATGAGCTTCAAAATCATTTTAATCAATAATTACATCATTGGTGTCTGCTTTACCAGGTGCTCTTGAGAGCGCATCAGCAATATACAATTCTTTGCATTTTTGTAAATCAAATAAAAATAATATTTCCGTAACTTTATCAACATACGCTGAAGACGTGGAGAGCACGATTCAATACTTTTCTTCACAATACTAAAAAGAGGAAGATGGTCAGATTCTATAGTAAAATGAGTACCATAAACAAACTGGTTAAATTGTTCACAACCATACAATACCACTAACAACTCTTTCTCAATCTGAGCATAAGATAGTTGTGTTGAACTCAATGCTTTTGACGCGTATACTGCGGGCAGACCATCTTGCAGTGCTACCGCACCTAACCCATCTTTAGCTGCATCTCCTGAAAAAAAACAACTGGTTTTTCTCATCAAAAAATTGCAATACAGGCGTTTTAGACAAAAACAATTTTATTTTTTCAAAGGCTCGGTCATGTTCAAATGACCTAAGAAATTCAATATCTTTCTTTAAGAGACTGCGTAGTGGGGCAGTTAGGTTAGATGCGTTAGGAACAAATCTGGACACATGTGTAATCAATCGAGGTAAGAAACTAAATAAGGATTTGGCTTTGTTCGGGCTTCCTCGATCACTGGAACATAGTCGGCAGGGACATTAATGATTTTGTTCCGGACTTGCCTTTCGATTTGAGAATGCACTGAATCTGCTTCCATTTGGGTATGTCCCTTTTCTAGAAACTTTTGCTCTATTGTTATATTCATCAATTTAGCTAAATTTACTAAACCATTTGACAATATCGCATTCCGATTTTGATAAGTGCATCCGTCACTGTATAAGATGATGCTCTCAATATTTCCTGGTAAAGGGCACTGCTTCAGGATAAAATCACATATTATTGATGTAAATTCATTTGCTGTCAATCCCCCTTCAGACTCATTCCATACATAGCAATGAACTTCTTTGGTTTTCAAGTTGTTGAAAGACAAATTATGCACAGCTAACTTAGTTTTGTAATAAAGACTTGATACATTCGATTTCGGACAAAGTAATACACATTGTAAATCCATTGTGAACACCAAACTTTTGTCACTGGACTTATCTTTTTCTTTTTCATCTCTTGCTTCTTTCTTCTTGTCTATGTGTCTTGAATAAAACTCCTCAGATACGTTTCCAGTTCGATGACCAACGCAGATATCACATTCATCCTTTTTGGGCTTAAATAAACTTAAATTTTGTTCTTCAAATACATTCAAAAATTTAGCAATAGACATTGTGGTTACATTGCGTTCCTCAGACCACCTACAGTATTCTCTATACAATTCTTGTTTTGAAGTCCAATTCGGCTCCAAATAAAGTTTGGATGAATTCTTCCTGCAATAATGGGATTCTACTTTGGCCAAACTTTTAAAAAATGTATCTAAACCTTCATTGGAACTTTCAAATTTTTTCTTTCTAGATTCCGATATTTTTCTATATTTAATAACCCCATTTGATTCAAGATTTTCTTGGCTTGTAACTTCATCAACATTTTCTTCCTGCTGATCATCTACCAAACATGTACTCGTTTTTTTCCAGTTTGGCATTGCCTTTTCTCCAATCCCTATAGTTCCAAAAAACATTTTTTTACACACACGCATTTTTTCTTGATTTTTCTCTAAAAAGTATATGTACGAGTGTTCCCTTCTACTTGTATCTACGTCCTTTCTACCTCTTGCCCTTGATGTAGGTCGAATCATAACAAACAAGTCAAGATAGACTTTTTTTTCTTGCCACGACATGTTCCAAAATTTTTTAAAAATTTGTACTCTATCCTCGTCAGTAATCAAATCACATTTTATTATTTGATTCTTATTTTTTAGTTTGCATTGGCACCGTTCTTTCATCTTGCGTTCTCCTTTTGGGACATCATAGCTCCACTTGCCGTTTTTTAAAATCTTTCCTGAGTAAGGTTTCCCTTTTTCTCTTGCAGCTTTATTGCGATTTACAAACCAGTCTGCTTCCTTGACATGCTGACGTTTCCTCCTTTTCCTTTTTCCCTTTTCAACTACTTGAACATTATTCTCATTATCTGCTTCACGGTTACGTAGAGGCGTTGGCAACACTTCATTGTCTGTGATGGAAACATTTGGTGGATCTCTTCGATTTTCATCTTCAGAAGATTCATCTGAAAGAGATGGCTCGTAGTCGGGATCATCAGGATCCATCTCTCTCGGAAGAAAAGTATCATCATAAATACAAAACTGTGGGGTTTTATTAACTACTTTTTCTTGTGCATTCTTCATAATAGTTTCATTTTTTCCTTTCTTATGTTGTTGCTTCTCAGCATTGTTTTCTTCAACTTCAAGATTATTTACAGGTAACAGCATTATCTCTTTTTCAATGTTTTCTTCTTTCTCACCATGTTCTATAGATACTTCTAGTTGCTCCGAAGAAAAAATGTTGCAATTAAGATCGTCTTCTTGCACATCAGCAGTATATAGCATGGGATCATTGTTCTTCTCATTGGATTCCAATTGTAGGTTTTCATTGAAATCAATTTGAGAGTCTTCACTGGTCTCAAGAACTGCATTTTTTCCAATATCAACAAAAAAGTCTTGGTCACACTCAGAATTCAAACTACTAAGGTTTAAATTACCAAAACCATCTGAGAAGCAAATGTCACTAAAACTTTGGTTTTGGATGCATTGGTTATCAGGCGGGAGTAGGCCTACATTCACACAGTCACTGTTCATGACATCTAAACTTAAATTTGGCATTTCAGTTAAATCATTAGTGTTCAAGTCAAAGTTTGATATTGTTCCACTTTCATCAACAAGGAAGACATTTTCAGCTCTGATTGCAGTATTCAAAACTTCATTTTCAGTTTGAGCTTTTTCTTTGTCATTTAACTCCTTGAGCTTAAGCATGATTATGTCTTTTCTTGTAGCCATCCTTATTTAGTCTCTATAGAAAAATTAAACCATAGAAACTCATTACAAGAAGTTTTAACAGGAAGCAAACGTGTGCCAAACATTGTATTGTTAAGTAGGCCTACTAGACATTAAAGCAGAAATAAAAGATGGTCTTAGCTATGTTTATTTTGTTTACCATGTGTTTGATAATAAAACAATAATTACAGCTGTGGTTGTAAAGAATAGCTAAAGACAGACCAACAACAATCTTCTGCTTTTGAATTTAGTAGGCCTAATTAATTGGAGTTACGACTTTTGCTTTCAGTAATAATAAACTAGCAAAAGCCGTAACTCCACTCTAAGATTTATTTAGTTGTTTTGGGCTTGAAACTAATTTGTTTTTGATTTAAAACTATGTAATGAGTTTCTATGATAAGTATAGTTACTAAAAATGATTACTTTTAAGCACAACACCCACTAAGTGACACAGACACAAACTAAAGACACGAGCACTACCACATTACACACCACTGTAGTAGGCATTTCTCATAGACTACTGGAGTTACAGCAATAGCTACTTAGTGGTATGGGAGGGTTGGAGATACGGCTTTTGATATTTAGTGTTTCAATAGAGAAATAATTTTTTTTTTAAGTTTGAGCTTTACTTTATGACGTTGGCAACACTGCAACAAACAAAATGGCTAAAACACTCAAAAACGGCAAATATTGGAGTTACGACCTTTGCTCATTAGGCTGACGATATGGAGAATATACCACGTGGAGTATGAAAAATACTACTGTCGCGCCGCAACTGTCGCGGTGCATAAACGTGCCCATTTGATCCAATAGAACTTGAACCGCGCGCGACACATTTTTTGAAGCTGTGATTCTAAAACCTGTCGCGGGTATTTAGAGTCGCTCCGCGGCAGTTTGTCGCTGTCGCGGTGCATAAATGCTCCCATTTAACTCAATAGAACTTGAGTCGCGCCGCGACACGCGACTGTCGCGGTGCATAAAACCGGCCTAAGAGAGACCTCCTATTGAACTTCGACTTGGGCCCCGCAATCTTCTGTGCCGCCAATGACTGTTCCAGTATTTCCCATTTCGTCCAACGATTCGAAATAACCTGACCTAAAAACGTGTTGTATGGTGTTGTAAAGACTAATTATTTATATGCTTATTAGGAACTGTAGGAAAAATATAATGCATAACGCGAGTGCAAACTGCATTTGCTGCACTCGAGGAATGCCTCTAAAAAGCCTGTAAACATTTCTCTTGTGTGCAGAAAATTGCCACTTTATTGATTAGGGGGCCATGGTTCCCAGGGACCCTCCATAAAAAAAGAGGACAAAATGACTCACAGGCCCGGGGACCTATCGGTTGGTTTGGTAGGGGGGTGTGGGTTGGCCCCCAGATTTTTCTTCCATTCAGAATTACTTATATGCGTTTTAAGGGATTTGAGAAGTTTTTAGTACAATTTTATAAATTAGAACTTTGTTAATTTTGGTAAAAAGGTTAATTTTTGCTCTCAAAGGCCCATAAACGCATATTTATCTTAGCATTACAAAGCTTTTACTCAACTTTTCATAAATTTAGAAAACTATTTCTGATATGTTTAACGTACCTACTTTTGATTTATGTACACTTTTAACAATGCTATTGAAAAAAACCTACTAGAAATATATAAGGTAATAGGAGTCTGCTCAGTGTTAAAGTTATATCTATGCAACTGCCGTTGTGGTATGTACGTATGTACTATTTGTAATTTACTTTATAGTCACTGTAGACCAAGATAATTGCAAATAGCCTAAGCTGACCAGACAGGTTATTAATACATTATTTTCCACTCATAGTTTTTATTCAAACAGTGAAATAAATAAATGTAAATTCAAAGATCCTGCATTTTCCTGAGAAAATTAACAGGTGCAATTTTGGAAATAGTTGAAATAAACGTTGTAACATTCTAACACGTCTTAATCACTTTCATCTTCACTACCATCGTCAATTAATTTGTTTGATTTTACATTTTCATACTTGGCTGATGAACCAATTGCAGGTTTTGTTTCCTGAGAAAATTAACAGGTACAATTTTGGAAATAGTTTAATTAAACGTTGTAACATTCTAACACGTCTTAATCACTTTCATCTTCACTACCATCGTCAATTGATTTGTTTGATTTTACATTTTCATACTTGGCTGATGAACCAATTGCAGGTTTTGTTTCCTGAGAAAATTAACAGGTACAATTTTGGAAATAGTTGAAATAAACGTTGTAACATTCTAACACGTCTTAATCACTTTCATCTTCACTACCATCGTCAATTGATTTGTTTGATTTTACATTTTCATACTTGGCCGATGAACCAATTGCAGGTTTTGTTTCCTGAGAAAATTAACAGGTACAATTTTGGAAATAGTTGAAATAAACGTTGTAACATTCTAACACGTCTTAATCACTTTCATCTTCACTACCATCGTCAATTGATTTGTTTGATTTTACATTTTCATACTTGGCTGATGAACCAATTGCAGGTTTTGTGTTTTTTATGAATTAGCTGTGGAACTCTGAAGAGGTATAGTTTTTGAAGTTATGTTTTACACAAAGTAAGCCTATGACCGTTTCAATTTTCAGTTTGTTTCTTTCTTTAGACCACTGGACATTTATTTAAGAAAACAACCTTTCCATATTGAAATTGTTTCTTGGAATAGCAAAAAAATATTCAGCTATTTTCAAAAGCTATGAATGGCAATCTAGTGCAGGGCTGTTATTTAAATTCCTTACCTTAAATATCGTGTGTTGACAATACGTTGTCTACTTCAAACTACTGAATGCATACATTTCTCTTTTAGCTCACTATGTTTGTTGTTTAAGTAAAGTGAAAAGTTACTAAACTGGTCGAAACATTTGCCGTCGTCTGGATCCCTACTTTGTTTAATTCATACAACGTAGGCTCAACAACTTCCCAGGAAGGAGGTCTACTTACAAATATCTTAACCCAGTTAAAAATATAAAAACTTTCACACTGCTTAACTCACTTTTCCAAGTATGGAAATGAGTTAGAATATACTACGGAAATTTAATTTTCCATTTGTTTACATCCTATTGTAAAATTAGACCATCTTCTCTTTTATCATTTTAATCTCTTTTATTTTTTTTGGTCGTAACATTTTGTTTTCCTGTCCTTGTTTCGGTGGTTTTATCATAAATGTACATAACATCAACCAGCGTGTTTTTCTCTTTTTCTATAAATACAATTTTTTTGATGGAAGACAGACATAAGGGAATGAAAAAACCACAGCCTACACTCCCTAAGCTCGTGTTTAAAAAATCTTTGCTCTTGTTATAGAAAAAAACTTTTAAGAGCAGGATCCTTGCCACATCCTTGTTACACAAGGAAATGAGGACAACCATATAGTTTTATAGTGATTGAGCAAAACTCGATACTGACTATCAACGAACCCACAAAAATGCGTCAAGACTCTCTGTTCTTATTGTATATATATAGAAAAGTAGTTAAAGATTTTCATTACAATTGATTTAACATCAAAACTCAGCCCGGAGTCCATTCCATGTTGTACACAATTGTGTAAAACATGAGCAGGGCAACCTACCCCTACTAAGTGTTCTTCATTTAAATTTGTTTTTAAATATGTGAACACATTTTTTCCATTAATCCATTGCAGTAATCCTTTATCATGAAAAATGATTTTTTTAAATTCGTTATAAATAATGTTATTTGAAGAAAATGTCACGTGAAGCTCATTTATGTACGACTAAAAATAACAGAGTTAACAGTACATTCGGAAAAAATTAATAACGTCGTTAATTGTAATCGTGGGGATCCCAGTTTTTAATATGTTGTTTCTAAGAATGTCGACTAGTAATTCTCAACAAGAAATATTTTTCCGATGCTTCTAGTCGCAGTTATTCTACATCAAACATGGCGAATGCAAAAATTTTAATTCGAATTCGTGTTTTTACAAATATATCTACAAATATTAATTCATCGGAATAAGATAAAAAATATATAAAACATGTGCTGAAAACGTGCTTAACTGAATATTTAAACACCGTTTATTTGAAATTTCTAACTTTATTTTTTACGTTTCCACAAGTTAGTAAAATAGAATGTTTGTACTTAAAATCAATCGCCGCGCGGCCGCTCCGCCAAGGCACATTCTTTCGATAATCAGAGTATAGGTAGTATTTGTATCGTATGCCGAGCCATTTGAGAGAAACAAGCTGTAATAAACCATTAAAATACTCAGTCATTACCACAGATTCCAACCGGTGCCTCGGCTAAAGGGCGAGCTCCGAATAAAATTGTGTTTACCCCCCACCACCACCACAACAACAACAACAACAACAAAAACAACAAGAACCTTCCCCAAAACTGCCAGGCCCGAACTTTCTGAGAGCACAATTCATCCACGGTCTTTCAAAAACAAATCAGAACGTGGACAGTGATCGGAACTCTAAGTCACCCAGTTGTGAAACCGCAAGGTCCACAACACGGCCCCCATACCACAAACAAAAACCACGCTCTGCTACCATCTGAGCCACCGCCTCGTGCCCCCACCCAGGCCAACGACTTGGAAGCGTGATTCCATGTGCAGGTAGGCCCAAGGAGCGGCCCACAAAAAACTACCCAACAACATGAGAGCCATGGATGGAGGTTCAAGAACAATGCGCCATTTGAGACAAACGAGCTGTAATAAACCATTTAAATACTCAACAAAAAAAATATTAAGAACAATACATGAATAAATCTAAAAAAATATAATAATTTAGCTACCCATCTAGCCTACTAACTTACAGGAATTTCTTTAATAATTCAAAATATAGGCTAAATTCAAAATAGGCCTTTCATAAGTTTTTTAACCTAAAAAAATTAAATGTTATAATAGCAACAATAAAAATATATAACTCTTTCAATAAACATTTAGAGTTGGTAACTAGAATTATTTATTTAGGTACCCCAAAAATATAAAGGATTCAAAGATTTAATATTCTAAAATAGGCTATTGAATTTAAAATGTAAAACGATTAACAATAAATAGAGTATCTTCTTTTCTTAACTAAAATAAATAAATGTATAAAATATAACAAAACATCAGGTGGTAACTTGTGGTAGGTAGGTATGGTTCAGTTTATTTCTGGGCGAGTGCACAGCACAAGAGGGGCGACAAGGCTGGACGGAGAGGGGGCCATAGTCCAGCAGGTACCCAAGGTGTAAAGTTCCTCTCCGCCGAGACTAATGTGGCTAGGCCATAGTACTCCTTCGGGGCCCTGAGTCTGACGCCGGGGTCACCTAAATACTCCAGGGAACATCACTAAAATCGACGATAAAATCAAGTGGCTGATACTTATATACTTGGTAACTACCAAAAAAGGTAGTTACCAAGGCTATTAAAGGTATTAGCCTAAGAGATTTACATTTACAGAGCAAAATTGTAGGCATAGGCCTACCACAAAACCATTTTACCATGTTTTACAAAAGTTTCAAAAGTTATAGGCTTTACATATCAGGATAATATCAATACAAACTGTGCAGAGAGACTTTATAAAGAAATTTAAAAAAAAATTATTGAAATATCTTTAGTAGTTTTGGAGATATATGTACCTTAGTGTAAAAAAACAATTTCTTCGGAAAAACGCATCTAAACCTATAAGTTTTACGGTAATACATAGAACACTTACTTCTAATGCATTCCTGCACCATATGAGGGATTGTCAGGGTCCTCAAGGTCTTCAAAACCATCTTCAAGTCTCTTCTTGGCAATGGAAAGTTTCTTTCGGCACCTTTTCTCGATTTCTTGTTGAGCTTTTTCTGCTTTCGCTATCCGGCGTAGATCTTGCTGTTTCATTTCTGTCACACATCTTGACCCTGGATTGATACCACACTTTTCCAACACATTACACTTTACCACATTGCCCATGTTAAAAGATGCCACAGCCTCATAAACCCCAAGTTCTAATGTATTGAGCATTACAAATGTCGTTTTGGGTATACGCGACCAAATTACGCTATTGAGCGATTCACTCGGGTTTTGAGTCTGCCCATGGAGACATTTTCTAAGAAGTGCTTCATTAGACAAGTCTTTGAATATAGGCTTGATTACCTTCATGACTGGTTCAGGGAGGTGGGTATGGGCCTTGTGGTCGTAGGGTTTACCCTCAGAAATGGCTTTCTGGTACTTGCACCAGGAGTCCAGACCCGTAGGACACGCACCATGTGATGGGGATTCATTGGAGGACATAAGATGAAAGTATGTGGCCCACACTGCTACTTTCATTTTTGCTAGGCTATCAGTATTCCTTACTATGGCTAGGCCATAGTAGGTTTGGATCTCATCAATGATAACTTTCGTTAATCGCCCGCGGCCACCAATCGACTTTCCGTCTGGCAGAAATGACTTACCCATTTTCACTTTTAGATTGCGCAATTTGGTTCCCATCCTTTTTCTGACATGAGCAACACATTCTAGTTTTTCAGGTATCAACTCATCACCATAGGGCTTTTCTTTCAAAACAGTTGGGAACGCAGCACTGTCCCCGTCACCCAAATAAAACTTGTACCTGAGGCCCCTCGTAAACTCCGATTGATAAAACATGTCAACTGCACCAGCCACCTCCATCATACCACTTGCGCCATTGAAGTTTGCCTGACATTTATTCAAATTATGGTTATTGTCTAACCTATTCTTACATCTACAGAATTTGCTATATACTCTTACATCAACTACTTTTCCAGTATTGGCAGCTATTGCTGTCAGCACACCGTTCAAAGATGAGAATCCGCGTCGCTGCCACGTGCCGTCAAAAATTGCTGTCACATCTTTGTCCCCATCATTTTCCTGAACACATTCTTTGGCTGCTTCTTTCATTGATTCTTCACACACAGACTTAGTAGCAGTACAAAGTAGCTTGTTGTACCTCTTGAACGTTAGAGGCCTGGGCAAGTTCATGACACCGCACCAAGTTCGCGCACCTTGCTCTCCTTTTCCAATGGGCCTAAACGCGTAGACAGTCCTTACATTGATTTCTGCTCTACCACGAGCCAGTTGTTTACTATTTTTTGAGGAAACCTCATAGCCATAGTCATTACACTTGATGCAAACAGTAAGGCTTAGGCCTAACCTGTTACGTTTGTGTATCGAAAGAGGTCCACTACATTTTACGCACACCGCGATTTCAGACAATAATATCTCGAGATCAGATAGATTTATTATGTCATTACAGTACTCATTATCATTCTCAGCTTCATACTTATCATAATGATCTAGGCTAGAACCAATTTTCTTTTTTGAAGAACTCTCATTGAAACTTATTACGTAAACCTATTCTGCTAAGGTTACAACATATAAGAGAGTGACAAAAAGGAAACAGCCACAGTGTAGCAGCCAAACAGTGTGAATATGAATCCCTCTTGCAGCATTGACCTATTGGGTGTGATGATGTTTGGAGTGTCCAATCGAAATCGATCACCACTAACCATCTGTTTTTACCGTATTGTGAGTAACAGTGTAAGCGTAAATATATGTTTTAAGTGTTATAAGACGTGTCTTTTATTTACTTTAGACTCAAGAAAAAGAGACTTCTGATAAGACGCTGGTATATCCATCCCATCAACCAGGTAAGATCCGAAGATGGTGCTTTCAGAAACTTGTTTTATCTTTTACGAACTGGCGGTGACAAGGTTCTTCAATTTTTGAATGTCGGTTAAATCTTTTGATGAACTTTCTACTGAAAGTGTCGGGAGCAAACACGCGATGATTTAACAGCACTGCAAGGATTACGATTCTCAATTGAACTGATGTTGGCGATGACACTCAGGTAAGATTAAATGCTTTGATTTAAGAAAATGTATACAGTACAGATTACAGCATTTTTTTAAGTACCGGTATTTATGTTGATCACATAATATTAATTCAAACTATGTTGGGTTTGTATTCAGTTTAATTATTTGTGACAGTTTCGCACTTTGAGGTTCGTATGTAACCTGGATGTGAATGCAAGTGATAATGCAGTAAGATTCTCCGTGTGGCTGTGTTACTTACTAAAAGCGTTTAATGTTTTTCATAGGTAAAATAATGCAAAACTCCTCCGTCTAAGACAATGATTCTTGGTCTTAGTATAGAAAGAACAATGTAAATTATTAATACTGTAATTAAAACAGTTTTCTTTAAACCTATTAAATGTGTACATTGTGATAATTTAATTTTAAAACTATACGAGGTGTTAGCCCGTCCTACGTACGGGAATTCAGTAGTCAGTTAAAACCAGCGAGCACATAATAATAATAATAATAGTAATAGAGAGGACACGGCGTTTAACCGAATGCAATGAAAGTGTGGCCAAATCCGCCATCTTGGTCCGTCATACAGCCTGAATCCAAGACCCGCGGGCTCAGTTCGCATTAAAAACCCCGCGACAAATACACGATCATAAACAACATTAATAGTTGACAAAAAATTGCTGAAATTTTGCACACTTGTAGATATGATACTGAGGAAAACGATGATGTTAATATAAAATTATTATTTATGATAGTAATTGAGTTATAAATATGTTAAATACTTATGTAGTTAAATTTTTCAGATTCAGACATGAAAAAGTTGTATTGCGAGGAAATTTTTTATTTTTTGGTCAGAGAAATTTCGTCAGCGGGAAAGTTGTGGATAAATAACCAAATTTAACTATCCGATTCACCAAAATTTTTTATCATGTTCGGTTTTCTAAAAAATCAGGTACAAAAGGGATCTATTGCAGCTGCTCCGCGCCACGCCCGCTGCGCCGCCGGGCCGTCGTCTATACATTTAGCGTGCAGTGTTTTAATGTTTTATACTGTTGTACTGTAATATTGTATATATTAAAGAAATTTTCAAATATATTGTCTATGTAGAATTTTCAACCGTTTAGCACAACGTTTTGAGGACTAATTAGCTTTCAATATCATCCAAGATAAACTAAAGATAATTCTGTAAGTTAAATTAAACGTCCCAAATATATTTGTAAAATTACACTCAATTTATTGTCCCAGAAAAATTACAGTTTTATTTAGATGTTGCCTGATTTTATTTTTGTGAAGACTTTCGTTACTTATTTTACAGTAGTAGCGAACTCTAACATTGAAATATTTTTGACCAATAATTTTAATTAGGTACTAAACAAAAATGATTTTTGTCCATATTGTTTCATATCCTGAGAAATATGTACTATTTGGAAACAAATTTACTCCTACACATTGTCCAAGTACTTTGTTCGTCAAGTCCTCAATTACATTGTTTTCCTTTACACTAATATCATTAACATCTACACTCTTCTCATCAAGCATAGCAGGCGACTAGCGCGCTGCACACGCCGGGACTAATGTCGCGGAAATAAATATGTGCTTGAGTTAGAGGCTAAATATCTCTTGAGATTAATTATCCGATTTTGTTGGGACAAAAATTAATTATAAACTGGTAAATGCATGCAATTGTGCATTACCTTGCGCTATACCTCGTCAAGGCGAACTTGTTGGAAAATCCCAAGCTTGTTTAGCCTTTTGACAATGCAGCAGCAGCAGTGGTAAATGCATGCAATTGTGCATTACCTTGCGCTATACCTCGTCAAAGCGAACTTGTTGGAAAATCCCAAGCTTGTTTAGCCTTTTGACAATGCAGCAGCAGCAGTGGCAAAGCCATGCACATGTGCATTACCTTGCGCTATACCTCGTCAAAGCGAACTTGTTGGAAAATCCCAAGCTTGTTTAGCCTTTTGACAATACAGCAGCAGCAGTGGTAAATGCATGCAATTGTGCATTACCTTGCGCTATACCTCGTCAAAGCGAACTTGTTGGAAAATCCCAAGCTTGTTTAGCCTTTTGACAATGCAGCAGCAGCAGTGGTAAATGCTTGCAATTGTGCATTACCTTGCGCTATACCTCGTCAAGGCGAACTTGTTGGAAAATCCTAAGCTTGTTTAGCCTTTTGACAATGCAGCAGCAGCAGTGGTAAATGCATGCAATTATGCATTACCTTGCGCTATACCTCGTCAAGGCGAACTTGTTGGAAAATCCCAAGCTTGTTTAGCCTTTTGACAATGCAGCAGCAGCAGAGGTAAATGCATGCAATTGTGCATTACCTTGCGCTATACCTCGTCAAGGCGAACTTGTTGGAAAATCCCAAGCTTGTTTAGCCTTTTGACAATGCAGCAGCAGCAGTGGTAAATGCATGCAATTGTGCATTACCTTGCGCTATACCTCGTCAAAGCGAACTTGTTGGAAAATCCCAAGCTTGTTTAGCCTTTTGACAATGCAGCAGCAGCAGTGGTAAATGCTTGCAATTGTGCATTACCTTGCGCTATACCTCGTCAAGGCGAACTTGTTGGAAAATCCCAAGCTTGTTTAGCCTTTTGACAATGCAGCAGCAGCAGTGGTAAATGCTAGCAATTGTGCATTACCTTGCGCTATACCTCGTCAAAGCGAACTTGTTGGAAAATCCCAAGCTTGTTTAGCCTTTTGACAATACAGCAGCAGCAGTGGTAAATGCATGCAATTGTGCATTACCTTGCGCTATACCTCGTCAAAGCGAACTTGTTGGAAAATCCCAAGCTTGTTTAGCCTTTTGACAATACAGCAGCAGCAGTGGTAAATGCATGCAATTGTGCATTACCTTGCGCTATACCTCGTCAAAGCGAACTTGTTGGAAAATCCCAAGCTTGTTTAGCCTTTTGACAATGCAGCAGCAGCAGTGGTAAATGCATGCAATTGTGCATTACCTTGCGCTATACCTCGTCAAAGCGAACTTGTTGGAAAATCCCAAGCTTGTTTAGCCTTTTGACAATGCAGCAGCAGCAGTGGTAAATGCTTGCAATTGTGCATTACCTTGCGCTATACCTCGTCAAGGCGAACTTGTTGGAAAATCCCAAGCTTGTTTAGCCTTTTGACAATGCAGCAGCAGCAGTGGTAAATGCATGCAATTGTGCATTACCTTGCGCTATACCTCGTCAAAGCGAACTTGTTGGAAAATCCCAAGCTTGTTTAGCCTTTTGACAATGCAGCAGCAGCAGTGGTAAATGCATGCAATTGTGCATTACCTTGCGCTATACCTCGTCAAAGCGAACTTGTTGGAAAATCCCAAGCTTGTTTAGCCTTTTGACAATGCAGCAGCAGCAGTGGTAAATGCTTGCAATTGTGCATTACCTTGCGCTATACCTCGTCAAGGCGAACTTGTTGGAAAATCCCAAGCTTGTTTAGCCTTTTGACAATGCAGCAGCAGCAGTGGTAAATGCATGCAATTATGCATTACCTTGCGCTATACCTCGTCAAGGCGAACTTGTTGGAAAATCCCAAGCTTGTTTAGCCTTTTGACAATGCAGCAGCAGCAGTGGTAAATGCATGCAATTGTGCATTACCTTAAGCTATACCTCGTCAAGGCGATCTTGTTGGAAAATCCCAAGCTTGTTTAGCCTTTTGACAATGCACTGAAAAAATTGGGACACAATAAAAATCATGGTCATGAAATGCAATATCAAATTATCTAAAAATCGAAAGAAATCCAAATTGCGCAGTGTGGGTTACACCAGAATTGGACATAATACACCAACCAGCTTATATATTGCAGCGTGTTAACAATGCTGGATCGATGTTGATAAATACAAGTAGCTTTTTGAAGGTTCAAAATTTTACGCTGCTGTTCAAAATACACTGATCATCACAATCCATTCTACTCAACATTATCTCACATTTCTGTAAAAATAAGCACTTAAGTTAGCTGATGTTCATATTTCAATTGACTTATACAACCAAACATTATAGTAAAAATGGTAAAACCTTACCATATAGGCTCATGGGGCATATAGGGTCATATCTAGTTAATGGTTTCTTAACCATTCAAAGGATCCAAAGTTAGTCTTATCATTTATATCACATTTAGATTTTTGATTTATTTTCCATAAGTTCGCATATTGCCACCAGCATCCAACCACAGCAGCATTGACGAATTCCATTTTCACTGCCGTCATAATTCCTCTTTTATAGTCTGACATTACAGTCCTTGGTTTAGTAGAAGGGGCCACTGATTTTATGTATCCTCAGATTGCTCGGTGGGCCTCTTGTGCTCTTGTCTCCATCAGAGCAAAACACACTGGAAATGCCTGCAATCACTTATTAATTCAGGTTTACGATGAGGTTCATGGTAAAGCTGGTACAGAGTATTATACCAGCAATGTTATAAATTTAAATTAAATTAAAATCATACGTAGTACAACAGCAGAATATTATTTCATAACGTTATAATTTTCTTTAATCACTGTTGTTCTGCATAATGAATATAATGAGCTTCTGTTGGCTTATTTAAGCATTCAAAAACACATATTTTCTCATCCATAAACATAATCTGAAATAATACAGATAAACTAATTTCCCTATAGGGAAGTAGCTATTTTTTTCATATTTTATCCAAGCAAATGGCATTTTTATAGTACTAAGAAAGCATATAGGGGATAGGCAATGACATCTTTGGGTGTTTTTTCAGAAGAGGGCCTAACTATCTAAAGTTTGCCTAGTGTATTTTATGAATATCTGGTAACTTACATGGTCATAAGCGATGGTCATAACAACAAACAGTTGATGTAGGCCACCAACACTCGGGACGGTTTTGAATGTTCCGTCAACGTGCAGTTCTGCAGATTTGTTCTGTTCTTGAACCATGTTTTGTGACAGGAAGATAAGGTTGCTCTTGCCACCTACAACCAAGTTTGTACGGTAGATGGCAGCCCCCACGATTGTCTTCCCATACCGTTGGATCCAATCATCTGGTCGAACTTCGTTGCAGAAGAGGGGAGTCTTATAATACATGTTCTCCTCACTTGATGGAAAACTTGATTCGAGTTCTAGTCTGAATTGCAACTTCAATCGGCACTCTAAAAGCAGTATTCAATTTGTTTTTTTTTATTCTGAGAAATAGTTTTGAATGATGGTAAACAAATATGTTTTTCCTACAGTCAACCGACAAAGTGGCATCCTTGCACTGATTATAGTACAGCTAGTTGCCAATTGCCGTATTTACTTACTTTTTCCGCTCTTTTTACTTACTTTTTTCATCAAACCAGATATCTAACCAAACAACACAAACAGCGTGCCTCTTTTAGGCACGTACTACGTCTATGCTTGTTGCCAACCACAATTGTTGCCAACACCAAAAGACGACTACGATGAGCTGTTGCCGGTGGCGGCCCTACATAAAGGCAAAGAAGGTGGTGCCTGGGGCCCAGTGCTTTTCGTGGCCCCCGCATAGCCGTAATTGTATAAGGCTGGTTTTATGCACCGCGACAGTCGCGAGTCGCGAGTCGCGCCACGTCTTGCGGCTGACAAAACTGTCACGCGACAGCGACACTTTTTTGTCGCGTAAACTCACATCCGGTGGTGGGGTAATTGAAGAAATCAGTCTGTTCTCAATCCAATGTTGTGTGTTGTGTTTTGATGTAGAAGTGATTATTAAGTTGTTTAAATATAGACCCTGTAGTGTTGTACACGTTAATGACAAAACCCCAGTTATTTAAACAACACATACAATTTACAGTTGGAATTGGGTCAACCCTCTTAAAAATGTCATAACATAATATAATTATGTAATTTATATTACAAATAAAGAGTAAAGAACTCATTTATATACTAATTATTAACATTACTCAATATAAACATATGGAGAATATACCACGTGGAGTATGAAAAATACTACTGTCGCGCCGCAACTGTCGCGGTGCATAAACGTGCCCATTTGATTTAATAGAACTTGAACCGCGCGCGACACATTTTTTGAAGCTGCGATTCTAAAACCTGTCGCGGGTATTTAGAGTCGCTCCGCGGCAGTTTGTCGCTGTCGCGGTGCATAAATGCTCCCATTTAACTCAATAGAACTTGAGTCGCGCCGCGACATGCGACACGCGACTGTCGCGGTGCATAAAACCGGCCTAAGAGAGACCTCCTATTGAACTTCGACTTGGGCCCCGCAATCTTCTGTGCCGCCAATGACTGTTCCAGTATTTCCCATTTCGTCCAACGCCCTAAATAACCTGACCTAAAAACGTGTTGTATGGTGTTGTAAAGACTAATTATTTATATGCTTATTATGAACTGTAGGAAAAATATAATGCATAACGCGAGTGCAAACTGCATTAGGTGCACTCGAGGAATGCCTCTAAAAAGCCTGTAAACATTTCTCTTGTGTGCAGAAAATTGCCACTTCACGCACTAGTAATATAGCTAACTAACTGAAATGCAACAATTCTTGGTCAAGTAAATAGACTATTGATTAGGGGGCCATGGTTCCCAGGGACCCTCCATAAAAAAAAGAGGACAAAATGACTCACAGGCCCGTGTGACGCAAACTTCTAGGGGGGGAATAAACTAGTATTCACCTAAGTCAGGCTAGGCCTACCCCTTGAACTGGCCACACTCAAATTTCTTCCCCGGAGTGCTCAGAAGGAGCCGAGAAAAATCCAGGGGTCGATACGAAGTTGTCACGGCTTTGACTGATCAATTTATTTAAAATTTAATCGAAGGCTCAGAGCTCTAGAAGCGCTCAGGAAATCCTGCAGACGCTCAGTTGGAGTTATATCATCCCAGCCTTCGTAAAAGTGTTTTGGAGAATTTTGCCTAACTTTTAGAATGACTCTGTAGGGCCGACGAGTATTCAATCTTAAGCCAATGTGATATAAATACTCGTATTAAACTGTGAACTATCTGGCTAAGGACGTAGGGAAATAATATAATATCGAATAAAAGGTAAAAACAATTCCTACAGAGTCGTCGGGGCCTAATTAATATAACTGGACGGATAATTTAACGTGAGATGATTTAAAATAAATGTAGTATTAGTTTACGTAGCTGATTGTTTAAATCAGCCTGCTCCCAAGACTTGATTCTTTCACCCGCCAAAGACGGGGTTTAGAACTTAGACGACAAGTCTCGGGGTATTAAAACGTTGAATTCTAAATAATAATTAATCGTTAAAACGAACGGAATAAACGTAATTTCGTAGCCAATTGATTCAAAACCAAACGTAAGATAATCCTCCGCTAGTCACTGGCAGACAAGAACTGGCGGGTTTTATGCAGGTCGGCGAAAACGAAGTTATTAGAATTTAGAGGTTTAAGATCGAGTTCTGAAACGAGAATACAATAGTTGTAAAACGAGAATGCGTGCGTTAAACGAAAATAAAGTAAAACGTAGAAATGGTCTAACTATTAGAATAGCTAACCTTCGTAATATCGGCGATCGGCGGGAATGCGTAGTCTTGTAACGACGATGTTACTTCGTAGACGGCGTGTGGACGAATAATCCTGTCTTTGAGTAAAATCCTTCGTTCCTGCCCGCTCGAGGCTTACGCGCTCAAGCGGCGAACTCAAGTACTACTAGACAACAGCTGATCGCAAATTCACTTGTTGAGCTGGTCTAGTTTCGTCTGTCGTCTGTCAACAAATAAACACCAGTTTGGGGTTATGTCGTCGTCGGCGTTAAATACCTGTAAAATCGGCCGGTTTAACTTTATTATGTGAAACGAAGTGCTATTATGAATAAATATGTAGTTGTGTATGTGTTTGTGTACTTCACTGTGAATAAAAACAGGCCTACGTTCTTTGGCCCATAGCCCAAGCTATGGCCAACACATAGGCCTAGGAGTAGGCTATTGTGGTTAAAAATCGGGTAAGTTCTGGTGTTCATTTATTCGTAGTACGTTTTTACCCCCCTTAAAATTTGGTACCTTACACCCCTTACCAACTTCAGCAAAAAAAGAAAAAAAAGATCTTAAACGTAGGGGTTCGGACGGGGTCGGAATGGTCTCGAAGAAGGGGTGCCTGTGTAAGTCATCGTTTAGTCGTAATCGTTCGTATCGTATCGCGTCAACCAACGGGAGGGATATCACCAGCTCCGTCGGGGCGTGCGTCGGAGTTCGTTGCGTTGTTCGATCGGCTGTTCGGTTTTGAAGAATCTACGTCGTGTCGGGCGTCGTCCACGAGGCACGTCGGCCACCTCCGATGTGAGGTGACTCACCACGACAAGGCCCGATTGGCCGTCGTTCGTCGCGGTTGGCCTCGATGCGTCATCTTTCCGGTCTCGGCGAATTCGTTCGTTTGGACGTTCACGAGGCACGTCGGCCACCTCCGATGTCAGGTGACTCACCGTGGCCAGGCCCGTTTGGCCCTCGTTTGCCACGGGTTGCCTCGGGAAAGCGTCCTTTGCGATAAATTGCGTTACAGGATTTCTGGGATACCTCTGTTTGACAGGGGTTGCAATTGCCCTGAGCCACTGCGTCTGCTCAGTCAACGCCGACTACCTCTAATCGTCGTCAAAAAGCGGTATCTGGCGATCCAGAAATTCTGCAAATTTCGTGTTTTCCGTGTAATTTTGATAATTTTGATTTCGTGGATGATGTTGTTGACCGGAAAGGGCGGGGGAACGTCGTCGTTGTGGAGGTTTCGTACTGCGGTGTGTACTCTGACGAGAGCGAGGTCAGCAGTACACCGAATGCCGAATACCACCTCCACACATAGGCCCGGGACGTGGATATCCCGCGAATAAGGTTGGTCAGCGATTCCGTCGTCTACTCGGTACCGATCCGAAACACACGCTGCGTTGTCCATTCGTTGGTTGACGTCAGTCTGGTCGGGTACGACGCCGCACGTCCGAAGGTGACGTACGATCTCCAATCAGACTGACTGACGAGCCGGTATCGACGAGGGCATTGACGTTTCACCTGAGATGACCACGTCGACGAAGGGTCGGTCATCTCTGGGGCGCGTTCGCGGCTGACGGTTCCCGTTGAATTCCGTTATGAAGCCGAGCCAGCGATTCCACTCCTCGGAGGTCGTGTGACGTTTCGTTCTACGGGGCTCAGGCGACCTCCCGCAGACTGAACCCGATGGCCGTTTCCCGAGACGCAGTTGCACCGACGCGTGGAGATGCCTACCCTCTTGCAGTGGTAGCAACGCAGGACCTTGGGCTTCGAACACTCGCGAAACAGATGTCCGGTCTCGTCGCAGTTCCAGCACACGAATTGCAGAGAGCCTGCCGCTCGTTCGTTCGTCGTACCGGGCGATCTGGTTCTCGTAGAGTCCGGTGTCCGCCTTCGCCTGTAGTCGTCTCGTGGCGAAGGGTCACGGGAGTTGGACCGAGCAAACGTCGTTCTCTTGCGGCCGTCCTCCAAGGGTTTACCAGGTCGTGACCTGGCCGTCACCTCGGATCCCTCGGCATGGTCGTCCGACCAGCGATCAATTGCCGCGCTGCTGTAGACCCGGTCGACTTTCCGATCTCGAACGTAGGCGGTTTCCGGGATCAACGACAGCGAAGGTGGTGGTGGCGGACGGAAGGTCTGCCGGCTCCGAACGTATGCCTCGTAACCCTCAGCTCTCTCCAGCAACTCCTCCAGAGTACAAAAATCGGCACGACGTATGGTTAATTTGTACTCCGGGCGCATGTTGCGGTAAACGAGGTCAAGCTTCCCTTGTTCCGAGAACGTACCGCTCCTCCGAATCAGCGTTGAGAGCGCGACGACGTAGTCCCGAATGGATTCGCGCTCGCCTTGTGTCCGTCGCCTTACCTCGTCGTCTAGGTCCTGATGGTACAACGGAGGTAGAAATTGATCCTCGAACTGGCGTTTAAAATCTCCGTACGAGCGCCAACTACCGCGGCAGTTACGGTGCCAAAGCAAAGCCGGGCCGTGAAGAAGTTCCGGCAGCGCCTTCGTCACTTCGTTGAGGTCGATCGAGTAGGCTTCCGCCAACTCCTCCAGACGTTCTAGAAACGATACCGGGTCCTTCTTGCCGTCAAACCGCAGATTCCACTTGCGAACTCGATTGCACAACGACGGCGTGTCGTCTCCCACTCTCGTCCCACCACACGGGTTAGGGTTGTCTGGACGTGAGGTTGAGAAGCCGGGTTGGAATCGTGACGTCCAAGGGTCCTGGTTGGGCTGTGACCAGTGGTTTGTCCGGTCGCCGAAATCGTAACGAGACGTCTGGGTTTGCGACTGGAAGGCGTACGGTCGAGGCAGGGTCGTTTCGTAGGTCGTCGGGTAAGCTGTTGGCCGTTCGTTGGGTCTATCAAACGTAGTACGATAGTCGTGTTCCGCCAGTGGTCCGAAAAGTGTGTGACGTGACGTAATATCTTGACCAGGTGACGGGGCGTTAGCCGGCAGCTTCACCAACGTCGCGAGAGTTCGTCGAACGGACTCAGAATCGGCGTTTGGTGGGAGTCCCAGCATTTCTCGAACGCTGGCCATCTCCTGTTGCGTTGAAGGAGGTGCCAGCCACTGTCGGATTTGCGTATCGTAGGCTGTCGAGGCTGTTATCGCCGTCGGGTTCATCGGCTGACCGATGCTTCCCAACGGGTTCTTCCAATAATCGCAAAAACGTTTGCGGAGCTCGGCGACGCTACCCTCAGTATCTAGCTGATATTTTGTCATCTCAGTAATCAGGTGCTGTTTGTTCAGAGTATGAATCCAACTGACGCGCGGGTCGTCCAACGGTGATTTCGGGATGTTCTCCATCGTCGAAGGTATTTGGGAGATCGTCGTCGTGGTCGTGGTCGTCGTTGACGTTTGAATTCCCACCGTGGATATCGTCACGTGGCCGATCGGTAGCGTATCGGGTCGGGCAATGGTCGTCGGGGTACTAGAAGTCGTTGATTTAGTTTCTCCAGTCATTTCGTCTAAATTTCGAAGTCCGAAACCGTGTTTTTCGAGTCCAAATGTTCGGGCGCCAGAGATGTGAAGCAAAATTCTACAAAATGACGGTACTAGGACGTGAGACCGAGGAAGCTCAGTCCCTGTTCGGGCGCCAGAGATGTGACGCAAACTTCTAGGGGGGGAATAAACTAGTATTCACCTAAGTCAGGCTAGGCCTACCCCTTGAACTGGCCACACTCAAATTTCTTCCCCGGAGTGCTCAGAAGGAGCCGAGAAAAATCCAGGGGTCGATACGAAGTTTTCACGGCTTTGACTGATCAATTTATTTAAAATTTAATCGAAGGCTCAGAGCTCTAGAAGCGCTCAGGAAATCCTGCAGACGCTCAGTTGGAGTTATATCATCCCAGCCTTCGTAAAAGTGTTTTGGAGAATTTTGCCTAACTTTTAGAATGACTCTGTAGGGCCGACGAGTATTCAATCTTAAGCCAATGTGATATAAATACTCGTATTAAACTGTGAACTATCTGGCTAAGGACGTAGGGAAATAATATAATATCGAATAAAAGGTAATAGTATATTTCATTACTAGGACCGAAAGTGGCATTTTCCGGAGCGCGCTCAAGTTTTTGTGTGAGGCGAAGCCGAACACAGGAAAATCCAATTTCACATGCGAGGCGAAGCCGAGTATGTGAGAGCTATTTTCACGTACGAGGCGAAGCCGAGGACGGGAATAATGGAGCAAGAGCCGGAAAATAACTTTCGGTACGAGTTATGAACGATACTTTTCATCACGACGCAAAAATACACAAACACAGAATAACAGACCTCAGTAATATTACAACTAGTTTATTTCTAAATTATTTATTTTAAACATCAAAATAAAATCTTCTAAAAGGAAACCTTTGTATATTTCTCGATTAATCTTTTTTTAAACATAAAAAAAATCTAAAGGGAACCTACTTCACAATCAAAAAATTAGAAGTTTATGGTTATGTTTATTGTACAGTTTTCATTGTTGGAGACATTCACTCCTTCGTTTAAAAGTTTTTTCTGAAGTTCTTGAATCGTTGAAACGTTTGTAGTGGTCGTGTTTGTTTCATCAACTTTTCTTACTTTTCTCTGAGGACATTCTTCATCTTCTGAGTTGTTAAACACATGATCAATGTCAAAAAAATCTATTTGGCTTCCTGAATGTGTTTTTTCTACAACATTTCTGTTTGTATTCTCAGCAGCTGTTGAACTCATTGCATGCGGATTTTTAAACAGTTTTCTTGACAGTTGTAATTTTCTTCCAATGGAATTTTCTATGTAACTCTCTGCGACATTAGAGGATTTCCAACCTCCGTGTGATTTAAGGGCAAGTAAATCCCCTCCTCCCTCAACTAGCATGGTGGCTGAGGTACGCCTGAGGGCGTGTCCAGTATAGCGCTCCGGTTCGTCTAATTTAAGGTATTCTGCTACCTTTTTTGGGATTGAACTGATTGTGTGACCCCCTACATTTTGTCCCACGCATTTACCCTTCCTGTAACCAATTAAAAATCGGTTACTTTTCATTTGTCTGGGGCGCAATAACAAATATTTGCGAATCAAATCACATGGTCTATATGGACAGTTGTCATTGGTTATGGTAAAACTGCGTTTAATGTGTGTTTTGCCATCGTTGAGAAACACGACAAAAAAACTGCCATTGTCTGTAATATCTTCTACTTTTAAATTTATAAGATCGTGGTTTCGACAAGCTCCATAAATACCGAGCGTTAGGATGACTTTGCTCAATAGCCATTCATTGTCAGGAGCGTTAACCATGAATCTTTGAATTTCGTCTTCAGTAAAAACCTTAGCTTTTGTAGGTTGATAACCCACTGATTGACGTTTAAGAAATGCTAGAGATTTGTTAAATTTGGATACATCCACATTTTCTTTTAATTTCAAACCACTCTTTATCATAAAAAATTTACTCCACAACGTTGTTGGTTTCATGCTTTTAGATTTCTCAGATAAATCTATATATATAAAAGGCAAAGCCCTCACTGACTGACTGACTGACTGACTGACTGACTGACTCACTCACTCACTCATCACTAATTCTCCCACTTCCCACTTACCTAGGAGGCTGAAATTTGGTACACTGATTCTTTAGGCATTAAATAGGAAAACTAAGTGGTTTTTATTCTGATCGGACTCTCGGGCTCCGCCCCAGTGGCTCTGGAGTTTCCCATGTTAACCTAATGAGTACTCATATTTAAATGGAATTTGAATCATAACAGCTGTTTCAATTAAACAAGTTGGTTCTGTTCTATGATATTCAATAGCATTAAAGTTACAAGGATTACCAACAGAGTGCAGCACTATTATTTTTTTAAATATTTGACAACAGCTAATTTGAAACCAAAAGGTGAGTGAGCGTAGCGAACGAACTTCAACCCGGAGGCGAGGTAGCGTAGCGAACGAGGTAACCTGAAGGCAATTGAGCGCAGCGAACGAGCTCCAACCGTAAAGGTGAGTGAGCGTAGCGAACGAACTTCAACCAGGACGTGTGAGCGCAGCGAACGAGCTCCAACCTAAAGGTGAGTGAGCGTAGCGAACGAACTTCAACCAGGACGTGATTGAGCCATGCGAACGAGCTCAAGTATGAAGTTAAACGGGGCAAAGCCCGCGGGTACAGCTAGTATACTAATAAAACTTCGTCACTTACATTCTTTGGTAAAACATTGTGTCCTTGGCACCAGTCCATAAACTTCCTGAACTCCTCATTATACCTCTCTCTCGATTTCTCTGGAAGGAGGTTTTTGGTTATCTCTAAAGCTTTCTTCGATAAATCGTCCGAAATAATAGACATATTTTGGCCGCTTTTAAATACGCACTAAGCTAAAAACACAGCAAAACAAGCTTATGCCTGTTTATGTTTACATTTAGATTGTCAAACAATAAAAACAGCTGATTCAAATCATTAAATTAAACTGTAACAAAACACTAGCGCGCGTAGTGAATAAATGGAGAACTAATTGAGAGCGACGAAAGTAAATTTAGAGCGAGGGAAAATCAGCTGATCGATTTTTCCTCGCCCTAAATTAGAGCTTGGGAAACGGCTACTTTCATTGATGTCAGCTGTTATCGAAAATAGTTACTTTCGTTACGGAGTGATGAAAAAACAATTCCTACAGAGTCGTCGGGGCCTAATTAATATAACTGGACGGATAATTTAACGTGAGATGATTTAAAATAAATTTAGTATTAGTTTACGTAGCTGATTGTTTAAATCAGCCTGCTCCCAAGACTTGATTCTTTCACCCGCCAAAGACGGGGTTTAGAACTTAGACGACAAGTCTCGGGGTATTAAAACGTTGAATTCTAAATAATAATTAATCGTTAAAACGAACGGAATAAACGTAATTTCGTAGCCAATTGATTCAAAACCAAACGTAAGATAATCCTCCGCTAGTCACTGGCAGACAAGAACTGGCGGGTTTTATGCAGGTCGGCGAAAACGAAGTTATTAGAATTTAGAGGTTTAAGATCGAGTTCTGAAACGAGAATACAATAGTTGTAAAACGAGAATGCGTGCGTTAAACGAAAATAAAGTAAAACGTAGAAATGGTCTAACTATTAGAATAGCTAACCTTCGTAATATCGGCGATCGGCGGGAATGCGTAGTCTTGTAACGACGATGTTACTTCGTAGACGGCGTGTGGACGAATAATCCTGTCTTTGAGTAAAATCCTTCGTTCCTGCCCGCTCGAGGCTTACGCGCTCAAGCGGCGAACTCAAGTACTACTAGACAACAGCTGATCGCAAATTCACTTGTTGAGCTGGTCTAGTTTCGTCTGTCGTCTGTCAACAAATAAACACCAGTTTGGGGTTATGTCGTCGTCGGCGTTAAATACCTGTAAAATCGGCCGGTTTAACTTTATTATGTGAAACGAAGTGCTATTATGAATAAATATGTAGTTGTGTATGTGTTTGTGTACTTCACTGTGAATAAAAACAGGCCTACGTTCTTTGGCCCATAGCCCAAGCTATGGCCAACACATAGGCCTAGGAGTAGGCTATTGTGGTTAAAAATCGGGTAAGTTCTGGTGTTCATTTATTCGTAGTACGTTTTTACCCCCCTTAAAATTTGGTACCTTACACCCGGGGACCTATCGGTTGGTTTGGTAGGGGGGTGTGGGTTGGCCCCCAGACTTTTCTTCCATTCAGAATTACTTATATGCGTTTTAAGGGATTTGAGAAGTTTTTAGTACAATTTTATAAATTAGAACTTTGTTAATTTTGGTAAAAAGGTTAATTTTTGCTCTCAAAGGCCCATAA
The DNA here is from genome assembly GCF_028750875.1 of Macrosteles quadrilineatus. NCBI lineage: Eukaryota > Metazoa > Arthropoda > Insecta > Hemiptera > Cicadellidae > Macrosteles > Macrosteles quadrilineatus. The sequence goes on from NW_026542595.1 coordinate 72,385,704, forward strand.
ACGCACATTTATCTTAGCATTACAAAGCTTTTACTCAACTTTTCATAAATTTAGAAAACTATTTCTGATATATTTAACGTAACTACTTTTAATTTATGTACACTTTTAACAATGCTATTGAAAAAAACCTACTAGAAATATATAAGGTAATAGGAGTCTGCTCAGTGTTAAAGTTATATCTATGCAACTGCCGTTGTGGTATGTACGTATGTACTATTTGTAATTTACTTTATAGTCACTGTAGACCAAGATAATTGCAAATAGCCTAAGCTGACCAGACAGGTCATTAATACATTATTTGCCACTCGACAGTTTTTATTCACACAGTGAAATAAATAAATGTAAATTCATAGACCCTGCATTTTCCTGAGAAAATTAACAGGTGCAATTTTGGAAATAGTTGAAATAAACGTTGTAACATTCTAACACGTCTTAATCACTTTCATCTTCACTACCATCGTCAATTGATTTGTTTGATTTTACATTTTCATACTTGGCCGATGAACCAATTGCAGGTTTTGTGTTTTTTATGAATTAGCTGTGTAACTCTGAAGAGGTATAGTTTTTGAAGTTATGTTTTACACAAAGTAAGCCTATGACCGTTTCAATTTTCAGTTTGTTTCTTTCTTTTGACCACTGGACATTTATTAAAGAAAACAACCTTTCCACATTGGAATTGTTTCTTGGAATAGCAAAAAAATATTCAACTATTTTCAAAAGCTCTGAATAGCAATCTAGTGCAGGGCTGTTATTTAAATTCCTTACCTTAAATATCGTGTGTTGACAATACGTTGTCTACTTCAAACTACTGAATGCATACCTTTCTCTTTTAGTTCACTATGTTTGTTGTTTAAGTAAACTAAAAAGTTACTAAACTGGTCACAACATTTGCCGTCGTCAATCTGGATCCCTACTTTGTTTAATTCATACAACGTAGGCTCAACAACTTCCCAGGAAGGATGTCTACTTACAAATATCTTAACCCAGTTAAAAATATAAAAACTTTCACACTGCTTAACTTACTTTTCCAAGTATGGAAATGAGTTAGAATATACTACGGAAATTTAATTTTTCATTTTGTTTACATCCTATTGTAAAATTAGACCATCTTCTCTTATTTTTTTAAAATCTCTTTTACTTTTAGTGGTAGAAACATTTTGTTTTCCTGTACTTCAATGTTCGGTGGTTTTATCACAAATGTACATAACATCAACCAGCGTGTTTTTCTCTTTTTCTATAAATAAATTTTTTTATGGAAGACAGACATAAGGGAATGAAAAAACCACAGCCTACACCCCCTAAGCTCGTCTTCAAAAAATCTTTATTTTGACTGTGATTTGCTCTCGTGATACAAAAAAAACTTTTAAGAGCAGGAACCTTGCCAAATCATTGTGACGCAAGGAAATTAGGACAACCATATAGTTTTATAGTGATTGAGCAAAACTCGATACTGACTATCAACAAACCCACAAAAATTCTTTAAGACTCTCTGTTCTTATTGTATATATATAGAAAAGTAGTTAAAGATTTTCATTACAATTGAGTTAACATCAAAACTCAGCCCGGAGTCCATTCCATGTTGTACATTTAAAAAAAAAAAAATTAAATGAAGAACACTTAGTAGGGGTAGATCCCCTACTAAGTGTTCTTCATTTAATTTTTTTTTTTTTATATATGAACACACTTTTTCCAGAAACTCTACCAATCCCTCCAAAATTTGAATTGGTGTTGTCACCCGAAAATGTTACACATTATCCTTCTATTCCCTTATACAGGGTGGCTGAACAGTAACTTACACCTGGGGGGGGGGGGTGAAGCTTTTCAACCATTTGAGATATTTGAAATCTGTTTGCGGCAACCTTTTTAGATATGAGGTGCTACAATAATTATGGCCAATTTTGATCATTTTATCTTTAGGGGTAGGGGGTACCTCAAACTTTACATAAAGAAAACAAAAATCAGCCCACTAATAACAAATTGGCACCGTAAAAAGTGTCAAATCCAAATAACCATTAAGGGTGGCTGAAAATTGACTTGCACCCCCTTTAACCTTTTAACTATTTGAGATATTTGAAATCGGTTTGTGGCAAATTGTTTGGATATGAAGGGCTACAATAATTGAAAATAATGTTATTCATATCTTACTAAACTATTTAAATTTAAAAAAAAACATTTTTTTATTCTCCCAGTTGCAGCAAACCTAAGTACTCATTAATCTAATTATATTTAAATAGGGAATAAATGTGACATTTTTAAGGAAACATTTTAGTGTAAGTCCAATCAGGCAAATGGAAATTCGCTTAGTCTGCAGGTTTGCTGAGGCGGGAGTATTTTTACTATGTGAAGTGATTTTTCCACCATGTGGTGGAAAGAATCACAAGACATTGATGTGTGGCCAGGTTCGAAGTACATAAAAATATATGCTCATGTGGAGAGCCTCTTATTTGAAATTCTACTCGTTCATAACTGTCAATAACAGTGTGTTTTCCAATAGGGCCAAAATCTTTCTCTTTTATGTATTTCATTAATTTTGAAACTTTTTGATCAAAATATAGATCACAGGTTATTGGGTCATTACGAATTAATAGAGTTTTATCATTATCAGACAGTGACGAAGCTTCTGCGATGCTAATTGTTTTATTTTGTTGCAATTTTGCCAAAAGTTGAATTAATTCAGGTCAGAAATTTTCAGCAGATGATAGTGTAATAAATAACGTGGGTTTACCTAACTGTCTTATCACGGAGAATAAGTTGTTCTTTTTGTTCTCCCTATAGGCTGGAGATTATTTCACCTGGTTCAATACTCTAAAACCATCATCATGATTAATTAAACTGTTGACGAAAAAATATTTAACACATCGGTGGCAGTTACTAGATTGATTTTTTTATTTTTTAAGCAAACATTTATATTAGAAACACATGCCACATATAACAGTTTAGTAGGAGTACAGCTTCTTCTATCATAACGCCTTGCTTCAGATTTTGCTCCGTCTGCATTAGTTATTTTCCCTTTTATATCCATTGGGAATCCACCATAAATTTTAGGGAAAGACAGTTCTTTAATATCTGGTTGGATGTGCCATGGCACTGGTTGTCTATCCTGGCCTGGTGCAATGACCTCAACACTACTAAGGGATGTTTCTAAATTTCTATCAATGATTAGCACTTCTTCATTGTCTTCCTCACAGAACTCTTCATTTTCCGAATTGATTGCAGTGGATGGTATATGTGCCTCATCGTTGAATTTACATTTCATTTAGATTTCCATCAGAATGTGTTAAGTATTGTTGAAAAAAGTATAATCAATTATTATATTGTATTTTTGATATAGTTGAGTGTCATTTAAGTATGAAAATGCTGGGCAAACTGCATAACACCGAATAGTTTTATACATATAATCTGAAGCATGTGTTATATGTGTTTTATTTTGATTTGTATTGTATTCATATACCTTCATATGTAAAATATACCTTTTACAAACAATGTTTCACCTCGAACATTCCAATATGCTCTTATATGCTCCAATATACTCAAACGGCAACTCGTTTTTGTGATTAGGCCAACCATTCAACACACAACCTTTGAGTAAATTCAACTCAGAATCATTTGTAGTACAATTGACAATCTTAGCTAACTGCGGTCTGAAATATTTACAGAACCTATGACTACATTAATATGAGCTTCAAAATCATTATCATCAATAATTACATCATTGGTGTCTGTTTTACCAGGTGCTCTTGAGAGCGCATCAGCAATATACAATTCTTCAAATTTTTTAAAAATCAAATCAAAATAATATTTCTGTAACTTTATCAACATATGCCGAAGACGTGGAGAGCTCGATTAAATACTTTTCTTCACAATACTTAAAAGAGGAAGATGGTCAGATTCTATAGTAAAATGAGTACCATAAACGTACTAGTTAAATTGTTCACAACCATACAATACCACTAACAACTCTTTCTCAATCTGAGGATAAGATAGTTGTGTTGAACTCAATGCTTTTGACGCGTATTCTACGGGCAGACCATCCTGCAGTGCTACCGCACCTAACCAATTTGTAGCTGCATCTACTGAAAAAAAACAACTGGGTTTTCTCATCAAAAAATTGCAATACAGGCGTATTAGACAAAAACGATTTTATTTTTTCAAAGGCTCGGTCATGTTCAAATGACCAAAGAAATGCAATATCTTTCTTTAAGAGACTGCGTAGTGGGGCAGTTAGGTTAGATGCGTTAGGAACAAATCTGGACACATGTGTTATCATACCTAGAAATCTCACCAATGATTTTCGGTCATGTGGAGCATTCATTCGATGACGTAGGACCCCTGCCCCTACCGCTGACAACGCGGGCGCGGCTTTCCCGATCGTAGAAAATTATATATCTTAAAATTAAACTTTTAAAATCGGGTTTTTACCCCTTGACGGATTTTGGGTCGTTACAATTTGAAATACAACAACATCAATACCTAGATCAAACATTATGGATTGGCCATCAGGGACTACATATAAAAAAAAATAATAGGCCCTACTCTCTTAGACCTTTTTAATGGGGCAAAACCAATTATAAGATAAAAATAATAATAAATAGTCAAAAATATATGTAAATACAACCCTTGAAGAACAGCAGTTTTGAGATGGATATAATAAAATTACTTGAAATAGGTACTTGTAATATAAACTCTCCAACAGAAACTTACCAAAACAGCGGCTTACTTAACCCTTTCTTGGTGGTCAAAAATATTTTAAATACACAATCATGTTAAGTCCTTTTAACGTTAGGCCTGGTAAAAACTTCATTTACTTATGTTTTATGTTGTCGTGGAGTACTACAATTTGCCCTGCATGTTCCGAGGGCAATTCTTTCCTTTCAGAGCTAAACACATTTCCCGCAGAAGAAAACAGCCTATCACTTGGAACAGATGTTGCAGGAATACCAAGATATTTAAGGGCAACTTTTGCAATCCTTGGGTAATTATTGCAATTATTCCTCCACCAAGTTAGAGAGTCTTCGTTGTGTTTTATTCTTGGTGCTCTCAGAAACATGTTAAGTTCCATTTCGACATCATCCTCCTTGCTCGGTCCACTTAGAGGCTCTTCATTAAGAAATTGAAAGATACCTGATGACGTGCAACTTGCTACTTCTCTATGGTTCTCTACTGACCTGTCTTTTTCTGTCTGTGCAGATAAATTTTGCATTTCTTTCTTCAATTGGAGCTGCGCTGACGTTTAGAGATTCTCTTTTAGCCCTTGTAGCTTGTATTTTGGGTCAATAAGCGTTGATATAAAATAAATCGAATTTGATTCCATTGGCCCGAATTGTGTTTTCATATGCTTTTTTGCATTGGCCAAACTGGATGAGTCTACCTTTCTCCTCAATTCGGCCATACACTTTTTTCAAATACATACAGCATAGGTTAAACCCCATAAATAGTGGAGATATCCCCACTAGCAAACTGTGTGGCCTCCACACAGTTCTCAAAAACCTTCAACACATTTTCAGCCAATACCCCTTAAGTTCCGTTAAGAGGGTTTACTTTGGTGTCAGAAGTCCCAAGCTCCCAGTTTATCGCATTTCGATATGTTATTAGCCTTTCCAGCATAAAAAAACTGGCTGTTCCATCTTGATGGGACATGGCCTTGTTGCCGAGCTTCAATTGTTCTGCTTGCAACTTAGCTGTAGAGCTTCTTGAGTAGTGGCCTACAATAGCCCTACACATCGCCATTAAGTGGCTTACGTTTACCGTTTCTTTGATTGCATCTTCAATGCAAAGCTGGAGTTTAAGATAAAAATCAAAAAATCTTTTTTCACCAAAAAAGTACAGACTCAAAAACTAATATTTTTTAAATATAGTCATTAGGCCTAATTACATTCCAAACTAAATCTTGTTATATTTTAATATTTATTCACGTTCATTGTAATTATTAGTAAAACCATATTGTCTCAACATATATATAATTTATAATCAAAAATTATTTATTGGCTTATTCAAAATTATCATTCAAAACAATTCCTCAATTTAAAATACAGTGCATCTGCGTTCAAGATTATCAATAAAATTCAACCATGTTTTTATTTATATGAACCCCATAATTTAAGAAATGATTTTCAACAAAGAACAGTGAGAGTGCAGTTAAGGTCTCCAAAGAAGAACAAACAGAAACTATTAGTTGTGAAATAAATTGTGAAATAAAAAAATGATGTCTTGTCAAAATATCCAAATTAACTGAAGAAAGAGGAATTTAGGCCTACATTATTCAGAAGAAAATTATTATTATAGAAGATTGGTGAGAACATTCCATTTATTATTAACTCAAACTATCGACCTATCCAGGATCCATTTTGGGACTAAAACTACCTCTACATTTCAAATATTAACAAAAGAAAAGAAAAATTAATCATCTAACTAAAATATCGTTTCCAAATTATTATTCAATCTACATCTTAACTTATTACCTTTTATAAATTCAAAGAAATCTATTGATTCAGTCAGCACGAATCCCCACTTTTCGAGAATTTTCGTAACCACTTATTTACCATTAAACATTGTATTCAATAACACATGTACCTCATCATTTCTATTATTAGTTAAGACAAAATAAAATAACAACAACATATTTAGAGATTTATTTAATCTCTTATCTAAATGTGTATTACATGCCTAAGAATGTGTGTAAAACATTTCATTACTGTATCTGTAATACTTTCTGAGTAAAAGGTACATAAGTATAAACAAAACTTTCGGAGAATCGCAAAATGAATCAAGTTTATTTGTTACTTACATACCATTAGTGGCCTGGGGCAAGAGAATGATTGTCCACATCTTCACCCTCTTCAAAAATTTTCTATAACACCTTCCTCTTCAAGGTGTTTGCCTGCCTACACTTTTAGCAATTTCTTCAAGGGCTTGCTTTCCGAACCCGAGTGGCATCCTTGAGTTTCATTACCGCGACACAGTTTTTACCATGATTTAAGCCTAGCACTTTAAACACCAAACACTTAGCTACACATCCTTTATTGTAGCAACCAATAGCCTCATAAACACCTAATTTTAATGTTTCTAGCCTAACAAATACCTTTTTTAGAATTCTGCTCCAGATTATGTTATTCAAAGACTCGCATACATTCTGAGTACCGCCAAGTTTGCATTTTGCTAAGAGTACATGGTTTGATAGGTCTTGAAACAAAGGCTTTATTTCTTGCAAAATAGTGAAAGGCAGGTGAGTCTGTTCCTTGTGTACATAAACAGTTCTATCTTGTTTGGATTTCTGATATTTGCACCAGGTATTGTCATCCTGAGGGCAAAGATTGTGTTGAGGTTTTTAGTCGGTGAAACCTAAGTGGAAATATGTTTGCCATATAGCTTTTTGCATGTCTCTGACCCCTTTGTCTGCATTTCTTCTAATTGCAAGGTCATAGTAAAGTTGAATGTTGTTGATGATGGGCACTGACAATCGCCCACGGCCTCCATTGTTTTTCCATCTGTCAGTTCTTTGGCAGAGATTTTTATTCTTGAACGTTCTGAGGCAAGACCCCATCCGTTTCTGGACGTGCCCCACACATTCCAGTTTCTCTACTTCAAAATTATCACCATAAGGCTTTTCATTACAAATTATATCAAACCCCTTACAGTCACCATCCCCTAGGTAGTATTTGTATCGTATGCCGAGCCATTTGAGAGAAACACGCTGTAATAAACCATTAAAATACTCAGTCATTACCACAGATTCTAACCGGTGCCTCGGCTAAAGGGCGAGCTCCGAATAAAATTGTGTTTACCCCCCACCACAACAACAACAACAACAACAAAAACAACAAGAACCTTCCCCAAAACTGCCAGGCCCGAACTTTCCTAGAGCACAATCCATCCACGGTCTTTCAAAAACAAATCAGAACGTGGACAGTGATCGGAACTCTAAGTAACCCAGTCGTGAAACCGCAAGGTCCACAACACGGCCACCATACCACAAACAAAAACCACGCTCTGCTACCATCTGAGCCACCGCCTCGTGCCCCCACCCAGGCCAACGACTTGGAAGCGTGATTCCATGTGCAGATAGGACCGAGGAGTGGCCCACAAAAAGCCATAGTCCAGCAGGTACCCAACCCAGATAGCACAAAAACGTTATTTTCACGTCACCCCCTTACAGTCACCATCCCCTAGGTAGTATTTGTATCGTATGCCGAGCCATTTGAGAGAAACACGCTGTAATAAACCATTAAAATACTCAGTCATTACCACAGATTCTAACCGGTGCCTCGGCTAAAGGGCGAGCTCCGAATAAAATTGTGTTTACCCCCCACCACAACAACAACAACAACAACAAAAACAACAAGAACCTTCCCCAAAACTGCCAGGCCCGAACTTTCCTAGAGCACAATCCATCCACGGTCTTTCAAAAACAAATCAGAACGTGGACAGTGATCGGAACTCTAAGTCACCCAGTCGTGAAACCGCAAGGTCCACAACACGGCCACCATACCACAAACAAAAACCACGCTCTGCTACCATCTGAGCCACCGCCTCGTGCCCCCACCCAGGCCAACGACTTGGAAGCGTGATTCCATGTGCAGATAGGACCGAGGAGTGGCCCACAAAAAGCCATAGTCCAGCAGGTACCCAACCCAGATAGCACAAAAACGTTATTTTCACGTGAAAAAAACGTTTTTCATTTTACATTTTCACGTTATTTTGATTTATAAAAATGGGAAAAATCACGTTATTATCGTGCGAAAATAACGTGAAAATTTCACAACTTTTCACGTAAAAATAACGCGAAAATAAAACGTGAAATTTTCGTTTTTACAATACAACATTTTCACATTATTCACTTAATATTTTCGTTTTTAAAACGATCCTGCTTTTACATTTTTTACATTTTTCACCTAATAAAAACGTGTTCAAAACATTTATCGTTTTATTTTCTAACCATAGTCATACAACTTTCATGTTTTGTAAACAATTATATTAAGAATTGTTTTTAAAACTTTCAGGAAATTTAAACGTCCTCAATAAGTCTAAAAATCTCAATAAGTCCAGAAAACAAAATCAATTAATCACAATATCACACATAATCAAAAAAAAAGTTTTCAGTTGGCCCAAGGGCCCAAACGTTTAATGATACTTGTTGCTATACAAAAAATATTTAATTTTCATTAAATGTTTGGTACACACATTCCTACTAATAAATTGTAAAAATATAAAATTCATGGATATAGAAGGCATAACCCATTCATTAATCTTAAAGCAAGCACATTGATTAATGGCATAGTATTTTTTGTTTCAGACTGTAAAAGTAAAATATTAAATATATATGCCATTGAAAGGAAAATGTATTTACTTATCATAATAAAATTAATTGAAAAGTCACAAAAGAGGTGTCTTGAAACTAAGTGGTAGGTCTATTTGATCGAATTACCCATTAAAGTCATCAAATATGATTTAGTAAGTCATTTGACAGATTGAGGTATTAAATAAAATAATGCACACTTAAAAAAAAATGTATATTGACAGAAATATATAAGTGAAATAATAAAAACCATAGTACAAATGACAGAAATATGTATATGGAATATCCTTAGTCCAACTCCTTGGTTTTTTCCTGATCGACATCATCTTGGACCTCGTCCCCTTCTGGTCCCCTTTTTCTAGAAACAAATTATTAAGAAATTAATATTTGATTGCTAATTAAAATAATTATATTCTTGAGTGTGGCAGATTGCGTGAAAACATAATAATAATATCTATGGTTCTTACCGTAAACACAATCGGGGGTGATATTCCACTACGGCCGTTTCGGAAATAACTCCATCGTCAGGTGTGTAGTGGTACACTAAACTACAAAACGGCCATAGTAGAATATCACCCCTGATTGCGTTGACGGTAAGAACCATAGATATTATTATTGAAATAATTCAACTACAGCAACTCACATAAAATGTAATAAAATACAATTGCTTGTATTTTAAGAACTATTTGAGATGAGCTATTTTCTCTTGTAATTTATTTTTGGAGCAAACCCTTATGATTTTGTAAGACATCATCGTAGATTCAGCAAAATAACGCACCAGACTATACTCAAGCTTAGGATAGAAAGTGTTTGATTGTTGTTTGACGCATATTTTACAATAAAAGGTTTAATTTACCTGTATCCGTCAATGATCCTAAATTGTAGTTAGTTGACTACAGCTTTTTTATGTTTATAACAACATGAAACAGCTGTAGTCAACTAACTAGAATCTAAATTTAAACCTTTTATTGTAAAAATCAGTTATCCAAATGGGGTATTAATGTTTTGCCATGTAAATGAAATATTTTGCGCTCTTATTAATATGCCTCTTTTTGGAATTTCCAAAACTAATGGCTACAGACAGGGCTTTGCTTCCAAATAGGTGGGTACATACTCGTCAGTGTTCCAAATAGGTGGTTACATACTCGTCAGTGTTCCAAATAGGTGGTTACATACTCGTCAGTGAGCCAAATAGGTGGTTACATACTCGTCAGTGTTCCAAATAGGTGGGTACATACTCGTCAGTGTTCCAAATAGGTGGGTACATACTCGTCAGTGTTCCAAATAGGTGGTTACATACTCGTCAGTGTTCCAAATAGGTGGTTACATACTCGTCAGTGAGCCAAATAGGTGGTTACATACTCGTCAGTGTTCCAAATAGGTGGTTACATACTCGTCAGTGAGCCAAATAGGTGGTTACATACTCGTCAGTGTTCCAAATAGGTGGGTACATACTCGTCAGTGTTCCAAATAGGTGGGTACATACTCGTCAGTGTTCCAAATAGGTGGTTACATACTCGTCAGTGTTCCAAATAGGTGGTTACATACTCGTCAGTGTTCCAAATAGGTGGTTACATACTCGTCAGTGAGCCATTTTAATGAAACAATAGACCTTCTTAAAAATGAACTGAGAAAACTCAAATTTCTGCGTACCTTGATTTTTCCTTGCTAAGAAGGCGATTTTTTGAAGGCCTCAGCCAATCCTTCACCACCCTTTCCATTTCTTTTTCCTTAGCATCGGGAAATTGCTTCAGGACAGCTCCTAATTAACATGGGAATGTTATCAACGTAATTAATCAACATATTAGCTAACGTAACAATTAAAGGTGAAATACTAGCTTATGAACTAACGACATTTCTACGAATTGGTCAAACAGTTTTTAAATAAACTGGCGTAAATTTTCCACATTTCATTCCTGAAGAACTTTATTGAAGTTTTGTTTGTGTAGAAGAGAGCCAGTTACTGGTACAAAATTATGATTAAAAATATTGAAAGCAAATTAAACAGTTTTTTGCACAAAATATAGATTACATCAGTTAGCACTCTTCTCCAAAAACCCCCCAACTACCAAGGCAGAGTCGAGTAAATCTACCGATGGTATGCACTTGTAACAGTTACTTTGTTTGCTGTGGGTGAAGTGGTTATATTTTATAGTATACCTTCTGGTGCCAGTGGTTAACTGTTTGTCATCTTGGGTGTAAAGAAATGGGATTTAAAGCACAAAGTTACTCCCTCAGTAGATTTTTCATCCTTATGGAACAGCCATAGACAATTTTATTGTTAGTTCTGTACAGTGTACTGCAGAGGTCGTGTTTTGTTTACAATTTGTTTCTTGTTATTTCAGTAATTTAAAAATTTGTTTAACCAAATAATATTATCTAATCATAAACAATAACTCGTTATTCCGTAGTGTAGTGAAAAGTATCTTTCAAACTCGAGAGGAAGTGTTTTGCATGTTCTCGACTATTTGAAGTAGGCCTAAACAAATGGTCTTGAACATGCAAAACCCCTCTTTCCACTCTTGTTATGAAATATACTATTAAAAATTGAAAAGTATAGTTTAGACTTACTGAAAATAACAGTTTTCAGTCGCAGAGTGCTGAATATTTTTCCCCCTTCTGCCCAGCCCAACTATATTGACAGGCAACTGCGTCCAAAATTGCTGATCGCAGTGCTCTTCTGCAAGCATCTGCCATATTTGAGCCGCCCATCCGAGCAAGATAATTAACCTGAAAAATAAAATAAAACAAAATAAAAAACTTTGTACAATCGACAAGATATACAGTTATGTTAAAAATGAAATCACTTGTGAAATTTGTTATAGTAAAACAACTAACTTATCTGTTAACATTAATTTGAAGTCAGAAGGTAAACTCTTGTATTAGCTTAGCATTGACTATTGGATACTGAAGCTGTATTTTTAGTCAAAGCTATTAGGTATGTGCGCCAAATCTTCAATTGACGATTAACATTGTTTTGCTCAATATAAGAATGATATAAATATGCCTATTAATAACTCTCTCAATGCACCACTACAACGTGGTTACAATGCGGTTTTTACCATTAAGTTGGCCAAAATCTTTAAAATTAGAATTCAGGGGATTTTCTGGGCATTCAGGACTCGATTCTGTGGATTACCACCGGATTTTGCAGGTAAAAAGAACAAGTTGTGTTGGCAACGCTGCTAGTCATACACTAGCTATTATGAAATCCATTGCAATTTGTTTAGGTGAATTGATTTACTTGTTAGTCAGAGATAACCAAGCAAGTAGACCTTGTATCACTTCTGATTTTAAAATAAATACTCAGTTTCCTACCACATCAGTCTCGACGGCTTTGCTCTCTAGAGCATCTTCTAAGGCCAGCAGTTCTTCCAGATCAGTTATCGGGAGGTTGGTCGGGAGCACCGATTCCTCTTCGATAGCAGCTGTTGTGCCTCGTTGCTGATGCAACTGGGAGAGTTTGTCATTAAGTGTAGCACATTCTCCCAAAATTTGTCGAAGGTAATTCTTGATAATATTTTGATTCCTTATACAAATTTCTTCAAAATCTGGAAAATAAACAAACAGTATGATTACTATTAATTGAATACAAAAGACCTCAATCCAGCACTTATAAATCTTATACTTAAGAATTTTACATTACCAATAACCTGCAGACTAAGCAAATTTTAATTTTTCTGATTAGATTTTTAAAATCAAATATTTCTTTAAATTCATTCCTCATTTATATGTTAAGGGTTTTAGGTACCATACTATAAAATATTTTTCCCCAATTTGATTGAAAAATATCCATGAACAAGCAAACGACAACAGTTTACTGTTTTTCTGTAGCCATGCAAACGTTTTAATACACATGTGTACAAAATAATTTGTGTTTTGCATGCTCTAACCAATGGACACAATGCAACATTCTTATAATTTGGAAAAAAATGTTACAACACTAAAATATTATTTCTCTAAAGGGGAAATTCACAAAAAATTACGAGGCATCATCTATATGTAAGGAAGGAAAGTACGGAATAACTTATGTTTTTCATAATTAATGTAAAACTCACTGACTTTTTACAACTATTTGTATTTCACCTAGCTCACCCTGTGTGGCTGCACCTATTCCACCTTTCTAATGCCTCTGTGAATATGACTGTTTTTTTCATGGCCTATTAGAAAAAATTGATTATAAACTACTTACTGCCAGTTTTGGTGCCTGTTTTTTGGGCTGACGAAGAAGTTGATGGCCTCATTCCTGGGAAAGTTGACGGTAGGCCTGCATCTTTTGGAGTAGGTTTAGTGGTGGCTTTAGAGCCTGTTTTTGGCACTGGCACTGACGAAGAAGGGACTACATTTTTTGGCGGTTTTCTTGGGCTACGCCGAAGTGTGTCAAAATCTGGCAAATCACCAGGAATTTTTAGGGGGGATGATGTCACTTTTGACGACCACAATGCCTTCTTAAATTTCTTGGGCGTTTCCTCTTTCTCTGTCAGGCAAATATCGGAAGAGGATGAATCATCGTTGTCAGTATCAAGATATTTTCGGTTCTTGGTAATTTTTCTTTTCTTTCCCTCCAGATCAGTCTCGATGTCTGACCTGATCAGAGCCTGGTTTGACTTCTCGCGAGCCTTCTGTAGGTCATCTAAAAAAGACATAAAATATTTTTAAAACGACATACTATAGACCTACGAACTAGTCTTATAATAAATTGTTTGGAAGCCAGAGAGCCCAAGCCAAAATATTCCCTTGAAATTGTAAAATCAATTTCCCATTAAAATAACATTATTTTAAGGAGTAATTAGGTTTAGTGCAACCCAAGGTTAGTTAATTGTGATTTTTAATTAAACGGTATGAAATAAAGTAAGGCTAAACAAATACACAAAAAATTTGGTTTAAATATGCCCAAAGCACTGAACAACTGCTTATTAATTTCCTTAGAATAGTATGAAATGAATTTTAAATTTACAGATTTTTTTTATCCTTTCCAGTTAATTTACCATTAGGCTATTATAAATCCGAGTTTATTACAGAACAAGATAAATACTCACCATATACTTTATTGCCAATGGTTCTGGCTTTGTATATTTTCCAGATTGTCTTGTCACTATCATCTGGTTGCCAAGTCAAAAAACGTTGTGCATCAAAGAGGCCTTGGCATGCGAAGAGACTTAATGAGCCTACTTCTTTGTCTTCTTTGGTTTGTCAATTGCAACCTAGCAACTAACTACCTTAACAATGAAACAAAAGATTCCATTCGTCCAACAAACACACACATTTCCAATTTTACCACATGAATTACCCAGCCTGTTTTCCAAGGAATGGCAAATCTTATAACTTAAGTTAACTTATATATAGCGTACCTAGTTGATTGGACTTCCACACACAATCAGCAACTTATAGCCAACATCATAATCCTCACACACCTTTGTGCCAGCAAACTAAACTAACTTAGCTTATTAAGTTTAAGTTAAAAGGATAAGTTAATGCAAGTTACCAAGCTATAACATAGGTCTAAGTCAGGGTTGCCACCCATCCCGATTCTGCCGGGACAGTCCCGATTTTGGTTCCTTATGCCCGCATTTAACTTAAGCCTATGTTAATCCGGGAGGGAGGGGGGCAATGTCCCGATTTTTTCCTGACCTAAGGTGGCAACCCTAGTCTAAGTAGACAAATAACTCACAAAGACACAAGTTAAATTATTTCATAGAGTTAGTCTACCGGTTTTTATAAGGCTATGTTGATGCTTTTAAGTTATAGTAGCCTACTTTTTTACTCAAGAGGCTAGAGTTTTCTTTGACCCAATTAAAAATCTTCTGTTTCCACTGAGCATACATGTAGGTAGGCCTAGCAATAGGCATTTTCGATACAGTAAATTAGCCTAGGCCCTAGGTCTAGGCTAGCCTGTATAAAAATAAGTTAAACTCAAAGCAAACAAAAACATAAATTCTAGACCTAAGAGGCCTAACAAAAAACAAGAAGCAAAGTAATTTGTAGCCTAATTAACGGCCAAAAGTGAAGTTAACATTTCTTTGAGTAGGCCTATTTCTTAATCCAACACAAAAAATTCGAAACTTAAGAGTTTTTTTAGTTAGGGCTCAATCAAGTTAGTTCTTATTTCTTGCACTAACGCTGCACGGAATAGGCCTAGTAAATATTTACAAAATACAGTACCTCATTAAACTTCTTACCTTTGGCAGATTGGACGAGGTGGTAGGTGTATGGCTCTTCTGTGGAGTGGGATTTTTTAACTAAAATTAATCATAGGCTAAAAATCTACTATATACACTAATTTAAATATTTGCAGAACTGTTTGTTTGTCTATTTAAAGTTTAAGCAAAAACTCGCTCAGTAACGAATAACGAAACGATAAACAAAGAAGACATTCAAGATTCAACTCAATCAAAACAAAATGGCGATCTGCGATTCTGCGAATGATTTGAGTATTGTGACAGTAGTTACTATCGAGCATCGATGTTTTGCAAATATCGAACTTTTTTGGTCGATACTTCTTGTTATGGTTGACTTTTGGAGTGGAGTGGACTAGTGGAGAAATACAATACATGCTTTTTGCCAAGGGCTTTATTCTTTATTAATACTCGCAGTATGTTTTTGAAGTTTTAGTGTAAACCATTATACTTATTTTCCGAATTTAAAATGTTTAGTTTAACAATATTAACTTTAAGTCAAATCGGTAACAGTAACATCGATATAATCGATTTTTTAGCGATTGGTCAAAGTTTTAAGGATCGATAGACTATCGATCGATGACACGAGTTGCAAGCTGGCAGTGCATCTGTAGATAGTTCTTCTAATGGCCGTAGTCCGCGTTCACGTCGGCCGTGGTGTTGTGGAGCGGGAAATTATACTATATTTGAATGATAATAAGTAGTCTAACACCTCCAAGAAAACTAAGATGTGAATCGATTCGTTTTCACCATTTTATAAAAAATATTAACGTATCCAATATTGACCGATTTAACACTTTTTGGCCAACAGCCCTATTTATAACACTTGTGAATTTTTTGTTCTGGACTATTCTTTAATGTAGACCATTGCTGACTGTGTAGCCATTTATGTAAATGTACCTTGTAATTTTTGTAAAACACTAAAAATGGTGGAAATCAGAGTTACACGATTTTTTTTTTGTAAAGACATTATTATCTCTTTATCACCCCATAAACCCATTTTTAAAATTACTAGATGGTTATATTTTATTTAATATTTTCTGGATTTAAATCATGAAATAATTAATATAGGTCAAGAATCAAGAATTTATTGACCATTCAACAATTACATGCTACGTCACAAAAAAATTACAAAATGTTGTAAAAATACATATATTAATAAAAGTTAAGTAGCATACAACAAATAAATAAATTACGTCTGCATCATGCATCACATAAATGGGTTTATGGGGTGCTAAAAAGATAATCATGTTTTTACTAAAAAACTCGTGTAACCCAGATTTCGACTTTTTTAATTTTTTAACTAAATATAATATTATTAATTCATCAATAAATTTTATGAAACTTAGCATGCATGAAAATAAAGGATGACAAAATTTAACCCAGTTCAACTTTAAATTTTGGAGGGGCACCGATTACACTTTTCAAATTCATGCGAATTTCGTGGGGAAACAATAGGAACAGTTTTTTTTTCTTATTGAACAAGTTAAAAAAAAGTAAAACTAAAATGTAAAAATAACGTGAAAATGGTTATTATATTTTACTTTTTTACATTTTTCACGTTATTTTTACGTGAAAAAATATGATATTTTTCACTTTTTACATTTTCACTTTTTTCACTTGAAAATAACGTTATTTTTACATTATGTGCTGACTGGGAAGGTGTAAAGTTCCTCTCCGCCAAGATGAATGTGGCAAGCCCATAGTTCTCCTCCGGGGCCCTGAGTCTGCAACCGATTCAAGTCGTCCTTACCCAACTTTTCCTTGAGTTGCTCATTCTCGGCTATCTGGTCTGCCTCATGCTGCAGTAAATCCACCCTTTGATGCAGCAGATCCAACTCGCCCTTCAACCGCTTTCTCTTTGGCCGCTCACTCTCTGCTATCATGTCTGCCCTTTCCACGACTTCCTCAGATTGTTTCTCAAGCTCAGCTTTGACCTCAGTCAAATCTGTGTTTACGGACACCTCACCCTGTCTCCCCTGCATCTTGTTGTTCCTATGTGTGTGGATGATATCCTCAGAACTCAGGTCCTCCTGTCTCACCTGAATACTCCAGGGAACTTCACTGAAATCAACGATAAAATCAAGTGGAAATCAAATGAGTTTTAATCTGTTGGTATGTTTTACTTCAATTGGAGTTAAAGTTCCTTTTAGTTCCTCAGTCCTCGTCCATTCTGGATTTATTTTGTACTGTTCGGTAGTGAGTTTGGCAGCTTCACCCGATCACCTTTTATTAAAAAGCATTAACCGCGTTAATGTTGCGCAAGCTAGTGCATGGTACGTGTCTACACAGGGATCCTCGTTTTAACTCTAATTCTGTGCTGCACGATTTCATGACGTCTTGGATATGTCGGTTTAGAGAAACCAGGTCCTCTGTTATCGGCAACAATTGTTCTAGATTGAATTTCCTTCTTTCAAGGGCTGAAGATATTTTTGCAGTCCATTCTAAATCCATTAATTGGATGAATGATTGCATTTCTTGGTCCAGCTTCCTATCCTTTTGCATCAACGCTGTGCCTCTTAACAGATTGGCACACTTTTAAGTGATGGCCGAGTTTAAGTGCTAAGGAGGGATCTTGCTCTAGGGTTGGTCTCTCAGTTTTGTGGTTCGTTCGTCTGCGTGGTTCCATATTTATCAAAGCTAAATACACCAAACTTGATGATAAGAGCGTCCGTCCTACATATGTAAGGGATTTCGTCGTTTCCTTTAAATTTATTTAAAATGTTGTCACGAAAACCTTACGGTATTTCAATTTGTTTGACAGAATTTAAAAGGGCTTCACTTTCTGCCGTTGCCCTTGCTTTATTTTCTGTAGTGTTGTGTTTACATCATTTTTGTTGGAGCATGAGTACCTAATGTGGTGCCAAGTGTGTTTTTTATTTATTGTGTTTTTTTACTAAAGATGTACGGGCCGGGGTAAAAATCCGGCCCGTACATCTTCAGTTGTCTAAACTCTAGTTATATGGACAGGGGGTCAAATTCCCGTTTTTATCGCTAATCTAATTAATCACGCACTGACTATTTTCATTAGACTTCCAAATCCGCTAATATTATAATTATTAGTTAGTTAGCTTGTTTGTTTTATTATTATTATTATTTACAAAAATCTAAACTTATGCAGCATACAAATAATCTTAAAACTAAGGAATTAGGTTTAATTTAATACAATTATCCGCTTCCACCCGTTGGTGCAGCTGATATTCCACTGTGACCAGCCTTGCCATGAGTTTATTTAGATGTGCCTATTCCTCGGGGCATCTCGGTTGACACACCATTTACGATCTAACTCCCACGAATCGTCCTCATACTGTTGCTGGAGCTCATCAGTGGTCATCGCTTGAAGTTTTTGATTAGTATCTTCACCTTCCAACCTGCAAGGAAAACTTTAATATCGAGCAATGACGAAAATAGCGTACATATGACACAGAATTGTAAAAAAAGTGTATTTTTTCAAGTCCAATAGTTACTGTATTTTACTTTGCGGACTTTGAAGACAGAAGATGTTACTCACATTTAAATAGTATTCGTTTTAAAATAAGAATAGAACAGACTGAAACTTATTACGTAAACCTATTCTGCTAAGGTTACAACATAACTAGGTGCACGCTCATTCTTCCCGTGTGTGGACGAAACGAAGGCAGTCAATAAGGCTGAGCTGGTTAGTAAGGCGAGCAGACTACACCAAAGTAGTCTGGCTAGGTCGGCGCAGAATGGATTGAACGATCAAGCAGGCGTGGATGCTCAAACAGTGTGTTGCAGAGCAGATCATTTCGAGCTTGCCTGAGGCCTCGGTGCAGATGTGGTGAATGTGGGGTCCTAACTTAAATGACAAGTCAACAAAACACCATGGCCTCTGTTGGTTAGACTTCCAGAACAGGCTCCCATCTAGGAAGTATTCAATGTCCAGAGAATTTTGTTTATGCTAAAATTTATCAACTTATTCTTGGTGGGATTAACATCATATTATCTTTGGACTTTGGAAAAAAAACTTAGCTGAGAACATCATTAACAACCTCCTGCCTGGAGGGATGCAAATTCCACAAGTTTTCAGAAAACAAAAGAAAACGGATTTTGATAAGTCTCTTTATGTCATTAATTGATGAAAATGGAGATAATAAAATATCTGTAATTTGTTGGACGTTTTCAAGTTAAATTAGAAAGAAATCCATATTCACCCCCAACCCCTATAAAACTAGTATGAAAGCCAGTTCACATGGTCTAATCAAGAGAGTTAGTAAAACTCAACCTGATGAGGGAGTGTTTATTGTATTCAAAAAAATTACATTAATGGGGAAGCTTTATCCTTAGTCGCATAAGAACTACATCTCGTAATCTGTATTGTAAATTTTCTCCTATGGTAACGCTAAACAAAAAACCACCTTTCGGTTTATCAAACAATAAAAGATGACAATTAGTATTTGTTTTTATACTTATTTTACTTTAGTTACTTAGTATGTGGAATCCGGAAGTTTTCATACTAAAAAATACAACAAAACTCATATTTACCCTATAACCCTCTATCTATGAAAGCTATCTGTTTTTACCGTATTGTGAGTAACAGTATAAGCGTAAATATTTGTTTTAAGTGTTATAAGAAGTTTCTTTTATTTACTTTAGACTCAAGAAAAAGAGACGTCGAAGAAGACGCTGGTATATCCATCCCATCAACCAGGTAAGATCAGAAGATGGTGCTTTCAGAAACTTGTTTTATCTTTTACGAACTGTCGGTGACAAGGTATTCAATTTCCGGATGTCGGTTAAATCTTTTGATGAACTTTCTTCTGAAAGTGTCGGAGCAAACACGCAATGATCCAACAGCACTGCAAGGATTACGATTCTCAATTGAACTGATGTTGGCGATGACACTCAGGTAAGATTAAGAAGATTAAGAATTAAGACAAGGTAAGATTAAATGCTTTGATTTAAGAAAATGTATATAGTACATGATTACAGCATTTTTTGAAGTATTTATGTTGATCATATAATATTAATTCAAACTATGTTGGGTTTGTATTCAGTTTAATTATTTGTGACAGTTTCGCACTTTGAGGTTCGTATGTAACCTGGATGTGAATGCAAGTGATAATGCAGTAAGATTCTCCGTGTGGCTGTGTTACTTACTAAAAGCGTTTAATGTTTTTCATAGGTAAAATAATGCAAAACTCCTCCGTCTAAGACAATAATTCTTGGTCTTAGTATAGAAAGAACAATGTAAATTATTAAGACTGTAATTAAAACAGTTTTCTTTAAAACTATTAAATGTGTACATTGTGATAATTTAATTTTAAAACTATATAACCTTCTTCAAATTAGAAATAAGAAAATAATAGTCTACGTTGAATACATGCACTAAATTTTTTATTTATTACATATGTTTTGTGGTAAAATGGTATTTTAGAACACTTCGAAATTTGTGAGTAGACTGTATAAAAAATTACTTAAATTGTAAAATATTTACGAAAAATTGGAGCATTTGGTGTCTTAGCAAATGAGATATGATGAATTATTTTAAGGCATTATTTTAACTGGTTTTATGATATGATTACTAATATTCACTAACCATGAGTTGTGGAGAAGGGAAGCCTAGATGACGACAACATGGCCGATACCCAAGCCATGAACTTGATGAGCTGTTGGGGAAGACGGTGGAGGTACAATGCCCAGACGTGTGAGGGGAAGAGAAAATAATGTCCAATCTAAAACACTTTTCTTGATTTCGAAACGACGGGTTAGTTTATATGAGTTCAAGAAAATGTTATTGTAGGTAATGTTCACACGCGTTCACGGAAGCCGCACAAGAAGTTCACGTTGAATAGGAGCTATCACTTTTCAGGGAGTTAATACAGAGTTAAAAATACAATTTAAAAAACATAGAATACCATTATGCTTGACACGAAATAAAGAATGTGGGGGCCTAAGAAGGCTACAATACACTGTGAATAGGGAACTGTCCCAAATCAACCGAGCAAAAAATAGAGACTTGATGAACGGGAGTGTTACATCAAGGAGCTTTTCCGAAAGACTGACGCTTGTGGGTATCGGGAATGGACGCGTCCAGTGGTCACATGTGTAAAGAAAAATAAAAAACAACTCCCTCCTACTACTTTTATATATTTAAATATTGTATTTAAATATATTTGCTCCTTGCAATGCTCTCAAATGAATCTTTACAAATGTTGGTTGCCCCTGGGTTGGAAGAACTCCAGAAAATAAAAATATCAGACAGAGCTTTTTGGCAGTGGAAGCTTGATGTTATTGAAAAAATATGAGTGGGCCCTGCAAAATATAAATATTCCCAAAAGGTCCTTAGGGGACGCCCTTGGCACTGTTTGTAGTTCTTCCAAAAAAGTAATACCTTTAATGAGAGCAATTTACCAGTCTTAATTCTACACCGAATTTACTTGCTCACTACTACACTAGTGTTTAGTGTTGCACTTAAAAGGTGAATCTTTTGTAGTGGCCTATTATTTACTGAATTACCTTTTGTTTACCAATTTGATACTATAGCATATAATAAAGAACTACCAGGTTATTGAGAACTAAAAGTGAGTACAATTTGATTTATTAAGCATTATTTAAGATTTACAATGATTCCAGTTTGACAGTTTCTGATTGTGTGGTGCAATATAAAAATATGACCTTGAGTGACACAATCAGACGGAATTGATCTGTCTGAGAATGTTGAACGGATTTATTCAAAGGGGAATATTTGGCGCGGTTTCACACCGATCTCGAAGGTGTCAACGGAGGAGTGGTATTTAATTTAATTTGAGACGACCAGTGCCAAACAAGTCCTGTTCGTTGGCCAACGATGTAAATATGAAGGTCGATTCTCGAAGGTCAACTGATTAAACAGTATTGCGTTTAATCGTAATAATATTTACTGGAACGTTGCTTATTGTTTTATAGCTAATTTGGCACTTTGGCGGTTCGTCTATATGCAAACTGGCACAGCCTCCGATAACACTTCCCGATTCAGCCGAACCAGCAACCTAATCCCTCCTTTGATATTAAATGATTCCCCCAAATTAAAATGCTGATTGTGACACTCTGTAACGAATTGTACTTTTAATAATGACTCTGTGCAAAATTCAAATACTATATAAAAATATTACAAAGCAACTCTGAATTACCCTATAAAAACATTTTCAAATATTTATTCTTAATACTATAGAAATATCACAGTCTAATAAATAAAGCGGATTGCAACAATATGAATGGATTTAAAAATCAACAAATTGTGATCGAACCTATGAACATGTGCTTATTCTACATGAATTGACAAAACAAGACAGGAAAATTTACCAAAGTGCGACTCACTGAAAATCTTAATTTAACAAATAAATACACAAAATTACTTACAGTTTGGACGTCCACAAATATAACACAAAGGGGAAAGGATGGGAAAACGTAACTAGCCGGTATACTACAACACGCGATCAATTGAACTCGTGAATCGTTTGAGAAATTTTCAAATGGCGGACTGCGTTTGGCCGGTAACGAACTTTTGCACTTTTTGACAAAAACACTGATTCTAATTTCCGATCGCGAGGCAATTATATCCCTTAGGGATATAGGCTGAACGACTTTAAGGAAATTTAAGATTGGCCGACCAAACGCCGCGAAATGAATTTAATTTCCACGAACGATAAACAATTTTACCGAACTAGCTACGATGAGACTTGGGTAAGGACTGAGTACTGATTTAAACAGATGGCCGCCCGGCTAAACCTTATCCCCTCTCCGTCTTTAGTGCGTGGTGCATTCTGGTCTATACTGATCTATTGTTGAAACCAGCTGACTGTTCTTCGCATTAACCTGTATTGATTTGTTGCCTTTTACAACAAAATCGGTACAAAATGCCCCCTAGCAGAAAAAAATGATCCGTGATCGGCCCAGGACAGTCAAACCTATCGTACTACCTCGGAGCATTTTTGGCCTAGCCGGTGGACCACGACGATACACATGAACACAATTACAATTTACAATCAACAATAACGACAACAATCAGGCAACAACAATTTAAATAATGGTAACAACAATACTAAACTATTACAATGATCTATTTTATGACAAGGACACCAACTGATCATTTCCTCATTAAACACACAAAGGCATCCCGCGCACAGAATAGACACTATGATTTACCACATGTGGTAATCAGCAGAGCGTGTTGTCCGAGGTGGTGAACAGCTGGGCTCGTACATTGTTGTTGGTCGGCAGCGTAGTGGCACAGGTGTATTGGCTCTAGTGGATCAGTAGCACAGTGACCCAACAATGGTCCGATAGTAGTGCTGTCAGCTGGGGAGGGTGGGGCGGGCGCTCAACAATGGTTAGACAGAGAGCGGCGATAACATTGTTGTCAGTGATGCGATAAGCAGGCGATAACCCTCTCTCGACAGATGGACAATATCTCTTCTGCCGTTTTTATAAGTGTGTTTGAAGTATTCATTCTTCTTTATTGTAGTTAACGGTTGGAATTGTTTATGAAATTGTAACACTCGTACTCTGGGCGGATTATGTAACGATTGTATAAACACATTGATTTGTTTGATTTGGTTTTGATGTTGTGGGTTTCTGTTGAGGGTGGGGGGGAATGGTCGAAATTATAATGTCTCTATTGCTGGCTTTAATGAGGGTTGTAATGATTTTAAGATTTGATTTGGTTTGATTCGGGGGTACTTTCTTGAATATATCATTTATGGAGCAGATAATAAAACAGGTTTTGTGGAGATGAGGCAATATGGGTCTTAATGCTGATTTTAAGTCTGTGGTTGTCCAACCGCCTCGGGTCCCACTGGCATTGAGATCAACACTGGGGTCGTCTATAGTCCATGTTTCACACATCCTTCTGGCCTGCGAGTCGCCCAGCACACTTACACCGTTGCACATCATTGATTTTTATTCACTGTCAGGGAAATCACTCACTGTTACTCCAATTTTTCACAACAATATTTATATAATACAATATAAAGATTCTTACGTTACCACATTTAAACATTTAAACACATACAAAACAATACGATACGATTCGATCCACCTACCGCTGATAATATTTTTTCAATTGGCATACATGAACTACTCGATTTATACTGGGATCCTCGACTAATTCAATTCTGACATTTACTGAACTTAACACATTGGTTACGACGTATGGACCTTTCCATGTTTGAGTCAATTTGTGCGATACTTCGTTGGCTTTATTACTTGGTATGTACCTTTTATATAATACCAAATCGTTTTCTTGGAACGGCGATGGATTCCTATTTTTATTATATCTGGCGCTACTTTTGCGATGGGCTGATTTAATATTATCCATGATTTTTGCGATACAATCCTCTGTAACGTCAGTATCGTTTTCCTGATCGATGTCCCACTGTAATTGCAATGGATGATTAATTTCTCGTCCTAAGAAAATTCGCGCAGGCGTCGCTTTGGTTGTTTCGTGGACGGCTGAATTTAAACCCATGTTTAAATATGCGATATTTTCATCCCAGCGTTTTTGTGTTTGCGAATGGAATATCTTTAACGCTATTTTCAGATTGCGATTGACTCTTTCTGACTGATTTGAGTTTGGCCTAGCTACAGAAGTATTGATGTGTTTGATCCCTAAGCTGAACAAAAAACTTTTAAACATTTCTGACTTAAAAATGGATGCGTTGTCAGATACAATTATTTCTGGGAAACCATGTTGAGTGAAAATTTTTTCCCTTAGCGCTGCAATGATTGTTTTGGTGTTTGCCTTCTTTAATGGAATAATCCAACTAAACTTTGAAAATGTATCGACACAAACTAATGCGTACATATTTCCATTTGCGGTTCGTATTAATGGTCCAAAGGTATCGATGTGTAGTCGTTCAAAGCATCTTTCGGGAGGTTTAGAATTCATCAGGCCAATATTTAGCGCTTGAGCTGGTTTAGACAGCTGACAAAGGCTACAAGATCTGACAAATTGCTTAACCTCGTCGAAAATTTTCTCCCATGTGAATTCGCGTGTGATTCGCCCGATAGTCTTTTTTATTCCTAGGTCAGCTGATATTGAAATGTCGTGAAAATATTTCATTAACATTTTCCTCATTTGAGTCGGAACGACGATTTTAGACGGATTTCTGGGGTTTTTTTGATAACGTAGTATACCCTTTTTTATAAAATAATTCGGTACGTCGATTCCATCTTCGATGTTATTTATAATATTGAGGAGCTGTGGGTCTTCGCGTTGTTTCGAACTCAGTGACTCAAAGGTTTCAGGGAAGTGTTGTAGAAAGAAAACTTGTTCGGGGACAACATCATTTTGTGGTGTGAGAGTTTTAGTCGGCTGTTGTTTGTTGACTTTGACTCGGTCGGGGCCAACGTCGCTTTGTGGCGCTGGGGTTTTAGTCTGTTGTGGTTCATTGACTTCAAACATCCGGCTTAGAGCGTCGCTTACTATGTTTTGTGTGCCCCTACAATGCTCGATTTTCTCGCATGGAAATTGTGAAAATTGTAGTTTCCAACGCGCTAACATACCAGTAGTCTTGTCGGAGCCCATAACATATGTTACAGCCATACAATCGGTTTTAAGGATGAATGGGTTATCAGTGAGATAATCCTTGAACTTTTCCAGGCCGTACAATACAGCGGCAAATTCCTTCAAATACATGCTGTATTTTAATTGAGCACCTGAGAATGTTTTGCTGGCAAAAGCGATTGGAACATTATTGCCATTAATTTCCTGTTCCAGGACAATTCCTACGGCGTTTTCACTTGCGTCACACGACATTATAAATCTCCTGGACCAATCTGGAAGATGAAGTACGACGGGTGAGGACAATGTTTGCTTTATTTTGTCGAAACTAGATTGTTGATCGGGACCCCACCTGAATCTTACGCCTTTCTTTTTCAAGTAGTTCAATGGTCTACTGATTTCGGAGAAATTAGGTATGAACTTGGCATAAAAAGCAGCCATGCCGATAAATCGTTGCACACCCTTTAAATTGCGTGGTCGAGGAAAATTACTAATAACTTCAGCTTTAGTATCGTCCACATACAGTTTGCCATCCTTTACTATGTGTGACAGGAAACGCATGCCCCTCTTTGCCAAGGTGATCTTGCTGGGTTTGATTGTAAGTCCGGCGGCCCTTAGACGTTCCAAAACCATTTTCAAGTCATTGTAATGATCCTGTGGGTTTGCGCTATAAATGCAGAGATCGTCGACAAAGTTTATTACACATTTAAATTTTAAGTCTCCTAGCATTTCGTCGACTATGCGTCCTAACACCTGGCTACCGATTTTTATTCCTTGGGGACAAGTACGAGGCTGATATAAGGCATATCCTACATTGAAAGCGGCGTATTTCCTACTATCAGGGTGTAATAGGCATTGGTAATAGCTATTGTTCAAATCAAGTGTAGTGAAATAACGAGCATCTTTAAAATAAGGAAAAACTTTATCTACTTCTGGTTGTGGGAAACTGTCCATTTCAATAAACTTATTTAGTTCTTTATAATTGACTACCAATCTAAATTTTCCGGGTTCCTTTTTTGGTCTTAGGAAGGCGCTAGAACTAAACTCTGAAACACTTTTTTCTATTACCCCTTCATCTAATAATTGTTGCACAGTATTTCTCATTATTACCATCTTATCTGGCTGGACGTGGTAAGGTCTTTGTCGGAATGGCACAATATCCTTACTAAAACGAATTTTGTAAGGCTCAGTCTTGGCTAAGCCGATTTTGTCTGTGACAACGTCGCTAAACTGTCGAAGTAGGTTTTCGAATTTATTTCGTTCGTCGTCTGTGAGCGGTGAATCACCTAAATCGGGTTTATCACAAGTTGGGATCTCTCCTTCTCCTATCAAACAATATGATTTAACACTCTCCCTAAACTTAAACTCCGCTGTTGAATCACCTAAATTCACGGACATTCGCGCAAACTTCATAAAATCGTACCCCAATATTAACTGTAACGGAAGTTGATTGACTACCCAGAAGTTGTAGTCCCATGACAGATTATCTATCTTAAAATGAACTTTGACCTCTGTCCGCACAGTTATCTTCTGGCGGTTCGCGACTTCTACTGATTGATTAATTTTACTTGACTGTTTGATCAAATTAGCACTTCGCAACTTATTAAAAAGCGTTTTACTCATCAATGACCTACTACTGCCAGTGTCTATCAGCGATAGGCAGTCTATATTGTTGCCAAACAATACCTTAATTAGCGGCAGTTTCGCGGATACATCTGTTGCTTGCATACTTTTGTTGGGCGATAACTTTACAGTTCGACGTTGTGTGCCCTTGACAACGTCGGAATCTAGTTTAAAGAAACCCTACAGTTCCTAGCGATATGACCTTCACCTTGACAACGATAACATTTTACAATTCTTTCCCTGGGTCTGTTACGTAGATCGTTTTGCGACGTAGTTGGATTATGACGAGTTTGATTCACAACCCTAGGCGATGAATTAATCAATGGGCGTCGATTTGCATTACCAAAATATCTCTCTTCGGCACGCATTGAACTAGTGATTCTATTAGCGAATGATTTTAGCTCAAATAAGCTTTGTGGCATTTGACCGAACGAAAAATGACTTCGAACAGTTGGATTACATTTTGTCAAAGCAATCTCAATCACCTCGCCTTCTGACATTGACGATTTTAAAGCGAATGCGATAGATATGATGTGATCGACGTATTCTGAAAAAGTTTCATTCGGTTGTTGTGGTCGATCTAACTCAAACGATGCAATCTCTCGTCGCCTAATTGACGGAATAAATCTGTGTAATATCTCGTCATGTAAGACATTCCAGCGTGCGTTACTCGATACTGCTTCTAAAAACAATTGGAACATTTGACCTTTGACCTTAGGGATAATAAGTTTAATGATCTCTGTATGACAATTCGGAGAAATATCAAATATTGGTTTGATGTTTTTGAGAAATGAAATTAATTCAAGTTCATCTGTGCCGTCGACTGTATTCAATTTATTAATCAGTTCAATTACCACAATTTGATCGGTTTTAGTAAGTGATTGACTAACATTGTATGCGTGAGCGTGTACGTGTGTGTCATGGTGAGTGTATGTGAGAGGTCGAGTGTGTGGGTGTGGGTGGTGTACAGTGGCACTGACCGGGGCAACAGTGGACAGTGAACCAGTCGCTACAGGAAATGACGCGCGTTGTTGTGCAGTGACTATCTCCATCTCTCTCGCACGTTCGCCGTTTGAAGGTTGAATATCCACGTACGACGAGCTGTTGGCATGACTGTTATCTTGAGTTGCATTCGACGTACTTGATAGCATTTCAGTCAATTCGTGGTTGTTTAGGTCCATTAAACAACTATTAGAATTTTGTCTAATTGGCGATGGTTCGTCATCGTTTACGATCGGTAAACGACAAGCGGAATTTTGTCTATTTGACGATGGTTCGTCATCGTTTACGATCGGTAAACGACAATCGGGATTTTGTCTACCTAAACTAACTCCATTATTATTTGGTGGAATATGCTCATTGTTTTGGTGTATCGGCGCATTTAAATCGATTAATTCCTCTAAATTTCTCCTTGACATACGATCGCGTCGGTCATTCGCAGTTGTATTATACCCAGGCCCAAATTGTTGGTGCATTTTTCCCGCTAGGAAAATAATTCAATTTACGATAATATATCTCACTTTAACAAAACGAATTTTCCACGATGACAAAAACCAATTGACAATTAATTACAGCACAATACACAACGACAATAACAATAATAATAGAATCTCTTATAATCTAAACAATTTCAGTGAATCGCACAGACACAAACAGTACCAAGAGATCACGCGATGATATCATTTATTTGTAAAGAAAAATAAAAAACAACTCCCTCCTACTACTTTTATATATTTAAATATTGTATTTAAATATATTTGCTCCTTGCAATGCTCTCAAATGAATCTTTACAAATGTTGGTTGCCCCTGGGTTGGAAGAACTCCAGAAAATAAAAATATCAGACAGAGCTTTTTGGCAGTGGAAGCTTGATGTTATTGAAAAAATATGAGTGGGCCCTGCAAAATATAAATATTCCCAAAAGGTCCTTAGGGGACGCCCTTGGCACTGTTTGTAGTTCTTCCAAAAAAGTAATACCTTTAATGAGAGCAATTTACCAGTCTTAATTCTACACCGAATTTACTTGCTCACTACTACACTAGTGTTTAGTGTTGCACTTAAAAGGTGAATCTTTTGTAGTGGCCTATTATTTACTGAATTACCTTTTGTTTACCAATTTGATACTATAGCATATAATAAAGAACTACCAGGTTATTGAGAACTAAAAGTGAGTACAATTTGATTTATTAAGCATTATTTAAGATTTACAATGATTCCAGTTTGACAGTTTCTGATTGTGTGGTGCAATATAAAAATATGACCTTGAGTGACACAATCAGACGGAATTGATCTGTCTGAGAATGTTGAACGGATTTATTCAAAGGGGAATATTTGGCGCGGTTTCACACCGATCTCGAAGGTGTCAACGGAGGAGTGGTATTTAATTTAATTTGAGACGACCAGTGCCAAACAAGTCCTGTTCGTTGGCCAACGATGTAAATATGAAGGTCGATTCTCGAAGGTCAACTGATTAAACAGTATTGCGTTTAATCGTAATAATATTTACTGGAACGTTGCTTATTGTTTTATAGCTAATTTGGCACTTTGGCGGTTCGTCTATATGCAAACTGGCACAGCCTCCGATAACACTTCCCGATTCAGCCGAACCAGCAACCTAATCCCTCCTTTGATATTAAATGATTCCCCCAAATTAAAATGCTGATTGTGACACTCTGTAACGAATTGTACTTTTAATAATGACTCTGTGCAAAATTCAAATACTATATAAAAATATTACAAAGCAACTCTGAATTACCCTATAAAAACATTTTCAAATATTTATTCTTAATACTATAGAAATATCACAGTCTAATAAATAAAGCGGATTGCAACAATATGAATGGATTTAAAAATCAACAAATTGTGATCGAACCTATGAACATGTGCTTATTCTACATGAATTGACAAAACAAGACAGGAAAATTTACCAAAGTGCGACTCACTGAAAATCTTAATTTAACAAATAAATACACAAAATTACTTACAGTTTGGACGTCCACAAATATAACACAAAGGGGAAAGGATGGGAAAACGTAACTAGCCGGTATACTACAACACGCGATCAATTGAACTCGTGAATCGTTTGAGAAATTTTCAAATGGCGGACTGCGTTTGGCCGGTAACGAACTTTTGCACTTTTTGACAAAAACACTGATTCTAATTTCCGATCGCGAGGCAATTATATCCCTTAGGGATATAGGCTGAACGACTTTAAGGAAATTTAAGATTGGCCGACCAAACGCCGCGAAATGAATTTAATTTCCACGAACGATAAACAATTTTACCGAACTAGCTACGATGAGACTTGGGTAAGGACTGAGTACTGATTTAAACAGATGGCCGCCCGGCTAAACCTTATCCCCTCTCCGTCTTTAGTGCGTGGTGCATTCTGGTCTATACTGATCTATTGTTGAAACCAGCTGACTGTTCTTCGCATTAACCTGTATTGATTTGTTGCCTTTTACAACAAAATCGGTACACATGACCGTCTTGACCAATAAAGTTATTGCTATATTTTAGTTCACCAATGAGGGAATACTTAGACCCCTCTAAACAAGTAATGTTATAGAATAACGGGACCTCTCTCTATCCCTGTGGAAGGGATAACGATAGAAAATTGAAATAAAGCAGTGCTGAGTTGCCTGACAAATAATATTACATCAAATACTTATACGAAATACTGAACAACGTATAATGTAATTATGAACAAAATATGGAAATTGGAACATTTAACACCAAATGAAATACATAAGAATTATTTTTCTTTTGTATATATGAATATGATTATTATTCAATACATATATGTAAAATGAAAACGAAATAGAAATTGGAATATTTAACACTAAATGCAATGCAACATAGTTAGTTATTTGTTGTCCTTTAGCTTAACCACTGGTTTACGTTTCTTGTGTAAAAACTCAGAACATTGAAACATCATTCTGTATAGTAGTATGTAGAGAAATCTCCAAACGATTCACTTGAAACCCCCCCCCCCCCCCCCCCCCGTCCAGGGACTATCAAATTCTGATGATTCTCCTCCATCATCCCACACGCATCTCAGCGCCGCGCCTTATGGAAAGTGGAACTAAACTCTTCCTTCCATAGGAGTCATTTGGCGTCGCTTTTGTGCCGTTGGAGGGGCCAGCATCTCATCACAGGTAGCAGAGGTTCCTGGTGTATCTACTACTGATCTAATCGCCATGAAACTTTGACATCCTTTAGAACATATACTTTTAATGGAAATCTGTAAGTTTCAGAATTTTTCATCCATTAAAAAAATTCTGTTGTGGTTTTTGTAAAGGCATTTTATTTCAGGTACGGAACAAGTAAGAAACTGCGACGAAAGCTTGAATTAAAGCTCATAAAAAGATATAAATGAAAAGTTAAGCCACAGATTTGCTAATTGGCATTGAATAATTAAAATGTACGTATAATAAAGCAGATTTGAAACGCAGTAGTGCGTGAAATTTGTACCGCTTTCGATTCGCAGGCAGGGAGTTCTCCCTGCCCGGGACCGGTTTTCGGCGGCCGCCGAACCTCATCACCGGTTTTTGGCAGCCCGGACGTTCCAGCGATGAATCATACATACCACGCGAGGTTATCTGCCTACAAACCACCCTTACTCGTACCACTGAGTCATACGTTACTTAGTAGTTATCTACATTCCATCCCTACAATGTTATTATTTTGGTCTGGACATATTTCCCTCAGTGTCTGTCTGCGTTGTTCGTTATAATCACACCAGTCAAGATGCCTAGAGTGCCACATTTATCGGAAGGTGAAATTGCTATGATTTTAAGTGCAATATGTTTTTTCAAGAACGAAGGTGTTAAATGTAATGACAAGAGATACCCAGTTTAGGGGTAGATATGGTTTAGGGGTAGGGTACGATTGTGGTGATGAGGTTCGGCGGCCGCCGAAAACCGGTCCCGGTCAGGGAGAACTCCCTGCCTGCGAATCGATAGCGGTACAAATTTCACGCACTACTGCGTTTCAAATCTGCTTTGATTATACGTACATTTTAATTATTCAATGCCAATTAGCAAATCTGTGGCTTAACTTTTCATTTATATCTTTTTATGAGCTTTAATTCAAGCTTTCGTCGTAGTTTCTTACTTGTTCCGTACCTGAAATAAAATGCCTTTACAAAAACCACAGCAGAAATTTTTTTAATGGATGAAAAATTCTGAAACTTACAGATATCCATTATAAGTATATGTTCTAAAGGCTGTCAAAGTTTCATGGCGATTAGATCAGTAGTTATTTTGTTATAAAATTTTAAAGTCGCCCGTTGTTAGAAAGTGCTGAAAAACGTGTACTTTTTTCATTCAACCCGCTGAAAGAATAAGTTGAAACTGCATTAATTTTTTAACCTACACACATAAACGTAGAAATAAATTTGTAAAATTATTATGTAACTTGTATTTTTCTAAGTCTACTGGTTACGTTGCAATAAAAGCTCAAACTTGAGTATCTATACTTTTTGACCCGACAGTAGGTTGAGATACAAGGGCTGAAGCACTGTGCTCTGGCTGGTTGGAAGTTGTATGCTGAAGAACTGTGGCTGGTGGCTGGTTGTTAGTTGTATGCTGAATCGTTAATTCCCGATGCTACAAATTTTTACTGACAAATTCATTTGCAACTTTCATAACCTCCAGCCTGAATTGTGTCTTGTCTGTGGCTCGAAGGGGTTTGATAAGTGGTATGAGAGACTTACAAAAATTAAGTCATCACAACTTTCCTCATTTATTTGCATTTACCTATCATTTATTTTGCATGATAGCAGTTACAATGGTTGTAAAAAAATTTTAATATGTTTATGTGTTAATTATATTTACCTGGCTGAAGTGAAACCAACAACCCTTGTGCGTCGCTTCAGGGAAAACTTCTTTAATAGCACTTGCAATGCTTCCCTCGAAGTCGCTGATTATTAACTTCGGTTCTAGTCCTTCACATTGATTTTTTATGAAATTAAGGATGTTCTTATACGAAGCGGCTGGTTATTTTAATCAAGGAAACATTTGGTAAGGCCTAAAACAATGAACCTAAAGTCAGTAAATAGTTCAGGGACTTTAAGGAATAAAGAGAAAAAATGTGCGGTTAAGCATGATTTCAAGTCAAAATCTGTACAAAAGTTAGAAAAGTAGAAAAAGGGTAGGAAAGTATATCCCCAGCATCGGGGATCACTTCGGGGAGTGAGATCCTCTTCCCAATCACTGAGGCGACGGTGTGGACGAACTCGATAACTTCTAATCTTCCTTCGCTCAGGTCTGCTGTCGCCCTTCTTATGGCTGCATCATTCCAGAGGTTCCTCCGCTTTTCGCCCCTTTTCAATGAAAGGGCTTGTTGAGCTCTTTGAAAATCATCATGTGCTTTCTTTCTATCTTTTTAAGATAATCCAGAAAAATAAACCCGGTGAGGATGGTGAAATAGTAAAAAATGTACTGTTTGTACAAAACCATTTGTAATGACCAAACAAACATCCACACATTTGGGTGTGCATATCTCTTTTGTTTCTTCAAAACCATGTTGAATGTTTATGAATCATTGTTGGTTCTTCTCGGTGCGTCATAAACGCCCAAATGGGTTGCACCAACTTGTATAAAAAATTGGCAAAATAAAAACATTGTGTTTATCCTATAGTTACTCCTTGTAACACTTTAATTATGTTACCTGTTGAATATGGTTGAAGTCAGCTTTCACCATTATTAGCCTGCTTAATACATTAATATTGCCCCATCTGTACTTTATCATTAGACATCTGTATGATTATAAAGCCTGTGGTATATTGGCTCTAATCATGGAAAAACTCTGTTCAATTGGTTAAGTAGTTTTCACGTTATTATTTGGAAAAAATAAAGTCAACTTGTTAAAGAAATGTCCACTTTAATAAAACACCCTATTTGCTAGATATCACAAGTTATTTATTAAATTAAAAACATAAACATACCTGTAAACAATCCTACTTCTGTTTTTTAACCGACTTCCCCACTACCAACAAAAGGAGGAGGTTCTCAATTTGTTTGTGGCGATGTTTTTTTTTTCTATGTATGTTCACCAATTTCTCTGTGATTCTTTTACCGATCAGTGTGGTTCCACCACCAAAATAGCCAGGAGAGTTTCTATTTGGTACCTTATATATTATGTTTAAGTATAATATTTGTTTCGGTGAAAATTTCTGAAAACCTTAAATATTCAACATTTATTTTGTTTACATTTGTGCAGATTGTTTACATTTTTGCAGAGGCAAATAAATGAATAATAAAAAGGCAATAAATAATAATAAAATTCCTACAGCTGTTAGTTGAAACCATTTAAATGAAGCTACAGACAATTCTTCATGAAACAGTTGCTTCATATTGATCAATAAACTATTTCTTGCCATGGAGCCTAAATGAATTACATTGAGAAAAATGCATTTTGTTTAGGCTACTATAAAAAATGTATTTCAACGTTTGACCTGATTTGTGTATACAGTAATTCTGTTTTTAGTATTGAATATTCTGACTTACAAAAACATATATGTTTCAGTGAATAGCTGTATAATATTGACAAATAAAGGTGTATTGTGAAAACCAAAGCATTTGTAAAACAGGTCGAAATATAAATCAAATACAATTATTCCTTACACGACCTAAGAAGTGTGACAGTGCATAATCGTCAATTGTTTTAAAAGTGTTAAATATTTTAATTACTAAACATGCATTTGCAGATGTGGAATGTTAATTGATATTCTCTACCCAGTTACTATATCATATCAAAACTATTATGCCTGCTTCGGAAAGTCCTAGAGGAAGATGATTTGCAATTTCGACTAGGCTATATCTTGATAAAACAAAACCCCCTACATGGCTTGCACCACTTTTAGCTGAACCAATCGTTCATATACACATTTCATTTGCAGATGTGGAATGTTTATTGATATTCTCTACCCAGTTACTATAACAGTATGTTTTATCTATGCTATAACATATCAATACCATTATGCCTGCTTCGGAAAGTCCTAGAGGAAGATGATTTGCAATTTCGACTAGGCTATATCTTGAGCAAACAAAACCCCCTACACCACTTTTAGCTGAACCAATCTTTCATATAATATTTTCCAAAGGTACTATACGAAAGGTATTATGGTGTTAACGACCAATTTTCCACTTTTGAGAGTTTTTTTATTCGCTGGTAGCTGAGGAATAACTTTCATATTGTTCCAAAAGGCTTGAGACGTTACTGTATTTCTTTTTATAATGTGTAGAAGTACACCGATTGCAGGAAACGATGATGTCTGACATTTCAATGTATCTAGAAAAGACAATTAGTTTTTCATTAGGCCTAATGTAATGGACAACTCTTTCTTTCTTAAGGAATATCTAAAGATGTTTATTTTCATTCCCATTGATTATGTAACCTCAACAGGTGACTCAAGCAGTTTTAAAATAATGATTGTTCTGTGGAATCCTCAAGTAATTAATATATAAAAAATTATACAGTCACTAAAAATCATGAAATAATTTATTTTTGTAAAAAAATACAACCGACTTCAAACGCTCTAAAAAGAATGAAATAATTTCATTAAAGTAAACTTTTGTATTAGGCAAGCTCACGTATTTCAAGTCGGCGCGGCTCAAACTGCAAATATGATTGAAATAAAATATTGTGTGTGTATTTTGAAAATCAATAAATTGTAGCTGGATAACATAAATATATAAAAAACATACTGAACTGTTTTGTTTATATATTAAAGGAAATATTTTCTTGTATTTCATGTTTATTTCAGAATAAATGCATTATGAAAATAACACACACAAATGTTCTATATGAATAGGAAAATAATTTAGTTTGATATTATGACAGGGAAAAGAAGCTAGTTTTAGTATTAAAACGTTACTTTTCCAAGTTAGAAACATTTAAATGCGTTATAATATTTTTAAATATACTCGTTAATACCACTATAATGCCGATCTCTGATTACGGTAATAAAATAACACTTAACGCCTAACTATGAAAAAGACATGCAGATTAACACCTTTAGTTATAGATAGTCACCTGCAATATGGACACCCTCATTCAATTTTGTATCAAAAATCATCATAGAGCCGCGCCGACTTAAAATACGTGAGCTTGCCTAATACAAAAATTTACTTTATTGAAATTATTTCATTCTTTTTAGAGCGTTTGAAGTCGGTTGTATTTTTTTACAAAAATAAATTATAAATTACAGTAATTTACATATCATGACCATATGATGGATGTATTCATCATGCTCATAAATAATTTTTGCATATCAGCTTTTAACTTACTTTCCAGCCGTTGACGGTTGATATAGTCCAACAATCCCGTGAATTTGTCGATGACATTTTCGTTTGCCTGAATGCTTGCTACATGCTTGCGCAACTCCTGTAGTCCTGATCCAATTTCATTCGTCAGCAGCAGTGGCAAAGCCATGCACATGTGCATTACCTTGCGCAATAACCTCGTCAAGGCAAACTTGTCGGAAAATCCCAAGCTTGTTTAGCCTTTTGACAATGCAGCATCAGCAGTGGTAAATGCATGCAATTGTGCATTACCTTGCGCTATACCTCGTCAAAGCGAACTTGTTGAAAAATCCCAAGCTTGTTTAGCCTTTTGACAATACAGCAGCAGCAGTGGTAAATGCATGCAATTGTGCATTACCTTGCGCTATACCTCGTCAAGGCGAACTTGTTGGAAAATCCCAAACTTGTTTAGCCTTTTGACAATGCAGCAGCAGCAGTGGTAAATGCATGCAATTATGCATTACCTTGCGCTATACCTCGTCAAGGCGAACTTGTTGGAAAATCCCAAGCTTGTTTAGTCTTTTGACAATGCAGCAGCAGCAGAGGTAAATGCATGCAGTTGTGCATTACCTTAAGCTATACCTCGTCAAGGCGATATTGTTGGAAAATCCCAAGCTTGTTTAGCCTTTTCACAATGCAGCAGCAGCAGTGGTAAATGCATGCAATTGTGCATTACCTTGCGCAATAACCTCATCAAGGCAAACTTGTTGAAAAATCCCAAGCTTGTTTAGCCTTTTGACAATGCAGCAGCAGCAGTGGTAAATGCATGCAATTGTGCATTACCTTAAGCTATACCTCGTCAAGGCGAACTTGTTGGAAAATCCCAAGCTTGTTTAGCCTTTTGACAATGCACTGAAAAAATTGGGACACAATAAAAATCATGGTCATGAAATGCAATATCAAATTATCTAAAAATCGAAAGAAATCCAAAGTGTGCAGTGTGGGTTACACCAGTATTGGACATATTCTACATGACCAGCTTATATATTGCAGCGTGTTGACAATGTTGGATCGATGTTGATAAATACAAGTAGCTTTTTGAAGGTTCAAAATTTTACGCTGCTTTTTAAAATACACTGATCATCACAATCCATTCTACTCAACATTATCTCATATTTCTGTAAAAATAAGCACTTAAGTTAGATGATGATCATATTTCAATTGACGTAAACATCCAAGGGTTCCAAAGTTAGTCTTATCATTTATATCACAATGAGATTTTTGATTTATTTTCCATAAGTTCGCATATTGCTACCAGCATCCAACCACAGCAGCATTGACGAATTCCATTTTCACTGCCGTCATAATTCCTCTTTCATAGTCTGACATTACAGTCCTTGGTTTAGTAGAAGGGGCCACTGATTTTATGTATCCTTGCTCGGTAGGCCTCTTGTGCTCTTGTCTCCATCAGAGCAAAACACACTGGAAATGCCTGCAATCACTTATTAATTTAGGTTTACGATGAGGTTCATGGTAAAGCTGGTACAGAGTATTATACCAGCAATGTTATAAATTTAAATTAAATTTAAATCATACGTAGTACAACAGCAGAATATTATTTCATAACGTTATAATTTTCTTAAATCACTGTTGTTCTGCATAATGAATATAATGAGCTTCTGTTGGCTTATTTAAGCATTTAAATACAAAAACACATATTTTCTCATCCATAAACATAATCTGAAATAATACAGATTTAAACTAATTTCCCTATAGGGAAGTAGCTATTTTTTTCATATTTTATCCAAGCAAATGGCATTTTTATAGTACTAAGAAAGCATACAGGGTGTCCGGTCATAAGTGTTAAATAAAATTTTGCATTAAACTACATGGTAATGGTGACAGAATGTCGCAAATTTGAGGTTCCCAACTTCAACAGTTAGAGAATAACAAATAAATTAAGATTTTTCAAAAATTATTGTAGTTGTTATGAAAAAGGTTATTTTACTCTGTTTAAAATGCACTTACCGTCAATTTCAATGACATTTTCAGAATCCTCACAAAATTTTAAATAAATATAACACATAATCGTTGGGGTACGTAAAAATATTCTATTTAAAATTCTTCGTTAAACAAATTATTTTTATATCGACGAAAATGTAAATAACATTCAGCAATTTATTTCTCGATTGTTGAGTTCCGGCGAGGTTATCAAATATGACTAAAAACTTCCTTATTTAAAGGGCTTTACAATGGTGTATACTAGTTTTTACCGTATTTCAAATTTCCTAATGTAATTCGATCATTATTGTGAAAAAAACATGGTAGGGCAAAGAAAATCTATTGTGAAGAATAATACATTAAAGTGCAGGCAACAAATAATTTGTATTTTTTTCTCGCATGCAACGCTTTGTTTATAACTACCCAGCTAAGAAAAGAAACATAGGAGTAAAATGTGTTTGTGATAAAGTTACGGTTATCGTATAATTTTCATATAAGATTTAAATTATCTCCCGGAATTTCTATTTTGTTGAATGGATTTAGTCAATAGATTCAGGTATTTTACTGATAACAACACTTTATCCAAGCGATGAGAAAACAAAGCGAACCAGTAGTCATATTTTAAAACGATCTATCAATCACATGTGGACAGTAATCGGTCAACTATGTCTTTTTCGATTCGGGAGTATGTTGAAATGCATTTTATTTATGGTTTGTGTAACGGTAATGCGTCGGCTGCTCAGAGAGAGTACCAGGATCAGTATCCTGATCGCACCACCCCCAGTACGTTTACTAGAGTGCATCAACGTTTGCTGGAACAGGATCGGTTGAGAAGAAGAAGAAAGAAGTAGGACCTGTGCATGATGTTGCAGCTGAAGGGGGTGTAATTCAGAGAGTTATGGATAATCCTACTACTAGTGTTAGGCAGCTTGCCCTTGAAACTAGTATGTCCCGGTGGAAAGTACATAAAGTGTTAAAGGACAATAACTTCCATCCGTATCATTTTACAAAGGTCC
The DNA here is from genome assembly GCF_028750875.1 of Macrosteles quadrilineatus. Taxonomy (NCBI): domain Eukaryota; kingdom Metazoa; phylum Arthropoda; class Insecta; order Hemiptera; family Cicadellidae; genus Macrosteles; species Macrosteles quadrilineatus. The sequence continues at coordinate 72,425,562 of NW_026542595.1, forward strand.
AAGGATTGGAGCCTCGTGACTTCGAATCCAGAAAGGAGTTCTGCCGCTGGCTTCTTCAACGTGATATTGTTGAATATCACTTCCTCAAAAAAATACTATGGACTGACGAATCCCGTTTTACCAGAGAAGGTGTGATAAATATTCACAATATGCATCTTTGGAATAATGAAAATCCAAAAGCCTCCAGAGAAGCTTCTTTTCAAAAAAGGTTTGGGATCAACGTGTGGGCAGGTGTGATTGGAGATCGGTTAATTGGTCCTCATATCTTCGAAGGAAATCTGAACGGTGATTTATATCTAGATTTTCTTCAGCACTCTCTACTGGATGAAATTGATCCTCAACAAAGAGCTGAAATCATATTTCAGCAGGATGGTGCTCCACCACATTTTACTGAAAGCGTTCGGTTGTGGCTATCCCAAAACTACCCGACATGGATTGGACGTGGAGGAAGTGTGACATGGCCTCCTCGATCTCCAGACTTGAGCCCGTTAGATTTTTTTGTTTGGGGTTACATGAAAAGTCTAGTTTACTCAACTGTTGTAAACTCTGAAGTTGAGTTACGGGAGAGAATCTTTGAGGCTGCTGGGAAAGTAAGGGAAAAATTGACGTATGAGGTCACAGTTGGCGCAATTCGCAAAAGAGCTAGGGCCTGCTTGCGGGAAAACGGTGGGCACTTTACACCCAAACTGTGATTTGTGCTTCGGACAAAGTGTCATTGATTTGTTTAATGGGTTAACTATCATTTCATATTTAAATTGTAGTGTGTATTATGTTTTTTACTAATGTGTTGTGTTTTTTTAATTGCAAATTTTCCAAAGTCTTAAAAAAAACTCTTTGGTTTGATGGAAGTGTAGTCTGGTCAATCATAAATTATACATACCCTCATCATCAGTGGTCAGCTCATAAAATAGTAAGTAAAATTTTATTATTTTTTACAATATCTGTTTTGGCTTGACCGTGATTTTTCACAATAGTGGGTAAAATTCACCATGGATTTGACAGTAGGTAAATGTTGTTATACATCATTGTAAAGCCCTTTAAATAAGGAAGTTTTTAGTCATATTTGATAACCTCGCCGGAACTCAACAACCGAGAAATAAATTGCTGAATGTTATTTACATTTTCGTCGATATAAAAATCATTTGTTTAACGAAGAATTTTAAATAGAATATTTTTACGTACCCCAACGATTATGTGTTATATTTATTTAAAATTTTTTGAGGATTCTGAAAATGACATTGAAACTGACAGTAAGCGCATTTTTAACAGAGTAAAATAACCTTTTTCATAACAACTACAATAATTTTTGAAAAATCTTAATTTATTTGTTATTCTCTAACTGTTGAAGTTGGGAACCTCAAATTTGCGACATTCTGTCACCATTACCATGTAGTTTAATGCAAAATTTTATTTAACACTTATGACCGGACACCCTGTATAGGGGATAGACAATGACATCTTTGGGTGTTTTTTCAGAAGAGGGCCTAACTATCTAAAGTTTGCCTAGTGTATTTTATGAATATCTGGGAACTTACATGGTCATAAGCGATGGTCATAACAACAAACAGTTGATGTAGGCCACCAACACTCGGGACGGTTTTGAATGTTCCGTCAACGTGCAATTCTGCAGATTTGTTCTGTTCTTGAACCATGTTTTGTGACAGGAAGATAAGGTTGCTCTTGCCACCTACAACCAAGTTTGTACGGTAGATGGCAGCCCCCACGATTGTCTTCCCATACCGTTGGATCCAATCATCTGGTCGAACTTCATTGCAGAAGACGGGAGTTTTGGAATACATGTTGTCCTCACTTGATGGAAACTTGATTCGAGTTCTAGTCTGAATTGCAACTTCAATCGGCACTCTAAAAGCAGTATTCAATTTGTTTTTTTTTTATTCTGAGAAATAGTTTTGAATGATAGTAAACAAATATGTTTTTCCTACAGTCAACCGACAAAGTGGCATCCTTGCACTGATTATAGTACAGCTAGTTGCCAATTGCCGTATTTACTTACTTTTTCCGCTCTTTTTACTTACTTTTATCATCAAACCAGATATCTAACCAAACAACACAAACAGCGTGCCTCTTTTAGGCACGTACTACGTTTATGCTTGTTGCCAACCACAATTGTTGCCAACACCAAAAGACGACTACGATGAGCTGTTGCCAGAGGCGGCCCTACATAAAGGCAAAGAAGGTGGTGCCTGGGGCCCAGTGCTTTTCGTGGCCCCCACATAGCCGTAATTGTAGCCGCAATCTTCTGTGCCGCCAATGACTGTTCCAGTATTTCCCATTTCGTCCAACGATTCGAAATAACCTGACCTAAAAACGTGTTGTATGGTATTGTAAAGACTAATTATTTATATGCTTATTAGGAACTGTAGGAAAAATATAATGCATAACGCGAGTGCAAACTGCATTTGCTGCACTCGAGGAATGCCTCTAAAAAGCCTGTAAACATTTCTCTTGTGTGCAGAAAATTGCCACTTCACGCACTAGTAATATAGCTAACTAACTGAAATGCAACAATTCTTGGTCAAGTCAATAGACTATTGATTAGGGGGCCATGGTTCCCAGGGACCCTCCATAAAAAAAGAGGACAAAATGACTCACAGGCCCGGGGACCTATCGGTTGGTTTGGTAGGGGGGTGTGGGTTGGCCCCCAGACTTTTCTTCCATTCAGAATTACTTATATGCGTTTTAAGGGATTTGAGAAGTTTTTAGTACAATTTTATAAATTAGAACTTTGTTAAATTTGGTAAAAAGGTTAATTTTTGCTCTCAAAGGCCCATAAACGCATATTTATCTTAGCATTACAAAGCTTTTACTCAACTTTTCATAAATTTAGAAAACTATTTCTGATATGTTTAACGTACCTACTTTTGATTTATGTACACTTTTAACAATGCTATTGAAAAAAAACCTACTAGAAATATATAAGGTTATAGGTCAGTTAAAAATATAAAAACTTTCACACTGCTTAACTTACTTTTCCAAGTATGGAAATGAGTTAGAATATACTACGGAAATTTAATTTTTCATTTTGTTTACATCCTATTGTAAAATTAGACCTTCTTCTCTTATTTTTTTAAAATCTCTTTTACTTTTAGTGGTAGAAACATTTTGTTTTCCTGTACTTCAATGTTCGGTGGTTTTATCACAAATGTACATAACATCAACCAGCGTGTTTTTCTCTTTTTCTATAAATAATTTTTTTTTATGGAAGACAGACATAAGGGAATGAAAAAACCACAGCCTACACCCCCTAAGCTCGTCTTCAAAAAATCTTTATTTTGACTGTGATTTGCTCTTGTGATACAAAAAAAACTTTTAAGAGCAGGAACCTTGCCAAATCATTGTGACGCAAGGAAATTAGGACAACCATATAGTTTTATAGTGATTGAGCAAAACTCGATACTGACTATCAACAAACCCACAAAAATTCTTTAAGACTCTCTGTTCTTATTGTATATATATAGAAAAGTAGTTAAAGATTTTCATTACAATTGATTTAACATCAAAACTCAGCCCGGAGTCCATTCCATGTTGTACACAATTGTGTAAAACATGAGCAGGGCAATCTACCCCTACTAAGTGTTCTTCATTTAATTTTTTTTTTAAATATATGAACACATTTTTTCCAGAAACTCTACCAATCCCTCCAAAATTTGAATTGGTGTTGTCACCCGAAAATGTTACACATTATCCTTCTATTCCCTCAAACCTCAAACCTATTACCTCAAACTTTACATAAAGAAAACAAAAATCAGCCAACTAATAACAAATTGGCACCGTAAAAAGTGTCAAATCCAAATAACCATTAAGGGTGGCTGAAAATTGACTTGCACCCCCTTAACCCTTTTAACTATTTGAGATATTTGAAATCGGTTTGTGGCAAATTGTTTGGATATGAAGGGCTACAATAATTGAAAATAAGGTTATTCATATCTTACTAAACTATTTAAAAAAAAAAACACATTTTTTTATTCTCCCAGTTGCAGCAAACCTAAGTACTCATTAATCTAATTATATTTAAATAGGGAATAAATGTGACATTTTTAAGGAAACATTTTAGTGTAAGTCCAATCAGGCAAATGGAAATTCGCTTAGTCTGCAGGTTTGCTGAGGCGGGAGTATTTTTACTATGTGAAGTGATTTTTCCACCATGTGGTGGAAAGAATCACAAGACATTGATGTGTGGCCAGGTTCGAAGTACTTGATTTCTTTTGATTCAGCACTTATTTGGTTGCCGTGTATGATAAACACTAGAAAGTTTAAATATGTCCAATTCTTTTTCTGCGCTGAACAGTTATACATCCATAAAGTAACACATTTAACATCTCTGCAATTAATGGTTAAGAATTTGCAAAATGTACTTATAATTTAATCTTTGTTATTCCTCGGGTAGCATCATGCCATAGCCACATAGCCTACACTAGGCCATTATATTATCTTTCCTACAGGGACAAAACTTTCATTGTAAACTGTGAACCTCTTTGTAAAGATAGCATTTTTAAACATTTTACATCTGGGGAGCATGATTACTTTTTCCATGTCAGCAGAGTAAATAATACTCTCATAATTTGAACCTTTGTTGACATCTTTTTGATACTCTCCCTTTGCAGTGTTTACCTTTGTTATATATGTTTCCTTAGCACACAGGTTTCACCGGCATGTCATCTACAGTAGTTGTAAATCATTTTGAGAGTGACCATGTAAATTAAAATACAGGCCTCACACACCTCATGTTCTATTTTCACAAAAGAGATGTTTTGTTTAGCCACTTCACTCCTGTAAAGATCATATGAACAACTCTTATTGGGGCTGTTTTTCTTTTTTTACTCTCATGCATCTTCATAATAGTTAAATCGCTTGGTATATGACAAAATGCATACATTTCCATCATTAATTGTTAGTATACCGTCCATTACAACGATTTCTAAGGTCTCTTTACGATCAAACACATTTTCGGCATGCTATTCCACACAATATTGTTGAACGATTTATTGACGTTCTGCGTCTTTCCATGGAGTCACTTTTTGAGCAACTCTGGACTGGTTAAAGCTGTATGCACAGGTTTTATGGCATGCAGTACTGCTTTAGGTATAGTTTCCTTATGCTTAAAATGTTCTTTCTTGGACTTGGCTAGTTTGTACTTGCACCAAGTGCCAGGTGGATTAGGACACATAGTGTGGCGCGGGCTCTTGTCTGTTAACAGGTAATAATAATACGTTGCCCAAACTGCTTTAGTAATTGCATCTAAGTAATGTGTATTGCGTCTAATGGCGTTGCAATAGAAATCTTATAACTTATCAATAAAATGTTCTGGAAGTCTACCAGCACCTTTCAAAGGCTTACTCTTAGATAATGGTGTGCTGCCAGTATTTTTTTTAATTCCGCAATCTTGTTCGTATACGTTTCAATACACCCTAATTTCTTTATTTCTTTCCCTACATAAGAATTGTTTTCTTTTTCACTCTCAACGCCCTTAGAATCACTGTCTCCTAAAACGTTTCTGTACTGTAATGCCTCGTTTGTTTTGGGGTCGTCCAAACAAGTTCGATAGCTGCAGCTGATTCCATGCTTCCGCTGGACACTTAATGATTTTTAACGCAGCTGGCCTCATGAGCTGTTTTACTATCTAAATCATTAGTATTGATTTTTGTGCACCCACTCTGTCAACACTTCGTAGTCTAAAATTGTTCCCGTGTCGAGATTTGTAACAGTAAAAACCCCCGTTTTTTTGGATTTGTACCCTCGCTTTTAGCAACTACTGTCGTAAGGTCAGTTTCATCCTCATCTTCCTCAATACACTTTTTGTTCTCTTCTATTGTCTGTTTGGTAGCATGCTTCATAGACTGTTCAGAAACAACCTCTAAACTCTTATAAATAACCTTTGTATATGTAGCACGAGCCGTGCTAGGTGGAGGTAGGTTTAGAATCCCACATAACATTTTTCCTGCTTCTAGTCCCTTCCCAATACACCTTAACCCACAAAACATTCTCACATTTACTTCAAATAGGTCGGAACTTGTTTTATTTGTAGGCCCAGAACATTTATCTTAAGTCCAAAAAGAATAACTACAGTTAGAACATAACAAAGTTAGCCTAAGTACTAAACCTCCACGTTCATCGCTGTCCTCGACAAGCGAAAGCTCATTTCCGCAATGTTTGTAGGATTTTTTTTTCAAAAGCAGATTTCAAAATGTCAAAGCCTATAATTAAATTAGCGCAACTTCCCTCACATAATACAACTAATTAAATATTCATTGGCACCTAATTTATTCATAGTAGCACTACCCAGGTAACAAAAAAATCTTGAGAAAGGTTTGTCACAAACTTGTTCTGTCAAACCTTTAAGCTTGCTACAAGTGTATTACGGCAAGCTTGTACACTTGTAGCAAGCTTGTGTCAAACCTCCTAGTTCCCGCCAGACAAGCTTGCCACAAGCCTTATCATTAAACTTGTCACAGGCCTTCTGTACAAGCTTGTCAAAGGACTTCTGCTTAAACTTGCCACAAGCCTTCTGGTTAAACTTGCCACAAGCCTTCTGGTTAAACTTCCCACAAGCCTTCTGTTTAAACTTGTCACAGGCCTTCTCGTTTAACTTGTCACAGACCTTCTGATTAAACTCATCACATACCTTTTATTGGAACTTGTAAAAGGCCTTATGTTTAAACTTCTCACAGGCCTTTAATTAGAACTTAGAAACTGGAATGGATATATTTTGTTCCATAAAACAAATTAATAAATCTTTTAAAAATAGAGATCAGATCAAAATGAAGCAAATTATGTTTATGTTTTATAGTAATCAATCAATCAATCAGACAATGGAAATTTGACTGTTGTATAAGGTTTAAAGGTTAGGTCTCTCTTTCACAATAAAGATTGTGTAGCTTACCGTTATTGGTGTTGTTGTTTAGGTGTGTTACAGTGTTGGTCTTTTCTAACATATTTTAGGGAAATGACAATCAGGCAAATGGAAATTTGCTAGTATATAGGTTTGCTGCAGCAGGGATATTACATTACTGTTTCACGTGCCTAGAAAATGGTTTCATCATATAATATTTCAAGGCAAATTCTCTTCATCGGTGATTATGACTGCCCAAGATGAAAAGTTCAGTGATCCATCTGCTATTTTGTTTTTCAAGGTCGAGCTATTGAAAATGGTGATGTCATTTACTCGACCCTCACTGCTTACATCAATAAAAATGAAAGTGTAATCACTGCCAACAATTGATAGTAGTACAGTACTGAAGAATCATTTATAGTTATAATAATCACTGCCGCTGTATTCAGGTTTCAGCAAGTTTACATGTTTCCGTCTATCGCACCACAACATCCAGGGAAATTCCACGTTTTTTTAATCCACGTGCTTTAACCCATTCCTCTACTACAAGGTAGAGACCTCTATACATGGTACCTAAAAACAAAATTATATTATATAAATATTGGTCAAGTACATATCAAAATTATCATAATAGTATGAGACAAAACCCAAAATCTTGTTCGGTACTCCTATTATTACACAATTTGAATGCAGACCAAGGTAGTAGAGTCCCATGAGGAGAATACATAACCTGGCCTCAATCCAGTAGATGTTAATAATCAAGAGCCACAACTTGCTTTTGATTCAAATACTACTTCTTTCAATGTGAAGAGCCCTCCAACATCCTTCAATGTGAATAGCCCTCTACAACACTCTATATCAAATTTTTGGTTATTTATGTTACCCTAGCTATTTTTTGTAAAGCAATGAGCTATCTTCAGGGAGAGGTTCTTTGTCAGCCGATTTAATGAGTGGTGTTGTTTCTTAACAAAGCTTTTATGATATTGGATTCCCTTTATTTGTATCTAGAGAGATGAGGGCGTATCCCTACAATAATAAGTCAAGAGTTTATGCTGCAACAATTAAATATGTATTCATAAAATTTTTAAACATTTAGATTAATCAGTCTTGAAAAAATATAAACTAATAGGAACAAGAAATCTTATACCTAATATTATATATCAGTCTTTAGGTTTTCTTGAATAGTGGTTGTCCTCTAGAACTCCAGAGTGAAGTCCTCTTCTAACTCCATCTCCAGGACGTCCTCCTCAGGAAGTGCTCCAGGCGGGCTGAAAATGCTGGTCACCGGATCAATTCTTTGTACTGGCTCCTGGACCCTTATTTCATGTAGGATGCGAATCACCTCCCGGTCGCTAAATACTTCGGTTGGAGGTTGAACAGTTAAATCCAACCTCTTGACCATTTTCCCCCGCAGATAAAAATGTTTGAATATGCCATGTAGCCTTTCTAGATGCATGTTAGTATTTAATCCAGTATTTTTGCGGTAGCAATATGCCTAAGACTTGCGATTAGCCATGTAATTATCTTGAGAATACTTTGCAAACTCAGCGGTCTCAATATCAGCACGCAGTTCATTTATAATCACAGGCAAAATAGCTTCAAAGGCTACCTCATCAACTTCGTAGTGCAGGGTAAAAATCTTCTTCGACGTCTCTTTTCTTTTTTTAACATTGCTGCTTGTCCTTCAGTCATGATACCAAGCATGAAATCTTCTGATTTAAGTTCAGGATATTCTGGTGACACTACACCATATGGCTTGTAAACCAATATACAATTATGTTCACTAGAACGAGTTTGGTCTACCCAAGCTTCAATGCTCAAAGCGTCATCTGAATGACGGATACACTCACTGTCAAGGAAGTATTCTTTGGATATATTTCTCAAGTCCTGTTTGGTAAGCAGGTGTTTCCTAACTAGGCCTATTTCCTTATTTACAGTGTCCTGAACATCATCTAAAATTATATCAAATGGAAATTTCTGTGCTATTTTCTGAGCTATTTTCTTTTTGTCATCAGCTGGCAAAGGGATATGGGCCAGGTCTGCACCATGACCAACATGTGTGTCACAAAAACTGACACTTACTTTACCACTGCCCTGAATCTGAATGGTAGCTTTCATTCTTGCAGGGCAGAAGGCATTGATCTTTGATGATCCTTGGACCTTAATGTGCCTTTTTCTCTCCGATGGCGAAGTGTTACCTTTAAAACTGTCTGATCTATTGCACACATAATAACTTATTATGGTTTGCCCGTCTAATGATTTTCTATTTCCGGTATTTTTCACAAAATAAGAGCTTTGTTTTACTTCAATAGCTTTCTTCCAGCTTTCAAATTCAATCAAGTTTTTGAATTCCAACAGTTCATTGTTTATATCATGATCACTGTTTAGGTGGTGATTTAACTCAACATACGAAGGTAAAACTGATCTACATACCCCGCATTTAAGGGAAGAAGTTGATGTAGGCCTACTTGTGATACCATGGACATTTTTTAAGTGTCTTCTGAGATTGAATTCTTTACTTAATGTCTTATCGCAAACTTCACAAACAACACTAGGAGCCATTTAACTTAAATTAAACGCAAAATCACTCATCGCACAATCGGAACAAGTTCACTCAAGGCCTAGTTGACTGGTTTTGATTTGGTGGTAGTAGTAAACAATGAATAAATATACACACTAACTCTGCTGCCTAACCTCGTCAAACAACAAGTGACCGAGTGAGTAGTGACGTGCTAAGTTGACGTGATCAGTGAAGCCGTTCTAGGTATCTCTTTGCGCATGCGCGGGTAGAGGAGCCGGTCTGTGTGCAATGTCAAGTCGTCAAACATCAACCTGGCGGGAGTGTACGCAGTCTTCGGTAAATTCCAGTTGTACGCATGTATTGTTAGGTTACTGTAGGAAAAGTAATTAATCATAGTTAATCTCCTGGGCGAGATGTAACTCACACGTAAAGCAATTCTTCTTTCTTCCTCTAATCACTGTTTTTCCTAGCGTTCACATGGTTTATTTGCATCGCAACGAATTTGGACACAACTGGAGGTAGGTATTCAACTTACAATATATTCACTTTGCAATGAAATAATTTTACGTTTGCTGATTTTTTTGTTAGCTGAGATTCCCCTCACTCGATTTTTTTCTGATGATTTTAACTTCATCAAAAGTTTTCTTTTAACGGAAGTTAAAGCTGCCCAAACGAGGTGTTAGAGTTTGGGTTTTTACACTCCTATATTTTTATACTCCGGTGTTTTTGGAGTTACTGGCGATGAAATGGTTTGGTGGTTGGGTCTGGCATTTTTTGTTTGGAGAAGTATTCATCTCATTGTCTCTTACAGGAGGCAAAGCAATTCCTTGTGCAATAGACAGGTCTATATTTTTGTTGCCACTATCTCCACCAATAAATAATATTGTTTGAATTGTGTAATTCATTACCTAGTATGATTGTTGAAACTTTCTGTAGTGAAATGTTTATCACACATGTTCCTCGTGTGCAAGGTTTTATCAAGAAGTTCAATCAGATTTTCATTGCCACAATTTATTAACCATTGTTCCAATATGTTAGGTCTGCTTGTTGGGAACCTAAAAAAACGAAGGTGCGGGTTTTTTCTTTGTGTCAGCCCACATCCAGTAGAACAACATTTATGGTAAGACCCGTTTGGCTCACAGATTGGGTTTGCAAAAATGTCTGAAGTTGAGGCCATATCTTCAAATAGAACGTCTGAAACATAAAAAAATAATATCATAAATTTGCTTAGTATGCATCAGGTCTGCTGCAACGGGGTACTTATTTACGGTACGTCCAGAGTGCACGCTGGTTCAGATTCAGATTTTTCGCCCATGTTTTATCTGAGTAAGATATTTTGAGGGTGGTCACAGTGGAAGCAGGAAGTGTCGGGGTGAACTTGGTGAATATCATAATCTTTTTCCACAATTAAGAAATGATATAATTTATAATAAAAATTAGCCTTATTAAATTCACGATTTACCGCAATGAAAATAAATATACACACATGAAAGGCTGTAAAATTGCAATAATTTGCAACGTAATTTAAACATTTTAAAGTAATAATGTAGCATAAATTTCACAGTTGGATAAAACATTATTAAATTCACGATTTACCGCAATGAAAACAAAATTACACACAGGAAATTCTGTTAAATTGAAATAATTTGCAATGTAACTTAAACATTTTAGTGTTATAATGTAGCCTTCAGGTTGGAGAAAGATAAATGACAAAGTGTTGAGATTAAATACAAATCGTCACTTCTTGTTATAGTTCGGCCGCTTAAAAAACGACCTCCTCCAGCATTGGTTTAGCATTAGCGCGCAGGTCGTTTTCTAAGCGGCCGAGCTATAATAGAAATGTGCATGTAAAATTCTTGTAGGATAGTCAATAATTATAAAAATGTCCAATAGTGATCATGTCATAGTACTTATCTTTAAAAAAACAAAACTCTTATTGGGGCAAGAAAGCACTTAAGTAGACTCATCCTGGTTTAGCCAAGTATATGATTTTGGGAATAAGGCAGGGTTGTTCGGATTTGGAGACTGTTAGGTGGAACGAGGTGCTGACCTTGTACCGTAAGATCTACTTGTACCAACACTTGGGAAGGTGAGCTAACATACTGTATTGATGTAAAAGAATTGAATTGCAGTTATGGATAGGAAAATTCTGCAACCTGCTGTATGCAATTTCTGAATCTTAACTTCATGTGTTGCAACCTACTCCTCTTTATTAATGAATTTCAAAATATGAATTTACTTAAATTAGATAATAAAATTACAATAAAGTTACAATAAAATATATTTAGGTTCTATAGCTATTACAATAATCTCATTGGGCTAAGATAGTGAAATTATATTTTGGTTTAGGTTTTTTTTTTGATGGGCTAGGCTAGTTAACAATTTGGAGAGCAAATTATCTTAATCTAGGGATTGGTTCGTGCCGGGTATGAAATTCTGATAGGCTAATTAACTTAATTTATACAGTACTAATATAGGCTAAATAATATGAGATAGGCTAATAATGAGAGTAAAAAAATTTAGGCTTTAAGTTCTTAATTTGAAAGTCACTTGAATTTAGTCAAAATTCACAATGGTGTGATGGTGGTTGTAAATTGATGATGAGTTTTTTTAAGTGTTAATTGAGGTTGATATTACCAATTTTGTTGAATAGTGATTTTCTTCTTTCTTTATGTCTCTTGATATTCAATATTTATAACTTATGTATTCTGAATGTTAATTTTTAATTTTGGATATTTAAATCACTGGAGACTTGGCTCCCACATCCATCTCTTTCTATATCTTCCACCACAAGCACATTTTCTTCCTTTTCTTTAGCTTTCCTTCCAACAATTACTTCACACCTGGACACTGGACAGTACAAAAGAAATATTTCCTACCTAGACACTATTTAATTTTAGAATGGTATTTTTGAATATAGTTTTTCTTCTTCACTAATTTATATTTCATTAAATTTAAATATTCTTTTTGAAAATACAGTAATTAATAAATATTAAAACTAATTTAGCTACAATTCACATATGAGTACATTCATGTTTTATCTCAGTGTTCAGGAATATTGGATACGTGAGGTAAAAGGCTGCGAAAGAACAGCATATCGTCATTATCATCTTGGCACTTTTGGAGGACAGACTCCATAAAATTGGCTTTCTTCTGTTCAATTTCAATTATTGTTTCATTGAATTGGCTATTGTTCGTACTTTTGTTCGCTTCCGAAAGACATCGACAAAATGTTCATTAGTTGCACTGGATTCAGGTTCATCTGCGTCAACTTCGGCGGTTTCGGACACTAAAGTGAAGTCATTAATACCTTAGTAGTTGTATTGAAGGGCATTTAATTGAACATTCTCTACGTTGGGATATTCATTGATATCGTGTTTGTTTTTCTTCTTTGTACTTAGGCTACCAGATGATGGCCGAGCTTTCACAACGTCCTTCAAACATGAGTGATTTAAAGTGGGGCCACTTAGGTTCGTATGTGATATTACCGGAATCACCTGAACGGCTGGGTTTGATTTTACCCAGTTCAACATCAAATTGATCCCTCAGATACTTCCACTTCTTACGCACTGCATCTGTAATGCAAACAAATTGCGTCAAAATAAACGTTCGTAACTGAGCGATAAAGAATGAAGTTACACAACCAACGAGGGAGAATCTTTTTAACGGGCAAAATCTTACGGGTTGGATCCAAGGAATTGGAAGTAGGTACTGTATATTATTTTATTGCCAACTCCCTAACAAAAGGGTATTATCTATATATACCTGAAAGTAGCACTTAGCAAAGTGCCCATTTACTATGTCACCAATGGCCGTCCACGGATCTCGCCTGTCCCCAAGAACTCTTTTAAACGTCACTTCTATATTATAATGTATGATGTATTGACAACTTTTTATTGAATATTTTAAATAATACATCATGCAACCCTTTTAATTCATGCCAAAAAGGTCGTATCTTCTCATGCAGTATATAGTCCACATGCTCATTATGAGCTTAACTGTTTTTAAATTTTACATGCACAAGTTAATAAAAATGTGGTAAAAAATGCAGTCCACCTTAAATCCTATGGTTAACATGCTAAGTCACTGTCACTTCTGTAATAGTCAAAATAACTTAAAACTACCTGAATACTGGCAACCTACTTATAAAATGTGAATGCTTGGCCCAGGCTTGCTGTACTTTGGACGCCACTCCATATTACAACTAATAATTATTCTCAAAAGATTTTACAATGGTGGAAATTAAATTTTTCTTGAGTGGACTCTCTCAAGTGGTTTCTCTCATGATGAAGTCTAGCTGTGGAAGTATAAACATCCAACTTCTCCCAGGGTGCCAGAAGACTCTCAACTATCTTCTTCACGTCTTCGGCCATTCTGGCAATGTCAAATTCTGATCTCTGGTCCACTTTGAAGCCCGTTGGCATCCCGAGATGACGGTACTCCTCGCCCTCTTTCAGAAAGGTACAGCTCGTGACATCTAAGCTGGCACTTAGCATAGTGCGGGCATTGGTGGCGGGAGGAGGATTGAGGTAGGGAAAAGACCGGACTGCAAACATTTTCGCAGCCTCATGGGGTTGACTCTCATTGCATTACATCTACTTTCATATCTTGTTTCTTGCTTTTATTAGTTGATGATTTGTCTACTAATACATTATGGTATGGTACGTTGTCTACCACCAATACAGTCTTTGGTTCCAAATTTGGCAAGAGCTTCTCAGTTATCCATTTCATGAACATTTCTTGGTTAACATTATCATGGTAGTCTCCAGAGTGATTTGTTGCCTTCCATGTTGTCAACGCGTTGGGGACAAATCCTTTCTCTCCGCCAGCGTGGATGATTATCAGGCGGTTCCCCTTTGACACTCGTGTTCGAACTCCTTGGTTTGAATCTTCTGACCAAGATTGTGTCTTCACATGAGTTGACAGAACATATGTCTCATAGAGAAATATAATCGGCCTATTTTGTTCCCTGTTTCGTTTAATATTTCTCAAATGAGTAATAAGTTTGTCACGAATATCCGATTTCTCACCACAAATTTTCTGTTAGTTTTCGTTTTCCTCCACTTGAAATTTCATTCAAGACAATTTGTAAAGTAGCTTTCCCACCCTTGAAGTCAATGCTTTCTGCTACAATGAGGTCTCAAATTGTGGATATTTATTGTGGATAACGTAATTTAGAACAAGAATAAAAATCTGTGTGTCCTTTAGTTTTGAAAACAAAAGATTTGGCAGGAGCATCGCATATTATTGCAGATGGCTTTACAAAAATTACATTAGAGAAATTTTCTTTTAAGCCATTAGATGTTAAATGCATCATTTCATTTTGGAAATCGTAAAAAAAAATCATAAGAGCAGTAAGGTTTTCGTAAATTGCGTAAATTTCATAAGAGCCATGGTAAATCCCAATAGTAAACACTTTGGAACACTTTTCTATGTATTTAAATTGTTTTTGAAATAACAAAGAATAGGCCAAATCTGACTACTTCCACTGTTCGAAATGGGAAGACCATCAAACCAACAAATACTTCAATATTAGTTATTGGCTTTGCTGTACTTTTAGACATAAGGTATTCCTTTAGGCAATTTTCCAAACCATAGTGGTAATATGGGGATTAACTTTGCGAATTGTAGTTGAACGAGGAGTACTCAATAGTGTGCGACTATCTTTGGGAAGTTGTTCATAGCCTGGTTTACTTTTTTGGATTTCCAGAAGAGCATAGTTTTTTACTTAAAATGTAACTGCCCAGTTTGCTAATTTGGACATATATTCTGGGCTAAAATTAGTCAATTTACTACCTATATCATCATTAGGCCTATTTAAAGATACACCATGATTGATATTATTACAGCTAATGTTTGAACAACTACACCTTTCACTGCCATTCGCACCAGAACTGCATACATCACCAGCTGCAAACCTATCATTGAAGTCAAAATGACCACCATCATATTCATTCTCGACAACAGAACTATATATTCAATCAGTTGAAAATCTATCATTGAAGTTTGAATTACTACCACTCTCACGGTTACTGTCACCAGAACTATATACTTCACTAGCTGCGGATGTATTATTCGAATCAGATTTAATATATGTTATCATACTTCCGTTCTCACTACTCGAACCACTTTTGCACTCAACATGTTCATTAGACATTTGTAAAAGACATTCACAACTCACATCACTTTCACACTCAACATTTTGATCAGTCATTTTAAGGTTATACCTTTTACACTCATATTTTGGGTACATGGTTGTTTTTGAAACATGATCGTTAGTTGGCGAATCTGCATTACTTTCAATTAGGCCTACTTTGGAAGTGGAGGCACTTTTTTTAGTACCTTCTTGGGTCACTAAACGATTGAAGTGACGGCGTGATATGTCATTCAAATGTTTATACTTGGTTTTGGCTTTAGGCATATTGAAAGTCAAGTCTTTACAAAATACATCTCCAACTAAACGTATAACATAGTAAATAAATAAAATAATTAGCCTAATTATGACCGTAAACTTTTCTGAGTTACACTTCTCTTCATGATGGGTCTCCCTGATGGTCTTCTTGAAAGTCAAGTCTTTACTAAATACATCTCCAACTAAACGTATAACATAGATGAATAAATAAAAAATAAATAATTAGCCTAATTTGTAACCTTTCTGAGTTACTTCTCTTCATGATGGGTCTTCCTGATGTCTTCTTATTCACCCACACCTTGGGTCACAGGGTATTGTGTTCTAAAATATGAGAATAGATTACGATCAGAGAAATATTTGGGGAAAACCTTGCTTTTATGTATTTTATGTGTATATGAGTGTTGAATAGACAAAACACATAATCATTTAACCATTCCACCCATCACAGCATCGATAAAACATACGATTGAATAATTTTTATTTAGCACCTAATGGTAGTGTGCGAGAAAGCAGCCCCTAGTTAAACTAACCTTAATGAGGAATTGGGGTGGACCAGGTTAAAACAATAAATAAGTTAATCCTTTTTAGTTTTTATAAAACCTCAATGTTTGACATCTGATAAACTAAAAAAAAAAAACATTTATTGTAGGGGTGTGCGTCAAACCTGACCAACAAACGT
Organism: Macrosteles quadrilineatus; assembly: GCF_028750875.1. NCBI lineage: Eukaryota > Metazoa > Arthropoda > Insecta > Hemiptera > Cicadellidae > Macrosteles > Macrosteles quadrilineatus. Next base: position 72,442,024 of record NW_026542595.1, read on the forward strand.
CTGACCAGAATGGACAGTGCATAGGCCTCTGAGATTCATAACTGTTATTTTAAGTGAACCTATAAAAAACCTTACATTAATAAAGGCCTGTAGCCTAAAACTCGATAAGCTAAACTTAGTCTATGCATAGGTTTTCAAATGCTCTAGGTGCCATAATAAAATAAGAAATAGGCTAGTAAGTTAGGCCCTTAAACAAAGTTGATACACACAGGTTAGTAAGGTTAAGTTAGGCCTTGGACTATGTAAAAGGGTGGCCTAGGGTTGTTTTTCAAGTCAAGTCTAAGGAATACTCCAATTAAGCCTAGTCTATCAAAACTCATCATAGTTTTCACGGAGAGTTTGAATGGTGTATTTTGTAGTTCCCTCAAGTTGACTAATGTCCACTTCCCTTGCTTTGAGGTCTGTCAGTTCGTGGACTGTAGGAGGTGGCCACAAATACATGAGATTGTCCTCATCTTTTATGATCCAGTGTCGAGGAACTGCCTCCACCTCTACACTTTTCAAAAACTCCACAACAGCCCATTGCATTATTTAGGCGTGGGCCAAAGAGGCTACCAATTTATTAATAACTTAATTCTAAATGAGGTCAGGTAACAGTCAACAGGTTAGTTCCGAGTCTCAGTCTATAGCAGCAGAGTTGATTTCAACATTTGAACTAACTTGAACTATAACAGTGTGGAATACTAGAATGGAACAAACTGTCAAACTGAACTAAAGTAAAAAGAGAAAGTGAAGTGAAGCAGTCAAGCATTGAGAATGAATATAAGATTTTAATGTCCTACTATATGTTAGTTTTGGTGCTGATCATCTACATTCACGACGTTATTGCAAATGGCGGCCACGGTAGAATAAAATTTACCCAGCAAACTCTGCAAATGTCATTTAGTTAAACATTTATCAAACGTTTAATGATTATCCAAGATAAAATCAGAATTAGATATTTTAACAAACAAAATTAAACCTCCATTCAACGTTTGCCAAATATCTAACTCAAATATTAATTTAGGTTTAAGGTTTGCGTGTTTAACAAATGTTAAATAATATAAAAAAAAAACATCGATATATCGCTACCTTGGAATGACAAGGTAGGCATGTAAGGGAAAGCTGCCTTGATATCCTTCTGTTTTTCTTTGGAGATTTCTTGTGAGAATCTACTGACACTGGGCTTGATGGAAAACACATTTAGTGGTTGTTGAGATTTTTACTTTGTTTTTCTGTTCGGCGTCTCATTATATTTGATGTTACAACAGTTTTCGGGCTTAAGTGGATCATGTGATGTTTTTTAAAACACATCACTGTAGGATTGTGTCAATTTCACACTAGCAACTTGAGTAAAAGGCACTTCCTTGTAATTAAATAGCTTTGCAGTGACAGCATAGTCTTTAAAGTCACTTGGTTTCATCTGCAAAACTCGATATGGATTCTTGGGATTGATTGACTTGAGAATTCTGATAAGCCCGATGGGAGAATAAAAATCAGTTTTCTGCATGGCTTTTTCAATAATACTGTGTGTATTGTCAACCTCCTGCACACTCGAGTGACCTGGCAACGAGTATTTCATGGTTACCGAAGTCAAATCTTCATGTTCTTTCAAAAAGTGTAAAATGGCATTTGATATTATAGAGTTTCGGTTCTGGGGTACACAAGAGTCCGACCAAGTTACCAGTTCTGATATATTGTTCTCTTCAATCACAGTTTCATGTATTTTAACCAAAGCACTTGCTATATCATTTCCTGTTCGGCCTGCCGTTTTCTCTGTCCAAAGTGCACAGTATACTTTCTTTGTTGATGTAAAATAAGCAGTCAAGTTGTAAATTCGTAGTTTCCTTAAATATGAGCCCCTTAAAGCACAAGTGGTGTAAGTCACATTATTCTTGTTTTGAGATATTAAAGGGTTTGTTACAAGTTGTGTACAGAATTCAGTATTTGTACTTTTGACTGTTCTTTTCAATAAAACTGCACAAAAAGGTGGTATTTTACTTACTTTGATGTTTTTAAAATTTTTTATTTATTTTTTAATATTTTTTAGTGATTTAAAGTACTTACACCATTTGTGCTGTAAATGGGTGTAAGGTGTTATTTAGAACAAAAACAAATCATCATAATTAAAACTCTGTTTTATTACAATAATAAGTAAAGTAACATTGAAACATTGTAAAATAAAATAAGTTGTTTACTTATTGTCATTTTCTTCATCTTCTTCCTGAAGTGGGCCAACATCTTCAGCATTCTCGCTAGTGACAAGCCTCTGGAAATAAGTGTGGTGTATTGGAGGGATGTATGGCAGCAGATCTATCATGTCTTTCCTTTTTTCTTTTGTAGCAGGCCGGGGGCTTTTGTATAGCTTATCCTGATCAATGTTGCAAACGTTAACCGGTCTTCCTTTTTTCCCGGTTGGCTTGAAATCCAGAGCTGAAAATGGCATCTCCTCAGATATAGTTTCCTTAAAAAAGATTTTAAATGGGTCGCTCTTTTGGTAGCGTATCCATTGCATTTTTAGCCACGATACAGGATTGCCTTCACAGTCTTTCTTTCTTTTGCTGAATTTTTTTATGATATTTTCGACTGACAAAAAATCATCGATCGTCATAACTGTCACGTGAAAGGCATTCTTTTTCCTCGACATAGCAATAGTTCTGTACCAGTCGTCAGGCGTGTAAATTTGTTGAGACTTACTGAAGTTTTCAATTGATGCAAAGTCACAGTCATTAGGGAGGAATGAATGTCCACTTTGCATGAATGTTTGGACAATAATTTCTACATTGTTGTCTGAACTTTGGATATGTTTCATCAACGTCATGGCAACTTTCCAATTCCGGTTTTGCCCTGCACATGTATCGCTGTACATAACCACATGTTTGGCTGCTGGGGCTCTAGTTTGTATGTGTTTAATCAAACAGGATGCAATTTCTTGTGAACCTTTTGAACCATTAACTTCGTCCCAAAAATACATGAATCCCATTTTGGTCGAAAGTTCGTGGCAGCCTAAATTGTATACGTACATATTACGTTTGTAGTAGGCCTGTTGACACACTAATTTAGGGAAAGGGAGAGACTTTTCCAAATCAAACGAGAATGCATAGTAGCTCTCATTGTTAGCTGATTTTTCAGCATCCGCTGTCATGGAATCGCGGGCTTTTTCTGCCTTTCGTAATTGAAGTTCGTGGTTTTGCTTAAGTTGTCTTTTTTCTTCTTCATCTGTTGAGTATTTTAGTTTATTAGAAAAAACATCACACTTGACGCAAGTGTCCTTATGTGGGGCGTGAAATTGTAGATTGAACTCGTTATTAAAGGTTCTCCGATAGATATGCTCCTCAACAGGCTGACGCCCTTGGCTTTCAACATGTTCCTTGTATAGATTGTACATAAGTCGTATATTCAAGTTTTCAGATAAATATTTTCTGTTTGGGTTGTGATTTCTCGTATAGTGAGATTCATAAGCGGGAAAAGACGTGATGTGGTCTCTTACTTGTGCAATTTTATCATCTGGGGTTTTGTTTGCAGGCACCTTCTTACCCCGTTTATCATCTCCTGGAGGCTCGCCAATTTTTAACTTCAGTAAGGCTCTCGTCATTCTCCCATCAGATATTTTAAGGGTTTCTAAAAAATACTTCTTACAAACCTGTTTGCTTGTTCCATCAACAGTCAAATAAAACTTATTTGAAGAACTTCTTCTATTCTTATTACCGGTGGTAGGTCGATGACGTTCTGGCACTACTTGTTTTACCAGACCACAAATGAATGCGTTTTGAGCAGAGCGTGTCCCTAATTTCCAAAATGACTCAAATATTTTTTTTCGATCCTGCTCTGTAATTTTATCAAAGCAATGTTTTCTGCATTTTTTTTGGAGCTTGAAATTAACTTGCCAACCTCCTCTAATGTATTCGTGAACATTTTTTAAATTACGTAATATTGACTGTTTCACTGCCCGCTTTGTTTCAACTTTGTTACAACTCTAATCTACTAATGACGACTAACAGCTAGAGCGAGCCAAAGGCGAGTTTAACTTATACAACTAAATTAATTGATTTGGCTGATATTATTATGATGCGTTGTCTAGAAGGCTTTACACAAGTAGGCCTACCTATTGAGTTCATGTTCTAGGTCGTATGCAATTGTTCCCTCTGTATTACTATATTCATCGGAAGGTTCTCCAGGGTGTTGATCGGGTACAACAACCGTTTCTAAAGAATCAGTTGTGGAATCATTCCTTATCAATATATTTTGTGCAGCTTCAACTAATTGATTCTTCCTTTGCCTGAAAAAATAAATAAAAATAAACAGTTAGAATGCAAACTGATTCGATAGCCGAGCCTTAGTATATTAGGTATATAAGCAAAAAAAGTACAATTGTTACAGTTATTTAGATCGTGCCTAGCTTTTTTAAGATCACAGAGGATATGCGTCTGGCAGCGATGTCACCGGATTGTGGGGGCCCGGAACACCATTACCGCAACGATACGAGGTGCAGTCAATCAGTGTTCGTGGGGTAGTGGATAGAGTACTCGGATGATGTCCATAAGGTATCAAGATCGAATCCCATCGGTGACAATAACTTTTTTTCGAAGATTTTGCTTAAGCCGGGTTTTCCTAGGCGCGGAGTCGCGAGCGGAGAGAGGAACGCGGAGAGCGGACTCCACTTGTCTTAGGCAATTTAATGTTACTGCTTTCCTAGAAGCGAAGCGGAATGCCATGTTAATTTCAATTCCGCTCTCCGCGTTCCTCTCTCCGCTCGCCGACTCCGCGCCTAGGAAAACCCAGCTTTAGAATGTGATTGGTTTAGTTTGGTTAGTTAGGTTAGGTTATGACAGTAACTGCCGGACACCTAATCCACGTCAGGTCACCGGACGCGTATCATCTGCCTTTTAAGCTAGTTGTCTTGGGTCCCTAATTATTAAAATTGCCATAAGCCTAATTTAAAACATTTAAAATTATAAATGAAATATTTTTGTGATAAGTAGGCCTACCGTAAAACGGGGTGACTTGAGCCCACTTTTGAACTTTGTTTGTTCATTAAAGTAAACCCATTAAGTATTTTTTTATAAATCTTTTACAGTAAACTTAGTCTTGGTCTATTCTACAAATGTGTGGAATAAGATTTTTTTAAAGTTAGTGTAACTATTAAAAAAAAAATTATATGGGTGGGCTCAAGTCACCTCGTTAGTCGGGGTGACTTGATGTAACAGTTTGACTAATTTGACCAACTGCCAACAAGTTTGCTCCAGACTAGCTCAAGGGACGGGGTGTGATGTGTCTTAGGCCAGTGAGGTGTTACACTACGATGGATAGTATTTAATTGAAAGGGCGCCACCTTGTGATATGGGCAAGTTGTCTGTCGATTGTCACAAGGAACCAATCTCCCAGTAGTGTTGCCTATAGTTGTGGTAAGCAGGGTAAACCTAACACCTGTGATGTCAATTGACCATACTCTACATTGACTTGAATTGCCCTAACCATTTATCTAATCGATAGATCCCTAAATTCAATTGTCACCAAAATTACTCAAAATACTTAAGAACTAGAGTAGCTATAAAGATTTGCTATACTAATTCGACCCAAATAGAAACTAACTGGAATGTCAAATAAAAATCCAAATATGTATGATAAGCTCTATTTATCTCTAGATAAGAATGCCCTGATAACAAATCAAGTTGAAGTTTATACAGTTAAACAAGCGGCTGTATATAATTTAGATGAGCAAATGTAATTTAAGTCTATTATCAGTCTCAAACTAAATAGGATAGCAGTACTTCAGAATTAAATTTTACTAATTAATAATCAGTAATCAATAATCCAAAATAATCGATATTCAATATTCAAAATCAATAAACAAGTTTAGTAATCAATAGTCAGGAACCATTAATCAATATTCAAAGATAATCAAAATCAATAATCTACAATCAATAATCAATAATCGGCACTCAATAATCAATAATAATCAATTTACCATATTCATCAAAATTCAATAATCAAAATCCATATTCAGCAATAATTAATAAGTAACCCTTAATCAATAATCAATAATCAATCAAACAGGATCCATCTTAAATCTACAAAATGGTACATAATGACGGTGGCCACCGGAACACCTATAACAGACAACATACAAAGCACAAAATATTACAATATACAAATATACAAATAGATCCGTAGGTCCTGGATGTCCCACGACGATACACTAGCCACTGTCCAATCGTCCGTTGCACAGGAGATAAATAATCGTAAAGTCACTCACCAAATGTAGACTTTATACACAGTGTCCAAAAGACAAAAGATATCCGGCCGGACCGGGTGTCTGAGGCAAACGTATTGTCCAACAGTTGAGCGAGCGGTAGGCCGTGAGCGGCAGGTCGGTACGTGAGCGGCAGGTCGGTACGTGAGCGGCTGACACCAAGACGGCGTCCAGAGATGTCCAAACAGTAGCCTCTCGTAGTACAGTAGTGACAAGTCCGGTAGCAGTGGGTCGGTATAAAAACCCTCAGAATATTCCAAAATGGGAATCCAAGAAAATCCACCGGCGTCGGTGCTCTGAGGGTCCTTGACGATGTTGGCTCTGCTTCTCCTCAACTAACCTCTTCGTCGTTAACGAGCGTTCCCATGTGCTCCTCTACTCCAGTACAGACATGATTTCAATCAGCTGTTCGGCAAATGACCGATCGATAACGCTGTCCACGCTGAGCCCAATACGTTTGTGGACTTTAATTAGTGCCTTCAGGGCAGAGTTGGCAATTTTCTGTCAGTTCTGTTTATATTCATCCAAACATTGAAGGCGCGCGTCACTCCAATTATATTTTCATTAGTGAGGTGATCAGTCTCACTAGGGATTTAGTTCAAAACAAGAAACTAGCGTTACATTGAACCCAGCTGATATATTTCAATGCTATTCTAATGCACTAGACCCACTGCACTGACCCATGAGGTGACTTGAATCCACATATATAGCTGACTATTTTAGTATTTTTTTTTAGATTAAAAATTCTTGTTTTTTTAGGTTTAATGACAGTAAGTGTAAAACAAAACACAAAGTTTTCGTCGAAACTGTAATAAATTTATAAAAAACTTACAGAAACATTCAAACAAATTTTACTTACCAAATATTGAAGATCTGAATATGATTAATCAGAAAAATTCTACCAGCAATCTTTGAAAATATAAAAAAATAATTTTTTCTGTAAATGAAATGTTGCTAATATCTCGTTCTAGTTAATCCGAACCGATTCGTCACTCCGATATAGAAAACTTCACAATAGACATTTGGACAGTCATTAATAGACTAACTAAATGTAAAAATAACAAATTGTTTTTTATCTACACACTATTTACACTAGTAAAAGCACTTGTTCTACTTTATGTTTTTGTCCATTAACCGCCACTCACTTCTGGAACGGCAAAAGATCCTCTGGCGGTAATGGGTGTGGGGGCTGCTATTTTTCCTTTAACTTCTGCTTTGCTGTACCAGCACTCATCTACCTTTTCTGGCCATTTCCAATTACTAGACCACATGAAATAATGAAAGTGTCTTATTTCATTACTAAACAAATGTTACCACTTAAACACAGGTGGGCTCAAGTCACCCCAAAATCTGCCAAACATGGTCATGATAAGGTAAACCCAGGTCATACTGACTTAAACCATTACATAATCAAACATGCTTCAAAATGTTTGTGTTGTCAAGGAAATAATGAAATGGTGAAAAATAGTTTTATTTTCATTTAAGTGCAAATACCCATTGTGCCGATAACTTTTTTTCAACGTAATGAAATTCAGATTCGGACGTGTTAACATTGTTATTTTTTATAATTATTAAAATGGACAGTTAAAATAATTGGAATCGTTTGTGGTGAAAGCTAATTAGGTAACCTTCAAATTGATATATAAAACCTTTTGATAAATCATTTAGGTTTTCTGAAACGAAAATTCAAAACTTTTTCTTGCGTTCTGGGCTCAAGTCACCCCGTTTTACGGTACATAGATTGTGCTTGCTTATGTCAATGAAAACTTACTCATTAAAATTCCCTATAGCCTCATGTTCTTCATCCATATCAGGTAGAGGTTCAGATGGGTCGTCTGGGTCATTGCCGGATTCTTGGATAGGCCTATTAATATCAATTACAACCTGTAAATGTGTTGGCTCTGGATCTTTGCTGGCCACGGTTTTGCATCCAATCTTAAGTCTCTTCTTACATTTTGGCACACTCTTCGTTTTCCTACGAACAAACAAAAGCCATAAGTCACCTTTCTTAGCTTAATTATAGACTGTTGGCTATTTAATAATCACAATAATACACATAGTGGGAGCCAGTTAATGTTTTATTCATAATAATTAGGTTGGTGTTATAACCTTAAAAACATAGGTAAATAAAAAATAAAAAAATACAAATAGGCTACCTAGCCTAAAAATATTTATTGCTTAGAATACTAATACGTGTTTAGGCTACTCACCTCTTTAGGTCAACAAATTCTTCATCACTAGAATCACTAGTAGTTGTTGAAAGAACAAAATTATCTGAATCACTACCAGTACTAAATAGATCAGATAGATCTTCATCATCAGAAAGCGCCTCCTTTATGTGCCTATCAGAGAGTTTTTCCATTTTCTGATGATTTATAAATACATTAAATATAAATAAATTAAATATTATGTAACCTACAACATAGCAGTATCCACATAACCTCTGAACATAAACACTGACAGTAGAGGTGGGTCGAAGTCAGTGTTGCCACCGCGTTGTTGCGATTTTACCCTAAAGGCGGGCTAAAATTACCCTAAATTACCCTAAATCTACTTTGAGTTACCCTAAAAATTACCCTAAATGTTAATATTTGTGTTTAATGCTATAAAACATTGTTAAAATCATATAAATCTTACATAAGGTGGTTAATTATACTAAATGAAGTTCCAATATCAATCAATTAACGTAAAATTATACTCAATTCTAAAAAAAACCACCCGAAAGAAGAACAAAATGTTGATTTTGATCAGCTCTATCGACTATCGTGTATAACGAAAAATATCGAATCAAGAACTATCGTATTTTTTTACTGTATCGACCCATTACTACTGTTTTTGGACAATCATATCTTTAAAATACAGTACAGTACCACCACATTTCTTGAAACAATTTGTAAAATAATCCAGTTTAATTCAATTCAATCACATAATTAAATATCAAACCCAGTAATGAATAATATTTCATATTTTATTAGGCCTATAACTTGTTATAGAATCAAATACATTCTAAAACAGATAGTTCCGAACTATTGAGAAGATCGATTAGGATAACGTATGAAAAATTCATCATAGCAATCGATTTAAACCGGTTGAATCGAATATGATGGTTTGGCCATAGTATGTAATGAACGTTTTTTGCCAAATTTTGAAGTTTTTTTCATTTTTTTAGTAAAATTTCCATTGTTATGCTAACTTTTAGTTTTACCCTAAAATTACCCTAAATCTACCATTACCCTAAACTTTACCCTAAGACCAATAAATTACCCTAAAAAAGGGTAATTACCCTAAAAGTGGCAACACTGGTCGAAGTATCAGTAGTCGCTACTTTGTACTAGGTACTCGCGATTCCAAAAGTACCTAGATACTGAAAGTGTCGAGTACCAGATACAAAGTAATCGCGATTACTTTTAGTATCTAGTATCTAGTTTTGTAGATGTACGAGTGAGGTTAGCGATTACTCGTGTACTCCATGTTAAGGGTAGTACTAGACGAGTACAAGTACCAGACGAGTACAAGTAGCCTACTAGACGAGTACAAGTAATAAACGATTCCTTTAAAAGTATCGAAGTGTTGACTCAGACTGTCTACTGTTGCTCTAACAGTGTTACAATTATCGAGTACAGTCTAAAAGTCTGATGATAGTTTCTAATCACACTTCTCTTGATTTTAAAACTACAGACAAAAAAGAAAATATTTGTTTCATGTTTAAACGACAAAAGTTTAATAATATAAAGAACCCGTAGGCCTACTTCGATTCCTGGATTTAGAAATAAATTTAACTTATTCATAAAAACATACCGGTATTTTTGTTTTATAGAGCAGACAAATATTATATTCTCTAGTTATACAATTGACTCGGTTAGTAGGCCTCTGGCCTAGTACTGTTTTAAAGTATCCATATTGATGGTAGTACATTGTACTCGGGAGTTGTTAGTGGAATTGGGTACAAGTACTCAAGTAGGAATCGCGAGTACACAGACACAGGTAGGAGTCGTGTCGAAAAGTAATCGCGAGTACAAAGTACTCACTACTCGGTATCAGGTACTCAGCTGTACCAGTATCGGTTGTATCTGGTACTGGAAAGTAATCGTTTGGTACATCTCTAACTGACAGCAATAAACAAACAGTGGCTAAGGAACAAAAATAAGCTCTAAGTAAGAAGCTGATGGCTATCATACAAACAGCTGTCTGACTGGCATAGAGTAAAAAAACCCAATGCAGTTACAACCTTGTCAACCCAAAATAATAAATGAATAAATAAGAGTTAGAACCATGTCAAATTCGGAAATTGTCTAACATATGTTATTTTGTAATAAAAGTGAGTGATGTTTATAGATCTCAGTGAAAGGAATTTATTTATCCAATAATCTTAATTTCTAAACAAATGTCAGTTAGAACCTTGTCGTTCCAAGGTAGCGATATGTTTTAAACCATATTTGAATGTTTGATGGAAAATTTGTACTATCAGGGTAATATTTTATACTTCTGAGGCAGTAAAAGTGTCATGTCGACAAATTTATTAAAATGAAACTACATCGCTGGAATTGGTGGGATAATGTTGTTTTTGCTCATGAAACATCTCAACAGTGTTACCATCCAACACAAAATTTAATTCAAATCTGACAGCAAAAACATTTAGCTGCAGTATAAAACAACCAATTCCTGAAGTGGAACAAATTAACCCCCGACGAAACAAAGTCTACCCAGTTAATTGTAACAGAAATATTGGAGAACTATCGACAACTTAGGAAGAACTCACGATTTGTGTGAATAACAGTGGATACTCTAATATTGGTACGTTAACATAACAGACCTAACCTGCAAAACAAACATGCAGTTTTATGTATTTCTCCAGTAGCAAGAATTAGAAAATGTATTTATTTAACTAGTGTTACTTTTAGCCTTTGTTCTTAGAGATGTGTTTAGATTCCTCCAATATATTTCGCAACGGTGTGTGGCATCCTTAGGCCAGGGACACACCTACCGGCGAGTCCGCCGGACGCCGGATCGGCAGTTTCGCCGGAGCAGTGGGTAGCGGGGCATTGTGCCTTATGGAGATGAACACACTTACCGGCGAAACAGCCGGATTGCCACTGCCCCCACTCCTCAGTCGTGGTACAACCCTCGAGGGTGGTGGTTGTTTTTGATTTTAGCGCGTTGCACAAGTGGTGTATTTATTTTTGTTTAGCTATTTAAATAATTTAGTTGTTATTTTTAGTCTGTTTAGTTTTCCATAACATAATGGTAGATGTTGATATGGATTTACTTATTAGTTTGGTTCATGAGAAACCAGAACTTTGGGATAGGCCTCTGGAAGTGTACAAAGATAAACACAAAACGAGGGACAGCTGGCGACAAATTTGTGCCGCGCTGAATCCAGCCTTTGAGGAAATGCAAGAAAGTGAACGAAACAAATATGGTAAGCACAATCATATTTATTTATACTAAACGAGAGGTCGTCCAGTGGTCGAAACTCGACCAAAAATATGTAATGTACTCACTTCTTTATTTTCACTTCACACTGTAAATAAAACATGTGATTGGAGTTTCTTCCATTTGTTTTGATTTTCTGTTTATATTTCGTTGTTATTTCGTCACCAGCATGGCAACGCATAAGATCCATGTTAATTTTTTCAAATTTTTAAACTCATTTTTTGTGCTTATCTTTGAGCCTATTTAAATTTATAAAGGGATTCTGCACACCTACAGGAAAATTGCTTTCTAATGGTATGCGCAGATTTACCCCACGATGCACACAAGCTGAGAAAAAAGGTTTTAAAGAAACATGCTTGCCTATTAATATATAGATAGATTGGTTAAAATTATATTGTAACGTTTTAACATTGTTTTGCAATTAATAAAGCATAGCCTACTTAACAATTGAAACAGTAAACATCGCGCAGGTTGATAACAGTGCAACAATGCATTGTTTCCAAATATAGTTTTTTTTAATTTTTTTTTTTTAATTTTTTTAATTTTTTATTAAGGTTCAAACTTTTTTATTTGTAATATTGACGATAATTTTGTTTTACAAAACTTAAACATTTGTTTTAAAACTTTTACATTGGAACGATTGATACATAGAAAAGTACATAGCCTATTTATTTATTGATGACATAACTTAGAAATATTTACAATTTGTTAAAATTCATTTTTTTCCTGAAGAAATACTCTTAATAATAAACAATTTTATTAGTATAACATAACAATATAGTTAACCAATTAAAATAGTAGTTATAATATAGACGAGTAAAATATTTTATATGGTAGACAAAGTGTTTTACAACTCAATGAACATAAAAAATTACTAATAATATGAGAAATGGCTAATATTAGTAGTTCAATGGTAAACTGTTATTATACATCCACAAGAGAGAATAATCAATAAAGGATTAAATCTTCAAATGTCCTAACAAAAGTATTATTGACTTAACACAACTTTTAAAAGGAGGGTGTGAAATAATATACATTATCGAACTACAGTCCGAGTTTGAACCTATTCACTAGACCGTAGCGAGTTGGGTAGATAGTGGTAAAGAGGCACAGCTGGGGTGACATCGACATCCCCCACGAACCGTTATTGTTGTCCGTCGTGTCCTTGGATTGCGTGCAGAGTTGGAGTGTCCCTTTTCAGTGTGAAACCATTCTAAATAATATAATGTGACGAAAGAGTTTCGCCCTTCTGAGAAATCTGTAACTCGGAATTACTTAGTTGACCGTTGCGCTTGTATTTTTTTACATTCACATTCTGAGAACATTTTGTTGCTCCTATTTTCTTGTGGTGAACACAAAAAGTTGTATAATTCACTTATTTATTTACTCACTTATATATTTTGCATGTTGTTTGAAAATTTGTATTATTTATACCAATTTGAAATTGGTATTGGCACCCATGTTTGTTGTGACAGTGGGGTTTAAAAATATCGCCTATTTAAATCCTAGACATTTGCCATGGAACAGAGCCAACGTCAGTCAAAAGGTAATCAGCCAGGACATTTCGAATTGCGTTTGCTTGTTGCTTCCAACTCGTGTTTGGTTCAGATCCCGTGGGATATCGGTATCCTCCAAGCCAATAATCTCCAGTGTGTCCTCATAGTTACAACCATCTCGAACTCTTACAAAGTTATTTAGTACCACGCACGCTTTAACAACCGAAACACAAAAGTCAGGATTTAAGTTGAGTGGTCGGTGAAAAATTCGCCATTTATTTGTCAGGATGCCAAAAGTACACTCGACATAACGTCTTGCACGGCTGAGTCTGTAGTTGAAAATTCTTTTCTTGACAGACAACTGCTTTCCTCCAAAAGGTTTTTGCAAGTGCATGTTAAGACCAAAAGCTTCATCGCCAATCAAAAATATGAAACATCAGGTTCAATTGCACCATACAAAGGTTTAGCAGAAGGCAGCAGAAGGTCGTTGTCCTCAATGCTTTGCCACAAAGAAGACAGTTTGAAAACTGTAGGATCGCACTCACTTCAATACGCACCAATGTCCACATATAGGAACTTGTAATTAGAGTCTGCAACTGCCATAAGAACGACGGAAAAATAACTTTTGTAATTGAAGTACATCGATCCACTGAGTTCAGGTTTTACAATCCGAATATGTTTCCCATCTACAGCCCCAATGCAATGAGGGAAGTTTGCTCTGTTTTCAAATTCTTCTGCAACGGTCTCACATGATTCTGTAGTCATTTTGGGAAAAAACCTTCTTTTTATTTGGCCATAATAATCATATAATTAACATTTATTATGAGAAAAACAACTTGAGTATAAAATGAACATGAATCAGAAGAGCGGAACATGTTCTCTTAAAGCCAATACTAATCAAAAACCCGTGAAGACGAGTATACCAAAATGTTAACCCTTCTTTTAGCGCATATAGAGATCTTTTGATTTTGCACACAATCCTTTGTTTTTACCTCATTATGCGGTTTCATATAAACTGGATTGGCTAGCTTCACATTAAGAATTGCGCAATTTACATCAAATTGACAAAAACGAAATATGTACAACCAAAAATCGAAGCAAAGTTCTTACTGTAATCATCCGTGCTACCGGAGCGAATATTTTTTTTCACATGACATATTCTCTCCCTGAAGAAATCCACGTGCAACAAGCCGTGCGTTCTTAACTATGTTGCCATCAATATTTTTTTCCTCGAAAAATCCACCGAGAATCAATGATCTTATCGTCTTTAGGAGCTTCAACTGCATCCCAAGTTTCATTTCTATCTAGACATTTTAGTTTTTCAGTCACTGCACTACGCTGGGGAAACATTCTTGATACTTTTGTCTAATAACTGAACTCCGCTTTTGTGTCAAATATCAAAGCTGGATCCCAGATGAATGTAAAAATATAGGTTGTTCCGTTTTTGACTCCAAAATGTGTCATCTTCAGAAATTTTTAAAAGCAATTGGATCAGCGTATCTAGTCTTTTATTTGGCTTCCTTTCCATATACTGTAAGTCGGTTCTATTGAGTTTGGAAGGATTCAATATAGTTTGTAGTGTCAAATTATCCTTGATAAAAGCTACGATGACATTTTTGCCCACTTCTGTTTGTGTAGCTCTGTCAAGTAAAGCTGCTTTAAGTATGACATAAAATCTTGAGATCCGCCATTAAACTTATTAATTTATGAAATCATCACTGTATTAACTCTGAATCAGTCTTTGCTTCAATCATAAGTTTCAATGAAACAAACATTTCAGGGGTGATAATCTCTTGGAGCCTTCTCTCTTGGTATAGCTGCTTCTTTAAGTTTTTGTTGAGTTTTGATAAGAATAAAATGTGTCAAAGTTCTTTTTCAAATCCCTTCTCTATTTCATTAATTAGTTTAGGATCAACGCCAGTAATCACACAGTTGATGTCATATTGAGGGATTTTTTACTGTAAACCTTGGTAATGAAGTGGCCTACATACCAGCCATTTTCTTCTCATCAACAATTGCAAGGTTTAGAAGTTTAAACCCACATATTGGTTTGTACAGTGGGATTCGTCCAGTAACAAAATTAGTTTGCCTCCTTCAACCATAAACTGCCTTCGATCTTTTGTCTGAAGGCGATTCTTAAATATATTTTTGCTGTTCGGCAAGTTGCTCATTTCGTCGTTTCTGATTTGACAAGCAAATTGGTTTAGTCATAGTGGATATAAACGCCATTTCAGGTCCTTCTTTGATTAGACGGACCGTCAGTAACATCGCCAATCTAGCATCTTCTTTGTCAAACCGTTTGGAGATGAGTCATCTCCGAGCATGCTCTTTAATAAGCTTTAGCGAAACAAAACACTCCATATTTCTCATAATTTTCATTCAGGATGGAGGCCTTTTCCCTAGCTTTATCTTTTACTTTTCTTGTAATTACTACAGATGAAAGGGCCTTATCAGATCCCTGCCGTTGGCAATAATAGAATTTTAATGCATCTCCTTTACAACTTAGTTTGACTCCTCTTAAAAAGAAAAATACAAACGTACAGGTCTCTTCTTCTTTTCAAGCAATGAAGTGGTTTTCATCTTCAAAACTTAATGTCTGACTGTTCAACACAGTGGTAATGTCTGACTGTTCAACACAGTGGTAATGTCTGACTGTTCAACACAGTGGTGTACACTTTTAAGATGACTAAAGCAAAGTAATTGTTTTGAAAATGTAAACATCACTCGTGAGTAACTGCATATAAGTGAAGCCTTCTTTGAAGTGGTACCTTTGTACAAGGACAACTTTATCAAGTGAGATTTGAAACTGCCACTTCTTGTATATACATTGTGACAACTCTGACATTTAAAACTTTGATTTTCCGACTCAATGGATTGCTAGTTATGAGATCAGAGTGTCAGATAGTTGTTGAGCATATCTGTTTTTGGGCCTGCCAAAAATTTTGTTCAATGGAAATGCAACTCCAGCAGACACATGTCTATGATTTTAAAAATCGTCCGATATTCAGTGTGAAAAAGCCACCTCCTTGATTTCTGACTGTGTGTATTATGCAGATTGGATTCTATAATGTGTATGCTGTTGTGGTTATTTAAAAGATCATTTATATTATTTGTTGTTATCCGAGATGAAAAAGTGTTCAGGATCATGTGAAGTGAAATGTGACCTCTGTATAAATCTTAGGTTTATCAAAAATGCATTCTTTATTCTGTCTACCAGCTCAGTAATGTAATTTTTAACAGTTATTAAGATCTTCAGATTTTCTCTGTTCACACCATTTAATCGACTTAGTGTAATGTGAACAGATTGTCGGCGTAGATAAGCACCGTGGGTATGGGTATGGGTTAATCCCCATTCTTACAGTCAAAATTTTGTTCTGGAACATATTTGCTGAGGATCATAATGGAAGATAAAATGTCACTTAGGTCACTTATACTACAATGACAAACTCGCAGTTCGAAATTCTATGCAATAATGTATTTGCTTTGCAAACAGTGTAGAAATCTTTCCATCTTGAGATAATTTCTAACGCCTTTTTTATGTATGGTAGATCTTCTTGAAATGCAAAAACAGCCTCATTACATGCCACTCGACCTATCTTGCCTCGCAACAGTATTTCAGCCGATGGGCTACGACATTTTTGGGAAGTGGTTTCTTTAGTCCGACACGTTGAAGAAACTCCAACCACTTCTTTTATTGTTCCTAATTCATTTCTTACACTTTGCACTTTACTTGATTGGGATAGTGCTAGGTTGCGATCCACCACCTTTAATATTTTGGGTGAATATATATATATAATAAGTATGATTGTGATTAGGGCTACTACTAGATAAATAATTGAAAACATTATAAAAACATTAGTACCCTTTAAATTCATTTTTTTGGGTCAATTTGAACGATACTTTTTGTTTTGTTTTATTAGTTTTAGGAATATCGTTTCTAGGTGGAAATATGTTTTTTAACCTTTCATGTATCTTATAATATGAAATGTTATAGTTTTTTCAATATATTTTAAATTTTGGATAACTCTTTTGCTGCTTAACCAATTGACATAATTTCATTTTTTTTTTCTTACAAACTTAAAGAAACTTGTATTTTATGGAAAATAAGATATAATTGCTAGAAAAAAGTTACAAACACATAAAAACACATTTTATTTATTATTTGTATTTTATTTGATTTATTTACATATTTTTTTAATTTATCTAAAATATATAAAAACACATTTTTTGGTTAGTTTAAAGTCAGAGTGTTACCAAGAGACAAAATATTGATAATATAACAAATAAATATGGGTAAAGAATTCTATGTATAATACTTAAGAAGTTAGTCAAATTTTTGTATCAATAAACACGGAAAATCCAACTTTCGAGAAACAGAGGTCGAATCTATGCAGTTATATACATAGTAAAGCTCCTATATATAGAGCTACGATGTATTTTCGTACATTACATTAATTTCTTAATTTAATACATAAATACACTAAAAAATTAAGAATGAAAAATTATTAATTAATTGTATTATGAAGTTAAGTACTATAATGTGACAAAATTATTCATTGTAAGACAGGTTTCAGTTTACAATAATATGGTAATAGTTATTATTTACAAAAATGCGGAACAAAGTTTAAAAACTTAACAGAAGTTCTTTCAAACTGTTTCTAAGTAAGCCTGGTCTAAATTAAACCATTTTTGTGTAACCATCACTATTTTTATCAGAGAAAAAATATAAGGTAACAAAGTAAATCTGTTAACATAAAAAATGATAACCAAGCAACTTGCGCCTAAACAGTTATCAAAACTATTCAAAGTTAGGGTAATTAGTTACACAATTACTTACTAGAATGCTAGTTAATAGTGTTCAATGTAAGAAAATTAGATTTCGTAGCACGAGGCCTGTCATAGAAAAAATATGAGGTAGGTAACAATGTAAAAACAGTTAACATTTTAAACACAAAGATAAAAAATAATATGTGCCGGACAGTTTTTTGTAAGAAGTCAAGTTGTCTATAAGGACTGATTTGGTCGTAGTTTGTTTTGCAATACAAAAAGTACTCAACTCTTGCAGCTTTAACTGTCACAAAATCACTGAGGTATATCCTGCTTGTAGACTTTCTCAATTTGTGTTGTGAAGTCAAATCAGGCCATTTGTAAAAGTCTGAAAATTCCATTACAAACACTTCAACCTTACCCGATTTGGCATTTCTAATAATGTCTTGTCAACCTTGACTGGTAAAACATTCAAGTAAATAACTATTCAAAGTCAGATGTTTTATCTTGAGATTTTTAAGACTGTTCAACCTGGTGATGAAAACTGTTTTGGTCGAAAATAGTTAATGATGATTCATCTGCAGCAGTCTCTTGTGAGTTTACAATAAACACTAGGAAAGTTATCGAACACCAGTTTTTTTGCGAAGAGCAGGCGCCGAGCTAAAGAACCACATTTTTATATATCTGAGTTGTTTCTTTTTGAAATTATAGAGAGCACTTATATTGTCTTCTTTATTCCTACCCGATATACCCTTATGTCATACCATGGCATGGGGTTTGTGAACGCTCTTTTGCCAACCAACCGTAGCGAACGATTTGTGATATGTTACTAAACGCTTGGTAAACAATACCTTTTTGAACATGTCTACACGTGGTAGCACGTAGCATGATAATTTTCTGCATGTCCCCTGTAAACAAATCATGTAATCTGAAAGTTCATTTTCTGAAAAAAATTATATAGTGCACTTGCTTTTACAACTAATTCATGATGGGTCTCCCTTCTTTACCTCTACCCTAGCATTTTCTCCAGAGCACTGTTCTGTGACAGGGGGTTCTAAAGAGGGGGGGGGGGGGTGGATCGTCGCATGTGCTTGTCAAAGGCTGAATGGCTACAAACAAGGCATACTCATGCACATAGAAAATGTTTGCATCGCCATTTGTCCTTTACCTGTTTTCACTATCCTCCTATTCACACCAAACGGATTCTTTCAACAACCTTCATATTTTGCGTAGGTACCCACGGTAACATTTGATTTTATTTGATTTATTTATTTTTTTATCAGAGTGGCATGAAATTTAACACACATACACCGAAAAATATGTAGAATAAGAAAATATCATTTTTGGAAAATCTAATTTAAAAAAATCTTCATTTAAGGGTGGCGGTTTGCTTTAAGTTTGTTACGGTAAAAATTTTATTTAAATGATTTACACTTGCCTCTTATAAGTGAAACAACTGTTAATTGTGAGTTTTTATATAAAATATACGGAACAATCAGGTAAAGCCACGAATATGTTGTAACATTTCTGGGTAAAACATGCATTTATGTCATCTATGCTGTTTTATTTTTTATTAACTTATTATTTTTTTCTTTATACGCTAGTGGCTTTTAAAATCATCGTGAGTTTAAACCATTTTTAAGGAAAATAGGTCAAACCCATTAAGGTTTTTTGGATGTGCCACTAGTAAAACACGTATCATTAACTCTCAAGAAGAAGAACTTTATGACTTTCTTTTTATTTGTTGTCGCAAACTATCATTTTACATTTTTATAACTGATATTATTGTGGGTATTGGCGCAATCTGTTCTTAAATACAGTATTATTTAAAGTAACGAAGTATCTTCATCAAGCGCTGATGCTTAATTCATTAGCTGCCACCACGGCACTCTCAGTTGCCCTCCTCTAATGGTGATTTCCGGTTTCCTTCCTATCCAAAGTGACTTTTAGAGGTTTAGAAAGTCCAAAATGGTTCCATATTTGTATTTGCGTGGTTATAATGATTGCAAAACTAAATTACATAAAATGCATAACAAATGGAAAAAGGTGGTGTAAATAATTTGAACTACACAATGGATGGTCTAGTTTTGAGTGCATTGAAAAATATCGCCTGGAAGAAAGATATAACAAATAAAGTGATTGTCCAAGAGAGATATCAGAGTCTCACATCAGTGGAACAGTGGTCGTCAAGTTGATGGTCTCCCATCTAGCTGCGGATTGTTATTGAAACTCGACGACCCTTCGCCCTTCTAGGCCTATGGTGGAATAAAAACATATTTGGTTACACAGCATTTGTTTACAAGATGATTTTTCACATTAAAACTGCAAGAAACTTTGTCTTTATGTGTAAACTAGCTGATCTGAATTGTACACGGTTTTAACTGACTACTGAATTCCCGTACGTAGGACGGGCTAACACCTCGTATCAGTTACAGCGCTTTTAATTTTAGAAGTATAGACGCTGCAACCATTGCAGCCTTTACCAACGCAGTACTTGAGATTCAAGTCAAGTCTTTTCATGAAAGCCAAATCTGTTTTCCACAGAGCCTCGCCAGTAACTACTTTACTATCTCTACATCTGACTCACTGAACATTTCTTTGTGTACATCAATAAATCTCACAAAATCTCCACTTCAAACCCCTTCATATATATAACGCAATGCTCACGTCAACTACGATGAGAGAGAAACATCAGCGTCTAATCAAAAATGATGCTATAATATTTGGCGCCATTCACTCTTTTTATTATTGCCGATCACCACATTCTTATTATTTCATTTGAATTAGTTTTTCTGATATAAATTGCGTTTGATTTTGACGCCTTTAAATGACTTTCTAAGTTTTTGTCATCGCTTTCCACCCGAAATCGCCACTAAGCTTTAAAATAACCTTCATTTCTTACGGAGTCTTCACTTAACTCAGAGAGACTCCCGTCTCGATAACCCCAGAAGGTAATAATTTGTCTACCATGGAGAACTACAGTTTTTTTTTCATTATCGGAATCAAATTAGACCGATTTTTGGTCCCTTGTCTTTTCGAGGTTTGTTACTTCATTTTCTGAATTTTCATAAATAAACTTAAATGTCTGAGAATTTTGTTCCGCTAAATGGTTATAGTTTGATGTCCCATTGTGTCCAACTCGCCATCTTTTCCTGTTAGTTTAGCTTTAGCAATTTCAAGCATTCAAGTATTTCCTCAAACACCTTACTTTTCAAGCTCTTTGCCTGCCTACACTTTTTGGCAATTTCTTCATGGGCTTTTTCAGCTTTCCAGGCCCGAATGTTATCCTTCAGCTGCATTGCCGCAACACAGCTTTTACCAGGACTCAGGCCTATCACATAACACAATAAACACTTAGCTACACTTCTCTTATTGAAAGAAAGAAATCTGTTTATTTTCCATATTTACAAATTGTACAGAGAAGCTTTACAAACATTTGTGGAAAATTTGAAGTAGCTAACAACATCATATACACCTAATTTTGAGGTTTCCAGCTTAACAAATACCCTCTTGGTAATTCTGTTCTATATTATGTTATTTAGCGATTCGCATACATTCTGCGACCGCCATGGATGCATTTTGCTAATTCCAGGTATGTTTAGTCTTCGAACACAGGCTTTATTTCTTGCACAATAGCCATAGGCAGGTGTTTGTGTTCCTTGTGTCTGTAAACAGTTCTATATTGTTTTGATTTCTGACATTTGCACCAGATATTGTCATCCTTAGAGCAAGGATTGTGGTGAGGTTATTGGTTGGTTGCGCCCAGGTGGAAATAAGTTGGCCATATAGCTGTTGTGAAAGAGATGTCTTTCACACCCTTGGTTGCATTTCTACTTATAGCAAGAGCACAGTACAGTTGCATATTATTGATGGTGGCCACTGACAATCTCCCACGGTCTCCAATACTTTTTATATATGTGAGTTCTTTATCTAAGTTTTTCTTGGATTTTCTAAGGCGCGTACTTGTCTATGATATACTCTGAGTGCCAGCTTGTTTCTACTTCTTGGAGAAGAGTTTTTGGGACCAAATCTTTATCTTTTTGTTTGTTATTAAGCTTGTCGGTGTCTTGTGCCGAATGTTTAAAGTGGCCCACAATGGTTTGAAGCTTTGCTCCATATTGGATAAATCTGTATTAGTAGACTTGGCAGCTTTGATTATTAACTGCAAAGAGTGTGCAAAGCACATTAAACCTACCATATCTGTCCTTTTGTCCGTATTAGTGATATTTTTGCATTGTCAGTTATTATAAAAATAGGAACTTTTAGATTGTTGGGTTCCCATTCTGCCAATGATCTCTTATAGCTAGCTATATTTTCTCCCGAATGCTTGCCTTCAACACTGTACTGCCCTAAACACACACTTCATATAGCAAATTCAGAGTTTTTTATGTAATGGCAGGTGACAGATAGGTATGATTGGTTGTTCCCTGATGTCCACATATCACTAGTTAAAGACACTGAAGTTAAGGTTTCTATTTCTTTTTCAAGTTCATCTTCAATTTGAATTTTTAAGTCTTCTGCT
Source organism: Macrosteles quadrilineatus (assembly GCF_028750875.1). Classification (NCBI taxonomy): domain Eukaryota; kingdom Metazoa; phylum Arthropoda; class Insecta; order Hemiptera; family Cicadellidae; genus Macrosteles; species Macrosteles quadrilineatus. The sequence goes on from NW_026542595.1 coordinate 72,464,474, forward strand.
AAATCAGGTATTACCGACCAAGTGAAAGTAGATGCAGAAGGCAATTTATACCTAGGCTCTGCCAGTTGAAGGGTGCGGATGAGCCCCTCTTCTCCCGCCAGAGTTTAAAGGTGGAGGCTACTGGCTAGCCACTTGCCAATGCGTTTTGTTAAAGATTTAGATTTTGGGTGGTCTGACAACCACTTTGAAATTCCAAAATTGTCAAGTTTTGGTTGTGATTGACTAACCTTACCCTCTATTATTTTTTTGGTTTGTCTGGATTATTCTCTGTTTGTGATTTAAATGTCAAAAACACGTCGAGATGCTTGGCATTTAAGTGACGAGCCAATGACGTGCTTCCATATTCTATTTTGAGAACCGAATTTCAAAAGTGACACTTAGCTTAAGTTCTTTTACTATCTGCATTTTTATTCTTTGTAAAATGTTTCCAAATTGAAGATGTCCATTTCCATGGATTTTTATTCCCCGCGGGGGTTTCAGTGGTAGGCCTAGGTATGGCCTTGACCGTGGGCACACTTGCACTGGTACTAGGAATTTCGCACACACTTTCAATACCACGACTTTTTTTAATATTTGTCCATTTCAAGATAAATCCAGCACTACACACTAGTATACTAACATTATCAGGAAAAGGGAATTATGAATACGAATAGCTTATGTTCACTTAAAAGCTTGCTTTCTATGCAGTTTGCAGACGACAGACGATGATAACTCGCAATAAACACGGCATACGGAGTACCTTTTTTACTGTATCTAGTTTGCATTCATGCAGGCTGGACTATAAGTCATGTACCTTTATATTCAATATGAACCGCGTACTATAACTAGATAAAATGCACGGAGAAGGGATGGAGGCTGTCAGAAAACGCGTAAAGTATAAAAATATATAAAAATACTTGTCAATGTCATTAGTTTTGATGACCAATAGTATAATAATTTCTGGTTTTCAATAATTTTGTAGTTTGAGCTTTGTTTTGGCTTTTGCATGTGTTTTCTGTATGCCTATTTGCTATAATAATCTTTGACGATGTCCAGTGCATGATTTGGATGCTTGACGACAAATAAATATTGATTGGTTATTGATTATGATGGTAAATACTAACAAATAGTTTACCCACAACTATGAGCTGCTATGAACTACTATGAGCGACTTGACTGTAGGCCTACTTATTTGTAATTTTGGACCTCACGACACTGGTTTTATAGTTGAGGGAATGAGGTATAATAAATAGACAGCATAATTTCTATATTTCATTTATTACGAATCTTTACGTATGAAGTAGTCAAACGCTGAACGAGTGCTACTTCCAGATACACTATATATAGCTCAGTGGCCCATACAGCCATTTAGTTACGACACTCGCCAAGGCCACCTAACTCAGTGGCTGTGCACTCGGCCAAAAAGGAGTTTCCAAATGTTTTTCTTCTTCTTTTTATTCTTTAACTGTCACGTCACAATGTTGCGGTTGCATTTCAATAATTGTACGTCAGGTTGTCAATATAGTGCAGTGTTCTGCTAATGCTTTTTCGTTAGTTCGGGTTTATTTGACGGGTTTGACGTCAGGTATCTAAAATCCGATTAATCTCGGTTAATATGTACCCGACCTGACCTAAATAAAAACCCGCAAAATAAAATCCGTGACATGTCAAACCCGCCCGACTACTCGGGTTCACTCAATTATCCGAAGCTACCCGGATTTTCGGGTACCCGCAGACCTCTATTGAAAAGTGAAAACAGGCTAAAAATGATTTTGAAAAAGACTTCTACAAATTGTTAAATAATGTTCTCTTTGGTCGTACAATTATGAACCAACGCAAGTTTCGTGATATATATCTCAAGGATGAGTCCATGTTAACAAAATATATCACCAATCCAAGGTTTGACTGTAGCAAAAAGTTTGATAACAATTTGCATGCTATACATTTAAATAGATTAGTTGTAAAATTTAATAAACCAATTAGGAATGACCATGTTGGATATTTGTAAAGTAATAATGTATGATTTCCACTATAATTATGAGTCAAAATTTTAGAACATAAGGTTTCTAATGACTGACACAGATTCATTAATGTATTATATAGTGACAGACTTTTACAAGGAAATAGAATGTGACTTGCACCATTTTGATACATCTGGATATAGTAAAGACCATTTCTTATACTCTGATAAAAATAAAAAAGTTACTGGCAAGTTTAAAAATGAATTATATGGTCAAATTATGTATGAATATTGTGGTTTATGACCAAAGATATATTCTTAAATTCCTCTAAAATGGTTATATGAAGAAAACAAGCAAGCCTTAAAGGTAAAAAAAGCCAACGGTGCTAATGTTTCTACTGTAAAACACATCCTCAGACATAAACTGTTTTGCAACTGGGGTACAGTATAAGTTCGTTAAGGTGATGTTTGAATTTGTTACAGTTTAAAGGAAAATAACATAACATATTTTGTGGTGTAGAGCTATTAATAAAATACACTAAAATTATCCCCTAATTAAGGCCCTGTTTTTACAAAGTGTTTTAACAGACTCTCTAAGAAGTTAACTGTCCCTGTCTACTATGTGTACAAGTCGGTTTTTTGTTATTCTTGAGACAATAGTTTGTTCTTGATAGGTGTAGGTACTTTTCCTTTTTTGTATGATACTTGCTTACTTCAATGCAGGTCATCTGAAGGGAATGTCTTTTTTTGATTACCTTAGAATTTACCCACAATTTTGTGTTTCTTTGTTGATTTGTTTTTGGTCTTTTTCGGTGAATTATAAAGAATGTTTTTAGACTGAGGACATTCTTCCATTACGGTATCTTCCCTTAATGTTAAAGTTGTGTTTGGTGTACTTAGTTTATCAAATGGGGTTTCTTTCTGTAGTGTTGTTATTTTTTAAATTTTGTAAAATGTTACTATGTTTCATTATGGTAGGCCCGATAACATTTAGATATATATATTTGACAAGGCCTTTTCATAGAATCGTTCATGCACGGCTGTTGTAATTTTGGCATGTGGGGTCATAATGGGATCCATCTGTGTGACGGTTGCCCAGTTATGGCGTAGGCCATTGGCTGTGAAATCATCTGGCTTTTGTAATTTTACTTTTTGTTTGAATTGGAGAGCACAGTAGGGCCATTGTAAGCAAAGCCGTTTGTTTTGGGAATAATGCAATTACCAAAACATTGAAAATTTGTCTGTATGTTAAAATGCAGTCAATTGCAAGCAAGATATTGGAAGGTACTGTAACCCCATTTTTGGTAGCGAAAACCTTAAAAACTCCACACGTACCATTGTCTTTGATTTCTAATGTTTTATAGTTTTCTAATGTTGCGTAAGCAACCTCACTGGGACTTCTCGAATTAAAAACTATTAGATAGGCCAGTGTTAATTTAACCAAACTTTTGTAGTGCTTTTCGTCAATACTCTCTTTCAAAAGCTCTATGGTTTTCTTCATTTATCAAATTAAAATATGTCATCAGATCTTCTTGTAACGGCATTTTATCATGTTTCGCAACCTTTACGAGCTTAACACGTTTATCGGCAGCTGCACTTACTTCTACAGGCCAATCGCTCTCCATTAAGGATTTAAATTTTTTGTGTTTCGTCTTTATTGCCAACATAGCATTTCTGTCAATTGTTTTTTATTTCATTGCTTGAGATTAAAAAACATCTGACACATTTTTCAAACTTTTACAGAGTCGACGGCCTACACTCCCCTTTTTGCATAAGCCTGTCATATCGTCATACATGCTCCACACTCTGACTGTGACACACAGGCTGTCAAAGTTTGTTGGGTCCACAACATCTTCCAAACTAGATATACTTGGATTTTTAGCCCTCATCTTTATTAATAAATCAGCAAGTGTTCTCATTTTGGAAGACACGTAATGTTTTTGTTTGTCAGCCATATGTTACTTTAATAACCGTCTACCAAATTCTAAGATTAATGGGTCGTTTTTTACTGCTCTAAAGATTTCACCATGAGAGTGACAATCCCCTTCAAGTTGGCAGCCCTCACAATGTCCTTCAGTTCCAACAGGCCCAAGCCTCCATCCTTCTTTGCACAGTACAAGAACTGGTTGGACGTATGCACTGGCAAGTGAAACATTTCCTTCACACACTTCCTTATCGCTAAATCAAGGTCTTGGAGTTTTGTTTGTCCTAGGGGGTCGCCAATGAGCAAATGCAAGTAGCCAGGGATGGTGTACCTACACGTCAACTCCAGCTTCTGCCTAGGCTTGAGACGTAGGCGTTGAATCCTCTCAATGGCGTCGACCAATCCTCGGGCGTTCTCCCAGCTTCTGAGTCCCTCGTTGATTGAGAAAAAAGCACCCAAGTACCTGAATTCCTCAGTGTGATTCAGGCATCGAAGTGGATTTCCGTTGATATTGACGGCCAGGTCCGTGCATCTCCAGGACTTGTTGAGAGATCTGACACCAAATACGAAACATTTATCAGGCGATAAGCTCATGCCCAGCTCTGACAGAAACCCAGAGGTCATATTGAGAAGATCCTGTAGGTCCGCTTCACCCTTGGATACCAGCACCAAGTCGTCCGCAAAGGCAAGTGCTGGGACATTGATACCCTCCACATCCATTCCCTGTTCAGAATTTTCCAGCCGTCTCAACAGTGGGTCCAGTATCATGTTGAACAGCAGGGGCGACAAGGGGTCACCCTGCTTCACACCTCTTCTGATTCTGACCTCAAAGCCCCCACAGTTCTTGAACACAGTCTTGGCCTGTGAGTACAGCCACTAACAGCCTTCACTAAGACAGGCGGTGCACCAGACCTGACGAGAGCATCAATGATCGCCCAATGGGGGACAGAGTCGAATGCCTTAGACACATCCAAGACCGCAGCGGCCAAAGTCGAACGCTTTCCAATCTTCAATAAGCAGTCTAGGTAACGAGTGTTGGCGAAACATCCATTACCCGCCACAAACCCCCGCTGTCTCACGTCCAGGACAACCTTCTCCCTGAGTCTATCCTCGATGACCCCACTGAAGATCCTGGCCAAAATATTGCCAATGGTGATAGGCCTCCACATTTTGCACATTTTCACATTTTGCCTAGGACAGTATTTTGAAGAAGTTCATATTTTTCATTCAAAGGGTCAAATGTATAATCTAAGACTTGTTTTTTTTTGGACTTCTTAATTGTCCATGGCTTAACAGCAGTTTTCTGTGCAAACAATATTCTTAGTGTTGTGGAAAGTATTTTCTGGTGAGTAAACCTCCACAATCAGAACACAATCAGAACAAAGAACATGCGAATCTGGGGTCAACTTTGTTTTAAGTTTTTTTTCCGGAATCAGGTAAACTGTTTTATCATATAAAAGTGACATATTGAAGACTTTTTTTGATTTGTTGATTGTAAACTTCGCAGCTTCTTTTCTTTTTTTTTTCTTTGAAATTTCGGGTCAAGGTACGTAATATTAAGGTAGTACTTAACCTCCTGAGTTGTAGGATGTTTTTTTTTAATCATGTGCCTCATCAGCTTGCTCTGCATAGACTCACAATAAGTGCACCAGTTGCTTTTCGTTTTTGAGGGCTGCTTAATATTCTGTTATTGTTCCCTCGCCTGTACCAGAAATACCTAAAATTAGTACTTACTCAATAACATAACAACAGCTTCTAATTGTAATTTTTTTAAATTGAATACATTTTTATTCCCATTTCCCCTATACTTAATATAATTAATGCAAAATACTCTTGGGTAATTTGTCTTACCTCATAAAACCAAAGTATATTTACTTTTACAAAGTATACTTAGTGATTCGCGATAGTTTTGGATATTTCTTTAAATTATTTTCAAAGGGTTGTTTTTATGGGTCAAAATTTTAGTACCCTATTGTCCCCTTTGGGAAAACAGGTAGGTACTATATCTTTTTTATGTTTAACCCAAAAATCTATTGATTTGTGTTTCAATAATTAAGTATTAAGATTTAAAAAAAATATTTTAGGTTGGTATGACAATTGTGTATTTTACATTAGAGAAATTTTAACTTCGTACTTAATTACCCCCATTCGGAAAAGTTTTGCTATGTAATGGGATTTTTTTTTATTTTTCAACCTCTTGTAAAAATTTTGTGTAAAACATAGAAAAATCCAACTTATTACACGTTTAGGTACCTCTTTAGTAAACTTCACTAAATACAATTTTAATAACCCTACGTCATAAGTATCCTTAAAAATCCAAAAACTTTTCCTCTTTTTACTTAAACACTCGTTATAACTGTTGAATAATGTAAAAATAATGATCCTTGTAGTTTTCTTAATAACACCCACTATTTAGATATAGTCTTTCTAAGGTATAACAGGCATAGTACCCAATTACCCCCAAGAGGGCAATTAGGTATGAATATATATATATATATATATATATGTATATATATATATATATTTTTTAATAGAACGAAATGAGTTTCAGGTATGAAAATTGGTGGGCAGGTGTCTATTGGAAGCCTTATAATGAAGGGATAGTAATTAGAAAGTTTTTCTATTTTGTTTAACCTACGCAGTACATTTTAAAAATCCTAGTACCCAAATCACCCCTTTTACCCTAAGTGTACAACAATGTAAATACTTAAATCTTAACAATATTACTAAAATTGCACAATTATTTTATATGACCTCACTAATGACTGACCTGCGTTTTTTTTTTTTACTTAACATGACTTGCAGCACATTCATCTGGTATGACCTCATTTACTTCTTCCGAAGCCCTGTTAAACTAATTTGTATTTCCGCCAAAATCTAAAAGAAAATTATACATATTTGTATTATGGCAAAAAAGATCAGCATTTACCTTCATATTCCAGATAGAGCTAATTTATTGGTTTAGGTAGGAGGAATATGACGAATGCTTTGCAATGGTCTTGTATTTTCAAATTATAATGTTAACTAGCCTCCATTTCCCGTGCTTAGCAACGGGAAGAGAATGCTAAAGAGAATATTATTATGTTTATAGACTCACTTTCTATGTAAATGTTCCATTTGTTAAATTCATCCATAGATCCAAGTTCAATCTCTTCAAAATACCATATGTTTCTCCACAAAATGTTCCAACATACTTTTTCTTGTCTCAGTAAAGTTCTTTTTTTTTCTTTCTTTTTTTTTTGTAAACCCTAGTGCAAGTGCGGATGATGCAGTCGTATTGACGGGCAATTTTCTTGACGTTCTGATACCTTCGACTACAAAGAGAATAGTAAGCTCGGAAGAAGTTCCTCTTTCTAGGATGGAAAACCAATGTATGTTCTGGATGTATGTCTTCAACTCGGTTGGTAAAAATTAAAATGCCTTTTTTAGATATCTTATCCAGTATGTAGGGCTTCCTGAGCTGCGTGGGCAATTCGTCACTCTGTATTATAGCACGTTGTTCGGCCTTCGCCAAACGGCGGAATCTAGACTCCTCGTGGCTAGGAGGGTAGTAAACAACGGCTCCAGGTTGATAGTCATCTTGATTGAGAGGATCAGGGGCAGCCATTATTCGGCGCACGTCATTGATAGAGTAGCGATTTTGTTTCCCCACCTCGAATGGGTTCACTACCTGCCTGGCATTATCGAATCCAGGGATCATATCCTCAGGCAGGGGCTCAAGCCAGTCATTGGCCTCGAGGTCATCGGATTCACGATTCCGGATGTATTCTTGGGGGAAGTGATACACAGTATTCTCCCACCTCCGCTGGGGTCTTTCAGGCGTGCCCTCACCGCCGTAAGGTTGTTGACCAGCAAGGAAACCATCCCACATCTTTTCCTGTACAGAGTCAGTGCTGTAGGAAATCTCACACTCATCAGGATTATACAGTCTAATGCTGTAACTGAGACCGTTACTTAGCTTGAGTTCATTACGCATTTCGTAAACGGTGCGATCCGTACGGAAGATGGGTGGATACATGGGATCGTTTATCGGATCGTCCTCATGTTCTGCTTCGTAGACTTGGGGCTGCTGGTTCGGAGGGGGGGGGGGGATTGTCACCTGGCTGACTATCCCTGTCTGCATTGGATCGGAAATATCTTCGACTTCCGCAGTACTGCTTGATCTGATTGTGGACATTGCGTTTTCTAGTGTTTGTTCGAAATTTCTACGCAAGTCTTCTGATAGGCCGGAATTTGGTTGGGGCATCGGGGTAGAGGTAGTGCTAGTAGTGGCAATCTCAACTTCACCGCCAATGGAGAGGTCAACTCCATCCATATGCGCATTAGTCGCATCGGAAACGGCTTCGACTGCGGCTGTCCTACTACGTGTTAGTCTTTTAAAGAAATTCTGTTCTTCTTCTATTTCCTCCACGCTTGGAGCTAATTTCCTCCGGGATGACCGCGGGTACTTCTGATTGCTCCTAATTTGCTTGGACATCTGTCCCACTAAGTGAAATAAGTTTGAAATTAGTTGTAAAACAACAAAAACGACCACATATTTCATCATATCACATATTTCATCATGTTCCACAATGGGCATATCTTCTTGATGAATGCAGCATGTTTTTTACATCCTTGTGACTCTCTCAAGTGAAAATACAAAACAGTTTCCTTTCTATAATGTTTTGGGAATTGAGTGCTATGATATTTTGTTAAGGTCCCACAATATCTAAATTAGTTTTTTTTATGTTTATTGCAATACCTTGTCAAATTTTGCTTGTTAACAGTTTTGAAAATACATTTTTTGCATTTTAATTGTTCACATTGAAAATATACCGAATTTGTGTGATCCTTCCTCTTGATTTTCTGTCACAAAGAACACAGGCAACAGATTTTTATGGTTCCAGCTCCAGCTTTGGAATGTTCCAGCTCCAGAAACCAACCCAGAGAGAAGGTGAGTCCAAAAATGTGTTTTACTTCCTGTCTCAATAGTGTTATTTTTATAATATCAAGTTTTATAGAAAAATGTCATTTCAGCACAATGTAATTTTCAAACACAATTTAGAATGGTCACGAAATCTTCAATTTCAAAGTCCATTTTTACATATTTTATACAATAACTTGTTTATTTATAGAGATACGACCTCGGGACCAATAACCATTATTGTTGTCCACATTTTTAGAATTACAACGACGTTTTAACCGATGTTCTATCCTATACCGTTTTCGAACTATCGGCGTTTTAACGCATAGCGCAAACCACCATGTTTGCCCCCTCCCCCCACCTTATCGACCACTTTTGAAATAGGCTACATACGTAATTTTGATCACCACAGTCCATATTACAATAATCAGCAATAGCATTGCGTACTACTTTTATGCATGCTCAAACCCCCTCAGCTCCTGGACTATAAAGCTACACAATGGGCATTTCTTCTTGATGAATGCAGCATGTTTTTTTACATCCTTGTGTCTTTTAAGTAAATATTCAAAACAGTTTTCTTTCTATAATGTTTTGGGAATTGAGTGCAATGATATTTTGTTGAGGTCCCACAATATCTAAATTAGTTTTTTTATGTTTATTGCAATGTCTTGTCAAATTGTGCTTGTTAACAGTTTTGAAAATACATTTGTTGCATTTTGATTGTTCATCTTGAAAATATACCGAATTTTTATGATCCATCCTCTTAAATTTTCTCTTGCAAAGAACCCAGGCAACAGATTTTTATGGTTCAATGTTTGAATGTTCCAGCTCTAGAAACCAACCCAGGTAGAAGGCGAGCCCAAAAATGTGTGTTACTTCCTGTCTCAATAGTGTTATTTTATAATATCAAGTTTTATATAAAAATGGCATTACAGCGCAATATCATTTCCAAACACAATTTTAGAATTTTCGTGAAATATCTACCTATTACATTACAAAATCAACAGAACTCATAATTGCCTGAGTTGTGGATCAAAAAATCAACATATGTGATGTTGCTGCTCCCCCCCCCCCCCACCACGTAAGGTTCAGGATCCAACAAAATCCAACCTCTAATTTTGTCATGAACTTGTCAATTGACATAAAGCTTAAGTAGGTCTACTATTTAACAACTTGTAGGAGGGCCCTCTTGGGAAATTGGAAATCAATGGTATTTATAAGAAGTAGAAGTGATAAATATTTATTTTGAAATAGTAATAAATAATAAATTCTATTAAAAACTAAGCTTGATTTTTTAATTGTAACAATTTATATGTTTTTTCTTAAAAAGCGTTGAAATTGGTTGACGATGGAAATAAATGACAATATTGTGAAAAGAATTTATTGTTAAATAGTATAAATATATGGACATATGTGACCATATAAGTGGTTATTGTTTCAGAGTTTTTATCAAACCCAAGAAAACGTGTTAACATTTACTAATCATCATTCTCATTTTCACCATCATCAACGGTTCTGTAACAAACATTTTAGCTTGTTAATAAATAAATTGGAGACCACGTTTTTATGTAAAGCCTACAGAGTGAATCACAAAAGCAATAACATAGGGAATAAGCTACTACAGTAGGTCTCATGGTAAGACCTAAACCCGGGAGTGGTTTTCTTTTTTCGTTTTGAGGTCATCAGGCCAAAAACACCCTCCATTTCAATATTTATATGTGTGTGTCTGTGTACATTAGTAAAATTTAATTTAATAACTTATTTTCATTTCAGTAAAACCACACTTATTTATCCCCCCTAGCTCATTATTTACAAACTATCTCATTAAAACTAATTTTATTTCAAGTAGCAGGAGAATGAGCTTCGTTCGGGTTGAACTAAATAGTAAATCTATTATATACGGTAGTTATCTAAATAAAAAAAAAAATATTTATTGTGTACGGAGGTGAATATGAACACATTTTAGATGATGCAAAGAAATCATTTTAATACATAGATTGCAATAAAACAACCTGTATAAGCTGTTTTTATTAGCTGTAGCTACAAAACGGTAATGACGATAACATGGGCACCTTAAAGGGCTGTAGGGTGGAAACTGATTTTTTTCCAGCGTTGTGACCAACTCCAATTGATTTCTCGTGGCCAAATTTCCAATAATAAACTAAAAATTAAAGCCCTCGGACGAAAATTATGTTTGTCTGTACACGTGCTTGTTTTAGAATATAGGATGGTAAATATATCTCACATGTTCAAGGAAATATGTTTGTGAAAATCAAATCAGGCAAATGGAAATGTGCTTAGTCTATTACAGGTTTGCTGCCGATGCATTCATGAAGAACCGCATATTATAAACACCTAAAATTACTCAGGGTAGCTCCCATGCAAACACCCACACTGACTTAGGATAGCTCCCATTTAAACAGTTACAGTGATTAAGGTTAGCTCCCTTTGAGTATATGATACTACCTACTTTTAGTTGAATACCACCCACAGAAAGTTATGTAGTAGTTCTATGGTCAAATTAATCAATCTCCTCAGTTGTCGTCATTAGGAAAACAAGCAACTTGACAACTTGTTTTTCCTTACTGCTTGCTCACATGGATTAATTTGCAAGTTTCTTTTCCCTTGAGGCCTTTTGAAAGCAGGGAGCTGGGACAGTTGTGTTTTTAATTTCTCTTGCGAATGAAAAAAAGAGTCGGCTTCAAAGGCTCAATGTCAGATAAAAACTCTCGGTTTTGTCCTCAGTTTTTCAAGTGGTTGACAAGTCTTTACGTCGCAAGAACTGATATTAGTTGTAACAAAGGTTTTGTATGGACCAGGATTCTCATTGATTTGGTAAAAACAGGTGTCTTGTTCACTTGGGTTTGGCAACCCTCTGCTTAAGAACGAATGCAGCTTGTGAATATGTTTGCAGAGAGGATAACTTACTTGAAACTACTTATTTCTAAAGTAATATTTAATCTAAGACTTAACCTCATAAGATAAACAAACAAAACAGATAATAGAGGAAATGTCTTTATTAAGAAACACAATTAAATGTCAGCTAAGTTAAATTCATTCTGTTTGTAATTATTTTTTCTAATAAATATCCTATTGTAACTTACTTGAATCTACCTATTTCTAAAGTAACATTTAATCTAAGACTTGCCTCATAATCATTTCATAATTAGAGTCATAGTAATTTTGTAATAAGATTTCTCACAAAGAGCATAATAGGACTAGCCAACAATTGGAAGTAAAGGGCTTTTTGGTATTAAAAGTTAGTAAAAGAACCTCACCTGATGGGCAAAAAACAATTTTTTACATAAGGTTTATATATCAGAAGAGAATCTTCCTCTCTAATTTGATGAGCCAACAAGTAAACTACCTTCGCATCATCCTTGTTTAATCGAAGTGATATTCGTCGCCTTTTTGCTCTCCATTATTCTAGTTAATGTAGCACAAAAATACTTGATGCAGACATGCGCGTCACCACAGTCATAAGCCGTCCCTTTTAAGTGGATGAAAGATTGTGCATTGAAAAAAGTTCTGGTTTCAATATGGAAAAAAGTTGAATTAAGGGTGTAATAACGGCATGGCTCACAGGCGCTGGGAGTGTTTAGTTCCAGCGTTGGCCACTACGCGCGCGACGTGTACTAAACCATAGACAAAAATAATTAAATATAGACCGTCAGCTGTGCTGCGGTTACCATAGGTTCTGGCGCACACCGCTTGGAGCGCCATGTAGTTACGGCGTACGCGCTACGTAAACTACAGCGGTGTGCGCCGGAACCTATGGTAACCATGGTAACCGCAGCACGGCTGACAGTCTATATTTAATTCTTTTTGTCTATGACTAAACCTAACTCGAACAAGCCCGTGTGCGAGCCTCTCTTGGAGTAGGAGTGAGAGAGAGCGCGAGATGTATTTCTGTCTCACTCTCACCTCACCCAACGTTGTTGTTACCACTCCCGCTTCTGTTCTGAGCCTCCGCGGCCCATCTCGTTGGAAAACACATCACTGTTGGTTGCTGTCCCCCAGTTGACATTGTATACTGTTAATCCATTAACAAATATTCATTAAAAACTCTCGAAAAGTCTAAATAAAGTACTGTTTTATGGGTTTATTTATCGATGATTATGTTAATCAAATGTTTTCCTCCATTTGTTTTTATTTTATCTTTATGCCTTTGAAGTTGTAATCAATAATATAAATTAGGTTGGGATTTAAAACAAAAATCTCACCTTTTGATAGTTGTACGGGACAAGCAAACATGGATTGGAAATTTAACAATATCTCAAAATCTATTCAATTTTTTTTTTCAAAGGTTTAACAAATAAAATTTTCAATTATTTAATAATTTAAGCTATTGCAATAATTGACTAATTTTACCATAAAAAATTAACTTAAAATTCTAGAAAAAGTACCATTTAACTGTAATCGAACTTGACCAAGTTAAATCTTAATTCCAGGAAAAATTATTTTTATTTTAATTACAAGGAATGGAATGATTTAGAGAAATTGTATATAAAAAGCAATGTTTGAAGCAGTTTTAATCAACTCTAAAAAATAACAAGGCAGGATCCCTGAGAATCGCCCACTATTTGTTTTTCTTTCTTGTCTTAGCCATATTTGCTTCTTCCTTACGAGTTTGGGCATCTATGATGTACGCTGGATCACGCACACGAAGGTGCCGATTTATTCTGCTATCTACCATTTCTGGTAGAAGGCAATAGTTGTAGAAACAGATAAGTTTTGGCAGCATTGTTTTACTCCACAACTCACTGTCTATTTGGATTCTCTCACTAAACAAGTAATTTGTTCTTGTATATACAATAAAATCACACCAACTCCTCTTCGTTATGTTAAGTTGGCCCTGTATTTGGAAGAAATAGTTGTGCGATCTCTTTAACATCAATTTCCCTTCCTTTAACTCCATACATGTTTGGGTTTTTTTTTTTTAAGATACAAATTCTTTCAAGTCTCCCCTTACCGACGACAAACATTTCACTTCAATAATACCTTCACTGCCCACTAGGCCATCAGGGCTTGCACCTAGGAAAGGCGTTTCCTTAGAACTATACCACCGAGGCCGATGGCATTGTCCCGTATCGTTGCGGTAATGTTGTGAGCCGTTTGCGCCACCGCCACGGCACACGTACACAGTGGCAGTGGCAACCCCGATCACACAGGTGCCTTGTGCACATACACATGTACCATGTACCTTGACGCGTTTCAGTTTGTCACAAGTTGCATCGCATCCCATCACAGTTCGTTGGTGGGGGCGTGAGGAAATGTTTAACTAAACCCTATTTGAAGTTAGAATAAACTAGCTGTTACCCACGGGCTTCAACCCGTTTTACTTCATAAGTATTATAAAAAACTATTGATTGGTTATAACAGAATACAGCATTACAAACAAATAATCACAAAAGATTTTAATGAGGTAATAAATTGAAAGAATACCATACAAATAAGAACAGCTGAGGTATTTTCAACATTAAGTATATGGAAAGTTCCCTTTGGAAAGCAATTATGACCTTAAAGGGGAATTTATGAAAAAATGGATAATTTTGCGCAAAGTTTCTCGTCATGACGAACATTTTAAGTATATGGTTTATGGGGGTGTGACTTGTAGTTTTCTCAAAAGTTCATGGGTACTTTTGGCTTTATATATAGACGAGGTGTTACAAGGCCCCACTAGAAAAACCATGCTACAGCACGGGCAGCGCAACACTACGTCACAGTGGTGGATAGTTGTACTAAACTCTTACCATTGAAATCTTACAAACAGTCAGCTTGTTTATTTACCTAAACATATGGGAATCGCAATGGCAATTAATTTGTCAATGAAATCTATCCACTAGTATGACGTCATGGATCCTGCAGCATGGCCTGTTTTTTCTAGTGGGGCCTTGGGTGTTAGCCCGTCCTACGCATGGGAATTCAGTAGTCAGTTAAAACCGTGTACAATTCAGATCAGCTAGTTTACACATATAAAGACAAAGTTTCTTGCAGTTTTAATGTGAAAAATCATCTTGTAAACAAATGTTGTGTGACCAAATATGTTTTTATTCGATCATAGGCCTACGATATGCATTTTAAATCCTTTAAATCCGATAATTTTACAATAAAACAGCAATTCTGCAATTTTTACGATGTGAAAAGCGTTGAAGTGAGATTTGCAGCCGATTAGCACAGACGCACACTGATTATAAGTTGCCTACAGTAGAGAGAGTAATAGCACAGCCAAGTCAATTGAGAAGTGTATAGACCTAGTCAACGATACCACCTTCCATAGCATACCTGCCTCTTCCACAATGTTATCACCACAATACAACTACTATACACAATTTCCAGTAGGTCTGAATAGAAACGACCTAAAATAAAACGATAATATCCAATAAAATTCACAGTACCCATAATTTAACTTTGGTGTCCTAACATCTAAACTAATCATCACACATATCCCTTATATCAATTTCACTGCATTGATTGTTAAATAAATAAGTGTAAACAAAGAAAAGTAAAAACAATAACAGTTTGTTTTGAAACAGCTGTTTGGTTCAAATAACATTCATTTGAAAAAAAGAACTGGTCACATGTAGCAGGAATATAAAAAGTAAACACGCTAGTAAAGCTAATGACGTAATTTATTGTCAATGTTTATTATCCATACCGTTATCAGTTCTATCCTTGATAATTACCCACCCTCATTGAATAAATGTACATCGTAATTTCCCATATTAGTTAATTTAAACTACAATATATTCATAGTTGAAAGAAAAGTGATATTTTCACCACAACTGAACACGAATTCATAAAAGGATGGTTTGTCTAATTGCAGTATCCTAGGTCAGTGTTGACGTTGTGTTGAATCTATGTCATCCATCTGTTTATAATCTGTTTATAATCGGTGGTAATTTAAAATCGTGATTCCTGATTATTCTTGATCTTCTTTTTATG
Source organism: Macrosteles quadrilineatus (assembly GCF_028750875.1). Classification (NCBI taxonomy): domain Eukaryota; kingdom Metazoa; phylum Arthropoda; class Insecta; order Hemiptera; family Cicadellidae; genus Macrosteles; species Macrosteles quadrilineatus. The sequence goes on from NW_026542595.1 coordinate 72,480,185, forward strand.
ACATCAATATTTCCGGGCCTAATCCAAACAAAGTTAATGCATACAAACATTAATTGTAAACAAAAAGCTACCATGAAGAATTAAAACATGTAAACATTGTTATTTTTCTAATCTTTCCTTGAAAAGCGTAGCAGTAAAATAATTTGCATTTATCCATTTTTATTAAGACTCGTGTACAGAGCCTCGATTTGTACTGTGGTTTAATTAATTTTGGTTAAAACTGTGGTCTAATTATCTCTACTAATCTTACTTATTTCCTATAATCAATGACAAAATAAGACAAAATAAAATAACCTCATAGTTCCATAGTTTATATTTAACCAGCTGTTAGTTAAAACAATTTATATTGCTCTAAAACAAATCGAAGATTACAAAGATTGCTTTAAAAAATAATTTGAACATCCTAGTATTTTTTTACTAAGTATATTTAATTAATCTGTCATCCTCTTACAGAAGAATTGAACGTATCAATAATTAGCATTACACATAGTATAAATAAGTCAACCCTAAGTATGTCTTTACATTTTCATCCAAATGCTGAATTAGTGACACAAAAGCTGAATTTTTACAGCTGTTATGTTAAGCAAATTATTTTATACCAAAAGCTAACGTTTATAATCTTAGCGTCGGTTGCTAGACTTTTTAAAATTTAAAACTTAATTTCTAAAAAACTGGGACCCTAAACTAAAATTATCGCTTCGACATTCCCTAGTTCTCAAAATTATCTTTCTTTCAACACAAAAATCATGAAAATCCGTCGAGTGGTTGATTCAGAATCGTGAAATAAAAAAAACACTGTTTCGTTTTAATATTATAGATAGTTGAAGTGGTTTATACGAATACTAACAATACTAACAATAACCACAGACAAGAGAAACAAAATATAACTACAAAATACAAAACACGTGACCAGTGACAGGTTGGCAGCAGCTAGCTGAGAGCAGGTAGAGCGCGCGGGAACCAGGGTAGGCGCGGCCGGTGCGGGGGATGATTTATGTTACGTGATTTCTGTTTTCTTTCCAGCTTCTAAACGCTTAAGAATTTTCCATTGGAGTATTTTTTTATACATTCTGTACATCATTGGCTTTGTTCTGATATGCGTCTTTTCTCGATTAATTTAAAAATAAACCAGTTATCGAATTTACAAAAAAAGGTACTTTTTTATTTATAAACGATATGGGAAATAAAATGTTTTAGCTTGTAAAGATACATTTTTTGGAATTTTTAAGAGTAGTTTGGTGAATATAGTCGAAACCGTTTTTGAGCTGGAAAGCAAACGGAGTTAGCACTTCAAAGCCCCATAACTCTCTTATTAGGCCACTAAAAAATTTCAGGTGACATTTTTTCTTATCCTTATAATGACCTTAACAATTATACTTTAAAAAATAATAGTATTTTATTTTCGTTCGAACACCCTTAAGAAGTTAGGGGATGAGCTTCACTAGACGAAGGGATAGACAATATACTGTATTATCCATAACTATTATTACAACACATTTACAAGATTGACATTTTTTCAATCAGTTTTGCAGCTTCTCCGTTGAATAGTACATGTCACTAGTATATTGCTAGAATGACATGGCCTAATTTCACGAATCAAGTCTCAATAAAATTGCGGCTTTGTGGCTTTATCAATTTTTATTTAAATTAGTCAAACTTGACAATGCATATGAAAAAAGAGTTAAACCCATTTGCAACTTAACAATCAATATGAAAAAATAAAACAGAGCATTTAGTCAGAACCAGAATGAAAAGTAAATAATACATTGACAACTTTACAGTGAATATAAAATGCGTTTAAAACATCAAAATTACTATTTAATAAAAAGAAATACAATGGATACTTTACAATGAATATATAATAAATACATTAACAACTTTACAGTTAGATTAAATTGTTAAAACACTCATTTACAACCATCTAAATCACTATTAAAAAAAAAAATACAATGACCACTATACAACGATTATACTGAGCCGACCCCTCGCACCGTCCCCAGACGAACATCTATTGGAAGCATTTTCCCATAGTGACAGTGCGAGTGGTCGCCCCACATCCCTAACTAAAAGTGAAAGGCCGTGGTTGAACATCAAAAACAAAAGTAGTGAACAAAGCCTATAATTTTCAAAAAATCAACAAACAACAATATTACATCAATCCAAAGAATTTACCTTTAAATAATCTCTTTCTCTAAAAATTTACCCTTCTGAATTTACATAACTTTCTGGTAACTGGAAAAGTTAGGCCTAACTAAATAAATAAATAAATAGGATAGTAACTGTTAACTTTGATCTGAATTTACATAACTTTCTGGTAACTGGAAAAGTTAGGCCTAACTAAATAAATAAATAAATAGGATAGTAACTGTTAACTTTGATCTGAATTTACATAACTTTCTGGTAACTGGAAAAGTTAGGCCTAACTAAATTAATAGGATAGTAACTGTTAACTGTGAATTTTTTATGTTTTAGATCAGCAGTCAATATTGAATCTAGCCACTTTTACATTACTAGAATGATTTGGTTCCACAGACAATAGACAATTCTACTTTGTCTTTGGGTATACTTTGTCTATGGTTTAACATTACAAATCAAGTACAGTAATATAAAAAGCGGCCTTCTGGCTTTTTTTATTTAATCACTTTTACATAAATAAAATTATGAACAACAAATGTTGAAAAATTAATACATACTTTAAACAAATTAAGGAACTGTTTTGTAAAAAGCTAAACAAACAAATATATTCATTATTCTTGGGAGCACGAAATTAAACAGGTGGCAACACTTTAAACTCTAAAAATCATCGAATCTAATCACTTAGACTGACATCTGAAAGAGGCGAGAACCTAATAAGATAGTCGTTGTTAAATTAGAAAAAAATAACCGAACCAATAATTTGAATAAAATATGCAATAGGCCTAATTTAATTTTGTAATCCAAATTCCAAATGTATTTATTTTTAATTTTCCTATTTGATTAGGGAAAATTAAATTAGGTCCTTACCTCTCTCACTAGTATTTCAATGTTTTTTAGATCTCTGCCAAAAAAGCAAACTCGCCTGCCTAATTTAGTGCCCCTGAATAAGATTATACGTTTATATATAAAATGAAAAAGTATTCTATTTTACTGACACTGAGTATGGTTTGCGTAACAAAAACACTCTGTTGAACAATAGTAAAAAAATACAAATCATTATAAAAAACATGAAAATTTATTTTTAGAATAAATCCATTAAGGCGATGAAAGCAATGATAAAGCAGCATTTTCATTTTACAATAATATCATGTGGGACATGCTATAGCTGTAATATCAAAATACCCCCACCGCAGCGAACCTGCAGACTTAGCGAATTTCCATTTGCCTGATTGGATTTACACTAAAATGTCTCCTTAAAAATATCACATTACTCCCTATTTAAATAGAATTAGTTTAACGAGTACTTAGGTTTGCTGCAACAGGGAGGGTAAAAAGTGTATTTTAATGTAAAATGTTAATAGGTACTGTAGTTTAGTAAGCAATTAATGTATTTTCCAAATTTGATCAAAATATGTTTATAAACAAGCAAACTACAACAGTTGACTTATTCTCCATAAGAATAACATGGGAATTTTAAAATTACAATGTTTTTAATTTTCTCCGTAACCACGCATAATAACACGTTTTAAAACGAACTTCCAATCATTTCACAAAAATTGTTTGTATTCATTTACAAAACACACTAGCAGAGTGCACTTAGGTTATAGCTTTGACTATCAATACAATGGCTATAGCTTATATATATTATTATGAAAAAGTATAATATATATTTATTTTATATCCATTTTACATATATAAATTTTGTAATTATTTAAATTATTTGTTTTTTAAGCTCTACAAAATGGTTTAGAAAGAAACTGTGAAATTTTGTGTTTTAGGATTCAAAAATGGGAAAACCCTATTTTTACCCCATAAAACCTCCCATAAAACCCCCGTTTCCATAGTCCGATCAATGATCATGCTGGTTCGTGAACTCATTCAAGTTTATCCCGCTTTACACCTCTAAACCAAATTTTTTACCAAAATCGGACAAAAATTACTCAAGTTATCGCGTTCACGGACTCAAACACACACACACACACACACACACCCGTTTGTATGAGGTCACCCCTAGTGAAAGGTCGCCCTCGCGCGCACACTTTGAAATTCATCTGTATTAACAATCAATTCTATTTTACCACACTTCTTAGCTAACTCTTTCTCTTAGCTAACAAATGTGTATCATAATTTGAACTATTGTGACAAAATACAGGTATATTATGTGGAAACTTTGATTTAAATTAGAACATAGATGAGCTGGACCTCTATACTTTCCTGTTATATGACAGTGATCTCTTACTTTTTCTTCTTTTATCACCACCAAACCCCTATATTTACAAATATGACAAATACTTGTTTACGATATTCAATTTCTTAATTCACAGTCAAACTTAAAGGTAGGCTTTTTGTTTTTTTAATTATATTTCTTAGGTATATACTTTGAAATGTCCTTCTAAATATTCACATAATTTATATGGTACATTTTCCAACTCTTCATCCGTTTTTGCTCTATGACAAATTGATTTACACATTTTATTAGTCACTCTAGAAACCAAATAAATTATAAATCCATAACGTATATGCTTCTGAATTTTATTTGTATATGAGTTGTTTAAATTATTTTCACATGTATCAATCTTTTTCAAAATACTTTCAAAATTCATATAAACTACATAAGGGTGTTCGAATTTTTTAAAATTATTTTTAAATTCACAGTTTGACAAGAAATTGCATAATGCCATTCATCAATTTTCTTTTATATTCACAAGTTAAAGCAAATTGTCCTTTTATTTTTTTTAACTCTTGTGTTAAATTTTTGGGCATAAATTCTTTTTTGATTCTAAATAATCAGATATATCTAAATCATCATTTGAATTTATTGAAATATATTCTTGAAAATAGCCTTTTAATGAAGATGCTTCTTGAATATTTATTATATTTATATTGAAATTTTAACATAATTTTTAACAGCTAAATCTTGAATAAATTTTAATGATCTGTATCTTAATTTTTATGATTTTGTCTGATATTACTGAATCTCTTATCAGCTCATCTATTTCTTAATTCTCACCTAATGTTCTAATTTTTCGTCATTTGATAGAGAATAGTTTGTTGGACCATAGAAATATTTTAGCTATTTTAATTGTTTAAATTTTTTTATTTTTATAATTATAAATACTATTATTTTTTACACCAGTTTTTTAGCCTTTTAATTTCATTTTCATATTTTATTTTATTCTCCAAATGTTTCTTTGAATTAGTTTTTAGTCGCATAGTTTTTAGAATATATATTCGTAATACAATAAGGACATAAGTATTTTTATTTCCTCGTTCCATTTATTATAAAAAAAATCCTCACAATTTTTTTTAATATACGTAACAAACTACTAAATACTGGTCAATTTATATTTTCAAGAGCATTTTTTCAATACAATTTTACTTTTTTCTTTACAAATAAAATTAAACTAAGTTCTTTAAATGATTTTTTGTTACATTTTCTTTATTTATTTTACTTCCTAAATGTCTTGAATAGTTTTTGACCCATTTAATAATATTTCTTCCACACTCACAAAAATTGTGGTATTAAAAACGTATGTCTGATACATTCAATACAGATTGCCAACTTTTTATCTTTACCATAGTGATTATTATAAAATTTGATATATTTTCAATTTCTTTACAATTCAAGCACTTTTTTTATTCATTTAAGTTACTTTGATATTGCCATATGATTCTTTTCTATAAATTGCACAACATTCTTTACAGTAATAACATAAACCACATTTTGATGATTTTCTTTTTGAAAATTCTTATACATCTTTTATAATTTACACTTTCCACATTTCTTCTCCATTTATACAGTAAAAATGTTATTAATTAGTTTTCTTCAATTCATAATCATAAAAAATACCAATTATATCTTCATCCTTCAAGTCTTTAATATTATATGTAATAGGGTTTGTATTATTGATTCTGGAAACAAAAAATATTTCTCTAGACCAATTATTTTTATATTTATTTGAAAAGGTTGATTTTTTATTTCCTATTCTAACTCAAACCATCATTCTTATCTTCATAGTTTCTCATAGTAATGAAATCAGCTGCCCGTAAATCATCAATATCTAATGTAATTATTTTTATTTCCGAAATTTCTGTGTTATTGGAGCATGAATAGGAAATTATTATGGCTTTTATTTGTTTTGAAATAACTACTTTACTCATTAGCAATTGCTCGATTTCGAGCAACGTGTACACTAGTCAAATATTATAATTTATCAAGGACAAGCACTCAAGGTTACAAGCCCAGTAAACAAAATAGGAACGTAATCATTTTATTTGCAGAAGCTCACAAAATGGTATTAATTCGAATAAAAGAAACAAATGACCGGCTACGAAAATAGATATTTCATAACCTTTTGGTGCTAATAATTATTTTGATGACTTTCAAAAACTGCTATCATATTTAAATACTTGTGCACTAGACTGCTAAGGCAAAAATGACAATATTTGTAGATTAAAAAAAAAATCATAACTCACCTATGAATCAAGATATTGGCCTGAAATTGTTTTCACTAGTTGAATACATAATTCTCTAACAAAAAATTCTTGTTTTGAATAAAATTTCAAACCAATAATTATATGTATATAAGTATATATTTTAGTTGCACGCATGATTTATTAGGCACTCCGGGTGTACCCCAGCGTTACACTGAACACACACAGTACGCGAATTCCTATTTTTACCATCAGGATTGTTAGTGCCAGAACTTACTTACTTACTTACTCCCATTTATATCGGAGGTGATATTTGGCCACACCAACAACTCTTTGCCAAGTTAACCGGTCTTTTACTTTTACATCATCTGTTGTGCCAAAACAGGCTTTACAAATTCTCTCTTTTCTCTCTGGTAACTTTCTGAGTCCAAATCCATGTTTGGGAACTTCCCTATTTTGGGGGCCATCTACTATGATGTTTCGCATGTAGTCAGCTCTTTCTACAGTAGTTTGCGTTCGGTGGTGTTCAACTTGTATAGGATGTATGAGTTGAGAACCGTGCGCCCAATAACATTAAAAATTACTTTTTTCGCATGTTTCATTATTTTCCGCTCATTCATATATACATACAGCATTAAATCCGTTGAATCAATGCCACCCATTCCTTTGTTATACTGGAATTGAATTTTTTTTTATTTCTTACCTAAACTTTTCCACTTCTTCTGATTGAAATAGCGAATAGATCACAAGGGTCATAACCAGACTACCCTTTTTTTGGCAACTTTTCGCCATCAACAATGTGAAAAAATTTTAAAATTAGTTGAAATCTGTCCTTTGCCATCATTTTGGAAAATTAGGGTGTTGCTTGGCTAAAGTGTGTATCCCAGTAGCTCTCCATGCTTGGTTTTTTGATCATACCCATGTTCAAAATTATCGCTAGAAATGCTTTCATTTCGATTACACTGACATTTACCCACCTTCTAACACGACTGAACGGTGACAAACCCTCCGTCTGTTTCCCAATGAACTGACGAGCATAACGATTTGTCTCTTCTACAAAGGTTCGTAGCAAGATGACAGTAAAGAAAAGATTAAAATAATCTATTGGTTTTGAGTTGATGGGAGGGCAATGTTTTGGGCTACTTATTTCAGAATATTGAAATGCATGGGTTAAGGGGGGTCATTCTCCTCCTCTACCTCATCCCAGCTACTACTGTCAGGTTCCTCTGCAAGAGGAATCTAGGATAGATGACCAATAGAGGGTATAACATATTAGAGGAGATCCCATGTTTAGCAGTGGAAATACGGTACTACTTTCTAAAGGAACAAGGTAAGTGACATTGGTGGTAACAAGTGAGTTATATCATAAGTAGAATGTAGGTTAGATGACAAATAGTTCTGCAGAGGGTATAACATATTAGAGAAGATGTGCCAAAGGCATGAATTAAATTAACTTATTAAATTTCAACTTATTAAACTTCCGTGTTTCAGTCCGGGATTTACGATGCGGTCTTTCCTGAAACAAGGAGTCAAAAGTGTAATCCTTACCAGCGGGACTCTCTCCCCTATCAACATCACTATCGCCGAGCTCGGCATTCCAATACCAGTGTATCTGGAAAATCCACACATCATGAAACCTTCTCAGGTGTCCATCAACACCCTGAGCAAAGGGCCTACTGGTGAAACGCTCATCTCTGATTTTGCAAACAGAGAGAAGCCCAAGTATATGGAAGAACTTGGCAGGATTCTAAACAAAATGTGTCAAGTTGTGCCTGACGGAATTTTTATGTTCTTTATCTCGTTTTCCATCATGCAGAAGACGATCAATCACTGGCAAGAGCGGGACTTTGGTCTCAGATAAACGACCAGAAGAACATATTTGTTGAGCCGCAGAAACGGGAGGGCTTAGCAGAAGTAGCAGTCGGTTTGACAGGTGCATTGACCTCCATGTCTTTAAAGAACTTGGACACTCTTTCGTAGACAGGTCCAAACTCTGCACTCTTGTAGATGTGAGGTCGCATCCAGGCCGAGAGACCTTTGGTGACACTTTCTTTCTCAAAGCGACAGTCGCAGAGTAATGGTCGTCCGAGGGGATGGACTTTGTGGATTCAAAGTGTCACACAGCTATTATCACATGACTAGCATACCCTCCGTGCAATGATCCGTGTGTTGTGCTTAAATGAGAGTACATGAAGAACCTGCAAAAGAAAAACGGAATGGCTCTGTCAGAGCACCAGTGGTACATGTCGAATTGTACTGAGAAGAGCTGATAAAGAGCTGTCGACCAGGCCGTGGGGCAACTGATCCGTCACAGGAGCACTTTGCCGCCCGACCCCTCCATCTCCAAGGCATCCAAGTACTAAAGTAAGCCAGCCAGTAAGTGAAGTAAGTCTTCATCACTTCTGCGAAGCCATCCCGTTTCTGCGGCTCAACAAATATGTTTTTCTGGTCGTTTATCTGAGACCAAAGTCCCGCTCCTGCCAGTGATTGATCGTCTTATGCATGATGGAAAACGAGATAAAGAACATAAAAATTCCGTCAGGCACAACTTGACACATTTTGTTTAGAATCCTGCCAAGTTCTTCCATATACTTGGGCTTCTCTCTGTTTGCAAAATCAGAGATGAGCGTTTCATCAGTAGTCCCTTTGCTCTGGGTGTTGATAGACACCTGAGAAGGTTTCATGATGTGTGGATTTTCCAGATACACTGGTATTGGAATGCCGAGCTCGGCGATAGTGATGTTGATAGGGGAGAGAGTCCCGCTGGTAAGGATTACACTTTTGACTCCTTGTTTCAGGAAAGACCGCATCGTAAATCCCGGACTAAAACACTGAAGTTTAATAAGTTGAAATTTAATAAGTTAATTTAATCCATGCCTTTCGCACATCTTCTCTAATATGTTATACCCTCTGCAGAACTATTTGTCCTCTAACCTACATTCTACTAATGATATAACTCACCTGTTACCACCAATGTCACTTGCCTTGTTCCATTAGAAAGTAGTACCGTATCTCCACTGCTAAACATGGGATCTCCTCTAATATGTTATACCCTCTATTGGTCATCTATCCTACATTCCTCTTGCAGATGAACCTGACAGTAGCAGCTGGATGAGTTAGAGGAGGAGAATGACCCCCCTTAACCCATGCATTTCAATATTCTGAAATAAGTGGCCCAAAACATTGCCCTCCCATCAAGTCAAAACCAATAGATTATTTTAATATATTCTTTACCGTCAACTTGCTACGAACCTTTGTAGAAGAGACAAATCGTTATGTTTGTCAGTTCATTGAAAAACAGACGGAGGGTTTGTCACTGTTCAGTTGTGTTAGAAGGTGGGTAAATGTCAGTGTAATCAAATCGAAATGAAAGCATTTCTAGCGAGAGTTTTGAACATGAGTATGATAAAAAAAACCAAGCATGGAGAGCTACTGGGATACACACTTTAGCCAGGCAACACCTAAAGGAACCAGGTAAGTGACATTGTTAGTAACCGATGAGTTATATCAAAAGTAAAATGAAGGTTAGATGACCAACAGTTCCACAGAGGGTATAACATATTTAAGAAGATCCCATGTTTAGCAGTGGAGATATTGTACTACTGTCTAAAGGAACCAGGTAAGTGACATTGGTGGTATCAGGTGAGTTATATCACAAGTAGAATGTAGGTTAGATGATAACAAGTTCCACAAAGGGTATAACATGTTAGAGAAGACCCCATGTTTAGCGGTGGAGATACGGTACTACTGTCTAAAGGAACCAGGTAAGTGACTTTGTTGGTACAGGTGAGCTACATCACAAGTGAAATGTAGGTTAGATGACCAATAGTTCCACAGAGGGTATAACATATTAGAGAAGATCCTATGTTTAGCAGTGGAGATCCGGTAATACTGTCTAAAAGAACCAGGTAAGTGACATTGTTGGTAACAGGTGAGTTACATCACAAGTAGAATGTAGGTTAGATGACCAATAGTCCCTCAGAGGGTATAACATATTATAGAAGATCCTATGTTTAGCAGTGGAGATACGGTACTACTGTCTAAAGGAACCACATAAGTGTCATTGTTGTTAACAGGTGAGTTATGTCACAAGTAGAATGTAGGTTAGATTAGAAATAGTTCTTCAGAATGTGTAACTCAGAGAAGATTTAAATGTTTAGCAGTAGAGATAAAGTACTACTGGCTAAAGGAACCAGGTAAGTGACATTGTTGGTAACAGGTGAGTTACATCACAAGTAGAATGTAGGTTAGATGACCAATAGTTCCACAGAGGGTATAACATATTATAGAAGATAGTATGTTTAGCAGTGGAGATACAGTACTACTGTTTAAAAGAACCAGGTAAGTGTCATTGTTGGTAACAGGTGAGTTATGTCACAAGTAGAATGTAGGTTAGATGAGAAATAGTTCTTCAGAAGGTGTAACTCATAGAGAAGATTTAAATGTTTAGCAGTAGAGATAAGGTACTACTGGCTAAAGGAACCAGGTAAGTGACATTGTTGGTAACAGGTGAGTTACATCACAAGTAGAATGTAGGTTAGATGACCAATAGTTCCACAGAGGGTATAACATATTTGAGAAGATCCCATGTTAGCAGTGGAGATACAGTACTACTGTCTAAAGGAACCAGGCGAGTGACATTGTTGGCAACAGGTGAGTTACATCACAAGTAGAATGTAGGTTAGATGACCAATAGTTCCACAGAGGGTATACCATATTAGAGAAGACCCCATGTTTAGCAGTGGAGATCAGGCCCACTTTTATAAACGGGCAGACTGGGCATATGCCCAGGGGCGCTGGTGGTTGGGGGGCGCCCCTCAACCACCACACCCACTAGGAAAAAATTGTTTTGTTCAGCCGGGATTTCAAAAATAAAATGGGTGATTTAAACTTGTAGTTAAGTGATTTTCCGTTTTTCCCTTATTGCAAGAGCAAATAAATAAAACAAAATACTCCTTCAGATTATGCCTCTTGTAGTCAGGGGAAAGGCAGGCAGCAGTGTGAGTGAACCGGCGCATCCACTATTCATTTACTATCAGGGACAGGGCGGGTGCGGCCGTGCGGGTAGGCTTGTAGTTGTAGACTACAGCTGGTGACGCGCCCCTCCTCTTCATCCCAACCACCATCGCCACACCCACCCCCACCACTAACCGCGCGGCGCCACTGGCGCCAGTAGGTTGTGTCTGCTACTGCTGCACACTACAGTCGTCAAATCAGTCACAACACACATAACCTAACCTGTCACAGTCAATAGTCAATAGTCAGTGATCATTTCTTTCTACCACATATAAACAATATAAAACAAATTAAATACCGTATATAAATTTAAACTGCAGTTAGTGAGTTAGTGGACCAGTGCTAAATATGTAAGTGTTGATACAAGTAGGCCTAAGGCCTTGGCCTATCCTATGATATAAACAAACAGTAAAAAAATGCATAAAAAACCTAGTGGAGCCGAGAACCGCAAGCGGTTGGCTCAAAGAAGAGAAAGTCAAGAAGCAGTTTTGAAGAAAGTTAGGAGTATTAACCAGTATTTTAAAAAGCCTATTGAGGAGGAACACCAGTCCCAGTCTTCTATCGTCCAACCTCAAGTTGACCCAATTCAAATTGACGATACAACTGAGATTGAGATTTACCATGAACAAACAGATCAAATTTTAAAAACAGACGATGTTTGTAGTAATGCAGAAAAATCACAATGCGTAAAGGGAACATCAAATCTACCGACATCTTCTCAGCCGGATTTTGAATTTCTCCCACCTATTACAGGTAAGTTAACTGAATCAATTTTTACTTTTACATTAGACGACCCAGCTACATGGGATGTGAAAGAACAGAGCGTAGTGAAGACAGTTATTGATTCTGGCATAAAACAGAATCTAGAGGCAGATTTTTCTAGGTCAGATCGGCAATATAAAAATACAAAACGATCTCTCAGTGTGAAATTGTTTTCTGGAAGTTTCAACTAATGGCGAAACATTCAAACGAGATTGGCTCTTATACTCAAGTTCAACTGGGTGTGTTTATTGCATCCCGTGTACATTATTTCAGCCTGAAACTAAGTTCACCGCGTTCTCGACTGGGTTTAATGATTGGAAACATGGATATGATTTAGTGAAATGCCACGAACAGTCTGCTGACCACAGAAGAAATATGTTAACCCTTCTTTCGAGAAGGAAAAATTCAGCAGTAGAAGGTTTAGTTATAACTCAACACGAGCAGGAAGTGAAGTATTGGAGAGATGTGTTGACGAGAATAGTTGCAGTAGTACGGTTTCTAGCAATCAGAGGGCTTCCTTTTCGAGGAGCAGATAAAACAATAGGCTCGAGATCCAATGGACTTTTTTTGGGTAGCCTTGAACTCATAAGCCAATATGATCCGTTTCTAGCACAACACCTTGCAATATATGGAAATAAAGGCAAGGGAATTGCGTCTTACATATCGTCAGATGTATGCGATGAGTTTATCGAATCCATGGGAAAACTTGTGTTCAAACAAATCTTGGATGCAGTGCATGAAGCAAGATACTATTCCATAATTTTGGATTCTATCCCTGACACGTCCCACACGGATCAGTTGGCGTTTGTGTTGAGATATGTTTCTCTTACAGAAGGTTGTGTCAAAAAGCGCCTAGTTGCATTATTGCCTGCAGTTTCGCATAAATCTGAAAGTTTGGAAAAAACTGTTGTGGATATTTTGGATGACATGAAACTTAATATTGAAAACTGTCGAGGACAAAGTTATGACAATGCCTCAAATATGTCTGGTAAATACACTGGTCTCCAAACCAGAATTAAGGAGAGAAACCCTACTGCAGATTTTGTACCGTGCACAGCCCACTCGTTAAACTTAGTAGGTTGCTACGCTGCAGAGAAGTCTTGCTCTGAAGTGACGATTTTCTTTTCCTTCGTTCAAGGAATATATACTTTCTTTTCCTCGTCAACGTATAGATGGGGTCTTCTAAAAGAATGTATAAAGAAAAGCAACGATGGAAAACAAAAGGAAGAACCAAAAATCACCTTGCCAAAATCACTAAGTGAAACAAGATGGTCTGCAAGAGCTGATGCTCTCAAGAGCTTAGTATGGGGCTACAAATAAATCAAACAAACCCTTGAAAGCCTAGCTCAGGACGTTTCCCAAAAACCAGACACAAGAATATCCGCAGAGGGATTTAAAAAGAAAATGGATCAACTAGAAACAAGCATTCTTGCCATAGTGTGGAATGACATATTGGAAAGAGTAGACAAGACCAGTAACAACCTTCAAAAAGAAGATTTGGACCTTCTTTCCGCTGACAAAGAATTGCAAACACTAGAAACATTCTTAAAGAGCAAAAGGGACTCTTTTGATGAATACGAAAAGAAAGCATTGGCGCTTTGCAATATGGAAAGTGTAAATTATCAACGCACCAGGACACGGAAACGATTTACTGACGAAAATAAAGACTCGGAAGATGAAGCATTAGTTACAAATTCAAGAAATACATTTAGAACTTGTGTTTACATCAAAATCATCGACAACATGACTGGTCAACTTGGAAATCGCATGGAAAGCTATTCTTCTCTCGGTACTAGATTTGAAATCTTTAAATACCTTCACAACAAAGATCCACATAAGATCAATGTAGAAGCAAAGAGGTTGGCTGAATCGTACACAAATGATCTTGACATTGATTCTCTTATCAATGAGTGCCTTCACTTCCAAGGGTACATGAAACTGGAGAACCTAAAAACTTTAAAAGAATGTTTTGCTTACATATATAATAATGATTTAAAAAGTACATTCCCCAACCTAGAAATTGCCATGAGAATCTTTTTAACCATTCCCGTGACAAGCTGTTCAGCGGAGAGAGGATTTTCGGCTCTTAACAGAATTAAAAGTGAAATGAGATCTACTATGGGAGAGGGGAAACTGAACAGCCTAATGGTGCTATACACTGCAAGTGACGTGACGTCCAAAGTGGACTTTAACATAGTCATTGACGATTTTGCACGAATGAAAAACAGAAAAAAAACAATATTTTAATAAAACTTAGGCCGGCCTGCAGTAAAACAGAGATACGCGAGATCTACTTGTATAGTGTAGTCATGTACCAGATAAAATAGGAGAATATTGATTAATTACTAATTAGTTATAAATCTGTAAATAGATAAATAGGATTGGGTTTTTGATAGTAACGACAAACAAATTTGTGGTGGGTGGGTGGTCCGTGATGCTTTTAACACTTGGCATTGAGGATTTTTAGACCTCTACAACTCGTACAGAACCTACCTCAATATGTCAACATTTTTTATTAGCTACCGGTTTCCAGTCCGGAACACGGCGGGTCCATAGGTGGTGGATAATGGAACGACTTTCTTTGAAGAGTCAAGGGACATTAAAAACTCCCTCCCGAACCAAAACTGGTAAATAAACATGCTAATGTATAAATATATATATATATATATATATATATATATATATATATATATATTCATAGGCCTATAGTTTTAGTAGAACCTCGTTCCATTTCGTTACGTGTGTAATGAACTGCACACTGTAATGTTTATAACTGTAAATCACTGCGTAGTGCATTAAGCTTTTGGCGCAAAAGTTCATTGCACTAACCCCACCCTACCCCACCTGATGCTGTGGATTTCGGCGAAATGATGAGTCAACCCAAGGCCGCACTCGCACTAGATATACCCCCTTCCCGCTTCCCCTCCCTAGTCCCTACACTGCTGTGGTCAAAACATTTTTAGTTATATATTGGGAGGGGGCGCTGCCTTTGGGTTTGCCCAGGGCGCCACTGATCCTTAACGCGGCCCTGGTGGAGATACGGTACTACTGTCTAAAGGAACCAGGAAAATAACATTTTTGGTAACAGGTGTGTTACTCACAAGTAGAATGTAGGTTAGATGACCAATAGTTTCACAGAGGGTATAACATATCAGAGAAGACCCCATGTTTAGCAGTGGAGATACGGTACTACTGTCTAAAGGAACCAGGTAAGTGACATTGTTGGCAACAGGTGAGTTACGTCACCAGTAGAATGTAGGTTAGATGACCAATAGTTCCACAGGGGGAATAACATATAAGAGAAGACCCCATGTTTGGTAGTGGAGATACGGCACTACTGTCTAAAGGAACCAGGTAAGTGACGTTGTTGGCAACAGGTGAGTTACATCACAAGTAGAATGTAGGTTAAATGACCAATAGTTCCACAGAGGGTATACCATATTAGAGAAGATCTTGTGTTTAGCAGTGGAGATACGGTAATACTGTCTAAAGGAACCAGGTAAGTGACATTGTTGGTAACAGGTGAGATACATCACAAGTAGAATGTAGGTTAGATGACCAATAATTCCACAGATGGTATAACATATTAGAGAAGATCCTATGTTAAGCAGTGGAGATACAGTACTACTGTCTAAAGGAACCAGGTAAGTGACATTGTTGGTAACAGGTGAGTCACATCAAAATAGAATGTAGGTTAGATGACAACAAGTTCCACAGAGGGTATAACATATTAGAGAAGACCCCATGTTTGGCAGTGGAGATACGTTACGACTGTCTAGAGGAACCAGGTAAGTGAGATTGTTGGCAACAGGTGAGTTACATCATAAGTAGAATGTAGGTTAGATTACCAATAGTTCTACAGATGGTATAACATATTAGAGAAGACCCCATGTTTAGCGGTGGAGATACGGTACTACTGTCTAAAGGAACAAGGTAAGTGACATTGGCGGTAACAGGTGAGTTATGTCACAAGTAGAATGTAGGTTAGATGAGAAATAGTTCTTCAGAAGGTGTAACACATAGAGAAGATTTAAATGTTTAGCAGTAGAGATGCGGTACTACTGGCTAAAGGTACCAGGTAAGTGAAATTGTTGGTTACAGGTGAGTTACATCACAAGTATAATGTAGGTTAGATGACCAGTTCCACAGAGGGTATAACAATAGAGAAGACCCCATGTTTAGCAGTGGAGATACGGTACTACTGTATTAAGGAACTAGGTAAGTGACATTGTTGGTAACAGGTGAGTTGCATCACAAGTAGATTGTAGGTTAGATGACCAATAGTTCCACAGAGGGTATAACATACTAGAGAAGATCCTATGTTTAGCAGTGGAGATATGGTACTACTGTCTAAAGGAACCAGGTAAGTGACATTTTTGGTAAAAGGTGAGTTACATCACTAGTGGAATGTAGGTTAGATTACCAATAGTTTCACAGAGGGTATAACATATCAGAGAAGACCCCATGTTTAGCAGTGGAGATACGGTACTACTGTCTAAAGGAACCAGGTAAGTGACATTGTTGGCAACAGGTGAGTTACGTCACCAGTAGAATGTAGGTTAGATGACCAATAGTTCCACAGGGGGAATAACATATAAGAGAAGACCCCATGTTTGGTAGTGGAGATACGGCACTACTGTCTAAAGGAACCAGGTAAGTGACGTTGTTGGCAACAGGTGAGTTACATCACAAGTAGAATGTAGGTTAAATGACCAATAGTTCCACAGAGGGTATACCATATTAGAGAAGATCTTGTGTTTAGCAGTGGAGATACGGTACTACTGTCTAAAGGAACCAGGTAAGTGACATTGTTGGCAACAGGTGAGTTACGTCACCAGTAGAATGTAGGTTAGATGACCAATAGTTCCACAGGGGGAATAACATATAAGAGAAGACCCCATGTTTGGTAGTGGAGATACGGCACTACTGCCTAAAGGAACCAGGTAAGTGACATTGTTGGCAACAGGTGAGTTACGTCACCAGTAGAATGTAGGTTAGATTACCAATAGTTTCACAGAGGGTATAACATATCAGAGAAGACCCCATGTTTAGCAGTGGAGATACGGTACTACTGTCTAAAGGAACCAGGTAAGTGACATTGTTGGCAACAGGTGAGTTACGTCACCAGTAGAATGTAGGTTAGATGACCAATAGTTCCACAGGGGGAATAACATATAAGAGAAGACCCCATGTTTGGTAGTGGAGATACGGCACTACTGTCTAAAGGAACCAGGTAAGTGACGTTGTTGGCAACAGGTGAGTTACATCACAAGTAGAATGTAGGTTAAATGACCAATAGTTCCACAGAGGGTATACCGTATTAGATAAGATCTTGTGTTTAGCAGTGGAGATACGGTACTACTGTCTTAAGGAACTAGGTAAGTGACATTGTTGGTAACAGGTGAGTTGCATCACAAGTAGATTGTAGGTTAGATGACCAATAGTTCCACAGGGGGAATAACATATAAGAGAAGACCCCATGTTTGGTAGTGGAGATACGGCACTACTGTCTAAAGGAACCAGGTAAGTGACGTTGTTGGCAACAGGTGAGTTACATCACAAGTAGAATGTAGGTTAAATGACCAATAGTTCCACAGAGGGTATACCATATTAGAGAAGATCTTGTGTTTAGCAGTGGAGATACGGTAATACTGTCTAAAGGAACCAGGTAAGTGACATTGTTGGTAACAGGTGAGATACATCACAAGTAGAATGTAGGTTAGATGACCAATAGTTTCACAGAGGGTATAACATATCAGAGAAGACCCCATGTTTAGCAGTGGAGATATGGTACTACTGTCTTAAGGAACTAGGTAAGTGACATTGTTGGTAACAGGTGAGTTGCATCACAAGTAGATTGTAGGTTAGATGACCAATAGTTCCACAGAGGGTATAACATACTAGAGAAGATCCTATGTTTAGCAGTGGAGATATGGTACTACTGTCTAAAGGAACCAGGTAAGTGACATTTTTGGTAAAAGGTGAGTTACATCACTAGTGGAATGTAGGTTAGATTACCAATAGTTCTGCTGAGGGTATAACATTTTAGAGAAGATCCCATGTTTAGCAGTGGAGATACGGTACTACTGTCTAAAGGAACAAGGTAAGTGGCATTGGTGGTATCAGGCAGTAGCGGCTAGCCCATAAGGACTCTCGGACACCGCCCTTCCAACAATACAGAAATCAATATTTTTTGTATTTATGTAATAAAAAAATAATCTGTCGTAAGTTAAATTTAATTACAATTACTTACGAATACTTTAATCAATATGATAATAATATGAAATGACATTAGTTTTAACTTTGAATCCAGTAATGACTGTTTTGCAATAGTCGCTTTCATAATGTGGATTGTTAGATCACAACAGGTGAGTTGCATCACAAGTAGATTGTAGGTTACCAATAGATGACCAATAGTTCTTTAGAGGGTGTAACATATAGAGAAGATTTAAATTCTTAGCTGTGGAGATACAGTATTACTGTCTAAAGAAACCAGGTAAGCGAGATTCTTGGTAACAGGTGAGTTTCATTACAAGTAGAATGTAGTTTAGATGACAAATAGTTCTTTAGAGGGTGTAACACATTAGAGAAGATTGAAATGTTTATAGGAGATACGGTACCAACTGTCTAAAGGAACCAGGTAAGCGAGATTCTTGGTAACAGGCGAGTTACATTACAAGTAGAAAGTAGGTTAGATGACAAATAGTTCTTTAGAGGTTGTAACATATTTGAGAAGATCCCTTGTTTTAGCAGTGGAGATACGGTACTACTGTCTAAAGGAACAAGGTAAGTGAGATTTTCGGTAACAGGTGAGTTATATTACAAAGTAGAATGTAGGTAAGATGACAAACATAATTTACAGAGGGTAAAACATAATGGAAAAAATCCAAATGTTTAGTAGTGGAGATATGGTACTTACTTCCGTCTAAAGGAACCAGGTTAGTGATTGACAGTGCTGGTAATAGGTGAGTTACATCACAAGTAAAATGTAGGTAAGTTGTTGATGACATGCAACTTACGTTATGTGGGTGATGTAGTTAAGGTGCAAAAGCATATTCTTTTAACTCGGTAGTGGTTGCATAGCTGTGTAAATGACGGGGTTTGTACTTTATTGCATACAAATTATAGTCACCACCACACTACATCCAGGAACTCTGTTACTGCCATACACATACATACTTTTTGCCATCCTTTACCTCCTCATTTTTAGTCTACGACAGCTTTTCGTCATGTACTGGTCGATTCCTACGTGTGCGTCTCCTTGTGTTTTGGAATTACCCGTCAATGAGACCTTGTGTGTCTCCTTGTGGTTTGTAAATTAATGCTTATCTATATATTAATACGCATGCAGTTTTCTTTTCACAGTCATAACTCGATAATGGCTTGACGGATTTTAATGTATGAGGGGTCAAATTAAAGGTATTTTCACATAGATGTGCAAATACGTCTCAGAATATTGAAAAAGGGCATCACTTAAGTACAGTTAAGGGCTAAAGTTTGGGAACAGTGGCGCTATCTTTTGACATTTTATCAAATCATCAAATTCAATTCCCTTTGTTTACAACAAAACATATGGACGTAATTTGAAATAGTTTTTAAGTATAACCACAGACTGCAGGACTTATTACATCCAGAGCAAATCCGGAATATTATATTTTTATTTTTTTTTAATTTATTTTTTTTTTAAAGAGGTTGGCGGCCTCTTTTAACCTTGCATTTGCCAGTCCACATAGACTAAGCGCCCGTGCGTGGATCGTTTACAGCAAAGCAAGGAGTGAGCCGGTACGGTACAAAAATGAACTGTACTGATAAAATGTTATCGGCAGTGACCAGGATCCGAACCCACGACATCGCTGCCTTGGGCCCGAAGTCCGCGACGCTACCGACTGAGCCACCGACTCACTAACATCATTTAAACATCTGCTAAGTATGGTTCATAAATAAAGAGGTTCCCAGCAAGACTAGACAACAAATTGTTTGTAATAGTTGAATTTATTTACCTTACATAGTATTTTACTGAATTATCATGTAGTGTTTGGTTGGTTGGTTCCACTTCGGTGTGATTAAGTAAATATTTGAATGTGATTATTCCCAGTGCAGTTACCCGTTACATAACCGTATTATCATGTAATTTACAATGTGTATCAAAATTTCTCTGTAGTGTTTTCTGTTGATTGGTTAACATTAGTATTTGATCTAAATTTAAAATTAAAAGAAATGCCACCAGTAAGACAAAGAACTGTGAGTGGCTGGATGGAACGCAAACGTGGCCGCTTGCATCAACCTCCCAATTTGACGGATACAGAGTGGCAGTACCGCTGTGGTGATACATCCAATCTCGCACAAATGAACGTTAAACTTTTACATGTGGTGGCTTACGTTTTAAGCAAGAAAAGACTGGCCAAGACAGTTCAATTTTTGCACTTGTTTGCCATAAATGAAAGGTGTGTTTACCTCATTTGCGGAATTCACCATACTTTCAGGAACTTATTAGAAACTCCCAATCTGAAAACAGGGCTGTGAGGCTTGGATCCAGAAATTATCTTGATGAAATTCTTCAATTCAATTCCGCCTTTGCCATGGTCAGCTCTGAAGCTCATTTTGACGAGAGGGTCACATAGGGATCTAAAATTTCAAGATCCATGACAAGTTTTACCACCGAGTAGGTAATCTAAGTCCTCAAGAAGGTCATGATCCTGAATACTCACAGATCTATAAGTACGACGTTGGCACTGGAACCCAACAGCGCATGTAAAACAATTCAAACATAAAATGCAATGAAAAAATATGCGGGAAATAGGGTCACAATGCCAACCCATCTGCCCAATCTTTTAAAACCTTGGCAGAAATTTGTAGGGACTAGAGCTCTGAGGAGTCAAGTTAGATTCTTATGTGCATAGTAAGAGACGAAAGAAGTGACTTCCCTCGAACAATGATGCTACCTGTATATATGTCGCAGCTATTTTAAAGCTGAAAACAGAGCACCCTCTGGCCAAATAAATCTTTTCTATTTTTTTTTTCAAAAATTAATAGTGTTAAACATGAATCCGTTCTAGATACTTCATTAAATCAACTCTTATGTTCCCAACCGGAGACTTTGGTTGGGGCACCTAATTTAAACACGCCATAAACAGAACATATCGTAGAAATAATTTAACAATGCTATAGTACGTGTCGTACTGGTTGGAGTCAAGAGAGGGATTTAGCTTGCTACATTAGGTCTGAAAAGCTCACTTTACAGTGTGTGGTTGACATCCTACGTTCTCATGGAGGGCACACATCTACAGTCACAGAAAACGTACGTTTTCTGTGCTACAGTCCATAAGAGATTTAACCAAAGTAGTATGAGAACGGATCTATATCTAAATATTGTAGGCCTACCGTTGATTACTTTTATAATTTTTTTCATTATAATATTTTCCACATTTCTATAGTGAGTCATAGAAATTACTTTAGAGTGACTCTATGATTGAGGTTTTGCTGTTTATGATTTTGGTTCTTTATATTTTTTTTTAAGTTGCAGTTTTGCTCAATTTTGAGCAACAGGTTATCAAGTTATTATTATTACCTCTTTTTTATTGGGTACAGTTTCAATTAATTAGTATTACCATTAAATTATGTGCTGGGCCACAGAGAAGTATTTATGTACCGTAGTGGCTAGACATAGAATCAAGTAAAGTATAGTTTTTGATGATGCTTTATTTATATTGTGGAAATGTGTGTGTTATTTAGTAGAGGGGTACGTTTGTGAAAGGTTGTAAAAGTTTTGTTGATTCTTGCTCATTCAGTAGCTTTCTTTGTAATTCATATATAAAAAGGCTTGGCTAAAATTTAAGAATTAGGGGTAAAAAAAACTGAAAGTTAGTTGGTCTAATAAGTTTCCTTTTTTAAATTTTATCATAGAGTCAAAGTAATTTTAAACATGCATCAGCGCCACTTATGTACTGTGCTTGGCTGCCAGGATAGTTTGAACCCCTCATCTGAATTAAAAGAAAATAGTTTTACCACACTAATGTTGGAAAGTGTTATGTTTCCAAAGTAAACAATATAAGTTTAGCTATTTCATACACCATACGCTATTTAAAGAACAGCATATTAAGCTCTTTGGCATGCTTCCCTGTTGCGAAGCACGGATATAGCAGCTTGTTTGTAATTAAGATTGTAAAGAATTTATATTTATTAGCTAAGGGAAAATAACAAGGATGGATTTGTAACACAACATTTTAATATTTCATTACCGCAGTGAGCTAAACATTTACAAATGTATAGTATAAAACACATAAATTAGGCGATATAAAACAATCTTCCTTAATTAAAATAATTCTGCAGATAAATAACTTACAATACACAAAGTACGCAACATACATGCATCAATCATAAATAAAGTACTTCAAGTACCACAGTCATACCATTGCTCAATGCATTTACATGGCACCATTCGTTTCCTAGTCATTGATCACATTGCATAAAGGTGTCTTTAAAAGCTACTCTTTGAGCCCTTATATAACAAACTTATAGAATAATCGATAACCTGGCAGTGAAACTCTTCAAGAAAAACTAATAAAAAATATGGCAGTAGAATTACTATGTATTGGTTTATATTTTTGGCTGTTAACTTTTCGCTTCATCTTCAAAACACATATTAATTATTGGCCTACACAAAAATTGCTAACATTGATGGTAAAAGTACTTTAAGTACATATTGATTTTGTGTTTATTCTAATTAGGTCTGAATGGTCTGATAGTAAAAATTTACTGTAATAAGATCAGCAATTATAGAATATAGATAGAGGTTGTCCAGTAAAATAAATTTCAGATCTTTTGGATGGCTAAAAAAAAAAAGAACGTTTATAAAATATAGACATTTAAAATATAAATTACTTTACACACTCACAAGTGGACCAGGTCATATACATCAGATAATAACATATAATGATATACCAAACAGCTTGAGAGATTTTTTAAATTAGTAATTATTTTAATGACGCCATGTCATGGTAACCACATTTGAGCACAAATTAGTTTTGGAATACTGTAGGTAGGTGTTAACTCAACAAAATTTAGGAAGGAATTCTTAAACTGTTCATTGATATAACAACTATTTCCCTACTTAACAAATATTCATAAATATGTGTTCCAAAAATATTATCATTACCTTTTAGTACCAATATCACTTGTATAATATTTTCCCTGGACTACTCAGGGTTAGGCAGTAACATCCCTTTGCTAGATTTTTTAAAATGATAAAAAAACAGTAAAATATATTTCAATATTTTTGGCAACAGAAAATTAAACAATATTCTAAAAATTCAATACGCCAAAAATCATAATTTATTGTCAAAGTGATAGCAAATAAATTAGTGGTATAAAAATATCAATTCTGCTGATTAGAATGTGTATCCACAAAACTGCATTGTTTACCAAGCTATTTTATTAAAACATCCCTAAAATCATCATGGTTCTATCCCCTAATTAGCTTAGCTACTACTATTAATGAGCAGATCTCAAAGTATTGTAGTAACATTTATAAAAATATCTTCAAATTAATATTAAACATTCATAAAATGTACTATTGTTGATTTTGAAGAAGATCCCTAGTTCGAATTTGATTCAAACCAGCTGACATGAAAAACCTAAATAAGCATTAATCAGACATAGTTTTAGACAAAAATAAATAAATCTATTTCAAACTCAAGGTCTTTGCACCCATTTAATGAAAATTATTTGGATTATAGCAGCACAATAAATCATTTATTTTGAAAAAAACCCCTCTCTTTTGGGTAAATTGTGAAGGATTGTTGATTTAATCAGTGCAAAGTCTCTCAGACTTTCTCTGAACGCTGATTATTTCAATTTTATAAATTAAAAAAAATAAGGCTTATCTTCCATTCCGGTGTACCTGGAGATTGGCCAATGGTTCAACGCCCGGGACAGTCCCAGGTAGACCTCTGGTCAGGAGACGGAGACAGGTCCCATCATACAGACTATAAGCTGGTATCTCAATCAAAAACTGTATTCATCAGATGAATTATGTCTGACAATAGTAAATTAATTTTAAATTTTATTAAAAATGTTGTTGTATTGCTTACTGTAGTAAAATGTAATTTTGATATTTAATCCAAGTTTATTTATTAATACTACAGACCAACACCAGTGGGTGTCCGCTGGTATGATGTTCATGTAGCCTAAGAATGAAAAACATGAAATTATTTATATCCATTTTGACAAATCAAAGTTGATCTTAAATAATCAGTTGACTTTAATATAAATGGAAATGTATAAAAGTTTATCACAATTTATTGAGATATTTTTACAGTAACTGAACTACAGTAAAGTATTGGTATTTGATTTTACAAGAAAATACAGACTCAAAATAATTAAGTATGACCTTTGCTTATATTTGAAAATTTGTTTATTGAAAGTAAGCTATTTATTTAAAATAATCAAGAATAATAGTTACCTTTTGCAATTTAATAACACTATTGAGGCAAATACAAAACCTTTAAAAACACCTTAGAACTAGATTACTAGATTAATCACAAAAAGGAGTTTTGAGGTAATTTAGAGTCAGGAGGGTGACTTTTTATCTTTAGAGGGTGAAAAGTCTTTCCTATGCCTAGGCAAGGAGTGACTAGGAGTGGGGGAAGATTCAGGCGTGGCGTGGAGGATGGCATAGCAGGGAGAGGTCTCGTCGTCCTGCTGACTAGCCTCGGCTGCGGAGGGGATGGTGGTGAGGAAACGCACAGTGAGGCGTGCAGGACTGCCGGGCAACTCAGTGTCGTCTGAGATAGCACTCTGTCTAGTCAGCCGCGGCTTGGTCCTGTCACTCGCACTGCTCGCACTAGAGCGTGACACACGCGACATTGTTGTACTTGCTGTCGTTGCGGAACCTGATGAGTCATTCCTCGAACTGGACAAGTTAGAGTCCTGAGAAGTTTTACGAGTCACAATCCAAGACGAGGCACGCCTCTTGGGATCCAAGAGCCGCATTGGGATCCCGCAATGATGATGATTTTGCCTCCATGAGTCTGACCTGGAGGAGCTGAAGTTCTCGCTTGATGATACGCTGGATGCTCGTTTGTGCTGTTTTTGCTGGATCTCAGCAATCTGATAAGCGTATTGGTCAGACCTCATGCGATGCCTAGCGTCCAGATCCCTGTTGATGCAGAGGAAGAACCAGCGAAACTTGTTGAACAGCCAGATCCTCGGGGTCTGCCGCTGGGTCTGAGTGTCGTTGAGCAATTTGATGTTGCAGCTGCAAGGAGGATGTTGGTTGTGATCTCTAGAAGATCTGTCGACTAAACTGTTGGTGTTGGCTGGAGTTTGCCGATTACTAAAATTAGAACTGTGACGACACCTTCCGATTCCCCGAGTAACTCTAGATTCTTCTATGGCTTTACAAATCAAAACACAGTCTTTCTTGAACTGTTTAGTGAGAATAGCGTATAAGAATGGGTTACAACAGGAGTTTAACGGTAGTACAAACACAGTAAACACTTTGGCTTGTTCCAAAGTTACGAGATGTAGTCCAAAAGCAGCTGTTAGAGAGAAAAACGCGATCGGAGACCAGCAAAGAAAGTCTGTAAAAACTAAAAGTGCCATTCTTTTAGCTATTCTTGAGTCGTTAGAGTTCCAGGCTTGAGAACCTCTAATTGCACAGTACATTTTAAGGTAACAACCCATCAAAATGAGGAAGGCTACTCCGTTGATGAACATCAGAAATACGACATAGAGGAGACTCCCGGTGGTGCTTGTCTCGAAGGGAAGACAAGTAGCGTACTTGCGATAGTCACTAACACCGACCAGTGGCAGCACAGCCATGCCGATGGCAAATGTCCAGCCACAGAGCATGATGTAGCCGGCATGCTTGAGGGAGAGTCGCTTGTTGAGATGCATGGCGTGTGTGATGGCATAGTTACGCTCCAGAGTGATCACTGCCAGAGTGTAGACCGACAGCTCCGAGCTGAGAACAGCGAGAAACCCTGCCAGCTGACACCCGGCTGACATCTGCCAAGGGATGGCATACATCCGGAACTCTCCTAACGTGGAAGCGTCCACTACTGCCAACAGACCTGCGCAGTACAAATTTGATTAAATTGAGAAACACACTTATAAACGTCCAAAAAGTAATCAGCTTCAATGTTTTAAACAGTTCCCTCTAGTATTAAGGTGTATCATATGTATCTATTTGAACGTTTGAAATTAATTTGATTGTCTAATCAACTGAGTGAGAGTTATTAGCAGCTATACAGATAATTGAAGCTGAGGCTGAAACTACAGTGCCAATTAAGTCCAATTAATCAAATTTACTAGGGTGTGAGATGGATAAAATTATAGTTAATCAAAGTCCATTCACGATTATTTTATAAGCATGAATAACATTTTGGTTAATATGCACATTATTTTACTGAGTTGTATAATAGATTAACAAACACAAGTAGACTTCTCATCCCATTGTAAATTTTGAAGCACGTTTTTTGTGTCTAGTTCATGTACGGTGACACTGGGCGCTAGTGTCGACGAAATTTTGTTTCTATTATTTTAGGGTTAATTTCTTGATTTGTGCTTTACTGTTTGGTTACATAACTAGGGGACAGTTTTTGTTTATGAATAGATTGTATTATTTGGTTAAACGAGGTTTTAAATTACTGTAATAACTAGAAACAAATTGTAAACAAAATGAGAAATGAAATTATGAGAAATCTACTAAGGGAGTATGTTTTATCTATGGTTGTATGCAATAATTTTGAATCGAATAAGTATTTTATAATTGGGAGGCTTAACCATGAAAACTGTTAATCGATCAATAATTAATTATTGCTGTAAAAATATGATTATATAAAAAAAATCCCAAAAATAGATTAAATATACTAAACATTTCTACCCACTTTTTAATCCATACTGGGTAGAAAAATAGTTCCACCGGATCTTAAAAATTATGAAATAATAAAAAAAAGCAAGACAACTGGAAACTAAGCTATTGGTCATAAAAACCTATTCAACAAAATACTCAGCAACACCAGCTCCTCCGGGGGCTAGGAGTAAAAAAAATCTAAAATCTAAACATGGGTTTGATATGCACCTCAAATTAAAGGTCTTAATTAGTGAAATGCAAAGTAGAATACTATGCCACAAATTTGAGCTAGAAAGAACAACTGAGTCGACAATGGCAGCCATTCAAAGATTCAAAACTGCAAATACATCTTTATTCAATGGCTGACTTTTTTGACTCGGTTGTCCGTTTGAGTTCATATCTGTAGCATTGTATTTCACCAATTAAAGCCTTTAAAATTATGTGCATATCAACCCATGCTTACATCTAAGATTTTCTTCTGACTACCGGGCTGTCCCCCTGAGGAGGTAGTTTATCGCTGAGTAATTTAGGTAGATTTCTATGACCAGTAACGTATTTATAGCTTTTTTGCATTATCTTTATTAAATTTAAAATATTAATCAGTACCGGGACTTTTTTTCTTGCTGTATATACTATATACATACCTAAATATACCCCCATGAAAAAATCTGCAGCTGCAAGATTGCAGACTAAGAATCGAGGAACATCAATTTTACTGCGTGAGAAGATGAGGACGAAGACCACAGTCCCGTTTCCCAGCATCGCAAGGAGAAAGACAACCCACACTCCACATCTGAGGGTCCACCAGTCAAACAGATCCACACAAGGTAGAAATGGACCTGGAGAGAACAAATGTTTTAGTTTTTTTCTGCTTACGTGCCTTATGATTTGTTACTGTAAGTGCTTACCTTCACATTCATCACCTTCAACATTTTCAAAGATGATAAAACAAATCAACAGAGCAAATCTTTTAGGTAAAAGAAAAGTGGATAGATGATAGTGCTTATTGTGATAGTTGACAATATTGTCTAGTGGGCTTACAACCATAGTCATAAGTGACTGTCTGTTGTGTCAACTTAGTGTCCTAATTGCTAAAGAAGATATATGTGGCAAACGATTCAATAATGTGATATCAAAATAATTCAGAACCACTATTGTATATGTGGTAAATTGAAACATTAAAGTACCTGGGGCAGGCAGACATTGTATCCGTCCTGGAGGCAGATCGTTTTGGTTTTTCTCTTGGTCTTCAAAATACTCCTCCACATATGCTGGCAAGTTTCCTGGGTAAGTAAAATCTGAGCCAAAATTGTCCCACAACTCGTTTATTTGTGTTCCAAACTTCTTGCTCAGGTTTTCTGAAAAAAAATGAAAAATGTAGTAGCTAAACTATGAGCATTTTGTGAGTAGAACTCTTCCTATAAATCACATTAACCCCCCCCCCCCTCACTCACACACACACATCACATTAAAGTAAGTGGATCTTTACTTAATCTAAATTTTGATATAGCTTCTTCAAAGAAAGATGCGGCATCGTAAACAAGACGTAACACACCTGTACTAGTGGAGATAGTTTAAACTTTAACCAGTGATTGACCAAGAGTTAATTTTTCTTTTGACCTTTTTTTATTACCTAGACTGCAGCAATAGAGATTGGTTGTAACTCAAGAGATTATATTTATATACTGTGGACTTACTGGTAATATCTTGTGAATATGTTTACATAAATAGTTGGTTGGGTACTGAATCAGTGAACCTTTGTGAGGTCAGTTCCGTACACAGAGCACAAGTTTACAACTATTAGCGGAAGTTTTTATGAGGTTAAAATGTATCTTAACTACCAGCTAATGTTGTAAAACCACAGAATAAAGACCAAGAACTAAAGAGTGGTTATAAAGAGTAGGTTATAACCAAGAACTCCCACTGAGCAAGAAAAAAAACAACAAAAAACCTAAATCAAAACAAGTCATTTTAATCCGATAGTGCTAGCACCCAAATCTAAGAGCAGTGCTGTCACTGGATGGCAGGCTAGGCCAGGCGTGGGCTGGAAGGAGAGAGAACTGACGTTCCTCCATCGTTGCTATCTGCTGAACACCTATACAAGTCCATTGTCTAATAATTACAAAAAACAGTTACAGCAGCGCTCCTAGATTTTAGCTGATTAAAACGTTAAATCATATTTTGGCTCAGTGATGGTTCTGGGTTAGGTCTCCCTTCTTTGGTAAAAATGTGTTAGCCGTTTAATGAACTCGTTAGACAAAATTCTTACGAAGTTGAGGCCAGATGTCAGTGAGACTGGAATTCCACAAACTCATGTCAAACTCGTTGTCTGTGGGGAAGAGCACAGACTCGCGCAGCGGGGGCCGCGGTGGGGGCTCTGCTGGAACAAGAGGCAGGAACACGCAGCAGTGGTAGGCGTAACTCAACACCAGTGTCTGTACTCGGGGAAAACTCTCCGGGGGTGGGAACTCTCTCAGACGCGGGTTGTTGAACGTCTTGAGATGCAGCAGCCGGTCGAGCCCCGCCGTCGGTAGAATAGGGAACATGTTGTTGCCTAGGTTCCTGGAATGGTTTCAATCTCTTTATATTAAAAAGAATAGAAAAATAACTATAGAAAAAAATAGCTTAGCAGAGGAGTCATTCCTGATGTGTAATGTGCACAGTGAAAATACACAATTCAGCAGTAATATCCAATAATACTAGAAAAAGAAAATTTTCTTATAATTATAACTGATGACAGATGTTATCCTAAAAAGAGGGCAAAAAATAATGACTTTTTATTACATACTAGTGTACATGTTGCTCGAATTCGAGCAATTGTAAAATATTACAGGATTTGTAAACCAATAACAATCATATTAAGCTATCAACATTTTAACAAAATCACACCTACCTTCCCTGTAGCAGCAAACCTAAGTAATCATATTAAAATTAACTCTTAAGCTTTAAATAGGAAAAACATGATCATTTTCAGGGAATATATTTGTAGAAATTAAGCCAGGTAAATGGGAATTCGCTTAGTCTGAAGGTTTGCTGCGGATACACAATTTTAATAACAGCAATGATTGAAGAATCCAAATTATTACTTATATCCATGAATTTATCTAACAATTATTTCCTGTAAAATATTATTACAGCAGCTCAAAAATATTGGAACAGACTCAGTCATCAAATTACCGAATGGTATAATTACCATATGAAAGAATCCCATACTAATTATATTAACATATAGTTCCATTTAATCAATTTTAAATGGGCGAGTGACACATTTTATTTATGTTTATGATCCATACCGTTCCTGTTCTAATAATCATGCAGTATTTAATATGTTTGGACCAGCTGTGTGGAATTGTGAAATCAAAATTAATTTGACAGTTAGTTCTGTTTGTTTACATTTTTAAATTTTGTAGGTTTGTTCTTTGTTACCATGGATACCATCAATAAATATTTCACTTTTAATTTCTGACAACAGCTGGAGTTCCATAACAAATTTTGTATCCCATGTTAATCTTATGGAGAAATACGAAACTTTAAAGGGCCCCAGGGCCTCACTCTCTAATTATTTCCCTAAAATGAAAGTTTCCTGCACAACTTCACATTATGCTCTTTCCAATGACACCAAAAACATGTCGATCGGTTCAGTAGTTTCAGAGGAGTAATTGTCACAAAAATCCTGCTTGCGTATTAAATAAGTATATAGATTGCACCATCCGTACCCAAGCCATTAAATAATTGAATTGTAAACTCTTAGGCTGGACATAGCAACATTGACTTGGTTTTTAATAGTCAAAGCTTGGATACTGAAGTTTACATCCCATCTATATGGACCAGCTGCCGCCAATATTTTATTAAAAATTACCTATAGTCGGGACCACGTAAGTTTGCAGTTGGTGGCAGCCAATCACAAGACAAGGCTAGTGCGACGTTGCCACATCGTCCGTTGACCACACTAATTAAAATACTAAACAATATTTTCAATCAGCTGGTATTATTAGATTTGGCAACACCGCACTGTTCTCATTGGTTCATTCAAAACCATATGGTAAATAGGCTCCCTCCCTCAACTGCAAACTTACGTGGTCCCGACTTTTTGTGGAACCCAGTCACAGAATGTGATAGTAAATGTATTTGTTTACTTTATATGTTGGTGACCAAGTTGATCAGTCATAACAGTTGCTGTAGCTCATAATAAGTTTGATTAACATTAGTTTGACTTGGTAAAAAAGGTTTGTGTATTCGACAGAAATTAAAATCTGGATCAGCATAATCTATCCAGTGAGGTTGGCTCACATCTATTGACAACGATTTTGATTTTAAAAATGGCGCTGAACTTTAACATAGGATGAAATGTCTAGTTGTTAATAGTCAAAGATGGTAGCCTACATCCAACATTTGTAATATGGCATTTGATGTTTTATGTACTTACAAATCCTCTAGATGGGTAAATGCCAAAAAGGCTTCAGGGTGGATGTCTTGTATGAGGTTATTCTCCAGATCTCTGAAAAATAACAATGATTAGAAAATTTACACTATTTAAATGCAATAGCTGAAAAGTATTACCAAGGTGTTTGTGCTAAAATGCCCAATAAATGTGTAGTAGGACCCTTCTTTTCAGACTATAAAATAGATGATACTGTCTGGGTAGCTGAGTAATTTAGTGCTCGCCTTCAAATATGAAGGTCGCTTGTTTGATTCCAAGCGAGGTTCTTACTGGACCCAGATGCCATTTGTCATTGGGCAATCAATTGACAATGCTATATAATAAAAGGTTGACATTAGAGTAGATAACAAGATCAGGGTTTGGATCGTTCTCTATCAAAACGTTTATAAATACGGGTGTTGTTGATAGACTCAAAAAGTAAAAAAGACAAAACAAAAAATCTTTTAATTTAGAAATCACAAGCATTTTCCTCCTAAAAGTCACTTTTATTTTGTAAAACACTTAAGTGGTCTTTTAGAAACATTGCACATGTCAATCTTTTCTTAAAGGACATACAATTAACTATAGTTCGGCCGCTTAGAAAACGACCTGCGCGCTAATACTAAACCAATGCTGGAGGAGGTCGCTTTCTAAGCGGCCGAACTAGTTGGACTGAATGAATACCAGATATTTTATTGAATAAAATGACCAGATTATTTTAACTGTTTATGGCTCTGAACTCTTAATTTATTATTTTTTTTATTTCATGTGATGTGGAAACACCCCTGAACTGTTTGGGAACTAATAATGATTTAACTCCAGTAATCCATTTCAAATTAGTCGTTTTTTTGCGACCTAGGTTTCAGCACATTAACAATTAGACTCCAGGCTCCAGTTCAAAACGTTCAGTCCATTTGACTTTGTTCTGTCAAAGCTGCACATCGCTCACACAACACAAACATGGGTATGAATAAATGAAAATTTACCGATTGGTATTTAAAAAACAAAGACGAATACATGTGAGTTTACCGGCCACAACGGGAGACATCCAAGCAACTACTCCAATCACAACTATATTGTTTTGTAAATATCGATCGGTAAATGAATATTAATTCGTATTCGTGTTTCTATCGTGTGAACTATGGTAGCTTTAACGGAAAGACGTCCAATGGACTTAACATATTAAACTGGAGCCTAATTATTGCACAGCAAAGTGATGAAACCTACGTCGCAGAAAAACAGCTTAATTTGAACTGGATGACTGAAGGTATTCAAACCATTAGGTCTGCACTTTTTAACCGCGATAGTTGTTTAATCTAGTAATATCAGATTTCATTATACTTACAAGACTTGAAGCTTCTCCAGGCCATAGAAGGCATCCTGTGGGATGGCAGTGATGAGGTTGTGGCTGAGCAGGAGATCATGTAGGCGGGAGAGACCCTGGAACAGTCGACCCTCCAAAGACGAGATCTTGTTACCCTTGAGATCCCTGTGAAAAAAGTGGTAAGTCCAAAACCTGTTGTTATAGTAATCACAAAGGATAGGAAGGAAGCTATTTATACTCTCTAATTTCCAGATTTTAAAAGTACTGTATGAATGAAGGATGAGTGTAGAATGGAGTAAGATGCTTTGTTACTTAGATCAGCTGTTTCATTAGCCATCAGGACCATTTATATAAAATTCCAATAAACAGGACAGCTGAGTTCAGTTTTGATCCATCAAAAAGCCTCAGATTCTCCTCCAGATGGAACCTCCAGCCTTGGTATTACTAGTTGAGCACTAAAACCACTGAGCTACCCAGCTAAATGTAGTGGTTCCTCGAAGGTCCTGAGCAGGAGATAATGTTGTTTCAAGGTAATATTGCATGATACATATTACATACCTAATAAGGTTAAAACCTTAACAAAACCGGTATAGAGGCATAGGTCTAAAATCAACAATCATCCATGTGATCATGTCTTTTTCATTTGCAACGGCACAATTTAATGGCTGGAAGTTAAAGAATATGCACAAAGACTTGATCTAATCCATACAAATCAAACAGATTTACAATTAGTTGCAAAATTTCCAAAATAGTAGTACACCATGAGTAAAATATTTACTTACAGAACTCTCAAATCCTTACAAGCCGTGATATCAGGTACTGAGGTCAGCTGATTTGATTTTATGTCTCTGGAACAAACACAAACTCCGTAGTTAAAACAAGTATTTTTACTGTAAAAATACTTATACCGTAAGCTAGCATGAACCATAGACAAAAAGAATTAAATATAGACTGTCAGCCGTGCTGCGGTTACCATAGGTTCTGGCACATACCGCTGGGAGCGCCATTTAGTTACAATGGCGCTACGTAAACTACACGGCGCTCCCAGCGGTGTGCGCTAGAACCTATGGTATCCACAGCACGGCTGACAGTCTATATTTAATTCTTTTGGTCTATGCATGTACTGAATAATGCTGTTACCGTAAAGAAATCCTATAAATAGTTTTCTTATTTCAAAATTTAAACAAGATTTACAAACCTGTGAATGACAACTTGACTTAGTAACATTTTTACGGCACAGTTTCTAAATTACTCAAAACTAACTGAAATAAAATTAAGCAATATGTTTGTTTTTCACATACTATACATCATGAACAAAATATAAACTTACATAAACAATTATAAAATATGAAATTATAAAAAATGAAATATGAATTAAATAATTTTAATGTTTAATAAAAATGGTATGTTTTTATTATTATTATTATTCATAAAATATGTTGAGAGTTTGTGGCATTCAACAAAAAGTCACATTTTTAATATATCTGACACTAATTTCATTTTCTAAAGTAGACAGATTTTAACTCTTAAGAACGTTTGTTGACTCACAGACTCTTCAGTCGAGGGCAGGTATGGCACAAGGTGGGGGGTACAGTGTGTAGACTGGCGCGGTCCAGACGCAACACCTCCAGTGCGGACGTCCCGTTCAAACTGGGGAACTTGCTCAGCTCCTTGGCGTCCGACAGGATACTGAAATTGAAAAGTTTTAAAGACATGTAAAATAATTAATCTTTCCCAGAAGTCTTAAGACCCACTGTTGAAACTCAAAGATTACAACAGAAACCTTTCCATAGAGAATTGTGCCTTAAGAATAGGCCTGGGTTTGTTGAGTTAAATTTGTGTTTGATTAGAAAACTGTTGTCCAATAAGCATAGAGCTATTTCTTGACCATTTGATTTGTTTAAGGGTCAACAAAAAAAACAACCCGTAAAAAACCTGAAATCTATATAGGTATTTAATACGCTAGGCATATTATTGTCATAATTGTTTTGGAGCGGTGGTGCTACCGATCACCATGTCCAAGGTATCGTTAGAAAGGTCTTAGCATGTAGTTTTGCCATCAAACAAAAAAACTTTGGAATTCCATCAGGGCTCTGCCCCAGTGGCCTTCAAAGTTCCCATGTTATTCTTAGGGAGAAAATGTTTATTTACATTTGAACAGATGAATACTTTGAAATTGACACTAATATTTCAAACGGTTGGTTACACTAAAATTGGAGACATGTGCTATAAGGATTTATTAGATATAACCAGTTTTTATTTGCACAAAATCAAAACATAACCAAAAAAACGTTTGACATAATGGAAACTATTAGACCTCGGACGGCTAATAAGAGGAGGCCGACGAACTTTAACTGGTAGACGCAAACGAAATACAAATAATGCTATTGTCGTTGATAACCGAATACAGCAAGCACCCTTCCGTGTTGGGTTTAAGTGTGCTCTCCAACAGCCGCCTGAAGATTTCACATTCAATTTAGGACTGATTTCAATTTATTGGACACTGTGCTGCATTTCTTGATAAATCATTAACCCTCCGAGTGTCATGCGTCGCTGCAGCGACGCGTAACGCACTTTGTATAGTGTCGTGCGTCGCTACAGCGACTCGCGAACACTGTTTATGGCGAAGGCTCTATGACTAACTGAATCGGACTGTACTGGATTGAGTTAGGTATCGTTCTTTCCGTAATATTCTAAGCTTTCTCCAGAGGTCTGTCTCTAAGCACTATTCATTTTAGTTCCGAAAATATTGTAGCAGACAGCTGACTGAGCTGACGTGCGTGTATTTGTAAACAGCTAGGTTACCCTCGGACCGATGACTGATGTGTTTTATTACATTTATCATTGTTTTAGTGTTAAAAATCAAAAGTAGTGATATACGTGGTGCATTATAAGAAGATTTAAGTGGTTTTGAAGTGCTGGTTGATGATCCTGAAGAAGTAGGTAGTGATATTGATGTAAATTATCAGCCAGATTCCTAGCTATGGTTGGGCTATGCATTCTTAGCTAAACGCTATGTACTGAAATCTGTTTTTTGCCCATAACTTATTTATTTGCAAATCTACTTCCTTATATTATTATATATTTGTAATCCTCATAAAATTTTGAACAAAGTGGCTATTTTCAAATATTTATAGGCCTATAATTTATACAATTTCATTGAGCGCAAACTTTTTTTTTTTTTTTTTTTTCGAAATTATACATTTTTTTTACCTAAAAAATTTTTTAAAAAAAATCTTCCTTATGTTTTATATATAATATTGAAGCCTAAGATTTTCCAAACAAAATGGTATATAGAACAGTATAATTAACATTGTTTTTAAGCTTCTCAGATCAGTTTTAATAAAATCTTGCAAATGAGCAAAAAATAGGCTGACATTAAGGCCAAAACACGTGACACTCGGAGGGTTAAAAGAGCCGATTTGCAAACTATGGAAACATAGGAAATGTGTTTTTTTAGAGTTTATAATCGTTATTATGGACAACCTAATGTGGCTATGAGTGGGAAATATTTGTAGAAAACGTTAACAAAACAAGATCAGCTTTTGAAAAATGAAACATATTTACAAGAAATTTTGATTATATAGAACT
Source organism: Macrosteles quadrilineatus (assembly GCF_028750875.1). NCBI lineage: Eukaryota > Metazoa > Arthropoda > Insecta > Hemiptera > Cicadellidae > Macrosteles > Macrosteles quadrilineatus. The sequence goes on from NW_026542595.1 coordinate 72,516,722, forward strand.
GTTAAGTACATCGTGAGTGTTTCCATAATCTTTGAGTCTTTATGACTGTTATTCGTTTTAAAATAACGCCTGTAATATTTCGCAATTGCTCAAATTCGAGCAACAGGTACACTAGTTATTAAATCATTTAATCATCAAATCTCCTGAGAAGTTATTTTTTTAGAATTAGAAAACTACAAAAAACGTGTTTACCCTACTATATTAAGTATGGCTCCTAAGGCACAAAAGTTGCAACAGTTTGTTAGTGTCCTGTGTACTGGAAAAAGATAATATCTTTTATTTAAGTTAGTGACTTACGGGTGCAATCACATAGGATGTGGCTATGTCAAAAACAATTACAGTATGTACTTTGTAATGCAAAGGAACACACAGAGAGCGGTATGGGGCGGTGATAATTGTATGGGAATGGGAGGGAAGGTAACACATTCTATGTGTTTGTACCATAAACTCCCAATTGTTTGTTTTAACTATTGAACAGCTGCTTAGCTGATAAAAACGGAATAATTTTTAAGGTGAGATCCCACTGAAAATGTTCAAAAATTTCGGATTTTTATTTTTTGTACCTATTTTTTATTAAAATCTTCCTATATAAGAAAAACACAACGATTTGATGTAAATTTACATATTTCATAGAGTAAAAAATATTTAAAGTTGAATGTGCACTCGAATTTTTGGTGAAATAAACATCACTTCGGTGTTTTTCTTGTATAATCACGGATTGTACATATGCCTGAAAAAGATTTTTATGTAAGTATATTGACCAAAAATGTTCTTAAAAGTAACACTAGCAGTACTTGTAAACAATAAAAACTTAAATAGTGAACTAGGAGCTCTTATTTTGGCTAAAATTTAACAAAAACCATTGATTTTAGAAAACGCGTGATTCCCGAAAGTAGAGAAAACCGTGAGTTGGTTTACTAAAAATGCTAAGGCTCAAAAGGTATTAGAGATACAGCAGTGAAACTTTGTATGCTTACTCTTTACATATACAGGGACAAAGTTATGTATGGGCTTTCAATTATCTAAAGAAACTTTTATTATTTTAATTTTTTTGTAATATTGCGAACATTTTATTGTTATTTTCTTAATTTGAAAACTTGTAGAAATAATATCTGAAGAGATAATTTTAAACTAATACATAACTTTGTTTGCAGTAATATACTCTATCAAATGACACTTCAATCATCTATCTACTACTTATAGTTAAAAAGCCTTAGCGGTTCTTGTGAAAGGCTGCAAATTCGGTTTAAATGGGGGGGAGGGGGGTGGTTTACAAGTGGTCAAAAAATAGTTATTTTGTTTCAAGTAGAGTAATTTTACATAATAAAATTAAAATATCTCAAAATAATACACAGTTAAGAATTTAGAATTTTCAGTGGGACCTCCCCTTAACTGAAATTAAAACATTGCTTTTACTATTCTGAGTGAAAGGGAACACATGTTTACTCGAGTGTAGTTGCAGAGACATCCTTCTTTTCCTCAACTTTTGTCATCCAATTGACGTAAAAACGCTTTATGTGCTTGTGTAAACTAAAAAATGTATATCTATGATACTCACAGTTTCCTGAGCTTTGGCAGGAAGGAGAATGCGTGAGGGTCGACCCCAACGAGTGGGTTGCCCTTGAGCTCCAGTAGGGCGAGGCCCCGGGAGTGTTGTAGGACTCCTGCAGGGATGTACTTGATGCGGTTCCCAGAGACGGACCTGTTAAGGTGTCACTTTGTCAGTAATACTGAATGGTTCCTTACCTTTAGAGTGATTCAACAAACGTACTGCTAAGGCTAAGTATTAGAAAGTAGATGTCCTTAATTTCTATGTTTGTGTCTTTTTAGTAGCCAAAGGTAAACACTTAAGAGAGAAGAGAAACCTTAACAGATTTTTGTGACACCTATTTTATCCCATATAAAATCTTCATAACGCCATAGACAAATAGAATAAATGTAGACCCACAGTAGTGCTGCGGTTAGCATATTTTTCGGCACCCACCGCTAGGAGAACCGTGTAGTTACGGCGCATACCGCTGCAGCGTCTGCTGATAGCATACGACCATAGACAAATAGAATGAATATAGACCGGCAGCAGTGCTGCGGATAGCATATGTTCCGGCGCTTACCGCTAGGAGTGCCGTGTAGTTACGGCGCACACCGCTGCAGTGTCTGCTGGTACCATACGGCTCCTGCGCACCTTGCCTGCACATGGCACTCCTAGCGGTGGGCACCAGAAGCTTCCCTTGACAGTCTATATTTATTCTATTTGTCTATGATATAGTGTCTTAACTAGACTGCACTCCTAGCAGCACATCGGGAATCCTTCCTTTGACAGTTTATATTTATTTTATTTGTCTATTATAACGCTCATACTATCTCACAGAGGGTAAGTATCCTATATTGTTGAACATTGCTTTTTCACATTAATTTATTACATTATTGCTAAAAGGTTTCTAATCTAAGGTAGCAGGTGTTTCTTCTTACTTACGCAATCTCTTGACCATGTGACTCACAAAAGAAAATCCCCCACAAATACATTTTAGAGGATACAATAATAAAACATTGTGAAATTGCTCTTAAATGGCTGTTACAAATAGTTCTTACAATTAGACAAAAATGCCATTCTGTCACTTTGGTAGAGAAGTTTCAGTAATAAGAAATCTAATAATGTAAGATTCCTATAAGTTATAATGTAAACCTTTTCATAAAAGACATAAAATGTGTAATACTGTGTAAATTATATCACTGTTTCACAGAAATCTATTAACACTAATGTTAAAACAACATTCAACTGTTTTTTCACCTACATGGTGTTACAAAGTTTCACTTAAATTAAAATCCATACCATTACTATGCATGATCACACTACTACTATGAAATATCTGTAGGGCATCTATAGTAAATAGAACAAACATTAATCAGGATATCTTAGTCTTTGCGTAATACAGACAGCCTTTTGATATAAGTTTGTACAAATTTCATGAAAGTGCTGCTTAGTTTTTGTACAGCTTTTACATTGCATCAGTACTCTTTACTTTGTTTTAAAGGAATTCAGTGTAAAATTATCAGTACCATGTACTCTAATGGCTCTGAAATAACAAGAGGCAATACAATTTACCAATAAAATCCTTACTTAAGACCTTATCCTTACCCTTATCCTTATCCTTACTTAAACTTAGATCCTTAACTAGTACACAGTAAATGGTTTACTGCACTCCATGTGGCAGCATGAAGTATAGGAAAAATGGGAATCGAATTCATAATTAGGACACACATTTTAAATCTTAAGTTTCTTTTTACCAAACAAAGGATGACTTCTTAAGGAGGTGAAATGATTTGATAGACTACAGTGATTATCATAATCGGAAGTGAAGTTGGCGCAAGACCAAGTTTGGTGTGATGACTGTGCGGAAGTTGAGGGAAACGTAGTTGATAGTCGCTGTGATTTGCCAATAAACTTACCATATCAATGGCACGGTGTGAGGGATGAGAGATATATGTCTAGTGCAGAAGAGGTGAACGCCCTGCATGGTTCAGTAGTGTAACAACGCTACAATAACCGTTAGTCATACCATCCAGACTGCAACGAATTATTTGTAATATCGGTCCGCTTCATCCTCAACTTTTCACTTCGACCAGTCGTAAAAATTTATAGAAAAGTTGCTCCATTACTTTTGCTTGTCAGAGAAATGTTTTGCTGACTTTCTCGAAATTACTTTGGCGAACATACACTTATTTTACTCATAATACAGTGTTATTGAAAGAGTTTCGTAATAGATTGTAGTTAAGTATGTGATTTGACGAGTATAACTTTTTACATAGTACCTATGTAGTTTATATTTTACCAGTTACAAATAAAGTTTTATTGGAATTTGCCATTAAATAAGGAATAATTGGTTTTAAACAAGTAATTTCATTACTTCTTAGAGAATTTAAGACAATATTATTTTAGTTACGGTACTAATAAAATTTTCAAAATAAATATTTAAAAAAATCCAATAAAAGCCCCACAGGAAAATTTCTCCGTTATTTTAAAATCAGGGCCAGGTAAAAATATATCGCATTAGGGTACGCATATATAAAATACCTACAGCACGTTTAATATTCTCCACAATGTTTCAAATAAAAAACATGTGAATATTCACTATTTCAGCAGAACCAACACATTTGTTTTCTTTGTCACATTTCAAGACCCTAAATATTTATCCTGCTAATTACCTTACATAAGAGAACTTTTGCCTCTCATATGAAACAAGATAGATATTAATTTTAATTTAATTGGTGAACAAACAAGAAACTGAAAATTATTAATGTTATACTTTAAGGTTACGAAATGTATCTCAACTCAAGTGCACAAATAAAAACTTGAAAAATATACATAGACATAAATAGGCTACCTGTACAGCATGTATAAGGACATTTTGAAGGACTGTAATAGTAGGACTAAATTACAGCTAACTTGGAAATAAAAGAAAAATAATTTAAAAGGGTTATGAACTGACAATTATATCTTGTCTTTTTACAATGCATATTTATTTTTTTACATACGAGTATATATTGTATTACCAAAGAATTATTCATTGGTATTACTCTAAAATATTGGTAATCCAGAGTTAGAACTAGAATATTGGTGATAAAACTTGTTTTTATGATAAATTAATTCACAGGAAGTACAGTACTGTGTATATTCTCTAATTTATCTAACATTTGTTAAAAATATATTTTTACAATAGGATAAATATACACCTAAAAATAAAGTTATTAGCCTATAAAAAATATACCCTACATTAAATATAATGTATGTAAATCCAAGACACTAAATTTAGCTGAAAAAAAAACACAGTAACTAACGATACAATGTACGAATGTGTTTTGTATTTCAAACATCGTGCCAAGTTTGACTGACGTTTATTTACGGTCCCTAATGGATTCTGAACGTTTTGTTGAAAAATACATTGCCAGATCGGCATGTGATCACAAGCATTTTGGATGTACAAATCAGACCATGGATTTTTCAAGGAGGGTGAAAATAGAATGATGAAGCTTTGAAAACTGATGGGCAACGATACAAATTTTTTCATTAAATTGTTACGCCTTCTGAAGAAGGACCGATTCGATGACAAGTTTTTGATTTATGAAAGTTTTTTTCCCTATGAAACTCACTTATTTAATGTTTACTTGAAATACGAGAAAAGCATTATATTTTTTCAGTACCAAGAGGAGGCTATTGCTCATCTTATTAACACCCCTATCTTGTAACTTACTGGTAATATTTGTCCCACTTGCTATACATAACAGCTTAACAAAGAGATATATCTTTGTTCTGTGGGTTACATCCTATAGTTCACCATCACCTACGAAATTACTCCTTAAAAGGGCAAAACAAAAGTTTTTGGTGGTCTTTAAGATTTAAGAATTAAAAGATTTTGTTAATAATATATAAAAATTAGGAAAAATCTGGCACATAAACGAGACTTAGACTACTGATCAATTTAATAACTCTCCTAAATCACAATGTAACAATTGCCCAACAAATAACACCCAAAAATTAGTTCCTTTGTATTAAACAATTACGTGAATCTATTATTCTTTGTTGAGGTTGGCATATCAATATTGTGTAAAATATTATATATCCTTAAATATATAACAATTAATTAATTTCAAAAATATTCTTGCGAATTTAGATCTCAAGAACAATGGTCACTAAAATTATTACAAAAATTTGATAGGATTTTAATTTAACAATTGTTTGGATAAGAAATATATAATATGGACTCACAGTTCTTGCAACGCAGTGAGCTTGGTGAGAGCAGCTGGTACAATGGTCAGGTGATTGTCATCCAACTCTCTGTCAAACATAAAGCAGTTGTTAGCATTAAACTTGGCTATATTCAAGTACTGTAATTTTTCTATTGTCATAAAATAACAGTATAAACCTAGGCCTTGTCACTATCCAACGTTGACCTTTGGATAGCAAAAGTTGATGGACAGCCCAATGGTACATCAATACATAGCATCTGGGTACTCAACCAACCTTTAGAATCGAAAACGAACTCTGTAACTGCTCGGTTTACCCATACAACTGTGAACGCCTTGTCAAGAAACAATTCAAATTGTGTGCTAGGGGTTTATTTAAATCCTTTAAATAGATGGTAATCAAAAAAATATGCATTTCGAAAGCACATTCAACATTTAGATATAAAGGAATGATTCATAAGAACATAGGTCTGAAAATGCTAATTTAGTATATTTGACCTTTAATTCCTAATTGGAAATGGAGATAAAAAATGAATGAAGATTAATTGCATTCAAAATAAAGGAAATCAAATATAGTGCATATATATTACATTCATTTTTTTTTTTAGATGAGAACGTGCATACAGTATTTTAATCAAAATATGAGTGACAGATGAATGTAGAATGGAGTTTTATGTCTTGTGGGGCTTTGTTACTGACCGAGACCAGCTGTTTCATTTCAACTTTTGTAAAATCAACGGTTTTTGAGTTATTTGAGACATAAAATTTGAAATAGCCGCCATTTTGTTTTATGAATTAAAAAAAATCACAATTGTTTTGCAGTTTTGCCTAGTTGTCATATATGTTTGTGCAAGGTTTCAATTTTGTGTCTTCAACTACTTTTTAGTAAAACATTTACAAGTGAAAAGAAATGGCGGTTGTGTATAAGTAACTAAGCAATTCCTAAAAAATTTTATATGATATTTATATAATATGTTTCTTACACAGGTACAATGCCCTAAAATATTGTTAGAGAGAGTTCCGGGACACTTAATGAGCTGTTTCATACTTTTGCCTGGTCCATTTTAGGTAATGTGTAGAGCGACTACTTTGCCTGTAACATTTCCTACATTTATTTATTGTGTTCTTTTAATGTGCCAAAAAAATAGTCCGTTGAATGTTGTATGTGTATCGATAGAGTTTAAAGGTTAAACACCTGACACTGAACACATGGCTGAGTAATTACTTCCCAGTTGTTCTGTTTTTACGGTCAAACATTCACTTTAAGATCATTTGCTTGGTTATGAAATTTGTGGTAAAATACTTACAATACACGTAAAGATGTCAAGTTTGAAAATGCGTCATCATCGATCTCAAAAATCCTGTTCTTTTTTATCAACCTGAAACAAATATGTTTTTAGTTTATTTGTATTAAATGAAAGCCTATCAGTATTTTCTTTATGTTTTACCAGGTCTACCTGATTGCCGAGAAACTGTCCTACCTCAGGAAGGTTTTCATACAATTCCTGACCCTCAGGGTAACCTTATTGAACTCGCTAGGCAACTAGGATTATTTAACTGGATCCTTGAACAGTGAGAATAGCAATGATGGATGTAAACATTCTATGGTTTGCAACTTTTCTCTTCTTTACACTGTCACTCAGGCATTATGCCGCAAATAAGATTTTTGTAGAGCTATGTTCTACATTTATATAATGTAAAATTTAGCTTCTAAATTATTAGTAGTTTTTTTTAAGCTGATTTATAGAACCATAGACTAACCATCACATGGAGTATGTTTTATCTATGATAGAACTTATGTTTACAATTGTAGGCAGACAACTCGTTACAAAACAAAACCGTTATAATGAAGAGTTCATTATATTCTACAACTCTGTTTATTATGCCCATCAACGGAACTTATTTTGAAATAAGAGAGCGGAAGTTTAATTAATATTGCATTTAACAAAAATCACAGAAAGCGTTAAAAGCCTCGCGGGCGTTTATCTCCCAGATTTAATAAGTCAAATCCAAGCGGTCTGCAGCTGAAGGGTTAATATAGAGTCGGCGGCGGTCGTGTTTAGTTGTTATAATTGATAGCCTCTCTGCAAAAACCCCTAGATTTATGTTTTCGACCCCCTCCTGCCCCCCCCCCCTCGTCCCCTGGCGCTAATTCTATTTCTCAGCATTAATACGCATTACTCTCGGCCCAGTGGGTGGCTGGTCCGCTCTGTTACTTGCAGGAAATGGGTTTTAAGGTGAATTTACTGTAGTCTAACCGTAAAATATTACAATTACGCTCGAGTTATGAACGCGTTTTCGTGAGTTTTAACAGCTCACTCGACAAGCCACCTTTCTGTTTCCTTGTGTTTGATGTGCATTATTGACGGTGCTAAGGTGAAATATACTAACCTAAAATTGCCGCAACATTTGCTGTTAATAGAATTCCTGCATATAGTAAATTTGCCCTAGATTGTTTTACAACAAAACCACAATACACTCGAATTAAATGGATAAATTGACTGCTTATTTTTATGGTTACCATTATTGGTGGGTTTAAAGGTTAGCGGAAAATGTCTTTTAAATTTTATAAGTTTTCTTTTTTGTCTGTGTTTTTGATTCAATGTCGTCTAGCAAGAATGTTGTTGACTAGGATTAGGATGCTATCCCCAGACAACTTAAATTCTCTTGGTTTTGGTAGGCGTATCTCACAAATGTATGTATTTAACAGACCAAATTGAAAACATACCGTACACCTAACTTTTAAACCTTTTTTTGAAATCTTTAAGATCACACAAGACAAATTTGATATCGCAACGATCAATCGTTATATATTGATATTGCAACTGATGCTATCGTAGCTTGCCTTCTAGTTTTACGTAAGGAAATACATTTTCTCACAATATTAATTCCCCTTTTGAAATAACACCTCCCCTCCAAATACTTAATGAAATAACGAATAGTTGGTTTAATTCTGGGTATCACTTTCTTCCAGGCGAACCTATAAACTAACGTTAAAACCAACCCAATTCAATGAACTTCAATAAATAGCATAAAAAATAACAGCGTTTTACATAATCCAGATCGTGAACCAGACCAACACACAGGCCTCACATGTAGGCCAACTTAGAATCCCTTCTAGTAGTAGCAAAGAACTGTATGAGTAAAGTAGATATTAATCAAACATATTCTGTATAGCCAGAGAATTAGTTAAGTGAGAAATATAAAACCAGTGGTAGCGTGAGTTTACCAAAGGTTTAGAAGTTCGTAGAACCTAATTCAGCGAAGATGAGGTTGCGAACACAGAGCTCGGTAGCGATACAAAGCTATCAGCTGATAGTCACTAACGATATAACGACAACGAGGCTGGTTAGCCAACAATTAACTCGTTTGGCTCGTTAGTGTCGTTCAATTAAGCGGTTCGCCGAGATTGCATCTGGTTAACAGATTTGAGGTAACCAGATTACTGCTCCTCCGGGCGAGGACCTTAACAGGATCAGCTCGAACTAAGAAAATATTGTTTTTGCTCCACCAACTATTTCCTTTTGTTTTTGTTCTAGGATTAGTAATGTTTCTAATATAGTCAATGAATGAAAATTTGCTGCTATGGTCTGACAATATTATAAACATTCAACTTAAATTTTTGGAAAAAATAGCAATGAAAAACGTTGAATTTAACACGCCTTCTAAACCAAAATAGGCCTACAATTTTTCCATTCTAAGGCAAGGATTTTCTCTTGACATTAAATTTGACATAAACACAGAAACATTGGTTCTCATTATATCTTCAGTCAACACTATTGTATTTCCTACAAGGAAGGGACTGCGAGAGCAGTTATTCCTGCAACCCGCAACGACATAGATGAGATCTTGGAATTGACACTAGCAGTTTATTGAGCAAATTACAAATGACAAATTCTTTATTTAACCTGCCCTGAGTTAGACCAAAGGTCCACTCTTCCCCCAGGACAGGACAGAGGTACAGAGGACAGAGGTGTGCAGAGGTGAATTAAGACAAGACGAACGGTGGTTGTGGCAGTGAATTCGTGCCAACGACTTGAATTGGTTTGATTGTTTCAGTTAAACAATTCTATGTTCTGCAGCGGTAAAATTATATAAATTCAACTGTGTGATTTAATCTATAAGAAAAGAAACAGGGCTTAAACAACACAAGCAATTCAAGTCATGTCAGATTTAGTTATAGGGCAAAATCGTAAAGTGTTATGCTATAGGCCTACGTTTGGTTACCAAAAACACGATTGAAGCTGATCAAGCTGGCAAAGTTGCAGAGTAAATTTCGAAACATTGTCAAATATAAACTTCTAAAATAGGCTTTACCTTCGACACTGCAGCTCAAATACTGGTGGTGTAACTACGTTACGGCCGTTTCGGCATTACGGCCGTCGGCTTTTTGCTCGGAGCGGGAACATGTCAACCGTTAGTACGACAGGTCTGATCGGTTTTTGTAAATATTTTAAATGTTTCGTTTGTTCGTGTGCGTTATATGTTTAAACTTCAACGACGCTACTTCAGCCGAGTTTTTGGTGTCTGACGATGGCATTGTAATGCCTAAACGGCCATAACGTAGTTACACCACCAGTATTTGAGCTGCAGTGACGAAGGTAAAGCCTATTTTAGTTAATATACAGCTCAGGGGCTAAATCATGGATTTTAATAAACTTCTACTTCTTTGTACGGTTTTAATGCTAGTTGTTAGTGCATTAGAACTATCTCATTAACGTTATCTTGAAGACTGGTAAGACAGCGCGGCGCGGGCGGCAGGCTCGTGTGAAGTGCATGTAACCTTTACCCGCGTGTCGCGGTAGCAGTGTCTATATATCAGTCGTGTCGTGCCGCTTATCAGTGACAACCTGTCGTTATCAGTGGCTGAGATCAGGTGTCGCACCGCTGTAGTGTCCAGGTCAACAACACCAATGCAAAGCCTAGGCCAACAACATCATTCATTAACCCACGACCTCTTGTAGCTACTGGTCCAACTACAATACAATATCTGTCTCCAAGATTTTCCATTTTCTTTCACGGATGTTCTTCTTTATATAGTGGAGAACTTGTCAGTGACAACTTTACTTGAGTATCCAATGTAGGTAGACACATGCCTAGTAGTACTTAGTAGTACTGCCTAGTAGTAGTAGTACTAGTAGTACAGTAAGTAGAGGTACCATCTGTATACACAAGAACAAGTTGTAGTTGATGACATAGTGTGTTATAATTGAATTTTTTTTGTTGAACATTAAATGTGCCATAGTTTATAATACGTAGCCTTTTTAGTCCAACATGATTATAACATTCTGTTTACTTCATTTTACTGCAGCACTCTCTGTTACTGTCTTGATTGGGCTAAATATTTAATCAAACAAACTGGCTACAACCATAGATTAACCTATTCTTACCCAACGTATAATCAAAGGGGGCACATAACGAATTTTGACCTGACAAGTTTTTTTGACAACAAATTCTTCGAAAACAACTAAACAAAGTAAAATGTTTGGGTGTGTTGCTAGCCTAGTAGTTAGGCACGGGCGGGTTCGGTTCTAGGCACACCTCAAAACATATGGATTTGGACCTGTTTCCCGAAAAGCGTTTGTACCTCCGATTCCTCATCCTTTAAAATGCCACAGATGTACCTAATAATAAAAATAATGTAATTCATACACAGCAGTTTTTGTTGGAAAATTGTGAATTGAACAAAGAACTACGTGCTAACAGACTAGTCTCAATGCAGAATGCAGACCAAGAACCAATGAGTTTTTTTAGCACTTATAGGCTACTCCGAATCATGTGGCGAGAGGGACGTCTATAAGTAGTAAGTTTAACCTATGGTTTGAGCTCCTGTACGTCATCACCTCACCTGACCTAACAACTAATTACCAGCTGGGGTCGACACCGGGCAGTCCGCCAGACATGCTCGGCCACCTACCACCAGCTACTGGAGGTTGATTAATTATTATGATTATCAGTTGTCTTCTTGTTTGTATAGATCGAAGATTGTCTCTATCCCCGTGTAATGAGGATTAATTATGTATTCGTGGAACTGCATTCGACTAGGCATCGTTAGAAAATCGTTCTTTATTCTCGATGGATGCGATGGACCAATGTGCTCTCTTACATATTGATCGTCCCCGGTTTATGATGCAAGCGTATTGTTGAAAATACATAAAACTACATATAATAACTTTAGTAAAGTTATTATTAAAAGTTTTATTAGGCGTATTTCGATGTATTTTCAGTAAATTGTAATAACTCGTGTGATGCTAATCAAGAAGTTATGTAGGTACCTATTGTTGTTGTATGTTGTATTGCTGTTATAGGTACTTAATGCTTGATTCTTGATATCTCGCGAACATATTATAAGATTCATCACGAAGCTCAATTATTTTTAGTAACCAACCTTATTTCATAAACATCAATCATGTGTAGGGAAGAATAATTTTAAATTAGTTAGCTATTTAAATTAAAGGATGCATTCATCATCGTATTTTTTCCGTTTTTAGGAAACCATTCAATACAAATTCTCGCTCAAGTTAACCAAAGCAATCAAGTGTGGTATAATAGCTGCAAATTATATTTGTCAGTACAGTATATAAGATCGGGAATAATACATATACCTTCCCAGACGTTTGTAGGGCTTCCTAAATGTTCACTTTGATTGGTAGATGGTTTATTATTGCCTTAAGGACAAACGTAGGATGGTATTTTATCAATCCAATAAATTTAAAAATCTTTGAACCGTCATTCTTCATTTATTGAAAAAAAATTTCATCTTTAAAATTTAAAACGTTCCATTGGTCAAATATGGGGTAGCAAATTGTAATACTTTTTTGAAATAATGGGTTATAACAAGATTATTCTCACCAATGATCAAATAAAAACGTCGGCTTATGGCCAGTTAGTCCCGCTGTGGTGTGATAATGCCCAAACCCGGCACTCGACACTCTAATGTATCTGCCGGATCATTGAGGGTTTAATCATTTTAATCGCCTCGGTTGTATATAGACATATTATTATATTATTAAATATTTGGAAATATAACTGACTTTTAAAATTTTTTGTTTAGTTCATAAGCAAAAGAAGTTCCCAAAATGTTAAAAACCGCCTTTTTCAATACCGTAATTATAACTACAGATATGTTTTTATCTATTACCTGCATCTAGTGGTTCGTAACTGAAAAAAACTCAACAATTTTTAGTTGGGGGTTTAATTTTTGCGGAGCTAAATGTACGGAACTTTATTTCAATTCAAAATTTAAAGACGACTTTATTTAAATTCATTGAGTTAATTTAATGCCAACTGCTCCACAACAACAGTTTCATTTTAATGTGGACACATTTTTTAGACACAAAAAAATATTACTATAAAACCCAACCTGAGAAAGATACTTGCAATTAAACATGATCATTACTACAGTCTTATTAGTAATCGAACTAATAACAATGTCCACTTTCTACTTATCTGTAAATTACATAATATCTGATAAAGTTTACTTACAAAATCACAAGGTTTCGCATTTCCGGAAAAGCGTTTGAATGCAAACTTGTCAACTGGTTGCTTCCGAGATTTCTGAAACAAAGTTACAATTCATCGATAAAGTTTGTCAAGTGTGCATAAAACGGTACTTTCCTGTTAAAGGGAACATTCATTATTATCGATGATTTTTTTTCTCGATATATCGATATTAACAAATTGAAACGTATCAGCTGACAACTACGATAAATATTGTTCAGTATCAACAAACAATAATGAAATGAAACTGTTCTAAAAAAAATAACCTAACATAACTAACCAAACTTGCTGTGTAACATTCCATGTCTAACTTGCCTTTTCTGTTATCAAAAGGAATTTTTAAATAGTACAGCAAGTTTGGTTGGTTATGTTAGGTTAGCTAATCCATATAATAGACTATTTTAGCCTAAACAATATCAGTTGTCAATATGTAATGGATCGGTAAACAAAAATATCGATATATCGAAAAAATCATCGATTATAATGAATGTTCCCTTTAACAGGAAAGTACCCATAAAACATATGGATTCTTTCAAAATATGCCTGTACTAAATCCATTTTGTGCAAAGAGGTTTTCGCCATACTGTACTACTATGTTTTCTAGTTTGCAGGCTTAAATTAGTTCATTTAATCTCTAGGGTAGAAGAGAATCAGGTGGAGTATGTGCTATATTTATTTACATCCAGAGTTCGTCCGCTAAAAAAAATCGTTCTAAAGAACAATATACACAAGCGGTCGTCCAGTGGTCGAAACTCGACCAAAAATATGTAATGTACAGACTTCTCTATTTTCACCCCACACTGTAAATAAAACATGTGATTGAAGTTTCTTCCATTTGTTTGATTTTCTGTTTATATTTCGTTGTTATTTTTCACCAGCATGGCAATCCATAAGATCCATGTTAATTTTTTCAAAATTTTTAAATTCAGTTTTTGTGCTTATTTTTGAGCCTCTTTTAATTTATAAAGGGATTCTGTACATCTACAAAAAATATCTTTCCAACAGTATGCGTAGATTTTCCCTGCGATGCACACGAGCTGAGATAAAGGTTTTAAAGAAACATGCTTGCCTATTAATATATAAATAGATAGTATGGTTATTAACGTGTAAGTTTGTTATCGTGTCACATAGTATAACATTGCGATAAATACAACATCATAACCTATTGTACTGATTTGAAAGGAAACACATATTTAGTTCGAATTTTTTATGGGGTCGGCGATGTAATACTTATTTGTTTGTTAATGAAGATGGAAACCATTTACAGAACTTCTAAATGAAGTTAAAATGTACAATATTGTTATAACTGTTTGGATGAAAGAATGCTTTACTATGACGATGAATATAAAGGGTAAATTTAATTGTCCCCCCCCCAACTTTTAATTGCCCCCCCCCCAACTTTTGTCTAGGTTTTTTCAAATATCAATCCCAGACCACTTCCAAACATTGTTGGGTAGTAAGTACTTTATTTTGACAAGGTGGTCATTTCCGGCCACCATCTTGAATCCGCCATATTGGATGCAAATTCTTTTTTTTTTTTTCAAATGTAAAGGTGGGGTTGTGACCCATTATTTCGAACTAGATTTTTACCCTGATTACAATGCCGCAAATTGTTTTTAAAAATCTTGATTCATTCTAAAGTTATGAGGGTTTTTTAAAACTTTATTTTTAGCCCATTTTTACATTGCGCATTTACAAACTAAGACCATAATCTCAAAATAGTGCTGGATAAAGATAAGTATACACTACCAGTAATTGTCGACCTATTTTCACTTGGTTATGACTGATGTATTTTTTTCGGCCGCCATCTTGGATCTACCATTATGAAATGTGATAAATTATTTTAAATATGAAGGGGGTGTTTTGACCCATCATTTCGAACTTCTTTTTTAAGCTTAACTCAATGCCGCAATTCATTTTTTGTTATCAAGTTTTATTTATGAAATATTGCATTTTTTTTGTAAAAAATGACAATATTTAAAAATCAAAAAATGAAAATGAAAAATGGATCATGGAATTAAGTTCAGCTTTAAAAAGTAGTTAGAAATGATGGGTCAAAACACCCCCTTCATATTTAAAATAATTTATCACATTTCAAAATGGCAGATCCAAGATGGCGGCCGAAAAAGATACATCAGTCATAACCAAGTGAAAATAGGTCGGCAATTACTCGTAATGTATACTTATCTTTATCTAGCACTATTTTGAGATTATGGTCTTAGTTTGTAAATGCGCAATGTTAAAATGGGCTAAAAATAAAGTTTTAAAAAGCCCTCATAACTTTAGAATGAATCAAGATTTTTAAAAACAGTTTGCGGCATTGTAATCAGGGTAAAAATCTAGTTCGAAATAATGGGTCACAACCTCACCTTTATATTTGAAAAAAAAATGTTGCATCCAATATGGCGGATCCAAGATGGCGGCCGGAAATGACCACCTTGTCAAAATGAAGTACTTACTACCCAACAATGTTTGGAAGTGGTCTGGGATTGATATTTGAAAAAATGTAGAAAAAAGTTGGGGGGGGGGACAATTAAAACTAACCCTGTATACTTCATCCCAATTAGTTGGCAAAAATATCTTTTCAACCCTTGATCATTTTACAAAAATCAGATCCACCTAAAAGTATGAATAATTATATACTATTTGCTATCTTATACTTTTAAGATGGCTTATACCTCCAATATTAATCCCAAGTTTACTTAAAAATGGCAGTTTATGTGTAAAATATATATTTAAAGGGTACCATTAGGACAAGTTACTATCTTATGCCCTTTGTAACATTATATCGTTTTCAAGGCTCGGAAAATAAATCTTACAAACGAAACTTTGTTTAAGAGGCTTCCTAAAGAATGATTCAATTTGTATTACTTATAAAATAATTAATAGGCTTTCTCCTTTTATTGTATTTTATATTCCCTTTACTCTTGGGACCTAAGAGTCTTTCAACACGAGTTAATTAATTGTAAGACGATTAAGTTAACGAAATATAATGCCTCAAAGAGTTAAAAAGTAACATCGTTTGAGAATTGCTTATACATTTGCTTTATTAACGAATACGTGTTCGAAGGATAGGCCTACGTTTAATTGAGATAAATAAAGTTAGGACAATCAGGAGTCAGGACACTGCAAATGTTGTCTGCTAAAATTTTACAATCTTACGTATATTTTATGTAAAAAAAAAAACGTGTATAAAGCGATGATTATTGGTTGTAGTACACAAATATCTTATCATATGTCATATCAGAAAATATCTATACCACATAAGTATGACTAGTGAAAGTAATGAAAACTTACAAGGCCTCAAGAAGTGTAAGAGAAAGTAACGCATCAGTAGGAACATTGTCTAGTTTGTTGCCTTCAAGCCTCAAACTCCGCAGCTGACCCAAGTTCTGGAAACTCTCAGGCTCCACCCTCCATAGTTGGTTACCATCTAGTTGTCTGTAACAAACAACATTTCCATCAGTAGGAACATTGTCTAGTTTGTTGCCTTCAAGCCTCAAACTCCGCAGCTGACCCAAGTTCTGGAAACTCTCAGGCTCCACCCTCCATAGTTGGTTACCATCTAGTTGTCTGTAACATACAACATTTCCATCAGTAGGAACATTGTCTAGTTTGTTGCCTTCAAGCCTCAAACTCCGCAGCTGACCCAAGTTCTGGAAACTCTCAGGCTCCACCCTCCATAGTTGGTTGCCATCTAGTTGTCTGTAACAAACAACATTTCCATCAGTAGGAACATTGTCTAGTTTGTTGCCTTCAAGCCTCAAACTCCGCAGCTGACCCAAGTCCTGGAAACTCTCAGGCTCCACCCTCCATAGTTGGTTACCATCTAGTTGTCTGCAACAAACAACATTTCCATCAGTAGGAACATTGTCTAGTTTGTTGCCTTCAAGCCTCAAACTCCGCAGCTGACCCAAGTTCTGGAAACTCTCAGGCTCCACCCTCCATAGTTGGTTACCATCTAGTTGTCTGTAACAAACAACATTTCCATCAGTAGGAACATTGTCTAGTTTGTTGCCTTCAAGCCTCAAACTCCGCAGCTGACCCAAGTTCTGGAAACTCTCAGGCTCCACCCTCCATAGTTGGTTACCATCTAGTTGTCTGTAACATACAACATTTCCATCAGTAGGAACATTGTCTAGTTTGTTGCCTTCAAGCCTCAAACTCCGCAGCTGACCCAAGTTCTGGAAACTCTCAGGCTCCACCCTCCATAGTTGGTTGCCATCTAGTTGTCTGTAACAAACAACATTTCCATCAGTAGGAACATTGTCTAGTTTGTTGCCTTCAAGCCTCAAACTCCGCAGCTGACCCAAGTTCTGGAAACTCTCAGGCTCCACCCTCCATAGTTGGTTACCATCTAGTTGTCTGCAACATACAACATTTCCATCAGTAGGAACATTGTCTAGTTTGTTGCCTTCAAGCCTCAAACTCCGCAGCTGACCCAAGTTCTGGAAACTCTCAGGCTCCACCCTCCATAGTTGGTTACCATCTAGTTGTCTGCAACAAACAACATTTCCATCAGTAGGAACATTGTCTAGTTTGTTGCCTTCAAGCCTCAAACTCCGCAGCTGACCCAAGTTCTGGAAACTCTCAGGCTCCACCCTCCATAGTTGGTTACCATCTAGTTGTCTGTAACATAGATATAGTATAGCATTTAGTATAACGTACCCATATATTTTAAAATTATAAAAATATTCATTGGCCATCAGCAAACTCAACAATGGTGGGACATGGCAGATAAAAATAAAATTCCACTCAACAGTATTTATACTAGTATAAAAAACCTATTCGCAGTATCCAAAGATAAAACTTCGTACATACTTGAAAAAATATTACCGGAGAAGATTTGTGTACAGACCAACGATAACGAATTGCTCTATGTCCAAACTTTTCCTTACCAACTTTGGTAAAAGCACTTCAAAGAAATAAAAGTTGACAAATTGTTGCCTCAAACAGTAGCGTTAAAAGTTAGCAGCAGTCTTATCATCGCCGACATTGTGGCAAGTTCCCGTCAGATAAGTGAATGTTTGCTCAGCTTGTTGTCTGCATTGAGAGAGTTGTGCGATAGTTTGTAAATGCGGATAACTTTCTCACTTTACATAATAATTTATCTCAATCTTTATATCATAGTAGGTGTGTACAACTAAATGAAGTTCCGATTTCTTTGCTATACATTTAGATTTTTACTAAGTTAATTTTTGTTCAGTAATAAGCTTAAAGTAGTTTGAACTTATTCTACCGTTTCGCCTTAATTACACGATTTTTTCGTCAGGATTTCCTTTAAATATTTTCTTGTATCATACAAAGTCACCGACATATAACTACTTAAAAAGTGAGTTTGTCAATAACTTAATGAAATAGTTATAAACAAAAAGAATAAGCAAATTACGATTACACGCAATTGTCAGAATATTAGCCTAATTTATTTAAATTTTAAAGGGCAAAGCCACCTTATAGGACATAAAATCAAATTTTACATGTAAAACCTAATTAATATAAATTTAAACATAACAATTTGGCCATAAACATAATAAAATGTATTTACTATGATTAATAATTTGCCCATTTAATACATTTAGATATAAACTACACAGTATTTTAACCAATAAAAAAATGACTAACCTGAGTAACTTCAACCAGACCTATAATGATATCCGCGGAACACAATGGAAATGCTGATGGCCCGGCTGTGAGTGCTGAGGAGGCCTATCCATCAGCACAGTTCGCCATCAGGCTGATGTGTTTGTCGATAACATTCAGCCGCTGTTCAGCGAGGGCAACTTTAACTGTTTTCACTTAGTAGAAAGTTCTGCAGCTGATGAACCAGCAATAATATCCATCTTAGCACATTTATCTAGTATTAAATTCAACTTTGATCCTAACCATATTGTTCTGATAGTAAGTCAAGCGTATCAAAATATGATTTCATAAAAAAGATCGTACTTTCGTTTAGCTATGATGAAAGTCTATTCATCGTGCATTTTGATTTTTAATCCGTGTTTTGAAAAGTGACGAATAAATATTCCTACATAATTCTAATGAAATATGACTAAGCGGGTATTCTTAAAATTTATTTTTATTAGTTTGCTTGATTTATTGAAACCTGAAAGCTGCGTTTGCAACTGCCTAATCCAGCAATCTGCAAAAGCGTTGTCTTTATCTATTGAACGTGTCTTTTCTAAGAGCTATACAGTAGGACGAAAAGTGGGTTTACAATTTGTATCACTCATTGTTTGCTAATATAAAAACAAGATTAAAATTTTTTTGACTTATATAAAAACAAGTATTATCACAAGATTTTTAAATTGTGTGAAATGAATGTAAAATGTATCTATGTTACTCGATTGTTTAGAAAATTTATTTTCAATTTCCTGTTATTTATTTGTAGACCAGGCATTCAGCAACTAAGCTCCACTCAACACTTAACTGAGAATAAAATCATACATCAAAGCTTGAATATAAATCAACAACAAGGGGTTTCCTAAACAAACCCGTATCGTGATCAAACAACAAAATCAGCATAACGTTACAAATGCATTTTAAAACAACAGTTACTATATGTTCAATTAGTTACTTTGTCTAAAAATAGTTCTACGGGTCAAGGAAAATAATAAATTAAAATAAAAAAAACAAACTTCGCTCACAAAAGTAGCATGTAGGCTTAATTGTTCTCACTATAAATCTAATTTTTATGTACACGAGGCTTTTGCGTTGTACAACGTTTATGTGAATTGTAGTATCTCAAGGAAGTACACTTTGAGGGTGGAAGGGCAGTAAGGGAGGGTCTCTTATCAGAGGTAGAGGGAAGCAGATATCACAACTCACGACCTCTAGTCATGGTAGCACTGTTGCTCTTATCACCATCATGCCCCCGTGATAACACTGAACTTTACCTAGACAAGGTACACAGTGAGGGTGGAAGGTCAGTAAGGTAGGGTCTCTTATCAGAGGTAGAGGGAAGCAGATAACACAACTCACGACCTCTAGTCATGGTAGCACTGTTGCTCTTATCACCATCATGCCCCCGTGATAACACTGAACTTTACCTAGACATAGTACACAGTGAGGGTGGAAGGTCAGTAAGGTAGGGTCTCTTATCAGAGGTAGAGGGAAGCAGATAACACAACTCACGACCTCTAGTCATGGTAGCACTGTTGCTCTTATCACCATCATGCCCCCGTGATAACACTGAACTTTACCTAGACATAGTACACAGTGAGGGTGGAAGGGCAGTAAGGGAGGGTCTCTTATCAGAGGTAGAGGGAAGCAGATAACACAACTCACGACCTCTAGTCATGGTAGCACTGTTGCTCTTATCACCATCATGCCCCCGTGATAACACTGAACTTTACCTAGACATAGTACACAGTGAGGGTGGAAGGTCAGTAAGGTAGGGTCTCTTATCAGAGGTAGAGGGAAGCAGATAACACAACTCACGACCTCTAGTCATGGTAGCACTGTTGCTCTTATCGCTATCATGCCCCCGTGATAACACTGAACTTTACCTAGACATAGTACACAGTGAGGGTGGAAGGTCAGTAAGGGAGGGTCTCTTATCAGAGGTAGAGGAAGCAGATAACACAACTCACGACCTCTAGTCACGGTAGCACTGTTGCTCTTATCACTATCATGCCCCCGTGATAACACTGAACTTTACCTAGACATAGTACACAGTGAGGGTGGAAGGTCAGTAAGGTAGGGTCTCTTATCAGAGGTAGAGGGAAGCAGATATCACAACTTACGACCTCTAGTCACGGTAGCACTGTTGCTCTTATCACTATCATGCCCCCGTGATAACACTGAACTTTACCTAGACATAGTACACAGTGAGGGTGGAAGGTCAGTAAGGGAGGGTCTCTTATCAGAGGTAGAGGGAAGCAGATAACACAACTCACGACCTCTAGTCACGGTAGCACTGTTGCTCTTATCACTATCATGCCCCCGTGATAACACTGAACTTTACCTAGACAAGGTACACAGTGAGGGTGGAAGGTCAGTAAGGGAGGGTCTCTTATCAGAGGTAGAGGGAAGCAGATAACACAACTCACGACCTCTAGTCACGGTAGCACTGTTGCTCTTATCACTATCATGCCCCCGTGATAACACTGAACTTTACCTAGACAAGGTACACAGTGAGGGTGGAAGGTCAGTAAGGGAGGGTCTCTTATCAGAGGTAGAGGAAGCAGATAACACAACTCACGACCTCTAGTCACGGTAGCACTGTTGCTCTTATCACTATCATGCCCCCGTGATAACACTGAACTTTACCTAGACAAGGTACACAGTGAGGGTGGAAGGTCAGTAAGGGAGGGTCTCTTATCAGAGGTAGAGGAAGCAGATAACACAACTCACGACCTCTAGTCACGGTAGCACTGTTGCTCTTATCACTATCATGCCCCCGTGATAACACTGAACTTTACCTAGACAAGGTACACAGTGAGGGTGGAAGGTCAGTAAGGGAGGGTCTCTTATCAGAGGTAGAGGGAAGCAGATAACACAACTCACGACCTCTAGTCACGGTAGCACTGTTGCTCTTATCACTAACACCATTGACTATTTTTACAACTCTGATCTAAATTACTTAATTCTGTTGAATACACAAACATTTTACCAAGTCAAACTTAGAGAATGACTTATATAAAAAAACATAACCAACAAAAATTCCAAATAGGCTAATAAATCCTTCATAGAAAAATTGAGTTTTCTTTTGCAGTTTATTCGTGGTCAAATTGGGAATGACAATCGTGAAGTTGACGATAAGCTTAGTATCTATTTTTTTAGGGGTCGTCACATCAATTTCTGAAGTGAACATTAAAGAATTTATTTTTTATGGTCAACAGGTATTAAAATATATTATTTATTTAAGGTGGAAAACATTACATTTTTAAACGGTTACTTATGACTGTTATAACTTTGTCATGAGAGATAAGACTTTGTATTCCAAGATCCTAATCATGAATTTACGGATATTTTTGTGATAAATGACCAATACTCTATGTCAATCGTTTTCTATGAAACAGTCAGCGTTTAAATAATAGACCGTCAATTTTTTTTCACTACATCAAACTCTTTTTATTTACTTACATAGGCATTAGCTAGTGAAAATTACTCTTCAGTAAAGATATTTCAATCATTACAACTTTATCAATGTAAAATAAGAATCTAAATCCAGAAAACTAGCTTTTAAAGGTTTTTTTATACATATGAAACGGCAATTTAGAAAATTGCGGTCAGATTGATTAGGAACTTGTAGTTTATGACGTCATGAGTAGCCGATGATATTGGCAGCAAGACTTTAGTTTGAGGGAGTCAAAGTTGGCATGCCTGGCAAGTTGGCGTGATCGGGACCAAGTTTTAATTGTTACATGGCGAAGTTTAACCAACAATAGATAGTGGTTGTACTAGCACTAACAGATTGCTGGAGTCACTGACATGCCGGCTTTTTGGCTTTACTCCCCCTCAGCCTAATGCATATTGGTAATCAAACTTTCGTTAACTTCTAGACTATTAGGTTTATATCAGAATGTACTCGTAGCTCGTATGGATTTTTGAAGAGGGTGATCTACAATACAGAGTTAATCCTCTCCAAAGAGACATTTTTTTACTTGTTTGGTGAACCTACAGCTTGAGGCAAGCTCAGAAGCACTAACTTACCATGACAAAATCCATATTGACTTATATTTAACTTGGGCTTTTTCGAATAATGTGAAACGCTCTCAAAACTAGGCCAGCGAAAATTCATTTGAAATACAATTTACAGTATATAGGATTTTGGAAATAAGCGTGGGGAGTACAAGAGTCATATACAATAGACGTATACTTTTATAAAATTTTTTCTCAAATATATAAAATGGAAGGATAAGAGGAATCTCTTATAAAAAAAAAAACACTAGGCTTACCACTTGTTTCGGTAAGACAGGCTTCGGAGATATCCATTAAAAAAATTCTGGTTCCAAAGAATCCTATTAGTTGGCTGATATTTGCTCTTACAGCTTTACAATTTTATTTGCAACGTTTGGTACGTATCAGTAACAAATGTAAACCTAATTTGCAACCATTACCATAAAAAATCTGGGTCTCCAGACCGAAGTATAACTTCTAACCAACAACAAAACAAAATTTAATAAAAGTGTTAAGTCAAAGAACAGAGTCAACATGACAGTAAAGTGATCAGCTGTGAACGACTGTTTATCGGTGACAATAACTGTAAGGCGCGTAGATTCCTCGTTAATGAGCGAGTTATGATCCATAAACCCGCTCGTAAACCTTCTAATGCCGGGTTTAAGCACTCATTGACGGCCTAGCAACGGTGTTTACCGACAAACAGCACCTACTGTCAAATAAGTTCACTTGTAGTCTAGGCATATTAGGAAAGTTAGCGGAAAGTTTAGGTACAGTCCTAATCATCACTTTTCTTTATGTTTTTTGGGTCGCTGAACACGAATATGAGGTTTGCTGACAGATATTTTGCCCGGAACATTGGTTATTTTGTGAAAAACCTTAAAATTTGGGCACTTTTTTGGTTTTTCGGGAAAATCTCGGTAAGTATGGGTTTTTGATAAAATCCTGCTTTATAAAATTAAAGATGACAAAATTTACTACAAGTTTCCTATATAATGTTTGTTTCTACGACGAACCGTTCCGCCACTAGAGCACACTAAAAAAGGCCAGAAGTACAAAAAATTAAAAACATTGCTAAATGCTGCCGTTTTACATTACGTTTCCATGGAAATAACCCATGTTACGATAATTTTAACTATTTATTCATGATAACAAACTGAAACACACTTAAAAATACCCCCACCGCAGCAAACCTGCTGACTCAGCGAATTTCCATTTCCCTGATTGGATTTACACTAAAATGTTTCCTTAGAAATATCATATTTATTCCCTATTTAAATAAAAGTTTAACGAGTACTTAGGTTTGCTGCAAAAGGGAGGGTAAAAAGGTGTTTTCTTTTAAATGTAATAATATAGTATGAAATGATTGCATTTTCCAAATTTTATCAAAACATGTTCATAAACAAGCAAACTACAACAGTTTACTTAGTCTCCATAAGAATAACATGGGCATTTTAAATTTACAGATTTTTGGAATTTTCTCCGTAACCATTAGGCGCATAACAACGCTTTAATATACTAAACAATTTTTTTTTAGCTCTACAAAATGGCATGGAAATAAATCGCTAAATTTTAAGTTTATATGGTCAAAAATAGGAAAAGCCAATTTTTACCCCATAAAACCCCCCATAAATCCCTGTTCCCATTGTCCGATCATGCTGGGCAAAACGAAAAATGAAAATAAACCCTAACCGTTTACAAAGGTTTTACAATGGGTTTCCATGGAAACAACCCATGTTACGATAAATTGAACTATTTATTCATGATAATGAACTGAAACACACTTGATAAATCTATGCCAAGATGTATGACTGACTGCTGGAACATTTCCCGTTCCCACAAATCCCCCATTTATTTTCTCAGCACAGGGATGTTGCTGGCCACAGGTTTGACTGCTATAGTGGTTGAGAAAAAAGGATGAAATACATTAAAAGAGTTGTAGATAACTTTTAACTTTGGTAACGTCAAATTCAGACGAGTAGACCGTGTCCAGCCACTTGCCATAGTAAATAACGCGATGAAAGTAGAGAATTCTTACCCGTAAACCCCAACACATTGTTTCAACGTATCAGCATCGCTAAGAATTCTGATGAAGAACTAAAACACTTCTTGTCCTTCTTACGGAGAAAATTCCAAAAATCTGTAAATTTAAAATGCCCATGTTATTCTTATGGAGACTAAGTAAACTGTTGTAGTTTGCTTGTTTATGAACATGTTTTAACCAAATTTGGAAAATGCATTCATTTCATACTAAATTATTACATAAAAAACACCTTTTTACCCTCCCTTTTGCAGCAAACCTAAGTACTCGTTAAACATTTATTTAAATAGGGAATAAATGTGATATTTCTAAGGAAACATTTTAGTGTAAATCCAATCAGGGAAATGGAAATTCGCTTAGTCTGCAGGTTTGCTGCGGCGGGGGTATTTTTAAGTGTGTTTCAGTTTGTTATCATGAATAAATAGTTAAAATTATCGTAACATGGGTTGTTTCCATGGAAACGTAATATAAAACGGCAGCATTTAGCAATGTTTTTAATTTTTTGTACTTCTGGCCTTTTTTAGTGTGCTCTAGTGGCGAAACGGTTCGTCGTAGAAACAAGCATTATATAGGAAACTTGTAGTAAATTTTGTCATCTTTAATTTTATAAAGCAGGATTTTATCAAAAAACCATACTTACCGAGATTTGCCCGAAAAACCAAAGAAAGTGCCCGAATTTTAAGGTTTTTCACAAAATAACCAATGTTCCGGGCAAAATATCTGTCAGCAAACCTCATATCCGTGTTCAGCGACCCAAAAAACATAAAGAAAAGTGATGATTAGGACTGTACCTAAACTTTCTGCTAACTGTCACTTATATTCCTAATATGCCTAGCCTATTGTTAAAACTGTAATTAAAATTACATTTATTTAGTTTATTAAATTTTTTTTTTTTTCAATTCAATTTAATTTCCCATATTAACTGCTGTTAATACAGGTTAATTGTCATGATTTTTAATAATCATTACACGTAGACGCTGTTTCATATTCTGACCCGAACATAAGTGGAGTGAAATGCCTTTTGTAGCTGATGTTCTAACATTATCTGGTAATGATCAAGTACAGTTTAAAAAAATAAAAAAGCTTCTGACTAAGTTCATGATCACACTGACTACCTTCAAAGCGAATAATGTAACACGCATTACCCTATTATTTTTTCAAGGCTTATATATACTTTTGTATCTCATTACCTACTTCGACTGTACAGTATTACTGCTGCATAACTTACCTAATATTTCAAAGATACAGATGTTCCTAAAAAACTATAGCTTACGTTATCGATAGTTGATGAACATTATATCATATAATATATTATTTTGTTAAGTTTTCGAGAGCTATTGGTTCAATCAGAAATAAAGAACTTGATTGAAGATATACTTATTTTATTATTTACATAGCTTGAAACACTGATATTGTATCATAAATAGTATACATTCGATTAAATATAGGTACACATTTTTGGCATCAACACACTATCAATTACTTATTTTCTGAGCATTTTTGCTACATGTTCAAATCAAATAAGATGTTCAACATATCCAAGGACACATAACGGCAAACGAAACGTTTAAATACGTTACACTAACAAAAATGTATACAAAACTACGTCATATGATCCCTATACTAAAAAAAACCACTACCAGTTCAGATTTCTTGTTATATTTTAAATGTATTAATAGACGATAAGTCAATCCTTGAGAAAAAAATAAATGTATGAATGAATGTAGAACACATTTTTAACACACAAAAATCCAAGTTTTAAACTTGTAGAAAGTTGAATGCAGTGTAAGAATGCAATATCAGATACATTCCAGCAAAACAACTGCAATGTTTAAATGAAATGTTTCAATACAGCCACAACAGTTTATCGCGACATTCATTGCTGTAGGATTAGCGCCCTTCAGTGATACGTTCCTATCACAAATGTGGCGGATTTGTCGCTTGGTTCACTAAATCCTTTATGCAATTTGGATGTATTTGTTATTTAAAGCTAAACATTTTATGTTAACTGACTTATCCTTAAGTGGAAATAATAATTTTGTGATTATTTCCTAATTTTAAAATCAATATAAAGAAGGAGTGGGATTCTCTTGAATTAAGAGGCAACATCCATTCCTACAATACACGTAAGAAAAATGATCTTAATTTAACACATGTTAGGCTAAGTAAGGTTCAGATATCAAATGATGTTCTTTGTTACAAGTTTTTTACCCTTTGTACAGTGTTAAAGACATTTTTGATCTAAAAGAAGTCTATGTAAGTAGATTTTAAATTTTTAAACCGAGTGACGTGTTCTCCACAAGGAGAGTTTCAGGAAATTGTTTATATTGGTAAGAAGCCTTGTACTTTTTAGTATTTTAAGTTTACGTTTTACAGTAATGTATCCTCTCCATTTTGTGGATATAAAGATTCTTGATTCTTGATTTCCGGTTCTTATGTTTATCTTCAAAAGACTCTAGGAAAGCAATTAACTATCAGACGTTATAGTTCTACTTGTTTATATTGGTCAATCAGATTAGAAAATATGTTCAACATCGGCCAATATTCGACTCCACCAACCCATGGCATTTTAGAATAAAATGATAAATTTTAGAATAAAATAAATTAATTATAAAATAAAATTACAACTACACATAAGAACATTAACGTTTCAGAATTCATTAAGAACTTTTGTTAGTATTCTGTTTCAACCTGAAGAATACTTTCAAAGACAAGCTTTATGAAACGAAATTCGATACAGAATAGAGACGCTAGTTAACGAGATATCTTTCATTAAATCTTGAAAAGGTTCAAAAGGGTTGGGGATAATAAGTGACTTCTGGACGATTCAGGAAGTCCCAACAATGAAGTAGTTTCATATTTCAGTCTTTTACTTTAAGTACTTTTTTATATCTGGAAGCTATTATTTAATTGAGCGGAGCGAGCGAAGCGAGCGAAGCTCTTATACGTCGACTTTTATGCATTTCGTAATACGCAAACTCCTCCTAGACGGCTGAATCAATCGTTTTCAAATTTTGCATGGTGATAAAGACCATATCGGTGAGTGCCAACATCTATATGGCGTTAAAAAAGTCTCTCAGGAATCCGCCCCACTGGGTCTCAAAGTTTCAATGTAATCCTTATGGAAGCAGTATTTGACACATAAACAAAGACATATGATCAGCTGTTAACTTTTGAATACAGTAGATAAATAAATAGCTGATAGCATTATTCCACAGATATTAGAACATAAACGGTGGTATGGATCAAAAATATAATCAAATGACGACACTAGCTTGAGGTCCGTGACGTAGGAAGTGGTGAAGGAAGTAGTAAAGGTGAGCAGTCTGGAGTGTGGGAACTGTTTCTGACGATTAGATTAAGGTATCTGCATTCCTAAAATTCTATAGGAAGGGAGGAAAATGGGTCCGCGACGTAGGAATTGGTGAAGGAAGTAGTAAAGGTGAGCAGTCTGGAGTGTGGGAACTGTTTCTGACGATTAGATTAAGGTATCTGCATTCCTAAAATTCTATAGGAAGGGAGGAAAATGGGTCCGCGACGTAGGAATTGGTGAAGGAAGTAGTCAAGGAGAACTGTCCAGAGTGTGGGAACTGTTTATGACGATTAGATTTAGGTATCTGCATTCCAAAAATGCTATGGGAAGGGAGGAAAATAGGTCCGCGACGTAGGAAGTTGTGAAGGAAATAGTCAAGGCGAGCTGTCCGGAGTGTGGAAACGGTTGATGACTATTAGATTAAGGTATCTACAATCCTAAAATGCTATGGGACGGAAGGAAAACAGGTCCGCGATGTACAAAGTGGTGAAGGAAGTAGTCAAGGCGAGCTGTCCGGAGTGTGGGAACTATTAATGACGATTAGATTAAGGTATCTGCATTCCTAAAATTCTATGGGAAGGGAGGAAAACGGGTCCGCGACGTAGGCAGTGGTGAAGGAAGTAGTCAAGGTGAGCTGTCCGGAGCGTGGAAACTGTTTATGAAGATTAGATTCAGGTATCTACATTCCTAAAATTTTATGGGAAGGGAGGAAAACGGGTCCGCGACGTAGGAAGTGGTGAAGGAAGTAGTCAAGGCGAGCTCTCCGGAGAGTGGGAACTGTTTATGACAATTAGATTAAGGTATCTGCAATCCTAAAATGCTATTGGGAGGAAAGGAAACAGGTCCTCGACGTAGGAAGTGGTGAAGGATGAAGTAAAGGCAAGCTGTTCGGGGTATGGGATCTGTTTAGTGACCATTAGAATAAGATATTTGCAATCCTAAAATGCTATGGGAAGGGAGGAAAACAGGTCCGCGACGTAGGAAGTGGTGAAGGAAATAGTCAAGGCGAGCTGTCCGGAGTGTGGAAACTGTTTATGACTATTAGATTAGGGTATCTACAATCCTAAAATGCTATGGGACGGGAGGAAAACAGGTCCGCGATGTACGAAGTAGTGAACGAAGTAGTCAAGGCGAGCTGTCCGGAGTGTGGGATCTGTTTATGACCAATAGATTAAGGTATTTGCATTCCAATAATGCTAAGGGAAGGGAGGTAAACAGGTCCGTGACGTAGGAAGTGATGAAGGAAGCAGTAAAGGCGAGTTTTTCGGAGTGTGGGAACTGTTTATGACGATTAGATTAAGGTATCTTGGTATCTACATTTTTAAAATTCTATGGGAAGAGAGGGAAACAGTTCTGCGACGTAAGAAGAGGTGAAGGAAGTAGTAAGGTGAGCAGTGTGGAGTTTGGAAACTGGAAACCGTTTGTAGCAGTTAGATTAATGTATCTGCAATGGTGAAATGCTATGAGAAGGGATGGAAGAATGTCCACGACATATACAATGGTGAAAGAAGTAGTAAAGGCTAGCAGTGCGGAGTGTGGGCAATGTTTGTGGCAATTAGATTAGCGTATCTAAAATACTAAAATGCTATGGAAAGTTATGAAAACAGGTCCACGATGTAGGAAGTGGCTTAGGAAGTAGTAATGTATGAACATATTGTGAGAAACGTCTGTGGCAGTTAGATTAATGTATCTTCAATCCCAAAATGCTATGAGAAGGGAAGGAAACAGGCCCCACGACGTAGGAAGTTGTGAAGGAAGTAGTAAAGGCTGGCAGTGCAGAGTGAGGGAACCTTTTGGGCAGTTAGATAAATGTATCTAATACTTAAATGCTATGAGAAGGGAAGGAAACAGGTCTATGACGTAGGAAATGGTAAAGGAAGTAGTAAAGCTTGCAGTTCAGAGTGTGGGAACTGTCTTTGGCAATTAAATTAGTGTATCTGCAATCCTAAAATGCTATGGGAAGAGAGGGAAACAGCTCCACGACGTAGGGGAGGGTGAAGGAAGTAGTAAAGGTGGGCAGTGTTGAGTGTGGGAATGGATTAATGTATCTGCAATGCTAAAATGCTATGGGAAGAGACTGTAGACTGTAGGTTAAAATGATTATGAAGCACGAATCGTTACATATTTTGATACTTATTCAATCGTTTACAATAGAAATTTACAACTAAGTTGACAACAGCTGAGTTTTACTCCATAGAGGCTAAAAACGAATTTTATTCCCTAAAGAGTAAAAATGCTACTTTAGACCCGCAACGCATGCACCAATGACGACTGTTTTTACTGCATTATGACAAAAAAAATATAATACGACCCCTTGATGACTCCGCTCAATTTTGTGGATGCATCTGCGAACGCCACCTAGTTAACATTATTTATTGAGCGGAGCGAAGCGAAGCTCTTATACTACACTCCTGCTTTTGTTTTACAAATACTCCTCCTGAACGGCTAAAGCGATCTGCACCAAATTTACACACATCTCCAACAAAATAACTCAACAACTAGAAACATGTTCAAAGTATAAAAACCTAACTTAGATTGCACGCATGTCATTCGCCTATTGGGTTTGATGATGATTGGGGTGTCCAATCGAAATCAATCATCACTTACCATCTTCTATATGTATATGCCTTGTCAGTAAACAGCATAAATGTAAATGTATTATTATAAGTGTTATTTGACGTATTTTTTGTGCTCTCAAGTTAATAAAATCATCGTTATTAGTTTTACCATTGACTAAATATACACTACAGACAGAATACCATGTGTGTATATACAGTCAATAGTTTTACGCTCAAACTACAATAAGAGTGCTATTTAGGATTTGACGTGTTAACTTCATTGTAAATACTTAGCTTAAAAAAACAGCTTTGACAAATGTTAAAAAATTTTAAGTTTATTCAAAGGCTCTAAATAAAGTACGTAAGTAAATTTGTATATTAAAGTAATAAAATACAAAGAATTTATAAAAAAAAAAATTATTCGAAACAATGCGGTTTGTAAATAAGTTTTTTCTATCTTAAAGTAGAGATGGGTCATGGGAAGTAGTTAGGCCATGCAATAAAGGTCAAGGGTCATTGTTGTCTTTCCTTACTTTAATGTCAATTCTTCAATGAGTTCATAAAAAAATAAGCATTTCAATTGTGAGATTCAATTGTTATAGAGAGCTTCTGCTCGGAAAAAACACATATTTGCATAAAATCAACCGGAATTAATTTAAGTAAAAAAAAAATCAAATATGAATTTAAAGGTTAACCTTTGTAAATATACAATTTACAATATTTTAAGGGGTCGTACGTTTTTTTCAATTAAAGAAAGAATCAGGTAACTGGCTGGAAGTACGAGGACAAAGTATTCGACTTCTAACTAACAAGACTTTTAATTAAAGGCTAAGAAAGTTATGATAATGAGCGGAAACAATTTGAAATATTATCCCCGTAATCTTAGGAATCTGTTCTCATTTAAGTTAGTGATTGCAATTCATTTTCTGATAATGAGCAAACATAAACTTAAATTACATTTTTCAGTGATTAAATTTTTTAAGGTGATTACGCATACACGACTGCGTAATTTCCAACTAAACTACATTAATTGAAGCAACACGTATTAGGTATGAAACATAACATTTTTATGCCAAGAACTCAGATAGCAAATTTCGATTTAATTATATTAAAATGGCGGATTTTCAAAATCGTTCGATAAATATGTAACATTTACTTGGCATTGGATCTTAGATAAGGAAATGGAGGAACATTTCAAAATTACAGTTATAAATTATTCGTGGTAATAAATGAATATTTGTGGATGAAAATAACTGTATATAACTTTCAAGCATTTTTCTTTTACTATATAATATGAATTATAATAGACTTAAAATTCACACTATCGATTGTCAATAATAAATTTACACTGAGGTCTGAATTTGACTGTTTAAGAAAAAAATGATACATAACAATGGACCCTTAATTTAAAGTATTATTATCAATACCATGCATGCCTCAAGCTATATTAACTCCATTGTTTTGCAGATTGGTTTAAATCATCGACCCTTGATAGTTAGTAAAAAAATATTTAGGCCTGTGCCAAGGTCTAAGAATCAATTGTTCTGAGGATCGTCATAATATATTGACCATGAATATATACTGCAATATACTGCTAATGCAACCTCACGCTTTGTTAATAAAGCAATATTTTTTAAGAAGATGTGAAAATATACTAATTTTAAAAGGCTGTAGCGATATTATTTGTGATAATGCAAGCTCTGATCACTGACGAAGAAATATATTGTAAACCAATACCTGCATATATATTTAATACATTCACCATTAAATTGAAACAAAAGTTTAATTAAGTAATTGGGTTAGGCGTTTAAAAGTGCATGCGGGTCAACAATCAGTAAGCCAATGCAAATCAGTATAACGTAGACAGTTTAAAGCCAGCCGCAAATTGGTGATTGTGTGTAATCGCAGGTCTTTCATTAAGCGCTAGCGTGAGGTCAAAGTACTGACCTACGATTAGCAAGGGTTAAGACAATCGCTTTCTTTGCAAATTTATGTACGTAAGACACGCTACGGCTACGAAGTTTTTTTTCAAATTGTGGATTCCAAGCAGAGAAGTTTGAATAGTTCGGTGTTCTTCTATCCTTAGGTATTTTCAATAAAGCCTCTCTTACTAATTTAAATTAAATACTCTCTTAGACTAATTGTTATGATTAATTGTCCATGATTACCAAAATGTCCATACAGGGGTTTTCCATTTTTCGTGAGGTAGTTTATTTACATTGTTTCATCAGACAACGACTTCAATATATCTGCTGACCTCTGTGATTAGTTTAGTTTGGTTAGGTTAGACTATGATAGTTACCGTAACATACCTTACCTTAGAATCATTAGTACTCACGTTAGACTGATGATAAATAACACCAGATAACAATGTCAATATAATGTTTTTAGTGATAGAAAGACTTATGTATTGATCTAACCTACGCTATAATGTTTTTTTGAGTTTGAATTCCTTAGACTACAACACAAATAAAAGCTGAATCTTAAGCCTAAAAGATAAGCTGAATTGGCATTAGTTTCAGTAAAATCGGTATTATGACCATGGACATTGTAGACATAACTTGTTAATGTTTTCAAATCCACTTGAACAAAGCCGATGAGAACTATCCCGACGAGGCAATCGTCTGGCTTTGCTTTAGTAAAACGATAGTTTGATCAGAATAAAATATTTTGTAAATACTCGAACGTTTGATTCCATTGGTAATTTTTTGATATCTGTGAAAACAGGGTTAGGTATAACATCGTAGGTTTCACACACGGTTTCTGCATGAGTTTCAGAGCTGAGGCAATGGCCCTATCCGTCTGTATTTAATCTGTTTGTCGATCGATTTCCGTCTCAGTTCTCTGATAAAACTGAAAACGTTATGCACTGCTTAGTTTTATAATTAATAGCTTGGCACTTACCTCGTTTCGGCCTACTAAAGTATTATGAGTTGACTTGGAAAATTATAGATCGTGGAGACTTTTTTCGCTCTACAAGTGTATATATCTAAGAAAGGGAACTCGAGATCTTGGCAAGTCTTTAAAAACTATTCAAAACCGTCATATTCAACGCTTTCATCATCTGATTTACAGATACTTCAGATTTACTCGCATAAAACAGATTTTTTCTTCGAATATATTTCAGTATGAAAACAAATCTTAGCTGTGGAAGATATGGTTTTAAAAACTCCTTACAAAATGTTTTGGTCATAATATTTGCTTATATTTGAAATACATGGTAAAAATGTTCTTTATAACCTCTTTGCATATGTTGGTTTTGACTCCTGACACGTATAAATTCAGAGAAGGACATACTTCCGTAAGTGAAAAAAACTCAGTACCTCTCTACAACAAAAACAAACCCATTGCCAAAACAATTATTGTTAAAAACTTCCGTTTTTGTTATATAATAAATTAAGATAGCTTCACTAGTGTCACCAACCACTTTGTCAAGTATTTTAATAAATATAATAAGTCAAATGTATAATTTTTAATTTAATGAAACGCATAAAGCAATGGGATACATTGTTTATGGTAGAAGCCATTTAGTACATTCAGCTATTAGACAGTTGTTGGCTTAGTATTGTAATTGAACTAATTGAAATGTATTGTATGGCGTTTATTGGCAAGGGCGCGCAATAAAACCATATTATCTTTATGTGTGATTTGATAACAAACAATCACAAAACAATTCTTCAAAGTAACGGAAGAGCGCTGATTCTACGGGAAACCAAGAGGATTGATAAGAAGTGAAACTGACGATTCCAAAGCACGAAACGCTTGTTGCTATTGCTGGAAATCATCAATATCAACTCAAATATCTTCGAACAAATGAAATGGTGTTTGATAAATAATACAAAAATACCAATAAAACATTCGAAAAATTCAAATGTTTGACAACTTTCTGTGTGATCTCTTTACCAATCCATCCATCAGTATTTAGTTATTTTTAAGCACTTAAAACTAAATTCCACTTCACTACATATAAAGTAGATCTAACTGTAGCTATGTATGACTGTACTTAATTGAAGATTAAAAAGGTTTAAGACCATACAAAACCATTTTAATGGCCGTTAATAATCTATGTTTGGTAGAATTTTAATATTTCAAATATTGTAAACAAGAATTTTTTTTTCGTATCAACGGTATATATTGTATCCAACATTTTGAAATAATGTCTAAATATTTAAACATTTTCGTCCTTCTGTTCCGCTATGTAATCAAGAATAAGAAGCCGATACTCGTTTAGTTATCTCGAAATTATTATTGATAGACTGATTTTACACATAGCAATATTAATCACAAGCAAAAGCAAAGTCACACGAAAATATGAAACGTATGGTAAAACAGTATGGTAAAACAGAAAATACAGTTTCAGTTTTGTCATTAAATTATTATTGTCTGAAAATTCATAAAAGATAAATAAATTTGTTAAACAAACAAACTTAATAATTTACAAATCAAAAGCGATCTATTATTGGAACTAATGACAATTTACTAGGCATATTATGAGTTGTCACTTACTCAATATTGAATTCTTTAGAAGAAAATTATTTGAAAGTTGTCTGCTAAAACTCTGAAGAAGCAAAGAGCTATTAACTGACACGGTTTTCTATTAAAAGCCAAGAAAGTTATGATAATGGAGGCTTATAAAGTTAAAATGTTGTCTTTGTAATCACAGCAATCTTGTCGCTTCAGTTGGTCTTTGTTAAATTCATTTAACTGACGAGCCAGTGTGAAATTTAAAACATAATTCTCTAAAAAAAATAATCTAGTTCTAATAATCTGGATTTATGACTATACTTCGGCCGCTTAGAAAGCAACCTCCTCCAGCATTGGTTTAGCATTAGCGCGCAGGTCGTTTTCTAAGCGGCCGAACTATAGTTCATACGTTTGTAACAATACATTTTTAGTTGTTTTAAACTATTTGTATATGAATTAAATGTTTATGAATTTATTTTCGTAATTATCTCAAAAATAACCATATTATGTTAGTATTTTGAACGGGTTTTTTTTACAATCAGTGGTTGAAATAATACGTAACAAATAAGTCAATTGAGTATGAAACAATAATATATAAAAACTAAATTTAAAGTAAACTGTAAAGCGAGGGAAAACCACGTTTTAAAATCAGCATTAAACATAAAAGTCCAAAATATTAAGTAATCTATATTTATTTATAAGTAAATACAGAAATATTTGGTTGAATAAATAGGCCTACTTAATTTATATTAGAAAAATAGAAAAAAATAAGTGTAAATTAAATAAGTAAAGAAATAATTCCCTTCGTGCGATTTACTATCCAGTTTTATTATTACAACGGAACATCGGTTTAAAGCAAAACCGAATAAAACATTTGCAAGCAATAAATAATAATCTATATCCTATTTTTACTAATTTCTATTTTTTTATTGATCTTTTCAATGTTAAAATAAAAAATCATTGTATTATAACGTTAAAACTATTATAAAATCAAAATTGATTCGCCAATATTTAATTAAATACTACTTAAAACCAAGGAAAAAATACACAAAATTCTACTTATTTGCACGTGAACCGAACAGTAGGATCAATACAAGCAAGTGTAACTGAGACTCCAGGATGCACTGTTATAAATTTGTACAAATATACTTTTACCTTTATAACCAAACTACTACTACTCTTGAGAGAGCTAATAATAATATTTTAGTTCTCTATAAATTTTGAATCTGAAAGAGACAAAGGTGATCAAACGAATTTATCGTATGGTTCAAAACAAGGAAACATTTATACAAAGGGCGATGAAAATTAAAAGTGTAAAAGACGAGTTTGTCTGTTCTTTGTATCTGCGAGTAAAGTGATCTGTAGCACTTCTCTCTCTCTCTCTCTCTCTCTCTCTCTCTCTCTCTCTCTTTCACCCCCACTTCCCCTCTGCCCCTTCCAGCTACCCTCGGAGTCATGAAGCGGTCACTGACTCTCCCCGCCCCTGATAGTTAGGGGGTGGGGGTGGGGGGGGGGGGTACCGTCTATTGTCATTGCGCCTTTGGTTACACTTAAAAGTTACGCTTCAAAGTATAAGTACGAGATCGGCGATTTTTATTGTGATAGTTTTGTTGCTGGAGACACTACTGTTCTAAGGAATTTATTGCGTAATTACATTGTGTGTACAAGGTGTGTAAAAATTTATGTGGAGTTTACTTTGAAAATTTAGTTAGTTGGGTTGTACATTAACTTTGAACCACTATGTAAAATCAATGACATGTGTGTGGCAACAAAGGAAATCTTGTTATCACAAGGAAACTTGGAATACAACTAGTTTTAGTTTTAAAATTAAAAATAATTTTCTGAAAATAGTTTTATTTAAATTTATTTATTTGGATATATATTAAACTGTAAACAAAACCGACATCCTACAAGTATGACAAACATGTTTACCAACCTAGCAATTGCTTCTATATTTCAAATGCATGTTCATTTTATTGTGATTGTGAAACGTGTGAGGATTAAGTACAATTATGTATAACAATAATAAATGTTAAGTTGGCATGGATGAATACCAATACATAAAAAAGGTTGAAACAAATATATATATATAAACATAGGAGAATTATTAACACGGGTACGTGGTTGATTAATTCAGTTTCAAATAAAACAACAACTTTTAAATAGAAATATTAATACGATTTTTTATGCTGCTTTTTTACCAAACAATATATTTTTACTGTAACACGATAACTATAAATTGCTATTAGAATCAAATTCATAAACAAGAATACGCTTTTTGTTGGAAGCATAGATATTTTTTCACTCGAAAATTATGGAAAGTTTTTTCCCAAAGCGACTTTTTAAACTTTTCAAGTACCTACTTGATTGTTTCATTAGTTTCAAAAAATGGGAAGGAAGCAGTAATGGATGATACACCTCATATTGAGTCAAACAGATCCACCAGAGCTGCAGTAAGGCGCTCTCCTCAATCCAGCTACACCCGTGTATCCATATTGCCGCCAGCGCCGTGGCATTTTGTACCGTTATATCAGGGATAGAGATCTTTTAATGTAAAACCTTGCCGTTCAAATGAAGACTTATCACATTTTATTTTTTGGTACCATAAATATCAGTTTAAGGAAACTATCGTACTTTTGTCGTATTTTTTAAGCCGTTGGTTTTTTTGTGCCAGATTAAGATTACAGAAAATGTTTTTCACGAGCTTAGTTATCCACAACAGATTTTCTATTCTTGGTCCTTCGGTTCATACAATAAATATAACTTGTGTCTTTAATGTAGCTAAATTGTTGTATTAGATTAATAAAAATGTTACCATACTATAAAATATATGACAAAAGAAGATTTCCATTGCCTTTGTAAAGAGTTATGAGATAATTTTATAGCATTTATATTGTGAAATGTCCCCAGAAAAGGGAAAACTTTACAATGACTCCGAATAACCTCAAGATGAAATATAAGTTGTAAGAACAACACTATCTTATTCCAGTGTTCGGCCGCGCGGCGCGCTGCGTGTCGCGAGCGACAGAGTTGCGGCATTTTGTCATTCTTATCGGCCCGAAAACAAGCCAATAAATTTGGCCGACGTTTCGGTTTGTGCCGCTGTGCCGCTGGGAGCGTTTTTGTTCAAATTAAACTTTCTTTCAATCAGATAAAACTGTTTCCTACATCAAATCTATAGGTTGTCATGATTTCTTATAGGTCTCAGAAGTGAGTTAAATGTTGTTATACGAAAGTTCAAGATGTATGTATTAAATGCTTTTTACCGATAATATTATAGAGCAAGCTATTAATGGCAGTTTACTACTAACTGTACTGAAATTTGCGCAGTAGTTTTTGTTTAGAAATTTTGAATTATAGCTTTTACCTAGTCTCTAGAAAACAATCGAGGTTGAGCTTCTGAAAGTAAAAACATCATGTTCTTCTTGGTGACAAAAAGAAAAACAGTAACCTCTCTACATTTGACTAATTAATATTTTTGAAATGCCTGCTACTAATTGATTATTGTTTTCTAAACCAAAAGTTGCCATTTTTTACTGTAAAATGTCCATTGATGAAAGATAAAACGTAAAATATCATTACTCCTTGGTTTTATTCGCTGTTTTTGGAGACTTTTAAACGTACTGTCAGACATTCTTTTAAAATATGTTAAAGTTACTAGTATCAATCTAAAATGAAACAGAATTTGTTTACTTTATGATAATACCCAAGTGGTGAGATAAACAAGTGATATTCAGCTGTGCGCGCTACCGCAGTGGAAGGGAAAGTTTTAGAACAGCGGTTGATCGTAAAATGAACAGGAAACATTCTAGCGAGGTCGAAAGCGAAAGCCATAAAAGGATAAATTTACGGTCAGATCTGTATATGTTTTGGACTCTGGGATGGAAATCCGAAACATTACCTTCTCCTTTTATACACAAAACCACTTTCGCGGGCCGAGATCTACCAGATATATTTGTTTTGTCCATTGTAACGTTTTATGTCTTTTACAAAAACCAAGTTCCCGTTATCATGTAAGTTTCAATAAAAAAATATATGGTCAAATGTTTACTCAACATACTTTTTAGGCAGCGAGGAATCATTTATTTAGGCTATGAACAGACCAAATATCTTCAAGATAATATACAGGGTGGTAAAAAAGTCCCAGGACAGTTCAATATTTTAAAAAATAATGTAGATAGAGCTACAATACTTGGTACAAAGTTACAGGGCATAAAACTCTATTTTAACACATATTCAGTGATCCAATAACTCTTCAGGGAGACGGCCCACAAGGAGTCGGAAGAAAATCTTAAATAGATCTTTATAGGTCAATATGCACATCAAATTAAAGGTCTTTTTTAGTAGAATACAATGCCGCAAACCGCACTTTAAAAGGTTGATCCTGCGCAAAATGGCAGATGTTCAAAGATTTCTTGAATCCGCCATTTTGAATCTTTGAACGACTGTCATTTTTTACTCAGGCATTCTTTTGAGCTTGAATTTACGGCATCGTAATCTACAAGTGAAGACCTTTAATTTGATGTGCATATCAACCTATTCTTACGTTAACAATTTTCTTCCGATTCCTAGGGCTGTGCCCCCTGAGGAGAAAGCGTATAATAGTAATGTAAATTAAATGAATCGTTGAACAACTGTCATTTTGCGCAGGATCAACCTTATGAAGTGCGGTTTGCGGCATTGTATTCTACTAAAAAAGACCTTTAATTTGATGTGCATATTGACCTATGCTTCTATTTAAGATTTTCTTCCGACTCCTTGTGGGCCGTCCCCCTCAAGAGTTATTGGATCCTGTGTTAAAATAGAGTTTTATGCCCTGTAACTTTGTACCAAGTATTTTAGCTCTATCTGCATTATTTTTTTAAAATATTTAACTGTCCTGGGACTTTTTTACCACCCTGTATTCTGTTAAACAGTATTCTTCTATCTTCAGTGGCTAGATACCACATTCAGTAGCCTACATTCAATAATGTATTAAACATAAAGATTCTAATGATAATTAAATATTTATATAGCTTAATACCCTGAGTTAAAACTTTATAAATAAGCAAACGAAATATTTCGTTAAAGGTTTAAGAAACAAATGGTATACTAGGAAAACAGACTCATTGATTTAAAAGCTATTGTTATCTGACATGTTTATCTTACTTACCTCCACTACTGTCCGCTCACTAGATTCTTTTGTTCCCTGGATTCAATTTACAATTGTATTGGCTAAACACTTTTCTATTGTATCGTCCGTATTATTTTGTTTG
Organism: Macrosteles quadrilineatus; assembly: GCF_028750875.1. Taxonomy (NCBI): domain Eukaryota; kingdom Metazoa; phylum Arthropoda; class Insecta; order Hemiptera; family Cicadellidae; genus Macrosteles; species Macrosteles quadrilineatus. Next base: position 72,557,216 of record NW_026542595.1, read on the forward strand.
TAGTAATTAATTCAGTTTACGTATTTAAAAACACATTCTATTTCAGTCAAAGTAGCCGAATGTTTCGTCGGTGCTATGTTTTTGCTTTTGGCGATTGAAACAATAAACTTTATAAACAAGTGGTTCATCTCCTGACTAAGCTGCGAAATCAGAAATTGTGTTACAAACATTTCCTTATATACATTTTTGTTGCTTGGACTAGTTGTTTTATCATGCAAATTTAAAATAAAATGATATTTTTGTAGCTGAAAGCTTTTTACCATATTGTGTGCATAAAAAAACTCCAAAACAAGTTTATCACAAATTTAACTTACAGCCAAGGCGACACCATTGGATGAAATAGCTATAAACACATCATATTTCAGACGTTTTTACTTAATATTTCATTGCACGATGACAATCATTATCATCAAAACGTTATATTCATTTGAACACTGGGACCATGAGCCCGCACCACAAGCGCCGCACCACACTATCGTACCAGATTTATCTCGCCACAGACTCGCTGATTTACTGGCTTGTTTTCCCGTCGATAAGAATGACAAAACGCTAAAACTCATTGTACTTCGCTGTCATTCCAGTGAAGCTCACATTTAGTTCTTTCGGTTGTTTAATACGTCAAAATAGTTTTTTATTTGTTTTCCTGAACAATCTTAACTCATCTGAAAAAGAAAACGAGACCATTATGTACTTTGCAATTTTTATCTTAATATAATAAATGTCTTTGGTTTATATTAGGTTCGTATTTTATATTTTAATAAGCTGATAATAGGGTAATAAACACCCTAATTTGTAACTGTCACTAAACAATGTTTACTGAAACAATTAAGCTGATGATCATGATGCAATATCACACGAAGCATCTTGGTTCTAATAGTAAAATAGTATTTTGTAGTCAAGTTATCCTGTTTAAAATTGTTATATCATAGGTTTGCAATTTATTTAAAATTCACTTTTTGAAACATAAATCTTATAATAAAATAATGCATGTATTAGTGTCCCAGGTAGCATGAACGAAAAAGAGTCGGGTAATCTGACTTCCCTCTGGTGTTACCGCGGCTTATTGGTAAGTAACACGTTTGTTTGGGAAAGGCAAACGTTTTTTGGGGAAGATAAACTAATGTTCGGGACAGACAGAATCATACGTTTTGCTAAGTTGGAGATTTAAGATTTTTGGACAGCTTAGATGTACGGAAATGAGCTATTTTCATATACAGAGTCATGGAAAGGTTCTATTAAATTTCGTTATACTGTATATTGGTATTTTTAATTACGAAATTCAATTTAGACTTTATTATTTGCGTACAGCCAATATCTTGTTTTGTAACGTTCTCGGCTGCGATATACAAAATATTTTGGATACTGCAACTGGACTATCCTATAATAAAATCTGAAGCCTGTTTCGATGCGTTTCGTATCTGGTTACGCTTGCGTGTAATGCAGAAATAAAATGTCATTTACTATATATTTGTAAGGACAGAAGGGCAAGAAACAATTAAACTATTACATTAGTTAGCTAGTTATTGATTTGGTTGTAATAATTTCATTGTTGGTAAAAATTTAAAAAATAATTGTAACAAATTCTGGAGTAACCGGATAGTAACATGCCTTACAATTCGCCTTAGCTGATAAGTCTGTATGAATGTATTTTAAATGAATATATGATGATACTAAGCCTCAAGAGTTGTCTGGATACTTACAATGTGGTCAGCTGATTAAGAGGTTGTAGAGCTTCCACTGGAATCTCCGCCAATCCACAGTTTTGTAGCGAGCTGAAATATAATGGATATTAAAAATTAAATGTAAAGTTAATGGAAGAGTCAGTCATCAATTAAAATATCATCACAAAAGTATAAACATGAGGTTGCTATTTATGATCTTTTATGTTACCCCTTGAGTTAACAAAAATATCAAAGAGATGTGAATAATCAAAGTGAAAACATTCTGAAACATCGTACACATATGTCATGAACTATTTAAATCAGGGGTATTGATTCAAAATCCTGCAAACCCCCATACTGAGTATAAAGGGTTGTTCTAAAGTTAAATATTTCTGTCATTTTTCAAATTTAAAGTACAATGATATTTAAGTGAACTCAATTGCTTAGTGATATATTAGAAGGTAGCATGTAATAGCTAGTATTACAATGGTTGATTTAATCAAAGTAATTTGTATGTGTAGACAATAAAAACCATTAGAGCGATTTGATTTCAAATTACTGCCAAACTTCCCACATTAATACCAAAGCTAAAACGATAAAATAATCTCTTTGTAGTATCAATATTTCAACATTTATGAGTAATATACTTCCCGTAAAGAGGAGACTGACCCTATTTGTAAAATATCTTTTTCGATTATAAGTATTTAATCTTGAAACTCTTAAACGTTTTCCATTGGAAATAGTTGGAACACATTGGAATAGTTCTAAAATGAAATCTTCCAGACTTGTCTACAAGCTAAACTAGTGAAATTAAATCCTTGTGGAATTAAGGGATGCCAAAGCAAAGGTTCACTACATAATCCTCAGAGAGGAGTAGAGAAAGACACTAAGCACATTTAGGGATCAACAGAACACATCTCGCCGTGCAGGTCAGTTTCTGTAAATCTACCATTGAGCCTAGCAAGTCTTCACTAGCTAATTCCTTATATATTTTTATAGACAGAGTTAAAACTGTGATTCTAGAGCATAGACAATTTAAGTCATTCAGATTAAACCTGTTTACACTACATAGTACATTGTTACAGTGTCTACTCTTTTAATCTATGCTAACCAAACATAACAGGAAACCCTTAAAACATTTTACACTTAACCCATGGGGAATATAATTTTGTACCCTCGACTCCAACGGTGCGCAGTGAACTCATCAACCAAATAGAACACGTTTAATACAATTGAATATTAATATAGTTTCAAGGATCATATAATATAATTTAAAAGTAAATAAAACACTTAATTTTTTAAATAAAAAAAGTTGTTACAGATACTCACAGCCTCTTGAGTTTGCTATTGAAGGAGAAGGCTCTTGGATGAATCCTCTCCAGCAAGTTATCTGCCAAGATCCTGAAACAAAACCACGATTTTGTCAGGATAACGTATCAGTATTAGAAACGACACCATAGCTGATAGAGGAGTGAAGCAAAATATTGTTTCAAATTCACAATAGCTAGAGACAAGGCTTAGAAATAGTAATCCTTAACGTAGATTTTTATAAATACAGCTGTCACACTAAGTGAAAATAGTATATACAAAAATAACTAGCAGAGACTTAAATATTTTCCATTTTATATCCACAGTTATTTTTATTTCAATTTGCAATATCCCAGTAGAGTCTGAGGACGGAGACAAGGGACTTGCAGATGTCGAGGTTTAGGGTCGATACGCAGCATCTGTCGCTCCGTCCAATATATATCTGCTGGCGAGTTGGAGGAAGCAGTTTAACATTAAACCAATACATTACCAAGCCCATATATTGCTATCTATGCTCAGTGGTTGTATTACTAACTTTTTTTGTATAATGATTTTCATATACATATAAAAATTGTTATGATCCACTATATAATCTATACATTTAATTTATGACGGTAACATGCTTCGAAGAGTAGATTTAGTTGTAGAAAAATTGATGGAGGTTTTGAATAAATAGAATATCAGATTATTCACAGTAAGATTAAGTAAATTAAGAGGTTCTCTAAACAGTATAATTTAGTAAAAACTCAATTAAGCAGCATTAGGTATTTAACAGTGAAAGTTATTTCTGATTCAGAAAGAAAACTCCTCTCACAAGGAATAAAGTCTTCTGGTCAATAATGGGGAAATAACCAGAACTCGACATAATACAATACCTATAACCCATTGTAGATACTTTGGCCTGGCTTTAGGATAGAAGTCCCTTACCCTGTTCTTTACACCCCATTAAAAAATCACCAAATTAAAAACAATTCTATTTGTCACCTTCAAATAAAAGTTTTGACCTTTCAATATCATTAAACTAGCCACCCTTGAACTAAATGGAGAGCAATACTCGGATTCTCTATTTTTATATTACAATTTTATTATTGTTTTTTATTATAAAATATTTATTTAGAGCAAATTTTGAGTGCGTTTATCTAAGAAAACCCCCGTAGTCATTTATTGCTTTATATTTGTGTAAGTAAGTTTGGCTGTACCATTTACGTTTCAATACTTCTACCTTAAACAAATCTTGTAGAGTTCTTTTATAAAAAATGTATATTGTTTTAACTAAAAAACCTTAAACCACTAAATTAGCAAAGAGAAGAATATTAAGGAATCTGTTTTTGTGTCAATGCGCCAAAATTAGTGTTCTTTACAGTAAGTGAATACTTGCATTTTGGAACAGCGAAGCTCAAGGAAGCTAGAGAGTTTTAATGCAAGAAGGTCTGATGAAAAATGGCTTACAATGACGAAGACAAGTTCCATTTATAACAGGGTAAGGAATCTAGACTCTGTTGTTCCTCCAACAATATTAAACTCTTGTCGTGTCCGCTTTGATTAAATAGCTTGTTGTAATTTTCTATGGATTTAAACTTCACTATTTATTTGATGATTAAATATCTACAACAAAGCTAAAACCCAGCTACCTTTTACGTTCCAGTTATACTAAATGAATACTTTTTCACTCTTCGATGCGATATAATTAACCTATCAGTACGAAGTTGTAAAACTATAAGAAACGTTTTCTTATAGTGAAAACACTTGTTGCATAATATGGAGTTTTGCTATCCTTTTTTACAATATTTTAATTTTTTGTGTAGTCTCGAAACACTTAAATATATAGATATAAATAATTTATCATGATTTTGTATGGCGATTCTTGGAGGTATTATAATCAGTAGAACAAAATGTAGGTAAGTTAAACTCTAGTTTTACAATATACTTGTTTTATGGTTTTTATTCGTAATGAATTATCTAGTATTTTAATTATTAATGACCATATTAATAAACTACCATTTCTAAGAGAGATTTCATTGTAGTGGTTAGTGAACTTGAAAAGTTTCAAACCTAACAACTGTGATGAAAATGCAGGGGCCCAAGTCATTAGACTAAACCTTACACATTATTCCAAGAATTAATTGAAACACAATAATGATACAAAGAACTGAATACCATATTCACAAAATCTTGAATTTCACAGCTGGTAAAAACTCGAAGTTACATGATAAGTCTGATTTATTTTCTAAGATAAGTTTCATCCCAGTGTAGCCAACATAGCAACTGTTAGCCCAGCCTGTCTCCACCCATCCAAGCCTCGTAAACCTGGGAAGCTTGGGGTAGGCTGTAAATGCCTCTCCTATCTTACACTAATTCTTTACTTCTGCCTTGTGTAGAAAGAAAGATTTTTGGGGATTTATTTCAATTTAAGATATTATTTCTGCTGGTACAATTTTATTTACCATCTGTTTTTGTATTATAAATACTGCTATTGGAACTATTTAAATATTGCAATATGAATGATATCACTACTAGTTATAATTTCTTCAGCAAGAGGAACTTTTACAATATTTATTATTTATCATTCATGTCAAGATTTTGTTGTTTGTACCTGTTTTGCAGCATTGTAATAATACAAATAAGTAAATAAATATCGATTATGTTATAAGGATAGATCGTTATTCTTGTGAGTTTTACGAACGATTGAACCTGAAACAAATAGGCTACATGTCATTTAAATCCTCTTTGGCTACATCCCGTGGATGTCCGAAATTTCGAGGATCTATAATTATTTGTTTCAGTGAAAATTAAAATAGGAAACCACAATTATTATAATTGAACTATTTACATTTACATTTCGGTAAAGTTATATTTTATTTATGTGTTTTTGGTTGTTTATTGAATCACCGATGATTCTATATTACCTTGAATTACCTTATTACTTGGCGATCAAGGTAATATAACATTATATAGTATTATATAGATTATATATTTTATCCTGCCACAAGGCTGATTTCACTGAACAAAAGACTATTTCATTTTTTGGTTATTCGAACCTTTGTTTCCACAATCAACTTTAGGTGTATAACAGTTTTGAGCTTCGTTTCTATTGTCAATTGTGGATGAGCTTTTTTTAATAAAGACATTTTTATTTATTTATTTAAATAGCCATTTATACTCAGAACGAAGTCATAAAGGATCGGAACCAGAGTTTGTCAACAGTTGTTAGATAAATTTAAAGTGTATAGTTTTTAGATAAATAATAAACCACCGTTAAATTTTGCTATTTAAAATTAACTGTTACAAGTAATAGCAGAATTATTTCAAGCTACTGCGGGTCTGCTGTAGACCTGTACAGCAATTTAATTCACTACAACAAGCTCCTTGTACAATACTACATTGCGGCTTCTTGTACCTGTTCTAATCCTGCCTACTCTTGCCACAGGGAAATCCTTTGTAACAAAAACAATTGTTATTCAAAATACATGCCCAAATTTGGGTTATTTTATTTTTCTTAAAAGACTAAATAATTATTTCGTGCTCACTAGTATTCTCCTGCTAATGAGTAGAATAATAATATTATTAAATCAGTAAAATACTTACTATTTGATTAAATAACTGTTTTGTTTTTGGGCAATAACTGACTAGTGAAATGGTAAAATTTTGAAGTGAAGTGGTAAATCCCCGGGGAAATCCTAAAAAGTTGAATTTTTAAATTTTAACCCCCCCCCTAAATTAGGAATTCCCCCCCATGTTACTCTTATGGGAGATAACATTGAAAGTTGCCGACTTTGGTATGCTCATCTGAACCATTTAGAAACGTGCTAGAGACTTGAAACTTTGTAGTATTGTAGTATGGGATCTTAAACTAACGGTGAAATCTGCAAAAGTCCCATTTTCAAATTTTAACCCCCCCCCCCCCCGAATCCAAAATGGCGGACCTCTAACAACGACAAAACACGTTTTTTTCAAACGGCTATACGTAGTTTGAAAACGGTAAGAGCTAGAAAAGATTTGAAAGAATTTTCAGGGGCAGGAATAAAATTTTCTACAAAACCCTCTTATTTTTTCGTTAATAACCTCTTATTACTGACAGTAATGCAACGAAATATGTACCAAACACTAATTGCACCACTCAACAATTAAATTGGCCTTAACAGCTGATTAGTTTAATGATAAGTTCGAATCATTACAATTATATTTCTTCTCTAAATCATTGAACTTCATTGGTCCGATACCCGTCATGTTATGAGTAAAACTGAACTGAACTGAAACGGCTACTTAATAAATCGGTCATAGGTAAAATTATTATCTAAACCTAGAGGCAGCTAGTAAGCCAATTACATAGCTAAAGGTCTCGCCTTTCTTTTCTACTATTTTGCTCCATACTATTGACACTCAGTCGTTTTATTGACTACTGTTATAAAAATTACCACTCAAGTTATAGTGATAAAATTCTAATAATATAATATGATTCTTTACGATATTCTTTAAGATATTTTATTTGTATTATATTTTTCATATTTAGTCGTCAATTTAGTCGTCAATTTAGTCGTCAATTTAGTCGTAGTTTTATGAAACTCAAACAATCAAAAAGGTGTAGAATTAAAATTATAAAATATACCAATGTGTACCACAACAATCGATATTCTTCCTAATCATTTAAATGTATTAAAACCCCGTCATTCTTAAAATCCTAAGTAACACACGCGCATGCTCGCAATTTATGAAGGAGATTCAGTATATCATCGTCAAGACTGGTGTATTTTGCCAAAAATCTATATAACTATATCTACTTATATTGGCAACTATATTCTTTTTATTTACAACCCTTTGTAGCTATATTTCTTTTCTCGCACGATATTTTCAAGAGATAAAAGTATAAAGAATTCCTTCCGTTAATTGAATAAGAGGCCAAAATGGGTTGGCGGGCTTCCAAACACATCCCAACAACTCCAACAAGACTTAATACAGTCGCATTCTGTTAGCTGTTCTGTGAGCAAAATGTTGTATTTGTGGTAAGCTTGTTTTACAAGGTTTTGAAAGGTACTTAACAGAAAACACAATAGTAAATAGAGGATTTCTCCATTTTGTCTCCTTTTACTGAATAAATTGTTGAGAAGCGCAAACAAAAAATATTTAATACCGCCTGTTTAAGGATTTTATAATTCTGTTTGTACAGTTTGTTCTTACTTTGTTATATTACTTTTCTTGGGAAATATTTACAGTGATGACGTGGTTGTGTTTAAATTATAGATACATTTCATAAATGAAAAAATCTTAGATTTTCAAAATAAGTTTTGCAAGGGTTTTTCCCTGGGTAGTGTATGGGTAGGTCACACATACATACGTGTACTGTTTTCTTCGGATTGTTGAAACGATTACATCAATTTGAAAAATAATTTGGAAAATACAATCGTCACAGCCCGTTGAAAATTTAGGGGTTTTGTTTAGTAAAGTTTCATTGGTAACTAATGTAAGCTAATGTAACAATGTACAATTTGGGTAAAAAAAAAACTGATTTTAAACGAATATATTTTTAGCTAAACCCTCGTATACATATTTTCTAATTACAACATAAAGTGCATCAAAATAATCTTCTATCGAGGTGATATAGAAATAGAGAGAGACTTTTAAAAGGGCCACTTTTTGGACGTTTAGGAACAAATCCTATGTTCCTAACATATACAAGTACCCGATAATATTGAAAGTTTTTGACTAAACCTTACACAATTACCTATGTACATGATCCTCGTTAGCTAGATTTTGTTACTAAAACACTTAAACGGGGTAACAATACATTGAACTTTAATCATACATGGGCCTTAAGACAATGTAAAGTATCATAACACAGGATAAAGAAACTACTGGAGATTTTTATTCAGTAAGCCAATCGTAAGAAATTGTAAAACACGGGTAGACAAGGGAGATTTATCGTGTGGTGGGGGAGGATGGGGGGAGGGGAGAGTTCGCATAATACACGGATCACGTGACCAGAATATAGTAACAACTTTCTAGACTTGTGGTTGTATAAATGACTACGATATATGTTTTGTATCCACATCATATGTTGTGTCTGTGGAGAACTCTAGGAGTCAGTCTTGATTGTTGCGATTTTGCTGTCAAAAAGATTGACATGGTATCCTAATGATATGATCTTAACTAAATGTAATATCTTACGAGTAACTGTTTATTTCGATGAAATAAATGCCATTGGTTGAAATAAGATGTTCGTATGAAACAATTTATATCATTCAAAAAATGAAAATTTTAGGGAGCATGGATTATAAAGTTGAAAATCGCCTTAAATTAGGTAGCTGTCAATCAGTGTATTAGAAAGTAATGCCAAAATCCCTGAAACTGGATGATTTTGTTTTATTGTAGGCCTACTCGACCGATGATACTTAAATTGGTTAGTTTAAAATGTATTTATTTTTTATCGAAAATGTTTAGGTGCAGTTTTTACTGTTAAATTATTATTATGGTTTTTTTGTTAGTATAAGAGTTAATCTATTTTATTTCATATTTACAATTAGTATACCATCACAATTTTTAAACTGACTTGTTTAAACTTCATAGATTGTCACTCTACAGTATTTTAAGAATTTCAATTTTTGGAAACATAACGAAATCTGATATAAACTGAAAGTTTTACTATAAGAAAAATATTTATTAAAGCAACAAAACTAAAATCAGACCATATAGCCTAACATAAGTATCGACCCGCAATAGACATTTTTGAATTCGTAAAAGTTAAACAACAGTGGTAGGGGTTTTCGTTTAAACTTATTAGTTTATTTGAAGTATTCGTATATTAAAAATGTCTCACTTATATTAAACAAGAGTTTAACGTTTGAATCTTGACCTCACAAACTACATACATGAGTCACAGTTGTCCTAGAAAGTCATACAATAAGATGCGACGGACATTTCTTACCAAACCAACTTTCATGGAAGTGACGTTTTAATTAGTTTCCAGTCTCGAATGTTATTGTCTTAACCCACTTTGGCAAAAACTCAGCAGAGCTGTTGAGTTTATATTGCCCCTCAATAAATAAATATCCTCAAACTGTGTGAAGAAGAAACGGGCAAGCATTCTTCTGGTTCATGTTTATGAATGCACTAATTTATTTTCTACCCACAACTTCATTTTGTTATACACCACTTTTATTTTATACATTTTTCCTAAAATGGGGAGTAATAAATGACCTATGGTAATGGATTATTTCCTGATGGCCATTTGAAGCGGTAACTGCTCTAGTTAATCACTCGGAATGATGGATCACTTCGCTACTTAGACTTGCAAACTTGACTGATTGATTATAAGGGCTGCCTCCACTTCACATGCATAACGTTGTGTTTGATTCTTTATATGAGGGAAGTACTAGTTTGAATACAAAACATTGATCTAAATTTAGCTACATGAACGTCAATAATGTAGTGTAGACATAATTTTGCATTGTTATCTTTGAAATGTCACTGTTCTAGTGGTCACAGGGTTTTTTGCTGAAATCTCTGGTTCAAATCTGCACAATGTGATAATTTCGTAACTCGGTCGTGCTTAACCTATTTAAAACTGTACTTTAATTGTATATAATATGCAAAATCACTCAGTCAGAGATAATATTTACTTTTTCAAAACTCCCTCCAAGAAATTGTGTAGAACAAATTCATTTGAGTTAAGCTAATAGAAATATTGTAATTTAGTACTATGAATAGGCCTACGTATACTTATTTATTCTGGTACCGTAAATGAAGAAGAATGTCTATTGCATACTATGGTTGAAAAATACTATATTTAACTTAGCTTGCAATCGAACTTGACAACAGAAAACTAACTTAACCGTAGTTTCCGCCTGAAAAACTAGCAAACGATTTATTTATTTACTCAATATAAACACATATTTTATGTACTGAGTTTATTAACGGTTTAAATAAGGCTCCCCCCAAAGGGTGACCTGAAAGATTTGCAATGAAATTTGTGTAATACAATATATTATTAAATACATGATTCAACCTAAATAAAATAACATAGTTCGTTGCTTTATTTAGATTTATTTACTTATGAGATAATATGAGAGTATTGCGTGGTATTAGCTTCAATGTAAAGCCTATGTAAGGTCTCCCGGGCTAGGTCAGGCCCGGCCACATGTGGTACTGACAGCTAGTCTATATTGCAACTAATCTTCAGGCCGCTTGGGGTAGGGTATGAGTGTAGCTAGGTTAGAATATACATTAATTCAAACATGATTTGTCACCGATTACAGTTATTTTTGGAAATCGGTTTGGATGATCGCGGTGAATTTGAAATCCGATAGCATTTTGATTTTCCTTAATCTTTTGATCGATTTACGTTTTTATAAACTAGGCTAAACCTCTTTTGTTACAAATATATTTTCTTGTACAAACAACCCACACTTTTTAATATTAATAATAGTAATATTTCCATCAATCTGAAAATACAGGTGTTCATAAATACTTTTTTTACGATTTGGAATTTGGGGTTTCAACTATAAAGGGTGGCTGAAAAGAAACTTGCACCCCCACTTAACTTTTCAACCATTTTAGATATTTGAAATCGGTTTGCAGCAACCTTCTTAGACATGAGGGGCTACAATAATTATGGTCAATTTTGAAAATTTTGCCCTTAGGGGTAGCGGGGGTAGGGGGTAGCTCAAAATTTTAAAATGACAAGTATAGTCGAGTTTGGTATCACTTTACAGGTCTTGACGAAACATAAACATTGACATAAATAAAACTCCATACGGATGGTGACGTATCAATAAGAGAGTATTGTTTAATCTATGCTAAAATTCCTAATAATTTTATTTTATTCAAATTTTCATAGTTCATAATATTATCCAAAGCTAAAACCATAGACGTTAGGAGACTGACAATTGATTGTACTATCAATCGTCAAAGTTAATACGTTAGTTAGGTCATACAAATGTTTGATCTATTAACAGAATAAGAATACAATCGGATCAATAGACGAGACATCCTAAATATAATATCTTAAGGTAACACAGTAGTCCCTATCCCGTCCATGTTAATTTCACCATTTTTAGGTACACTTTACCTTACTTCTTTAAAAAGTATCCTATCAACCTGAAATTTTTATACATTGTCTTACACACCTTTCTCAACGATAATAGGAACCACTTTTGTTCTAAAGTCAAAAATAATTTTTTTATGAATAAAAAAAAAAACATAAATATTTTAACGCGTTTTAAAATTAAAAAATAATTAAAACTCTGGTTGTATCAATAGTTTTTGTAATTTCACTTCCTATTATTATTTGTATACACAGAAGGTCTGTAAAAAATTTCATTAAAATCGGTTCATAAATGTGTCAATAAAATGTACCGGACGAAGAAAAAAGTAAATTTTCGGTAAATCGCATATAATTTTCGGTAATCGCTGTCATGCGATCACTGAAACAGCTGTGCAAGATTTATAATAAATGACAAAAAAATCCATCAAATAAATTTTATTATATAACATATTTGGTATCTATGGATTCAGGATAAATTTTAAAACTAGAATTAATTATAAAAAAAATATTTATTTTTTTATTTTTGACTACTGTGTTACCTTAAGTCTTTCATATTCAAATGAAAAATCTGCATGTTGTTTCTCCATTATTCAGTAGCAATAATGTTGGCCTATACAACATGAGTTTTACATTTTAGGAGAATATAAATCATTAATAAATCATATGATGTGATCAATGATCATCTAGCATATCCACATCAGACCCATATTGAACTAAAGGAGTTGGTTTAGTTTTGTTTTGTGCATCTACAATTGTACTCTCGCTGGAGAGTTGCGGAGATCACTGGTCTAATCAATCTCTAACCATGTATTTAATTCAACATACTCGTCAATAGTGCTTCGCTCCGCTTTTTATTCAGTGCGGCTTCAGTTCCAATCCCAGTCCAGTCATTGCCATCGAATCCAATCCGCTGTACCCTGAAGATTTGCAAGAAACGTATTTCTTTAACTTACTGTTTTTGGCCACTACCTACATTCAAACCAAGATACCAAGAATTAAGAATTGTAGACTGAGATTGAAATACATTTTGTCCAATTAAACTATTTGTATTAGAAATAATATTTTTAAAGTTGGTACAATGTAATCCACGGAAAACCCCGGAATTTTACCCGGAAGCCCTCCAATTCCCCGGAAATCGCTGCCTGGTATCTCCCTGGTGGAAGGACCAACGCAGCAACGCAAGAGAACCCCATCGAATATATGTAACTAATTGTAATTAATTGTCAAAAACAATAGTCTTGTAAAAGGGAAAAGATTTCAGGGAAATCTTCGTCATACGTAGTCAAATCCATTAGCAAAAATTACAGCGAGAACCAAATCGTTATACTGCTTTACCGACTTATGCGTACTGCCTTCCGAAAATCCGCCATTTTTTTTTTTGAGGGGTTGAAAATTTGAAAATGTTACTTTAGGCATTTTTTTTTCAATGAGGGGAGCATTAAAAGTACAAATATATGTCCGAAAAGTCATTTAAAAAGTAATAAAACAAAAATAAATCTAGAAATTGCACAATTTTTGGTAATGGGGCATTTCTTGAAGGTGAAGGAGTGCGATTTTCGGAAAACGCCCAAGAGTGTTTTGTAGAGAATTTAATTCCTGACCATGAAAATTGACTGTGAAATTTGACTGTTACCGTTTGTAAGTTATATGTAGTTATTTAAACAAAGTGTTTTATCATTTCCACAAGCCATTTTACCATTTTAACCATTTGGGACTTTTGGGTGGGTTAATATTTAAAATTTGGCCATTGGAAATTTGCTTGATAATCTATAATGACGTTCTATGCTATGTCAAATTTTAAGTCTCCAGCACGTGGCTAAACGGTTCAGATGAGCTACTAAAGATGTATTTTTCAATGTTATTCTCCATAAGAATAACATAAGGCTCGTAAAAGTGGTAAAACATTTCAAATTTTGACATTAAACTTTAATTTTTGTGGGTCAAGGAGTAAAGTTACGAAAAAACATGTAATTACTAAAATTTAAGGTAAACTAATGAGAATACAAAGCTTTTATAATAAAAAAAAAAATACTTATGTAGAAACAACTAGTGAAAACCTTTAACAACTTGAAAGAGATTTACCAACTTTTGAAGGTAGGGGGTTAAAAAATTAGATTTTTTGGAATTTTACCGGTTGTTTGGATCCGAAACCTACAAGCGTGCTAAGTTTCAAGTTACTAGCACATCTAGAAGTGGTCTTGAATTTTTATACCTGAATGAATTACATATACAAGAGTATAGTATTTAGACGAGAGTATAGTATTTGGACTTAACTTAAATAGTTTTACTCTGAAGATAAATTGTTATTGTGGGCTTCCTCCTTCCTAGGTTGCTCCTTCCTAGGTCCTTTCGCAGTGCATTTTAGATCTTAATATTGTGTTTAAATAAATATTATATTGCGTTTATATTTTGAGAATGTTTTCTTAAAAATAACAATACTGCTCAGTGATAAAATCGCCAAGACTCAGCATTTTTTTATACATCGATAATTACCCAGTGTTTTTATGTATAGGCATTAATTTTGAATTTGTTAGAATTTATTAAAAACGATCGCATTTATACAGTCGATAAATTTTTAGTGAGTCATTGAATCAAAGGTGTTCTCATCAATCGTCAGTCAATTTAAGAACCAAAATAAGTTGGGTCCAATATCTGCTATAGCCTAAATCAATGATTCTTTAAGTAATTGATGATGTAAGGATGTTATTTCCCTAACGCATTCCTTAACGTTAATCATGAAACAATCAACAAACTAAGTTAGTCTCTAAATTGTGTATTGACATGAAATCGATAGTTTGATCAGATTCGCCCCGGATATTGCTGGCGGCGAGGAGATGCTGATAGTAAACTCTATTAAAACTAATCCGCCTCAACCAATACACCATTGACCCAGGCTCAGGCTTTGCATGGATTTTAAATACTGTACTTTACTAGGTCAGTAATATAACGTAAAATGGTAATTTTTTTTTTATTGTCAGCATTATTTATGATTTTTAAAATTTTAGTTTTTGTATGTTGATACATATTTTTATATGTTTTAAGGATATTCTTTAGGAAATGAACTAATAGGTAAAATTATTTCAAAATCGACCACAAGTTTAAGTTAAATTGTTATTTCATACGATATGGGGTTATTTTTACTGAAATCTCTTTACGCTCTAATAATGTACGTTTCAACGGAGTCCAAGGTCAAATTTGCTCATGAGAATAAAATATGTGCTTTGAGGCGGTCTCCTGTTTTCTATATTGAAGGAACTCATTTTCTAAAATTGTTTAACTAGATTCTATGACTATCCCAAACATAAGGTTAACTAGTAAAACTGGTGAATAGTCAAACTCGGTTTACCATTGTAAAAATTACAGTGTATTTATCATTTTACGTCTTAATTCAAGCCCAAGAACAATAATTCATAAATTACAGTTGGTTATAAACTGAAGAAACGTGAAGACATTTGTATCTAGGTGTTACCGGACAGAAAACAAAACGCCGCTGTCCAAAGTAAACGACAACTCATGAGACGCCATCACTTTGCCCTGACTTGGTGTGGATTGAAATATAACTCAGAAAATGCACTGACTTCTCTAGACTTATTGTCTTGTACGAGGCAGCAGTATGTGTGCCTTCTAATTTTCTAAACATTTGTGCTGTAGGATTTTTTTTTGTTTAATTTTATTCATACACTGCTAGATGTTACAATGATAGTAAAAAATATGCTAGTAACCCTTTTGTGAAACATATGTACTTGACTTTCAATTTTGGAAATAGACATCTTATCCTAATGTAAAACTAGAAAGTTATTTTGATGCGTCTTTTAAATTCGGTACCACTTGAGCGTAATGATTTGAAAATATTTTATTCTTAGTTTAGGGAACATTTATCCAGGTACACTTCACTCTTAGGCTATAATAACAGAGGACATGCAATAGAAATTGTTTTATTGAGTTGTGAGAAAGTGAAACTTAGTAAAACAGCTTAATGCTTACTCCAATAAAATACATAACCTCCCTTAAGCGTTACCGGGCATAAGTATCCTTAATCTTATTCATAAATATGACATGTATTAGGAAGTATCCTAAATATGTGTTATGTACACATGTTTGGGTTACAAATAAAAATAAATGAAATAATAATAAATAAATGAGTGAATGGGTTAAATGAATGAATAAATTAAGAAAATAACACAGTGAAAACAATGTTTTTATGTGTGTAGCTACGCTAGTATTAAAAGGTATAGAGCCGATGTAATTATAGTCGTATTTAGAAATCTTTAGGTCTCGAACAAAACCCCCAATACCTAGTTCTATAGCTATTTTGTCAATATCTCGGGCTATACCCTATTGGACCGACGTCTATTTAAGAGCATGTTGTATTAAGGGCATTACAATATCCACAAAGGTCTCTGAAAAGTCTAAACAAATTCAATTTTAGACAATTCAGAAGTTTATTTGTTTGTAAAAACATAAGCTGCGAGATTTGAAAATGTAAATAGTTGTATATAAAATAACGGCCCTTTTTTAAATAATGTAACAACAACTTTTACTTTTGCAGATAAATTATTCCAAATGTATTTATTTATTTTTAATGTATTTATTTATATGTTTAAAACACTCAATAATAAATTTTACAAATTTATTTATTTATTTTACAACAGTGCTACAAAACAGCATATGCAAATTACATTGTAGCTTTAGGCATGCAAAAAACTTTTACAATAGTAATCAAAATACAATAGAAATATAATTAGGGGAAAAATGTCCGCCTTCACTGGTGGCAGTCTCCAAACAATTTCTTTAAAAAAGATAAATATAAGACAAATAACAAACATAGTCAAGAATGCTATGCATGGTTAATGAATAATTATCACGCACACATATCAGAGTTCCATTAAGGCATTTTTGTTGTTATCAAAAGAAAAATGTTACTTAGCACAACATCAGCACGTTTCACAGATAACGGCTTTCAAAAAGATCCGGCGTCTATACCGTGAAGCCAGTATAAAGCTTGAGGCTCTTTCAATCTGCCCTTTGAAGGTTGAGATTCCTGATTAATGACCCAAATAGCTATTATATAATGATATCTTCTTTCAAACATATAATTTCTTAGTAAACATTACTGTATTTTACAACCAATGACAAGAGTAAGTATTACATTTGTTAGCACTTTATGGTAATTATTTTAAAATTAAATTTGCTTTGAGTGGTGGCCCAAATAGCAGTGATAAGCCACTTTTCATAGTAATATTTACTCGTATCCAATATTTCTATGGAAAATAGACCGAGTAGTTTTTGGCCATTGGACTAAATGGTATTGGATAAATTGTCCTGACAAAGTTACCAGCTAGCCTTTTTGTTAGTTAAAACTACAGAAAGCATCTCACACTATGGAGCAGTGCAGCACTATAATACACCCCTATCCTTCCATTTATGGTATTTTTAAAGTAAATAGTGAAAATCTGACTTGAACCATCCTTAGCATCTTGAATCAACTTATTAGACTATTCTATCTTTTAGCCTGACGTAGTTCAAATTATAATCCCATAGTGCAATCTGAAAATTGAACTATCAGAAAAATACATCTGATACTATCCTATAGCACTATCCTTAAAGCACAAGTGGGTATAAAATAAAAACTATACAAATTACACGTGCAAATTTCAATTACATACAAATAAAGTAAGGAAAGAAAGATAAGGAGGTGTAAGGGCTCAGTGTTTATAGGAAATACAGACCAGGCCCCGGGGAAATACCTGCAACTCGATGCGAGATTATTGTATGAGGTGGACGGAGGAGTTCTGACTCTATTGGATTATCTTTAGCCTTGAGGTGTCTTGGAACTAGACAACTAGGTTTAAATCCCACTACACTGATGTAGCATGTTGCATTAAAAGACGTTTGCAATATTAGCAATAATAGGTACACTAATGATTGAAGGCATAGACATATCGTTCATTAAGGTTTATATGTACAGTATTGTAAAACTTACAGAATGGGTAGTTTAAGTTTTGTTATTAAAATATATTCCATAAAGCCCTTTGCCAGTGGTCCAAAGTTTACGTTCAAACGATTACTGCTAACGTTTTCCATCACTAATTAGTAAAATAGTTAGATTTTCACGTATTTTCGATATCTGATTCCGTCGTAAGATAGCATAGCAAGATACGAATTAAATTACTGCGCACACTAAGCTACTAAGGAAACATAATAGGTAAAAATGTTTGAAAGTATTTATCCGTTATGTAAAATTATTTTATAGTATTTTTTGGCGGACCATCTTGTTTTATCTTCTTGAGATTATCACCAAGCCTAGTATGCTTAATTGGTTATTAAGTAATAGTTATCAAAGTGTACACAAAAATTATTGTTACATCTATTGGAAATTTAGTTAAATAACTAATTACCCGGTATATGTTTTTAACGTGGCTTTCTACAATCGTTAAAAGTACAATACCCTTTTCTCATTTTTTTTTATACTACATAACAAAGGTATCACCTTTTCGTCACGAAACATTATTGAATAAACTACCCAAACTCAAACCATGTTTAAAAAAACAAATCTTTAGATAATTAACAAGAATCCCAAATTATCTGAATCTAGGTAAATAGTAATAAATGGCCCATGGTAATTGATTATTTCTTGATGGTCGTTTGAAGAGTTATTTGTTCTAGTTAATTACTCAGAATGATGAATCACTTCGCTAATTAGACTTGCAAACTTGGCTGATTAAAAGCAGTGAGATTTGCAGAAAAGATATCATATCATTTTAGAAATAGCATTCTGTTCAAGCCTTAAGTTTTCATCTACTACTATTTGACTGTCGTGAGAAACATCATGATGATGAAAGAAAGCAATGTGAGCATTTTATGTATAAAGCTATTTATTTAGTGACTAAATTAATTAATGTGTAAATTTATGCAGATTTTATATGCTAATACGAAACAAAAAGTTGTTACATCATATTTTAAAACCATCTTAAAATAAGTCAACACTGTGTTAGTTCGGTATTGGCGAAGCCAGTCAAGTGTTATCGAAGGTCTTATCAAGGTCAATAGGCAGGCAGGTCCAACAGCATGTGGCTCTGACAGCTAGTTACGTCCGATAACTTATCCTCGGTTGGGGTAGGCCCTGGTCTATCTGATCCAATACCGATACTTTGCAGTAGCAAGTAATCATTTTATTTATCTACATGTTTTTTAAATGAATATATTTTTAGTTTACTGATGAATAAAACGGTATTTGGCTACCAATTTGCGCACTTCAACTAAGCTTTTATGACCTATAGCATATACTCATACTTTTATTTAGTTTGAAATAAATTTAAAGGATGACTGATACATAGGGTTGTGATACAAATGTCACAGAATCATCGCAAGCTGAAAGTATTGAGTCATAAACACTATTCACTGCGGCTTGCAATATCAGTGACATATCAACAGATTGATCGGATATTGGGCGGATATTGCGAGCCCGATAGTCGATCACTGTGATTATTTCATCAATACGCTTTCAAGATTGATTAAAATTACGTCAATCACTCTCAGATTTTGACATTTTCTTGACACTAGCTAACTGGTTCGACCATTAAATGGTATGAAAGTTAGATCAATAAGTGGTTCTATCACCAAGCAAATATCTTACGTTATATCGTTCATGAATCCATACATGCTTAGCGAACACTTGCCCATAAGTGTTGCTAAAAATGCACACTGAATGCAAAATATAACACGGAAAGAAAATACTGATATATTTTTACAATATCCCAGTTGTTGTTGATGATAAATTTGTTCACACTTTGTTTATGTCACATGAAATAAACGAGATTACAATCCTAAACATCCGGTCGGATTGATTTGTAACGAATTAGATAAAACGTAAACATAATAGTAGATGATACGTGTATATAAAATCAAGTGAAATCTATTATATGCTATCTGAAGGTACATTGTTTTTGAAATTTCGAATCGAACTATTTTGTTACGTTTTGTATCATTATAAAATTGAAACATGATCACAACTCTACCTTCTTTATGATTAAAGTTAAATGTATAATGGAGTTGGATGGATTGTATTAGCATAGTTGTTAAATAATAATAGCTGTTTCATTAGCCGTAACCAGTTATTAAAAAGATTAGGACATCCTTGATCTTTTCTTTGTTTGAAGTTCATTGTTGGTGATGTTAATGTTGTTAATGTTGTTCAAAGGTTTATTGCGGACATTTTCCATCACGATTGTAAAAAACATACACAACGTTTCGGGATCTGTAATGACGCAAGTTGTAATGTGTTAGTTAAGTTTTTTGACCTGAGGACGGGATCAGATTCCAGATTCCGAAACGTTGTGTATTGTTTTTTTACAATCGTGATGGAAAATGTCCGCAATAAACCTTTGAACAACATCCTTGATCTAAAAACCATCTAAAATATGTTAACTTTTCTCAGGACTGAATGGCCACATTCTGATTAATTGGTAAGCATTATAACCAGTCAGCTACATTCAACAATATATACTACACCACTACTGGATGATACGTTGATATAAATTTGGACGTTACGTATCGTCTAAATATGATATCCGATGTTTCGGGAAATAAGATACACAACATGGGATGAAAAATAAATACAATATTGTATGATAGGTAAATACAACACTGTCCTAGGTAATATTACCATCAGTTTGTTACAACTGTCAGTAGTAATTAGATGCTAGCGCTGCTCATTACATTGTAATGGGTGTGTTGACTCCGATGTGGTTGTCATTAATTTGGCATTTCAATCGTACGTAACCGAGTTGCTTTGCTCAGTAATGAACTCATTAGATAGCTTCCAATTTATGATTTCAGCTTGAACAGATTTATTTTATAATTTTAAGTTATACCCAAGGTAAGTTACATAACACTGTTACTTCGTGTAATCCTAGAAAATCAATAATCCCTCAAATCTAGACAATAGTTTTTCCACATTATTTCTAGAAATTCGTAGGTTTTTAGGAAATTCTAGGTTATTCGTAGGTATTTTTAAAGGGTGTTGTAAAAACTTTTGTTAGCAATACAATTTTCATTTAAAACTGTACCCTAGGCAAAACGCATACAATTTTTGATTTGGAATCACAATTCTGATTTATTAATTTGATCATGCGTACGTGATATTTCTTCAACCTATTTCTTCAAGTCACAGTGACTTTTCAAGATTGAGTAGAAGTCATTTTGTAATCATTCCTACGTATTCTGTTTTTTGTGTCAGCAGGTCCTAATCCCTAGTTTGCAAGGCGGTGCCGTCGGGCTCTGTCACTTAACTAAATAATCTGTTACTCATTCGCCGTTTCAACCAAATAAGATTAAAAGTCTGGACAGGCGTTTTACATAATCATTTGCAAGATACGTTTATTACGTCCGATTAGAAATTCATCAGTTATTTTAGTCGTTGGTTCTGTTTTCCCATGATGTTTACGATCAATACAATTATCACAATGCACTAAAATATCCTATGGAAGTCAGATATAATCGACATGTTATGAAAAATATTTTCCTGTCTTATACAAACTTTGCACATCTTCCTAAGATACATAAGGTTGCTAGTATGTAGGTTAGCTATTTGCTCCTGGTGAGAAAACGTCTACTTGAACTATAGATATTTAAGAATTATGACAGGATTAATAATTAATGTAAATACAATCACTATATAATTTGCGCTATTATTGCTAAGTCACTAAGTTTGTTCAATTTTTAAGTAGACTTTGAACAAAAGAGGAGCATTTCGGTCATAGACGCGACAATGGTGATACAGGGTGCTACACAAATGTTAACTGTTCCAGGCTCGTTGGTTTTTATAGTGTTGCTTGTCACTGGCCCAGTTATGGCTGTGTTGACTGTTTGTAATTAGCGTTAAAACAATTACCAACGCTTTTCTGGGGCAAAGGTTCGTGTTTTGGGGTTCTGTTTTACGTTATGTAAACAGCACATGGTAATGCTATATCTAAATATTTGCAATGTTTATAATACACTAGTGGATTCTTAAATACGTAAATATTTTGTAATGAGTTGATATGTATTTTTCTAAGTCGACTTAACATACCAACAAGACCAGGGTGTGTTTGGTACGGTCAATTTACAAAAGTTTAAACATGACAATGACGTGAAAATAAACACAGAGAAAAGACAACAAGATGCTTTGTAGAATGTTTATAGATACATCTTTTTGAACAATATTAACATTTACAGCAGTGGCAAAACTAAATATTTACTATTTGTGCGCATACAGCCTCTAGTCACCAACTTACTCTAAATCACACTACTGGATCTTTAAGATAAGAAATGATTTGGTTCCTTGATAACACCACGTAAAACGTTACTGTGCGAGAGCGAAGTCTCCTTCATGCATATGGCATCCTGTATCGAAGCTGACACGTTGAATAGCGATTATTCTGTTGGAGCGGTTTTCGCTTAAAAATATTATGACTAACTGAGATATTTGATTTTTAACTTCATATAAATTCACATAAAAATAAAACACATAAAAACGACCGAAGAAAAATATTTAGAAATTATTAACATATATTCTGTGAACTACATAAGTTTGATTATTAAAATAACATTCAGATACAATGCATAAGACTAAGGGAATCTTGAGAAGTCGTAATAATAAAAAAGTCAGCAACAAACTTGGTAAGTAAGAGCAACAAACTGACTCATTACAAGTAACCAAAACAAACAGCTCTCCTTTTAACTTTGTTTGCTAAGTTACTTGAGCAGTCATTAGTTGTTTATTTACTGAATGTTGCACTTAGAACTGCACACTCTTATTTCGATGTTTACAAATGATATGATATTAGAGTCTTCCAGTAAACGTTTAATAATGAATGAGTAATGTTTAAAGCTGGTTTAATGTTTAAATCAAACAGATTTGAGATAAGGAATCGACAACAAAATGTGGATGGTTCATTTGAATCTCAGGGATAAAAAATATTTGTTTTGAAAATAATTGAAAACCGTATATACCAAAAAAACTTTTGTAAAACATATGACAGATAGCCTGACCATACTACTGGACCGAATTACACGCGGTTGGTACAAAATGTAAGATATTTTCCTGTAGATGTGCAGAACCCCTTTATAAATTAAAATAAACGGTATCAGCATTCTGACACATACTTTCTCCCATAAGATTGTCAACAACCTTTCTCATGAGTAAGCGGTGAGAGTAAATATACGGAAATGGGATTTGTACAATTTTCTTCAGAATTTAAAGGACTATAACATACTAAATTTTTATCAAAATCGTTCTAGCCAAAATACGATTTTCCGTTATTTTATGGGGATTTTTATGGGAAAATAACATAATTTACCATAACTTTTGAACCGTAATTTTTACAGAAATGGGATTTGTATCATTTTGTTTAGAATATAAAGGACTATAACATACTAAATTTTTATCAAAATCGTTCGGGCCATTTTTGAGAAAATCCTATTTTTCCAGTTTTTTATGGGGTTTTATGGGAAAATCCCCATTAAAAATAAAATTATCTAAAAAATGACAAAAACTATCAAAATTGTGAGGATCATAACATACTCTGTTAAATCAAAACCGAATTTTTGTCTAAAATCCTATTTTTTGTTTTTTTATGGGGGTTTTATGGGAAAATAACATAATTTACCATAACTTTTGAACCGTAATTTTTACAGAAATGGGATTTGTACCATTTTGTTCAGATTTTAAAGGGCTACAACATACTAAATTTTTATCAAAATCGTTCCGGCCATTTTTGAGAAAATCCGATTTTCCAGTTTTTTATGGGTTTTTATGGGAAAATCCCCATAAAAAATCAAAATTTCAAAAAAATGAAAAAACGCCTGGAGATACCACGGATTAGAACTTACATACCAAATTTCATTAAAATCGGACCACAGGTGTAGTCCCTAGCTCTGTACACATCCAGACACACACACAGACACACACACACACACAGACATCACTTCAAAAACCACTTTTTTGGGTCCAGGGGGACCCAAAACGAATATATCCACTCAAAACTCAAACTCGAAAATTTTGACGAAAACAATACTTTCTCCATATACTATGGTTTAGGGGGAGAAAGTAAAAGGCAAGAAATAAGCGCAAAAATGAATTTGAAATAAAAAAAAATTAGTATGGGTCTCATGGGTCGCCATGCTAGTGACAAAGAAAAGGGAAGTTTGCACAATACTCGTACATACTCTAGTTTTAGTATAGTTTCTAGTGGTATAGTTTTCGACCACGGGGCGAGCTCTCGTACATAGTATAAGTTACTGATATGTAAAATTAATTATTACAGTTTTTCCCACATTATTATATACGCTATAGACACGCTATTTATAAATCCAAAAAACTAAAGCAATACCGTTAATTATTTCGGATAACCAATACCGGCATACTTCTTAAACGATCAATCTAATGAGCTACGTTGTTTCTGCCAACAGCTACTAAGACTAATTTTGTAGAATTCACACGATTACAAAATTAGTTAGACTTTTCATCACTTAATAACTTGTGGATCATAATACTGTGTTATAATTTCACTCAAAGATAGCAATTGTATCAAGTATTGCTATGGATCTTTTCCCCGATATTGACCTTTGGCTCTGATCCCTGAATATATTTTAGAGAGGACTTAACAGTTTTTTTCTCCATATTAAGAAAAGTTATTATCAGTTTTGCATCGATTTTACTATGCATAAAAATGCATATTTACGTTTAGATAAATGGTATAACTTCTGAAATACTGCTATGATAAATCAAACGATACCGTAAATTAACGATATGGTAACATTGAAAATATACTATGTCAAAGTATTTAAACATGTAAGTCCTTCTCTCATTTCAGTGCACAGGTAAAACCACGAGTTAATTATTAAAAATGCAGAGGGTAACAACTTAAACTTGACAAACCACCAATGTCGTTGTTAGTCAATGTATAATGTGGTGTTTAACCACTTCTCACCTTACTCCCAACTCTCGGAGGTGTAAGACATCATCTAGGAGACTTATGTTACATTGAAACCTTGCCCTTAACAATCCCGTTAGCGGTTAAAGGGGTCGCTTGGTTTGGGATCACATTGCTCGTCACAATGATTTGAAATAGATCCCATTGGACAAAACTGAGATTTAGGAAACTCAAATTGTTATACAGAATTTATTGAGATCTTTTGGCATCACAGTAGACGATTTTATTTTCTCAGTAGTATATTCGTGTGGCAAGTGAAACATTCGCACTTTGCTGCATTCCAAAGAAGTGTCTCGCCTGTGGCTCACTTGGGATACTTTCTCGAGTACAACAAAGATACATGTGCACGAATTACACATAGATATTTTCTACAGTTACTATTAAACATACCGTAGTAGGTATTTTTTTGAATGTATATTTATGTTATACTTTTTCAACAAGCAGAGCAGTTCATACTTGGGTTATATTTTTGTTTATGTCAATATAGGGTTCAACGAAACATCATTGGTTGTTCCCGTTTCCTGTTTGGGTACATCTCTTGATGTATTACATTTACAGTCATGGCCATTTGCATTTATTAGACTAACACGCAAATTATGTACTCAATTGATGATCAGTGAAAATGTTGAGTCGTTACAAATTACAAAAAATAAATACATAGTATAAGGGGGTTGAGCCGTGTCGTGTTTGATGACGTATGATACGATATTATCAACGCGATTTTTTAAGCTGGTAACATTGTTATAACCGCTAGTAACATGAGGGGGGCTGAACCATTATAGGCTGTATCGTGTGTCGGTGTCACGTGGTTCGATGTTATCAACGCTATATGTTGGGCTGGTGACAATGTTATAGGCTATACACTCGAGCCCCTGAGAATTCGTAACAGAATACAGCGCTTAATATTGCACTATTTATCACGAATAGAGATTATTATCAAAATGTGTTATGAAATTAAACTAAATAACTTCTGGATCAGCAATTAAACTAACGCGTACCATACTGTTGTAAAACGTAGATATCTAATACCTTTTATAATAAGTTTTTCTATAGCATCGTAATTCAATATTTAGATTTACCGTTTGTAAGAAATCCATTTATTTCCTCCAATATACATGGAATGTTTTCTAGATTATAATTTTTGTATTTTACTCCTAATGCAGTATGGCGAAAAAAATTACATTACTTTTAAGAAGGATTGGATTTTTGTAAAAGGAAAGTCTTAAGACAGTAGTTTCTCGTCCTAGAAGTCACAACCAATACAACCACAATTACAACCATATCTCTCACTCAGTCTACCATACAGCTAATAATGAATAAGCCTGCCACAGTGGTGGTGATGCAAGAGTAAAGTAGCCTTTGCAGACTGTTGACTCCCTGAGCGACCATTGTGGTCACCATTACAACCATATCTCTCACTCAGTCTACCATTGCCGTTAAAGGCTTTCTTTGACAATTTAAATATTGTTAAATTAATTTCATTCTCACTAACTCGTGGGTTAACCTTATAGGATTACTTCTGGTAGAAGTTAAAGAGGTAAATTAGGCAGTTAAATAGGTAAGTTACAATTTAATTTAATAGTCCTTTCTGCAAAACAGCACATAATATATGACAAGACGGTCTGATTTTTAATAACTACTTATCGGATTGTTTCTACATCCATACCAAGCTGTACATAGAGGGAGTTATGCTTGTTTACTAAAATTGGCTTTGCAAGATGGTGAACTGAGAAGAGTAGTAATCAATCTAGAAGATAGATTACAATCTTCACTTAGGCCTTCGAAGCTCGCGTTAACATGTCCGTCAAAATCGTATTAACACGATATTATTCCAGAATAATTTTCATAAGAGATAAGCGTACAATAAATTATACGAGAGGTCTTCCAGTGGTCGAAACTCGACCAAAAATATGTAATGTACTCACTTCTCTATTTTCACCCCCACACTGTAAATAAAACATGTGATTGGAGTTTCTTCCATTTGTTTTGATTTCTTGTTTATATTTCGTTGTTATTTCGTCACCAGCATGGCAACGCATAAGATCCATGTTAATTTTTTCAAATCTTTAAACTCATTTTTTGTGCTTATCTTTGAGCCTATTTAAATTTATAAATGGATTCTGCACACCTACACGAAAATAGCTTTCTAACGGTTTGCGTAGATTTTCCCTACGATGCACACGAGCTGAGAAAAAAGGTTTTAAAGAAACATGCTTGCCTATTAATATATAGATAGATAGATAATTTATCCCTTTAAATTGATGACATGTAGCCTATGATAACAATAATTCCTCTTTGTTTCGATTATTAGTGATAATTAGTCTCAGACAGATTTTGACGATTGGACTGTTAAAAATGGATTAAAACGTATGAATGCCTATTGTATTTCATCACACATTTTTTTTCTCTTCTTCTTCTTAAAAAAGAAAGTCATAAAAAGAAATACATTCAATCCATCTATTGTCTATCTACTATAAATTGTATACAACATTCTAACATATAATGTTACTATCTAAAAGGCAACCGCAAACTTCAGGTCAAATATTCTGATATATGGATTGTTTAAACAAAATTGATTACACGTCTATTGCCACACGCCTGCACACAAATTCATTTAGGAATTTTATTTAGGAACATTTAGAAAACTTAGAGTAAAGATGTTACCTGAATCGATCTAAAAGGATCTATAAGATTAACACTGTAAATTTAATATAAAGATTATTTACCTATATTTTACTATCAAAGTCAACTTTGGAAAATAGCATAACAGTGAACAGTATTTCGACACTAAAACAACTAACTGTATGCGAATCGTCCAAAGTATATTGTAAATACGTCCACTCTTTCTCAAATGATATAAAAATAATAGTTTTTCATTTTCACGAAGGGCAAGAGTGTGGTCCATTGTCAGACGACAGTTTCGCCAGCTTTTATTGTTATGTTCAACGCTGTTGAGCCCACAGAATAACAATTACGCCTCTGCTCCTAGAATATAAGACATTCTCTTCGACCCTAACGCTTTCTATCTTAAATTCAATCACAGATACGGTCCTTCTGATGGTCTTTATTTATTTTACGGTTTTAAGCAAGTAAGTTGTTCCTACTTATTTGTAATTTTAACTTTATGAACGTACGGAGTAGCCTATAAGATGAAGATACCAATTCTGAAACCTAAACTGAATAAATTTTGTAAATTGTAAATGTTATGTTATCATGGGTTTGGTAGCCTAGTGGTTAGTGTCGGACGAGGGGGGTGGTTTAATTCCCGCTACATTTTCAAAAATGTTATCGGTTTGGACAGATTTTCCCTTTCTGCTTTTGTGTTACCTGCTTTTTAATTTGCCATATTGTGTTGACAATTAAAAAATGCATTAGTTTTATAGTGAAAATACTTTCAAAGCTCCAATAATATGATACGTATATAGATAACAGTAATTATTTTATAATTGACTAGCTGCTGTACCCATGCTTCGCAACGGAAAGATGTACTATACCACCTAATCCAAACACTTGTTAAGTAGATTGAATTTATAAACAAAAAGCCTCCAAACGTTTACAAAAAAGTGTGACCTACATTGTTATTACTGTGTTTTAATACTGTTTACATAAAAATATATCAATAACATAACTTTCATAACTTACGGTTATAGGATCTTTCTTAATTTTCATAATCAATGACATGAATAAAACTATCACATAGTAGTATAATAGTATATTATCATATCACTAGGGCCTAAAGTCACTCTTTTTGACCCGGGTTAACTTTCACATCGAGGCGAAGCCGAGGTCGGAAAATAAGTGAGGGTTAAAAAGACATTTTGCCCGTGTAGTGAACTATATTTTTCGTCATATTGCATCATTACAATATTGCAAACTAAGCTGGAAAACGAAGTAATTTTTTTATAAAGATAACCTCTCAAAACAATTTCCAGCTTGTTTTCAATTCTGCTAATGCAAATAAGCACCTGTTTAGTAAATGATTCAATAATTTCATCTATTACGATTGTGTTACAGTATACCAATGATATTACGACCGATCGACAACAATAGTCACCTTACCTAATAAATCAATCGATAGTTTCGATCGATACGATTGCCACAATCAAAATTTACAACAGTTTACAACAGCTGATTTTAATTCTCTAGGGACTGGAAATGATTTTTACTCCATGGAGAGTAAAAATGTTACTTTAGACTCGGAACGCATGCATTAAATAAGGCTGTTTTTGCTGCAGTAAGACGAAAAATATTTTATTTTATTTGTTTGGATCAGCTGTCTGAAATTGTGAAATTAGCATTTAACAGTTCTTACTGTTTACTTTGAAATGTCAATGCAAAGGTAAAATACCCCCGCCGCAGCAACCCTGCCGACTAAGCGAATTTCCATTTGTCTGAATTGATTTTCAGTTAAATATATTTTAATAACATTAGGTTTAACGAGTACCTAGGTTTGCTGCTACAAGGAAACTAATAAAGTGTGTTTTTGAGTAAAATATTGATAGCTTAGTACAAAATAAATAAATTTGCCAAGTTTGATCAAAATATATCCATAAACAAGCAAACTACAACATTTGACAATATTCTCCGTAAGAATAACATGGGAATTTTAAATTTACAATTTTTTTAATTTTCTCCATTACTAATAATCGAACAAAAATACTTTTATGTACTAAATGATTTGTTTTTTTAAGCTCTTTAAAAAGTCTAAAGAAAAATCGGGAAATTTTGTGTTTTGAGGGTCAAAAGTGAGAAAAACCAATTTTTACCCCATAAAACCCCCCGTAAAGCCCCGTTCCCATGGTCCGATCGTGATGGTTCGCGAACTCATTTAAGTTTATCCCGCTTTACACCTTTAAACCAAATTTCATCAAAATCGGACAAAAATGACTCAAGTTATCGTGTTCACGGACGTATATATATATATATATATTATATATATAAGTATATATAATATATATATATATATTATATATATAAGTATATATATATATAAGTCTATATATATATATAAGTCTATATATATATAAGTCTATATATATATATATATACACAAATTTGAACGAATGGTGTTTTTGGCCTCTGGGGACATCAAAATGAAAAAGTAAATCGGTCCCGGGTCTAGGTCTTACCGTGCCACCTACGGTAATAGCTACTTCCCTATAGGGAAATTCGCTAAAATGTAAATTTTCTCATGCTTCCGTGGAGACCAATCAATATTTACTTCTGAAAACTTCACCTCAAAACCTTGGACATCCAACGGGTGTCCTATGCTAGTGAAGTGAAGTCCTATGCTATTCCTAGGTATGTGGATCATCGACCACCGATTAAAAATATGATTTGCGACTATCGTATATAAATTAATAAATATTACTAACTCTTGAAAATTATTATCAAAGCATAAAGTCATGGTGTACTAATTTATGTAGACGAGGAAAGGTCACATAAAAAAATACGTTTGAAAACATTAAATTACACTCTGATACGAAAGTCAACGCTGTTCTGTTATTTATCAAAACAAAAACTTACGATAGTTCATAAGATAGTACATATTATGTTACACTGTATAGTATACCTTGTAATACGGAAAGAACTGGCAAGATACCAGATAACACAAGTTGTGTTCTTACAGTACAGGTTGTAAAATACTTTATCTGATGGTTCTTAAACTCGAGATCTGCAACCTACTTATTTTCAGATTTTATAAAACCTAATCAAAACTTTTCAAACAATTTTGTTGCCCCTTTGAAGGTTTATTTGTTAAAAAATAAATTGAGAAATAATTTGTCTATCATTTTGTGCATACTACTTTTAACCATATTTTTCAAAGTTTTTTCCTTCATGTGTAAAATATTTAAGCTATAGTATCTTTACTATCTAACGGCAACCTTCACCTGCTGACATACAAATTACAGCTAACTGACAAGTTGGGTTTTCTAACAGGTGTAATTGAGTCAAGAGTTTTCTAGTTAGGGACGCCAACAATTTTTTTTTAATATTTTTTATTAACATACATAGTTTCATGTAACAAGTGGTAAACCAGTAAAAACTACGATTGAGCTAAAAAATTAACCAGTAGTCGTAGATTCAGTGGCCACTATTAGAACTATGATAAAAAGCATCTTCGTTATTTTTGTAATTGGAAACTAATAAAACCGACATACGTTTTGGTAGTTTTTTTTTTATCTATTACTTAAATATAGTCGGTATATTTGTACTAATTAATATTTTAATTTAGAGTGAACGGAATGTATTATAACCATTGCAACACATTCTTTCATCGCTACTCAAAATCTATGAATGGAATTTAATAACTAATTTGTATTAAACTATTCGACAAATATAAAGTAAATACAGACTGTAATTTAACCAATGGAAATACTTTTGAAATTTTGTCTCTTCTCCAAGAATACAAAGAATTTACTTTTGTATTTTAGGGTGCAAGATAACATTGAACACTCCGGTGCAGTTTGCAGTCCAGGTTATAAAGAGCTCAAGTCCTTCTTATCTGATCTTCTCCAGATATATTTTGTTGTGACCCAATTATATTTGTAAGTCAGGAAGTAGTAAATTATAAAATGATTCCGAATAATTGTTACAATAAATTATTTGGAATACGATCTAACTAAACAATAGCCCTATGTTGGAAGATAAGTTTATCCTCATATTTTTTAAATCTACTGATGTAATGTTATTTTCCAGAAAGACAGCATAGTTTTACATAAAGTCGCACAAATGTTTCACACTGAAAAGAAGTATTTAAAAAAATTCGTTTACATTTTAAAGATTAAGCCCTTAAATGTTGTTTTACATAATTGTTGTATTTTAGTATTGTTATTTAATAAAACTGAATGAAGTAAATTATTTTCATTATCTGGTGTAAGTACGACGTTTTTGATACATTATAAATTAATACAAAAACAGTATGGATTTTAAAATGTAAAAATCTACTGATAAAAAAAATTCAAACTCTACTTGAAATTTTTACACTCGTACAGTAACTATTTATCAAACGATAACTGTATTGTTATTGAGTTATGTTGGCCATGTATAATTTCATCCTGACAATATTTCGATCTGGTATGGTTCTGATAGTAATTTAAACTTATCAAGTACAACTACAAATTATAGAAACTCACAGTTCTTCAAGGTCCAACAGGTCAGAAAAGCTCATCTCATTCAGTTCCGTGATGTTGTTCGTCGAGAGATCCCTGAAACAGAACAAACATTTTACTACAACATTTAAAATAGAATATATAAAATCAAAACACTTTACGAATTTGAAAATCCCCTTTGTTTATAAAAGTGAGTTTGCTGTGAATCATAAATTTCTTAGAGTAGTCCCGGATGAAAGAATATTAGGCGTGAAAGGGTGGGCGAATGTAAATGAGAGACAAGAGAAAGGGCAGCAAATTGGGTAATTTATCAAAATGTTTGATCTAGCACCAGATGGGGTTCTTTGATATTTTAACTCGTTTATTTTTTAATGTCAACAGTTTTGCTTTAATATTTTACCACAGCTATTCTGTTTGTAATTGGTTAATTTCTGGAGTAGTTCAAACGTAAATTATTAAGTTAGTAACAATGTAAACATAAAAAAAACATTTTTCCTTACATTGAGACCAACAAGTAATGTAGCTGATTCGTGTTTAATTTTTCATTTGCAAGTCAAATCAATGCAACTGTTAGGTCTATTAATTGGAAATACGTATTTGTAAACATTCCTGAAAGTTTGGGAACAATTTCAGGTAGCATACCCAGGATTTAAATCACCTATTAATACAACAAAAACTAAGTGGACAAATCTTTGGTTAGAAAACGTTAGAGTTGTCAAAAATATCTTACTGCTTCTGTAACCAATACAGCAAAAGTTACACAAAACTTAATTTTCGTTAAAAATTAAAAGGGATTCCTCAAACTTGAGTTTTTTTTACTGTACTTGAAAAGTCTTGATTAATCATTTATAGGTGAAGCAATAATCTTCAATCGAACATCTTTTCAACCGTCAAAATAAATGCCAAATCTGCAGCTCAGTTAACAAATCGAGTAAATATTCGTACTTTAGATATTTTTTTAAAGATTTTTTTTAAGAAACTAATTTGTAAAATTTAGAGTGTAATACCATTTTGATTCTATACATTTTGAGAAATTAAGTGTAAGATGGTTCTGATGAGTCCTTGAAGTAACGAAAACCTGGCTGGACCTTGCTCAATCAACGGGTGCTACTTTTTAATGAAAAAGACCTAAGCCGCTAACTAACAGCAAATGAAACAGTACAGGAATAACTAATAGGATTTGTGTGTCATCTTCTGTGCTAAGAACGTTTAGTTCCGTTAATTGTGTGAAACTTATTGATCAAACAATGGAACACTAAGATATGTTGTAATAACATAGTTTTTGACTACTTTGTTTTGGGAAATAAAGTCTTAATTACCTTTTTTTCCAAAACCAGTGTTCCTATGTGTTATCCTTTAATAATAAAACGTGTTAATGTAAATTAATATTTTACTGTGGCTCATATTTTAATCGTTACAAAACAAAAATTTCCGTAGTTAAAAATCGATAATTTACTATAAAGCTCTACGAAAAAAATTGTTCAAATTTAATAATAAATGACAACAACTTGTAAATAAAAACATTCATGACTGGGGTTTAATTGTATTTTTTATTTAGAACCAGCAACCTTTAGATTTGAAGATAAACAATTGTATGACCACTCGAATACCTATAAAATGAATAGTAAATATAATGCTTTTGACTTCACCGATTCTGTTCAATACAATCAACTCAATTAAGGCAGAAGAGAGAAGAAAAGAGTCCTTTTTGCATACTGTTTTCTCCTAAGGTTCCTTGTTTTCCAAACATTGCTATTCTCAATACAGCAGCCTAATTCCTAACCTTCTAAACTCCGTTTTAATTAAATATGCCAATCGGATAGGAACTCGACAATTTACAAAATAAGTAAATCTTTAAGAGTTGGATTATTAATGCATCTTGTAGTGGCTTGTCAGTTCTCCACAAGTTTGATGACATCACTGATGGTTTCTCTAATTGACTCATGTTCTCAGAGGGAAGACCAGGGCTGCCAACAGCGACGCCATTTGTCAAATTTCGGCCACGATCTGTCACTGGCTGAGTTAATGTTTGATAATATATCATCTTTAAAACGTTTCTCACACATTTTTCTAACCATTAATTTAATTTGAGGTGGTCTTATACAACTGTTGAAGCTAATGGACATAGCCATAGCCTTACATGTGTGACATATTAAGAATTACTCATAGTCGTATGTTACAATCCTGGGAGATGTAAGGAGGGATGTTTACGACTCCTAATTGTTTACGGAAGTTCGGCTGATAGTAAGTTACGACCCTCTTCCTGTATAACCGCACTAGTAGTCCAACTTTTTGATTAATGCAGGATGTTACTTATCGTTGCACAACATATCATTCTAATACCATATATTAAAAGGGTAGCTGTATACTCCTTTAAACTATGCTAATACTTAAAAAATAATGCAGATAAATTACAATATATGAACATTCTTCGGAACTTGTATTCACAAGTTTTAAAACAAGTTTAATTTTATTAGAAATTATTGTGATAGTATTCTATTGCAACAATAATTTGTAAACCATATAAAGAGTATAAGGCCTGCTTATGATGTTTCTGTATTTAAATAGATTTTTAATCAATCAAAGGTATTAAATACTACCTGTCATTTTCAACGATGAAAATTACTATAACCCTTCCCTTTAGTTGTATGTAGTCCCTTTCGAGCTCTAGAATCAAACATTATCGTGAAAAATCAAAATGACGGAGTTTAAAATATACAGAATATATATGTATTATAATAATTATTGGGTTTTATTTTCCGAGTCGGTTTGGCTCTTCTACTCGACTTAATTTCACAATTTTGGTCTTAAATTAAAGGTATGCACGGACAGATTTGTCAGCAAGCATCTCTAATACATAATGTTGGCAGATTGCAGTTGGTATTATTGGTAAGCATAAACATGTTTGAACTTAAAAGCTTTG
Source organism: Macrosteles quadrilineatus (assembly GCF_028750875.1). Lineage (NCBI taxonomy): Eukaryota > Metazoa > Arthropoda > Insecta > Hemiptera > Cicadellidae > Macrosteles > Macrosteles quadrilineatus. Next base: position 72,592,231 of record NW_026542595.1, read on the forward strand.
TACAACAACTTCTTAAAAAAATAAAAAATAACATTTTGAATATAATCATAACTGTTGAATAAAAAATATACGCCAGCCTATATATCAGGCAAATAAAATATTCTCAAATTTCTTCAATAGAAAATACAAATTCATACGAGCTTAACTTTCAGCAAACATATAAAATAAGAGATGCTAAAGTTGGAGCTTTTCTTTGCTTTCATATAACTCAATATAACTCGACCTCACAGTTTGAAAGTTGTACAATTTCATGACAATACATGACCTAATAATCCACTTTGTAGGGTTAAAAATGGTAAATCTCTATTATGAATGTAAACAAATTATTAAACATGAACAATTTTTGTTAACAAAACTGTGATTCTGAGCATTATTACCTAGTAAGTGATACCAGCTCAAACATCATTAGTTAAGTTATTTTCTTAAGTTTTCGTGTTTAGAACTCGATTTCCGTGAAACAAACTAGGTTATATTACTTAATCATAAATAATTGTTATTCTTAAGTAAAAAGAGGATCTCTGATATGTCTTGTGCCCCAGTTCTACAAACAGCTGATAGAGGTAGATATTAATCATATGACAGTAGAACCGCCGAGGTGGCTAGCAATGTATCATATGGAGCTGCTGAAGACAGGGTGAAGAAAGGACTCACAAATAGACAACTGCAATTCGTTTTTTTATTTACAAAATGTTGATCGATGAGTCACTGTCTTCTTATTTTGTATTATTTGTTAAATTTATGGTTTTAAAATTATACGAGCTGTTAGCCCGTCCTACGTACGGGAATTCAGTAGTCAGTTAAAACCGTGTACAATTCAGATCAGCTAGATTACACATATAAAGACAAAGTTTCTTGCAGTTTTAATGTGACAAATCATCTTGTAAACAAATGTTGTGTGACCAAATTTTTATTCCATCATAGGCCTATACGATATGCATTTTAAATCCGATAATTTTACAATAAAACATCAATTCTGCAATTTTTATGATGTGAAAAGCAGTAGCCTACAGTAGAGAGAGTAATAGTCAATTGAGAAGTGTATAGACCTAGTCAACGATACCACCTTCCCATAGCATACCACTGCCTCTTCCATAATTATTATCACCACAATACAACTACTATACACAATTTCCAGTAGGTCTGAATAGAAACGACCCAAAATAAAACGATAATATCCAATAAAATTCACAGTACACATAATTTAATTTTGGTGTCATAACATCAAAACTAATCGTCACACCTATCCTTTATATCAATTTTACTGCATTAATTGCTAAATAAATAAGTGTAAACAAAGAAAAGTAAAAACAATAACAGTTTGTTTTGAAACAGCTGTTTGGTTCAAATAACATTCATTTGAAAAAAAGAATTGGTCACATAGTAGCAGGAATATAAAAAGTAAACACGCTAGTAAAGCTAATGACGTAATTGTCAATGTTTATTATCCATACCGTTATCAGTTCTATCCTTGATAATTACCCACCCTCATTGAATAAATGTGCATAGTAATTTCCCATATTATTTAATTTAAACTACAATATATTCATAGTTGAAATAAAAGTGATATTTTCACGTTTGGGGGCGCTGATATAGGCACCCCCAAACGTAACCACAACTGAACACGATTTCATAAAAGGATGGTTTGTCTAATTGCAGTATCCTAGGTCAATGTTGACGTTGTGTTTAATCTATGTCATCCATCTTTGTATAAAACCCGGCTGAGGTTGTGGTGGTAATTTAAAATTGTGATTCCTGATTATTCTTGATCTTCTTTTTATGACATCAATATTTCCAGGCCAAATCCAAACAAAGTTAAAGCAGACAAACATTAATTGTAAACAAAAAGCTACCATGAAGAATTAAAACGTGTAAACATTGTTACTTTTCTAATCTTTCCTTGAAAAGTGGAGCAGTAAAATAATTTGCATTTATCCTTTTTTTATTAAGACTCGAGTACAAAGCCTCGATTTGTACTGTAGTTTAATTAATTTAGGTCTAAACTATTTTAAACTGTGGTCTAATTATCTCTACTAATCTTACTTATTTCCTATAATCAATGACAAAATAAGAGTAAATAAAATAACCTCATAGTTCCATAGTTTATATTTAACCAGCTGTTAGTTAAAACAAATTATATTGCTCTAAAACAAATCGAAGATTACAAAGATTGCGTTAAAAAATAATTTGAACATCCTAGTATTTTACTTTGTATATTTAATTAATCTGTCATCCTCTTACAGAAGAATTGAACGTAATGATTAGCATTACACATAGTATAAATTAGTCAATCCTAAGTATGTCTTTACATTTTTATCCAAATGCTGAATTTGTGACACAAAAGCTGAATGTTTACAGCTGTTATGTTAAGCAAATTATTTTATGCCAAAAGCTAGTTTAGAATCTTAGCGTCGGCTGATAGACTTTTAAAAAATTAAAACTTAATTTCCAAAAAACTGGGACCCTAAACTAAAATTATGGCTTCGACATTCCCTAGGTCTCAAAATTATCTTTCTTTCAACACAAAAATCATGAAAATCCGTCGAGTGGTTGATTCAGAATCGTGAAATAAAAAAAAATACTGTTTCGTTTTAATATTATAGAAGATAGGAATAAAAAAAATATTCTTACAGAAATGAAATATACTTTTCCTACCTAAACACTTATTTTATTTTTTTTTTAACAAATACTCTTTTAAGTATTTAGTTCTGGCTAGAACAATTGCTATGGTATGAAGCGAGTAAATTTATTTCTTAAACCAAGATTTTATGCAACAATAAATAAATTGAAAAATCCATGTTAAAAATACAAATCTAAATATTGCTAGACTAATAAGCTTGTAGATAATTTTGTAGTATGATATCAATCACGTAAAATAAAATGCAAATTAAATAATTTTTTATCCTAAATAAAAATTAAATACTTCCTAAAAATATTGCATAATGTCAACCTCACAAAAAACTATGTAAAAAAAGCGAATAAAAGCTGTAAAGTTGTAATGGACTAAAACTAAACTTAATTAACATATACGAACTCAATTAAGTTATACTAACAAAACGAGTACTATATGCAAGTAAACAACCATACGTTTTTCAATAGAATTCCTGTGAACACATTACCACACTTAAAAGTTACTCTGTTAGATGTAAAACTACAGACTGGAAGTTGTAAATTGTCGTGAAAGCTGTTAAAGAAGAACAGTGAAAAGTTTCCAACTTTGAGATAAAATTACGTCCTGAGCCAACAAAAGCCATCACGTTGACCCTCTTTGTACTTGCAAGACTCATTGAAAGGCTTCATAGTATAATTAATGGATTTAAATTTAAAACTTATTAGTTAAAATACTATTGACATATCAAAAACAACACGCTCTGTCTCATCAGAACTCATCCGCACATAAGAAAATAATGTACTAGATATTTAGTAAGTAAGGAACTAACTGAGTAGCAGAGTGGTTTTACTGCTCATCTCATCGGAATATCGCTGCGCCACACCGGTTCGATCGTAAGGAAGCCTTACGAGCCCCCAAGCTTTTTGATGACTGATTTTAGCAAACTCAAACTCGTTGTCCTTGACCATTGGTGTTTTAATAAATAATCCTGTTTTAATGACTAAGGAAAGTATAAATATCATCCACATAATTTTTACTCAGTCATCCTGTTTTCTTATTAAGCTTAAAATAGTTCAAGTGCATCACTGTTTGATTGAAGTTATTGCATCCCAATTTAGTTACCTTTCATATTTCATATTATTTTACCTTGACTTTGTCTACTGACTCCATCACCTCCAAGAGTGGATGGATCCACCGTTTTATCGTAAAGCAAAACGGAAAAAAATAAGTTGAGCTCAATCTTTAAATCATACACATGAAAAGTTTTACGATATTTATGATCGATGTCAAATATTCGATGGTAAACGAATAAGGAAAATTATCTAATTGCCTTCACTGAATGAACTCAGACGAATTAACTCTTAAAACTTAACGAAAAACGCTACTAATAAATGGTTGTTGCTGAAAGCGTCGTCGCTCATTCCCAAAGTAATTTATCAGCCAGTCTTATCAATTTCGTGTGACGTTAGGGGAGGGGCGCATCATGTACTTAGGCTAACAACGAACTTCCTTTCAAAACAGTACACCAAATAATTATAATTTCCTTTCAAACTTCTGAAATCGGTATAGTGGTTAATTATTACTCTGCATACGTTTTAGCTATGTTTAGTTTTCTTAGGTAAGGAAATGTTGAAATAGTTCACATATTATTTTACCTAACTAAGCTTAAAAGCAATTTACCAGCCTCCAAAAGTCCCAAAATAACATTGTGGTGTATTAAATGCAATCCTTATTAGTAGATATCGACTGCTATGAAAGCGTTACAGTGAGTTGGAAAATATATAAGGGAACGATTAATGGACAAATGTATTTACAGACGTAATATAAAATGCCTTTATATTGCTTATTAGGTTGTTCAGAAAATGTTAAAAACTATTTAACACATTATTATTTATGCTAAACACTACTATTTCGTTAATGATTTAATTGCCTATTATATTTCAAAACTTGCTCACTAGCTTTATATACTGTGTCACTGTGTGAACATTTAGAAATCTATTATAAAAGTTCAAGTTAGTTTTTACATAATGAAATAGTTATTTGTGCAACTAGTGAGAAAAGTGAGCAATTGACTCACTCGAGAGAAATCCTTACTCACGAGCCGTAGGCGAGTGAGGAATGGTTTCTCGAGTGAGGCAATTGTACTTTGAACTCGAGTTGCACATTATACTTTTCCTACAGTTACCATAAAACAAATAAATTTGTGAAGAAACATAATAGTCAGGTTGGGTAGCAGGAAAATATTTCAGTTCTGGCAGACAGGCTGCAATTTTAGGTGGTTATAGTATACAAGTTTCTGAACCTAAAACCGCCCAGACCCCAATTTTTAAGGACCTCGGTCGTCCGTAATGACGTCATCAAAATGGCGGCCGTAAGAGGATGCTGGGTCCCCATGAATTGGCTATAACGACCGAATGCCTGAACCGATTCTTATGAAATTTGGCACACAAGTGCTTGAATACATTATGTCGGCCTGGGTTGAAAATGGTCAAGTTTCATCAAGTCATTTCAAAATGGCGGCCATTCAAAACTAAAAAAATTATGAGGAAAATAATTGTGAATTGTTTTATACAGGGTGAGTTTTAAATGAGTTCCCCCCTACTTTTTTATACATTTCTTAAGATATCAACTCCAAACCACGTCAGATAATTGTAGAGTAGCGATTACTTCATTTCGACTAGTTTTTATTGTATCCGTTTTTCGTTATCAAGCTTTCTTGATAAAATATAACAATTATTTTGATTTAAAATGTCAATATTTCAAAAAACCAAACATGACAATGAAAATCGGATTGCGGCATTGAATTCAACATAAAACAGTAGTTCAAAATGATGGGTCACAACACCACCTTCATATTTAAAATAATTTATCACATTTCAAAATGGCGGATCCAAGATGGCGGCTGAAAAAAATACATCCGTCATAACCGAGTTAAAATAGGTCAACAATGAATGGTGGTGTCCACTTATCCTTATCTAGCACTATTTTGAGATTATGGCCTTAGTTTGTAAATCCACAATGTTATAATGGACTAAAAATAAAGTTATAAAATGTTCTCATAATTTTAGAATGGATTAACATTTTTTTTTACGGATTGCAGCATTGTATTCAGCGTAAAGGTTTTGTTTGAAACGGTTGGTCACAACCCTATCTTTACATTTGATAAATAACTTTGTTTCCAAAATTGCGGATCCAAGATGGCGGCCAAAAATGTAAACCCAGTCAAAATGAAGTTCTTGCTACTCTACAATGATCTTACATGGTTCAAAGTTGATATCTTAAGAAATGTATAAAAAAGTAGGGGGGGAACTCTTTTAAAACTCTCCCTGTATAAACCAATTCACAATTATTTTCCTAATATTTTTTTTAGTTTTGATCAGCCGCCATTTTGAAATTACTTTATGAAACATGACCATTTTCAACCCAGGCCGAGATAATGTATTCAAGCACTTGTGTGCCAAATTTCATGGAAATCGGTTCAGGCATTCGGTCGTTATAGCCAATTCATGGGGACCCAGCATCCTCTTACGGCCGCCATTTTGATGACGTCATTACGGACGACCGAGGTCCTTAAAAATTGGGGTCTGGGCGGTTTTAGGTTCAGAAACTTGTATACTATAACCACCTAAAATTGCAGCCTGTCTGCCAGAACTGAAATATTCTGCCACTATATGCAGCTATACGACCCCACTATAACCCATTTTTACACAGAAGTGAACTTTTAATATAACATTTAATGTGAAGAGACAAATACAACAGTACAACAGCTGACCAGCTGATTTACAGCCAGTGCTGCCAACGTATTTCGCGCGCATACGACGTTGCCTGCATGTTACGCGCTCACTATTTCGTGCCTTCACGTTGCAAATCTGGAGTGAGACAAAGTAATTAGAGTGAGACAATGTTAACATTGTCTCACTGATGAGCGAATTGGCCACTTTGCTTTCTCAAATCAGTGAGAGAACATATACATTGTTAGGTAACTGTAGGAAAAATATATTTTTAACTCTCCTCTAAGAAACATATTTAACGTTAATAGCATAGCTGGTTCTTTAAATTAAGCACAATTTTAGTGTGTAGGTACATCGATAGAATCCCTTTACTAAATATGGTTAAGTGTGTGTAAACATTAAAGGATGGTCTGTTTTTAATTATGTAAATCCTAGTCTAGAAGTAATTTGATGAAAAATAGCGTTTAAAAGCTATTTTTTTATCTAGATTTACCCAGATTGGATTTTTATTTATTACTGTCCTATTAATATCTGGATTAACATCTAAAGTATTTGTTTATTCGTGTAGACAATTATAATAATCTATTTGCGTTAAGAAAATAGCAATAATACATGTGCTTAGTTGAAAATAGCTCTTTATTGAGTGCAAACAAACATAGTTATGACTTGCCCTAGAATCGCTCGGTTGGCTTTAAACGGATTAACAGAAGATAAGCATTGCTGACGTTGGAAACTAATGTTTATGAGATGTTGGGGTGGATCTTCTTCTCATAATTAATGTTGTGGACTTAGACTCTAGTCAAATAGAAACTCCGTCCCCTCTTCTTTTCGAACATGTTTTACACGTAGCAATGATATTACTTAGCTATGATTAGTGACCAATATCAATGACTTGTGGACTTAGACATTGTTAAAATAGAATCACCATTCATATTTTTTGCGAATTTCGCTGGTCGTGCATTAATTGCGCCAAAGAGATACTTAGTTGCGCCCAGTTTAAGCCAGTTAGGGGTGAGTTGCTGACAGAAGGAATGTCCTTGTTTACGTGTCATCCTAACCTATTTTAACCTAACCTAACCTACTCAACTATACAGTCAAAGACGGCCGCCACTTGGAGCAGTTAATAAACGTATCGGGTGACTCCCTGGTTAGCGCAATTCAAGAATACCCGACTGCCTGAATCAGTCCAATTGGCGCAATTAATGCCCATCCATTTCCCTATAGGGTAGTATCTATTACCGTAGGTGGCACGGTATTTTTTTCCCTTTAAAAATGGAAATGTCCAATTTTCATTACAGCAATCGTGTAGAGTTTTAAAACAAATAATTTCGTCTTTTGAGGCATTGTTATACAATTATAGATAATGGAGAAAATAAAGAAAACTGTATACATCTTAATACCCATGCCATTATTATGGAGGTAAAGAAAACTGTTCGAGCTTACTTATTTACGGATATAATATTTTGATAAAATTTGTCAAATATATTTATTCATCTTATACTAAAGTTTGGTCTAAAACACGTATAACCCTTCACGTAGCAGTGAACCCAAGCACTCGTTAAATCGAATCCTATTTAAATGGGGAATAAATATGTCTTGTTTATGGAATATTTTAGGAAAAGTACAATCAGAAAAATTTAAATTCTTTTAGTCTCCAAGGGGGAATTTTAAGTTTTATAAGCAACCAATACATTCCTTAGCCATGATTAATGACGAACATTTGTAAATAATCACAAATCATTATATTAGAGATTTTTAAATGGAATATTGGTATAAAGTATTGACTTTAAACATGTTTCTTAAAATTCGCAACAAAAACATGAATGAATGTTGATAAGTATACAATGTCACGAAAAAAATCCATTCTTAAAATATCTGTGATGATGTTCTCTGGCAATATTTTATACACTCTGACAGTTCGTAAATTTAATTTATATTGTGAAACGATTCTCTGAGATAATCCAATTGTGATTTAACACTCCCTAACCACGTTATAACATGTTTTCAGTACACCTGACAATGCGCATTGTTGCGTTATAATGTGTTAACATTCTTTGTCAGTATGTCTAAATTATCTGGTAACGTGTCTTATACTCTGACACTTCGTCAAACCTCGTATAGCGTGCTAGAGCTATCAGACAGTGTAGTTCTATGTAAAATGCTTAATAAGAAATCTAAATGTAAAAAAGAATATTATTTATCAGTCTCGAACAGTTTTTCTAACAAGGAAAGTACTCAGCTTGTTATAATATGATATGATCAGTCGACTTTAATCGAACTGGCCTAGAGACAACAACTTTGTACCAAAAAGGACATTCAATAAGCAATACACTCTGATATATGTCCAAGCGGAGGATAGTTGTCTAGTTAGTGAAGAGATATTACAGGAAAATGTAATTTGTAATATGTGATATGAATAACAATGCCTTTGAGGAGTGCACCTACTCTACCACAGCATGTAAAAGAAAGAAAATTAATTTACAGCACTAAACATGGGCCAATAAATCACTCATTTAACAAAGAAAGGACGTTCAACACTGTGAGTAATGTTTGAAGGAAGTTAAAAAAAAACATTGTAGTGTGGAGCCCTGTTAGTTTATAAAATTATATTCAAGTGATGTTTTATATTAGATTACCATAAAACCGGTTGAGGGCAAAAATACTAGAGCTTAATTTTTTCGGGAGGGGGGGGGGGGGTTAACTGTAAGGTAATTTGTGATAAGAAGTGAAAGGTTATTGACACTAGACCTGGCTGTACATCATTTCCGGAGAATCATTTGTCAGAAGGTCTTATCATTTGACAGGTGATTGGGAGCGTCTTCTCTGTATAGACAGCGTGTCTTAGATGAACAATAATGTCTTTTATCACCTTCTGATTGATGTTATTTTACTCTAATGGATGTATGGATTCATAAACATCTAAGTTAAAAAATATATTTTTTATAGTAGTCTGAATGATTGAAGTACTACCTGATGGTTTAGGTTTAGATGTTAACAATACAGTATTAATTGATACGTCACCAATTTATAGTGCAGTATTGCTTTATCGTTAACCGTCCATTTTACGGTTTCTTTGCTTGGTAAAATAATGACCATACACAGTTTTCATTATCTAAAGTTAGAAGTTCAATAAATAAAAGATTTTAAGATATCGTTTTATGGTACAACTCTTAGGAGCTACTCTCTAGAGTTGTTATACTGTGTGATTGTTTTACCGAAGTCGGTTGTCTTTAGTTAAATGTTTGTTAGATAAACAGTTGAGGCGAGGAGCAGGTTCTTCAACTTCTTTGCACTCTAGGAAAGTTTTTAATAGTTTTAGTAGTACTTTATCATACTAAAAATATTATGTATTTATTGACTAACCTGAAACAGTATGAACATATCTGAATGCATTGTGAATATAATATAGTTGAGGGATGCCCCTAGCAGATGTAATATTAGATAATGCTGATTATTTATGTTGTTTTTCTATAAATTTCCATAAAAGATCAGTAGATTCATACCAGACTATTGCTTTAATTTTTTGTTGAACAACCTATAGTTCAGGGTGACAAAAAAGTCTGGAAACGGCTTAATATCTTTTTAACTAATTCCGTTAGAAAATTCATACCTTTCACATAAACATGTATGAAAACTACTTTTTGCAAGCATTACCATTTTTTTACCTTCACCATGGGACAGCCTATGAAAAGTAGGTACATAATCTATAATGTAAGCATAGGTTGATATGCACATCATTTATGCATATCAACCTATGCTTACATTAAAGATTAATTACCTACTCCTCATTGGCGTCCCCTGGTAAAGGTAAAACAATGGTAAAACTTGCAAAAAGTAGATGTAATACATATAAGTTGATGTGAAAGGTTTGAATTTTCTAACGAATTTAGTTAAAAAGATATCAAGCCGTTTCCAGACTTTTTTTCACCCTGTATATCTTTCTTGCCGGGTTTTCTTTACAAAAGCTACAAAGGTTTCAGTACATATTTACAAATGTATCAGTTTTAATGTACCCTGATTTTAAAACGAATAGTACTCATACTTGTAGAGGCAATTTTCCTATATGACGATATATATTATGCATGATAAATAATGGTTATGAACGTTTCAGTCTTGACTGCTGTCAGTTGCTATGCACAAGTGATGTAAGGCCACAATATAGTTTACACCACGACAAATTACAGTGACTAACTACTAGTATATCTGCGAACTGTGTAACGAACTCTTAGAATGTAAGTTTGCCTGACAAACTGCAACAGAAATGATTAGCCTTAAACTATTTAATTTACGTATTGATCGACTATGATTATGTTACTTAAATATCTAGCATCATATTCTAGTACGTTTATTGTATTGTTGTACCGTATATTTATCCTGATTTTTTTACTGACTATTTTATTATGAAATATTAGGGTTTAAAACGATTTGGTTGAAGCGTAGAAAGATAGAATATAAAAATAAACTTTGTTGTCACCTAAAATCCGTCAACAGATTTAAGGTCTTAAATTTTTAAATATTTTTAGAAACTATCTACTTGAATTATTTTATTGGGTGAATGTGTTTTTAATTTCATAAATCTGTTTACATATACCGATCTCTCCCTATAAACGATGACACTTACAACATAAAGACGATGCCGTGAATCTCCTATGAGTTACCTCCCATAAACTGCGTTTTATCGTAGCCATTTTAGTTTCAAACGACATCTTTATTGCTTGAAATAGCAACTCGGTACTGGATAGTGTGTCTCATTGATCTAGGATTGATAAAATTTATCCCTCGTATTTTGAGAATTTTTGTTATATTTTAAACTTGAACCATTGTTACGTCAAATTAATTGCTAAAAGTTATGGTAAAATAACATTATTTTATTGGTATGTTTTTTTTTTAATTTCGTTTACATCATTTGTATCTTATTTATACATTTATATTATAAAAAATATATTTTTATTATTAAAGAGGAAACGGCCAATTCAATACTGTTTTACGTTTATCGTGACATCAGAACGTTTGTTAGATCCATCACATAGGTGATTCATCTGTATTATAAAGGGTCATCAAACCCCCCGTTAAACCCCATTCCAATTGTCCAATCATGCTGGTTCGCGAACTCATTTAAGTTTATCCCGCCTTACACCTTTAAACCAAATTTTATCAAAATCGGTCAAAAATTGCTCAAGTTATCGCGTTCACGGATATATGAAAGGATTTATATATATATACAGATTTATATATATATAAATTTGAACGAATAGTGTTTTTGGCCTCTGGGGACATCAAAATAAAAAAGTAAATCGGTCCCGGGCCTTGGTCTTGCCGTCCCATCTACGGTAAATAGCTACTTCCCTATAGGGAAATTTGCTAAAACCCTAACATAATTTCTTCCATAACTGTACTGCATTTCTTATTTGCGTAGACATGCATTTAATGCATAAGTCCGCATCGTCCACGAAGCCATATTTCAAACATCGTGCTTTTCCTATGGGTAGGAATGCGCTTAGCATGACTTATTTCCATATTGTTAGAGTCTAGAAATTACAAGCCATTGTGTGCCGGGGCGACCAATGGATAACGTGCTCTATAACTTTCAATACAAAAGGTACATCGCATGCAAAGTAAGGGAATGCAGGACACACTGTGATCAATATTGCACATATTGCAATTGTATTCTGTTTGTTTGTATTTCTTGACTATATTAATTTATTTAAATGTACAAAAATCTTTGTACTTCCAGGTAATTTAATTACACGTACGATGCTGATTTAGAAGTTATTTAATATTACCAAAGATTACATAATGTAATCTTTGATATTACTTTGAGTGAAGATTTTTTTAAATTTTAAGTTATTGTTTAGGGGTTTGGAGGAAGTTTTTACCAATACAGAAAAGTTCCTCTCACTTGAAATATGAGTTAAATGGTTTTTAGAGAAAACAGCAAATTCCCTGAATTCCTTTTTTTAAATCTGGACCCTTGAGAGATCTTTTACTTTGACTGATTACATCCTTACCTGCATACAAATCTAATAGGCCATATTAAAAAAGTAAGAACCTCTCACATAAAATATGTATCCTTTTCTACTTGCTAAATATGTTCCTTTTACATTTCGTTCTGTTAATCGACACGATGTCGGTCATTAACTATGGGTATAACCAGTGAATGAGCATTTATGATTTTTTTCACTAATAAGATGGATTTCATTTTGAAGTTTTTTAAAAAATGTTTCTGACAGATTGATTTACCATCAGCTGATAGCTGATGGTAAATCAATCTGTCAGAAACATTTTATAAAAAATGTCAGAAAATTCAGGTTATAGTATGTCCACATGATATGTGGACATACTATAACCTGAATTTTACCAGGGGTAAAGTATACGGTAAGTTACTAGATGAACAGTGGTCTTGAACTAACATTTAAAACATATTTATTGGTATTATTGCGCTGTGAGGATCTTTAAAAGGTTACTTGGTGTAGAGTAAGGGTTTTAAAACAATAAAATTTTTGTTTTCTGTCTCTCAGTTTGAACTGGTTGACAGGTGGTAATTCAATGGTGCAATGATTTGTTAACGATAAATTGTTATTTTTCCAATATTCTGTTTAAACATTATACATTACGTTTTATATACATTATTTATATACGTTTTATTATACATTAGGAACTACAGGAGAATACGTGCAAGCTATTCCCTGCACTGAATCACAATGACCTTTTCCATTTGAGATTCAAGCGGACACTCAAGCTTAAACTGTAATTCGCTGGTGCACTCACTTTACTGATAATAAGTGAAACTATTTTCTTCGGCAAAATCGGAGAAAAGGATTTTTGCCTGATGGCCTCAAAACCAGCTGTTTATTTTTTGCTCCTTTGGATACGAAAAACGACCATAGACCCGCAATGCATGTATTGAAAGTAGTTTTACTACAGTTTAAGTAAAAAAAAACATGTTTAGCTACTAAACACGCAAATGTTAACGGTTTGGCAGAGAGTGTTTTATGTTGGATTAGCAATCAGTGAGTCATACCCTAGCCTAGAGTTATAATCAAGAGTGTGGTGTGGTGGGATTGTGTGTGGTTCTCTCCTACTCGACCGTGGACGTCTACCTACAGACTGTCGTGACGGTGTCGTCTAGTAAAATATTGCCTGATGTACTGAGGCTAGAGCTGAGATCGTAGGAGGTAACTATACAAACAAATTGCACCTATTCAATCACTATGATGCAATAAAAAATGTCTTCAATAATTTATCCATCTTTACTCATTTCAAATAAAGTGAAATATATTGTATTTTCAACTAACAACAGATGAAAAATAAACAAGTAACAAAGATATACCTCACTTTAATACCTTTCATTGAAATGGCGACCATACAAAGTAAGTTTATTAAGCCAAGTATGAACGGAGATGAGTGAAGGATGAGTGGCGAGATCTTGTAGTCTTGTTAGTGACTAAGGCCGACATATTCCATAGACACAGCTCTTAATTAATAGCCTATGCAGCTAATGGCAACTAAGGGACCTACAGTTTATAGTGGAATTCAACCCATATTTTAATTATCAGTACATTTAATTATCAGGATAGTACTGCTCATAGTCGTAGTACTCACTAGTGCGGACGTTGATCCACACCAGGGAGTATCGCATCCACAGTGCATGCCTATAAATATCTTCCTTAAATACAATAAAGAGTTAACAGTTAGGTATCTAGTTTGTTTGTGTGTGCACAAATCTATAAACAGGATTGGAGAACAAAGGAATAATACAAATATCTGGATATACAAAACAAATAATCATATGAATCCATAAACTTTGTATAATTAAAATAAACTGCATAGAAAACTCATAATTCGATAACTTAAAATTAATCTGTTGATTTCCTTTCACATGACTTTATCAATTATAACAATTCCTAGAAATCAAAAAACAAATACGTATTTGTAAAAAGATGAAGATATTAAACAGAAGAAATTTATTATGATCCTTTATTTGGTATGAAAAACAATGAACTGAGATGTTTACAAATATTGTAAACGAACATATGTTAAATACAATTCTTTTAACATTCTCCCGCACCAAAAGAAAAAGAGAGCATCAGCTTGCAGATGATATTGGTAGACGACACAACTTTACAATCGGTCTTTTCAATATCCCAGTAGCGGTTTGAAGTGTCACAACTCGAGTTATCTTGTCTTGTCCGGGGTGAACGCCAATCACTCTAGCCAAAGGCCACTTTGATGGGGGATATTGTTCATCGATAATGAGAACAATTGATCCTATTTCCACCGGTGTTGATGGAGATCTCCACTTGTACATTGTTTGCATTTTTTGTAGGTACTCTTTGGACCATCTTTTCCAAAAGCTTTGTTTCATTTGTTGCAATAACTGCCACCGTGATAGTCGATTTTGTGGCACTCCTTTTAGATCTGGTTCTGGAACAGCAGATAAAGCACCACCAACCAGAAAATAAACTGGTGTTAAAATTGTTAGGTCATCTGGATCTTCAGTCAATTTGCACAATGGTCTTGAATTTAATACTCCTTCTATCTGGATGAGAACTGTAAGAAACTCTTCATACGTTAATATGTGGTCACCTACAACTCTCTTTAGATGATATTTAACAGACTTCACTCCAGCTTCCCAGTGACCACCAAAGTGAAGAGCAGAAGGAGGGTTAAATTTCCATAGGGTTCCGTCCTTAGATAACAGATCTCTTAATTTGTTTGATTCTAAAGTTGAAGCTGTGAAAAGGCGGTTTAGTTCACTGTCTGAACCGACAAATTTTGTTCCACAATCACTGGTGATAGTTGCACAGGGATATGTGCGACGAGCAGTAAATCTTTTATATGCAGCGATAAAAGCTTCTGAGGAATAATCTGTGACTAGTTCAAGATGAATTGCTGAAGAAGAAGAACATATGAACAATATTATGTATCCTTTGTATGTTTTCGCTGCTCTTCCATGCCAAGTTTTAATAATGAAAGGTCCAGCATAATCAACTCCTGAATGTAGAAATGGACGTGAAGGGGTGACTCTTGATGGGGGCAACTGTCCCATGAGTTGTTGAGCTTGTTCACTTCTATATCTAGCACAAATAACACAGCGTGATAATTCTTTCTTTACAGTTGGACGGCCTCCAAGAATCCAAAAGCGCTGTCTTACTTTTGATAGAGTGTTGGTAGTTCCACTGTGAAGTGTGCGAATATGAGCATCGTTGATGATTAGTTTTGATAAGAGGGAATCTTTTGGGAGAATGAAAGGATGTTTTGTATCATACTCAATAGATGCATTTTGAAGCCTTCCGCCAACTCTGATGAGTTTGTCATGATCAAAAAATGGATTGAAGATGTAAAGTTTACTGGACTGATGTACAGGCTTGTTCATTTTTAGCAGTTTAAATTCTTCTATGAACGCTTGGTTTTGGACAAACCCTGTCCAGAATAAGAGAGAATCATTCAACTCTTTTGGAGTTAAGTATGGAGTATACGCAGTATCATGATTCCCTTTGAGACGATTTATAAACCGTTTACACCTTGATGTAATACGCAATAGTTTATTAAGATCAGAGTAGCGACTCAGTAACTCAGGTTCAGAGTACGAACAAACTACATTTGAGGACTTCTGCCGTTTAAGTTCAGATACTGCTTCCTTAGCAGGTTCATGAGAAGTTGTAGGCCATTTTGTAGAGTCTTGCTCAAAATTTTCTGTTGATATGGTTAGATTTGAAATTAGTTGTGCAGCTTCTCCTGTCAAACAACTTTTCAGGTAATGCATTTTTGCAACATTTGTTAAATCGGGATTTGAGTTCACTAAGGACATGAAGATATCACTAAAAGATTTCCACGATTCATAGTCCCCAGAGAATTGAATCAAAGGTATTTTAGGAAGGATTGGTTTTGGATTTGTTCCTATTCGATCTGCAGCCTTGCTTTCTTCTTGTAGGCTCTCTAAATGGTTAATCATTGCTGATTTACTCATCATCTACGCTTCTTGTCCAATACTATAATGATCTTCAATTATGTACATGCTGTCCTTCAGAACTTCTGGTTTTGACTCACATATCCTTTCATGATCACGTTCAAATTTCATCCATGTTGATTCCAAAACTTCCAGTCTTGTCTTAACTTCTGATTTATTCAAAGATGTAGAATCTGCATTTTCATTTTGAAAAGGTTTGAGGTGATTTTTCATTAAGATAATTCGTGATTCTTGTAAATTCAGTTTGGATTCCAGAGATGACATGACGATTTTCCAGGATAAAGATGTAAGATAACAGGTTTGATGATAATTTTCTTGATGTTAAAATTGATAAATAACAAAAATGATTGATAACTAGTTATGATCCGGCTCGTAATCGGACCAAATGTAAAAAGATGAAGATATTAAACAGAAGAAATTGATTATGAACCTTTATTTGGTATGAAAAACAATGAACTGAGATGTTTACAAATATTGTAAACGAACATATGTTAAATACAATTCTTTTAACAGTATTTCTTTAATTACTTTTTATTGTTGAACCCATGTAATGCTGTGTTCAAATGCTAGTCAATCCTGTCAAACGCTTAAATCTTATTCCTAAAGATCCCACATTTTCAGTATTTTTATACATGGGTCATGTTACCTAATTTTTGATATCCAATTCATGCTATTTAAAATATAAAAACGTGTTTCATTATAAATTTTCAATTTCGAACGTGACAAACTAATAAAACGTTAGAATATATTTTAGAACTAAAAAGAATGAGTTTCTACATTCTTTTTAACATTTATAAACGTATCAGGTTTAACAACTTAGAATTTATAAACAATAAATTTATCGATTCTTAGCATGATCGCGAGGGAGAGATAGATAGAAATTTACATCTCAAGATTTATGTCGGAAATTTATCACGTTAGTGAATCTCGGTTGCGCCGGGTAAAGTGCAGTGAACTGTCGAAAGATATAATGTGGAGCGATTTATGAATATTTTCTATCATAATGGAATCTAAAAAAACTCTTCTTGTTTAAATTATATAAACACACTGTTTTTTATAATTAATTTTATGTATGAATATCAAACTTTTGACCAAACGCCCTGATTATTGTTAAGAAAATTTTAAGTTTAGAAATATGTTATGTATGGATCTAAAATAACTATCCATTTATCGAACATACAGTAAACGTATAATTACCTTTGGTAAAACTAATGGCAATTGTAAAAAAAGTAATCAAAGCTGGTTATACGCGTTTTCAATCAATCATTTCTGATTAACAGTAGGACAATGCAAAGAGTATATATGAACATATAGATATAAACTATATTTATTCATAGCATCAATCAGTTGCAATATATATTAAGTTAAAAACAGTAGTACAGGAACCCAGAAAACATCCCCTCACATCACCAAATTTTTGTAGACGGACTATAGTTATAAATAATGCTTGGCAAAGAATTTAAATATATAACAAACTAATCCTTCACTATGAGATTAGTTTATCCTCCAATAGTACTACGCTGTACTATATCTTCGGTCTTTATTTTAAGAATTCAGAAGAAACAGCTGGTCTAACTCAGTAATGATTATGCTAAGCAATGCGTAATGAATGTCTTACTAGGTTCTAAACTGATATTTCACCCATATTTAGCCAAAAATACGTAACATCATCTCGTAGTTTATATTTTTCAGAGTCAGTGAAGTCAAGGTATAAATAAGTCATACCATTAATTTTTAAGTATTGAAATAGACATACCATCTAGACGAAAAAGCCATAGCCAAGTTTTATCTTAAATATGTGGCTAGGGTGGCTTTGACTATTAATGAAGCTTCCTTATCCAATATAGACTGGGACGGGTGGCGTCGTCCTGTAATCCAGCTACTAGGAGGTCACGAATTGTGGATATTTATAGGCATGCACTGTGGATGCGATACCCCCTGGTGTGGATTAACGTCCGCACGGGTGAGTACTACGACTATCCGCAGTACTATCCTGATAATTAGACCAATTCGTAATTACCAAGGCAAAAATGTGGTTCGTATTCCACTATAAACTGTAGGTCCCTTAGTTGCCATTAGCTGTATGGGCTATTAATTAACAGCTATGTCTAAGGAATGTCGGCCTTAGTCACTGACAAGACTACAAGATCGCGCCACTCATCATACACTCATCTCCATTCATACTTGGCTTAAAATGCGTACTTTGTATGGCCGCCATTTCATAGAACAGTATTAACAGTATTAATAGTCAATGGTATAGGTCACTTTCAGGTATAAGTATCTTTCTGTTTGGTTTAGTTTAAAAAATTTAGTAAAAATAATATAAATCAATAAACATATAACAGTAGCACGCTCTGTCGGTGCTACAGTCAACTACATTTATCATTTAAAAAAAAAATAGCTACACATCTGACGTAGAAATAGAATGTCTACGTATCTTAGTCAAAGGTTACACCGAATACATTCGAGACTAATATGTAATGCATTGCCTTTATCAGATTGTGCGGTAAAAGTTTAGATCTCTGCATTAATTTTCCATAAGACAGGGTAAGATTGAGATTAGGTGAGCAGTAAATACTAGATAGAGCAGTGGTTCATGATGACCCCGGGGCACCAGACTGGGCCCAAATATGGAGAAGCAATAAGCACTACAGGGTTATGTACTGACGTGCATTACATTGCATAGTTGAAGCTGCTACCAGACAGAGATTTCTGATGTCATTTAATTTAGTTGTAACGTGATCACACTTTTCTTTTACTCTATTGAAATCTACTTATTTACCTAATCACTCTTTAAATTTACATTCCATTACATCTCAAACCCCTATTATATATGTTTCAGAATTGACTACTATCAGATGTTGCACATTTAAGGATGTATAACACCAATTTCCTTTTGAATACTGTAAATCCTTAAACATAGAATATAATAATGAATAACTACGAAATACGTTTACAATAATACAAAGTTTACTTAAAGAAAAACACACATGAAATGATTTTTCATTAAATAAATTTAGATGAAAACTACATTAATGAATGTAATAAACAATTTAAAAAGTTTGTTTTTGTGAGAATAGATGATAGTTACATTTACGGTTTGAAGGCGTTTTCGGACGGACCCTAGTCTTATTACTATCTGAAGTTTGTTGCCAAAAAGAATAAATTTAAAAAAGAAAAATAAAGTGTTCAATTGGTCCCAAATTCAAACCAGAATCAGGTTGTTTTGAGGGGAAGATACAAACATTTGGTGATCCTGTTAGGTACAGTAAACTCAAACAGTTTTTCAATCTCAACCATTTCCCCAACTTAAATGGTACACGGCTGGTTTAGAACGCGAAACTTCTGTTGTGGTGACCAGGGCTCAAACCTTTTAAACATAATCACAGATTAATTTTTTTTTACAATTCTCTATTTTACAACCGTCTGTTAACTCTGTAATGATGCCATTATTCGGTGCTTCGTTCGAGCCACATGATGCTTTAAATCTACAACTGTAGAAAAAAAGGAAAGGATTTTCAGAAGAAGAATGTTCCGTGTATTAATGAAGGCCCTTCACTAACTCTTACCATTTTGGTTTACCAACACAAACATGCTTGAAAACAAAATTCCTTGTTTTGCCATCATTTAGTATACTTAGAAACACATTTTTACATTATCTGAGATATCTTTGAGAAAGTTATAAACTTTAGACCTTTTCTGTTTATAATTATGTAAACTTTACTACTTTTAATACTTAAATACTCTTCAATGAAAAATATTAATATTTATATAGTGAAAAAACTGTAGATATTGCCTGCTTGTACATTGCAGATTAATAAGTGAGACATGCAGCGATTGTTGGTTCTGTAATGTTAATTGGCAGGTGTACAATCTGGCGGTAGTATTAGCCTCGGTTATTTGAGGCTATGTTGTACAGGGTACAATTACTACTTGACTTATAGCTGTTGCCATCCTAGTAGTAGCATAGCAACACAAACATCTTATTCAACATGAGTCTTATTGTTACTAGTATTGAGTTTAGTGAAAATTACTCTTGCTGTTTTTAAATGTGTTAGTTTCAAATAAACAGTTATACTTTGCAGTATTGAAGTGGGAATTCGAAGCAATGCAACAAGGTGTCTTGCAGATTTGTACTCACGATTTAGTCAATTTCCTCTACTCCACAACAGAAGTACAATCGGCATGCATGTTATTTAAAATATATCAAAATTCGAGCTAAGGAAAAAAGTCATCATTTTGTATCATGATAAATAACCATGAGTATTTTTTAGTTATAAAACTAGTCGATAATTATGACCAAGATCAATTGTTGAATGATTAATCTTCTTGAACCACCAATATTGATGAATCTTAGGCACGAAGTTGAAACTTTAAGGACATATTGTATTTACCTTTAATTAGAACACCAACATTTTGCTTAACTTTGGAATGAAATTCATGCTAAACTCTAATGCCCAAAAATTCATAACATCTGTCGACCATGGTAGAAGATTTGTATGGATCTAGTTTTTTTTTTGCAAAAAAATTATCATTTAAAAATACAAGTGAATAATAAAATGTACTGTATAAGAAATTAATATATTTTCTGTTATTTTTTATGGATAACAAGTTTATTTTTAGGTTTCGTTTTAAAAGTAAAATGTGCTTATTCAAATAGTTGTTTTCATACTATTTAAATTATACAAATTAATTTCAAAGAAAAGCACAGAGATTTATTTTAATTTTACTTGCATAAAATAATTTTACGTACTTGACGGTACTTATCTTATGGAGCGTTAACGTTTTTAACATTTGCCTCAACTTTACTTTAGCCTGGGTCACATTGAACTGTATCGAGCCGTTATATACTGCAATAAACAAGTCGTTTGAAACTGAAATGGCGTCGACAAAACGCTGTTTATGGGGAGATACCTCACTAGGGATTGACGCATTTGGTTTTTGTCATAATACTTATCTTTTAGTTTCTGAAATACATCCAAGAAAGTTAGTATTGTTTTTTTTTTTTTTATTTTATAATAACCGACCACTGTTGAAAGGAAAAGTTTGATTAAAAATTCTAAAACAAAAAATCCTAATCAACCATTCCATTTTATATACAGGGTGTTGAAAATGTCTGGAACCAACATTATATCTGGTGAGTGGTTAAAGAAAAGCAACTGATATTTTGTGTACGGATATACTATGGTTTTACCTATCTTTTGGTGCCTTATGAAAATTTTTACCACTTATAGGGAACGTCCTGTGGAGGATGCAGTAAAAAGTTTTAATGGAAGCCTATGGTAAATGATACATCATTTTAAAGGCCATTTTTTTCTGAGTAAGGAGCCACAAGTTTCATCTCAAAAGGACCACCCTAGCAAAAATGGCGACTGTTTGAAATTTAAAAAACCACTTATAGGAAACGTCCTGTGGAGGATGCTGTAAAAAGTTTTAATGGAAGCCTATGGTAAATGACACATAATTTTAAAGGCCATTTTTTTCTGAGTAAGGAGCCACAAGTTTCATCTCAAAAGAACCACCCTAGCAAAAATGGCGACTGTTTGAAATTTAAAAATTCCGTTCCCTATAAGTGGTTTTTTAAATTTCAAACAATCGCCATTTTTGCTAGGGTGGTCCTTTTGAGATGAAACTTGTGGCTCCTTACTCAGAAAAAATGGCCTTTAAAATGATGTATCATTTACCATAGGCTTCCTTTAAAACTTTTTACTGCATCCTCCACAGGACGTTCCCTATAAGAGGTAAAAATTTTCATAAGGCACCAAAAGATAGGTAAAACCATAGTATATCCGTACACAAAATATCAGTTGTTTTTCTTTAACCACTCACCAGATATAATGTTGGTTCCAGACATTTTCAACACCCTGTATAAATGACATTTAATATTTTTATCAGTTTTGTTAAAAAAAGTACTAGTGTATAATTTATATTGTAAAAAGAAAACGTGGATTCTATAGAATGTATTTACTTTTATCGACTCTTATCGTAGATAAAAGCACTACAGAACGATTCAATGTCTATGCCCCAAAGCTCTTCTATCCAACATTCTACCAGTTAAGCTTACCTGGGACCTGATAACTCTATGTGAATCCGACCAATGCTATAATACTTTTCTGCCAAGTTGTTTTTATTTGTTTTTAACAGTGATGATGCCCACCGTAAAACATAATTTTTAATTAGGTTTTTCTAAAAAATGAATCCTGAGATATTTTGTAGATCCAAAAATATAAATTATGAAATATTGTTTAACATGTTTAACGCTTGATACATGATTCTTTAGCATTTCACACCTTCACATTACAGGACGCTAGGCTTTTTGCCAGACATTTTGTACATTACTTCAGACGAGGTCTACAAGTTTACAGCATTATCACTTAAGCCCAAAGATATTAGTGATCTGCGGGATTTGAACCTTCGGGACGGAATTCCTACATTCTGCCACTAGAACTAGAACCAATAAAACGCCGCCCACGTTTTAGACATGTTAAGAGTATGAAAATATATATAAATGTGTACACAGCGTTTCGTATCTTTTAACCTACAAGAATGCTTGTCTGAATATGTGATATTGATAGTTATATACATAACTTTAGTCACGTCATGTGTCAACAAAGCTGAGACATTGTTAAACTATGACACACCTTCAAATACTTATACATAAACCTATGTGCTGATCAGTAAGGATGTTATACTGGTTGTAGTAAACCATTTTTGGCACAAAATCTTTTAACAGGGACAAGATAACGTTCATAAATGCTGTGCGTAGCTCTGAAAGTAAAAAATTATCGTACCTAGCCCCTTAGAAGCAAAGGAGACAGCAAAGGTTCGAGACAGGAAGAGTTTTTCTGAGACAACTAAGTCAGACATAATATTTTTTATGTAACGTCCTCCCCTCATCAGTTGTGTAATTTGAAGACACAAGATAGTTGGGAATAAGTGAAGTGGTTAAGCTATAACAAGTTTTGTATTGCTAGCATTACATCCTATGGAACATTTAAACTTGACCATCAGAAATTGAAGTACTGGTTTATAAATATAAACGAGCATATTGTAATCGATCATGATGTGATGAAATAGATTGTGTTCAACTCGCTGTCTATACAGAGAAGACGCTCCCAATCACCTGTCAAATGATAAGGTCTTCTGACAAATGATCCTCTGGAAATGATGTACAGCCAGGTCTAGTGTCAATAACCTTTCACTTAATATAACACATAGCAAAATTTAACTTCCATTAGTGTAATAGTGTTAATAGCCTTATTGATCAGTGTTAATTACGTAGCCTACTTATTCATTTGTTATATTTTGAATTTATTTACGAAGGGTTAAATGATCACTACTCTAATAGAGCATATTTAAGAAATCTAAACCTTGTAAACTGAAACCTACCTAATAAATTGAAACCTTGTAACACCACATTGCAGTCATTTTGGGGAGGGGTTTCCATTAATCCTTGAGGTATAATCGAAAACGTTTATGTGTTCAAATTGAAACGATCAACAAATTATTGTGTGGTTATTTTAATAAAAAAAAACTTAATTATGAGTAAAAAAATATGAAAATAGGGACTTTAAACAGCTAGAAAAATCACTGACATTTGGGTATGGATACATACAACAATTTGCTATCTTCCTTAGCACGTGTATGTTAGTTGGTTTTTTGTACGAAAGCAACAGCTTCGTAAACACAAGGGTTATTGAATATTCACCAAAATTTTGAAAAAGAAAATGCTTGATCAAAACCAACTAAAAAAGCACGATTAGAGATAATTTACATAATTTAGCTTCATTAAATAACATTAAATAGTACCCAATTAATAATCAGCTTTCTCTTGCTCATTAATGGTTTTTGTTCGCAAGTTTGTTTACATTGTTCTTTGCAATAATGTAGTTATTCAATTGTAAAGTTATGGTTGCACTTTTATTCTTTGTGCAATTGCAATGATGTAAGAAAAATGTAAAACTTATTTTCTGTGTAGAGCAAATTATTACAAACTCATTAACTTCAAACATTTCATCGAAAAATATTCATTATCTTTATAACTCTCTACAAGCATTCTGCTGGTCAAATAGATAAATAGATGCGTGATTGTTTAAAAAAATCAAGATTTATTTCTGTAACCTAGTTGGTACCAATCTAGAAACGTTGAAGCGTAGGTGAACACCCTGTAGACATTGTTATTCATGCCACAGCCTACAAATTACAATTTTCTGCAATATCTCTTCAGTAACTAGACAGCTTTTCTCAACTAGGCAGTAAATCAGAATGAATTGCATATTGAATATCCTTTTTTGGCTTAACGTTGTTATCTTAAGCCTTACAAGCAGTTCATGGAGCTAATCAATGGTCAGCTGATCGAATCATATTTTTATAATTTGATGGCCATTTTCATCGTTAGGCAATCATTTCGTGATAGACAGAGGAAATCACTTACAAGATATTTAATAACTAAAATTCAGCCATTAAAGTTATAACATACCGTATTAAACGACCCTTTAATGGATGAATAACTCTTTCATCAGCTGGTGTTAGTTCTGTCCATCCGGTTTTTGGACTGACTAATCGATTTATTTATATAGTATTTTGTTTAACTAACATTTTGTTTAGGGGAAATATAGAGATGTTTCTTCTTTCAGACTAAAGGAAAATGAACATGGTAACAAACTATTTTTAGCAAGTAATCTCGAACACAGCGAAGAATTCGGAGCAGCTGTCGTCATGTTAAATTCAGCAGCTTGTTATCGGGAAAATATATCAAAGAATACATGAACCAAGCGATTGGAACCACAACCAGAGTTGTTGTTCAAGACGTGATTATAATTATCTATCGCTTCGTTTATACAACTGCTGCGTAATGATGAATGGCCTTCGTATTTTTGATTTGGAATATGAATGATGGAATATGATTTTAAATATAGCATCGAATTAATTGTATTCTTAATCGCAATCATAAGTATGATTATTTTGTATTTTACCAAGAAATAACCTGTATGTATTTTGTGGTTTTGGAAGTAGAAAAAATGTATGAAAAACAGTAAATAAAAATTATATAAAATGGTGTTTTGTTAAAATAAATTTAAATCTGTGAAAACTTACAACGTAAAGTGGAATATGAAATATTATGATAAAAGTTGGAATTTCGTTTATGATTTACACGGGTATCCTGGAGTTGATGTCCTAGAATAATTGAATCTCACAGCTGGAAAACCAAGCTTTATCTCTATTCCTCTTACGAAATTATTTACATTTCTCAACGAACGGGTGTTTTTTTTTTTTGGATTAACAACTTTACTTACTATGCATTATAAGCTTCAAAAGATATATTATCGCAAATTAAATATCATTAGTTTACAATAATTAGTTGACAGTTGGGATGGTTACGCAATGACCTGTTTCGTAATTGGACCATCAATTATCTAACTTACCCATTGTTTAACTAACCCAGCTATATGCCTTTTCAATACAGTCCGTCTCAGTTTAAACGAAGAATAAACGTGTGGTTCATTTAATATCATAAGTTCAATCAAAATTTAAAATTTAACAACATTTAACATAACGGTGTAAAGCACATATTCACCAGGCGCCATTGTTAGTTCAGCTGAGTCTAAGCATCTGGGTACAATATTATACCGAGTTATAAATAAAACATAAAGTCAGTTGAAACAAAATATTAATCAAAATATATTCTTCCATGAGTATTCCATGTAACGATCTGTGATACTTCCATTCTCAAACATTTATTTCCATAAACATAAACATTGTCAGTAATATATTTGTGACAGCAGTACCCGATAAAATGCGAATCTTTTGTTTTTAACAAAAACATATCGAATGTAGTGCTGAAATTATTATAGAGAAACATATTGAATATTAAAAATATTCTCATAAACATTAACTTACAAAACAATAATTACTTCGACTAACCAATATTTACTTACCATGCTAGTAACTGTTTTCTAGATTTTAACATAAAGAACAAGTTAACATTGAAAAGTCATTGTTAAGTAACTTTTTAACCCTTTTAACAAACAAATCCATTTAAGTCTCAAGAAATTGTCAATCTTTCTGTCTGACGTAGACAGTAGAATCTTTCTATTGAAATAATTTTACTGAAAATATTATCCCTCCAGACAGAGTTAGATGAAAATGCCAAAAACCAAAAATGCCTAAAAGTTTTTGACTGCTCAAAACAGCAAATGTCAGCCATTGTGTTCCATGATGCTGCGCGGTTCAATTTTTTTTTTATTTTAAATTTCTGTTCATTCGAATACGGATCATTATTTTACGTTTTAGTGATAAAAAAAACTTAAAAAATTATCTATTAAACGCCAGAAGTCCATTACCATCAACAAATCATGTCAAAGGTCATAGAGTTTAAACCGGTTTTGGTTTCCGTTTAGCTGTATTTGTTTTGACTTTCTTATACTAAACATCGAATAAATTGCAGGCCTCAACAAAGTAGTAAACAACTTTGCATCAATATCCTTCGCTACACTATTCCTCAACTGAGTACAGACTAGCCACACCATACCTAGGAAGCAATGATACTGATATTCTAGGCACACCATACCTAGGAAGCAATGGTACTGATATTCTAGGCACACCATACCTAGGAAGCAATGATGCTGATATTCTAGGCACACCATACGTAGGAAGCAATGGTACTGATATTCTAGGCACACCATACCTAGGAAGCAATGATGCTGATATTCTAGGCACACCATACGTAGGAAGCAATGATACTGATATTCTAGGCACACCATACCTAGGAAGCAATGATACTGATATTCTAGGCACACCATACCTAGGAAGCAATGATACTGATATTCTAGGCACACCATACCTAGGAAGCAATGATACTGATATTCTAGGCACACCATACCTAGGAAGCAATGATACTGATATTCTAGGCACACCATACCTAGGAAGCAATGGTACTGATATTCTAGGCACACCATACCTAGGAAGCAATGATACTGATATTCCAGGCACACCATACCTAGGAAGCAATGATACTGATATTCTAGGCACACCATACCTAGGAAGCAATGGTACTGATATTCTAGGCACACCATACCTAGGAAGCAATGATGCTGATATTCTAGGCACACCATACGTAGGAAGCAATGGTACTGATATTCCAGGCACACCATACCTAGGAAGCAATGATGCTGATATTCTAGGCACACCATACGTAGGAAGCAATGATACTGATATTCTAGGCACACCATACCTAGGAAGCAATGATGCTGATATTCTAGGCACACCATACCTAGGAAGCAATGGTACTGATATTCTAGGCACACCATACCTAGGAAGCAATGATACTGATATTCCAGGCACACCATACCTAGGAAGCAATGATACTGATATTCTAGGCACACCATACCTAGGAAGCAATGATACTGATATTCTAGGCACACCATACCTAGGAAGCAATGGTACTGATATTCTAGGCACACCATACCTAGGAAGCAATGATACTGATATTCCAGGCACACCATACCTAGGAAGCAATGATACTGATATTCTAGGCACACCATACCTAGGAAGCAATGGTACTGATATTCTAGGCACACCATACCTAGGAAGCAATGGTACTGATATTCTAGGCACACCATACGTAGGAAGCAATGATACTGATATTCCAGGCACACCATACCTAGGAAGCAATGGTACTGATATTCTAGGCACACCATACGTAGGAAGCAATGATACTGATATTCTAGGCACACCATACCTAGGAAGCAATGATACTGATATTCTAGGCACACCATACCTAGGAAGCAATGGTACTGAAATTCTAGGCACACCATACCTAGGCCACTGATCTTGTTATTCTGTCCACACCCTCAGGGAGTGACTCAAATCCATCTGATAACTTTGTTAGCCACATTCCACCGCTCATGTGTGGCCAATCTTAATCAAGTCATGAATAATCATCACTGGTTACGTCATCTGTGAGACTAGCTGAGCTATAGGGCGTATGTTGAAGTAGGCTACTGTTTACGGATCATTTGCTGGTTATGATTTCGTTAATAACATGTACTAGGTAACTTAGGTATCATTGAATTTGTGAACAACATTCTCTACGATTTTTCCCGTTGTATTGAATTCATTCTCTTAAAAAAAAATCAAAATTGAATGAAATTTATCCAGAATAAAGAGAGAGACAAGTCATTCGTACATAAATACTTGCACGCTAAACGCAAATTTGTAATTAGATTCTTCTCGCACACCTTATATTGTAAAATCAATTCTTTGTTAACCATTCTCGCTGTCTAAGATGCCTAAAATATGGTTTATCTTATCAATTTTAAGTTTTAAAACATGTTTATTCATTTATATACTAATAATTTAAACCATTATGCTACTCAAACTTCTTTTTGACATAATATGTAACTTAACCAATGTATAAGGTAAAAAATAGAAGCTTATTTTTCGGGTTGGTTGCCATTACGATCAGTTAGAATTTTAATACAAATATAAATGTTACCACAACGCTTTACAGAAAGTTAACAATTCTGTTCTCTCTTTTCTTCGTGTTCCATCGAATCTGTTCTTCTTTTCAACACCATCAATCTATTTTCTAATCGTTTTTAAATACAATCTAACGCCAACCTCTCGTTAGAAATAAGTAGAATATTAGATTATAATATATGTTAGAGATAATGTAATGATATTTGACGATGACTAGGACTAAAAAGATCTATGAATAGAAAAAAGAATATTTGATCTTAAAACTTGCTATTAGAAGTCCTCCATAAGTCGAATTAATACCACCCAGAAAGTAACAAAACATCTCATATATATATATATTTAGTACTTAGTCAGCATAATATTACATATATTTAATTTGTCATAATTTTTCAGCATACTTCAGACCTTTGGTTACAGTAGCTACTCTACGTTCTATGACGACTGGCAGTACTTGTCTATTTTTCTGTTCCTAAACAAATCCTTTCTATTTCACGGTCAAATCTCGCCGTGAGGCACAGACAAAGCTAAAAAGGTGGTTTGAATATAACAATGAAAAACCCGCAAGTGTCTCCCTTGTTCAATCCTGAAATAAGGCGAGTTTGGCATTCGACCAGCCGAGATTGAAATTCCTGAGGCTTGGCTGAATTGCGGCTCCTCCATCATTTATTTGCGGTAGCTCCTGGCTTCAGCCTGCCTTCAAATCGTGGTCTGCGTTTTATTCGTTATAGAATTTATTTCAAGCCGTTGATTAACATTTTTCATTCACATTGTCATCTGAAGACAATTTTTTTGGTCACGCTAAAGCACGTTGATGTTTAATAGTTTTTTATTAGTAACCTTTTATATTATTTATAATAGGGGATTTATGGGGTAAAAATTGGGTTTTCTCGTTTTTGACCCTCAAAACATAAAACTTCTTAATTTCTCTCTAGACTATTTTGAAGAGCTTAATAAACAAATTATTTAGTATATTGAAGTGTTTTTGTAAGGTTATTGGTGAGAGAGAAACCACAAATAATTGTAAATTAAAAATTCCCATGTTATTCTTATGGAGAATAAGTTAACTGTTGTAGTTTGCTTGTTAAAGGATATATTTCGATCACACTTTGCAAATCTATAATTTTTTTACTGAGCTATTGATGTTTTACTAAAAAAACACACTTTATTACCCCTGCAGCAGCCTAGGTACTCGTTAAACCAAATTTTATAGAAATGGGTTAAATTGACAATCAAATCAGGCGAATGGAAATTCACTTAGTCTGCAGGTTTGCTACGGTGGGGGTATTTAATTTTACTTTAACTTATAAACTCACAACTTAAATGCAAAGCAGCTAAATCAAACAACTTATAAATAATCAATCCATGGATATTTACGACATAAGGGGATTTTAGGAGGTTAATCTATGAAATGAAACAAACCTACAAAATATAAGACGGCTTTTAAACTTTACGGATGGAAGAGGCAATCTAAAATTGGCAAGCTACTTAGGAGTAAGGAGTGTAAATAAATAATGGAAATCCTGAAAAATGCAGCCTATGAATTCCTTTATTTACCCTGCACTATTTCAATGAGTCACCCACATACTAGTTTTGTTATTGAGTTATAGAAGATTCCAAGTTAAACAAGCGGCTATGAATTGCTTTGTTTGTTCTACTATTGCCGTGTTTACAGTTAAATGCAAACAGTTGATCATAGAGAGTTATAAACATCTCTCTATTTCCTACTTACTCAACACAATGATTCGCATGCTATCTGTAGGTTAGATTTCTGAATAATTGAATTTTACTACGGTAAAGTTACATTAGCTGATATATAAGGTACATTTAAAAACTCTTTTATACACTTAAGGTAAGTATAAATAAATTATTTTATTTTATTTCAACCGATGCAAATTTTCCTAATCTTCCTACAAAGTTCTTTTCATTACCACAGTATGAGAGTATCGAGAATCAATGGTATCAGTTCTAAATTGTTAGTTATGTGTAAAAATCTGTACCTCAACCTGATTTTGAATATCAATTTTTAAAGTGTAGTACATATCAATCCAACAGCTTGCGGTTAAAGAAGAGTGTTAAAAACGAAAAAAAAAACATATGTAATACTTTTGACAAATGAAATTACAAATTTACTAGGCATTTTATTTCAAATCAAGGTAAATATCGAGTAGCATGTCAAAAACCTAAGCTAAAAAAATCACATAGGCCTATTCAAAATATCTCACATGTATCCCACGTATATCTCACAGGAAGACAAAACTATTATGCAACATTAACTAACAGGAAAAACGAGCAGCGAAAGCTGTCAAAATATTTAAATTAAAAAAGAGCAACTGACCCAGAGGATTACGAGATGCGAGGGCTGAAATTCTTTCAAAAGAAATGGAAACAGATTTTCTCGCCTAATAATAATGTTATCATAGTTATAAATCAATAGAAAGAGTGTTCAAAATTTAATTTACCTACGACCGTTTTTTAAAGTAGCCATTTCAGTCCAGTTCTTAGAATTGAAAAGTTTCACTTTACAGCTGTTTACTTTCATATCCGCATAGTTTCATTTCATATCCGCATAGTTTTCTCATATCCACACAGGTAACGGACCAATGAGGTTCAAGTATTGAGAGAAAAGAATTGAAATTGTAATGCTTCGAACGTCAACTAATCAGCTGATCAGCTGATCAGTTGACCAATTTAATTGTTGATCCGACTTGTTCATGTTGATACTCGCGTATTCTTAATTTAGTTGGTGGAAGTCCAAAAATAAATTAAATATTTGCCGAATTGTACCTGATACAATATTATTTATGGTAAGAATGCTGCTAGCAATGTAATATTTAACGAAGTTTAACAAACACGTAATTACAGGAAATCAGCTGATTATACAACAAGTCGTTGCATCACTTTCAGTGGCAATGACAATACACGAAAACATAACCTCTCTAAAAGGTTATCAGTAGTTATTGTTAGTAATTAAATCCAGATTGATAGTAATTAAAAAACGGTCGTAGGTAAAGTAGTGTACGCAACTCGCGTTAATAGTCTTTACGACACTCGTAGAAGTTTTTAAGGCACTCGCCAAGGCTCGTGCCTTAAATTTTCTGCTCGTGTCGTAAAGATTCACTTAACGCAATCGTTGCGTAAACTACTATTTTCTTACAGCTTGTCTTATTTACTTAATAGTCCAAGTGAGATGTATGTAAATCATAGTAACATAGTACGATTTGTCAAACGTAACACTATTAGACTTCATTAGAACTTTCACCTAAGATAAATGAAGATAAATGCCTTATATTTGAAGCTACGCATATTAGATTTTTTTGTAATTAATCACGATGATCTTTTAAATATTAGCGTACAATTTTGTGTTTTGATTAAACTGTAAATATTAACGGTGGAACATCATTACACTTTGAAGAGCTACATTTTGAAGCTGTGAAATTCGTCAATTTGGTTATGTGACCTTTTACACTCCTGACATTTACTGTCCAGCGCTAATTGCCTGAACTTTAACTGTAATAATAACACCTACATCAATTAACAAATTATGACTTGTGCAACAGTGTAATACGAAATATTAGTCAACGATAAAAAAACAACTAATGTACAAGCAATTTATTTGTTCAATACCTATAGGGTGGAAATATTCCATTACACTTCTCGTTGAAGTATTTTAATTTTAAGGTAGCTTATGTTCTATTTACGAAGAACTGTTAATTTAACTTATAAACCTTTAGTAGCTTTAATTGACCTTACATCGGGAAAAACCCATGTTTCAGCTGATGCTCAAAATTGTACTATCAACTTTGATTATAGAACATTACAATTAATAGAATAAAAATATATACTAGTTTAAAAAATCCCATTAAAATACTCACAACTAGATTTATGATGTTGCGATATCAATATAATTTTACTAACCTAAAAAAGGCAAATATATTTGTATATTATCTTATACATCGAATAGTATCCATACACTAGAAAATAAAAAGATCATTCAGAAAATTGTCAACGTATTGAGAAGAAATAGCATAGCCTATAGAGGTTTTGCCAATTAATGCATCATTGGTTCTACACACGTACATTAATTTAGTAGATATATTTAGTTGATGAAACAGGCATTTTCAATAATATAAATAAATATAGACACCCTGTTAACATCGCTGCCCCCACCCTCATAAATATTCAGTTTGCCCTCCTCCACTTCCATACCGAAGGAAGAATTCATGCAGTAGTATAAATTATAGTGGCTGAACCTAGGCTGTTTGTAAATTACATAGGTAGTAGAAAGATATCTGAAAAAGAGAGTAGAGAGATTATAGTTTTGAGTTCAAATAAAATAATGTAATTACCTACTTTGCTTGATTACTCATTTTTGCCAGTTTATTCGCAACATAATGCGTTATAAATAGCACAAAAGGGAAATAAATTATTCAATATGAAATGGATATTATTTTAAATTAGATGATAAGTAGTGATAACCCCAATTTATAATAGTGAGAGATAGAATACATAGAGTATACCCTATTACACAGAAAAATACATTATTTAATTAATTAATGTTAAGATTTATCGCCCAAATATTAGGACTTAAGGTTTATATACTTGTACGTAGTTGGACGATTAATAACATGATACATTATTATAATATCTTCAAGGGCAACACTTTTAATAACCTTCTGTAACTTCTGTATAATATGGATATTTCAACTACATAATGGACAGTAAAGTGAAACCCCCTGATCTTGAACTGATGTTGCCTTAATTTTAACACATAATGGAAGCGTAGGAAACGTTGTGTAAAATGTATCTTGATGGAAGTTAAAGTCTTCGTATGGTAATGTTTTGATTATCTCTTTCTAGAATAAAATTGTCTCACTGTAGTGTAATATAACGATTCATTTGTTAACTTTACACCTTGAGTTCACTTTACATATTATTTTATCTATCAATTATAGCATTGTTGACAACTTTTGCCTCGTAATTGTATGTTTGATTTTGCATTGTCGGAACTAAACTCGGTGAAACTCAAACAGTTGACGCTTTCAAGTTAAAATGATTGATAAAGTAGCAAATCGCATTTCTGTAAAAGCCATCTTGCCGAAATCTCGGAGACTGCTAAATAATTCATGCAGAAGCCTGTCTATCTGCCGTAAGCTTACGTATTGGGCGGATTTGAGATATAATCGCCTATAGAATCAGGACTGCATCTAAGATTGCATAACTTATCACGCCTTTCATCTTTACCGAATAAAACAGTTGGAATCTACTTTATGTGGATTTGAATTTGAATCATGACCTTCTAGGGTCTTACCATAACTTGTTGTATGGAACATCTTAAATTTATCGGGGGCCAAGCCATTTTCTATTAATTACCTACTAGTTTATTCAATATGTACAGCTGATTCTTGGTTATGAGGTGTATGCTGGTACTATAAGTTATCCTTAAACTGTCCGGGTGGGTTTTGTGGTGTTTTTATATGGCTGCTATTTTGTTCCAACTATAGTGTTTCCCAGTTATACTTCAGCTTCTGTACTAAGCTTGCGTTTACGTTCCTTCCCACCTGATGGATTCAAATCCCTGTGGGAGATGTCAACAATAATATTTTCTACATGTCAGTACGTTATTTTCAAACTTTAACTTTAAAATTTAAGTATATAAAACTAGGACATGCACAAGAATTGAGAGTTCACAATTAATTAATACACATTAAAGAGTGGCGTGCTTTTTTTACCAAGAGCAAAATGTTTACAATATTTATTTTTCACAGAAATGCAATTATCTGTCACATTTACTAGAAACTATGCAAACATAGAGGGTAATTGTATGATATTTTTCAATGTGAAATATTGGCATATTAAACTCATGACTTTACTCTGTAAATACAAATAACTGTAAATGCATTGAGATAAAACAGACTACAATTTAAGTGAATAGCTTTGTTTCTGCAGTAACTGCAATGGGAGCAATTGCTACATCAATTACTTTAGATTGATTGCTAATCGTTAAGCAATAGTACTTTTGTGTCTCAGTCAATCATTCAATATAATTGATTGGGTTTTTTTACAAAACTGTGTCTTTATCATAAAATACACCATGGACAAACACAAACAAATTATATACATTATAAATAATGAATATATATTTTAAATGAAAGTATGTGTATTACAAATCCGTCCTTACCTTAAAGATAAGTATGCGTTTTCAACTAACAAAAAACCAGCTAATCAGTTTCACTTGTAGCTTGTTTTGTGTAACTGTTGGACCGTAGTCAACTTTCATGAATAAAGATCATCAATGTTGTAGGATATACAATAATAAATAAAACACAGAAAACTTATAATCCGTATTATGAGTAAATTAATCATGAATTAGGCCCTACGTGAATTTATTAAGTGAACACTGACACATCCCTATATTTCATTAAATTGTAAATGTATACAGAATATGTAAAGCTTTTTTCCAATTTTGATAGAGAGAAGGTAAAAATATGGACTATGGATCTACTTTTATTTCGTAAAATGTGGTATAGTGGTTGGTGATGGTCAGACTCGTAATGTGTCTGGAAGTCAAGTGTAAGTTTGGCTGTCTGAAAGTGGAAGATGAGTATTATTGATATAAAAATACAGACTAAAAATGTGGTCATCCAAACATTTATGCAAAAGTAAAATTAAGTAGGTTATATGCCTTTAGAATTCACCTATATATGAATTGTTTCTTTACTTACTAACTGTCGAATTGTTTTTTATCTTTTGAGAAAACAAGGATTGAAAACAAAACAGCCTACGCTGCTTTCCATGGGTACTCCATATAGACAATGGAAATAGTTCTGAAACCTGGTTATCACTACAATAGGTTATGGTTTCAAACTTGTAGTTCTCACATCAATGTTTATCGCCCAAGACGTTGTAGGTCATCGTAAGTATTTTACAAACTACCAGTTCAACTGAAAATATGCCATTTGCTTTTAAACAGTTGATTGAACTAAACTGCCTCTTTGACTTTAATTACCGTCGTATTGAGAGCTCAAGTAGGCGGCTGCTACACACGGTCGTGACGATGTCGCCTATATCGTGTCTTGTACTGCGCCACCTACACTGCCGCCACCATGCCGTGTCACGACACAGCTGATTATCACCACAGGGCTACCAACTGTGAAGAAACTATCGACACATTCGTAATTACTGATGCAATGCCATGATTTTAGTATATTTGTCATTCTCTGGTGCAAGTGGACTTTTATTATTATTTTAAAGTCTAATGTGCGATTTGATTTTTATTCTGATAAGCCTCAGCTGATGATAACTAAATGTTTCTGTTTTAGGACTAATTTTGTTTTCCATGGTATTATGACATTGTATAATGCCAATGAATGGACAAGACTTAGTTTACAAATAAATAGTTTTATTCAATACAGGTACGGATAGAGCTATCACGGTGTAATGACTAAAAATCTTCATTGGTAAAAAGTAAGGTATATGTCCAATCTGGGGTACTACGTAAAATTATGAATGTGACAAGCTACGCTAAAATACTCTAGAAAGTTGCCAGTGTTGATACTACCTTTGCACTTCCACATCGAAAAACCTATCATAAGCACGTTGCATTACTTACCCAGGATTTTATTCATTGGAGTTCTTGTTTTACAACTTACCTGCAACAGAAAAAGTTATTTTAGTTACAAAATATCCTAATGACGGCATAACCACATTAACCACCTAATGATTTATTTGTTAACATTTAAGAAATATATTTTTTAGCATAAAATATGTTTACTAAGAATAGTTACTTGTTAAATATAATGTCAAAAAAATTATCTTTCATTTTAACAATCTGAACGACATCTGTGTGTCTTGCATATATGACAGATTTTCTTGTCTTTGCATTTAAAAAGAGCTAGGCTAGATTCTGGAGGTTACCAGTACTAAGGACCCGAGTTCAAACCTTGCCAATCAGTTTTTCAGACTACCTTAAGCTACAGGTACACCATTCAAATAAAGACTGTTATACATATTGGATCTTTAAAGTGTAAAAAAGGTTTAAAACAAATTTAAGACATTCGTAGTATTAAACATTTTTGGTTAAAAAAGGGTGATTGACATTCGAGCAACTGAACCAGGATTGAAATTCCCGAGGCTTGGTGGAATTGCGGCTCTTTGTTCCATCATTTATTTGCGGTGACTCATTGCTTCCCCTGCCTTCAAATTGAGGGTTTTGAATTTCATTACTTCCCTTAAAGGTTTCTGGGGAAGGTTATTTAAGGCCAATTTAAGGCGAAGAAATAAGAATGGGTAACTCTGTTTGTGCAGAAGCTATTTCAATAAACATTAAGATTTTTTCTATTCTAGACATATTCACATATTCTATACCATGATAGTTCTGTGATTTTCTGATGAAAAAAAAAATATTTTGATTTATTTTAACTAAAAATTAACAATAACTACTTTACTTCCGTCAAATGAAATTAATCATATAAATGTTTGCAACTGATAATAAAACTTATCGTCCATTAGTCAATGTTCATATCAATGGTGGTACATACTTCATTCCGAACCATCCGATGTTTAAATTCAGACTTTACAACTGAAATCTGTTAGTTAACATCGGGGATTTTGTTAAGGTAACGGTTATATTTCTTGGTATAATTTATGTCAACCTTTTTCAGTTCAGTTAACCATTTTACAAGATCGGAGGATAGCGAAACTGTTAGCCGGAAATATTTTGGGATCCTGCCAAGAGAACAAAGGAAATTCAATATTTATGTGTGTGTTATCTTCATAACATTTGCATAGCTTTCCTTTGTATACCCACTGGAACACCGAAATTGCTTTAGTACTGCTTAATAAAATAGAAGTATAGATGCCTGAATAAGTACCCCTATTTCTTTACGTCTTAAAATATTTTTTTGTTTTCCAAAAGTAATTGATTGTTGGTAATAATGAATTTATTAGTTCCTTAATATTGAAAAAGTATATAGTTGCTTTACTATTTTTGATCACATTAAGCTTAGACTGCCCCGTAAGCAAAACTAGCGAGAATCAAGGAATCATTAAAAAGGATTCATCTCAAAAACAGTAACCGGAACACTATTAGTGACAATTAACAACAAATTTGAACAAAATATCTAATAACTATGATCATAAATCAATAGTATGACAGACTCTATTGCACTGTTCCTGAAAAAACTCAAATAATATAGGGCTTATACCAGATATAAATCATTAAATTGCATAACTTAAGCGTTTTCTCTAAATTTTGAAAATTTGTAAATAACTCAAGTAAAAAAGCTTCATCGCCTGCAGTAAGCGCCTAGAAGGTTTAAAACGTCATCTATTGGTTTTAGCATTTAATTGTAATGCTTTATATACGTATGTATGAAAAATGTTTATATTTAGTTTTACATGT
The DNA here is from genome assembly GCF_028750875.1 of Macrosteles quadrilineatus. Classification (NCBI taxonomy): domain Eukaryota; kingdom Metazoa; phylum Arthropoda; class Insecta; order Hemiptera; family Cicadellidae; genus Macrosteles; species Macrosteles quadrilineatus. The sequence continues at coordinate 72,630,420 of NW_026542595.1, forward strand.
TAATTATTGTTGTAATTAAGACTCATACAACTACGAATCCTTTTTAAAATCTCTCTTTAGAAATCTCTGTTAAATCCAGAAAAAATGCCCTTTAGTTTGTTCCAAAAATACGGCTGTTTACTTTTTGTTATTTATACTATTAAATTTAAACTAAATTAACTCTATAATCCTAGAATTTAAAAATAAACTCTAAATTGTTTAAACATTAATGCAATTGAACAACTAAAACATGTTTAAGCTTGCAAAATAAGTTTCAATATTATACCTACCACTTAATATTTAGGGGGAAATAATTAAATTTCTACCAATTGCATTGCAACGAATTGAGAACAGTTTTTACTAGTTGAACATATCAAGAAGTACTAACATCTAAATGCTGGTTATTTCACTAATTAGGCTAATCATTTATCACACGTGGAACATTTTTCAACCTATGCAGGTGTGTTAACTGATGATATTTAATGGCATTTCGGCGATATGTAGCATTACATAAACATATTTTCAGGTGGAAACGTATAAGGAAAAGTCGACAAAAAAATGTTCCGGAAGTGCAAAGGCTGAAGTCCTTTCAGAGTTGTATAAAGAGGGGCTTTGCTCGTTGAATACACGTTTATCTTCTTTCTTACGTCCCTACTCTCTCACCTCTACAGGTTTTCTATCAAAGGAGATCGAATATACAAACTTATTTGTTTAAGTTTATGAAAGCTGACTGTTTCTTTCAGCTTTTGAGTAAATTTGTTACCGCATTTTATAAATCATCAGAAGAGAAGTATGCCTAAACATATTTAAAACACAAAACAAACAAGTTTAATCGATGATACGGTAAATTTTATTCGGAATTAAATTTGACAGTTTAATTTTCACGTTGTAATTTTAAAAAAAAACCATCTTATGGTATCCAAATTCATTGAAACATTATAATGAGGAACAATTTACAATAGCTTAAAGCGGGGCACGATATAAGACAGTGGTATAGTTTTATAAATTCTTAATCGCCCATTTTTGGCTCACTTACAACTAATACTTCACCTAAAGAATTTTGTCCGATACATAAATTCACCTGATTCCTCTATTCGTATTTGCTGACAAATCTGTCACCAGTTAAATTATGACTCTGAGTAATAACAAACAGTCATGCACAGGCAAGTCTTTTTCATGAATCCTACTAAGATTATAAATATAAAAGTATGGATGTTTGTGTGTAACTCTGAAGATACATAACGTGAAAAATACTGGACCGATTGAGCTGAAATTTTGCAGAGAGGTACTTGGTAGTCTTGAGAAACACATGCATTAAAGTTGTGAAAATCCTACAGGTCTGTGCCCCACGGAGTATCAAAGTTCCCATGTAAACCTTATGAGTATTCATATTCAAAAGGAATTAAATAATTTTGCTAACTATTTAAACTAAACAAATTGTCCTATGATATTTAATAACATTAAAAAAATACAAGGTTTCCCAACAGGGTGTAGCATTATTAATTTTATCTTGAAATTATAACATCAGGTAATTTCATCTAAGCAGCAACAAAAAGCTGTAATACATAATGAGAACTGTGAAAGTAGGATTGTTTACAGTTATGTTTATTTTTAAAATTTAATAAATAATTTGTGATATTGTGTGAATGTTTGATAATTTACTTTTTTCTATTGTTTATGTGCAGTATTAAAACTTTAGGGCTATGTGTCATACTATAGCATACGGTAAATTTAAAGACAAATGTTCGCAAACCGTGTTCTCCACCATTGCAAACGCAGAGCACGAGTATAACTGCAATACGCATTTTATACTTATACGCCAATCCCGTACGAAGGACGGGTACTCTGCTAATACATTTTATAATATGTAAAAACTATGTTTATTTTGTACATAAATCATGACGCATTTTGCAAAAGAAATATATGCCTAATATTACCGACATTATTAAAAAACATTAGACATGTCTTATTGCAATCGAAGTAAATAACTTGGCCAAGAATCAAAAATGAGAAAACGTGTTTGGATGATAAATAGAGTTAGGACGGCTTTCGAACCAACCACCTCATAAAACAGGAGCAGGCAGTAAATCCAGAGGCAGGCTTGAGATCTGCGAGTCAAATGTCCGTTGCTTGATCATCTGTCCAAGTAGTAATGTGGTTCCGATAGTGTTGTAACTGATTTGACAGCTGGAGTTTTACACTAAGGTTAACAAATGCAATACATGCCGCACAAAACGTTTAGAGTGGACGTCTAAGATAGGCTATTATAAAAACATATTTATTTGAAGTTTCATAACGCAAAAACCGTTATCCGAGAACATCTACTAATGATTGCTTTAGACGCATTTATCTTTCTCTATAAACCTAGAACTCTGCTGACAGAGCTTTTGAAATAAAAAAAGACATTATTGAACCAGCTTTGTGTGCGTTATTCAAAATGCTATCAATTGTAAACTGTTAAAAAGCTAATAAAAAATAACTAGTAGCTTATAAAACATTGATAATCTACTTAAATCTAACAAGTATATTATTTAAATTTTATCTTAACTATTGTAACATCTCAAACAGAATAAGTATTTATTTAAGTGTAACAGTAAGACAGGAGTTGAGTGCAAGTCGCCCTACCCTGGACATTGAACCCTACATAATGGCTTTGTTTGCACCTTGCATTTTGTGACTTCAACCCACTTTAAGTTTCCGAATGTAACTTTAACTTTTGTATACAATTTTAGACCATACATCATGAGGAATTATGAGAAAAACTTATACCATTCAAGTTTTTCAACGATACACGTATGCTTAAGGACGTATGGAAACATTTTCTTATACAAAAGCAAAGGCCATGCTTCATTTGTGATTTCACATAGTATACAGTACGATGGCAACATTAGTTAAATAGACGTAGTACTCTTATACGTAGTACTTATTTTAGGTAGTTTTTTGCAGATCAGGGTAGCTCAGTGATATTTTTTTGGAAGTGCCCCTGAACATATTTGTTTTATTAATAAGCGTGTAGTGTCTTTAACTGCTGAGTCAAAACTTGTCGGTCCATACCCCTGCAATTTCTTCCCAGTTTTTGACTGTGTAACTTGTAGTGTTTCACACTTTCTGAGTGACTTCTTAGCTACTGTGATTTAATTATCCGCAAGGTCGTATTTTTCTGGTGTCGCACACCGACATTGCTACTAATACTGTATTTTATCAATACAGTTCATTCTTGTACGGTTTTGGCCCACCCTTAGCTTTGCTCGACATGTTCCATGCACACGTCAGAGGTGTATCAGAATGAGCAGACGATAGGTTAAAAGAGTTCGCCAACAATAACAAAAACTTGATTGATTTTAAATCACTACCCAGATCAGAGGAGTCTCGTGAAGGGTGGTTGAGCGCTTTTGAATACCGTATTAAATTGAATTTGTTTAAAGTTATACTGCATACCGCTTAAACAACACATTGTAGTCTACATCTATATCCTTGATACAATACTTGTTTTAAGCCCAAGTGGAATGGTTGTTTTTTTATGCACGTTTGAAAAGAATCTGACACAAGAATACATTGGGTGAGTATTTAAAATAAGAAGATATCTCAGAACTGGTTCATTTTTTTAAATTTGATCTAAATAAGTAACAAGGACCAAAATTCAATGTTGAGTTCAGCATCAAGTTTTAATCAAACAACCGTTACGACATGCAGCCTATTGTTGGAATAAATTTCTTAAATTCTAGTATGCTTGACCTTTTTTTAGGTGAACATGGACGAGAGTATTTAAAGTGTATAACCAAACCGCTTAGTAGATGAATGTTTGAAGGCTTTGTTCACTGTAGTTCAAGCTTTGTAGAGAGTTGTGAAGATTAAGAAAATGTATTTAAATCAGAAACTCCCCAGATAAGAGCCTATCTCAGACCTCAAACCCTTACCAAATGTTTCTTTCTAAGCCGTTTTATTTCTTAGCGTTCTTACTTGGCCTTTATCCCGCCATCCCATCAGCTGTTAGCTTTGAATTACCTTTCGTTCTCAGAAACCCTACCACATTTACACACACTTTTATAAAACTTTACGTACGTTATTCAAAATGAGCTATTTCCATTATTGTTAATATAATCTTTTGACGTTCATTCTAGAGAGAGCTCCGATACAGAGAAAATTCTTCTCGCTGTTTAAACCGATCAATTAGTTTTCTAGATAGGACCTACGGTCTATGGTGGCACACGAACCATCGTGTCATGGCATTCATTTCAAACAGCAACTTGTGATTGATGGGATTCTAAACTAGGTCTTTAAAATAGTCTCGGAATGTAACCATTAAACCAAACGCTCCCGCTCAGACCTAACTAATAACTCAGTAACAGTAAGGATAGACCTTACCAATAACTGCGAAACAGTAAAAACAGACCTTACCAATAACCGCGAAACAGTAAGGGCAGACCTTTCCAACAACTGTGAAACAGTAAAAAAGAGACCTTATCAATAACTGTAAAACCTTAAGAGAAGATCTTACCAATAACTCAGAAATAGTGAGAGAGGACCTTGAAAATTACGTTGAAGACCTTACCAATAACTCAGTAACAGTAAAAGCATATCTTACCAATAAATCATAAACAATAAAAACATACCCTACAAATAACTCAGAAAGAGTAAAAGCAGACCTTGACAGTCGACGACAAGTCTCCGCTAACATCATCACTGACACATATAGGTGAAAGTTGACGTGACAGTTGAGTAACATTCTATGTTTTGAGTTCAAGATAAGCAAATTTTGTTGCTCTGAACTTTTTTCGCACAACCACTTAAGGTTTCCAAAGCAATCGCCCTCGTAGGGATATCCGGTAAATTAAATGTGTTCCAAAGCCTGCACACGGTTGGCTCATTATTCAGTAAAGATAACTAAAAGCGTTTCAATGTTGTGTCTGGGCGACCTGTTTGGTGGTCAATGCTAGAACATGAACCAGTCTGGAGGTGTGTCTAGGTTTGGCTGAGCCTTCTTGACACTAGACCAAGGATTGGCAAAGCTGATGAAAGTTCTCCGCACGACAATGAAAGAGCATTATAATGTTTGATTATATAATTTTACCTACGGCCGTTTTTTTAAGTAGCCATTTCATTTCAGTTCTTAGAATTGAAAAGTTTCACTTAATAGCTGTTTACTTTCATAACAGCATAGTTTTTCTCATAACAACACGGGTAATGGACCAATGAGGTTCAAGGATTGAGAGAAAATAAGTAAAATTGTAATGCTTCGAACGTTAGCTAAACAGCTGATCAGCTGATCAGTTGACAATTTCAATTGCTGATCCGACTTGCTCCTGTTGATACTCGCGTACTCTTAACCTAAGTTGTTGGAAGTTAAAGGAAGGTAGATTAAACTGATTTAAAAATGCCATTTAGTGAAAGTGAAGTTGACGAGATGGAAATGAGAGCACAAACCGTTTGTGCGAAACTTTTACCACCGAAATTGAAAGAAAGGTATGATATTACATACCAGCAATTCATTAAATGGACGAAATAAAATAAGGTTAAATTGATAAATGATAAATGTGCTTCTGGTTTATTTCGAAACCCTCTTAGCCACTTTTCAACCAACTCGTTGTGCACTACATATTCGATGCTGAGATCTAACTGTAAATTAATTGTTTCACTATATTATTCAGTTGTCCAAAAAAATATGCAATATTTCCCTAATTGTACCGGATACTTTATTTATGGTAAGAATGCTGCTAGCAGAACGTATTCCCTGAAAAATGTAACGTATTATTTAAAGAATTTTTAAAAACACGTACGGTAATTACATGAAATCAGCTGATTATACAATAATTCGTTGCATCACAGTGGCAATGACAATAAATTAAAACATAACCTCTCTAAAAAGTTATGAGTAGTGATTGATAGTAATTAAAAACCAGATTGTTAGTAATTAAAAAACGGTCGTAGGTAAAGTAGTGTACGCAACTCGCGTTAATAGTCTTTACGACACTCGTAGAAGTTTTTATTTAAATTTTCTACTCGTGTCATAAAGACTAATTAAACGCAATCGTTGCGTAAACTGCTATTACATAATTTAAATCACAGCCTAAACCTAAGTGTCAAAACAACGGAACAACGGAATGAACCTACCAGCCTGTAATTTATTACCTGTAAGTCATAACTTGTTATTACTGCATATTTTTTTACAAGAATATAAAAAAAACTGTCTGATTACTCGCATTGAAACGCTGGTATAGAAATATTACTGGGTCAAATTGGTGAAAAATAGATGAGTTCAAAGAATGTACGTCATATCGAGGAAAATTACTCGCCGGCAAACCAAATTCTCTACCCACGCTGCATCGCTCGGTCTGAATTATGTTTTAATATGTCTCTAATTATATGTTAGACTTAATCAAAACTTTTGTTTTGCTTCGTGACGAAACACGTCAGCTACACGATTGTAACTGGACAGTTAAAATGGGTTTGGTGTACGTACACTGCCAATGACTACCAATACAAATGACAAATGACTACAATGCTTCCAATATCAATGATTCCTAAAATGCATCATATATCAATTTATTTCGTCAAACTGCGTAATGTCATGACAGTAGATTGTCATATCTGCATATAATCATCACTGCATTATGGGCCATGACTTCAGATTGTTATCAATTCAGGGTGTCATGATTTCAAAGTATCATCATTGCACAGTGCCATCAATAAGAACCACAGAAACATATATTTAACCCAACCCCCTATGTTACTGTAGAAAACTCTCCGCACCACTTGCCTTACTTTTTCTCAGGACCTCACACTGCCACCTGTCAGGCTTTCAATTAACACCAAAATCTGTCTTGGAAAGAAGACAAATCACTTATGAATTATTGATAAGTCTCGGATTCTACGGATTAAAAACCGCGTTAAGGTTTAACCAATTATTTCGTCCTGAGTTAATTGGAAAGTCATTTGTCCTGTCATTTAAGGTATGCCGAGTCTGTGATTAAGTCAACGCATATTAATTGTCATAAAAATGGCAGTGATTGGTTTTATGGGAAGATTAATAGTCAGCATTACTTCATGGCTGTAGCTTTGGCTCATGCAAAATATTTATTTATGGCAAGGGTCAATTCGCCGCTTTGTAGGTCTATTTTAGGACGATTTGCTTGTGTAAATCGATGAGTAATTAATTAGTTTGGTATAACGAAAAGGAAACAAAATTCCTTAAGTTGTATATTTGATCAAATAATCCTGTCGTGAGTCACATAATAAGATAAAATACATTGTTTTATATATTTACGAAAAACTAAGATATGAAACGAAATAAACCACTATATGTAGTTGGGATCAGAGAGTTATAATTTGTACATTAGGTTATCTATACTAAGCTTAGGGTTCTCGCAACTGGCTAGTATCATAGATTAAACTTGTGTTGGTTAGTCTATGCTGATACCTCGATATCGTATATTTTGTCAACATCTATCTGTATGTTAATAGGCAAGCATGTTTCTTTAAAACCTTTTTTCTCAGCTCTTGTGCATCGCAAGGAAATTCTACGCATACTGTTAGAAAGATATTTACCTGTAGATGTGCAGAATCCCTTTATAAATTAAAATAGGCTCGAAAATAAGCACAAAAAACGAATTTGAAATTAAAAAAAATTAACATTGGTCTTATGGGTTGCCATGTTGGTGACGAAATAACAACAAAATATAAACAGAAAACAAAACAAATGGAAGAAATTACAATCAAATGTTTTATTTACAGCGTGGTGTGAAAATAAAGAAGCCTGTACATTGCATATTATTGATCGAGTTTCGACCACTGGACGACCACTAGTCTATATTATTATAAACGAAAAAGGAAGGTGAAATCTTCCCGATATGAAACACGGCTACAGCGGTTAGTTAAATTGTAAGACATAGAAATACGATTTGCAGAACAATCATCCATGATTCCACCATATTACTGTTACATGCTTATTTAATACTGCCATGGTGTACCTATCCCAGCAGTGCATTTAAGCGAAATAATCTCTTATTTAAATACACAGTAAAAGGACTATATTTGACATCTCGATCCTTCAAAGCCAAATAATTTTTATCCATGGATTTTTTATACCTTAAAAAAAACCATCTCTCCTCCTTTTATATAACATTAAATAACCTTGAAACTCAATATTTATTTGAGTTGTAGATGATCTATATAGTGTCTGGTATCTATTAAAAATCTACCTCAACCAGTTTAAACGACACAAACCTCTATGTAGCAAACGGATCCACTTTTGAAGATTTATTCGAGAACGTAGCACGGCAGCCACCGTCTGTTATCAAGTCTCAATTAGTTGTGAAGCTCAACAGGGGCTGAAGACAAATTCCTCATGAATTATTGATCAGCACAAATCCACATGATTAAATCCTGTGTCCTGATGTAACCAGTTGGGAAACTTCTGGTTCATTATTTCGTGAATGTTCGCTTTTAAACGTCTTCTAAAACTACATGGTTTCCATGTTCGTCGTTGTTAATAATCAAAATTTAACACAACATTTGAGGACTGCACAAACATGTTTCAATGTGGGTAAAAATCAAGGTAAGGAAAAAATTAGGGGTTTTAAATCGGAAAAAATTTCTTGTTTTTGTTTTCAAAGACGAATGTTTGTATGAATTTCTGTCAAGTAAGGTGAATACCTTGTAAATAATTATAATTAATTCAGTTAAAAACAGAAAATGTTTACAAAAACTGCATCAATGAGTACTTTATTTACTGTGTATATTGGATAAGAGATTTCCGATTGTAAGTCAAAGTAGAAATGAAACAAAACCTATCTTATCAGTAAAGAAATTATATCAAAGTTAATAAAAAAAGTACAGATTTATACTCAAGATAGGTTGGCCGGGTTTGGCACACTACAGGAATTAGGTTCAACCATAGATTAAAAGAAGTAGACTGTCTATACTCCTTTTATCTATGGTTCAACGTAGGCATGAAACATGATGACAGATGATTTCTTAACGTTTTGAAATCGTTATTTAATTGTAAAAAATACTTAGGAAAGCATCGCTTAAGCGTAATTTAAAGGTTAATACTAACTCATCACATTACTAACCTCAATAACGTTTCATTATATTTTGTCAATGGAAGATAACAATTTGAAAAGCGTCTTCCATCATACCCTCATTAATTATATGACACGCATAGTTATGGTTATCAAATATATCTATCTATTTTTTTCCATCATAAACAATCAACTATCTTAAGTTAAAACTTACTTACGCTAAGTACTATGTGTGTGCTTAGAAGTTGGTGTTGAAGTGAAACTTACCTGTAAAAACAAAGGTAATCTTAGTTATTTGTTCAATTCACCTTTAGAATACAGTATTAATTACGTTTAAACTATTTTAAGCTTAAAATAAGATTGTAACGACTGTGTTTAGAGATTGCGAGTTTCAAGGATGTTAGAAGCTGTATACAATGTAGACGTTTCTCGACATTATTTCCTCCTTATCATAGAATACCCTTACAATAACATGATTTCTAATTTCTTGGTGTATTATTTACATTAGAAATTATTAACTTAAGAGAGATTTAGTATTTGTTATATGGACTTGTATATTATATTGGCTTTACATGTACTGAATTAAGGATTCAAATAGCTACTGAAAGTCACATGGATTTCATATATGTTTGAAATTTCAGAAACTAAAACGAACGTAAATGAAATTTAGTGAGGTGGTCAGTTGATGTCGTGTCTTTAATCCAGTATTATAAGTAGTTTTTAGTACTGTATCTTCTCACAATTTCTCTTCTTGATACGTTCCTTGAACAACCAATATGCAATATAAAGTATGACGCCAATATTTTAAAAGTAAAACGGTCTAGTGTGAAACCTCCAGTCAAAAATATGTTTATAATCGTTTGAAGTCATGTTTTTACGACACAAAATAAAACCAATATTTATATATTCACACAAACATGCTACGAAGCTTTGGAAGGTTAAAATGATAGTCGTACATACTTTATTCACACGGTTTATCATATTTTAAAAATTAAAATTTACAATCAATCAATCTTTCAGTAAAATATACTAAACAAATGTCATCATATGAGGTGTAATGCTGTTTCCAGATCCTACGTAAAGATTGTGTGAGACTTATGTAATACTTTCTATTTGCTGTATTTTAAAATATTTATCTTTTTCTATAATTTTTTTTTACATTCATTACAATGATTTGGTTAAATACGTTTAAATGGTGTATCATTACGTTTTCATTGACTGAAATTAACTTATATTATACAGTAGATATTTTTATTGGATGTGTAAAATTGTTGGCCTATTTCATACCAGTTATTTGTCATAGGGGTCTATAATAGATGTAATATGTAAAACAGAGTACAAAAATATGTGACCCAAACATGTGGAGTAATTTAACCTGACGTTTATTATGTCCGGTTTCATGCTACTATAAAAACGTAAAGTTCCTTTTAATTGGGCCGATTTATGGCCTTCCTGTGATATATTTTATTAAGTCGTGTGGGTAGTAGTAATTAGATAAGCATTTCGTGTGCGGCATTATTTACTGCTAAATACGTTTTGCAGCGAGTTAGCGTTTAAAGACTCGCCATCACGTCGTTAAATAACTCACATTCTTGTTTGTGACGTTAATAGTAACAATTAACATAACGGGCTGGATTAGACTAAATATATTCATCATATAAGTGGAGCGCGGCTGGTCTAGTTAGAGTGCAAGACTTATATCCTGAAGTTAAGGGTTCGATTCTCGCTGATCATGACTTTCAGCAGTTTTGATTTCGTGACACGTTGGATTGTAAGCCTTAGGCTGTAGACTCCATTAAAAAAGGTACATTGGTTTTGGTAACATTGCAAATTAAATTACAAAACAGTGTTATGACCATCAATTTTGGTTTTTAGCAGAATAAAAAGTTAATAAAATACTACTTATATAGTACATAGTAATTTTGGACTTTTTTCTATGGTGGAAGAAATTTTTTGGGGTTGTTGTTTTACACATTTTAATTTTTGTAGAAAACTCTAGCTTCTTTTATCAAGAAGAGAAAAAGGGTTTGTAGATTTGAGTTAACATTTTACATAGAAATCTCGTGCCACTTTTGCATGTTTGCGACGAAATCCTCTGTTTATTCACACATTTCCTACAATGATTTTAGCAAATCAGCCAATTATAATTTTTGCATAAAATTCTGGCTTCTTATTTTATTGTTGATTGAAAGAGGAGTAATAAGGTTTATAAATACCGGATGCCGTTGTTAAAAAGCTTTAGAACTACCGTTTCACCTATTAACACAAAGAAACACTATAATAAGCCCTTTACATAAAATATACAACCACTCCCCCCCCTTTTAATAAAATACAACAACTCCCCTCCCCCTTTACATAAAATACAACAAAGCGTATTTCCAACGCGACGTACTTTTATCAATACTGATACTACCTCGCAAGAAGGTTTTGCTGTTCTATGCACCAACGGAGTCAACAAGCATAATTTTCAACCGATAATATCTATTTAGGTTCAACAGTCTCCAGTATATAAATTAAACCACAGCTAGCGTCTAGACTCATAAACAAATCACCAGCTCAATTACTTATCGTCGGCCGCTAAAACGGTAATTACAATTCTGTGTCTCGCATTAATTCACACTTGCGAGTCGGAGAAAAACAAGGTTAGAGGTCCATAAATAGTGGTCCACTATAGAACCGCTGTTTTTGTTGCTTAATCAAATGCGTCCCAACTATCCAGTCGGTTTCATATACTTGTTTGAACCCTTGATATAATGTTAAGTTATGTTTATGAAATTTCAAGTAAACTATAGATATTTATTTTATAGACATTGAATTATATGTGAGTGAATATAATTGATTCATACTATACATAATATTGAAACGTTCTTTCCTTTGTATTTTAGTTCAAACCATGAAAATATGTATGTACCTATTGAATTGAGTAAAAATCGTCATTCAAATCGCGGTTAAATGATCATTAAAATATAGTTTGTTTTTTATCAACGCACGCAATAGTATACTGCCCATCTAGTTACAAACATTGTTGTTTTTTTATTTTCGCCCCTACACGATTCAAATGATAAACTATCATATAAGGAAACTTTCCTTAAACACTGTTCACGTATGGATACTATTATAAAGTGTAACATTTTTATGTATACTCTTTAGTCCATGATACTAATTGGTGAAAATACCTATTGATTCTGTCATAACCATTCATGATATTTAATGGAGAGGGCACAATTTGTATACAACTGATTGTAGTATACTCTTTACATACTTTAAAAAATAGTACTTAGTAGTGCTGGTAGGCAAAACTACATAATGAAGAAATATATACGCATTAACACTACACTCTTAAGTAAAGTCATGATATTTTAAAAATTTCTTTAGAAATATATTTGCTTGTTTGAGTGTGGTTTTATTGGTTTAGGTTTTTATAAAATTTTGTACTTTAGTTACATATGAAATTTTTTCCCATAAACCATGCATATCTGAATATCTAAGGTGTGTTGCACAACCTTAAGGTATCGAGTTCTATTAATATTTTACGGACTCATCCGCTCCACAGAAAGAGGGCAAATTAGACGTAAAAATAAACCCAGTATAGTTTACGAGTGTTTGTAGCTGAGGCTGAATGGTTGACGAGGCCGGAAGTTGAATGTGTCAGCGATGAAGGGTTTATGTCACAATCTGGAGGCTTTCCCGCCACAAAGGGGTCGTCTTTGGTAGCCAATTGCCGCGTTTACTGCTTCCCTTTGATGTTTTTATACCGAGCTGCGCGCAGGATGTGCCAGTGAAAACAGACTTTTACTCGTTTTTGTGGTAGAAACTGATATCGTACGTACAAAATTAGACTATACCTGTTGGAACGATATATTGGTCATCGTGAATCTATTCGAAACTTTCCGGTAAAGTGTAAAAAAAAAAGTCAACTAATTGATCCACACTCCTAAACTGTATTTTCATAACCAGGTAGTGATTAAACTAACTAAAAGTACAATACTATGGATTGTGCGCAAGTAAATGTTTCAGTATGTCTATACCAAAATATGTAAAACTATGACGGTAAAATTCTTGTTTGATTTTTCAATACGGTAAAATATGCATACGAGTTGTTACAACGACCGATTTCGACCAGAGTCGATGGTATACATAAGGCTCAATAGATGAAAAGTGGGATGGGTGAAAAATGGGCGACAAAATCGATCGTCTCTGTAACAAGGTTTATATTTGTTGTGTTGTAAATGTTTAGGGCCTACAGTAAAAGTTTGAATAGATCGAAAAGTGGTGGAAGAAGTACTTCATTAAATTCGTTGTAAACCGTGTCATAGTGATGTGATACGTTACTTTTGAAGCAGATTAGTGTTTATCTGAAGTATTATTTGCATGGTTGTGAAAAAATATTAAAACGCTTATTTTACGTGAGCTGCCTGAGTCTGTTTAGTCCCCAAACATTCACCAAAGTGACTGGAACACTTAACATGGGAGGTAGCCAAAATAATGTGTTTATAAAGTCCCGAATACAAAATTAATTTTACTAAAATAAACCTTGAATGTGATACTGTGCTGTTTTTGTAAGAAGCCACTATAGTTGAAAGGATATGGACTTTCTAAGCAGTTTGAATGAAATAAATCATACTCAAGTACTTATTGTCTTTAAGTTAGCAAAATTTAGATAGGGCTGTAAAATTATATATATAGATACATGAAAACAATACAAGTTCATGAGGACCAGCGGGTCTTATGGAACAGCTGATATGATACGATCTGCCAAACATAACAGCTGACTGAGGAACCGGTCCTCGCTCTTATCAGATCAGCTGTGAGCTGTAGGCACACATGATCATGACAGCGCTGTCAGGGGTCTGTGGTCTGCTATCGTACATCAAGCCATCAACACCTTGATCAACACCTACCTATCTCGAGGTGTACTTTCCGCATTAGGAGTCGTTAAATTACACGTCCACTTTTGAGCAAAATGAATGCTTCTAATCACAGCTCATCAGGATGATTAGTAAGTGGCCGTGTGGTTGGTTAGAGAACCTAAGGTTTGCAAAAGATAAGTCCAATTAAGAATTTCTACGTGTTCATAAATTAAAACATTACACATTATTAGGGGGTTTTACTACCACCTTCACGTCCAAGGACACCAGGCTCTAGCCCGTAACAGTTTCTAAAACGTCACTTCAGCGCATGTGTAGAGGTTACGGCAATATTACGTCATTCTGAAATGTACCATCTATTCAAGCAGTGGGCAATCATGATTTTCACCTGTAGTGAGTGAGTAGGCCTTTGTGTAGCTATGGGTCATCTAAATGTAGAATGACAGACTATCTGTCATGTTGTCGTACATCCAGACTATTAGCCACAAATAATCAATGATCGCCCTTTGATTTCTCTTCTGGGTGGATAGGTGAAAATATACAGTAATTGTCTATGTTTTAACATTGTAAAGTTGGTACATTTAGTTTGAAATTTATTTTACAAATTAATGCAAGTACAATTTCCTGAAGGTATTTTTGCAACTAATTATATATCTTTTGGTGGTGGGATGGATCTTAAACTCTTAAAAACATTTTATATTTCGTAAATAACTGAAAATAAACTCTGTTTATGTTATGACGTTATCGTAGAACGTCTTTTGCATCATAGGGACATAACAAATTACAATTTTAGGCAATTTAAAAGTTATCTTTATCAAAGATTAATTTATAACTATCAGTTTCTGATTATTAAAGTCGTACCAGTTTATATAAACTATTTGGCCATTACTCAACCCAACGTTAACTCGTCTCGTCGTCTCAGCTATATATACACCACTCTTAACCTCACTTTCTCAATGGTGGTTTGTAGCTTAATGTGTTTTGTCTGGCTTTAATGCACTTCACATCTCAACAAGCTGTTTACTGGACTGTTTTAGAACAATGCACTCTGATAATGTATGTTCAAGAGCATCATCTATCCAAATGGAACTTCTATTTTAGTTCCTCGACTAACAGTTTGTTTGTGTTTCAGATATCATCTTATTTTTATCATGCGTTGTGTTGAACACATTATACAGGGTGGCCCAATAAAAAGGTACTCATAATTTCACGGCAATTAATTATTATTTATTGGCTGTACAAACTTGCTCTATCTTAAAACTAAGTGCTCTAGTTTGGATTAGATCCTTTTTTCGCCACCATGTATATGTAGTTATTATAAAAACCCATACGGCATTTAAAAACAAAAGAATTTTAATTTGTTTTGTTAAATTTGACTTTCATCATATGAATTTATTCAAAAAAAGGTCAGTTGTTTTTAAAGCAGCTTGCATGGACATTTAAAATTTTTGTTTTATACTCTTTTAGCATGGGGTAAAAGGGCACAAGCCCTATTAGCATGGGGTAGTGTAGAGAAAGTAGTATAAACATTTCATTTAAGTAGATTCATTTTCTTTTAAAGGGACCAAGTGAATCTACAGTCGTTTTGCACTCAAAGATTATATCGTTGGTTAATCGAGCCTTTCGTAGAGTGTAAATATTATTAAGTTATATTAAATTCAAGAAGTAATAGTAAATCACCAATTTATTACCACGGCAACTTAAAGGAGAATACATGATGCTATAAATAAATAGCTGTTAAGTTTTCATTACATTTTGGCAATACCTAGGTGAAAGTTTTATAAGAAAGAAAACTGCATCGTACGTTTATCAGGTTGATCAATTCAAATAAGTCATTTACCATTCTAAATCTTGTAAAGACCTAAACATAGGTATAGGATGTTACTAAACTAATGGATACAATTAAATACCCATACTCTATGGTAAATTACAAGAACAACCTGATTTTAATTCAAGTATTCAAAATGCTTCTTCAAAATGTTACTTTCTTTCATAAAAATTGTTTTTTTGTTACGTAGGCCTACACATATCGAAAATAAAATTTCTTTCGGTTGTTCAGTAAGAGGACATGCGTTTTGGATTCGCCCCAACAGTACTAAAGTGTGACAAAGAAGTCCAGAAGAAATAGGTTATAAAATGTTATTGCTTCTCTGGCAAGAATCCAGTTAGACGTGTCAATAGTAAAATAACAGTGTTGAAAGTAATTGGTTTGTACCAGGATAAACATGAAATGTAGAATTTTTCTTTGTTTAGAGTTAACCATTAATGACGTCAAGTTTATGTTGATTTGAGTATTATTAAGGAAATGTCTGCCAATGATTAGTTAGTAGACAATCGCAGGGTTTATAATATTGTATATTAGGTAGTATTAATTTGTTATTTTTTAAGTTTTCCAATAATATTGCATTTTATTTTTGACTAAATTTTATTTGGTTTCTGTATTATGTTGGTCCCCCCGCATTGCTTGGTTTGTGTACTACTGTAATGTAAAGTTCAATATGATTCAATGTACCCTTCACCTGAATAAGGGATCATATTCCATGGCCTTGCTTAGTTTTTACGTGCTTCACTAACTGATGAAAAACGTCTTCAATAACCCTTTAAACAACGCCTCTATGAAAGCCTCGTTATAAAACTGGTTAAGAAAACCATATTTATTATAGGTTATACTACATTATGTATTTATTAAAAATACATCTTGTATGTCTGAATGTCCATTGTGAATTACAAAGACCTATTTAGTGGGAAATTGTTTATCTCATTGCAATTTAAATATTCAGTAAGGTGCTCTGCTCCCTGGCGTTCAAAGCTACCACGTTATGCTTAGATAGTAAGCTGAGATTTATTTTGTTTTATTTACTTCCATGGAAACGATCAATATAGTATGTTTACATTAGCTTTTTTTGAGTTAATCAATACTTAAATAACACTGCCACATAGCTAATTAAAACAAAGTAAATAGAAAATTATAAAAAATAACTGATAATAAGTATATGGTGATTAAATAAACAATGAAAAATACTTTACAAAAAAAAGACAATTCAAAAAAGGTCAGTTGTTTTTAAAGCAGCTTTCATGGACAATTTTTGTTTTATACTGCAATCATGGGGTAAAACAATACCAAACTGGTAAAGTAAGTAGTATAATCATGTCATTTTCAAAACTAAATTCAACGAAGTATACTGAAAATAACCTGAACAAAGATTATTATCAACTATCACAACACTATTTTACATCCCACTTACGTTTCTTTGAAACAGACTTCAACTTATGAATGAGAATCATTGAGCGACAGCATGGGGGGGGGGATAGAGGAGTTGGGGGAATGGGGCGACCTCTAATGGTTTTATGACGGGAAGATTCAATAAACAAAGCGGTCGTGATCTCCCCCCTCACAGAAACTGGCCCACACGTACTACAGTACTACTAGACAGGGGTTCTCTCAACAAACATAAGCAGTACAATCCCCAACCATACAGAAACTGGCCCACACGTACTACAGTACTACTAGACAAGGGTCCTTCTCAACAAACATATGCAGTCCAATCTCCCACCATACAGAAGCTGGCCTAAAGGTACTACAGTACTACTAGACAGGGGTTCTCTCAACAAACATAAGCAATACAATCCCCCACCATACAGAAACTGGCCCACACGTACTACAGTACTATTAGACAAGGGTCCTTCTCAACAAACATATGCAGTCCAATCTCCCACCATACAGAAGCTGGCCTAAAGGTACTACAGTACTACTAGACAGGGGTTCTCTCAACAAACATAAGCAGTACAATCCCCCACCATACAGAAACTGGCCCACAGTACTACAGTACTATTAGATAGGGGTTCTCTCAACAAACATAAGCAGTACAATCCCCCACCATACAGAAACTGGCCCACAGTACTACAGTACTATTAGATAGGGGTTCTCTCAACAAACATACGTAGTGCAATCTCTCACCACACAGAAACTGGCCCACACGTACTACAGTACTACTAGACAGGGGTTCTCTCAACAAACATATGCAGTACAATCTCCCACCACACAGAAACTGGCCTACACGTACTACAGTACTTTTAGACAGGGGTTCTCTCAACAAACATATGCAGTACAATCTCTCACCACACAGAAACTGGCCCACAGTACTACAGTACTATTAGACAGGGGTTCTCTCAACAAACATATGCAGTACAATCTCCCACCATACAGAAACTGGCCCACACGTACCACAGTACTACTAGACAGGGGTTCTCTCAACAAACATGTGCAGTACAATCTCCCACCATACAGAAACTGGCCCACACGTACCACAGTACTACTAGACAGGGGTTCTCTCAACAAACATATGCAGTGCAATCTACCCCCCCCCCCTCAAAGAAACTGGCCCACACGTACTACAGTATTATTAGACAGGGGTTCTCTCAACAAACATTTGCAGTACAATCTCCTACCATCTTGTAGTGAAATTGTAATTCATATCAAGAGACACTCCTTTGATGTGCGATTAAAATGATCATAACGGAAAGATTAGGCTAATTTTGCAGGGTAGCCTACATAAAAACAATTTGGGGATTAATGTTTAAGATTTTCTTATAACAACGGACACAATTGAGGCTAGATTTTTCACTACGAGGTTAATAGACACACAAGACAGTAGTAGAAGTAAATGTTAAAAAAAAATATCTCGTTGCTGTGTAAACTAGGTTTACAATATTAGAAACGTGCTTCTATTCTAATTATAATACGGATGTTCCATTAATAATATTGTTATGTATTTATTAATAATTATTATTATAAATGTTTTAATATTTAATAATTATATAACCTTAACATAATTTGTAATTTTAATATTTAAACATACCTACACATATGTTATTCAAAATATTAAGTTGTAGTAGGGAAGTGAAAGTTGACAGCGGTGTGTTGAGCGGCGGCGGCTGACAGTAGGTCTCCATGACAACCGACAGACAGACGGACAGGCAGACAGTTCAGCCACGTGTTTTGCCTACAGGGCTCAATCCCTAATGGTGGATGGTTCCAGAGATTATTTAATCAAACGAGAGAGTAATGGAGCAAAAAGGGATTGTTGTTCAAGAGAAACTGTATAAAAACACTAGGCTGTACTGCAAAATACGCGAATAGAAGCAGAAGTAAATAGTTGAAAAGTAAAAATTAAATTGTGATTTACAGAGTACAAAGTTTACAAACTTATGATATTTAATGTTTCTAAATTAACTCCAAAAACGTATGTCTATATGAATTATTATAATCGTGAAATAATAAGTAAAGCAAATTCAAAACAGTATTCTGATGGTGAAAAAATCTACATCAGATTAACTTCTACAGTTATTTGAACGATGAATTTTAAATGAAAATTATATTTTTAAGTAATTTAAAAGGGCAAATAGGCATTTTAAAACATTCTAAACTTACCACAAAAACTAATCCTTTATACATACAACCTAAAAAAATCATCTATAAATTTCTCAAAACAATATAGTTTTATCTATAGAAAATCTCATTTTGTGTACAGAGTTCAAAAATGATGAGGTAATAAATTATAAGTGTTAACTAAAATATATAACACCTCAATAGACTATCCAAGCATTACAATAATTGTTCAGATGTTTATTAATGAACAATGTTTTTTCGACCCAATCCCAACTGACGCACTCCTAATTTATTTTTACAAATTAAATTCGTATTATGAATATAAATTTCTCTTTTAACACATGCAATCCGTGACTACGAGAAGATACGAAAATAAAGGGTTCTATTAGAGGAGCTGGAGATTGCTATCCTCTGTTGGCAATAGCGGCAAACACTTGCTTCCCTCATCAAGATCAAGTGTTAAAAATTGCCACAATGTCTTTCTCCTTCAAGTTTAGTTGGTCAGTCTCTTCTCTGCTCACGATAATGCATTTGTAAGATCATTCTCGTAAATCTACGTTGAAATACAATTATTCAACGTCATGCATAATCCATTATTTATTTCGTAGGAAAATGTACTTGTGCTTTATTTATTATTAAATCTAATTCATGAAAATTATCAGGAATGTGTTAAGGAATTAAACAGCAGTTAGTTGGAGTTAATATTATTCATCGCTATTTCTTGATTTCTTCTATGTTTCAATTTGAAATCTTAGAGTATAAGATTAGCAAATAATATGGTTTTAAGTGAGTTGGTTGCATATACAAATTGGTTAATGTTGTTGAGCCGTAGGAACTAAAGGAAGCAGTAGAGCTAATATTACGGCATTAAAGTACGGTCTTGAGTTCTAGACTTAAGATAATGGAAACTGACAACGATGAAATAAAAATGCGGTGTACAAGACTATAAAATAGATTATAGATAAATTTAAAGTAATGATGATCCAAGGATGTCTTATAATCACATTTTAAGTTTAGGTTCCAAATGAAAACTGAATTCGCTATATCCCTTACACCTGCCGTTGTTTGGCCACTTCCAGATGCGTATAATATACAGTCAAAAAGCTTAAGAAAAATATTTTCAATTTCGTACCAAAATGTTATACGCTAATAGTCTATTTTTATCCTGAAGTTGCTTTCATCATTTTAGGAGAATTTTAAAGACGTACGCCTAATGAAAGGAATGTCAAGAATCTTGTTGAAAATATGGTTGTCCAACCTTATGAGCGAGATAAACTACAAGGTACGTTATAAACGGAATAGGATAATATCGACAGATGACCGAGTCTGAGAGAACAATGGACTTTTATCATGAGAAGATCAGCTCGTTAGACAGATCAGACTCGTAGCCAGTGACTGCTTCTATCAGATGATCTGATGTCTACGTCCTCATCAGCTGTTTCATAGCCTTCACATGTGTAACGAGGGAATATAAAATTTAGCAAAGGTCACTGTATATTTTTCAGCCAGCAATTTAACCGTTCAATGTTCCTTGTTTGTATGTTTTCTAGTTGGGAGTGACAACTGCATAGATATGATTTTTCCATTGCTGGTGGTGTGTATTCGAAGTTTAGAGTTGACAAAACTGTGGAGAACCTGAGTAATATAAAGGATCCTTAGTGAAAAAAACTAGCTTAAATCCATACAGCATATAAACAAAATTCTTTTTCCATCATGATCTCATTCTCTACGACAGAAATAACCTAAAATACATTCAATCTTATGTAATGACACTCGAGGAGACTTGTAGCAAGTATTAGTAATTGTCAGCGCTTCTCAACAAAAACTCACCAACAGTCTTGAATAGCATTTTAACCTGGTATGGATAATAGCTTAAAGTGTTTTATTACTTGCTATCTAACCGGCCAGATGCATACACTACCCGTTAGTTCCACACAAAAAGTTGTAGCATTTAAAATAATTTAATACGATGTTATTGCCTCTTTTAACCCTTATTTTCTGTAGACTTAGTATCAGGAGCAATAAACAACAATAAACAACAATAAACAATAAACAATCCATCATCCTCCGTGGTTTGCATCCCGGCCTCTTTCTGAAAAAGATGTCTTTGCCGTTTAGAGACACATTGCTAAATGAGCTGCAAACCGATTTAAAAAAGAACTGATGAAAATAAATCTTCGTTGCAAACATAATGTGACTTAAGAAAACGTCCTTTGCCACCATTTCAAAAACATTGCGATGAATATTTTTCTTTGGGATGTATAAACAAACTGAGACGCATTCTTGTTCCTCAATGGCTTGGATTTGCAATATACAAAAAAAAACCTTTTCTATAATATTTAAATTAAGCCCGTTACAGCATCTGTATTGCAAGTCCATGCTCATTTTCAATTCCGTTACCCTGGATTCCGTTCATTTTTCTCCAGTTAACCAGTCAACCTGGCTGATGCAGTGTTATTCATTCAAATGCATCACCCACTTCTTGCAAGTCTTGTGTCAGCCAATGGTTATATTCGGCTCTAGGTCAGTGGACGACTAAAATACTTGAAGCGGAACACTCTCGCTTGAGTGCTCTTATCCGTGTTATTTACATTTTTAGATTAGATCCAATTTGCGAGTCCTAAAATATCACAGCAGGCTATTATTACTCTGAATTATTTAGAGTAACTTGTCTGTAACAAATAGTTTGTGTTTGAAACACTGTTAGTGGGTGATGATTAGTTTGACATGGTACAGAATAACATTTGGGATTGTGAATGTTCTCTTTACATTTCAATAGGCATTTTGGTCATGGGGCATTAGCTATGAAGAGTAACTGTAGGCAATATTATCGACATTGGATATTGCGAGTAGATGTATCGTCCTAGTGTTAAGTTTAATGCGTATTTTAAATTTTATTATTGGTGTCTGATATGCCTTCACAGTGTTGATGTTAACAAAATGTGTCTCTTACTTGAGAATAAATAAGGTGTTGAGTTTCCTTAATCTGCAGATTTACTTAAACATGAGTGTCCTTGTTTTAATCATATTTATTTATCAATTCTCATCCAACCTTGTTTATGTTTCTTGTATTTTTCTACGTCATTCGTATTATTTAAAGGTAAATTGTTAAAATTATGATTTAAGATTTTAGTGAGGAAAAAATGCAAACCTTGATATCACTATCAACGTTAACTTTAGTTAGAACCTGCTATTAATTGACCAAATGACAGACGGCATCTGGCTCAGAATCGATTTCTGCAACCTGGTACGATTGGGATCCAAGCTGCCACTTTCAGATATGAAGTTGAACACTATAACTACTCGGCTCCCCAGATAATTAAGAACTTACAAAAATCGCTCACAAACATACAACGACTCATCCCATTTTCTTACAAAGTTCAAAGTCAGATTACGCTTCTTGAACATTTTAAAAACAACCACATGCAGATATACTTTTGCCCTCTGATTAATTACTTGAGATTATCATTCAAGAATTTAATACTTAATTCAGGTCACTTGTAGTTCTAATTTCAGCTGGTCCAGCAGATGTTAAGCCTTGTGTTTTGACATGGAGCTCTGCGGCCAGTGACACTGTTGTTGGCGCTACGCCCGGCCGCTGTCACTAGCGCGTCACTTTGTCACTTCCTTGCTCTCTGAGTGCATCGCCAACACAGAAACTCATATTTATAATAATTTTAGACTTAATGCGCATTATAATAAGAGGGCCTCGCTCTTTTACGGATCGCTACCGTGGTTAGGCTGAGGTAGTAGGGTAGGTGGTAATACAAACAAGGTAACTTGCACGAAAATAAAGGGTTTACACTTATGTAGTTTGTTAAAGAGACAAATTTAAATTCATAATTCCTTTTTCAGAAATGCCTCTTTCGTCTAGATAAAGGTTAATTTTTAAATTTTACCTTATTTGTCATTATCATAAACTAAACTAACCTAACCTAACCAAAAAATAAATGCAAGTGTTAAAATGCAAGTGATCTTTCGGTGTGACATGAAACGTATCATGCCATGCTTGAAAGTGTGTATACAACTATTTATTATGCAATTTCACAATTAAGTGGAATTAATAGAGTCTAACCACAATTATTTATACTGCGCGTCCATCCTGATAGGCAAATCTTCCTTTTCCGAACTTATTGTTCATATTTAGCTGGATAAAACCCAGCTTAAACGAATTTGAAACTTATTTACTACTACGAAATTTAGAATTTATCCTATACTCTAATACGAGCAATGTTTGCTTGTATGCTTGCTTGCTTGCTTGCTTGCAGAAAGATCTCGAAAACGGCTCCGACGATTTTCTTCAAATCTTGTAAATAGTTTATTTTTGGCCTAAAAACGAGTTTCATGCAGTTAGAACTGCCAACAAAAATCTAATTACGTAGAAAAATGAAACTGAAAATCACATTTTTTTAACATTAGTCTTATGGGTTGCTAGGTAACCATGTTGGATGAATTAAATAACAAGGATAAAGTAAACAAAAGACTTGAAGTTGTAGCATGTGTTCATAGTAAGCCAACTACCCACAGTATATTAGCAAATTACAAACACAGTACAAAAGGAAAACAACACTTAATAATTAGCATAATATTTAGCAAAGATTATACTGAAGATTACTCGATACATTGTAGGGAGTATGTTTTATAGTCTATGGTTTTATCTATGATTGTAGTCAAGGGCAGCAGTGCGAAGTCTGGGATCTGTTTATGACGATTAGATTAGATTAAGGTATCTGCAATCCTAAAATGCTATGGGAAGGGAAGGAAACAGGTCCGCGACATAGGAAGTGGTGAAGGAAGTAATAAAGGCAATCATAAAATGCTATGGGAATAGAGGGAAACAGGTCCGTGACGTAGGGAGTGATGAAGGAAGTAGTGAAGGCGAGCAGTCCGGAGTGTGGGGAATGTTTATGACGATAAGATTAGGGTATCTGCAATCCTAAAATGCTATGGGAAGGAAGGAAAACCGGTCCGCGACGTAGGAAGTGGTGAAGGAAGTAATCAAGGCGAGTAGTCCGGATTGTGGGAACTGTTTATGACGATTAGATTAAGGTGTCCGCAATCTTAAAATGCTATGGAAAGGAAGGAAAACAGGTCCGCGACATAGGAAGTGGTGAAGGAAGTAGTCAAGGCGAGCTGTCCGGAGTGTGGGAACTGTTTATGACGATTAGATAAGGGTATGGGCAATCCTAAAATGCTACGGGAAGGGAGGGAAACAGGTCCGCGACGTAGGAAGTGGTAAAGGAAGTAGTCAAGGCGAGCTGTCCGGAATGTGGGAACTGTTTATGACGATTAGATAAGGGTATGGGCAATCCTAAAATGCTATGGGAATAGAGGGAAACAGGTCCGTGACGTAGGAAGTGATGAAGGAAGTAGTGAAGGCGATCAGTCCGGAGTGTGGGGAATGTTTATGACGATAAGATTAGGGTATCTGCAATCCTAAAATGCTATGGGAAGGAAGGAAAACAGGTCCGCGACGTAGGAAGTGGTAAAGGAAGTAGTCAAGGCGAGTAGTCCGTAGTGTGGGAACTTTTTATGACGATTAGATTAAGGTGTCCGCAATCTTAAAATGCTATGGAAAGGAAGGAAAACAGGTCCGCGACATAGGAAGTGGTGAAGGAAGTAGTCAAGGCGAGCTGTCCTGGGTGTGGGAACTGTTTATGACGATTAGATAAGGGTATGGGCAATCCTAAAATGTTATGGGAAGGGAGGGAAACAGGTCCGCGACGTAGGAAGTGGTGAAGGAAGTAGTCAAGGCGAGCTGTCCGGAGTGTGAGAACTGTTTATGGCGATTAGATTAAGGTATTTGCAATCCTAAAATGCAATGGGAAGGGAGGGAAACAGGTCCGCGACGTAGGAAGTGGTGAAGGAAGTAGTCAAGGCGAGTAGTCCGGAGTGTGTGAATTGTTTATGATGATTAGATTAAAGTATTTGCAATCCTAAAATGCTATGGAAAGGGAGGGAAACAGGTCCGCGACGTAGGAAGTGGTGAAGGAAGTAGTCAAGGCGAGTAGTCCGGAGTGTGGGAACTGTTTATGACGATTAGATTAAGGTATTTGCAATCTTTAAATGCAATGGGAATGGAGGGAAACAGGTCCATGACGTAGGAAATGGTGGTGAAGGCGAGCCGTGTGGAGTTTGGGAATGGATTTATGCATCTCCAATACTAAGATGCTTTCAGAGTGAACTAATGATTTTCCCCGAGCAAAGCTCGGTCCCCAGGTACTGAAGATTAAATCAAGCAGGTTGTTGTCGGGAAGAACAATAGCATTTATCAACATTCTAATCAATCTTTCTACGCATTAGTTCGTTCTTGCCAGCTCTATTCTAATTGGTTGGCACCGAAATGTATACTGTATAGCGTATTCGAAGGCGAAATACTTAGAGCTCGTTGCACCTGCGATTTTTAAAGAATAGAAGATGAATAAACAAATCAAACTAAAAATTCAAACAGAAAATTAATGCATAGCTCGGTGATTAAGATTTACAACACAACAAAACCATATATCCCCAGTAATGAATTACCTGTACAAGATGAGTGCAAGATGCATTTTAGAAGCAGTTCAATGCACTAGCGTCGTCTAGAGCCAGCAGAAGTCTTGTATTTTCGTATCATACTCGCTATAAATACCAGTGTCAATTAGCTTCAGTGTACGTGTGTGTGTGTGTGTGTGTGTGTGTGTGTGTGTGTGTGTGTGACGACTAACTAACTGCAGACTCTCATTACCGTTACACAGACAAACCATCTTCAATTAGTGAAACGTCTAGCAGAGTTACGTTAGTGCTAATTTGTCGGGCTATCCTAGAGGGTTCAGTATCACAGAGAGTATTCAACCGCCTAATCATTATTTTAACGTAGTGTGATAATTTCCTTATCATTTGAAACAATTCAAAAACATTCAATAACAAAATCTTGATTGTACAAATCTCTTGATAAAATTAAGTTTATAAAGATAACCTAACGGGATTACACACAAAAATGAGAATATTTTTTATGATAACCAGACTGATATTTTAAAGATAAAAGTATAACAGTGCATTCCGATTTCAATAATAAGTTGTTAGATCAGTTACCACCTCTTTTAGTAACACCCAATATTTAACGATAAAATAGGTTCTTAGTTCAATATTTATAAAGGAATATAGTATCATGACCGACCATATTGCCCCGGTGACCGGGATTAGAAGATTATCGGCATTCAACTTGTGGAATTACTTTGTGAGCTTACAAAACTGTAATTTCATATTCATAATTTAGAAATATTTTCACAGACTTGCAGATGAGAGACAATATATTATGTATAAGCCAAGACGTATGAAAAACAAACAACGAATAAAGAGAAAAACAATTTATGTAAACAAAGCAACATTACAATTCACAAGGGGAAGACCACACGAAGAAATCGCATTACTTCTCATCCGTCCAGACTTAGTTACTAAATCTGTAACAAAATTCATTCCACGTTTAGAGCTGCAGTTAAGTAATAACTCGTTGTAACTCCTGAGTCCCGACAACTGGAGGCAATTGTGCAGGAATGTAGTAAGGCACTCTGATGTGCATGACGTCACACCCCAGTAGTGCCAACCACACCTCATAAATTCCACAATAAACGACCGCGGGTGCGATAGTGGTTCTATTTATGTCCTCGTTTATTTCAACTTATTAACCGCGATTAGCGACACCTATGTGATTACTTTCTCCAATTGCGGCCCCGGCAAGTTGCATTGCTGCCGGCGTGCATGTTCGCACATGTCTTGGTGAGAGGAGGCTGTATGACGTCACATGTGATGACGCCAATAGCTTTTCTCTAACTAACATTTTGTTTCACATTGTTAAAGGTGTATATACCAACATGTTGTGAAGTAATCCACTTGTGTTGTGACGGTACACTGCATGTGGTGTTCATGTGATATAGCTGTGGCCAGTAGCATTGATTTACATATTATTTCCTACGGATGGTTAGCAGGTGATTTTGGTGTGTCATCGTACAAAATGGAATGTACAAGTGATGAAGTCATGGCCAGTACTGGTCCGCCAAAGAAATAGGTTACATTGTTTCTCATTGTATGCACCTTGAATGCCTGATTTAAAATATGCAATGAAAGGTGTTAATTTTGTTTCATCATACTGCATGTGGTATGCAAGTGATGTCAGTATGACAGGAGTGCACTTAAGCTTATCTATTTTGTGATAGTTTGGGATGCATGCGTCAATGCTTATACTTAGGGTACGAGTGAATAAAAAAACTAAATGCAATTATTTCACCAATCGTATTATTTCTATGTATGTTTGGGTATAACCAACAATGATTATATAGATTCACTAATTCCTCTATATTATTCGCAGTTGTTTAACATTTTTTGTCACACAAATTGAACGCGAATTAAGTGAAGTACTTTACTTTCTTAATAACACTCATGTTTTTGAATCGTATGGCATATTAAGGTTGGCAGGCTATTATACTTACTGTGTTTTATCTTTTACAAAAAGTAAAAGAGACGTAATTTATAATTAGCAGACTATGAAAATAAATAGTTTCTGAATTTTAAGTGTGTACGATTTATATTTTATGTAAACCGTCTAAAGAGTGTTTCTGAAGAATAAAAAATGGATTTATCCCTTCTTTTTAACCTTTTGTAATTTATCTGAGTTTTATTATAACCTACAGTATAATGTTTAGTTTAGTTTGTGTGTATTTGAGAACATTAAATACAATTTTGTCAATTTTCAAATGGAAATAGATATCAATTTGTTTATCTGAATACAAAAATAATTGGGTTGAAATATTTGAAAATGCAATGCAAATTCATAGTTCACGGTATCATAACTTCAAAATGCACAACGCACAAAAACAAATCCTAAACCTATCCACCTAACTTGGGCAATTTAACCGGATTGACATTTCAAGAGTCCAAAGCCAGTTTAACAGCAACATCCACTATCCACTGGGTCCGTTGCCCTCTTACTCCGCAGATCCCCATTCATATTCATAGACACTGGCTTATTACCAAGTGCATCGCCATAAACAATCACTATCGGCTCGTAAACCAACACCGTGTCCATAAACTAACAGTTCTAAAATTAGATGTGTATGTAAAATCGAAGCTAACCAGGCGTCTGCAGCCAATCAGTGAATAGCAGTGTAATGCATGGCTTATTGAATGTCCCCAAACGAGTGGAGAAGATTTCTTTGCAACTTTGAACAAAAACGTGTTTCTGAAATAGGCTTAATTGCCTTACTAGTCAATGTGTGCTCAGTGTAATGGTTATTAATTTTGGGTTTCTTCTCTACATGGTGTGTTGCAGGCTTAGACTAGTAAGATTTTGTATGAATCGACTTTTCCTTGTACATTTTTTATGCTTTCAGGAAATAAATCATTCTCATTCTCTCATACTATAAATAATCCATGGAGGTTATAAACTATCCAGTCATTTGTTGTAAGACAAAGATCAAATGGCTGACTAAGCTGACATTATCAAATACAGGATTGGTATATGATGAAATCGGTACGTAGGCCTAATCAACTGCTACTCATTATGTTTCAACCTCGATAGTGTACAGTCTCATTACGCTGATCACAGATCTCATGGGCGACTCTGAGCTGAGGCAGTAACATGTAGGTTAGGCTACTGTGAGCAACTAATTAGATAAAATCAGTTATCTCGCTGCAGCATTGTAGCGTAACATTTTGAAGAGGTAATTAAATTTCTTAGATTTAGAAAAAAATTGTAGTGATTTTTCTATGACTCAATTTCAAATTTTATTGATTTATATATAATTCTTCTCACTCAAGGTATCCTGTTAGAATATATTTATGATACATTATCTTAAAAATAAAATTTCTACTTGGGTTGCTGAATAAAGTCAAGGACACGTCGTTTCATTGTATATTTTCTTATGGTGTGAATTATATTATAAGCTTACAGCGGAAATAACTGTTGCTGTTTTTATTTTTAAGTCAAAATATAGCGTCACGAATCTTCATAAACAATATATTCTTAACAGGGTTACAACAATTAAATGAAAAAAGTAAATAATTGTGTATACTTTAATTCTTAATACTTTTCAATGAAATTGTGACCATACAAAGTAGGCATTTTAAGCCAAGTATGAATGGAGATGAGTGTAGTTTGACGGGGTGCGGACGTTAATCCACACCAGGGAGTGTCGTATCCACAGTGCATGCCTATAAACATACTATAAAAAAACGGGTGTGTACTAAGAAGCACGGACATTTTAAAGAATCGTTATTTAAGGAATCTTACCTAATACCATTCTAGAGGTGACAATAACACTATAACCGAATTTCAAACTGAGGTATTGGTCTCCGTACAATTAGCATTCTTCAATTAGTTACACAGCAAAATTACCCTCACACAGTAAATACGGCTTAAGATTTCAATTAACGGCTTCCAATACGAAACCAATCCTACATCAATTAAGTGGTGACATTTTTAATTACAAGACCAGAGTAATATATAAGAGATTAAGTTGTCTGGCGCTCACAAATCTTACTGCATTCGCCACGCTTGAACTTTGATGTGATAAAACGTAATTATCTTTCCTCGATGACAAGTCTGCAAGTAAATTACTGTACGGAACTACTTTTTATTGTAGATGCATTGATAACGTATTGCTTTATTTTATTTTAATTTTGTTGAATCTATAACTTATTCAATTATACATGTAGCTGTATTCTAAAAAGAAAATAATGATTCACCACGAAATAGAGTTTTTGTATGTTTATTGCTTGATGGAGCTTTCCAGTAAAGAGACGGTTCTAATCCCTTGAGATGTATATTAGCAAATTTCCCATTTGGGGAATAAGCTGTTACCGTAGGTCTCATGGTAAGACCTAGACCCGGGACCGATTTACTTTTTCGTTTTGAGGTCCCAGAGGCCAAAAACACCATCCGTTCAAATTCATATATGTATATATATATATATATATATATTTATATATGTGTCCGTTAGCGCGATAACTCAAGCAAAATTGATCCGATTTTGATGAAATTTGGTACAAACGTGTAAACCTACATTTATTCGAACGAGTTCGCGAACCAGCATAATCGGACCATGGGATCAGGGGTTTATGGGGGGTTTTATGGGGTAAAAATGGGTTTTTCTCATTTTTGACCCTAAAAACTTTAAATTTCTAAATTTCTCTCTAGACCATTTTGAAGAGCTTAAAAAAACAAATAATTTAGTATATTGAAGTGTTTTTCAATGTTCATTGACTACGGGGAAAATTTGAAAAATTGTAAATTTAAAATTCCAATTCAATTGAAAAAACACACCTTAACATCTTCCCCGTAGCAGCAAACCTAACTACTCACTAAAATTAATGTTATTTAGATAGGAAATAAATCTGAAAATTTATAGGGAATATTTTAGTAGAAATCAAGCCGGGTAAATGGAAATTCGCTTAGTATGCAGGTTTGCTGCGACGGGGGTATTTTTTTTATTCTAGATAAGTAGGCATGCCGCGTAATGTAGGTTCCAACCCAATAGGCCAAGACATTACCATACAGTTTAAAAACCATTGGCGACTGTAGGAAACAAACCCGTAATTCTAGGTCAAAAGGTTCCAGTCACAAGTACAAATGCAGCAGCATCGTTTTACATATCTGATAACTTGTTTGTAATCTTTTGGCGTTAAAGGTTTGAGTTAGATTTTATAACTATTTTGCTTTAAAAAACTGTTTTTAAATTCCCAATTTACTGCAATTGAAACTCGTCATATTTTAACTATCAATAACACTAACATATTAAAAAATGTTACATAATGTATAAGTAATGTCCATACAAATTTAGGATCTGTGTTTTAAAGTTGGGTAGGTAAATTCTGATAAGTAAATATTATATAGGGTATTATTAGGGTTGCCACCATTTCATTATATCATTGTAACTCTTGATTTAAAAAGACAATTTTGATACTACTTGCCCAGTTCATCCTCGTTTTATTGGTTTATAATAAGAATAGTTTTCTACCCCTAAAACTACCTAAGTTTTGTGAATAAAGTATGTCCTCCCGTCCTTTCGTTTCCTTTTGTTAGCCAAAACCTTTATCCGATTACCATGACACTTTAGGAAGTTGCTCTATATGTGAAATAACATCTTTAAAAAAAAACTCTGCCCCAGTGGTCTTTAAAGTTTCTATGTTATCCTTATGGCGAAAATATTTGATTACATTTCAACAGATGAATTTGCATTTACACTATTAATTAAGGAAACAGCCGTTTAATCATAATATATTTCACAACCTTGTGTCGAGTTCATTTATTTTTAACATAGTGTTATTGATTTGAGAAGTAAGTAAAATGAAGGAATCCGGGCACACATTGCGCACTTAGCTAGGGCCCAAAAATGGTGTGTAATAAAATAAACAATAATTCGTATTCAAATCTATTTGTTAATCGTTAGTAATTTTCAATTTCAGCAAAACATGTTATACTCGTACACTGCTTAAAACTTTAAGCCGCAACTACTAATAATAAATGTCTCGTATATTTTATATATGAACGACTCTTTAATCCGATTAAACAATGTAAATAAAATGTCCGACGACTTTTCTACAGGAATTAAGTACAAAACGTATCTGATCTTTAAAAGGGATAAATTATTCGAAGAGAGCTAGCACTATGCCAAGATCCGATACGTTTAGAGCTATTCGCCTATCCCTTCACACGTTCAGCGATGCACGCGAAAGTCGCATAACAACTGTTGAATGTTGCATGTGTCTTGTGTTGAAAGTAAGGCTACTGTGTGCTGATATTGCTGATCTTGCTGATCTTGCTAACTAGCTGTGGTCTATATTTAAACGCCAGAGTTTTAAACATTCCTATGGCGTTCTCTTGCTTTGTGATATTAAAATAGTAGTAATATAAGACTTACAATTGATTTTAAATTGTAAGCATATTAAAAATATATCTGTGATTGATTTGGCCAGTTTATTTTGTAAGATGATGGAAAATAAAGACACACTTAAGTGTTGCCTGAAAACTGGCCTTATAGACTACATTTAAATGCGCGGCCAATTTAGCTGGATAAGCCGACAGTTGTATATGGCAGTAATGCTTGTTCTCATCTCTAAATTGCTCTATAATTTACCTCATTACATTGCAGTTACAGAAGAGATTCATTATACCAATCTTAGGTTCCGCAAAGTAGAGATAGAGATCAAGGACGCTAGGAATTCTGTCTTCTAATCGTACATAATTGTATCTAGATAACCACAAACTATCGTTAATCTGAGTATAATTTAAACTTATGCATGAAATGGATGATAAACAGTGTTATTTTATTTGTTATATAGTTGATTAAGTGGGTCTGGATTTGGTTACATAGTGTAAGTTGTAAGTTTTTTGCATTGATGTATGGGTTTTTGATACAACTATACATAATTATTCGTAATATTGATTGAGCATTGACAATATCTAGCTGTCATGCACATCTTTAAAATCAGTCCAATCATAAATTGCCAGGCCTTTGGACAGGTGATAGTTCCGTAACCCTTTAGAGTGGAGTCAAACTTAAGTAGCGTAGGTCCATTTGTCTATAATACAAAATATCTTGCGTCTCGCAAGTAAGAATAGTTTTCTCTGTACTAGATGCACTGTTATTTTGATCTAGATGGGTAGGAGAAATACTCTCCAATCTACTGTCTTTTTTACGCTCCATATGAGCGAACTTATAAATAATCACCCATTATTTAAATTATTCTTTTTTTATAGAGGTTATCTTTGAAAGCGTAGGTTTCTCGTTATTTTCTGTTATTGTCAGGTCACTAGGTTAATGAGCAGATATTGCAGAGTCACTGTTTCATTTAATGAGGAGGTGGTGTTTAAAACCGCACCATCACTCATAACGACTCACTCGTAACAGCGATTTCCAAGAAAGCGCTGCAACTCATTCCACATTACATCTAACATATTTCCTTATGGATTTGTCATCCATATGGACCAACCGAATTTCGTTTAAATACGAGTATATCCAACCGATTGGTTTAAGAGTGCGTTTTGCTGTCAATTATTTGTTTCTTGATAAACTTTAAACTTGAACTCTCTTATTAATTATTTTACCACCCAAAAGCAAATAGGCTAGTGAATTTTGAATATTTTTTTAAAAGGGATAAAGTGAATCTAATTTTTATTGTAGAATAATTTTTAATCTATTTAAATACGCCTTATTCTTTCTAGCTTTAAAATAAAGTTAAACGAGGTATACATAATCAAGAAGTCAATTTACTCTTTCAGAGTAAATTATAAATGCGAGTTTCTATAAGTAATTCACATAGCATTAAATCTATGTTTTCTTTTCAAAGGAAGTACGTTTTCTATCTTAAAATCTTCCACTTACCATTTTGTCCAAGAGAAACATGACTGATACTCACCTGTAACATAAAGAAATTGTATAAGTAATGAGTAACCTTGCTGATGGTAATGCGATAAGTGATACTTTGTCTCTGCTTCGGTTATGACACTTTCATACTTTCTTAATAAATGGCGACCATACAAAGTACGTATTTTAAGCCAAGTTAGAATGGAGATGAGTGTAGGATGAGTGGCGCGATCTTGTAGTCTTGTTAGTAACTAAAGCCGACATTCCTTAGACACAGCTGTTAATTAATAGCCCATACAGCTAATGGCAACTACGGGACCTACATTTTATAGTGGAATCCGAACCACATTTTTGCCTTGGTATATACGAATTGGTCTAATTATCAGTATAGTACTGACGATAGTCGTAGTACTCAGGTATTTACTCAGGGGAGGTATAGAAGAGGCTACGATGACAGCTGTGGGCTTCTTATTAGCTGAGGGAACGCCATTAACGTAACAAAACGGTCGGTAGCCATCGGCCTCGGTGGTCTAATGGTTAGCGTGCCGGTCTAATACACTGTCGGTCCCGGGTTCGAATCCTGCTGGTACCATTAATTTTTTGTCCAAGATTTTTTTATTATCAGCAAGTTTGGTTGGTTTGGTTCGGTTATTACAGTTTAATTTTATTATTAAGTCATTACAACATTTTAATTGAGCAAATTCTAGTTTTATTTAATAAACAGAATTATTTTTCCGATTACTAAACTTTTGTTATATTATTTCTTTATCAGCAAGTTTGGTTAGTTCGGTTAGGTTATGATAGTTCAATTTTATAATTAAAAAATAATAAAATTGAATTTGATACATTTAAAATTTTATTTTATGAACAGAACTATTTTTGCGATTAGTAAACCTTCATTGCCAAAGTGCTCTCTACTACAGCGCTGTTCACGGAGGAATTTTGAACTAAATGCCTCATTCGTACCTCCCCTAAGTCAGACCCTAGTACTCACTCGTGCGGACGTTATCCACACCACGGAGTATCGCATTCACAGTGCATGCCTATAAATATCCACAATACAATCTCAATAGTAATTTAAATCTTAACAAAAACCTACAGTACAAGTACAGTTTGGTATAAATACAACACGTGATATCCGACTTCTGGAACTTCTTTATCCTTGGAAATATTTGTAATTAAAAATATTAATTTTAGGGTATAGAAAGAAAGGAGATGTGAGTAAGCAAACTTGACAAATATCTGTAAATACCTGTATGTCTTAAGAAACAGTTGAAATGTATTTTGTTGCAGCTTATTGTATATTTTTTGAATGCATTCATTGATAATAATTGTAAATCAATGGACTGATGCATTTGATTTGTAAATAATTTATTGTACAGTACCTATTTTTGACGTTGTCATACATTGTGTGTGGCGACAATAAATGATTTGACTTTGAGTATGCAGTAGGTTCCCCCACTAATGTTTTTGAAGCACCACAATTTATTCGACAAAAATAAATTAAGCAAAACAAAGAAATAGCCATCGTTAGCTTCAAGGTCACACTATCCGCTTGCACTGACTATCATCTGCTCTTGCTCTTTTCACAACTGATGTCTGTTGTGCGCTTGCTATCACACAACAGTTTGTGATGGGGTGATTAGTAACCATGGCAACTTGTTGAATGTGTGAATAAAGAGAAACCAAAGAAAGAATAGAAGAACAAAGAAGAATGAATAAGGGGTGTTTTTCGTCATCCATTGTTATCCTTATCATATTTTACGGTTATTATCTTCAAGACTAAGTACTATGATTTTATGCTGTTTTATGAGCTATCATATGTTTTTATTTACATTCTAAAGTTCTGAAACAATATGTAGCAGTAGCCTATGCTGACTACGGTAGCAGTAGCTTGCAGTACTAGACTTTATACAAAAAAGGTGAGCAGGGCGGAGTTAAGGAACCGTTTGTGGCAGTTAGAAGAAATGTATTAAAATGTATTGTAATGTATTGAATCAAAGCATGATTCCAGGAGATGATAAGAGTTTTACTAAGTTCATATAAATTTATATAAAAAATATCCAACAACCCACACTTGCAAAAAAAAAATACAAAACAAATTGTATTGGTTAATGTACCAGTTTTGAATCTGTTGACACATTCCATAAAAATGGCCAATTATGGTTATAGACTTAAAAACTGTTGTATATGTAGGTTTATTCATTTCTCAACTAAACGAGGAGTACAAAAGGGCGCCTTGATACTGTTATCACCATTTGTACTCTTGTAGTGCTCATACATAAGAAAAATCTATATTTATAACAATTTGAATGAATATTTTTTGGCTATTGGGGACATACAAATAAAAAAAAAGTAAATCGGTCCCGGGCCTAGGTCTTACCGTGCCATCTATGGCAATAGCCACTTCCCTATAGGGAAGTTCGCTAAAAATCCACATATCAGTCATATTAACTTAAAATAGTTTGTTAAATTAATTATTCATTAAACTTACCTGTTTTCAGCATAATTATGTTTTTTTCACAATGTTGAATGAATTTCATTATGCTATGTTAAATTATTTACCGCTTATTATACAACATTATAGAGCTTTTTAGATGAGGACATTTTTGATAATATTTAACACCTTCAGCGGAGCTCTGCAACCGATAAATAAAGCTCTCAATATTTATTAAATTTGTGTCATAATTTGAATCTTTACTTTCACGATGAAACTTAAATAGAATATCAGTCAACACTGCAATTTTTATGAAGTATTCTTACTGTAAATTTTGAGAAATTTATAAAATGACATTTATTTAACTGTCAATGTCATTCTTACATAATAATGTAACTTTCTTCACCATTATTCTATTTACACCATGATTTTCTTTTATCATCTTACTACTGAATTAAAAGATTAACCTTAACCATAATACCTCCACCACAGCAATCCAGCAGACATCACCAATTTCAATTTGTCGGATTTAATTTTAACTAAAGTATTTCTATGAATAAAACTGATTTATTCGCTATTATTAAACAACATTAGATTTCACGAGAACATAGGTTTTTCTGCTACAGGCAAGGGAAAATGTGATTTTATAGTATTATATAAAATAAATATATTTGCCAAATTTTATCAAAATTATATATAAATAAATGAACAAATTAAACAGTTTTCCCCCTTAAGAATAACATAAGAGTTTTAAAAATGTCTCCTTAATCTTTAATTGTACAAGAAAGTTTCAATATACAAAAACGTGTTTAACGTGTGTTAAACGTGTGTATCTAACGGTTATTATTTCCTAACTAACATTAGTACATATATGTAGATACAAATTTCTCTTATAGCTATGCTTCCATGTGTTTATGCAAGATAGCCTGTGGATATTTAAGGAAGCTTCTTGCGTATCACAATAATATTTGTCAATCAAAATATGAACAAGTATGGTGTAATAAATATAGTTCGTAAAGAGGAAGTGTATATATATTTAACAGTTTTAAACCTATAAGAAATTACATTGTTGCAAAAAAGTCCAAAAGTACAAAGATGCAATAAAACATTCTCTCGGCTCCTTCACTGGATTATCATTCTGGGTATTTTCCATTTTCAGATTGTGTACCGTCTGCTGGGTTATCATTCTGGGAAGGTTTAGGTGAAGTTTCTACTACTGGTTCGCTTTGTCCTGATTCTTTATTAATTTGTTGAGGTTTTGTTTCTGTTTCTATACCTCCTTGTTTGCCTTCTGTCTGTCCCCTCTTATCCGCAACATTGTTTTCACCTTCATAATTTTGAGCGAGCTCTGCGGGTTTATTTTGATCTTGTCCTATCCTTTCTGTTTCTTTTTTATCTGCCTTTGAATTTTTTTCTGTGATTGATTCCTTAAATTTCGGCATCGTCCATTGTATGTGCATTTTTAAGATCCTCTATCTTTGGTGTCACACCTGCAGATTTATAAAAATTTGATTCTTTTCCACTTTAGGACTGTGAACTTTCTGCTGGGTTATCATTCTGGACCGGTTTAGTTGTGCTTTCTACTACAGGTTCACTTTGTCCTGTTTCTTTATTATTCATTATCGGTTGACGGAGGTTTTCATCACCTACCACTTCTCGTTCACTAACTGATTTCTTGGCATCTTCTTTTCTTCCATTTTTGGGATCCTCTGTCTTTGGGGCCACACCTTCGGATTTATTTAAATTGGTTTCTTTCCCACTTTCAGTATGTTTACGTTCTGCTGGGTTATCAGTCTGGGTCGATTTGGATGTTTTTCCTACTACTGGTTCACTCTGTTCTGATTCCTTATTACTCTGATGAGGTGGCGTTTCTTTTTCTACACTCTTTTTGTCTTCTGTCTGATCTCTCTTTTCTGCATTATTGCTTTCGCCTCCCTCATCTTGAACTACCTCTGGGGGTTTATTTTGATGTTCTGTGTCTTTGTTATTGGCTTTTGTATCTTTTTCTATGATTAGTTTATTAAATTTTGCATCGTCCTTTTTATCTGCTATTTTTTGTTCACCATTATTACTTTCAGATTTTTCTTCTGATTGTTTTTTGTAGATCTTGCTGTCTTCCTTATGTACCTTCCCCTTTCGGATTCGGGTTTGTTAGTGCTTCATCACCTGCAATTTCTCGCTCAATACCTGTTTTCCTTTCTTCATCTTCTTTTGCGCTTTTAGGACCCTCTGTCTTTGGTGTCACATCTGCGGATTTATTTAAATTTGGATCTTTTCCATTTTCGGATTGTGTACTGTCTGCTGGGTTATCATTCTGGACCGGCTAAGGTGTGTTTCCTACTACTGGTTCGCTTTGTCCTGATTCTATATTATTTTGTTGAGGTTTTGTTTTTGTTTCTATACCTCCTTGTTTGCCTTCTGTTTGTCCCCTCTGTTCCGCAACATTGTTTTCACCTCCGTCATTTTGAGCTACGTCTACAGGTTTATTTTCAACTTGTCCTATCCCTTCTGTTACTTTGTTATCTGCCTTTGAATCTTTTTTCGTGATCGGTTCCTCAATTTTGGCACCGTCCTTTTTATCTGTATTTTTAGGATCCTCTGTCTTTGGTGTCACACCTGCAGATTTATTTAAATCTGGTTCTTTTCCATTTTCGGATTGTGTACTGTCTGCTGGGTTATCATTCTGGACCGGTTTAAGTGTGTTTTCTACTACTGGTTCGCTTTGTCCTGATTCTTTATTATTTTGTTGAGGTTTTGTTTCTGTTTCTATACCTCCTTGTTTGCCTTCTGTTTGTCCCCTCTGTTCCGCAACATTGTTTTCACCTCCGTCATTTTGAGCTACGTCTACAGGTTTATTTTCAACTTGTCCTATCCCTTCTGTTACTTTGTTATCTGCCTTTGAATCTTTTTCCGTGATCGGTTCCTCAATTTTGGCACCGTCCTTTTTATCTGTATTTTTAGGATCCTCTGTCTTTGGTGTCACACCTGCAGATTTATTTAAATCTGGTTCTTTTCCATTTTCGGATTGTGTACTGTCTGCTGGGTTATCATTCTGGACCGGTTTAGGTGTGTTTTCTACTACTGGTTCGCTTTGTCCTGATTCTTTATTATTTTGTTGAGGTTTTGTTTGTGTTTCTATACCTCCTTGTTTGCCTTCTGTTTGTCCCCTCTGTTCCGCAACATAGTTTTCACCTCCGTCATTTTGAGCTACGTCTACAGGTTTATTTTCAACTTGTCCTATCCCTTCTGTTACTTTGTTATCTGCCTTTGAATCTTTTTCCGTGATCGGTTCCTCAATAATTTTGGCACCGTCCTTTTTATCTGTATTTTTAGGATCCTCTGTCTTTGGTGTCACACCTGCAGATTTATTTAAATCTGGTTCTTTTCCATTTTCGGATTGTGTACTGTCTGCTGGGTTATCATTCTGGACCGGTTTAGGTGTGTTTTCTACTACTGGTTCGCTTTGTCCTGATTCTTTATTATTTTGTTGAGGTTTTGTTTCTGTTTCTATACCTCCTTGTTTGCCTTCTGTTTGTCCCCTCTGTTCCGCAACATTGTTTTCACCTCCGTCATTTTGAGCTACGTCTACAGGTTTATTTTCAACTTGTCCTATCCCTTCTGTTACTTTGTTATCTGCCTTTGAATCTTTTTCCACGATCGGTTCCTCAATTTTGGCACCGTCCTTTTTATCTGTATTTTTAGGATCCTCTGTCTTTGGTGTCACACCTGCAGATTTATTTAAATCTGGTTCTTTTCCATTTTCGGATTGTGTACTGTCTGCTGTGTTATCATTCTGGACCGGTTTAGGTGTGTTTTCTACTACTGGTTCGCTTTGTCCTGATTCTTTATTATTTTGTTGAGGTTTTGTTTCTGTTTCTATACCTCCTTTTTTGCCTTCTGTTTGTCCCCTCTGTTCCGCAACATTGTTTTCACCTCCGTCATTTTGAGCTACGTCTACAGGTTTATTTTCAACTTGTCCTATCCCTTCCGTTACTTTTTTATCTGCCTTTGAATCTTTTTCCGTCATCGGTTCCTCAATAATTTTGGCACCGTCCTTTTTATCTGTATTTTTAGGATCCTCTGTCTTTGGTGTCACACTTGCAGATTTATTTAAATCTGGTTCTTTTCCATTTTCGGATTGTGTACTGTCTGCTGGGTTATCATTCTGGACCGGTTTAGGTGTGTTTTCTACTACTGGTTCGCTTTGTCCTGATTCTTTATTATTTTGTTGAGGTTTTGTTTCTGTTTCTATACCTTCTTGTTTGCCTTCTGTTTGTCCCCTCTGTTCCGCAACATTGTTTTCACCTCCGTCATTTTGAGCTACGTCTACAGGTTTATTTTCTACTTGTCCTATCCCTTCCGTTACTTTGTTATCTGCCTTTGAATCTTTTTCCGTCATCGGTTCCTCAATAATTTTGGCACCGTCCTTTTTATCTGTATTTTTAGGATCCTCTGTCTTTGGTGTCACACCTGCAGATTTATTTAAATCTGGTTCTTTTCCATTTTCGGATTGTGTACTGTCTGCTGGGTTATCATTCTGGACCGGTTCAGGTGTGTTTTCTACTACTGGTTCGCTTTGTCCTGATTCTTTATTATTTTGTTGAGGTTTTGTTTCTGTTTCTATACCTCCTTGTTTGCCTTCTGTTTGTCCCCTCTGTTCCGCAACATTGTTTTCACCTCCGTCATTTTGAGCTACGTCTACAGGTTTATTTTCAACTTGTCCTATCCCTTCTGTTACTTTGTTATCTGCCTTTGAATCTTTTTCCACGATCGGTTCCTCAATTTTGGCACCGTCCTTTTTATCTGTATTTTTAGGATCCTCTGTCTTTGGTGTCACACCTGCAGATTTATTTAAATCTGGTTCTTTTCCATTTTCGGATTGTGTACTGTCTGCTGGGTTATCATTCTGGACCGGTTTAGGTGTGTTTTCTACTACTGGTTCGCTTTGTCCTGATTCTTTATTATTTTGTTGAGGTTTTGTTTCTGTTTCTATACCTCCTTTTTTGCCTTCTGTTTGTCCCCTCTGTTCCGCAACATTGTTTTCACCTCCGTCATTTTGAGCTACGTCTACAGGTTTATTTTCAACTTGTCCTATCCCTTCTGTTACTTTGTTATCTGCCTTTGAATCTTTTTCCGTGATCGGTTCCTCAATTTTGGCACCGTCCTTTTTATCTGTATTTTTAGGCTCCTCTGTCTTTGGTGTCACACCTGCAGATTTATTTAAATCTGGTTCTTTTCTATTTTCGGATTGTGTACTGTCTGCTGGGTTATCATTCTGGACCGGTTTAGGTGTGTTTTCTACTACTGGTTCGCTTTGTCCTGATTCTTTATTATTTTGTTGAGGTTTTGTTTCTGTTTCTATACCTCCTTGTTTGCCTTCTGTTTGTCCCCTCTGTTCCGCAACATTGTTTTCACCTCCGTCATTTTGAGCTACGTCTACAGGTTTATTTTCAACTTGTCCTATCCCTTCTGTTACTTTGTTATCTGCCTTTGAATCTTTTTCCGTGATCGGTTCCTCAATAATTTTGGCACCGTCCTTTTTATCTGTATTTTTAGGATCCTCTGTCTTTGGTGTCACACCTGCAGATTTATTTAAATCTGGTTCTTTTCCATTTCCGGATTGTGTACTGTCTGCTGGGTTATCATTCTGGACCGGTTTATGTGTGTTTTCTACAACTGGTTCGCTTTGTCCTGATTCTTTATTATTTTGTTGAGGTTTTGTTTCTGTTTCTATACCTCCTTGTTTGCCTTCTGTTTGTCCC
Organism: Macrosteles quadrilineatus; assembly: GCF_028750875.1. Classification (NCBI taxonomy): domain Eukaryota; kingdom Metazoa; phylum Arthropoda; class Insecta; order Hemiptera; family Cicadellidae; genus Macrosteles; species Macrosteles quadrilineatus. Next base: position 72,672,214 of record NW_026542595.1, read on the forward strand.
CTCTGTTCCGCAACATTGTTTTCACCTCCGTCATTTTGAGCTACGTCTACAGGTTTATTTTCAACTTGTCCTATCGGGGACGCGCCAAGGTCCGCGGCCAACAAGGTCTACGACCATTAACCTGACCTACGATTGGTGGTGCGAAATGTCCGAGCTGAACCGGGTGAAGGGGATGTAGTCGTGTTTGCTGCCGGTAGACCTTGTTGCCAGTGGCCAACGCATCTGTTAGGCTGGTGCGGTCAGGACAAAGTCTCCTTTACATAACTAATATGCATTTGTTTATTGATACTATCATTATTATAGTATTTAAATGGGATAAGAGTAAGACTAATACAAAATTAACCCGTGCTATATATTTGTATAGCATTTTTGCTACTAAGATAAATAAATCTGGTTTCTGCTTATTTTCTTAGAATAAAAAAATCCTTTTGTATTTTTTGAAGTTAATTACCCTTTTCGAAACCCTCCTATAGTAGGTGAATAATTTACTTTAAACTTTGCAATGTTAAATAAATATTTTAAAATCAGAACGATAATTAAACTTTTGGCCAGAAGATATCATAATAAGTTTTATTTTAAAAAAGGCAACTTAAATTTTTGGGGAATGCTATTATTGTATTAATTGTAATAATATATGAGTGAACGAATCTTCTTACTACACTTATATTAACAATTGAGTTATTTGATTTTACAAGGAAATCATTGTAAAAATAAAGCTTGTTATACATAGCCGGCACTTATTGTATATGTATGGCTGAGTACCATACGAAACAACGCCTGCAAAAACTAGTATACCTTTTGCAAACTCCGCTGTATTGTGGGATGACAGGAACGCCTTTTCCATTCATTTAATCAATGGATTGTTAATCTTTGTTGCTTTTAATAATATTTTATTTATGCGCTGCTATGTTGTAGTTTTGTAAAATTTCTCAAAATTACATCATATTTTCAATTATTGTATTGTACTTATTAGAAACTAATTTTAAATATCTCTATTTGCGTCGTCAAGGCTCACTTACATTACCGGTATTTATGCTCTCAGTTTTAACTGATGACTTCTAATGAATGCTAAACGATCTGCTTCAATTCGAGGTAACATGCTGCAACAAAGTGTTTCCAGAATCGAGAACTTAAGAAAACCTTATATGGCTTACTGATAACCTGTGTTAAGTAATTTAAGTCGAGTCATTTTATTTCTTTGATTTGAGACATACACCAACCTACTCAAACGAATTTTCTCCGTAGAGAATCCTGAAAAATGGGGTGATATCAACCATTTCATGTGCTACATGTTTTAACACAGAATACAGTACCTAATACAAAAAAAACACACTTATTTTAATAAGGAAATAAATTGAAAGAATAACAAACAAATAAGTACAGCTAAGGTATTTTTAACATTAGGTATATGGAAAGTTCGCTTTAGAAATGAATTATGACCTTAAAGGGCAATTTACGAAATAATGGATAGTTTGGATAGTAATGGAAGTTTGACAGTTTAACAGTTTGCTACAAACACTTGGTTGAAATGAAACATTTTACTACAAGTGTACATGTTGCTCGAAATCGGGCAATTGCGAAGAAGTAAAGTACGGTAGTTGTTTAAAAACAAATAACTTATTTAAAACCTAATAAAAGTCATAATTTCCGATGAGTTTAAAAGACTCAACTCATAGATCACGTACCTAACAGTACCATATAATCAACATTTCTTGTAAATATTTTATAATTTTTCAAAAGCTGATCTAGTTTTTTAGTGTATTCTACAAATATTTCCCACTTATAGCCGCATTAGGTTGTCCATGTTGATCTTCGTCAATGATAATGTAGTCTGCATGGTACTACCCATTGTTGCCAGTACGTTTACAAATTTCTGTAATTTTATACAACGATAACATTTTGTTTACATTACTTAAGAACTGCCTGATTTTCTGCATAACCTCTCTATCACAATTGTATTTGCTTCAATTGGCAATAATTTGGCTAGTTACTGTTATAACGTATGTTATATAATTGAGTACACGTATATTCAATTATATACGTGTATACTCAATGGATAAATTTACCTGAAAAAATGCAGGATTGAAAGGCCTAATATTGTTTAGATGGTTTTTTGTTTCCCTTAAATGTGAATAATGCAAATCCTTCAATGAAAGTTTTATTAAAGTTTTTTGGATGTAGTCATATTATTTTAAATCTCTTGACTTTTAATAAAACATATATTTAATGTCCTTGCCGTAACAGTTTAATTCAGCCTTAGAGTGTTTTCCTTTGCCAATAATCATAAAGTTAAGTCCGTGTTTCCTACAAAATAGTAACACTTCGACTAACATCCTTGTTCATTTTTTGTGGGAATATTCATACTGTAGGTGTTCTTCATTATATAGGAGGTAATATATATCAAATTGCCAAGGCTTTTTCGATTATTTAAATTGTAAATTAAAGTAGTACATTTATTTCATTTCTATTCAGCCAAAATCAGTAAATGAACCCAATGCGTTTCGTTGAATTGAAAGATAAATAACAGCAATTAAATTATACAGCTGATCAAAATGTAAACAATTATGTTCTTCATAAGGAAAACATGGGAACCTTTAAAGCCACTGGGGCAGAGCTTAAGGGACTTTTTCATAAATGTAAGGCCAGTTTGCAGATCTACTCGACACGCTCTTTCCAATGAGACGTCAATGGATAAAATCGGTTAAGAAATGGCGGAGGAGTTCAACCGACAAAGTTTCATGTAGCGTATTAATTATAAAGATTTGAATTTGGGTTGGCGCAAATATTACAATAGAAAAAAGAGAGAGAGCCTGGATGAATTGATATACTAAAAAGAAAACAGCAACAGAGACACTATAACAGTATATCTATCTACTAGCAGAATACCCGTCCTTCGTACGGGGTTGGCATTTAAGTATAAACGGCTTATTGCTGTTATACTCGAGCTTTGCGTTTGCAATGGAGAAGGACAAAGTTTGATAAAATATGATTCTTTAAATTTTTCAGTATTCTATATAGTATTACACGTATACTACTTCACCTAAACAATAGAGAGAAAAAATTATCACAAATTCACAAAATATCACAAATTATTCATGAAATTAAAAACATAAACTTAACTGTAAACAATCCTACTTTGAAAGTTAGTTCTCATTGCGTATCACAGTTTTTTATTGCTGCTCAATTAAAAAGAGCTGTTTTCATAAATGCAAAAAAATATAGTGCTGCTCCCTGTTGGTAAATCTTATAACTTTTTAATGCTTTTCCATATCATAGAACCAACTTTTTAAGTTGAAACAGCTGACTAAATTCTTAAATTCCCTTTAAATATGAATACTCATAAGGTTAACATGGGGAAGTACAGAGCCACTGGGGCGGAGCCCGAAAGGATTTTTGAGATAAGAATATGCCTATATGTTAATCGGGAATGTGAGCTATCATAATGCCAAATTTCAGCCCAATCCGTCCAGTGGTTTGTGCGTGATTGAACTTCAAACAAACAAACAAACAAACAAACAAACAAACACACAAACTTTCACATTTATAATATTAGTAAGATTACTTATTTAATACGCAAGCAGGTTTTTTGTGACAATTACTCCTCCGAAACTACTGAACCGATTGGCATGTTTTTGGTATCATTGGAAAGAGCGTAACGTGAAGTTGTGCAGGAAACCTTCTGCTTAGGGAAATAATTAGAGAATGAGGCCCAGAGGTCCTTTAAAGTTTCGTATTTCTCCATAAGATTAACATGGGAAACAAACACTGTTATGAAATTCCAACCACTGTTGGCAGAAACTAAAAGTGAGAAGAAGAACATATGTTAATTGTAAACAGTCAATACGTTTGCTAAGAAACTATTGATTTTCTATAGGGAAATTTGCTAAAAAAACCAAGTGCTGCACGTGGTAGGGACTTAAACGTGAAATCTGTCCATAAAGCACATTTGTCTGATATAAGGTTTTTGCGTAAAAATTAAGCTCTTAATTAGGACATTGAACTATGATAATTATTATAATTCATTTTTATTTTAACAATATATATCCACCACCGCCAATGCGTCGATGATATTATTTAGCTACAACTGCAGTGACCCTTGTCGCGGCTGTAGCTACCAGCTACCTGCCCTGCCGCCGAGAGAAAGCTCGCACCCCAACACATCAGTCTTTGTTTGGGTTTCAAGGAACGCAAGCTCTTTGTTCTCTTGCTCGCAAAACTGGACGCTCTGGTCATCGAACCGCCGCGCCGCTCCGCTTCTGCGGTGTTATGCAGCCCACGAGGCTTTGCACCCCCTGTGGCCACCCCGTGTTTTGTAGTAGGTGTTTGGTGTTTGAGGGCATTTGTCTCTCAACAGTTATTCTCTATTAATGGAGATGGTACTCAAGTAAGAGTACCGATAACGTGCCCGGCATGTCATTCCATTGTGGACCGAATAATTAGGGGTTGTTATTTCAATTAAATGAATTGTTGTTTTTACATATTTTATTTTACCCAATCTGGCTGCTTCCATAATTTATGTTACTTCAATTATACATACACTCACTCACATTTACGTACGGAAAACACTTTAATCTGTCATATTATTCGTTATTATAATATGTCGTATTATTATTATATTAAGAATCTACACGCTGAAGAAACACTCTTTTCCATTTTGAAATTCATAATCTCATATGTAATAATTTATTTATCTTAGAAAGGTGGCTAAGGGATGAATGCGTCCTAAAAATAGCCTACTATTATGGAGGGCCCACCACGAAAAGCAGTTTTCTTTTAATTAAAAAAGTTTGCTTATTGACACTGGGGACATTGGGTCACTTATTCTTGCCCCATAAGGAAGCCAATGGGCCCCATTTTTAGGTAAATCTTCTTCTAATTAAATAACAAATACTTATCATTCTATTTTCACTCACAATTTAATAACTCTTTATAGGTGTATTTAATTTTTTAACCGTGATTGAAGGGGTATACTGTAAGACATAATAAGTGGGCCTACAACGTATGAAATCACTTTATAATGCAATAATCATTTTCGAATTAAATAATGCCAGAGAGGAGATAGGATTATTAAAAAACTAGCTGAAGCCGGCAGACGTTGTCTTGCCTTTGGCTATTTATATAATTTAAGTATCGAGTAATAAAAACCCAAACTAATTCCAGGAATATTACAAAAATGTGTACGTTATCTTATATATTAAAACGTAACAGGTTTTTTTATTTCACGATTCTGAATCAACCACTTGACTGATTTTCATCATTTTTGCGTTGAAAGAAAGATTTGAAAGAAGCCAATTTTGGGAACTAGGGAATGTCGAAGCCACAATTTTAGTTTAGGGTTTCAGTTTTTTTTAATTAAGTTTAAAATTTTAAAAAGTCCAGCAGCCGACGCTATCATTCTACTCTAGGTTTTGGTATAATACAATTTGCTTAACGTAACAGCTGTAAACAATCAGCGTTTTCGACACAAATTCAGCATTTGGATGAAAATGAAATGACATACGTAGGGTTGACTTTCTATACTATGTGTAATGCTTTAATAATTGATACGTTTAATTATTCGGTTAGAGGACGAGAGATAATTTAAATATCTATATAAATAAAATTACAGTTTTGTCTGTACATTGCTTAGAATCATGCAGTTTTTGGTTATTTTTACGTTTCATAGGCTAAGAAAGCCGAAACGAGTCTTATCTCAATTTCTGTCTGTATGTCTGTTTATTTGTTTGTCTGTCCATTCTGTGGTTGCGTCTGTAACGCCAAAATGTCATTTTACGCGGCCTACTCCTAGAAAACTAGAGTACCGATCAAGGTTCTAATCATTTGTATGTATTTACTGGATTGGTGAGAGTGTCTTTGGCTATAAAAACCTGGCCTCGCTTCTTTGAACACAAAATAACGTGTTATCAAAAACCCAATTTTGTTCGATTTTTGTCAAATTTTCTCCTAATGTTTACTATTACATTTGATGAAATTACGATCAGCTGTTTGGATTAGTTCTCACTTCTAGCTGTCACTGATATGTTTACAGTAAAAGTTGTTTACAAATACCGCAACCATTTCCGATCAAGTTTTGTTAGCACATCCAAACCAAGTGAGATTAAAAACGTTGTGCCTTACAAAAAAGGTTTCCATTCATTGACGGCGCTTCAAGGACAGTTGTGGTAAGTGCAAAGTAAAAAATCACAACTGCAGTGGGTGACTGGGTGATCGTGGATGTTGCTGCGATCGTGGAAGATCTTTCTGATTTTGCTGTGATCGTAACAGAGGTTTAACTTACAGATGTAGCTAAACTCAATTTTCCAATGTGTCACTTTTGGTTTTTACTACTTACATTTCGACAACGATATCGGTACTTTTCCTACTTAGGAAGTAAAACTACAAACGTCCAAAACCCCAGATTTGTGCGTTTTTTGTCACATTTCCTCCGAATGTTTGCTAGATATATGTACCAATTATCGTTTAGAGAGAGATTACGTAATATTTTACATAAGAAACCTTTGTTTGGATAAAGGTGGTTTCTTCAAACTGTCATTAATATGTTAACATTGAAAGTTGCTTACAATTAATGCTATTATTGGGAAATAACTTTGATTCTCGAAAACTTTAAAGACATTTAAAACCAAGGGAGATTAATAACTTCGGTACTGCACCACATCAAGTGAAAGTTTTTTTTTAGCAAACCATAGTGAGTTTTAAAGCTTTACGTTGTTAACGTTACATGTTACATGTTTTGTGGCCTGTGTATTTATTTATTTATTTATTTGCCAACGGATTAAAACCTATACAAAACAGTTTGATTAGAAGGACAGTTTGAATTGGTTGCAAGTACTATAGTTCTTTTCTTAAATGTAAACGTTGGTTTATGGTACTGCTACTTTTCCTTAGAACCGGTGGTAGCAGTAAGAATCATTTTTATGTAGAAACACATCACTATTTACAACTATAGTTATCGTTAGTGCTACACCTTATTTCTTATTAAATTTAATTGATGTCCTACTGTATAATCTTTGCGTTTTCTGTCTGGACTCCAAAATGTTAGTTTATGCTATGAAATGATAAAACATTATTGAAAGATTTTTTAGCAAACCATCATGAATTTTTAAAGCTTGGCGTTGTTAACGAATAAATTTTTTGTGGACTGTGTATTTATTTACTTATTTATATACCAACGGATTTTTACACAAATTTTACAGTTTGATTAGGCCTAAAAACGATTATCATAATATTTGATGACACTATCAAAACTTTCAAATAATTATTTTGTTTGTAATTTTCTTTGGTTAAAGCGTAGCAAATCCCCTAACTGCTATTGTGTGTGTATGTCTGCTGGTAGCGCATTGATGTCCTTATTTCTCAGTGTTTCTTGGAAAAGACAAGAAACCCAAGAAGATAAGAGCACCTTTGTTATTGAAAATTTCAACCCGAATAAAGTGTGAAGTAGTTTTTGGTTGAGGTAGTTATTTTAACTTTTTTTAACCAGTGTGAAAAGTAACTTTCAATTACAGGTCTACCTTAGGGCTATAGATCTATAAAGCAATTCCTTTTATCATTAGACTAGCTGTACCCGCGGGCTTTGCCCCGTTTAACTTTATAAGTGAGCTCGTTTGCATGGCTCAATCACGTCCTGGTTGAAGTTTGTTCGCTACGCTCACTCACTTTTAGGTTGGAACTTGTTCGCTGCACTCACTTGCCTTCAGATTAGCTCGTTTGCTACGCTAACTCGCCTCCAGGTTGAAGTTCGTTCGCTACGCTCACTCACCTTTTAGTAGCAAATTAGCTCTTAATTGTCATAAATTAAAAAAAAAAAATAATAATGCTGCACCCTGTTGGTAATCCTTGTAACTTTAATGCTATTGAACATCATAGAACAGAACCAACTTGTTTAACTGAAACAGCTGTTAAGATTCACAAATTCCTTTTAAATATGAAAAATCATAAGGATAACATGGGAAACTCCAGAGCCACTGGGGCGGAGCCCGAGAGTCCGATCAGAATAAAAACAACTTAGTTTTCCTATTTAATGCCTAAAGAATCAATGTGCCAAATTTCAGCCTCCTAGGTAAATGGGAAGTGGGAGAATTAGTGATGAGTGAGTGAGTGAGTGTGTCAGTGAGGGCTTTGCCTTTTATAAGTATAGATATAAAATATGGACTAACACGATCGGGTGACATTTAATTGCGAAGCATTCGTTCTGGCTTTGAAACTGTCAGATATTGTATTTGCGAAGGATTATATGTATTCCTATACAGTAATAGTTTTGCTAGCATATCTGGAAAAATGCACACTAAATATGCAAACCAACTCCTGTTCTGAATATAAGGTTTCAACTTACTACAAGATTCCCGTACGTAGAACAGCTAGTACAAAGTAAAATTAAAATAATAGATGTTCTAATTTATTTTTTCAACAGTCTATAAAATCTTTAGTTTGTTTTAGTGCAATATAATTTGTTATAACTAACAGCTGGTTGAATATACAAATATTCTAAGAACTATGAGGTTAGTTTATGAACGAGTTAGTTTATGAGTTTTGCATAACTCGAAATATACGTAAATAAAAATGAATGCCGATTCTTGATTGCAAATCTGTAGTGCGTCCATACCTTTAGTTTGAGGCCAAAATTATGAAAATCGGCCGAGTAGAAGAGCTAACCCGACTCGGAAAAGAAAACCCAAATAAATATTATTATAGATGACCATAGGTGGTTTATCAGTATGCATAATCTAATCATACGAAACCTTTTGTGTTAGCATTAGTAATTAAACGGCTTATTGTTATTTGATTGATTTGTCTTTAATTAATAAATGTAATAATGTTGTCGTTAACAATTTGCATTTGTGTTTAAAATGAATTATTATTCTAATGTTATGTGCTTAATCTGTACCATTAATATTAGTGAGTAAAGTGGTGTATGGATTTCAAAACCATTAATAATCGTGGAATAGATATGACAATTGAATAATTATTTTCTCGTAGCCAAGCAAGTGTACGGTAATTTGTACAATTACTACTTTACAGAAAACGGTCTCATTAGTCAGCCCGCAATACAGCAGTGCTTTGGTAAAGTATCCTACATTTTGCAGGCGTAGTTACGAGTGAAGTAGTCTCCAGTTGTCCGCCGCACCGTTTGGTTAGGTCGGCCAAACCAAACTGTGCGACTCAGAGGCAAGTGGGAGGGATTGTTGGTCTCATGCTCCGCCGGCCGCAGACCTTGCGGAAACTAGCGCGGGGGAGATTGACCGCGGTGGACCTAGGTATGACTCCGTCCTATCCCTTCTGTTACTTTGTTATCTGCCTTTGAATCTTTTTCCGTGATCGGTTCCTCAATAATTTCGGCACCGTCCTTTTTATCTGTATTTTTAGGATCCTCTGTCTTTGGTGTCACACTTGCAGATTTATTTAAATCTGGTTCTTTTCCATTTTCGGATTGGGTACTGTCTGCTGGGTTATCATTCTGGACCGGTTTAGGTGTGTTTTCTACTACTGGTTCGCTTTGTCCTGATTCTTTATTAATTTGTTGAGGTTTTGTTTCTGTTTCTATACCTCCTTTTTTGCCTTCTGTTTGTCCCCTCTGTTCCGCAACATTGTTTTCACCTCCGTCATTTTGAGCTACGTCTACAGGTTTATTTTCAACTTGTCCTATTCCTTCCGTTACTTTGTTATCTGCCTTTGAATCTTTTTCCGTCATCGGTTCTTCAATTTTGGCACCGTCCTTTTTATCTGTATTTTTAGGATCCTCTGTCTTTGGTGTCACACTTGCAGATTTATTTAAAACTGGTTCTTTTCCATTTTCGGATTGTGTACTGTCTGCTGGGTTATCATTCTGGACCGGTTTAGGTGTGTTTTCTACTACTGGTTCGCTTTGTCCTGATTCTTTATTATTTTGTTGAGGTTTTGTTTCTGTTTCCATACCTCCTTGTTTGCCTTCTGTTTGTCCCCTCTGTTCCGCAACATTGTTTTCACCTCCGTCATTTTGAGCTACGTCTACAGGTTTATTTTCAACTTGTCCTATCCCTTCTGTTACTTTGTTATCTGCCTTTGAATCTTTTTCCGTGATCGGTTCCTCAATTTTGGCACCGTCCTTTTTATCCGTATTTTTAGGATCCTCTGTCTTTGGTGTTACACCTGCAGATTTATGTAAATCTGGTTCTTTTCCATTTTCGAATTGTGTACTGTCTGCTGGGTTATCATTCTGGACCGGTTTAGGTGTGTTTTCTACTACTGGTTCGCTTTGTCCTGATTCTTTATTATTTTGTTGAGGTTTTGTTTCTGTTTCTATACCTTCTTGTTTGCCTTCTGTTTGTCCCCTCTGTTCCGCAACATTGTTTTCACCTCCGTCATTTTGAGCTACGTCTACAGGTTTATTTTCAACTTGTCCTATCCCTTCCGTTACTTTGTTATCTGCCTTTGAATCTTTTTCCGTCATCGGTTCCTCAATAATTTTGGCACCGTCCTTTTTATCTGTATTTTTAGGATCCTCTGTCTTTGGTGTCACACCTGCAGATTTATTTAAATCTGGTTCTTTTCCATTTTCGGATTGTGTACTGTCTGCTGGGTTATCATTCTGGACCGGTTTAGGTGTGTTTTCTACTACTGGTTCGCTTTGTCCTGATTCTTTATTATTTTGTTGAGGTTTTGTTTCTGTTTCCATACCTCCTTGTTTGCCTTCTGTTTGTCCCCTCTGTTCCGCAACATTGTTTTCACCTCCGTAATTTTGAGCTACGTCTACAGGTTTATTTTCAACTTGTCCTATCCCTTCTGTTACTTTGTTATCTGCCTTTGAATCTTTTTCCGTGATCGGTTCCTCAATTTTGGCACCGTCCTTTTTATCCGTATTTTTAGGATCCTCTGTCTTTGGTGTTACACCTGCAGATTTATGTAAATCTGGTTCTTTTCCATTTTCGGATTGTGTACTGTCTGCTGGGTTATCATTCTGGACCGGTTTAGGTGTGTTTTCTACTACTGGTTCGCTTTGTCCTGATTCTTTATTATTTTGTTGAGGTTTTGTTTCTGTTTCTATACCTTCTTGTTTGCCTTCTGTTTGTCCCCTCTGTTCCGCAACATTGTTTTCACCTCCGTCATTTTGAGCTACGTCTACAGGTTTATTTTCAACTTGTCCTATCCCTTCTGTTACTTTGTTATCTGCCTTTGAATCTTTTTCCGTGATCGGTTCCTCAATAATTTTGGCACCGTCCTTTTTATCTGTATTTTTAGGATCCTCTGTCTTTGGTGTCACACCTGCAGATTTATTTAAATCTGGTTCTTTTCCATTTTCGGATTGTGTACTGTCTGCTGGGTTATTATTCTGGACCGGTTTAGGTGTGTTTTCTACTACTGGTTCGCTTTGTCCTGATTCTTTATTATTTTGTTGAGGTTTTGTTTCTGTTTCTATACCTCCTTGTTTGCCTTCTGTTTGTCCCCTCTGTTCCGCAACATTGTTTTCACCTCCGTCATTTTGAGCTACGTCTACAGGTTTATTTTCAACTTGTCCTATCCCTTCTGTTACTTTGTTATCTGCCTTTGAATCTTTTTCCGTGATCGGTTCCTCAATTTTGGCACCGTCCTTTTTATCCGTATTTTTAGGATCCTCTGTCTTTGGTGTTACACCTGCAGATTTATGTAAATCTGGTTCTTTTCCATTTTCGGATTGTGTACTGTCTGCTGGGTTATTATTCTGGACCGGTTTAGGTGTGTTTTCTACTACTGGTTCGCTTTGTCCCGATTCTTTATTATTTTTTTGAGGTTTTGTTTCTGTTTCTATACCTTCTTGTTTGCCTTCTGTTTGTCCCCTCTGTTCCGCAACATTGTTTTCACCTCCGTCATTTTGAGCTACGTCTACAGGTTTATTTTCAACTTGTCCTATCCCTTCTGTTACTTTGTTATCTGCCTTTGAATCTTTTTCCACGATCGGTTCCTCAATTTTGGCACCGTCCTTTTTATCTGTATTTTTAGGATCCTCTGTCTTTGGTGTCACACCTGCAGATTTATTTAAATCTGGTTCTTTTCCATTTTCGGATTGTGTACTGTCTGCTGTGTTATCATTCTGGACCGGTTTAGGTGTGTTTTCTACTACTGGTTCGCTTTGTCCTGATTCTTTATTATTTTGTTGAGGTTTTGTTTCTGTTTCTATACCTCCTTTTTTGCCTTCTGTTTGTCCCCTCTGTTCCGCAACATTGTTTTCACCTCCGTCATTTTGAGCTACGTCTACAGGTTTATTTTCAACTTGTCCTATCCCTTCCGTTACTTTTTTATCTGCCTTTGAATCTTTTTCCGTCATCGGTTCCTCAATAATTTTGGCACCGTCCTTTTTATCTGTATTTTTAGGATCCTCTGTCTTTGGTGTCACACTTGCAGATTTATTTAAATCTGGTTCTTTTCCATTTTCGGATTGTGTACTGTCTGCTGGGTTATCATTCTGGACCGGTTTAGGTGTGTTTTCTACTACTGGTTCGCTTTGTCCTGATTCTTTATTATTTTGTTGAGGTTTTGTTTCTGTTTCTATACCTTCTTGTTTGCCTTCTGTTTGTCCCCTCTGTTCCGCAACATTGTTTTCACCTCCGTCATTTTGAGCTACGTCTACAGGTTTATTTTCTACTTGTCCTATCCCTTCCGTTACTTTGTTATCTGCCTTTGAATCTTTTTCCGTCATCGGTTCCTCAATAATTTTGGCACCGTCCTTTTTATCTGTATTTTTAGGATCCTCTGTCTTTGGTGTCACACCTGCAGATTTATTTAAATCTGGTTCTTTTCCATTTTCGGATTGTGTACTGTCTGCTGGGTTATCATTCTGGACCGGTTCAGGTGTGTTTTCTACTACTGGTTCGCTTTGTCCTGATTCTTTATTATTTTGTTGAGGTTTTGTTTCTGTTTCTATACCTCCTTGTTTGCCTTCTGTTTGTCCCCTCTGTTCCGCAACATTGTTTTCACCTCCGTCATTTTGAGCTACGTCTACAGGTTTATTTTCAACTTGTCCTATCCCTTCTGTTACTTTGTTATCTGCCTTTGAATCTTTTTCCACGATCGGTTCCTCAATTTTGGCACCGTCCTTTTTATCTGTATTTTTAGGATCCTCTGTCTTTGGTGTCACACCTGCAGATTTATTTAAATCTGGTTCTTTTCCATTTTCGGATTGTGTACTGTCTGCTGGGTTATCATTCTGGACCGGTTTAGGTGTGTTTTCTACTACTGGTTCGCTTTGTCCTGATTCTTTATTATTTTGTTGAGGTTTTGTTTCTGTTTCTATACCTCCTTTTTTGCCTTCTGTTTGTCCCCTCTGTTCCGCAACATTGTTTTCACCTCCGTCATTTTGAGCTACGTCTACAGGTTTATTTTCAACTTGTCCTATCCCTTCTGTTACTTTGTTATCTGCCTTTGAATCTTTTTCCGTGATCGGTTCCTCAATTTTGGCACCGTCCTTTTTATCTGTATTTTTAGGCTCCTCTGTCTTTGGTGTCACACCTGCAGATTTATTTAAATCTGGTTCTTTTCTATTTTCGGATTGTGTACTGTCTGCTGGGTTATCATTCTGGACCGGTTTAGGTGTGTTTTCTACTACTGGTTCGCTTTGTCCTGATTCTTTATTATTTTGTTGAGGTTTTGTTTCTGTTTCTATACCTCCTTGTTTGCCTTCTGTTTGTCCCCTCTGTTCCGCAACATTGTTTTCACCTCCGTCATTTTGAGCTACGTCTACAGGTTTATTTTCAACTTGTCCTATCCCTTCTGTTACTTTGTTATCTGCCTTTGAATCTTTTTCCGTGATCGGTTCCTCAATAATTTTGGCACCGTCCTTTTTATCTGTATTTTTAGGATCCTCTGTCTTTGGTGTCACACCTGCAGATTTATTTAAATCTGGTTCTTTTCCATTTCCGGATTGTGTACTGTCTGCTGGGTTATCATTCTGGACCGGTTTATGTGTGTTTTCTACAACTGGTTCGCTTTGTCCTGATTCTTTATTATTTTGTTGAGGTTTTGTTTCTGTTTCTATACCTCCTTGTTTGCCTTCTGTTTGTCCCCTCTGTTCCGCAACATTGTTTTCACCTCCGTCATTTTGAGCTACGTCTACAGGTTTATTTTCAACTTGTCCTATCCCTTCTGTTACTTTGTTATCTGCCTTTGAATCTTTTTCCGTGATCGGTTCCTCAATAATTTCGGCACCGTCCTTTTTATCTGTATTTTTAGGATCCTCTGTCTTTGGTGTCACACTTGCAGATTTATTTAAATCTGGTTCTTTTCCATTTTCGGATTGGGTACTGTCTGCTGGGTTATCATTCTGGACCGGTTTAGGTGTGTTTTCTACTACTGGTTCGCTTTGTCCTGATTCTTTATTAATTTGTTGAGGTTTTGTTTCTGTTTCTATACCTCCTTTTTTGCCTTCTGTTTGTCCCCTCTGTTCCGCAACATTGTTTTCACCTCCGTCATTTTGAGCTACGTCTACAGGTTTATTTTCAACTTGTCCTATTCCTTCCGTTACTTTGTTATCTGCCTTTGAATCTTTTTCCGTCATCGGTTCTTCAATTTTGGCACCGTCCTTTTTATCTGTATTTTTAGGATCCTCTGTCTTTGGTGTCACACTTGCAGATTTATTTAAAACTGGTTCTTTTCCATTTTCGGATTGTGTACTGTCTGCTGGGTTATCATTCTGGACCGGTTTAGGTGTGTTTTCTACTACTGGTTCGCTTTGTCCTGATTCTTTATTATTTTGTTGAGGTTTTGTTTCTGTTTCCATACCTCCTTGTTTGCCTTCTGTTTGTCCCCTCTGTTCCGCAACATTGTTTTCACCTCCGTCATTTTGAGCTACGTCTACAGGTTTATTTTCAACTTGTCCTATCCCTTCTGTTACTTTGTTATCTGCCTTTGAATCTTTTTCCGTGATCGGTTCCTCAATTTTGGCACCGTCCTTTTTATCCGTATTTTTAGGATCCTCTGTCTTTGGTGTTACACCTGCAGATTTATGTAAATCTGGTTCTTTTCCATTTTCGAATTGTGTACTGTCTGCTGGGTTATCATTCTGGACCGGTTTAGGTGTGTTTTCTACTACTGGTTCGCTTTGTCCTGATTCTTTATTATTTTGTTGAGGTTTTGTTTCTGTTTCTATACCTTCTTGTTTGCCTTCTGTTTGTCCCCTCTGTTCCGCAACATTGTTTTCACCTCCGTCATTTTGAGCTACGTCTACAGGTTTATTTTCAACTTGTCCTATCCCTTCCGTTACTTTGTTATCTGCCTTTGAATCTTTTTCCGTCATCGGTTCCTCAATAATTTTGGCACCGTCCTTTTTATCTGTATTTTTAGGATCCTCTGTCTTTGGTGTCACACCTGCAGATTTATTTAAATCTGGTTCTTTTCCATTTTCGGATTGTGTACTGTCTGCTGGGTTATCATTCTGGACCGGTTTAGGTGTGTTTTCTACTACTGGTTCGCTTTGTCCTGATTCTTTATTATTTTGTTGAGGTTTTGTTTCTGTTTCCATACCTCCTTGTTTGCCTTCTGTTTGTCCCCTCTGTTCCGCAACATTGTTTTCACCTCCGTAATTTTGAGCTACGTCTACAGGTTTATTTTCAACTTGTCCTATCCCTTCTGTTACTTTGTTATCTGCCTTTGAATCTTTTTCCGTGATCGGTTCCTCAATTTTGGCACCGTCCTTTTTATCCGTATTTTTAGGATCCTCTGTCTTTGGTGTTACACCTGCAGATTTATGTAAATCTGGTTCTTTTCCATTTTCGGATTGTGTACTGTCTGCTGGGTTATCATTCTGGACCGGTTTAGGTGTGTTTTCTACTACTGGTTCGCTTTGTCCTGATTCTTTATTATTTTGTTGAGGTTTTGTTTCTGTTTCTATACCTTCTTGTTTGCCTTCTGTTTGTCCCCTCTGTTCCGCAACATTGTTTTCACCTCCGTCATTTTGAGCTACGTCTACAGGTTTATTTTCAACTTGTCCTATCCCTTCTGTTACTTTGTTATCTGCCTTTGAATCTTTTTCCGTGATCGGTTCCTCAATAATTTTGGCACCGTCCTTTTTATCTGTATTTTTAGGATCCTCTGTCTTTGGTGTCACACCTGCAGATTTATTTAAATCTGGTTCTTTTCCATTTTCGGATTGTGTACTGTCTGCTGGGTTATTATTCTGGACCGGTTTAGGTGTGTTTTCTACTACTGGTTCGCTTTGTCCTGATTCTTTATTATTTTGTTGAGGTTTTGTTTCTGTTTCTATACCTCCTTGTTTGCCTTCTGTTTGTCCCCTCTGTTCCGCAACATTGTTTTCACCTCCGTCATTTTGAGCTACGTCTACAGGTTTATTTTCAACTTGTCCTATCCCTTCTGTTACTTTGTTATCTGCCTTTGAATCTTTTTCCGTGATCGGTTCCTCAATTTTGGCACCGTCCTTTTTATCTGTATTTTTAGGATCCTCTGTCTTTGGTGTCACACCTGCAGATTTATTTAAATCTGGTTCTTTTCCATTTTCGGATTGTGTACTGTCTGCTGGGTTATCATTCTGGACCGGTTTAGGTGTGTTTTCTACTACTGGTTCGCTTTGTCCTGATTCTTTATTATTTTGTTGAGGTTTTGTTTCTGTTTCTATACCTCCTTGTTTGCCTACTGTTTGTCCCCTCTGTTCCGCAACATTGTTTTCACCTCCGTCATTTTGAGCTACGTCTACAGGTTTATTTTCAACTTGTCCTATCCCTTCTGTTACTTTGTTATCTGCCTTTGAATCTTTTTCCGTGATCGGTTCCTCAATTTTGGCACCGTCCTTTTTATCTGTATTTTTAGGATCCTCTGTCTTTGGTGTTACACCTGCAGATTTATGTAAATCTGGTTCTTTTCCATTTTCGGATTGTGTACTGTCTGCTGGGTTATTATTCTGGACCGGTTTGGGTGTGTTTTCTACTACTGGTTCGCTTTGTCCTGATTCTTTATTATTTTGTTGAGGTTTTGTTTCTGTTTCTATACCTCCTTGTTTGCCTTCTGTTTGTCCCCTCTGTTCCGCAACATTGTTTTCACCTCCGTCATTTTGAGCTACGTCTACAGGTTTATTTACAACTTGTCCTATCCCTTCTGTTACTTTGTTATCTGCCTTTGAATCTTTTTCCGTGATCGGTTCCTCAATTTTGGCACCGTCCTTTTTATCTGTATTTTTAGGATCCTCTGTCTTTGGTGTTACACCTGCAGATTTATGTAAATCTGGTTCTTTTCCATTTTCGGATTGTGTACTGTCTGCTGGGTTATCATTCTTGACCGGTTTAGGTGTGTTTTCTACTACTGGTTCGCTTTGTCCTGATTCTTTATTATTTTGTTGAGGTTTTGTTTCTGTTTCTATACCTTCTTGTTTGCCTTCTATTTGTCCCCTCTGTTCCGCAACATTGTTTTCACCTCCGTCATTTTGAGCTACGTCTACAGGTTTATTTTCAACTTGTCCTATCCCTTCTGTTACTTTGTTATCTGCCTTTGAATCTTTTCCCGTGATCGGTTCCTCAATAATTTTGGCACCGTCCCTTTTAACTGTATTTTTAGGATCCTCTGTCTTTGGTGTCACACCTGCAGATTTATTTAAATCTGGTTCTTTTCCATTTTCGGATTGTGTACTGTCTGCTGGGTTATTATTCTGGACCGGTTTAGGTGTGTTTTCTACTACTGGTTCGCTTTGTCCTGATTCTTTATTATTTTGTTGAGGTTTTGTTTCTGTTTCTATACCTCCTTGTTTGCCTTCTGTTTGTCCCCTCTGTTCCGCAACATTGTTTTCACCTCCGTCATTTTGAGCTACGTCTACAGGTTTATTTTCAACTTGTCCTATCCCTTCTGTTACTTTGTTATCTGCCTTTGAATCTTTTTCCGTGATCGGTTCTTCAATTTTGGCACCGTCCTTTTTATCTGTATTTTTAGGATCCTCTGTCTTTGGTGTTACACCTGCAGATTTATGTAAATCTGGTTCTTTTCCATTTTCGGATTGTGTACTGTCTGCTGGGTTATTATTCTGGACCGGTTTAGGTGTGTTTTCTACTACTGGTTCGCTTTGTCCCGATTCTTTATTATTTTTTTGAGGTTTTGTTTCTGTTTCTATACCTTCTTGTTTGCCTTCTGTTTGTCCCCTCTGTTCCGCAACATTGTTTTCACCTCCGTCATTTTGAGCTACGTCTACAGGTTTATTTTCAACTTGTCCTATCCCTTCTGTTACTTTGTTATCTGCCTTTGAATCTTTTTCCGTGATCGGTTCCTCAATAATTTTGGCACCGTCCTTTTTATCTGTATTTTTAGGATCCTCTGTCTTTGGTGTCACACCTGCAGATTTATTTAAATCTGGTTCTTTTCCATTTTCGGATTGTGTACTGTCTGCTGGGTTATCATTCTGGACCGGTTTAGGTGTGTTTTCTACTACTGGTTCGCTTTGTCCTGATTCTTTATTATTTTGTTGAGGTTTTGTTTCTGTTTCTATACCTCCTTGTTTGCCTTCTGTTTGTCCCCTCTGTTCCGCAACATTGTTTTCACCTCCGTCATTTTGAGCTACGTCTACAGGTTTATTTTCAACTTGTCCTATCCCTTCTGTTACTTTGTTATCTGCCTTTGAATCTTTTTCCGTGATCGGTTCCTCAATAATTTTGGCACCGTCCTTTTTATCTGTATTTTTAGGATCCTCTGTCTTTGGTGTTACACCTGCAGATTTATGTAAATCTGGTTCTTTTCCATTTTCGGATTGTGTACTGTCTGCTGGGTTATCATTCTGGACCGGTTTAGGTGTGTTTTCTACTACTGGTTCGCTTTGTCCTGATTCTTTATTATTTTGTTGAGGTTTTGTTTCTGTTTCTATACGTCCTTGTTTGCCTTCTGTTTGTCCCCTCTGTTCCGCAACATTGTTTTCACCTCCGTCATTTTGAGCTACGTCTACAGGGTTTTTTTCAACTTGTCCTATCCCTTCTGTTACTTTGTTATCTGCCTTTGAATCTTTTTCCGTGATCGGTTCCTCAATAATTTTGGCACCGTCCTTTTTATCTGTATTTTTAGGATCCTCTGTCTTTGGTGTCACACCTGCAGATTTATTTAAATCTGGTTCTTTTCCATTTTCGGATTGTGTACTGTCTGCTGGGTTATTATTCTGGACCGGTTTAGGTGTGTTTTCTACTACTGGTTCGCTTTGTCCTGATTCTTTATTATTTTGTTGAGGTTTTGTTTCTGTTTCTATACCTCCTTGTTTGCCTTCTGTTTGTCCCCTCTGTTCCGCAACATTGTTTTCACCTCCGTCATTTTGAGCTACGTCTACAGGTTTATTTTCAACTTGTCCTATCCCTTCTGTTACTTTGTTATCTGCCTTTGAATCTTTTTCCGTGATCGGTTCCTCAATTTTGGCACCGTCCTTTTTATCTGTATTTTTAGGATCCTCTGTCTTTGGTGTCACACCTGCAGATTTATTTAAATCTGGTTCTTTTCCATTTTCGGATTGTGTACTGTCTGCTGGGTTATCATTCTGGACCGGTTTAGGTGTGTTTTCTACTACTGGTTCGCTTTGTCCTGATTCTTTATTATTTTGTTGAGGTTTTGTTTCTGTTTCTATACCTCCTTGTTTGCCTTCTGTTTGTCCCCTCTGTTCCGCAACATTGTTTTCACCTCCGTCATTTTGAGCTACGTCTACAGGTTTATTTTCAACTTGTCCTATCCCTTCTGTTACTTTGTTATCTGCCTTTGAATCTTTTTCCGTGATCGGTTCCTCAATTTTGGCACCGTCCTTTTTATCTGTATTTTTAGGATCCTCTGTCTTTGGTGTTACACCTGCAGATTTATGTAAATCTGGTTCTTTTCCATTTTCGGATTGTGTACTGTCTGCTGGGTTATCATTCTGGACCGGTTTAGGTGTGTTTTCTACTACTGGTTCGCTTTGTCCTGATTCTTTATTATTTTGTTGAGGTTTTGTTTCTGTTTCTATACCTCCTTGTTTGCCTTCTGTTTGTCCCCTCTGTTCCGCAACATTGTTTTCACCTCCGTCATTTTGAGCTACGTCTACAGGTTTATTTTCAACTTGTCCTATCCCTTCTGTTACTTTGTTATCTGCCTTTGAATCTTTTTCCGTGGTCGGTTCCTCAATTTTGGCACCGTCCTTTTTATCTGTATTTTTAGGATCCTCTGTCTTTGGTGTTACACCTGCAGATTTATGTAAATCTGGTTCTTTTCCATTTTCGGATTGTGTACTGTATGCTGGGTTATCATTCTGGACCGCTTTAGGTGTGTTTTCTACTACTGGTTCGCTTTGTCCTGATTCTTTATTATTTTGTTGAGGTTTTGTTTCTGTTTCTATACCTCCTTGTTTGCCTTCTGTTTGTCCCCTCTGTTCCGCAACATTGTTTTCACCTCCGTCATTTTGAGCTACGTCTACAGGTTTATTTTCAACTTGTCCTATCCCTTCTGTTACTTTGTTATCTGCCTTTGAATCTTTTTCCGTGATCGGTTCCTCAATAATTTTGGCACCGTCCTTTTTATCTGTATTTTTAGGATCCTCTGTCTTTGGTGTTACACCTGCAGATTTATTTAAATCTGGTAATTTTCCATTTTCGGATTGTGTACTGTCTGCTGGGTTATCATTCTGGACCGGTTTAGGTGTGTTTTCTACTACTGGTTCGCTTTGTCCTGATTCTTTATTATTTTGTTGAGGTTTTGCTTCTGTTTCTATACCTTCTTGTTTGCCTTCTGTTTGTCCCCTCTGTTCCGCAACATTGTTTTCACCTCCGTCATTTTGAGCTACGTCTACAGGTTTATTTTCAACTTGTCCTATCCCTTCTGTTACTTTGTTATCTGCCTTTGAATCTTTTTCCGTGATCGGTTCCTCAATTTTGGCACCGTCATTTTTATCTGTATTTTTAGGATCCTCTGTCTTTGGTGTCACACCTGCAGATTTATGTAAATCTGGTTCTTTTCCATTTTCGGATTGTGTACTGTCTGCTGGGTTATCATTCTGGACCGGTTTAGGTGTGTTTTCTACTACTGGTTCGCTTTGTCCTGATTCCTTATTATTTTGTTGAGGTTTTATTTCTGTTTCTATACCTCCTTTTTTGCCTTCTGTTTGTCCCCTCTGTTCCTCAACATTGTTTTCACCTCCGTCATTTTGAGCTACGTCTACAGGTGTATTTTCAACTTGTCCTATCCCTTCTGTTACTTTGTTATCTGCCTTTGAATATTTTTCCGTGATCGGTTCCTCAATAATTTTGGCACCGTCCTTTTTATCTGTATTTTTAGGATCCTCTGTCTTTGGTGTCACACCTGCAGATTTATTTAAATCTGGTTCTCTTCCATTTTCGGATTGTGTACTGTCTGCTGGGTTATCATTCTGGACCGGTTTAGGTGTGTTTTCTACTACTGGTTCGCTCTGTCCTGATTCTTTATTATTTTGTTGAAGTTTTGTTTCTGTTTCTATACCTCCTTGTTTGCCTTCTGTTTGTCCCCTCTTTTCCGCAACATTGTTTTCACCTCCGTCATTTTGAGCTACGTCTACAGGTTTATTTTCAACTTGTCCTATCCCTTCTGTTACTTTGTTATCTGCCTTTGAATCTTTTTCCGTGATCGGTTCCTCAATAATTTTGGCACCGTCCTTTTTATCTGTATTTTTAGGATCCTCTGTCTTTGGTGTCACACCTGCAGATTTATTTAAATCTGGTTCTTTTCCATTTTCGGATTGTGTACTGTCTGCTGGGTTATCATTCTGGACCGGTTTAGGTGTGTTTTCTACTACTGGTTCGCTTTGTCCTGATTCTTTATTATTTTGTTGAGGTTTTGTTTCTGTTTCTATACCTCCTTGTTTGCCTTCTGTTTGTCCCCTCTGTTCCGCAACATTGTTTTCACCTCCGTCATTTTGAGCTACGTCTACAGGTTTATTTTCAACTTGTCCTATCCCTTCTGTTACTTTGTTATCTGCCTTTGAATCTTTTTCCGTGATCGGTTCCTCAATTTTGGCACCGTCCTTTTTATCTGTATTTTTAGGATCCTCTGTCTTTGGTGTTACACCTGCAGATTTATGTAAATCTGGTTCTTTTCCATTTTCGGATTGTGTACTGTCTGCTGGGTTATCATTCTGGACCGGTTTAGGTGTGTTTTCTACTACTGGTTCGCTTTGTCCTGATTCTTTATTATTTTGTTGAGGTTTTGTTTCTGTTTCTATACCTCCTTGTTTGCCTTCTGTTTGTCCCCTCTGTTCCGCAACATTGTTTTCACCTCCGTCATTTTGAGCTACGTCTACAGGTTTATTTTCAACTTGTCCTATCCCTTCTGTTACTTTGTTATCTGCCTTTGAATCTTTTTCCGTGATCGGTTCCTCAATAATTTTGGCACCGTCCTTTTTATCTGTATTTTTAGGATCCTCTGTCTTTGGTGTCACACCTGCAGATTTATTTAAATCTGGTTCTTTTCCATTTTCGGATTGTGTACTGTCTGCTGGGTTTTTATTCTGGACCGGTTTAGGTGTGTTTTCTACTACTGGTTCGCTTTGTCCTGATTCTTTATTATTTTGTTGAGGTTTTGTTTCTGTTTCTATACCTCCTTGTTTGCCTTCTGTTTGTCCCCTCTGTTCCGCAACATTGTTTTCACCTCCGTCATTTTGAGCTACGTCTACAGGTTTATTTTCAACTTGTCCTATCCCTTCTGTTACTTTGTTATCTGCCTTTGAATCTTTTTCCGTGATCGGTTCCTCAATTTTGGCACCGTCCTTTTTATCTGTATTTTTAGGATCCTCTGTCTTTGGTGTCACACCTGCAGATTTATTTAAATCTGGTTCTTTTCCATTTTCGGATTGTGTACTGTCTGCTGGGTTATCATTCTGGACCGGTTTAGGTGTGTTTTCTACTACTGGTTCGCTTTGTCCTGATTCTTTATTATTTTGTTGAGGTTTTGCTTCTGTTTCTATACCTTCTTGTTTGCCTTCTGTTTGTCCCCTCTGTTCCGCAACATTGTTTTCACCTCCGTCATTTTGAGCTACGTCTACAGGTTTATTTTCAACTTGTCCTATCCATTCTGTTACTTTGTTATCTGCCTTTGAATCTTTTTCCGTGATCGGTTCCTCAATTTTGGCACCGTCATTTTTATCTGTATTTTTAGGATCCTCTGTCTTTGGTGTCACACCTGCAGATTTATGTAAATCTGGTTCTTTTCCATTTTCGGATTGTGTACTGTCTGCTGGGTTATCATTCTGGACCGGTTTAGGTGTGTTTTCTACTACTGGTTCGCTTTGTCCTGATTCCTTATTATTTTGTTGAGGTTTTATTTCTGTTTCTATACCTCCTTTTTTGCCTTCTGTTTGTCCCCTCTGTTCCTCAACATTGTTTTCACCTCCGTCATTTTGAGCTACGTCTACAGGTGTATTTTCAACTTGTCCTATCCCTTCTGTTACTTTGTTATCTGCCTTTGAATATTTTTCCGTGATCGGTTCCTCAATAATTTTGGCACCGTCCTTTGTATCTGTATTTTTAGGATCCTCTGTCTTTGGTGTCACACCTGCAGATTTATTTAAATCTGGTTCTCTTCCATTTTCGGATTGTGTACTGTCTGCTGGGTTATCATTCTGGACCGGTTTAGGTGTGTTTTCTACTACTGGTTCGCTTTGTCCTGATTCTTTATTATTTTGTTGAAGTTTTGTTTCTGTTTCTATACCTCCTTGTTTGCCTTCTGTTTGTCCCCTCTTTTCCGCAACATTGTTTTCACCTCCGTCATTTTGAGCTACGTCTACAGGTTTATTTTCAACTTGTCCTATCCCTTCTGTTACTTTGTTATCTGCCTTTGAATCTTTTTCCGTGATCGGTTCCTCAATTTTGGCACCGTCCTTTTTATCTGTATTTTTAGGATCCTCTGTCTTTGGTGTTACACCTGCAGATTTATGTAAATCTGGTTCTTTTCCATTTTCGGATTGTGTACTGTCTGCTGGGTTATCATTCTGGACCGGTTTAGGTGTGTTTTCTACTACTGGTTCGCTTTGTCCTGATTCTTTATTATTTTGTTGAGGTTTTGTTTCTGTTTCTATACCTCCTTGTTTGCCTTCTGTTTGTCCCCTCTGTTCCGCAACATTGTTTTCACCTCCGTCATTTTGAGCTACGTCTACAGGTTTATTTTCAACTTGTCCTATCCCTTCTGTTACTTTGTTATCTGCCTTTGAATCTTTTTCCGTGGTCGGTTCCTCAATTTTGGCACCGTCCTTTTTATCTGTATTTTTAGGATCCTCTGTCTTTGGTGTTACACCTGCAGATTTATGTAAATCTGGTTCTTTTCCATTTTCGGATTGTGTACTGTATGCTGGGTTATCATTCTGGACCGCTTTAGGTGTGTTTTCTACTACTGGTTCGCTTTGTCCTGATTCTTTATTATTTTGTTGAGGTTTTGTTTCTGTTTCTATACCTCCTTGTTGCCTTCTGTTTGTCCCCTCTGTTCCGCAACATTGTTTTCACCTCCGTCATTTTGAGCTACGTCTACAGGTTTATTTTCAACTTGTCCTATCCCTTCTGTTACTTTGTTATCTGCCTTTGAATCTTTTTCCGTGATCGGTTCCTCAATAATTTTGGCACCGTCCTTTTTATCTGTATTTTTAGGATCCTCTGTCTTTGGTGTTACACCTGCAGATTTATTTAAATCTGGTAATTTTCCATTTTCGGATTGTGTACTGTCTGCTGGGTTATCATTCTGGACCGGTTTAGGTGTGTTTTCTACTACTGGTTCGCTTTGTCCTGATTCTTTATTATTTTGTTGAGGTTTTGCTTCTGTTTCTATACCTTCTTGTTTGCCTTCTGTTTGTCCCCTCTGTTCCGCAACATTGTTTTCACCTCCGTCATTTTGAGCTACGTCTACAGGTTTATTTTCAACTTGTCCTATCCCTTCTGTTACTTTGTTATCTGCCTTTGAATCTTTTTCCGTGATCGGTTCCTCAATTTTGGCACCGTCATTTTTATCTGTATTTTTAGGATCCTCTGTCTTTGGTGTCACACCTGCAGATTTATGTAAATCTGGTTCTTTTCCATTTTCGGATTGTGTACTGTCTGCTGGGTTATCATTCTGGACCGGTTTAGGTGTGTTTTCTACTACTGGTTCGCTTTGTCCTGATTCCTTATTATTTTGTTGAGGTTTTATTTCTGTTTCTATACCTCCTTTTTTGCCTTCTGTTTGTCCCCTCTGTTCCTCAACATTGTTTTCACCTCCGTCATTTTGAGCTACGTCTACAGGTGTATTTTCAACTTGTCCTATCCCTTCTGTTACTTTGTTATCTGCCTTTGAATATTTTTCCGTGATCGGTTCCTCAATAATTTTGGCACCGTCCTTTTTATCTGTATTTTTAGGATCCTCTGTCTTTGGTGTCACACCTGCAGATTTATTTAAATCTGGTTCTCTTCCATTTTCGGATTGTGTACTGTCTGCTGGGTTATCATTCTGGACCGGTTTAGGTGTGTTTTCTACTACTGGTTCGCTCTGTCCTGATTCTTTATTATTTTGTTGAAGTTTTGTTTCTGTTTCTATACCTCCTTGTTTGCCTTCTGTTTGTCCCCTCTTTTCCGCAACATTGTTTTCACCTCCGTCATTTTGAGCTACGTCTACAGGTTTATTTTCAACTTGTCCTATCCCTTCTGTTACTTTGTTATCTGCCTTTGAATCTTTTTCCGTGATCGGTTCCTCAATAATTTTGGCACCGTCCTTTTTATCTGTATTTTTAGGATCCTCTGTCTTTGGTGTCACACCTGCAGATTTATTTAAATCTGGTTCTTTTCCATTTTCGGATTGTGTACTGTCTGCTGGGTTATCATTCTGGACCGGTTTAGGTGTGTTTTCTACTACTGGTTCGCTTTGTCCTGATTCTTTATTATTTTGTTGAGGTTTTGTTTCTGTTTCTATACCTCCTTGTTTGCCTTCTGTTTGTCCCCTCTGTTCCGCAACATTGTTTTCACCTCCGTCATTTTGAGCTACGTCTACAGGTTTATTTTCAACTTGTCCTATCCCTTCTGTTACTTTGTTATCTGCCTTTGAATCTTTTTCCGTGATCGGTTCCTCAATAATTTTGGCACCGTCCTTTTTATCTGTATTTTTAGGATCCTCTGTCTTTGGTGTCACACCTGCAGATTTATTTAAATCTGGTTCTTTTCCATTTTCGGATTGTGTACTGTCTGCTGGGTTTTTATTCTGGACCGGTTTAGGTGTGTTTTCTACTACTGGTTCGCTTTGTCCTGATTCTTTATTATTTTGTTGAGGTTTTGTTTCTGTTTCTATACCTCCTTGTTTGCCTTCTGTTTGTCCCCTCTGTTCCGCAACATTGTTTTCACCTCCGTCATTTTGAGCTACGTCTACAGGTTTATTTTCAACTTGTCCTATCCCTTCTGTTACTTTGTTATCTGCCTTTGAATCTTTTTCCGTGATCGGTTCCTCAATTTTGGCACCGTCCTTTTTATCTGTATTTTTAGGATCCTCTGTCTTTGGTGTCACACCTGCAGATTTATTTAAATCTGGTTCTTTTCCATTTTCGGATTGTGTACTGTCTGCTGGGTTATCATTCTGGACCGGTTTAGGTGTGTTTTCTACTACTGGTTCGCTTTGTCCTGATTCTTTATTATTTTGTTGAGGTTTTGCTTCTGTTTCTATACCTTCTTGTTTGCCTTCTGTTTGTCCCCTCTGTTCCGCAACATTGTTTTCACCTCCGTCATTTTGAGCTACGTCTACAGGTTTATTTTCAACTTGTCCTATCCATTCTGTTACTTTGTTATCTGCCTTTGAATCTTTTTCCGTGATCGGTTCCTCAATTTTGGCACCGTCATTTTTATCTGTATTTTTAGGATCCTCTGTCTTTGGTGTCACACCTGCAGATTTATGTAAATCTGGTTCTTTTCCATTTTCGGATTGTGTACTGTCTGCTGGGTTATCATTCTGGACCGGTTTAGGTGTGTTTTCTACTACTGGTTCGCTTTGTCCTGATTCCTTATTATTTTGTTGAGGTTTTATTTCTGTTTCTATACCTCCTTTTTTGCCTTCTGTTTGTCCCCTCTGTTCCTCAACATTGTTTTCACCTCCGTCATTTTGAGCTACGTCTACAGGTGTATTTTCAACTTGTCCTATCCCTTCTGTTACTTTGTTATCTGCCTTTGAATATTTTTCCGTGATCGGTTCCTCAATAATTTTGGCACCGTCCTTTGTATCTGTATTTTTAGGATCCTCTGTCTTTGGTGTCACACCTGCAGATTTATTTAAATCTGGTTCTCTTCCATTTTCGGATTGTGTACTGTCTGCTGGGTTATCATTCTGGACCGGTTTAGGTGTGTTTTCTACTACTGGTTCGCTTTGTCCTGATTCTTTATTATTTTGTTGAAGTTTTGTTTCTGTTTCTATACCTCCTTGTTTGCCTTCTGTTTGTCCCCTCTTTTCCGCAACATTGTTTTCACCTCCGTCATTTTGAGCTACGTCTACAGGTTTATTTTCAACTTGTCCTATCCCTTCTGTTACTTTGTTATCTGCCTTTGAATCTTTTTCCGTGATCGGTTCCTCAATAATTTTGGCACCGTCCTTTTTATCTGTATTTTTAGGATTCTCTGTCTTTGGTGTCACACCTGCAGATTTATTTAAATCTGGTTCTTTTCCATTTTCGGATTGTGTACTGTCTGCTGGGTTATCATTCTGGACCGGTTTAGGTGTGTTTTCTACTACTGGTTCGCTTTGTCCTGATTCTTTATTATTTTGTTGAGGTTTTGTTTCTGTTTCTATACCTCCTTGTTTGCCTTCTGTTTGTCCCCTCTGTTCCGCAACATTGTTTTCACCTCCGTCATTTTGAGCTACGTCTACAGGTTTATTTTCAACTTGTCCTATCCCTTCTGTTACTTTGTTATCTGCCTTTGAATCTTTTTCCGTGATCGGTTCCTCAATTTTGGCACCGTCCTTTTTATCTGTATTTTTAGGATCCTCTGTCTTTGGTGTTACACCTGCAGATTTATGTAAATCTGGTTCTTTTCCATTTTCGGATTGTGTACTGTCTGCTGGGTTATCATTCTGGACCGGTTTAGGTGTGTTTTCTACTACTGGTTCGCTTTGTCCTAATTCTTTATTATTTTGTTGAGGTTTTGCTTCTGTTTCTATACCTTCTTGTTTGCCTTCTGTTTGTCCCCTCTGTTCCGCAACATTGTTTTCACCTCCGTCATTTTGAGCTACGTCTACAGGTTTATTTTCAACTTGTCCTATCCCTTCTGTTACCCTGTTATCTGCTTTTGAATCTTTTTCCGTGATCGGTTCCTCAATTTTGGCACCGTCATTTTTATCTGTATTTGTAGGATCCTCTGTCTTTGGTGTCACACCTGCAGATTTATGTAAATCTGGTTCTTTTCCATTTTCGGATTGTGTACTGTCTGCTGGGTTATCATTCTGGACCGGTTTAGGTGTGTTTTCTACTACTGGTTCGCTTTGTCCTGATTCCTTATTATTTTGTTGAGGTTTTATTTCTGTTTCTATACCTCCTTTTTTGCCTTCTGTTTGTCCCCTTTGTTCCGCAACATTGTTTTCACCTCCGTCATTTTGAGCTACGTCTACAGGTGTATTTTCAACTTGTCCTATCCCTTCTGTTACTTTGTTATCTGCCTTTGAATCTTTTTCCGTGATCGGTTCCTTAATTTTGGCACCGTCCTTTTTATCTGTATTTTTAGGATCCTCTGTCTTTGGTGTCACACCTGCAGATTTATTTAAATCTGGTTCTTTTCCATTTTCGGATTGTGTACTGTCTGCTGGGTTATCATTCTGGACCGGTTTAGGTGTGTTTTCTACTACTGGTTCGCTTTGTCCTGATTCTTTATTATTTTGTTGAGGTTTTGTTTCTGTTTCTATACCTCCTTGTTTGCCTTCTGTTTGTCCCCTCTTTTCCGCAACATTGTTTTCACCTCCGTCATTTTGAGCTACGTCTACAGGTTTATTTTCAACTTGTCCTATCCCTTCTGTTACTTTGTTATCTGCCTTTGAATCTTTTTTCGTGATTGGTTCCTCAATTTTGGCACCGTCCTTTTTATCTGTATTTTTAGGATCCTCTGTCTTTGGTGTCACACCTGCGGATCTATTTAAATCTGGTTCTTTTCCATTTTCGGATTGTGTACTGTCTGCTGGGTTATCATTCTGGGCCGGTTTAGGTGTTTTTTCTACTACCGGTTCACTTTGTCCTGATTCTTTATTATTTATTATCGGTTGACGGAGGTTTTCATCACCTACCACTTCTCGTTCACTAACTGATTTCTTGGCATCTTCTTTTCTTCCATTTTTGGGATCCTCTGTCTTTGGGGCCACACCTTCGGATTTATTGAAATTTGTTTCTTTCCCACTTTCAGTATGTTTACGTTCTGCTGGGTTATCAGTCTGGGTCAATTTGGATGTTTTTCCTACTACTGGTTCACTTTGTTCTGATTCCTTATTACTCTGATGAGGTTGCGTTTCTTTTTCTACACTCTTTTTGTCTTCTGTCTGATCTCCTTTTTCTGCATTATTGTTTTCGCCTCCCTCATTTTGAACTACCTCTTGGGGTTTATTTTGATGTTCTGTGTCTTTGTTATTGGCTTTTGCATCTTCTTCTATGATTGGTTTCTTAAATTTTGCATCTTCCTTATTCCTTATTATATGCTCTCCTACTTGACCTGCTATTGAGGAGTTTAGAACATCTGGGTCTTCCAGTTTATCCTTTCTTGTTCCATGTGTTTCTGTCTCTTCATTTGGATCTAATTTGAACGTGTACTTTTCAAAATCTATTTCTTCACATCCAGCGTCATTGCTTAAATTTTTAGAGATGCAAAACATTTTTTTGTTTTCATTTGCGTCACTGCATTCTACGCATTTCAATCCTCTTTTGCAGGTAGTTCTCATGAAGCTAGCTGACGTAAATAGGCCTATGTTCCACATCCTATAAGTGCATGGCTCGCCCTTGTTACCAGTTGAACTATGAGATGAAGGATTTATCTCACGGAAAAAGAAAAGCGGATTTGCATTCTCGAGAAAAGCCCAGCCTGAGCCTATAAAACCTACGAACAGAGGTTGGTATTAGATGTACATTTTATTAATATACTGGGAAGTAATTGGAATAACATTGATACTTGACTTTGAACTTAGGTAAACAAACAAGTTATTGACTAAATCAATATTATGTTGAGTAAAGAATCTTTTGATTTGATATATACTTAAAGAGATACGTACTTTTCTGCTTTGTACAGTGCATAGGATCATAGACAAATATAATAAATATAGACAGTCAGCTGTGCTGCGGTTAGCATAAGTTCTGGCGTCCACCGCTGGGTTTGCCGTGAATGAATGAATGAATGAATGAATGAATGAAATAATATTTTATTTCCCATTAATTATTTACAGATAAGTACATTGTATTTTTTTCTTTACTAAAATATGATACAGCAAAACATTACTAACTAGATAACAAAACAAAAATTATATACTGTAGAAATAAGTAAATAAAAGTGTAAAAAAAATACATTCTATAAGAAAGGAAAAAGTCTACATAGGCAGGGCCTGTACGTAGACTCGAGTTGCGAAAAGATTAATTTAAATGGGAGTAAAAAATATATAGGAGAAAAAGAAATCGTATATTTTTTTTTTTATTTGTCTTGCTTGAAACTGAATTTTTAGTGTTCTGGAATAAATTGACGGTAAAAAAAACTCTTTGTGGAAACAGAGGTAATTTATAAAAATCTTGTGAAGATTGAAGAGGAGAGGTGGAGTGTGGTGTATTAGTCAGTCAGTGAAAGTGGTGTATCAGTGATTGTGTTTGTGTAGGGTCAACGGTCAGGTCCGCCCAACGCGATAACGGCCTCGGTGTCCTCTGAACTCAGTCCTACAAGCCACCCCACAACATGCTTATAGAGAGAGAGAGGGTGAATTTAGAATGTTGACATTTTGATATCTGTTACACATGTTACGATAAATGATTTGGGTTAAGTGAAAGCAATTCGTATTTGAAAATGATTTGAAAGTTTGTGGAACACTTACACCAACATTTCGAGAAAAGCGCGTATTGTGGGGATGAGTAATTTTTACAATAATATTATCAACGTTTTTGTACATGTGAACTAAAATAAATTTTAAAAATAACTGCCTGGCTGTCAAAACTCCCGATTCTACAAAAAGATTAGCAGTTGAATATCTAAAGTGTTTTTTAAAAGCAACTTTAAGTATTGTTTTCTGCACTACAAAAACAGGTTGCAAGATAGTTTTGTAAGCACCACCAAAAGCAATAATTCCAAAAGACAACAATGATTGAACATATGCATAGTATGCTATTTTAATTTCTTGCTCTTCGAGAATATCACTAAGTTGCCTAAATGCATAAATATATTTACGTAATTTAGTTTTTAGATATTCAACATGTTCCGACCATTTCATCTTTGAATTAAAAAAAATACCAAGATATTTGTATGAATCAACTTTTTCAATTTTGCTACAGAAACAAGAGTTATTGACCCACAGACATGAATAGTTAGGTTATCAAGTTTGTATTCGGTTATCTTGCGTATTGAAATTGGCATAAATTTGTTTTAGATATATTAAGGGACAATACATTTTGGTCAAGCCATTTTTTTAGTAAACAGAGGTCTGATTCTGCCTTGGTTTTAACCTCCTCCCAGGATGCTCCAGTTACAAATATTTGAGTATCATCAGCAAATAATGTTAATTTTCCTTCTGTTTGAATTTTAGAAATATTATTAATATAAATGAGGAATAAAACAGGACCAAGGGTCGAACCCTGGACCACACCATACTCCACTGGCAAAATATCGCTTGACACTTCACCAAGTGAGACAGTTTGTAGCCTATCAGAGAGGTAGCTGCTGAACCAAGCGAGCGAGGTGCCGCGCACCCCGACAAGCTCAAGTTTGCGCAACAATCGACTTCTGTCCACTGAGTCAAAAGCTTTTTTCAAGTCTAAGAAAATTAACATACTTCGTTTGTTGCCATAAATTGCCTCGTTAATGTATTTATTAATATCAAATAAAGCATCAGATATGTTTTTGTCACTCCTGAAACCATACTGGTTTTCACTTAAAATATTGCACTGGTGGAGGTAAAAAACCAGTTGGTCTTGGGCAATTTTCTCTAAAAGCTTAGCAATTACACTTAACAAAGAAATCGGACGATTATTGGAAATTGGACGGTTATTCATGTCTGTGAAATCATTAGATTTGTTCAATGGAATGATCTTGGCCAATTTCAGCTCGTTTGGGAATATACCAGATGTCAGGCTAAGATTGACAATGTGCAGAAGAGGAGCACATAGAGAGTGGATGTTTTCTTTCCATAAATCTCGCCTTAGTGAATTGCCCATTTTCGTTTAGTTCAAAGCTTGTTTCGGATTTAAAACTAATAATGCAATAGGCCTCAATAGGTAGTGAAAAATCTAGGTTCAATTGTGTCTGTTATTGAAAGAAACTCCTAAAGATTAATTACTTAATTTATTTATGTAGGAAACCCTGCAAAATTAGCCCCATTTTCCCGTAAATATAATTTGTTTAATCTCACATCAAACGAGCTAGATGAGTTACAATTTGTCCCTATGAAGTTCTTCCGGGGGGGGGGGGGACGAGCGTGACAATCGTCCAGGGCCCCGCGCTTCTATTTTTTTATTCTATTGAGATCAAGGATTACATAATAAGTCTCGTTATTTGAGTAGTTTTACTATGCGAATTAGACCTCAAGTATCTTTTTAGGAAGTCAAGTGCTCTAGTGGTAGTCGAGCTAGTCAGGTGGCTGCAGGGTGGGGTTTCTAACGGGGCACAAGCTTGCGCTATTTGTTTACCTCTTTTCCTTAATTAATCTATTTTTTAAGGGGAGAGGAGGGGAGTGGTCAATGGCGAGAGTGCATACGCTAGCTTTGTATACATTATTTATCAATAATTTTCTTGATAATAATGGTAGCCTCAAACTGTAGGAGTGGTCTCTAGATATTTTGACAAATTAAAGATACAGTGTGTTTGAAAAAGTCCCGGATCGGTGTAATATATTTCTTACCATTATAGATAAGGTAACGAGACTTGGTATATAAATAAAAACGACAATTATCTACTCTTTTAAACTATTAACTCTTGTTTGTCCCATAAAAGACGGTCCACAAAATTAATTAAGGGGGAGTCATAAAACACTCTTAAATTGCAGCATAGGTAGATTTTGGTATCAAATTAAAGTTCTTAGTTTGTAAAACACATTGTCGCAATCTTGAACTTCAACGGACAACCGAGTCGAAAATGACAGCTGTTTGCAGATTCATTGAATTTGCTACGCAATTATAAGTTACTACTTCCTCAGCGAGGCACCACTAGCGTCTCAGTTTCCTAGTCAGGAACCGATGAGAACTACTTCTGCGAAGGAGTGGGGGATTGTGGGAGAGCGGGAGAGCCACTCACGTCGATGTAAGAAGAATTATAAAATTATTTTTTTTACTATAAAACAAATTGTTGAGTTATAAAATAAAAATTTTAATTATAACATAATTTTTAAAATTTAAAATTATAAAATTAAACTATCATTACCTAACCTAACGAACCAAACTTGCAAATGATACAAAAAAAAACAAGATAAAAATCGAATAAAGGTTTTATAATAAAAAAAATATTTCTGTTATAAATAAAATTATAAATGCTTCTGTAATAAAATGCTAATGCTTCAAATTCTTACAAAAGATGTACAGTTAAGAAGTAATCGCATTCTAAGCAAAATATATGACAACAAGTTAATGTTACAGGTTAGATTCGATCTGGATATCTCATGGACATCAGTCGAGTACGTTAAACACTACAGCACGAACACAGATTTTGGTATCAAATATTGGTTCACTTCGTATCGTTGCGGTAATAGTGTTCCCTCACGCCCCCCACTCCTTCGCTAAAGAGGTTCTCATCAGTTCCTGACCAGGAAAACGAGACGACGCTATAGGGAGGCACCTACTGGAATTCGGAAGAAAATCATAAACTTAAGCATATGTCAATATGCACATCAAATGAAAGGTCTTCATTTGTAAAAAACAATGCAGCACATTTGAGATCAAAAGAATAACTGAGTAATACTCGTGAATATTTTATACTAGGGTACTTATTAATGTTGAACCTTCCTTTGTATATATGAATTTGAAAGGATGGTGTTTTTGGCCTCTGAGGACATCAAAACGAAAAAAGAAATCGGTCCCGGGCCCAGGTCTTACCATGAGACCTACGGTAATATCTCCTATATTGGAAATTCGCTAAAACTGAAGCTTGTCACATAATGTAATGGATACTTAACAATAATTTAATACAAATACAGAATAATATTGTACCTCAACTAAGTGTTTTATAATCATGTACAAGTTTTATGTTGACAATAAGTTAAATAAAAATATCTCATATGTAAATTGTTAATATTTAGTAGTGTTCGCCTCAATTAACAACAAAAGTTACTCATTTTTTATATCAATTATATATATTTTGTAAATACATAATTTATAATATATCAATCTTTCAATCATCAGCTCAAGCAAATAAGTGTGCACCACAAAAAGGGCCACGACAATTTGATAGGTGACGAGTAAACTTCAAGTGAGGCATTTTTACATTATGAACATTACCTGTAAGCAATCTAGGCCAGTACTAACAACCAATATTTTCATCTAGCAGCATTTTCTAACCATCAACTAGAATCTTATCAGACACAAGTGACTATCAGTATGGTATTCAAAACATAGTAGGGAGGGGGACAAATTTCAAACTGAAGCCTCACCACTATTTCTTACATTTGTTAATATTGAAAAAAAAACAGTAAAATTTGTATTAGACTACGGTTCAGGGTATACTTTTCCTTCCCGAGACAAGTTCAATAATTTAAATCGTAATCTTACACTCCAACCAAACTTACTTTTTAGACCTTACACAAAAGATGTATTCAAACTTATGTATTGGAAAAGTAGAGGTAAATATAAGATACAACCCTGACATCTTCAAAGGTGAAATCTACATTGTACCAGACAACTACACACCTATCTTAGGACGTCAGTGGATTTGCAATATAAAAATCGAGCTATCTGAAATAAAGAACCCTAAAAAATCCTCAATTCGACATAGCAAAGCAAGACAGTACAAAGTAGGAAACCGAGTCCAAGCACGGAACTACTCGAGCAACACAAATCTGTGGAAACCAGGAACAATCAAAAATAAGTACGAACTCTTACACTACTTAATTAGACTTGACAGTGGATATGTGTTTAAAAGACACATTGACCAACTACGACTCACTGAAATGCCGACAGAGACTGTCACCTTTGCTCCCTCCTCCCACAGCGAAAGAAACTTCTTCGGAAGAACCACATTATACATTTGAAGACCTCATCAGCATCCCTACCACTACCACGAATCAATGAACAACTCAACATTAGACAGGAAATGAAAATCCAGTGCTGTGCAAATCTACCAGAACTCATCACCAGCCTTAATATTTGAAAGACTTTTTTACTTCAAAGTTTTTGTTTTTATTTACTTTTTCAATATTGCCAGTATCAAAACAAAATATCATTCTCACCACACTACGATGTGTTAGCCGTTTAACGAACGTTAATTGAATGCTGAAAGCTATGTCTTGCTGTCCATGCCATCTGGCATCATTATGTGGGGACCGAGCAGGAAACAGTAAAAAATATAGCATATTGAAAAAATATTTAGTTTTTAAAATGTTGACATGTTGCATATAAACTTAAAGCAGAACTCACAAGGATTAATAATTTTCAAACAGAACGAAAATGCGTTTAGTGGTTGCCAAGATGAAGGGTATTCTCTAAATATCAATATTTTCCATACAAATGGTCGTCATGTTTAAACCGAATAGTTAGTTTAGGGGGCTTCGCTTTAATATTTTGTCCAGGGCCTCGCGTTAGCTAAGAACATCACTGATTGGAAATTTCGATAACTCAAGGGTGGTTTACGAACACAAACATAACGTTGATTGGTAGTGTTTAGTCCTAATGTATCCACTGTGTTAAAGTATCGCACGTCTGAGACTCCAACGATATCAACCTTTAATATTGCCATCAAGATAATTCCATCAACTGGGTGAGTGAAAATATAAAAAACTTTATCAAACCACCCCATCTAAAACAAAAGTAATAGTGACAGTGACAATAAAATATATGTAATATGATAAACATAAATACTTAAGATTATGCTAATGTGTTAATTACTTACTTGCAAGAACCAAAAGAGTTAACGAGTAATACATAGTGATTTCAGTAACTTTACACTGAACTTTTACTGATCATTCGTTGTACATGTAAACCATAAAGTGTCCAAGTGTGATCGTGACGAGTGGAGCACAGGTGCCAATAAGCGATATCTCAACTTTGATAGCTCCAATTTGCTATGACGCCACAAAACAGGTGAACCTTGGTTTAGTTCTAGAACAATTTGTAATTTCTATGTAGATTCATATTACTCGTAATACAAATAAAATGTTTAAAGATGAGAATCAAAATGGGGAAAAAAAACTGTAAAAATATATATTTGTTTCTGAATATTTTACAAAATGTTACAGGTAGTAGGTGATAAATAGCTATTTTGGAGTAGGCAACTGTTTGTGAAATAGCTATTTAAATCACTTAACGCTCAAAGCACTTGACATCGCAAACAATTTCTTACATTAAGGATAATGTATCCTGTTAGTTTAAATTGTAAAACAGATTTTTTCTGATTTGTGTTGCAATGGCTGTGAATGAAATCAATGAATACATATTTCGCTATTCATTCCATGACAGGCAAAGTACAAAAATATTCAAGATTGTGTAGTTAAAAATTGTATCAGCCATAACAATTGTTAAACTTAATACTCATCTAAATCCCTTCCGCAGAAAACCTGCAGACTAAGCAAATTTCTTTTTGCCTGGCTGGATTTTCAGTAAAATATTCCCTTAAAACCCGTCAGATTTATTTCATATTTAATAAAATTAATTTTAATGATTACTTAGGTTTGCTGCTACAGGGAGTGTAATAGGGTATATTTTTTCATGACATGTTGATAGCTTAGTATGAAATAAACTAATTTTGTAAATTTCATTAAAAAGTATCTAAAAGTAAGCAAACTACAACAGTTTATTTCTTCTCCTTTTGAATGACATGCACATTTTTAATTAATACTTTTTTATCCGTAACCATTAGACAAACAAATACCTCCGCCACAGCAAACCTGAAGACTAAGCGAATTTCCATTTGCCTGATTGGATTTAGACTAAAATGTCTCCTTAAAAATATCACATTTATTCCCTATTAAAATAGAATCAGTTTAACACATACTTAGGTTTGCTGCAACAGGGAGGGTAAAAGTGTTTTTTTATGTAAAATGTTAATAGTTTGTAAGAAATAAAAACATTTTCCAAATTTGGGCAAAATATGTTAATAAACAAGCACACTACAACGGTTTACTTATTCTCCATAAGAATAACATGGGAATTTTAAATTAACAATTTTTTGGAATTTTCTCCGTAACCATTAGGCGCATTATAACGCTTCAATATACTAAATTATTTGTTTTTTTAAGCTCTACAAAATAGTTTGGAAAGAAATTTCAAAATTTTATGTTTTTTGTGTCAAAAATAGGAAAAACCCATTTTTACCCCATAAAAGCCCCCATAAACCCCTGTTCCCATGGTCCGATCATGCTGGTTCGCGAACTCGTTCGAATAAACGTAGGTTTACACGTTTGTAGCAAATTTCATCAAAATCGGATCATTTTTGCTCGAGTTATCGCGCTAACGGACACATATATATATATATACTAGCTGTAACCCGCGGGCTTTGCCCCGTTTAACTTCTTAATTTTCAAGATTATCTCGTTCGCATTGCTCAATCACGTCCTGGTTGAAGTTTGTTCGCTACGCTCACTCACCTTTAGGTTGGAGCTCGTTCGCTACGCTCACTCACCTTTAGGTTGGAGCTTGTTCGCTACGCTCACTCACCTTTAGTTTGAGCTCGTTCGCTGCGCTCACTTGCCTTCAGGTTAGCTCGTTCGCTACGCTAACTCGCCTCCAGGTTGAAGTTCGTTCGCTACGCTCACTCACCTTTTGGTTGCAAATTAGCTGTTGTCATAAATGTAAAAGAAATAATAGTGCTGCACCCTGTTAGTAATTTTTGTAACTTTAATGCTATTGAACATCACAGAACAGAACCAACTTGTTTAATTGAAACAGCTGTTAAGATTCAATAATTTCATTTCTCATAAGGTTAACATGGGAAACTCCAGAGCCACTGGGGCGGAGCCCGAAAGGATTTTTGAAATAAGAATATGCCTATATGTTAATCGGGAATGTGAGCTATCATCATGCCAAATTTCAGCCCAATCCGACCAGTATTTTTCGCGTTCACTTGTCACAAACATACATCCATACATCCATACATCCATACATCTAAACTTTCTCATTTATAATATTAGTAGGATATAAATATATATATAAATATATATATATATATATATGAATTTGAACGGATGGTGTTTTTGGCCTCTAGGGACCTCTAAACGAAAAAAAAATCGGTCCCGGGTTCAGGTCTTACCATGAGTACTACGGTAATAGCTTATTCCCTATATGGGAAATTCGCTAAAACGCTTCAATATACACAATTATTTCTTTTATAAATCTCTACAAAATAGTTTAGAAAGAAATTGCTAAATTTTATGTTTTTAGGGTCGGAATTGGAAAACCCAATTTTCACCACATTAAACTCCCCATAACTCCCCTTTCCCATAGTCCTATCATGCTGGTTAGCAAACTCGTTCAAATAATCGTAGGTTTACATGTTTGTACAAAATTTCATCAAAATCGGGTAATTTTGCTCGGTTTAACGGGCATGAATTTTAACACATAGTTAGTAGTATCTCTGGGAACCTTAAAACTAAAAAGTAAATCGGTCTCGGGTCCAGGTCTTACCATGAGACCTACGGTTATAGCTTATTCCCATATATGGAAAAATTACTGTGGAAAGACGAAAATTACATAATTTCATAAAGAACATATAATATAACAACGATAAAATATACATGCAATTAACTGATAAACTGTAATAATGGGTTGCAACATCTGTAGTAGAACTAAACACTCTCTTATGCAACAAAACTATTTAAAAACCCACAGTTTGCTCAAAGAGTGGTAACATAAGTAAAATCATGACGTATTTAACTATATAATACTCAGTAAGCATGACATAGACCTTCATTGAGACGACAGTTTTCAGTTATCTCAGTAAATCACGCTTTTAGACATTGTAATAGCAATATCATCATTAATTAGTTCATATCTTTGCATAATTATTGACAGATAAGACATTAGTTAAAAAGATAAGCTAGTTTGCATCACACCAGTCCACCATTGTACCTCCATTGTTCCACAAAGTTATGTCAAATATTATAATTCAATAAACCATCTTTGTGCTGAATTACTAACTGTGCACAGAACGAGTTCATCCCGAAAGTCAAATTCAATGAAACAACATACAATAAACAAAACGTAAATGTATTTTGTCCATCATATGGAATCGTTGACATAAATTATTAACAATGCCTTAAAATAGAACCCTATGGCAGTTTATGGTAAGTCTCTTCCAACTGCGGCAATACACTGCTTGAAAGCTATCACATCGATAAAAGACGTTTCGAAGTTAATAGAAATTTTATAAGGCAAGACTTAAGAAAAATAGTTGTACTTCGAAACACTTAAGTAGATAAATTTGATACGGCGATGGGGAAGTTAAAAGGAAAACATAATGAATGGGTGAAAACCGTCGAGAAGTTAGTAATTAGGCGAAAAACCGAAGTAGCTTTAAACTTTAAAGCGTCGGAATCCGCTAATTAAAGGGCTAAGCCGGGTCAGTCACGTGGCTCGACGGAAGTAACTGCTTTGCCAGTAGCTTATCAATGCTAACAATCAATGTATATTAAATAAGTACAATATTTGGATGGTAGGCTCAGCAAAAAAAGGTTTGCAAACATTAAGTCGCATTTCTTAATATTATGACTATTTTGGAGTACTGATTCTTTTTCAGGAGTTAGGCAACGCTAACCAGAAAAGACTTAAGAAAAGATTTAAAAATTCAAAACCTATATAACATATACTGTTGTTTCTATTGTTGGATTTAAAATTTAAAACTAATTATAACGTCCGTTTTTCGATAGCATATGTTTCCTAAATCCACTTGAAAACTTTTGATCTGATTGTTTTGAGGTGGATGAAATATCATGTTTAGGAGTACAGGGTTTTTAATGAGGGAAACAATGAAATAAAATAATTTAAAGATCCGAGACAAAATCTATTAAACGTGTTTTGGATCATTTAAATTTGGTGTTCATATAAGGGAATTTATAGTTTGAATATACAACTATTAGATATATTCCAAACCAACAAAACTCAAACTTGTCAAATAAGCATGCACTAAATGCATGTACAAAATAAATTAATTTGTAAATTATTATATTGAAAAAACTATACCTTTCCCTAATTTATTTGAGAAGTTATTAATTGTATTTGAGAATCATTACTTGTATTAGAGAAAATATTAAATGTAAATTAGATTAGTCAGTTGAATTTGAATAGTCAATTGTATTTGAGAAAGTATTACATGAAATTGAGAAATTGTTAATTTTATTTTAAAATTTGGGCTTTTAATTTGAGAAGTTGGTTATTCATCAGCTGAATTTTGAGTTTCTCACTATCAAATGACAAGTTCTCAAATTCATTTAACCATTTCTTAAATATAATTTAAATGACTTTGATGCCCTCTCAAATACAACTGACTGGCCTCAACTTTATTTGATGTTTCAAAAATATATTTGACGAATCTCACATACAATTGATATGTTCTCATATAAAAAGAACTGTTTCTCAAATAAAATTGGAAAGGTGTAGACAATAGTTGATTCTTAGAATATTCTCTTATAATAAGCTATTTTAGGTATACGATTACAAGGCATCCTTAAAATCAATATAAACACATTTTGGGACAGCTTATACTTGCCTAAAGGTACAATAATAGTTTTATGTAATTTATCTTTTAATCTACCAACTATTAATCCGCGTATCTTCTTAGACTGACAACTGTGCAAGTAAAGATATTTTATTTCACATTGTTAATTTAGGAGTGATTTTGAATTAGTATATGACATTCTATATGCTGTAACTTGAGGAATATGAGGAATAAAACCATACTCATAAAATACGAAGTACCGAATCCGTATATACTTAGGAATGTTTACAATCGATGATGTTTTTATTGTTTATAAAACACAAATTCTAAATACAGCATTGGCCTAGTGTTGATCTCATGTAGGTTATTGACGAGTTCATACACGTGTTCTCACCTTACAGGCCGTGTCATGAAGGCATCTTCAATATTTGACAATGAGTGCATATAATATGAGCGTTCGCCATCATGCACATTACGAATACTAGTCACCAACTTAAATTGCCAAATTACTTATGTTTTGGCCAAATGTCCCGTCAGTTATTTAAGTCTATTGAAGATTTAGAAGTAAAAAGTTGTCACTATAGATTCAGTTATTTTATCCAACATGCACCTGTTCACAAATTTTAAAAAATATGTGGTACTTTTAGCCACATATTTCTGAGAAAAGTTTGTTTGAAGAATATTAATGGAATATGTGTGTCAGATAGCTTCGAGTACTGATGTACTGTTTGGGAACTCTAACCCCACTTGAGTTGGTCAATGCAAGACCTGTTGTGGAAGGTTGAGGTTTAGCCAAGTAAATGTCTGCTACTTCCTGTGGTAAGAGAGCAGCTCTTAAAACTCTTCCGACCAACACACTCAACACTATAGAACCTCACAAACTATCTTCACCCAGACAGAGGTTTTCGCATCATACTATAGCTTCTTTGTGTTTTATCCTCACAAATAATGCTGCCTGAACCCAAAACGACGGGGCTGTAGTAAATAAAACATGTCGATTAAGAATTATCTGTTCGTAGTTAAACCTCTCTTTCATAATACAATTAACCTTTAGATACGTCTAATCTATACAGCCTTGTGGTAGCCGCGTCTTTTTCAGAAGGGGCCGCCACTATTTATACTGCGGAAAACCACAGTTTGAGTTAGGTGATTTTGAGTTTTTGTGATTATTTTTGCTCAATAAATAAAAAATAACGAGTGACTAAAGCTACAAACTAACCTAACCTAGCAAAGCTGTACAACAGTTTAAAAAGTTGCAACCCTCTTATTAAAAAGACCCCGGAAGCCAATTTGTAATTAATTAAGTGAGAGTGAACTTCAGAAAACACATATTTTATGTTTCATTTTAGTTGTCCTATGTGTATTAAAAATACTCCATAAATGGTTCTAAGGTTTTAAACCACTTTACTTTCGTGTGAGATTTATAGTAAGGTAAACCTTTTTAGTTCTGTTTTGTTAAAAGGTTGTTGATTATAGCTTTAAAATTATAACTGAATGTCTGGGTTTATTCGTATTAAAAGATTCTACACTTATCCTTCACTCACGATCACAATATGCTGATGAGTCAGTGTTAAATAAACAAACTGTCAATTTAATAAGTTTAAGGCTACGATTATACTAGGACGCTGGCGTCCCACTTCGAGCCAATTAGTAATCATGGCTCGGGTTTGGTTCAATTTAATACAATTCTTGGTACCTAATATTTATTCACAAATGACATGTGGATTCATGTATAGTTAGCCACAGAGAAATACAAAGTAAAAATAACAACGTTTGCAGCATTGGCTTTACCGTAGCTCTTGGAGCCACTCTGAGCTATGACCATCGATGTATATAACCTATTAGGTTATATACATCGATGGCTATGACTGAGGAAAATTGTAAATGTATCATTTCCGTGTTATAATGGGGTTGTAGCCAGTTAGAGTGAAAACTTGC
This sequence comes from Macrosteles quadrilineatus, assembly GCF_028750875.1. Classification (NCBI taxonomy): domain Eukaryota; kingdom Metazoa; phylum Arthropoda; class Insecta; order Hemiptera; family Cicadellidae; genus Macrosteles; species Macrosteles quadrilineatus. Next base: position 72,715,068 of record NW_026542595.1, read on the forward strand.
GTAAATGAATTACTCCAACAAAGGAATGTAGGAGACTCATTGTTTTGCTGGTTAATGTTGGTGTTAAGTACAACAAGTTTTCAAACTAAATGCACCACCTACTGGAAACTATATAATCATTGAAGTCACATAATCATCAAAGAATAAAAAGAGAGAAAATAAAACTGTCCAAGTTTTGGACAAGCAATCAATATTCAGTCCTGTTTAGTGTAAATTTACGCCTTAGATAAACCATGAACGTCAACCATGTTAATATTGTTTTAGTAATTCTCAGCAATACATATTAGACACGGAATTACGGTGTCAGTGTTAGAAAACAACTTGGATATTGACTTTGACAGTCGGCAGGACCGCCGGCCATCTTGAATTTTCTGCCCATATTGTATATCTGTAGCCCTGACATTGCTCACTAGTTACACAAATAACTATAGGATGCAATACTAATCTTAAGCTTTGATACGAACAACTTTTGAAGGTTTGTGCGTTTTTTTTAGGAAAACCTTCCAAAAATCTTGTAGTAGAGTTATGCCGGAGGTTTAAAAATAGTATTTTTCATACAGTCATCCAACAAAGTGGGCTTCCTTGCACATACTATTTACAGAAAGCCTTACTTTGGCGCACAGTTTTTACTTTGGCGCACGGTTTTTACTTTGGCGCAAACACCAGTATTCTAACCAAACAACACAAAACTGCGTGCTTTTATTATGCCGGTAATCCGTGTACGCTTGAAAGTAAGTTGGCAAAACTAAAAGATATTACGACTACGATCATCTGGTGCAGCGTTTCACATTTCGTTCAATGTTTGGATTTAACTTAACCTAAAAACGTGTTGTACAGTGTATGAAAGACTTATTATTTATATGATTTATAGTAACTGTAGGAAAAATATAATGTGTAACGCTAGTGCAAACTGCGCACTAGTTACACACATAACTATTGAAACTAACAAATTGATTGGCAAAAGCCAATTGCAACCGCAGGGATCCTCAGATTCTGTTACAAAAATACCCCGCCGCAGCAAACCTGCAGACTAAGCAAATTTAAATTTGTCTGATTTTATATTACCCTAGTAATTTAGATTTAAAGTTAAATGGCTATTATTTTATTGTTCCCTTATTTTGTTCTCATTGATCGTAATCGTTGGAATCGGGGGTGTTTATTGGCGTGTTTGATGTACCTGTGAACACGTTTGTAGTGTGTTTGATTAGTTTTGCATATTAATTTCAAAATATCACTTTCCATTTACCGTTATTCTCAACTTAATTATCAGGTCATCTTCTTTATCCTAAGAAAAGTTATCACTTCTTGTAACTTAACACAGTTACAGACAGCTATCAATGATCAGTAAACTATCAACTATCAACAAACTATATAGGTAATGAACGGGATACTATTATTCAAAAGCAAAGTTTTAAAACAGCACAATCATATTTAAAAACTCACCCACTAGTAGAACGCATCAACTTAATCGCCGATTATACTAAATGCATTTTCATTCGCAAGGATGACATATTGTAAGAATTTGTCAAAGGCAAAACAGAATAAGCATTAATTTAAAGAAAACTTTTTTTAAAACAGTGGAGTCCTTGATATTAAAAAACTTTATAAATGTATGAATTTAATATAACGCCACTTTCTTCGTTAGTGTCTACTTCAAGTTTGCTTTTTACAATAAGTGTAGCAGAAAGTAATAAAAGAGCTGTAATATTATGAATTTTTATTGAACATTGTATTCGAAAATTGGTCTTCAGTCTCCAGCTCTTGTCCTGTTCCAACTACCGTTTTTCCTGAGTCTTTTCCTTCAACTGATTTTTTATCTTCTTCCGCTCCAATTCAAGTCTCTTGTTCCTTTTTCGTCCGTATTTTCTGCTGCTGTATCCTTCTTTGTCCTTTGTTCTGTTCCAGATTCTGCTAATCCTATGGGGGTTCCTTCTTCTGCTTTATTCATTTCTCCAGTTCCTTTCTCTGTCATTTGACCTGTTCCGACTGATGTTACTCCTGAGTCCTCAACAGATTTTTTCTCTTCTTCTGCTCCATTCCCTTCTCGTATTCCTTCTTCTGCCGTATTCCTTCCTGCCGTATCTTGCTGTGTCATTTGTACTGTTCCAGATTCTGTTACTCCTGAGCCATTTCCTTCATCTGCTGTATTACCTTCTCCAGTTCCTTTTTCTGTTCCTAGCTCTGTTCCAACTCCTTTTAACACTGCTTCATTTTCTCCTTTTGATTCTTTTCCTTCTTCAGAAATCGCTTTCTTACCACTTCTTTGAGTGTTTTTATTTCTGTACCGGTAGTTGTCAAACTCTATTCCTTGGCATCCACTTCCTTTACGGAAACAAAAACGGGTTTCATATTTTTCATCATAATATTTATCGACGCTGCATTTTTTGCATTTTAAGCCAGGATTGCAGGTATACGTGTAGAGCACTGCGTCAACATACCGTATAGTTGACACATACTCCGTGTAAATGCATGGCTCATCCGCATTACCAGTGGATTCGTGAGAAAATGGGTTCTTTTCTTGTATGTAATAGAAGTCTGACCAGCTGCTGATGCCAAACCAGCAGATTCCTAAGTCGATAACATCTAAAAAAAACTAATTTGTGTTAGATTTACATTTATATAATTAACATTGATAGTGACAGTTATTAATAAAAAAAAATCCAATAGAAAATACCCCCACCACAGCAAACCTGTCGACTAAGCAAATTTCCATTTGAATTGATTTTCAATAAAATGTTTTTAAATAACTGTAGGTTTAACCAGTACCTAGGTTTGCTGCTACAGGGAAACAAATAAAGTTTTTTTTTGTAAAATATTAATAGCTTAGTGAGAAGTAAATAAATTTATTTATTAAGTTTGATCAAAATATGTCCATAAACAAACTCTAACATTTTATAATATTCTTCATAAGAATAAAAAGGAATTTTAAATTTACAATTTTTTGATTTTTTTCTGTTACCAATAACTGTACAAAACACTTTGCTGTACAAATATTTTCTTAAGTTATAAGTTCTTTAAAAAGGTCTAGAGGGAAATTGGGAATTTTTGTGTTTTGGGGGTCATAAATGAGAAAACCCAACTTTTACTCCATAAGACCCCCAGTAAAACCCCGTTCCCATTGTCCGATCACGCTGATTCACGAACTCATTTAATTTTATCCCGCCTTCTCTACCTCAGTTCAGAAATCTCAATTTGGGCCACAGTAGCTATGTTGCGCCATTGAACAGTGCCGCGAGAAGCGCTTGCAGACGTTTAAGTCCTCTCAAATAACTCAGTTACAGTAACATTTAAAATATTTTTATACATATTATTATTTTAAAAAAAGCTTATTTAGAGTTTTTTACTATTATTATGTTCACTAAATTCCATGATTTTAACATGAACCGGAAGGATTTTTCTAAAGCAAAGACAATTGTAATATAGCTAAGAAGTATATGTTAGTATGTGAATACATCTAACGTCTTTCATTATGTTAACTGTTAAAAGTAACTGTTTTGCTTAAAAATAACGGGATCATTATACTGAGCTATGAAAAAAATAGTCCTTATTACGCAACTGTTTTTCAAATTGTATAGAAATCTTTGGCGTCTATGGGGGTCATCAAAGCTTATTAAGAAATTGAGTTCGTAAAATACTTCTTCGTTTTAGCGTCCATGTAGGGAATAAGCTAATACCTTGTTCTGTTGCCATGGACCCGAAACAAATTTACTCTTTCTCCTTAGTTAGTTTTGATGTCCTTAGCACGATAGCTAGAACGAAGATCATCTGATTTCCAATAAATTTGTTACAAACGGGTAAACCTACATTTATTTGAACAAGTTGCACTATGGAAATAGGATTTTATGGGGTAAAACAAATTTTCCTATTTATGACCCTCAAAACAAACAAATATGGCAATTTCTCGTCAAGTTATTTTGTAGAGCTTAAAATATAAATAAAGTATATAAGCATTGAAAATACCGCAAAACTGTAAATTTAAAATCCTCTATGAAGAATAAGAAAAGCGGTTCTAGTTTGCTTGTTTATGTATGTATTTTGATCCAACTAGGCGAATGTATTTATTTTGTAATAAGCTGTTAACATTTAACTAAAAATTCTATTGGATGTCTTCCCTGCAACAACAAAAGTAAGTACTAGGGTACTAGTGGTTGTACTAGTGGTAAGTGGTTGAAACTAGTGCTAATTAAAAAGGGAATAAATTTGATAAGTTTAGGGAAATATTGTAGTGAAAATCCAATCAGACAAACGGAGTTTCGCTTATTGTAGAGGATTGCGGTCGTGGAAGCATTAGGCGATCTCTTTGCTCGCACGGTTGCGCGAGTATTAATTGACACGAGTCATGCCTCTTGCTCGCACACTCGCGCGAGTATTAATTGACACGAGTCAATCCTCTTGCTCGCACGCTTGCACGAGTATTAATTGTCACGAGTCAAACCTCTTGCTCGAACCAGTATTAAGTGACACGAGTCATACCTCTTGCTCACACACTCGCACGAGTATTAAGTGACATGAGTCATGCCTCTTGCTCGCACGGTCGCACGAGTATTAAGTGACACGAGTCGCACCTCTTGATCGCACGCTCGCACGAGTATTAAGTGACATGAGTCATGCCTCTTGCTCGCACGCTCGCACGAGTATTATGTGACACGAGTCGCACCTCTTGATCGCACGCTCGCACGAGTATTAAGTGACATGAGTCATGCCTCTTGCTCGCACGCTCGCACGAGTATTAAGTGACACGAGTCGCACCTCTTGCTCGCACGCTCGCACGAGTATTAAGTGACACGAGTCATAACTCTTGCTCGCACACTCGCGCGAGTATTAAGTGACACGAGTCATGCCTCTTGCTCGCACGCTCGCACGAGTATTAAGTGACACGAGTCATAACTCTTGCTCGCACACTCGCGCGAGTATTAAGTGACACGAGTCATGCCTCTTGCTCGCACGCTCGCACGAGTATTAAGGGACACGAGTCGCACCTCTTGCCTGCACGACTTGGGGTGTTCATAATGCTGGCAAGTTCTCGCGTATTGCTGCAGTCAATGTTGATGCAAAAGTATTATAGTCTTTTGAGGTTTTTAGTAGTGGATAGTGAACTATTTAGGGAAGAATGGATGAACGAATATTTTGTTGACAGGGAAGTAACCGTATTTTGAGGCAGCCAGCACTACAAACTCTTTTTGATAGTATGACGCATAACATGACTCAACAAATATAGCAGAAAATATCACCAATTATGTCTGAGAAATTGTTTATTGTCACTTGCGTCACAAATTGGTCTTTCACTACGGACCCACTCAGTTTAAGGTTAATCCATTTTATGATAAAGCAATTCGATCAGAGAAACACTACACACTGCGTGCATGAACACGCTTAGAAAACAAATAAATTATAGGTTGTACGAAACTGGTGATGCGAGTAACAGCACGCTCGCGCGAGTTGGTGCTTGTAGTATGATCACGCTGTGTAAGTTTTAACTTGTTTTTTTGTTTATCTAAACTGTTTGTTTACTCCTGCACGCACGTGCGAGCTCGCACAACTACTATACTCGTGCGAGCGCGAGAGGAATCTGATTGCAGCCTTATACAGGGCGTTGAAAAAGTCTTAATACACCCAAAAATAAATTAAACAGCTCAAGATAAAATGTTGTAACTTAAATATATCATTATATGATGACTTTGCTTTTTTGCAAAAAATAAAAGTTTTGCCCCTCCCCCACTAGGGTAGATAGGGGAAAATTCACAATATTCAAATGTACCCCAGTTCACACTTCATAACCTTAAGGACATTTTTAAGCTATATATGGGTCAGTTGTGTTGCGACCCATGTTGTGACCCCTCATTTTAAATGTCTTGTTAAAAGAAACGACCATACTGTATATAATAGCTGCCTAAAACACTTTAAAATGCAAATAGACATATGGGCTTAAAGAAATTGGTACAGTACAAATGATAATAAATAACATTTGACAACTAAACACAAATGTTTAATAACTCATTGGAATCTCAACTAAAAAAAAAAACAAAAACAATAATACACATAAAAACTATTAAGAACAGCTGATCTAGCACAATGCATTGTTGTTAGAAAAGTTATTGTTGAATCTCTTTGAACATACGTAGAAATTAATCATACTTAGAAAATAGGGATTAGAGTTTAATTTATTTCATTAATGAGAATTTTTTTGTGTTAAAAAACAATGTTTACCTACATAAACTAGGTCAAATATAAACCAAAATAAAACGAAAATTGTAATCTGACCATGCAGTTTTATTCCTAATAATGACAATAAGAGTTCAGATAACTGTTAAGAAAAACTTTTAACATCCAAATCAACTTCTGTACAGTCTAAAACAAAACATTCTTACATTTCGTGTAATGGACGGTGTTGGATTTTTCATTCCAAATCCATGTTAAAACGTTTTAGGCCGCCATTATGTGCAGGATGCACAAAATTTGCAATCATACCTAACGTTTTACTTTAACAAGACCTTTAAAATGAGGGGTCACAACATGGGTCTTTAAATTTGGAAATTTTGAATTTCCTCCTAAAAGGTTGTGAGGGGCGAAACTTGGATTTCTTGCAAAAAGCTCGAAAATTCATCATATATTGAATTTTTGAAGCTGCAAAATTTCATCTTAAACCGTTTAACTTATTTTTGGGTGTGTTAAGACTTTTGAAACACCCTATATATTAATGTTGATTTATAAAAAAGGTGATTAATTTAAATAGGATTGAATCGAATGCACAAAAGAAAACGCGTTGAAAAAAGAAATTCGGATACAAAATAGGAGTTCTAGGAAACCGTAAAAGTGTGTTAAAAATTGAAAATAAAATACTTACTTGCAAGAACTAGAAGCATGAAAGAGAAATACATGGTTATTCCAATAAACTTCAACTCGACTTAAACCAACCAAACGTTTGGAATATTTGATACGAGTGACATTTAACACTTGACTTTAATTATGCATGACAAAGTGTTAAAGTGATGTTGCTATCACAGATGAAAACATGCAAAATGTGAAAATATTCAACGTTATCCTTATACAGTATATAATACGTGAAGGCGATTTATACGAAACACTACTCCTCCGTTAATAATGGACGGATTTTTACAAACGACGTGTCAAAGTAAAGTATTTTTTGTGAAGACGCCCCCTTTCACCAATTCCTGTAATAAAAATCCTCGGGCTTTGCCCCACAGGCCATCTAAGTTGGAGTTTCTCCCATAAGATTAACATGAGGGAATCTAAATATTTAATTGGAAACTTTGTCCCCACTAATTTGAGAGAACGGCTGGGCGTAGGAACTTGGTAGAGGTGTCCAAAAAAGGTCTTGGTCTGTAAATGAGTTATCAAAAGAAAAACTAATCAAAAACCCTTAGGACTCTGCCCCAGAAGCCTTTAAAGATCCCTCTACAGAGTTGTTTACATTTTGGCCATGTGAATAATACTTTTTAATGAAACAGCTGTTCATTTTTAAATTGTATTTCAAACAATACACATTTATTGGGAGTTACTGAATTCTACCAAATAAGTATTTGCAATGTTATTTTCTGATTTTAAAACTGATTTTCTTCTTTATCATGTCATGTTTTGCAATATAACGTTCCATTACGAAATCAGTGGAAAATCCTTTTATCACAGCAATTCTTAAATTATTTCTTATTGAACTATCTTATATCTATTGTACGGGTTGGTGTCTGCCTTTTTCACCACTTTTGCCTACATTTTATCATATTATTCTACACATATCAAATATTTATGTAGAAATATTGGCTCTTATCGTGTCTAATAAAATCCAAACAGAAACTTTGTCTAAAATGGTACCCATCTTGACAAATTATTTGCACCTGCCTATATTACGGACTATGGCGCACTGGTTTGGTAACATTATTGAAAATAACATACATTTTGGCTGTAAAAGATGGTAACTTACAAAGAGAAAATACTATTTAAGCAGCTACTGTTATGACAGAAAGGTCATAATTCTTTTAAACTAGATCACATAATCCTTTATAAGATACGTCGATTAACAATATGTAAACGTCAATATATACGTAACAGCCAATTTACAGTATTTTTGCTTTTTGGAAATGTCCCATTGCTATGTCATTTGCATTATTTGTTGCCTATGAAGCCATATAAACGAGGAGGCCCCCCTAACAGTACAAGAATAAAAGCCAACTTCTCTTCAAGTATTCCACTACACCTAACATTCCGTAGAGAGATTATATTGACAACTTTATGTTATTGATAAGGCTGAGACAACTAACTGACATCCCCTATGTCAAGGAATTCCAGCTTTAACAGTAACCCCACAATCAATAATTTCTCAAAACTATGCTAGAGGGTTCATCATGGCACAGAAGTACGATATGAACTGACGCGACGCGACGAAGGAAAAAACAAACTTACGCTGTAACGGATATACCTCCCTTTGAAGTTAGAATATGTCTTCCCAAAAAATATGTTCTTTTGAAATAAAATCATATTACACTGATGAAATCACGAAAGTGTTTAACTACAAAAGATCCATCAATGCGATTTTAATACTATTTAAAAGTTCTTCAAAAGGAAGATATACCATGTAAAATACTAATAATAACTCCGATGACGTATGGTATGGGGAATATTTTATTCATTGAATGATCAACCAAATTTGGCAACTAACGCAATTAATATCATTATTGTTTTTACACTTCTTATTACTTATTACTCTTTAAACAATGATAAATGCTCAAAATATGTATATTTCACCCAATTTATCGCAGTTAGATGAATTAACGTAAGCCTTGAAAGTAACCGTCGATTTCGACGGGTTTCAACTAGTATTATATATTGTGTGAACTAAACTTATGAAGGGGTTGTGGAAAGGTTCGTTCATACCCATTTAATTTGAAATTTGATATGCTCTAAATAAATTCAAGACCATTTGTCAGATACGTCTTATTTTACTTGTATATGCTTTTACTCATATCATACAACTTAAATTATCACGGTCTGAATCCTACCACACCCATAGGAATAGATTTAACGATCAGTGGAGTTCATGGGGTTGAAGGTTTCCAGCTACATTCTCAGACAACCAAAAATCACTAGGTTAGGGTCACTCTCTCCCTTTCTAAGACGTGAAAATTATTTACTACTAAATAAATAAATGAGGTCTCTATTCATGAGCGAATTTCAGTAACAAAACTGTTTTACAAATCGACTCAAGTCAGGTCTTAAACTAATCAACCATTCTTAACACAACGAAACAAAATAAGATTAAATTACAAATTCTTTAGGCGAGTCTTACATTTTTTGTAAGACAATGCTTTTAGTGTGCATGGAAGTGCATTGTACTGAGCCGGCCAGAAGATAACCCACTTCTACCAGCATCAATACCAACCCTTATTGGTATGTCTAGCAACATACTACCAGTTGGCCTATAAATTTCGACCGTTCTTGATATGTTTATCGTTCGTACGCCAATACTTGTAAATACCAATGTGCTAATTGTTTATTGCTATGCATATTTTCGTGTGTAAATATCCTTCAAGCATCGTGCGATGTGACTTTTGTTCAATTAATGAATTTCTGCTGAAGATGAACTGACGTCAGTTTGAGACATGTTCAGCACGAAGTAAATACTTCTGACACCGTATATGTTAGCATAGACTAGTATGTTTTTTCTATGATGTTAGTAAAATAGATCTTCATATTATAATTTAAAATTAAGGGTGTCAAGGCTGTGCAATTAAAAATTATTTACTATATTTCTACAATCCTGTGTTAAAGGTTTCTAAATACGTTGCAAATGTGATCCTAGGTAAACAAAAAATATAGTATTACCTTTGACTATGTACTAAGCGTTTCATTCCAGTTTTAAAGTAACAGCAGTGTTATGAAAAAAAAGTAGATTTTTTGATCCAGCGGCAAAGTGTATTAATTTCAATCTCTTGTTTTATTGAAACCCGACTATTCTCAACCGAGATAAATGGGTATCTTAACTTAAGCTATAGAATTTTTTACTAATTAGCAACAAAAACTATGGAAGAAAATATAATTTCTACATCAGTACACTCTGTGAATGTCTCTCCAACTTAGTTTTTATAGAATAGAAAATTGGCCGAGGAAAAACTCGTATATGCTTACAGGTGACCAGAAACTAGTGTAAAACTAAAGGACTGATACAAATATTCAATAAAAACCTCTATTATGCTGGACACAGACCTTTGATTTTTTGTAATATTTAATCAGGTTAGGTCTACACACAAACTAAGCCCTTAGAGATCGCAATGATCAAGATTGATGTTCTTTGCGTTGAGAATACCCCGGACCAGGGTTTCTTACCTTCCGTCATCATCGAGATGACTACTGTCAACAGTCCTCTATAGTATGATACTCCAAACAGGGCCTTTCTCAACACGGGCGTTGGAAGGAGAGTGGTCTACGTCATCGGGAGTGCTTGGGCAGTAGATGCGATTGGGTGGCACAGCCTTGTCCATCCTTAATAAGTAAGATCGGAAATACATCACACAGTCAAAAATTGGGATTGTCATCCCCTACTCAAATTCACTGATTGGCCCCAGGTTAAACTTGCTGAAATTACTTTTAAGGTTAAAATATCCCCTCAAATATACTTCCAAATTATTTTCAAACTCACTAATGCAGCTAAAGGTAAGTGAATGAATGAAATATGAAATAATTAAATAATGAAATAGGCCTACTACAACTTGTTTTTATATTTTAGCGAATTACACATGTAGGGAATAAGCTATTACCATAGTACTCATGGTAAGACCTGGACCCGGGACCGATTTACTTTTTCGTTTTGAGGTCCCTAGAGGCCAAAAACAACACCCGTTCAAATTCAAATATTCAAATATCGTTTTTTAACGAGGGAAACAATGAAATAACATATTTTAAAGATCCCAGACAAAATTTATTAAACGTGTTTTGAATCCTTTAAATTTGGAATTCATAGTTTGAATATACAACTATTAGATATATTTCAAACCAACAAAACTCATACTTGTCAAATAAACATGCACTAAATGCATGTACAAAATAAATTAATTTGTAAATTATTATAATGAAAAAACTATACCTTTTCAAAATTTATTTGAGAAGTTATTACTTGTATTTGAGAATCATTACTTGTATTTGAAAAAATATCAAATGTAAAGGAGATTAGTCAGTTGAATTTGATTAAACGAAAAATGTATTTGAGAATAGTCAATTGTATTTGAGAAAGTATTACATGAAATTGAGAAATTGTTAATTTTATTTCAGAATTAGGGATTTTAATTTGAGAAGTTGGTTAATGATCAGCTGAATTTTGAGTTTCTCAAATACATTAACCATTTCTTAAATATAATTTACTGTTCTTAAATGACTTTGATGCCTTCTCAAATACAACTGACTGGCCTCAAATTTTTTTTTGTTTTCAAAAATATATTTGACGAATCTCAAATACAATTGATATGTTCTCATATAAACATAACTGTTTCTCAAATAAAATTGGAAAGGTGTAGACAGTAATTGATTCTTAGAATATTCTCTTATAATAAGCTATTTTAGGTATACGATTACAAGGCATCCTTAAAATCAATATAAACACATTTTGGGACAGCTTATACTTGCCTAAAGGAACAATAATAGTTTTATGTAATTTATCTTCTAATCTACCAACTATTAATCCGCGTATCTTCTTAGACTGACAACTGTGCAAGTAAAGATATTTTATTCCACATTGTTAATTTAGGAGTGATTTAGATTTAATATATGACGTAACTTATTGTGGAATAAAACCATACTCAAAACATACGGAGTACCGTATCCGTATGTACTTAGGAATGTTTACAATCGATGATGTTTTTATTATTCATAAAGCACAAGATCTAAATACAGCATTGGCCTAGTGTTGATCTCATGTAGGTTATTGACGAGTTCATACACGTGTTCTTACCTTACAGGCCGTGTCATGAAGGCATCTTCAATATTTGACTTCGAATGCACATAATATGAGCGTTCGCCATTATGCACATTACGAATACTAGTCACCAGCTTAAATTGCCAAGTTACTTATGTTTTAGCCAAGTGTCCAGTCAGTTATGTAAGTCTATTGAAGATTTAGAAGTAAAAAGTTGTCACTAGCCACATATTTCTGAGAAAAGTTTGTTTTAAGAATATTAATGGAATATGTGTGTCAGATAGCTTCGAGTGCTGATGTACTGTTTGGGATCTCTAACCCTACTTGAGTTGGTCAATGCAAGACCTGTTGTGGAAGGTTGAGGTTTAGCCAAGTAAATGTCTGCTACTTCCTGTGGTAAGAGAGCAGCTCTTAAAGCTCTTCCGACCAACTCACTCGACACTACAGAACCTCACCAACTATCTTCATCCAGACAGAGGTTTTAGTATCATACTATAGCTTCCTTGTGTTTTATCCCAACAAATAATGCTTGCTGAACAAAAAACGACGGGGCTGTAGTAAATAAAACATGTCGATTAAGAATTATCTGTTCGTAGTTAAACCTAATAGTATATTTCATTACTAGGACCGAAAGTGGCATTTTCCGGCGCGCGCTCAAGTTTTTGTGTGAGGCGAAGCCGAACACAGGAAACACCAATTTCACGTGCGAGGCGAAGCCGAGTACGTGAGAGCTATTTTCACGTACGAGGCGAAGCCGAGGACGGGAATAATGGAGCAAGTGCCGGATAATAACTTTTGGTTCGAGTTATGAACGATACTTTTCATCACGACGCAAAAATACACAAACACAGAATAGCAGACCTCATCAGTAATATTGCAATAATTATCTATCAAACAATTTGTTTAAACATAAAAATAAAATAAAATCTTCTAAATCAAACCTATGTTCATTTTTGTTTGATTTTTAAAACATAAAATAAAATAAAATATTCTAAAGGAAACCTTCGTATATTTCTCAATACTTCAAACATCAAAATAAAAGATTAAAACGACTTTGAACAATACATACGGCTGATTTGAATCATTAAATTAAACCGTAACAAAACACTAGCGCGCGTAGTGAATAAATGGAAAACTAATTGAGAGCGAGGGAAAGTAAATTTAGAGCGAGGGAAAATCAGCTGATCGATTTTCCCTCGCCCTAAATTAGAGCTTGGGAAACGGCTACTTTCATTGATGTCAGCTGTTATCGAAAGTAGTTACTTTCGGTGAGGAGTGATGAAAAATATCTTTCATAATACAATTAACCTTTAGATAATTAACCTTTAGAGGTATAAGTCTAATCTATACATCCTTGTGGTAGCTCGGTCTTTTTCAGAAGGGGCCGCCACTATTTATACTGTGGAAAACCACAGTTTGAGTTAAGTGATTTTGAGTTGTTGTGATTATTTTTGCTCAATAAATAAAAAACGAGTGACTAAAGCTACAAACTAACCTAACCTAGCCTAAACTGTCCAACAGTTTAAAAAGTTGCGACCCTCTTATTAAAAAGACCCCGGAAGCCAATTTGTAATTGATTAAGTGAGAGTGAACGGTACTTTCCTGTTAAAGGGAACATTCATTATTATCGATCTGATTTCTTTCGATATATCGATATTTTTGTTTTCCTTTACGATTCATTTTTTATTTTATTTCATTCCAACGGCAAAACCATTATACATTTCAATACAAGAAAGATGGCTAGGTACTATTTACATACTAAAAAAAATAATGGATACTGAGTGCTAACAAATACATAACATACAAGCAAATAAATAGTAGTAATAACAAACGATGCAACAACAACAACACTGTGGCTAATTAATAAACTATTGACATACCACAAAGAAGAATTTCTAGAAAGCTATCAGGCACACATGGAAGTTCCTTACTAGATAGTATAAATAAATATAACAAACAATATAAATAAATATAACAAACAATATAAATATATATTCATAGCTTCATAGCTTCATAGCTAGAAGATATTCATACCTTCTGTTTTAATATCTTCATACACATTTATATTACAAATTGACAACTGATCTTGTTTAGGCAAAACATAAATAAGTAAAACTGTTCTAAACTAACCTAACATAACCAACCAAACTTGCTGGGTTTGCTGTATCATTTCAAAATTTCGTTTGATAACAGAAAAGGCATGTGAGTTATATAAAACGGAATTTGGAAATTTTACAGCAAGTTTGGTTGGTTAGGTAAGGTTAGTTTAGAACATTTTCATTTCAATATTTAAATTGTTTGTTGATACTGAACAATATTTACTTATCGTAGTTGTCAGCTGACATCTCGTTCATTATCGGATCAAAAATAGAATATCGATATATCAAAAGAAATCAGATCGATAATAATGAATGTTCCCTTTAACAGGAAAGTACCGAGTGAACTTCAGAAACATATATTCTATGTTTTATTTTAGTTATACTATAAGTATTACAAATACTCTATAAATGGTTCTAAGGGTTTAAACCACTTTACTTTTGTGTGAGATTTATAGTATGGTAAACCTTTTTAGTTCTGTTTTGTTAAAAGGTTGTTTATTATAGCTTTAAAATTATAAATTATAACTGAATGTCTAGGTTTATTCGTAGTAAAAGATATCCTTCACTCACTTCCGCAATAAACTATGCTGATGAGTTGCTCATTGATCGTAATCGTTGGAATCGGGGGTGTTTTTTGGCGTGTTTGATGTACCTGTGAACACGTTTGTAGTGTGTTTGATTAGTTTTGCATACTAATTTAAAAATAACAATCATATTTAAAAACTCACCCACCCGGACATAGCTATAAGTATAGTATATAGTAGAACACACCAACTTAATCGCCTATTATACTAAATGCATTTTAATTCGCAAGGATGACTTATTGTAAGAATGACTTCTCAGTGGAAAAACAGAATAAGCATCCTTCAATATTTACGTCCTTGATATTTAAAAACTTCATAAATGTATCAATTTAATATAACTTCAAGATTGCTTTTTACAAAAAGTGTAGCAGAAAGTAATAAAAGAGCTGTAATATTATGAATTTTTATTGAACATTGTATTCGAAATTTGGTCTTCAGTCTCCAGCTCTTGTCCTGTTCCAACTACCGTTTTTCCTGAGTCTTTTCCTTCAACTGATTTTTTATCTTCTTCCGCTCAAATTCAAGTCTCTTGTTCCTTCTTCGGCCGTATTTTCTGCTGCTGTATCCTTCTCTGTTTTTTGTTCTGTTCCAGATTCTGCTAATCCTAAGGTTTTTCCTTCTGCTTTATTCCTTTCTCCAGTTCCTTTCTCTGTCATTTGACCTGTTCCGACTGATGTAACTCCTGAGTCTTCAACAGATTTTTTCTCTTCTTCTGCTCCATTCCCTTCTCTTATTCCTTCTTCTGCCGTATTCCTTGCTACCGTATCTTGCTTTGTCATTTGTACTGTTCCAGATTCTGTTACTCCTGAGCCATTTCCTTCATCTGCTGTATTACCTTCTCCAGTTCCTTTTTCTGTTCCTAGCTCTGTTCCAACTCCTTTTAACACTGCTTCATTTCCTCCTTTTGATTCTTTTCCTTCTTCAGAAATCGCTTTCTTAGCACTTCCTTGAGTGTTTTTATTTGTGTACCGGTAGTTGTCGAACTCTATTTCTTCGCATCGTCTTCCTTGACGTAAACAAAAACGGGTTTCATATTTTTCATCATAATCTTTATCGACGCTGCACAGGTTGCATGTAAAGCCAGAATTGCAGGTATACGTCCAGAACACTGCGTCAATTACGGTTGACACATACTCCGTGTAAATGCATGGCTCACCCGCATTACCAGTGGAATCGTGAGAAAACGGGTTCTTTTCTTGTATGTAATAAAAGTTTGACCAGTTGAAGTCAAACAGGCCTGAGAGTCCTAAGTCGATAACATCTAAAAAACAAATTTGTGTTAGATTTACATTTATGTAATTAACATTGATAGTGACAGCTATTACTAAAAATAAATCCCAATAGAAAATACCCCCGCCACAGCAAACCTGCCGTCTAAGCAAATTTTCATTTGAATTGATTTTCAATTCAAAAACCTAAAAAACTCAAAAACCTACAGTAAACATAATATTATTTAAATAACATTAGGTTTATCAAGTACCTAGGTTTGCTGCTACAGGGAAACTAATAAAATTTGCTTTTTTTAGTAAAATATTATTAAATAAATAAATAGTAAAGTCTTACCTTAGCAATCCTTGTTATGGTGGTCCGATATTAATTTCAAACCCGTAGGTTCATCATCAGTCGGAAGTTTAGGTAGACCAAATTTTGTTATAAAATCCACCCCATGGGTTTCGTAGAAATGTTGACATTTAACACGAAGACACACATTACAGTTGACATAAATAATATACGTAGTTTAGGGATAAAAACCATGGTTTTATAAAACAGTGGGATAACCTCACTTCAGTCAGGGAACACGCTGCCGGCAGAACTGTCAAAATTTAGTCAGATTGTGGGTTGAGGTTATGTTGACATTTTTTGACTACGGAATGAAAAAACATATGATGGGTGTATTTGGATTGATGCGGCTAGGTGTCTGATTGATTATTTGTTCTCAGAAGTGTATCAAAAATTATGTTTGCTGAGAAATTACGTTGGTCATTGAGGACTTCAGACGGGTTGGATTTAGTATTGCTGTATATATGGAATTGTTCGATTATGTCCAGCTTGTTGCTTTTTGGGCCTTTATGTAGGATTTCTAGGTCTTGGTCTATGGTCGAATATGAGTGCATATGATTTATAAGATGCTCAGCGTATGTGGACTGGTTGGTATTGGAATTTCTGGGAAGGTGTTCTTTGTATCGGGTTTTGAAGCTTCGGCCTGTTTGGCCAATATAATACTTAGGGCAAGTGGCACACTTGAGTTTATATATCCCCGAAGCTTCATAATCGTTTACTCTGCTATGCTTTGATTTGTTGAGGATCTGGGTTAGGCTGTTTTTTGACCTGTAGGAAATTCGGTAACCTTTTTTACTTATGATGTTATGGATGGAATTGTTAATTCGGCCGTGGTATGTCATCACAACAAATTGGTTCTGGGGTTTAGGCCGGTCTATTTTGTTTTGTCTGTTCTTATGTCGCCATATGAGTTTGTTTATTATATTGGGATTGTATCCATTATTATAGGCTATTTGTTTTATTACGTTAAGTTCAGAATTGTAGTCTTCTTTTGATAAAGGGACGTTGATTAGTCTGTTTATCATGCTGTGAAAGGCTGCGTATTTGTGGGCTATGGGGTGGTTGGATGATTGATGAATAGCATGATAGCCTTTCACAGCATGATAAACAGACTAATCAACGTCCCTTTATCAAAAGAAGACTACAATTCTGAACTTAACGTAATAAAACAAATAGCCTATAATAATGGATACAATCCCAATATAATAAACAAACTCATATGGCGACATAAGAACAGACAAAACAAAATAGACCGGCCTAAACCCCAGAACCAATTTGTTGTGATGACATACCACGGCCGAATTAACAATTCCATCCATAACATCATAAGTAACAAAGGTTACCGAATTTCCTACAGGTCAAAAAACAGCCTAACCCAGATCCTCAACAAATCAAAGCATAGCAGAGTAAACGATTATGAAGCTTCGGGGATATATAAACTCAAGTGTGCCACTTGCCCTAAGTATTATATTGGCCAAACAGGCCGAAGCTTCAAAACCCGATACAAAGAACACCTTCCCAGAAATTCCAATACCAACCAGTCCACATACGCTGAGCATCTTATAAATCATATGCACTCATATTCGACCATAGACCAAGACCTAGAAATCCTACATAAAGGCCCAAAAAGCAACAAGCTGGACATAATCGAACAATTCCATATATACAGCAATACTAAATCCAACCCGTCTGAAGTCCTCAATGACCAACGTAATTTCTCAGCAAACATAATTTTTGATACACTTCTGAGAACAAATAATCAATCAGACACCTAGCCGCATCAATCCAAATACACCCATCATATGTTTTTTCATTCCGTAGTCAAAAAATGTCAACATAACCTCAACCCACAATCTGACTAAATTTTGACAGTTCTGCCGGCAGCGTGTTCCCTGACTGAAGTGAGGTTATCCCACTGTTTTATAAAACCATGGTTTTTATCCCTAAACTACGTATATTATTTATGTCAACTGTAATGTGTGTCTTCGTGTTAAATGTCAACATTTCTACGAAACCCATCGGGTGGATTTTATAACAAAACTAGCTGACCCGGCGAACTTCGTATCGCCTAAAGGTTTCCCCTAAAACAGACCGATGGAAAGAAAGTACCGTTACGTTTAATTTTCAAGATGATCTCGTTCGCATCGCTCAATCACGTCCTGGTTGAAGTTCGTTCGCTACGCTCACTCACCTTTGGGTTGGAGCTCGTTCGCTACGCTCACTCACCTTTAGGTTGGAGCTCGTTCGCTGCGCTCACTTGCCTTCAGGTTAATAACAAAATTTGGTCTACCTAAACTTCCGACTGATGATGAACCTACGGGTTTGAAATTAATATCGGACCACCATAACAAGGATTGCTAAGGTAAGACTTTACTATTTATTTATTTGATTATATAAGCAATCCAGAGGCTGAAATGATAGAAAATATTATTATTAGTGTAAAATAAATAAATTTATTTATTAAGTTTGATCAAAATATGTCCATAAACAAACTCTAACATTTTACAATATTCCCCATAAGAATAACATAGGAATTTTAAATTTTAAATTTTTTGAATTTTCTCTGTTATCAATAACCGTACAAAACGCAATGCTGTACGAATATTTTCTTAAGTTATAAGTTCTTTAAAAAGGTCTAGAGAGAAATTGGAAAATTTTGTGTTTTGGTGGTCATATGGGGAAACCCAACTTTTACTCCATAAGACCCCCCGTAAAACCCCGTTTCCACTATATTCACGAACTCATTTAAGTTTATCCCGCCTTCTCTACCTCAGTTCAGAAATCTCAATTTGGGCCACAGTAGCTATGTTGCACCATTGAACAGCGCCGCGAGAAGCGCTTGCAGACGTTTAAGTCCTCTCAAATTGCACAGTTACAGTAACATTTAAAATATTTTTCATCTGAAGAAGGTGTCTTCCTCTGTAGATTAAATTTTATGAATATATCTTTTAAATTTTCTTCGAAAAATTAATTTGTATGTGTAAAATGCTTTAGAAAAAAACTTATTTTTAGTTATTTACCAGTCATTTCAACTTCCCACTTAAAATTTTACCATTACCAAAAAATTGAAAACGTAAAAGGCTACAAAAATAAAAAACAAATAAATTACCATAAATCTATTTTTAATCAGTTTAATCAGTTAAGAACTAAGCCGACAATGACGGAGATAATAAATCCTTCTATTAAGCCGTGGCGGACAGGTAGAGTGAACCTTAAGCCGAAATTCATCAAAATCGGACAAAAATTATGCAACTCGAAATAAAATGTTACGCTTCACATAATTTTGGAAGGTGAGCTCTGGTTTCAACAACATATTTTTAATTTTTCTTCTATGTACCCTCTGCAACTTTTTCGCAATGTAGCAACTTTAATTTTACAACTTGAATTTTAATGCACTTTACTGATTAGTCTTAGAGAGAAAACTAACGCCCACAAGTAAAGTCGTAAAATAAAATGTAAGAATGAGTCCTTCGTGTTGACATCTGTTCGGTAAAAGCTTGACAATGGGTAGGACCTTTGACATTCCATTCCAATGTTAAAGCTGAAACCACCAAAAGAGACTTATGTAAAGACTAACTTTTGTCCATACGCCAATCTTTCAAGCAAGCGAAACTGAAAGGACTGCCAGGCGCATATATTACTTAACTATAACAATACAACGAGTAAAGGAGGAAGTTTGATTTCAGACATTCACCATACTCTTTGAGTACCTCAGACTACTGTATGTTAAATTTTTATGAAACATTTTGTGCATCTAATTTATATACATGGGATGTATAATTAAGTATCCTCAAGTTGACTAGTTTTGCATTTCAGCAGAACAGAAAAAGAGTTCTGTGCACAATTTCCTGGAACAAATAATGTCTGTTTACATGTTTTGCAATGGTATTTGCTATTTAAATCATATATGTTGTATTATTATGTTTACTAAATTCCATTATTTTAACATGAACCAGAATTATATTTCTAAAGCAAAGACAGTTGTAATATAGCTAAGAAGCATCTATTAGTAGGCCTAGTGTTAATACATCTAACTTTTTTCATTATGTTAACTGTTGCTAATGAACTGTTTTGCTTAAAAATAACAGGATCATTGTACTGAGCTATGAAAAAAATAGTCCTTATTACGCAACTGTTTTTCAAGTTGTATAGAAATCTTTGGCGTCTATGGGGGTCGTCAAAGCTTGAATTCGTAAAATACTTCTTCACTTTTAGCGAATTCCCATATAGGGAATAAGCTAATACCTTAGTTGTCAGACCCGAAACCAATTTACTCTTTCTCCTTAGTTAGTTTGATGTCTTTAGCACGATAGCTAGAGCGAAAATAATCTGATTTCCAATAAATTTCTTACAAACGTGTAAAACTACATTTATTTGAACAAGTCGGACTATGGAAATAGGATGTATGAGGTAAAAACCAATTTTTCTAATTTCGACCCTCAAAACAAACAAATATGGCAACTTATCGTCAAGTCATTTTGTAGAGCTTAAACAATAAAACAAATATACGGTATTAGCATTATTGTATGCCTAATGGTTGCCATAAAAATACCATAAAACTGTAAATTTAAAATCCTCTATGAAGAATAAGAAAAGTGGTTCTAGTAAGCTATATGTAAATATTTAGATTCAACTAGGCGAATGTATTTATTTTATAATAAGCTGTTAACATTTTACTAAAAATCCTATTGGATGTCTTCCCTGTAACAACAAAAAAAAGTACTAGTGAAAGTAGGTAATTGAACATAGTGTTAATTAAAAAGGGAATAAATTTGATCGGTTTAGGGAAATATTGTAGTGAAAATCCAATCAGACAAATGGAGTTTCGCTTATTGTAGAGGATTGCGGTGGTGGAAGCATGAGGCTGCGATCTCTTTGCTCGCGCGAGTATTAAGTGACACGAGTCACACGCCTTGCTTGCACGCTCTTGCGAGTATTAAGTGACACGAGTCACACGCCTTGCTCGCACGCTCGCGCGAGTATTAAGTGACACGAGTCATACCTCTTTCTTGCACGCTCTTGCGAGTATTAAGTGACACGAGTCACACGCCTTGCTCGCACGCTGGCGCGAGTATTAAGTGACACGAGTCATACGTCTTGCTCGCACGCTCGCGCGAGTATTAAGTGACACGAGTCATACCTCTTTCTTGCACGCTCTTGCGAGTATTAAGTGACACGAGTCATACCTCTTTCTTGCACGCTCTTGCGAGTATTAAGTGACACGAGTCACACGCCTTACTCGCACGCTGGCGCGAGTATTAAGTGACACGAGTCATACGTCTTGCTCGCACGCTCGCGCGAGTATTAAGTGACACGAGTCATACCTCTTTCTTGCACGCTCTTGCGAGTATTAAGTGACACGAGTCATACCTCTTTCTTGCACGCTCGCGCGAGTATTAAGTGACACGAGTCATACCTCTTTCTTGCACGCTCGCACGAGTATTAAGTGACACGAGTCTCTTGCTCGCACGACTTGGGGTGTTCATATTGCTGGCAAGTTCTCGCATGTTGCTGCAGTCAGTGCTGATGCAAAAGTATTATAGTGTATTATAGTGTTTTGAAGTTTTTAGTAGTGGATAGTGAACTATTTAGGGAAGAATGGATGAACGAATACTTTGTTGACAGGGAAGTAATAAGAGAATACGCCTACCACCGTATTTTAAAGCAGTCAGCACTACAAACTCGTGCGAGCGCGAGAGGAATGTGATGGCAGCCTCATACAGGGTGTTGAAAAAATCTTAACACACCCAAAAATAAATTAAGCGGCTTAAGATAAAATGTTGCAGCTTAAAAATATCATTATATGATGACTTTTCTAGCTTTTTGCAAAAAATCAAAGTTTTGCCCCCCTCCACCTCCAGGGTGGATAGGGGAAAACTCCACATTTTCAAATGTCCCCCAATTCACAATTTACAACCTTAAGGGCATTATTAAGGTATATATGGGTCATTTGGGTTGTGACCCATGTTGTGACCCCTCATTTTAAAGGTCTTGTTAAAAGAAAACGTTTGGAGTAATTGAAAACTGTTTACGACCATACTGTATATAATAGCTGCCTAAAACACTTTAAAATGCAAAAGGGCATATGGGATTAAAGAAATGTTAAAAGTGAATTTGGTACAGTGGATTACAAATGATAATGAATAACATTTGACAACTAAACACAAATTTAATAACTCATTGGAATCTCAACTCAAAAACAAACAATAATACAAATGAAATCACATATAAACTATTAAGAACAGCTGATGTAACAATATGCATTGTTGTTAGAAAAGTTATTGTTGAATCTCTTTGAACATAAGTAGAAATTAATCATTCTTAGAAACTAGGGATTGGAGTTTATTTCATAGTATTTATGGTCATTTTGTGTTTTAAAAAACAATGTTTACCTACATAAACTAGGTCAACAATAAATCAAAATACAACGAACATTTTAATCTGACCATGCAGTTTTATTCCTAATAATGACAATAAGAGTTCAGATAACTGTTGAGAAAAACTTTAAACATCAAAATCAACTTCTGTATAGCCTAAAACAAAACATGCTTACATTTCGTATCTGTAACGGACGGTGTTGGATTTTTTTATTCCAAATCCATTTTGCAATCAAACCAAACGCTTTCTCTTAACAAGACCTTTAAAATGAGGGGTCACAAGATGGGTCTTTACCCTAAAAGGTTGTGAGGGGCAAAACTTGGATTTCTTGAAAAAAGTTGCAAAATTTCATTTTAAGCCGTTTAATTTATTTTTGGGTCAGACTTTTTTAACACCTTACATATTAATATTGATGTATAAAAAAGGCAATTTAATTTGAATAAGATTGAATCGAATGTACAAAAGAAAATGCGAAGAAAAAACAAAATGGTACCTATACAAAATAGGAATTGTATGAAACCGTAAATGTGTCTTAACAATTAAAATAATAAAATAATGTGAATAACAAACTTACTTGCAAGAACTAAAAGCACGATAGAGTAATACATAGTTATTCCAATAAACTTCAACTCAACTTAAATCAACCATACGTGTGGAATTTTTTATACAAGTGTCATTTAACAGTTGACTTTAATTATGCATGACAAAGTGTTAAAGTGATGTTGCTATCACAGATGAAAACATGCAAAATATGAAAATATTCAACGTTAATATTATATATTGTGTGAACTAAACTTATGAAGGGGTTGTGGTAGTGTTCGTTCATACCCATTTAATTTTTAAATTTGATATGCTCTAAATAAATTCAAGACCATTTGTGAGATACGTCTTATTTTACTTGTATATGCTTTTACTCATATCACGCAACTTAAATTATCATGGTCTGAATCCTACCACACCCATAGGCATAGATTTAACGATCAGTGGAGTTCATGGGGTTGAAGGTTTCCAGCTACATTCTCAGACAACCAAAAATCACTAGGTTAGGGTCACTCTCTCCCTTTCTAAGACGTGAAAATTATTTACTACTAAATAAATAAATGAGGTCTCTATTCATGAGCGAATTTCAGTAACAAAACTGTTTTACAAATCGACTCAAGTGAGAACTAAACAACCATTCTTAACACAACGAAACAAAAAAGATTAAATTACAAATTCTTTAGGCGAGTCTTACATTTTTTGCAAGACAATGCTTTTAATGTACAAGGAAGTGCATTGTACTGAGCCGGCCAGAAGATAACCCACTTCTACCAGCATCAAGAACAACCCTTATTGGTATGTCAAGCAACAAATTTTTTGTACCAGTTGGCCTATAAATCTCGACCGTTATTGATATGTTTATCGTTCGTACGCCAATACTTGTAAATACCAATGTGCTAATTGTTTATTGCTATGCATATTTTCGTGTGTAAATATCCTTCAAGCATCGTGCGATGTGACTTTTGTTCAATTAATGAATTTCTGCTGAAGATGAACTGACGTCAGTTTGAGACATGTTCAGCACGAAGTAAATACTTCTGACACCGTAATGTTAGCACAGACTAGTATGTTTTTTCTATGATGTTAGTAAAATAGATCTTCATATTATAATTTAAAATTAAGGGTGTCAAGGCTGTGCAATTAAAAATTATTTACTATATTTCTACACTCCTGTGTAAAAGGTTTCTAAATACTTTGCTATTGTAATCCTAGGTAAACCAAAAATATAGTATTACCTTTGACTATGTACTAAGCTTTTCATTTCAGTTTTAAAGTAACAGCAGTGTTATGAAAAAAATTAAGTAGATTTTTTAATCCAGCGGCAAAGTGTATTAATTTCAATCTCTTGGTTTATTGAAACCCGACTATTCTCAACCGAGATAAAAGGGTATCTTATCTTAAGCTATAGAATTTTTTACTAATTAGCAACAAAAACTATGGAAGTAAATATAATTTCTACATCAGTACACTCTGTGAATGTCTCTACATACCTTAGATTTTTTGTAATATTTAATCAGGTTAGGTCTACACACAAACTAAGCCCTTAGAGATCGCAATGATCAAGATTGATGTTCTTTGCGTTGAGAATACCCCGGACCAGTTTTTGTTACCTTCCGTCATCATCGAGATGACCATGTCCACCGTCAACAGTCCTCTATGGTATGATACTCCAAACAGTGCCTTTCTCAACACGGGCGTTGGAAGGAGTGTGATCTACGTCATCGGGAGTGCTTGGGCAGTAGATGCGATTGGATGGCACAGCCTTGTCCATCCTTAATAAGTAAGATCGGAAATACATCACACAGTCAAAAATTGGGATTGTCATCCCCTACTCAAATTCACCGATTGGCCCCAGGTTAAACTTGCTGAATCAGACACCTGGTCCAGAGAGCTCTCCGGAGAGAGTTGGTAGGCATGGGTGCACTCTTCTGTTCTTATCTTATCCTAGCCACGCCGCCAACATATTGCTTTCGTATCCATTACCAAATGTTTGACGACGTCATATATTTTATGCTGAACAAAGCTGGATTGTTAAAGTTTTAGTTTGTCAATTCACAGTAGGATCATGAATTTTTGGCAGAGGCCATTTTCGTTGAAATTATAAGTTATACCAAAAATTTATGAAAATATTATATTTCATCAATATGGATAATGCAGCTAAAGGTAAGTGAATGAATAAAATATGAAATAGGTAAATAATTAAATAGGCCTACTACAATTTGTTTTTAAATTTTTTGTAACTTTACAAGGAAAAATGTAAAAATAGAAATAAGCTAATTAATGAAGAAGTGAGATTTGACTCCAGTTGTACTTATAGAAACTTATTGGCGGAAGCCAATAGTATATAAGTGACGTCATTGAAACTCTTGTCATTCGCCTGTTGGGTCTGATGATGATTGGAGTGTCCAATCGAAATCGATCACCACTTACCATCTTTATGTGTATTAACCGTCTTGTGAGTAAACAGTATCATGGTAAATATATTATTACAAGTTTTATTTGACGTATGTTTTGTACTTTCAGGTAAAAATTCAAATATGTACTTGTAAGTAAATTGTCCATGAAACCTTGTATGTGAATATTGAAATAACAAAAACTTTTGAGATCCTTATCAGATCATTTAATTGATTTTTGTACATGTACTGATTCATCCATGTCTCATTTTGAGGGGTTTCTTTGTACGGGTTTTGTGTACTTTGCAATGTCGACACCGTCACACCCGCTTCCTACACTCCCCTTCCTCGGAATGCAGAAGTATTCATCGTTTACTGCGGAGAACCTGCACCTCTTGCAATGAAAGGCTGGGTCTTCGCAAATACCTGTCCGACGCATGAGGAGACTAAACAAGAACTTTTGAACACATTGTACGCAAGGTTCGTAGTTTTTGCCTGTCGAGGGGTGGCCGAAGAGGTTCTGCTCTTGAGACGGAGCAGGACAAGTCACCCCTCCTGTTGATCTGATGATTATACCTGTTTAACATAAATTAAAATAATGTAAACAAATAATTAAGTGTTTTTAAAAGAATGCCACTATTTTAAATGGTAATTGCTTGGATACTATTCAAGGTAACTAAACGTTTTGTACGTCAAATTGAAGCTAAAATAACTAAGTTTTGTTTCCCGTGTATCAAGGTAGGAATCTTTGACCTGGGTATACGTAAAACAGGTGCGGGGTGACAGGCCCGCTATTGTGACTCATACGCCTGGCGCAACAAAAGGCACAGAATGTATACTGTAGTTCGCAGAGTTTATATCAATTGCTAAATTGAACTAAATTTAAATCTACTTGATGATAAAGAAACTTGAAGCTGGTTTAATGAGTTTCGTGGCATCGAAGTGTTTTGAAAAGACAACACATGGCCGGCTAAAAACAAGCAATGACATAGTCGAAGGAATCCGACAATTCTGCATCAGAAGCCCTGAAAAATCGATTGCCCAACGAAGTAATCAGTTGAACAAACCTAAATTCGTCATTTTAAGGTTTAATCTATAAAAGGTAGAGTCTTCGTGCCGAAAAAAAATCTGTTAAGACATCAAATAAACCCACCGATCGCCCCAAGCGTACAGACTTTGCCAGTTTTACGCTCATATAAGATTGGTGCAAATCTGAATTTTACCAAATCATTCTGGATTGTATGAAAGAATGAGAAAAAACGTTATTCTTTTCCCTTCAATTTGACCTTTAAATAGTTTAATTATCTTGAATAGTCCCCGAGCAACGACCATTTGAAATCCCAGCATTCTTTTAAAAACACCCTGAATTACAGATACTGGCTTCAAACCTTATTGATACTTTTTATCCTCACATTGCATATATGGTTTTATTAAAATGATTAAATTAACAATAAAATAAAGGTCGATAAGATAATTATTACGATACCCATATTATTTAACGACGTAAATAATCAGCCCTTGTTGTATGCATATTATTAAAAGTCAGCCAATCCCGCAATAACGGAAGTAACAACAAAAAACACATGTTTTATAAACGTTAATAAAGAGGCCAGTTCTGATAAATCAACCCTTACATGTTATGTGTAGCAAACCCTTTTATTACAATAGCTAAACGTTAAAATTTAACTGATTACATATGCCTCGAAAATGAATTGCAACAATATTAACCTCAGTTACCGAGGCTTTTCTCAAAATAAACAACGTGTTGGTTGGCAATCCTCAAATTATCAAACGATTCAGTTATGGGCTTGTGTCTAAAGAGCCTTGTATTAGTGTAACATTACACAAAGCCTCATTATATTGTAACGCGAATGGGTTCAGCCAAAAAATTCTTAACCAACTACTTGACGGATGTTCAAGATTCTTATTTTGAAGGAATGATTAGAGAGTTATTTGACAGTTTATTGTTTACAATTTAGATTTGCGTTAAAATAGAGAATTTTTCAAAACAAGGAGTTCCTTTTTTACAAATTTAATGGAGCTAATTCTTGTAAACTTTTTGTTTTGTTGTCCAAGCCCCAAGAAATCATAATTTCAAATTAATACAAGGTTTTTAGAAAGAGGTAACTACTACTTGTCTTTTATTCTATCATTGACTTTGGATACTGCAAGTAGACTTCGCATCCTTATGTAAAATATTAGGGCTTCTGTGACAATTGTTTCATACGTGCTTTTGTTTATGTTCTCTGATGTCGGATGTCGGCAAAAACTTTTACTCCTATTTTGATTAACTTAAACTGAACTTGAAATAAACCTGTTTTCACTTTTATTTGCATTAGTAAAATAGGTGTTTTAATTAGGGTGAAATATGTCTTAAATAAGGCTATGTTCATTTACGAAAGTTGAACGTTCAAAACAAACTGTCATATGCGTGTGCGTGACAATATATGGTTTCACAATATTTAAGAGTTTTTAGAATGATCTGGAATATTCTATGATGTGGTTATTACCGTGCCTTGTATTTTGACTCGGGCAACTCCGGGTTTCAAAGTTTGTATTTTATTCAGTTTTGATAACGATGATAGCTATTGAAATGGACGTGCAAATAAATCACGGAAAATGCCAAATTAAATTATAGCTACTATTATTTATACTTAAAATATGTTAAAATTTTTCTATTTCACTTTTTTCTATTTCAGAAAGTTTGTTTAGTTAAGAAAAAGTAATGATTTTACCACACAGTCTTATGTCTCTGCACCAATCTAGTATCGGCATGGTATTTTTTCTTTTACGGATTGATTTTTCTTAGATTAAAATTAATTTAGATAGTGGGGGAATTTTAACAAATAATTTAAATAGAATAGTAATTACTTACTCAGAAACGCCAACAGAACAATCGAAGCTCTCATCATTTGCTTGTAACCGAAGACACTTCACAGTTTGTTGTAAGCTTAACTTGATGTGTAAAAGTTGGAGAAGATAACTATTAGAAATGTGTCAGATGCGCCATGTTTACTGCATTGAAAAATTACACATCTGCGTTTGATAGGTTGATAACGTTCAAATATCTAGCTCCACACCAGTGAAAGCCAAACCGTACTTTATCAGATGTTAAACTATGTATATCATATTATTTAGATATAACTATCATCATATATTTTATACAGAGTGTCTTGCAACCATATGGACAAACTTTGGCACTTTACTCAGCATGTCAAAAAAAAAAAAAAAATGAAATATAACACGCCCTATATCATTCCGTTTTTAGTCTATCAGCCTGTATGTAATTTTTAAACATTCATAACTCCTTTACTGCTTTGAGTTACAACGTTGAAATTCTGTAAAAATGTTTATCTTATTGACCACTATTTTTTAGCAAAATATGAATAAAAACTCTTGAACCGTTTAAAAATGGTGGCTTTTAATAATAGTTAGTAAAAACTTTCACGAACAGAGTTAATTTTACAAAATATTTTTAAGATATGTAAAATGTAGTAAATTTTATGTAGAATACTTAACTATATCGTATAAGCTTAGGTTGGACAAATAATAACTGAGAAATAATTTTTTTCTTGCCATACCTATGGTTAGCAGCAGGTTTTCTCTATTTTTAAACAATGAATGTTAAATTGATAACACTACTTTAAACATTGTTTAGTAGAGAAAACTAAAGGTACAGTTTTCATGGAATTTTCATTACACATTTTTGAAAGCTGCCATTTATAAATGGTTTAAAAGTTTGCTTTTCATATTTTGTACAAACATAGTGGATAAGATCAACATTTTTACATGATTTCAACGCTGTAGCTCAAACAGTTGAGGAGTTATGAATGTTTTTGTGAAGATCACATACAGACAGATAGACCGAAAACGGCATGAGATAGAACGAATGTTATAATACCAATTCGATTGCAAATTCAGTTTTTCATAGCCTGAAGTATTAGGTTGTCGGTTTCTCAGTACCGCGATGTATTGTTGCACCAAAGCAGCGATATAATGAGTTCCGGCACCGCCACATAAACTTTATAAGTATAGTTCACAGTCGTATTGAACTGGTTGATTCCTTGCTTGATACAATCCATTTAATCATGAAATAATTGCGGGTGGGAGAATTCAAGGCTAAAATCTAAGAAATTCGAGATTTCTTGACGAGGTGTCTATGACAATGTGTTGTTGTATGATAAATCACGGTACAAAGTGGAAGGATGAATTAACCTTTGGCTCTGGGAGCAGAGTTCCCTGATCATATCTGACTCCTCAGGGAAGTGATTACTACATGCAAGATACTTCCCTGATGTCATGATAATCATCACAACACTTCTGTGTGTTACATGTGTTACGTGTGGGTTTAGATACATAATGTACAGTTGTCTATACCTTGCTTGATAAAAAGACTATTACTTACCTCTTTCAACCTTGGATTTGCCCGGTAACACAGCTTAGAAATGTGTGCTATGTATGAAAGGTGTCAGGGAAAGTAAGGGATATTAAGGAACAGTACAAGAAATAACTGTACTGATAAGTATTAAGATTAAGTAAGTAGAGAGATCGGGGTGCAAACCGATAAAGTCGCTGCCATAGTTACACAGTACGCTGTCAAGTAAGCCAACGACTCACCAAACAACACTCTAAAAGAGTACCTGCAACGTGTACTTAGATCTCGGGTTTTAAATATTAAAATACAACATTAATTCACAACAATTATTTCGCACGATAAAGAAGAAAATCGAAAAAACCCTCAACAGTTTTCTTGCGTACATAAATAACTCCATATTATCCTTGGTTGTGTAAATGTTATAAATACTAGTCTTATAAAATGAGCTACATATTTATAATTTGTATTAATAGAATTTGTATTGAATGCCCCCCTTTAATATTCTGTCCTGCTGATTTTAGAATTATCTATGCTTTATTAAGATAATAATGATTACGTAGGATGATTAATGATCGTAAAAGACGAATATATCTTGTTTATATGAACCTTCAAAAGGGCGTTAGTAATTTTGCCTTATCTTGAATAAGCTACAGGTAAATTCTTTTGGTTTAGGACCATTGTTTGTAGTCTTGATCCTATGTTTTATTTAAATGTGATTTTAATTAACAATAGTAAATGTAATAAATAGATAATTTACCTTTAAAGTGCCAATAAACACTCTTATAACGGATTTGAATGATTTTAGCATTAAAAACATTATTTTTCTTTAATAGTTTCCAAAAGAAATTTCAAGCTGACTGCTCGGTGACAGACAAGCGAGATAAAGCATTTTCACGGTTGTCACTCAACTGTCATTCCCACAGCCACCGATTGTTTTTGTGTTGCATTTACTTTAAAGCTATAACTTAATTGCTTTTGGTTGACATTCACAATCTCTAAACAGAAAAGGCTAGTTTCGTAACGCCTTTAGACTACGGTATAATTTAGGTATCTTTAGAAACTACTATTAACGATTGATAATAACGTAACAATTAATTTTGGTATTGACAAAAACGATATAAAATAAAAGTTTATGTATTTATCCTAGTATCTTTGCACCTCACCAAGGAGGAGAATGCTTCAGCAGTTTCGCCATATTTCACCGCAGCCTCGCTACACGCTACATCCCCTGTTGTATTGAGCGTTTCCGGTCATATATTTGGCTCTAATTTCCGGTCGCTACTTTTATTGCTCGTTGCACGCCAAGGTTTAAATTCTTCACCCCACCTTAAGATTGAGGTGGAGCAAATCGTAAGATTTTTTCGTGAACAATATACACGCTTTGATGTGTCACTGTATCGAAGTTTTGAACTAAAAATCTACCTAGTAATGGAACGGTTAGCTTCAAAGAAACAAAGCGCTTACTTAGTTATAAGAAATTTGTAATAATATATTTTTTCTACAGTTACCTAACAATGTACATGTTCTCTCACTGAATTGAGAAAGCAAAGTAGCCAATTCGCTCATCAGTGAGACAATGTTAACATTGTCTCACTCCAGATTTGCAACGTGAAGGCACGTTTCTTTACCAATTTATTTGTTTTATGGTAACTGTAGGAAAAATATAATGTGCAACTCGAGTGCAAAGTGCAATCGCCTCACTCGAGAAACCATCTCTTACTCACCTACGGCTCATGAGTAAGGATTTCTCTCGAGTGAGGTAATCGCTCATTTTGCTCACTAGTTGCACAAATAACTATTCTTCATAATAAATCTTGGTTTTAGCATAGCCAAACAAATTAAATATTGCTTTACTTGTCTGTGGTTTTAGGATAGTTTCTTTGATGTTTTGATGTTTCTGAACTGTACACGACCCCTAGTAGCCGTCTCGCTGTCTCTCACTATGCTACTGTTGTTTCAACTACAATTAGCTGTAATGTCTCCTGCAAATCTCTAGTATAAGACACAACAACCACGTTGTCTGTCTCTTCACTAATATAGTTCAGTTTTTTCAACAACTATATACAATTTATCTTTACTAAAATGTTGTTGTTGTTGTCGTCGTCGTTCTAAGAACAATCAGCTGTAATGTCTCCTGCAAATCTCTAGTAGAAGACACAACAACCACGTTGTCTGTCTCTTCACTATATAATGCATTTTTGTAACGACAACAAATTATCTTTACTAAAGTGTTGTTGTTGTTGTTGTCGACCCAAGAACAATCAGCTGTAATATCTCCTGCAAATCTCTAGTAGAAGATAAACAGCCACATTAAAGCTGCCTCTTCACTAATGTTGTTGTTTCAATCGTAACATTGGACAGTTTTCTTTTCTTATAACACTATTTATATATAGTTTTTTTGTTTTAACAACTACATCAAACAAAGAAACAGATTACTGTTCAAAATCAAAACTTGCACTCAATCTATAAATTAAGACATACTTCACATGGCTCCAAAAAATAATTACTAACAACAGAGAATTTTGAAATCGGTGACGTTTGCTCTGTAAGAATCAAATTGAATAGTTTGCAAATGTAAAATTAAGGAAGCCTTCAATTTGGATCTTTCAAACAAATAATGATGATTGCAGATTATATTTCCGTAAGGGCGATTAACGTATCATATTTTTGATGTTAAGGTTATATTATACTACTTCTTGAGCATGCGAATTATAAAACTCCTAGCACACACCAAACAGTTTTCAAATATCCCAAGTACTTACGTCATTTTTAGTCAGCTAGCTACTTACCTGTGAACAAATGGAATGCATTAGATTGGTATTTTATACAATACTACTAATGTTTTATACAACCTAATGTTTTTCTAAAAGAAAGTGAAAGATTATCTTACATAACACAGTTTTAAAGGCTTTAAAATACTCAATTTAAATCTTTCTGTTTCCTAATATTTGGTTTTTTATAATAATTATTACTATAATTATTATTAAGAGCTATAGACTACTTAATATAAAATTAGTAGTTATCAAAACACTGTTTTGTGACAGTGCAACGCATTTAAAACAATAATAGTTAAGTTTCACATATAAAAAAAAAATATATATATATATACAGAAACCTTATAAATGCATCTGCATTTAATTTTATGGGATGCATAACTCCTTAAAGGAAGCAGACAACTCCTTTAGTGTACGGTTTTTACTTTATTTATAAATCTTTAATTTTCGTCTATACTAAGTCAGTCTTATGCGATTCCCACAAAAGGTATTTGGTTATGAAGTCCAACGAACAGTTTATGTAATGGTCGAAAAATTGTGACATTTTCCCATGTTATAACAATGGCCAACAAGGATCTAGAGGGTATAATTTACATTGATAATAAAGTTTGACGGTTAAAATATTAAATAAGTAGTTATTACAGGAAGAACTATTTTACTGATGACGTTACTGTTAAACTAAACGAAAAAATCCAACATTTAAATATAACTCTTAGATAATATAACATCTTAAACGAATATATAACTCTTAAAAGAATATAACATCGAGCTTACTACATAGGTTTCTACATTGCTTGTCCACATAGGGATTTTCACAATGGAAAATGCCAGAGGCATCTAACAATAGCTTCGTCTATCAGCTAGCTGAAGCAACGGTTGGTTTGTAAATCATTCTGACAACAAATATAATACCAGTGAACTGTTGGCATTAAACACCAATATTGAAACAATGAAATGAAACTAAAAAAAATGGACTATATAGCTTTCACTAAATGCTTCAAAATGATTGGTTTTGATTACATAGAAGATTCAATTTAAATACTTGTAATTAAAATTCTGTATAGTATATGAATTTTCTATACTTAAAGCTTATCGATTTCTTTTCTAATATCAAAGTATCAGGTAGATTTAATCTATGGTCTTCTGCTATATTGTGATTGACCATCCAAGTTTCGCCATATTAGCATGTACACAAGGGCTAATTAAACCTGCCTTGGCAGTACTGAGAAAAGTATCTTAATGTTTACCTATTGATTATTTAATGATGATACTTAATGGGGCTTGAGCATTTTAAAACTGTTTGTAGATTGAATGGATACCTCCAAAGGTTTCTAAATTTCCATATGATCCACCTTTTGTTATTGTTTATCTTTGTTAAACGCTATTATCATACGACCTATATGATACTAGCAAGAATTTTTAAATTTCGATTTGTGAAAAGAGCCAATTTTAAGTAATTTTTAAAAGACGAGTGAAGTAGCGGCTAGATTAATCTGAAAGAGAATCATCAAGTGCTATTTCAAGCTTGTGATAGAATCTCTCACTTGAGCGGATCACAGGCATCTCTCATGATGTTTATATGACCTCTGGGATGTTCTCAAACTGACATCTCTTGTGTAGTGTGATGGAAAGAAAATTCTGTAAACGATTTTATTTTCTCACAATACCAAACTAAATCAGATATTACCAAAAGATATTAGGATTAGTAGAATTTTAGAGCTATGTTTCAAAAGGAATGTAACAAACACGTAAACAATCAATAAAATCTCGTTTCAGAACCCAGTTTATGTTTGACTTAATTAATACTATAAATTATAACCATTGTATAACAAGTAGTGTGTGCAAGTTTCACAAAATTCAATATTGTAAGAGACGAAAACGAAAAATTTAATATTTATTATTAGCTTATATTGTTCTTGAATTTATTCTTGCTTTACTAACTTAGTCCAAAGGATGTTAATTAAATAGTTGTAAACTGTTTTAAAAAGTGGTATAGACAACCTTACTTCAACATATAAGTGGTATTCTTATATGTATGTATAGTTGATTAATAAGAATAATTTACAAGTGAAATTGTGTTTATTAATGTGTTACAATATAAATATAGTAGCTCTAATCACAGTAATTTATACAATAAAGTATTGTTTTTTTTTTTAATAAAGTATCTATTGTTCTGTAAGGCCATTATAAGTTTACTTGGTAGTCAGATCTGCGAGCGTATGGTTGTGTATATCGCGTACTCAAGATCATCGGTTGGTGTAAGTGCAGTGCAGTTCATTAAGACATGTTTTGGCACAGAACAAGACTGCTGTCTGTTCCAATTAGGTAAACAGAAGACCCTGTTGTAGCTACATTGTATGGTTAGTCTGGCACTGACCCTTATAAAGCAATAAAAATAACATCCAGACTTCATGGCTTCTAGAATGTCAGTACAAATTGTTACATGTGTATAATATTAAGTCTTGAACTGTTACTCATTATGCTAAACTTATTAACAGGTTGCGGTTACTAATAAAGACATCACATCTAGCTGTGGCTAGTTTACTTCCTTGCTGTAAACCTGGTTGAATAAGTCTTTTATAGGAGTAGTTTTTACTGATCAAAACTGGGTTTGTTTACTACTATTCATACCTTATTTTGAACCGTGATGGAGCGTGTTACAGTTAAAATCCATCCAGTATTTATAACCGTGGAGTGAGCTGGTCTAGGATAGAGCTTGGGGCTTCGGAGCCCAAAGTCCTGGGTTCAAATCCCGCCAATGGATTTTATCTATGTGATAATGTGTAAAACATTCCCGGACTAGAATCTAGCGCCATAAGACGTGAAGGTGAGCCATAAAAAGTATGTTAGACCACTAAGGAAAGATATCTTGAACCGATACAGGTTTAAGACAACCCCTAACGTATGTTCAAATTTGAATAAATATCATTAATGAAAATTTTCAGGTAGGGAAGTAAATTATAAGTGTACCTTTACTTACCCTGGTCAGCAATTTTAACGGGTTTTTTGACAAATAGCTGGTTTGCATTATAGTATTTTCCAAAAGCAATATTAACCTGGCAACTCGCTAGACAAACCAGAAAACATGTTTTCACGGTTGTCACTTAACTGCCATCCCATCGTAGACGAACACTAATGGTTATTCTTTGTAATTCCATTGCAATCACAGTTTTTGTTTTTTTTTGTAGCTTTATATAGAACCTCATTAAAGAATTAGGCAATTTCGTCCGTTTAAAAAGAAAATATCTCAACTCATTTCAAAATTATACACATGCATCATCTCCTAACTAAGTATAGATACACTTTAAATTAATCTATGGCTACAGTATTACTATTTTAATCAGTTTCTTTTTGAGAAGGGTAAAGTAAAGCCTTTCTAGATAGGTAAAACTAGAGGATATTTAAACCCACATACAGGATTTAGGCCATTTGCGTTAAATTTATACAGGTAAACAATTTTCCTTTTTAAAACAATTATCTTTCGCAATATTTAACTTTAAAAAAAAAACCAGCACAGTAGTATATTTTTGATTATTGAACTCTTTTAATTGTTATTATTAAACTTCTGGTTTTTTGTAGTATTTATCATTATTTATGTTTACTTCTAAATAATTATTTAATTCGGCTAGCTCAATTAAAAGATGATTGTTAAATTTCTCAAACTGCTCATACATTTTCCCCCTTAAAAGGGAGATTTCGTAAAAAGTAATAATTTGTTTTACAATGGTGGTTACTGGACGGATCACAAACATTATTTTTAACAAAACAAAATATTTTCAAGTCTAAAAACTTTTTTATCTATTAAGGAATATATGTCATGCAAAAAAGTTATTTTTATTTCAATTTTGTTGTGTGGATAACTAAATTTAGTTTAATGCTAATACATATAGCCTGCATAGAATTATAAATGCATAGACTGCGTAGGTTCCTTTTCATAGGTCGATAAATGAAAAAGAAGGATTTTAATACAATGTTTTAATTGAAGTGTATAACCAGAAGTCTATTTGAGTCAGTAAGGTATAAATCCTTACTGCTAAAAAACATTCCTATGGACCCTTCAAAAGTGATTCCATCCGCAATATATACTTACTGTAGTTCTTTAAAGCTAACAAAGATCATTCAATCGTTATTTACTGTACACTATTTATACTTATAATTGTTGTATTATAAATTAAATTATAATTTAATAATTAGTGTGGATAATACCCTATGTAAAATATTTATTTTATTTGTTGTGAAATCAATATTTCGTGAGTTAAATATTCCAAATTTAATTACATCACTATATACAAGCATCGCAATATCATTTTGTTGATAGTTGATTTGATGAACTATATGGTTGACTTTTTATTTCATTATAGATATATTTTTGATAATTACACTAACTTGATTGCAAATCCAAAACCTTTACTGACTACCAAAGAATGAAAATTTAACCAAGACTGCTAGGCAGTTAAAACAAGACAAATATTTTGGAAGAACGGCGCAAAGGAATTCAATACGGATAGGAGTGACACAGATAAAACATGCTGTTGGGAAGTTTCCAGTATTATTGAATAGAGAAGTTTAGCGAATTCGGAAGAGACAGAATATAACAATTTGTTAGATATTGACAAACAACTTGTCATGCAGGATTGAAAGCTCACATTTGATTTTTCTGCAAAACCTATTCTGTGAAAATATCCTTGAAGTTGGAGTGTGTTAAACTTGAAATTCAAAGCGGAGCGATGTCTAGAAGATTTTTTAATCTGTGGTCAAATGCATACAATTTGTTAGCAATAATACTTAATAAATTATTGACAATTATCGTGACATAAATTGAATTTAAAATATTAAATTAAACTAAAAATCCTTATAATTATTTATATTTTGAACGTTGATAACTTCTATACATCTAAAAGCATAGATAGATAAGTTTTTAAAATCGCAAATATTTAGTACTACTTGTGAAAATCATCCAAAGCGCAAGGTTACGTTAGTAAATTATATTAAAAAATAATTTTTTCTTCATTTAAATTTGAATGATTATTCCCGCAAAAAATCCTTTAACACACACAAACAGGTTAGTTAAACAAAATATGATGTGTTTTAATGTTTGCTTACAATAATTCAGATGTAGAAGTATGTTTCCGCCAGCCAGAATCTGGTCCGGTCGAAATCGCGACCACGTAAATTATCTCATATTTTTGCTATTAGAATCATAAATAAAATAAGAAAAATACATGATTGTTAAATATAACCTGTTTTATAGACTTGTTAAACATGCGATAGCAATCCGAACTGCGGAACATAAAAAATTGTAGATTAACCGTGATTCTAAGAATATTAAGTGGCTTTAGATTTGGATTATACCAACAGAATTGTGGTTGGTTACTGGTTTATGGAATTTAATCATCCTCTTAGGCTAATTAGCAGCCATCCTAGTATATTATTACTATTTACGATTTAATTTAAATTATCAAATATTTCGTCTTCTTTTAGGGGTGTCATATCAAACAGGCCATGTTAATCACTGTCCTAAACAATAAATGTAGGGATGGCAGTATTGCATGCATATCAACAATAAAAGTAATTAATCAAATTGCCACATAATCAAAGTAATCAAGTCATTAGTTTGCAAAAAAGCTTAAATTAATTAAAACCCTGAGCATCTGCACTTCTTTTCGGAGTGGAAATGCATTCTGCTTTTCTTAACAATGTTCAATTTAATAATGCTGAATTCCAAGAGCATTGAGTTTTAAATAAACAATTTAAATCTACTATATTGAACGAAGTTTCAGCTTGTTTTATTAGTGTAACAACTATGTGACTGAGATAAAGTGAATTAGTGTCACAAAGCGTAACACATTACGCATCATGTCAGTGACTTCGTGGATTAAGTCCTGATGTCACCTCCAACATTCCAACATTTACCAGTACAGTCAGTTTATTAACAACTCTCAAAGAAGGTGTAAAAAAAGATTTAATTCAAGTACAGTATCAGCCCAAACCTCGCTTTGCAGGATTCGTCTCCCTCACAGGCCCGAGGCCATGTACACAGCTAAATGGAAAGTAAAAAACACCATCAACGTCTTTGAAAAATTCATCAAATGTACTCTCTTGATGTATGCTGCTGTAGCTGCTCACTACAAAGATTTAGGAACACAGACAGAATCAGGTAATCTTATAAAATTTTAATGTTCTTATACGAAAGTTATAAATGTGAGTCCAAAATTTTAAATATATACTGAAGCAACACAAGCAGGTTTCTTTGACGCATGACTAGGTGTCTGAGATTGATTAAACAAAACAGCGATGGCCGTGGTTAACACGTTGTCTAACTCAATTGTCTCGTCCGGTCTGTCCGGCGCGGGAGTTAACACCACCCGTGTGTTGTGATGTAACTTGTTGTCAAAGAGTGACAAAATTAAAGAATCGTCAGTTAAGAATTTTCGCTTATCACTGATAATTAAATAAGTGAAAATATTTTGAAATTCAGATAGTTTAAAAGAAACATTCAACCAGAGACTATAACGAGATGAAAGGCAAAACAGAAGTAATCGATTATTATCGTGGTATAAATGTTATGGCAAACGTAGCGTTTTAGTATTAAGTTAGTTTTAAGCCTTAACGTTGTTTTAAATTGCACAACCAAAATACACCACTCAACTCTTAAAATGGTTTATTGATTGGAGATAATCCGAGAAATTCATTTAAATTGGAGCTTGTCGTCTCTATAGAAAAGCCAAGTGTTTATTTTATTCATTTAATTGGTGGAGACAAAAAACGACTTCTGATATTACGTTAGATAAAATATATATTTTGTTGCGTAAAAGTGTGAGAAACATTGAAACAAAAGTACAAAAAAACATAGAAATCCATATAACGTGTAATAAAATATTTACTTTTTGTTCATTTGATATTCTCATTTGGAAAACAAACTAATTGGTAATGTTCTCAACTAAAATGTCCCCATGCATAATCCGATAATTTTTTACTTGCAGCTTATTAATGTAAAAATAATTGAATCTAATTCGCAACATCTCAGACAAATCCTTGTTCGGATTATAGACAGTTTTTGGGATCCTGCCAAATGGAACCTCACAAAAACCTTGTCGGCCATCTTCATGTAGACCGCCCGTGTTGTAAAAAGTATCGCCAAATCTAGGAGGGACAGATCTTACTCTTTAAAAATTAATGCATATTGGTCATAGAAACAAAAGGGTTTTTAACAAAACATACCGGGTTGGGACCTTCATTACAAACACTCTAATTTAACAACAGATAGGTTGT
The DNA here is from genome assembly GCF_028750875.1 of Macrosteles quadrilineatus. Classification (NCBI taxonomy): domain Eukaryota; kingdom Metazoa; phylum Arthropoda; class Insecta; order Hemiptera; family Cicadellidae; genus Macrosteles; species Macrosteles quadrilineatus. The sequence continues at coordinate 72,754,963 of NW_026542595.1, forward strand.
TAACAATATATTATCTCAAAGTTTATTGTGTCATGTTAATATGTTACAAAACTATTTTAGAAGTTTTTTGTACAAGTTGATGCAACTGTAAAGTAGATAAAATCATGGATAGATTTGAATTCTTTGAATGCTACTTCGTAACATTGTTAAGTAACATGAAACAAACTTTATGAAACTTTTAATATCTACAAGGGTTTCAGTTTATTTGTATAAAAAATATATATTAAAATCCACATCTGTTCATCTGTTTGTAATCTTTAGAGTCTTGTGAGAACATGCTACTATGTTATTTGTTATTATTATTTGTATGTTGGCTGTTTTATAGATTTTTCATTAGCTTGGTAAAGGATTCTTGTGAAAATGAACAAAAACTGTTTTTCGTTACCGTACATCTAGTTATCTATTAATCATCATATCAAAATATATTGTTTGTAAAATCATGTAATCCGTTGAAATAAATAAAAATTAATTCAAATTAAAAATCAAGTTTAAACTTCTTAGTCCACTATCCTTTTCAACATTATACATTTAAGTGAAAGCAAACCATCCTTTACTTAAACAAGACCAAGTCGTTGGTATATAAGTCTATGATGTATGAGACAACAAACGTGCATTCAGAGTACAACAGCTGATTTAGAGTCTCTTGTTTTACTCGCGGACGTCACACCAGTCGTGCTGCATTTGCTATGATGATTCATATACATGAGAATACTCATATGTAAATGTCAACTGAGAATCGGAAGACCAGAATACATAATATAGCACATTACACCAATTCTTATAGGAACAAAACTTATTTAAATACTTATTATTTAGTGGTGAATGAGTAATTTATAGTTCCTCTTAAGTATTTCACATTGTTGGAGTATCATGTAGAATATTTTCATACCTATGAGCAATTTTGAAAATAAAACTTTTTCAGTCTTTAGATTTTCAAGCAGCCTTTCCTGTATTTTAAAGAGATTTTAGGTATAATAAACAGGTAAGTAACAAGTAATCGGTCTTAGGTGTAGTCATAGATTAATCAATTTTCTTTATATTCCTCGTGGATAAGCTGAAGAAACTCTCAATGTTAGTTTCATCCGGTCTAAGGGGAATTTTGTTGTTAACTATTAGTTTCTTACCAAAAAATGCTACAGCTTCATCCTCTGGTATCCCAACCAAAAGGTCATAACAAAATGTACAATCGCCCTATACAATCGTAAACTTAGTCCTAATTCGAGGGGAAATTTAGTAGACATCAGCGCACCCAACAATGTCGTCAGAAAAAGTAAAACCTACTTCAGTCTTTACAATAGGATGAGAAGTCTTCTTGCACTTGAAGTCGATAGTACAGTTGAATTAATTAAATTTAAATGTATACAGACTGTCCCAAAAGTCCCGGACCGGTTTAATATTTTCTAAACGACAAAAGATAAATCAATAAGATTTGGTACATCAACACCACACCTAAAAATCTACTTTTTGAAGGAAATATCAATTTTTTGTCATATCATGGGGACGTCCTGCAAGGAGTCAGAAGAAAATCTTAAATAGAAGCATAGGTTGACATGTACATCAAATTAAAGACCTTTACTAGCAGAATATAATGCCACAAATTTGAACTCAAACGGATTACTGAGTAAAAAATGGCAGCCGTTCAAAGATTTCTTGAATCTGCCATTTTTAATCTTTGAACGACTGTCATTTTTTACGCAGGCATTCTTTTGAGCTTGAATTTACGGCATTGTAATCTACTAGTAAAGACCTTTAATTTGATGTGCATATCGACCTATGCTTACGTTAAAAATTTTCTTCCGACTCCTAGGGATGCCCCCTGAGGAGTAAGCGTAAATAGCAATGCAAATTAAATGAATCTTTGAACCACTGTCATTCTTGGCTCGGTTGTCCGTTTGAGTTGAAATTTGCGGCATTATATTCTGCTAGTAAAGGTCTTTAATTTGATGTACATGTCAACATATGCTTCTACTTAAGATTTCCGTCTGACTCCTTGCGGGACGTCCCCGTGATATGACAAAAAATTGATATTTCCTTAAAAAAGTAGATTTTTAGGTGTGGTGTTGATGTACCAAATCTTATTGATTTATCTGTTGTCGTTTAGAAAATATAAAACCGGTCCGGGACTTTTGGGACAGTCTGTATAAATACCTTGACTGTTCCAATGTCTTTGGAAAGAGTAAGTAGCACATCGCCCTAACAATGTATGATCAGTCTAAGTCTTATGAAATCTCTTCTCTGAAAAAACATATGCTTACGAATAAGACGAAGTTATTTTGCATACAGTATATTATAGTTGGGAAAGTTTAAAATTATTACGAAAAGAAATTGCCCATTTTATGTTAGTAAAATGCGCTTGGTTTGATTTATAAGAGGAAGAGCTTGCAGCGCAGTGACATCCTGTGCAGGAAATTACAGACATTAACATAGTCCTGGGCTGGACCTAGACAACACCGCTGACGTTAGGGCTGACGTGCAACTTTAATTAATGTAGGTAAACTGTATCCTCGTTAAATGTATAGTTGTATAATAAATATTAGTCTTATTTTTTGTAAAACCCTTATAAAAGATTGATTTAAAAATCGATATGTTTATTTGATATATTTATTCGATATCATTACTAAATCAAATTATTCGTAAAAAGAAAGGTCGCTGCAGTTTTTCTACGATAAAAAGGGTACAAAACTAAATAATGGAAGTTACGTTGCAAATGGCTACTCATAAATTGCCACCACAAAAAGTTGAAACTTATTTACCTGAATTATCTATGATAGAAGGTTATCATCTAACACATTTCTTATTTAAAACGGAGACTTAACACTGAGTTAACATTTCTTGAAACTATAACATATAGTCGTTTTTTTTTTAGTTTACATTATTGGGTATTCAAAATGACCCCTTTCAAGCAAGACTGTATTCCTGTGTTGGATTATAACAAAATATTATATCTAGAACTTGTAATTTCTTTCAAACACGTAATTGGCTCTATGACGTTTCCCATTGTATTAAAACGGTACTTTTACAAAGACATATTAGTTTGTTTTGGATTCTTTTATTCACACTTAAATGTCAGACAATTTCAAATTAGGGTAAGCATACCTTTTTAAGTTAAGTATACCTTAAAAAGGTAAGTATACCTTCTCGTTTTGTGATTTTATATAATAAACTAGCTGTACCCGCGGGCTTTGCCCCGTTTAACTTCATAAGTATTCGCATGCCTCAATCACGTCCTGGTTGAAGTTCGTTCGCTACGGTCACTCACCTTTAGGTTGGAGCTCGTTCGCTGCGCTCACTTGCCTTCAGCTTGAAGTTCGTTCGCTACGCTCACTCACCTTTTGGTTGCAAATTAGCTGTTGTCATAAATAAAAAAAATAAATAAAGTGCTGCACCCTGTTTAGTAATCCTTGTATCTTTAATGCTATTGAACATCATAGAACAGAACCAACTTGTTTAAATGAAACAGCTGTTAAGATTCATTAAATTCCTTTTAAATATGAAAAATCATAAGGTTAACATGGCAAACTCCAGAGCCACTGGGGCGGAGCCCGAAAGTCCGATCAGAATAAAAATTACTTAGTTTTCCTATTTAATGCCCAAAGAATCAGTGTACCGAATTTCAGCCTCCTAGGTAAATGGGAAGTGGGAGAATTAGTGATGAGTGAGTGAGTCAGTCAGTCAGTCAGTGAGGGCTTTGCCCTTTATATATTTAGATGACTATTTAAAATTCACATGTGGATTTTTAATTCCATTACTTTTGATATTGTACTTTACATTCTTAAACTAAATAGTACATCAAATTTTAGTCGTACCCGTAGAACTGGATCAGAAACCTTGTAATTGCGTTGGTCCTAGTTGTGTGGTCTACTGCGGCCTTTACAACTAGTAATGAAAATTAAAAATACAATTGTATGTACATTTCTACTTGTTGAATGTTATTTATAGTTAAACGAATGGATTGTACGAACGTAGCATAAAGGGAGGACATTGCATATTCTATAGTCTGTGTTGCAGGTCTCCGCCAATAGCAGCACTAACAATGCGATTGTGTAATCAACGTTTCTGATATGGTTTCTACATTCGTTCCACTGATTTTTCATCCATATTATTCTAAAATGGAATCAAGTATACTCGGAATCGGAAAATCTCTAAACGTTTTCGTTCTACCTATTCTTTGGCTTTACCAAATACAAGAGCTGATTTTGCTCACCTTAGATTACGAGAATCACCAGTTCAATCCTGAGAAAGGATTAAAACCCGTATTTTGACGTTAACAACTAGACATAGGGTCATAATTAATAATTATATCCAAATATTAAGTTAGTAACGAGGCTCTCCCATCATTTGTATCAATCACCAGTGAACTGCGCCTTTTTGTGTTTTCTTGTGTAGCAGTGTCTGAGTACAGTAAATCAATCAATCGAGGAGTGAGCTGGTTCAATAGTTAAACGCAGAGCTTCAACCCCGAGGTCCCGGGTTCAAATTTAGCCAATCACTAATGGTATTATTGATGTGACGGGATGATGTGTAATACGGTTTTGTTATAGAACCGTGCGTTCTACTACATAAATATGGGGCAACGATCAATCAAATAATTCCTCATTTTACATAATTATAATTATGGATTTCTTTATGAACAATATGTGTTGTTGGAGAATGCAATGATCTTGACCTTTGACAAATGCTTGCCACCGCCATCGTGTAACGTGCGCTGTGTTGACCAGGTCCAGGACTAACGACGTTAATGTCTGTAATTTCCTCACCGGAAGTAGCTGCCGCTACAAGTTTCCGGATTTGCCGTTGCCCAAAACAAGCGGAAATGACGTCACTTCGTCACACTCTTTGTGAATCCGTTAATAATGTCTTAAGTTAAGATTTGTTACGAGTGTTCAAACTTTTAATTTGATTTGGCTGCAAGTGGTTTGAGCTCTTGATGTCACGATATGTAGGATTACTTTGTTTAAAAAAGTAAAAATTAAACAGTACAATGCATTGGTTTATTTAACAAATTTAAGTGTCCTTGCTTAAAAAAATAGACGGATACAAAAATATTTACTTATATTCTAATAATTCAAAATACTTAAAATAAATCCCATATTTTGGTTATCGTTAGAATATTTTGGTGGGTCTCAACACTACGCTATTTTTAACTAAAATGTTCTTATAAGGCTACAGGTCAATTGTAAAAAAAGATAACAGTTGCTATAAAAGTGAAGATGTACCAAGGAAAACAACTAAAAATTCTACACATGTTATTGAAAGTTATAGGTGCAGGAATTAAATATTTGAACGTGTTTACATTGTAAAAACATGCTATTACTTGAAAAAATTGATTCATTATCGTTATAATTTTGAAACTGTTTTACAAAAAAAATATTACAGTACTTTAAAACTGTGAAGCGGGTAACAACGGCGCGGCATCGCGTGATAGGCCAATAATATCAACAGGCACCGTGTGATTTCTCTCCACATTTCAAGGCGACTAGTGATTTTAATTACTATAATCTATGATCAAACAGCTTTACTCTGTGGTGAGCAAGTATAACACCAGCTGCAAACTTATTTCATCTACACGGCAATATTACTACAATTGAAGTTCTAGGGGAAAATAAATGAACGCTATTGGAAAATTTGTGTAAGTAATTTAACCCTTATTTACATTTTGCATTATTCACGGAATTAAATTTAAATCACCATGGATCAGTTACACGAGTATAAAATTCAAATTTGTTTCAGTGGAAATTATGTGGAATAATTTTGTATTCGACCGTTATAATTTTGTATTTAACTCGTTTTGATACATTCAACCTGCAAAGAGTAATTACAATTTGTAATTTTGTACACTTAGTCATATTTTTAATATCCATATATTAGACGTCCACTGCTATATTAATTAACGACCACGTTAAAATTTATCATTTTTATTTATCATTATGATGACCATTATGGTGTAAGCGTTTGGTAACTAATGTTAGTATTAAGATTACTAGTATACCCATACAAATAAAATGTAAGTTTTACTGTTATTCTTGGTTATACTTTCTTTAATACTTTCTTATCAAAGCCCAAAGTACCCATGAGCTTTTGAGAAAACTACAAGTCACACCCCACACACCCATAAACCTTTTACCTAAATGTTCGTCATGTTGAGAAACCTTGCCCAAAATTATCCATTATTTTATAAATTGCCCTTTGAGGTCGCAATTCCTTTCTAAAGGGAACTTTCCATATACCTAATGTTGTAATGTTAAAAATACCTGAGCTGTACTTATTTGTTTGTTATTCTTTTAATTTATTACCTTATTAAACTCAGGTGTGATTATTTGTTTGCATTACTGTATTCTGTTTTGTTTATTTCAGTTTTACTTAACCAATTAATTATTTTTATTAATACTTATGAAACAGGGTGAAGTCCGTTGGTAACAGCTAGTTATATTGTATTTCTAATATTATAAGTGAGAAAGTTTAGATGGATGGATGTTTGTGACAAGTAAACGCGAAAGATTCTGGTCGGATTGGGCTGAAATTTGGTGTGATGAAAGCTCACATTCCCTATTAACATATAGACGCATCAGTTGTCAGCTGATAAGTTTCAATCTTATCTAAAAAATCCTTTGGGACTCCACCCCAGTGGCTCTGGGTTTCCCATGTTAACCTTATATATACCGGGTGTCCAAAACCACCCGTACACCCCTTTCAAAACGATTGAAACCTTTTTTTACAAACAAAAATATTACAGAACTAGCTAAATTGGGCACGGTCTACCAAATGGTGATGATTTCAAATCCAAAATCGAACCGGAAGTGGCTTTTTCAGACCGGAAGTTGACTTTTTTAAATGTAAACTACCAATTTTGATTACAGAATCGGATTCTACGTTGAAAACTACATAACTTTTGTCAAAAACATTTTTTGAAAAAAACTTGTTTCCTACTTCTAATCCCCCATTAAAGTCAATAATTTTTGGTCATTCATGTGTCAAAGTTACTCGAAACAATAATAGAGAAAAACAAATAACAAAGATTACATAAATACATATGATGAATAGAATCAGCTGTTTATTTTAAAAACCTTAGCAATTGAGTAACAGCTGGTCTACACATTGCTAAGTTTAATTTTTTTTTAATTTATTTTTACATTTGACCCCTTTAATGTCAAAACAAATGATTTATTTTTAAAATAAAATGAAATTACAATGTGTAGATCAGCTGTTACTCAATTGCTAAGGTGTTTACAATGAACAGCTGATTCTATTTATCACATGTCTTTATGTAATCTTTGTTATTTGTTTTTCTCTATTATTGTTTCGAGTAACTTTGACAGATGAATTACCAAAAATTATTTACTTTAATGGGGCATTAGAGGTGAAAACAAGTTTTATCAAAAAATGTTTTAGACAAAATTTATGTATTTTTCAACGTAGAATCCGATTCTGTAATCAAAATTGGTAGTTTACATTTAAAAAAGTCAACTTCCGGTCTGAAAAAGCCACTTCCGGTGTGATTTTGGATTTGAAATTATCACCATTTGGTAGACCGTGCCCAATTTAGCTAGTTCTGTATTATTTTTTGTTTGTAAGAAATGGTTTCCATCGTTTTGAAAGGGGTGTACGGGTGGTTTTGGACACCCGGTATATTTCTACTAGCTGTAACCCGCGGGCTTTGCCCCGTTTAACTTCTTAATTTTCAAGATTATCTCGTTCACATGGCTCAATCACGTCCTGGTTGAAGTTTGTTCGCTACGCTCACTCACCTTTAGATTGGAGCTCGTTCGCTACGCCCACTCGTCTTTAGGTTTGAGCTCGTTCGCTGCGCTCACTTGCCTTCAGGTTAGCTCGTACGCTAACCAGGTTGAACTCGCCTCCAGGTTGAAGTTCGTTCGCTACGCTCACTCACCTTTTGGTTGCAAATTAGCTGTTGTCATAAATATGTAAAAGCAATAATAGTGCTGCACCCTGTTGGTAATCCTTGTAACTTTAATGCTATTGAACATCATAGAACAAAACCAACTTGTTTAATTGAAACAGCTGTTAAGATTCAATAATTCCATTTCTCATAAGGTTAACATGGGAAACTCCAGAGCCACTGGGGCGGAGCCCGAAAGGATTTTTGAAATAAGAATATGCCTATATGTTAATCGGGAATGTGAACTATCATCATGCCAAATTTTAGCCCAATCCGACCAGTATTTTTCGCGTTCACTTGTCACAAACATACATCCATACATCCATCCATACATCCATACATCCAAACTGTCTCATTTATAATATTAGTAGGATTTAAAAGTAATACAATAATTTAGTCAGCTGTTTCAACTACACAAGTTAGTTCTATGATATTATTATTTTGCATTTATGACCACATCTGATTTGAACCAACCAGCAACAAAATCTGTAAAAAATGAGAATTTAACTTTTTTTATTGTTTAGGTGCAGTGGTATAACATTATGGCTATGGTAGATGTGCTATACTATAGCATACCGTAAATTAAAAGAACCAAATTTTCTAAAACTGTGTCCTCTTTCATTGCAAACGCAAAGCACGAGTGTAACTGCAATAAACATTTTATACTTATATGCCAACCCCGTACGAAGGACACTCAGGTACTCTGCTAGTGGTAATGAAATGTGCCGTAAAGTTAACAGAGTTTACAGTCCAGCTAGATCTTATGGAATGTCCTGGAAGCCCTGAGATTCAACCAGTGAGCGGTTGCATCTGCCAAGCATCACCAAGAGCGTTAGTTTAAAACTCCAATACCAGGTGAATCTCCTCATCATTAGAGTCGAGTAACCCAGATAACCCCTGCAGATGTGAAGGAGCGGGATAACACACATAGAGTAGGCTTTTTAATGTCTTTACAATCGTAGTCATTTTAGTTTAGGGCCTACTTAGATTAAAAATAATTTACACATAATGTTTGAAATTATGTGTGACTGGTGACTGATACCAAAATGTTTCATAATGTCGAATATATACTTAATTTATTATTCCAAATCAGGCCTAGTTTAGGAAAAACCTGTCCCCATCTTTGATCTAATACTAAATAGAAAAATAATAATTTAATTTTATATAATAATTTGGTGTTATTTTTCTAATTCTCTATTTTAAGTTATGTTCAGGTGTTGTGAGAAAAGATGACATTCGGGTCTCTTGGAAATATAAAATATGGAAAGGTTAATAAAACACAAAACCCGACTGACGAATCTCTTCATTAATTATTACGAGTGAAAACAGAAGCACGTGTTTGAACTCTCACACCTTGCTTTGATCAATCTGTTGACAAAGTTAAGGGAAACTTTTAGTGTGAACGTGACGGAGCGTATATTAGCTAGATGTATCGTTTCACTGAAGAAATTGTGGAAAACAGATCCCTCTTATCTATTTTTATGATCTCATATTTAAATTATCTTTGTATTTAAGTTAGGTATTATTGTAGTAACAAAATAGGTGACCAAAGATTCTTTTCACGATTAAATTTACAAACACATTTTAAGGCTGATTATTAATAATTTTAAGAATGGGTGTTTAAAAAATAATTATTTTTTATCCACGGAAAAATGACGAACTACATTGACATTAGTTTTTTTTTTTTCAATTAAATTGATTTGTCAGTCATAATTAAAGGGAACCATAGTTAATAAGCACACCTACCCATAATTAAAGGGAACCATAGTTAATAAGCACACCTACCCATCCTAGCAATAGCATAGGTATATTTTATGAGTTATAGAGTAACATGCAGACACCTGTGTAGTGTGTAAGCCCTTGGCACTAAGATCGTATCTGTCTTGTGTGATGAATTGTTACTTGGCCCAAGTAGCTTTGCTTCATTGTTGCGTAGAGTTAGCTATTGTTTAAAACACTTTATCCGGAGACGTATTGAATCAATCTGTCTAACAATCCATTAGATAAGTTTGCGGGAAACTAGTTACCGGTATATGCACGTTCTAGGTACATTAACTAATTAATGCAAATCAAAGGAGAATATAGATTAGACTCAAGGTGTTCATTAATAAGCTTTCGATATAGGTTACGACAGTAGATCAGAAGTTTTAAAAATTTTAGATTCGATAGACTTATACATCTTTGATCGACATTCATTTAAAAGAATTCAATAACTATTTCTTGTTCATACCATAACCAGCGACTGCCGTAAATATTACTTATACATGAGAAAAGTCAGTAACTTTTTGATAAAAAAAAAAAAAACTGAGGTAAGTTGCCCTTGATCATTGGGTTTGTAATAATTGGTCACGCCTAAAGAGGTTGATAGCGTAGCCAGTTATCAAGCTACATAGATAATCACTCTCCATTACAAACTCAACTTTCATTCGTATCCAGCTTAAAATACTTACCTACGTGGAGTTTCTGTCTAAAAAGTAAAACTAATGCTTATATAAATATTATACCCATACAAATAAATTGTAAGTTTTTCTTGATTGTTTCTTAGCTACTACATACAAATGCACATGCTCTATCCAACCTACTACATTTCTCACGGACGATAGTAGTATAGTTAGGCTCTTTGATTCGAAACCGGCCCATATACCGTTGGTCAATTAATAGCCATGTACGTTACAAGTGTAGTAAGAGTGTTTTTACATCACCTTTGTATAATTCACCAAAGTGATGTAAACACGCTCTTGCGTAACGTGTAACGTACAAGATTTTACCTGACCCGACAATATACAGGGGGTTACGTACAATATTTTTTATTGTCCATTTCACTCATCTTCTAACAGTAACGTTCTTTTACAAACAAAAGCTAGGCAAATACATAACCATAACATTCCAGCGCACAGCTAATTTCTAGCGTTGAACGTCCTTGGCTCCATAGAGGTATATTTTATTTAGTTGAGCACTCAATGTTATTTCACTCACTTCGCCGAATGAGTTTTTGAAACTTTACTTCACCGAGTGAAGTAAAGAAGTTGTTTACATCACGCTTGGGGTAGGGAAGTTTAACATGTTTGGTTGGGTAAATCATTATGATAGCTACTGATCAAATGTTTAGAGCCAAGGCCTATGATCCAGATGGTTCTAAATACTATATGATCTTAGAAACAAAGTACTTAACATATGATCCATTCAACGCTCATCCTAAACTCATATTCGTCATAAGATACGTACTAGGTGAGTCGGTGTTGAATAGATCATATAGTTGATACATTGTTTAAGATTTTTTTATGCAAAATAACAAGACATATTAACCACATCACTAATCTCCACCAGTCAGTTAGTGACACCTCCACCCATTCTTACTGTAGGCTCTGCTGTATGAGTGTAGGTTGTATGTTATGTTGTGCAGACTCCCGACAGCCTAGTAAACGAACACGCTGCGGGAGCCCTGTTCAATCAGCTGTGCTAATTATTGCAGGTCCAGCTGTTATAACATGTAGCCTTCCCCACTTGGACTTCCAGTAACTGGAAACGGACTCCTCGCCGGGTGATTTAATATTAAACTTATGGGGAGGTCAATTTACATTGTGAAATGGAAGACTTAGATCATAAGTTAGGAAACTATTAGTAAATGGCAAAATATTGTGGTCGCAGTAACTGCTTAGGCAATAATAAATCTTTACAATAAACTACGATAATAATAGTGTAGTTGGTCAAACATGTGCTACAGGTGTCTGAGAAATGTGAATCTGAAGATATTCGCTGTAGCAATAGACCCACAGTTAAATTTGTTAGATAAAAAGTGTTTAGCAATTTATTAGTCTCCGTTAATATTGTATAGGCCTACGTTTGATTTGTTTCTACGGACAATTGAAATGTTTGTAATCCATACATTAATAAATGCTAATTACATAAATGCTAGCAAACATTTTTGTCTACATATACTTCCTTGATATATTAGCAGGTTTACTGTATTATGGTATCACCAATTATCCTCTTTATGATAGCAATCGTCGGTTTTATATTTATTGGTGGTCAATGCACTTAGAAATAATATTTATACTTCCAATTTCCATAGCAGTTTAAATGCTTTACTTCCTACAAATTATTTAAACCCCTTCAGTAAATGCGTAATCAAAGACATAAGGCATAAGTCATTTATTGATCTTTAGGCAACATTACATGCAACCGATCTTGTCATGGACGATTGATATGCACAAGTCAGTCATAAGTACAATAGTAAAACATGCTACACTAAAGCAAGCAAAAAAATAAGAATTCATTCTACAAAATTAAATAAGAGTAGCAAAGAAATCCATAGCCTACTTTGTGCAACAATCATCAATTCATAAGTGTATCCTAAATACATAGTTTAATCCTTGTACCATATTGTACAATATTTCAACGTGTCTATAGTGGGGACTGTAGTTATGAGATAGACCTTGATGATAATGGTACAGAAACATTCTCTATCATATTCATACGTGAGATTCTAGAGCTGCAAGGAAAGCGTGGCATCAGCCAACTAGAATGCAGAATTTGTCAGAATGTTCTAGAAGCTGATCTTCCGCGTACATGAGCCCAGTGACCACGTGTCTCGGTCTTAGTTCGTTGCTGTTTAAACCGCAATTAAGTAAAGTGAGTAAATTTACTTTTATTTTAATTAGACCTAAATCTTGCCTTGCCAACCAATGTGATATTTTAAAATTATTAAAACCTTAGAAATTGCCCCAACATAAATGTTTAATTCTGTATGGTAAATAAATTTTGCTTTAACAGAATAACAAACATTTAATTAAATAACTAGAGAATATTAAATCAATTGTTTGTTTTTAGGGTTTTCCATCTTATACTTCTAAACTTTTTAAAATGAACTATAGTATGTGAAAATGGAAGATAATAAACCTAAGTATGTTGTATTTTTTATGAAAAAGTTTAATTTTATGAATCCTGAAGAAAATGATTTTATTTTATCAATGTAAATATTAAGTTGTATTGCTTAAAGTAGGAACAAGCACTACATCCTTAAAATTGGGTACTAATTGTTGTATGCGGCCCGTTTTCCATATACTTTATGTGAAAAAGAGATGAATTCAAAAGAGATAACTGATCATTATGTGAACACAGCGTTGGACAGATAACCAGCTTGCTGCAGTCTGTATGATATGTTGGGAACGGAGAGTGCAACTGACAGCTCAATTTGGCCTCGGTTCAACTCAACTCTCGGAACATCCGCCTCGTGTAGCTGGACTAGGTGTACCGAGATATGTCCTGGCATGGCGGGTCCTGCGCTGTAATGATCATATACAACAGTATGTGACAAAAACACCGCTGTTGTATTTTATTTTTAGTTAATTTTTCGCTTCTACTGGATGGTAAGGATGATTTACATTTTTTGTATCTTCTACTGGATGGTAAGAGATGGAGTTGGGATACACAAATCAGTGTATAGTGACGGGTGTGACAATAGACTATTGAATTGTTTCTGTAATACAAATAAAGTGAAGTTAGGCTACCCATAGGAAAGCCAGGTGTGACCACATTTATAAGATAGACCGTGATGATAATGGTACAGTATCCGTAGTACTCAAAGCTATTCAACTTGATCATGGACCTTATAAAGTTACTAATCCATTACATGCTAAAATCTGGTTTATTGTCAGTTCTGTCAAAAGAAGACGAAACAAATTGTTAAAATAATAGGTACGTTATCAAGGTTTAATATTTCTTGGGAATCCTGTAATTTTAATAATATTTTTTTGTATCCGTGTTCGTTCAAATGGGTTTTATACTAAAGCTGCATTCGATAACAGAAAACATGAGTAGATTTCAACTTAACAGTTTCTCTAAAAACCTTTATAAACTAACAAAATACTTTTAAATATATATTGTTTCCAAAATACCTTAAATTAAATGACGAACGGAAAGACATAGGGCTAATTGAAACCCCCAATTGATTTTCGAATAACGCAAATTATTGACTTCAATTATACATTTAAATCCATTTACCCCCCCCCCCCTTGTTGGAATAGAACATATCACATAAGCTAGGTTTTGTATATTTTACTCCAACGACAATTATCCTTAAATCCGATTTTGAAGCATTTTAATTCTGTAAGCGATTCCAGTCACAGATGTATTCTTGACTTTGAGTATCAAGAGGAATGATATGTAAACACTAGAGGCATCTCCGGAGACTGGGAGCAATGATGTTTATCTGACCTCGGGGACACAAACTTATCTGGGTCTCTTTAGGACGGGGGTTGAAACTGGACAAGCAGTAAACGTCGATTTGAGTGTCCGCGACCTGTCCTTATTTAATTGATTCATTAACAGGCAATGTTTTATTTGATTTGTTCAATAACAAAAAGCTAAATTTAATTCATTTCAAACTCAGTTGGTAATAAAGACTGAATACGAATGCAGATGGAGTGAAATTATATTTGTTACTAAATATATGAGCATCGATGGCCGATGTTTTCGAAACATCGATGTTTTCTTTCGATGTTCGATGTTTTTGCCATCGATAGTGAGCTAACGATGTTTATCGTACATCGATGTTTTGCATCGATGTTTTGCATCGATGTTTTGCATCGATGTTTTTAGAATTTTACATTTTTACTGTACACGATGTTCATTCCATTGAAGACACGCTATGAAGCTGGGAACGAATTAAAGTAGGCCTAAAGCCTTTGTAATGTACTAATAACTTGACGAAATTAAATAAATTTTTTGATAATGTTTGATTTAAATTTGTTGTGTGTTTACTTGTGGTTTACCTATCCTTTTATACGAAACTATGGCATTTTTACTAAAACAATGATGTTTTGATCCAATGTCCTTTTTTTTACAAAATTACGGAATTTTTATTAAAACATCGATGTTTCGGTCCGATTTTCATCGATGTTAATTGGTCGATGTTTTCCACACATCGATGTTATGGTTCGATGTTAACATCGATGGACAACATCGATGTTTTTCTATCGATGCTCATCCCTACAGTCCCCAGTCCCGGGGACTGGTAGTATCACTGGCCAGGAATGATAATGGACATTTGGGTCCAGTTTCAAACTAGCGAAATGCTACTGACTTTTTTCAAGGATCGAACTAGCGACTTTCTAATTTCAAGTTCAAGGCAAGCAGTATAAACCTTTAGCGTACCAAGTGTTGTAAAATGGCAAAAAATATTGCTATTGTTCACTATGTATAGCGTTTTTATTTTCTAGGTTTAACTAAACTAGAAACTACTGGTGAATTTATAACTATGTAGGAAAAAATATTCTGTCATTTCAATAAATTGTGTAGTATAGCCAACAAAAGGATACGTAAAAGGTTTACTTTATGGAACTAGCAAAAGTATGTCATAAGAATGCATTTCATACGAATGTCATTTACATATACACCTTCCATAGTTGCATATAAATTTCCATCTATTGTATGTTTCTAGACTGTGCTAACAAAGAGAACCCGTAAGTCATAAAAAATATTGTTCATAACTTTATTCATAATGTTATTGTGTTAATCATTCTTTAGATGACAAGCTTTTAGCTATTTCGTTGTATTTTGTAATAACTTAAAAGTACCGTATATGAAAACTAAAAAAATATTTTACTGATAATAAAATCTCTATGCATATCAAATGTACTGTTTAAATATGTTGAACAACGATTTTTCATACAACCTTGAAGATTTATCATATTCTACAGCTATGCCTGAATTGTCGAAGGGTTATAGTTCTAACAAACAAATCACAAGATTGCTGATTTAATCTTAGGAAGGGAGAACATTTTGGTCGCTCGAAGCCTGGTCCAGCTGTTTTTCATCAATGTTCCTGATTAAAAAAACAGCTGATCTTGGTCAGTAACAAGGCTACAGATGCATAGTTCTCACATTCATTTGGGTTCGCACGTTTAGTTAAGCTCTATCGTAGTTGGAGATAAAATTAATTGAATATCAGAAAAATGTAACGTAATTATGATTAGGTGATGTTTTTAGAGAACGGATGTAGAATTAATGAATCAACAGCAACATCAGCAAACATTTGTTTACACTCTATAACCGTACAATTCTGGAATCTGTTGTAGCAGTTACATATCAACTCCACTTCACCAAGTCATACATTGCAGTGGAGGGATTCGTCGGATATATTCCACTGCATCAGACTCAATTTGGACCGAGTTCAAGTCCACTCCATGCTCCATGTAATGGTGGGTATTAAACCTAAGTACCAAGTACTCGCACCGCCACGCCGCTGTTACGAACGTCTTCTCCCTTACATTGAATCTTACATTATCTCCAGCTTACTGCCCCTGCAACATTGTCTTGACTAATAAAATAGTAGACTAGTGGGAATACTCAAGTGTAATAGTCATACAATTTATATATCTTGCTTTTCCTTAATCCAAGTATTACTGCCCCCATTAACTCCCATATGTTCTGGAGAAAACTACGAGTGGATTAAATAAATTTACCCACCTTAAGAGGGTTGAACTACATCGATGTTAGATGGATTTATAAGTATAAACAACTATATATAAAATCAATCACATTTTATATTTTCTACCAGCGAAACGACTATAAATACCGTTACATTACAGTTATAAATACCGGTTTGCATAAACCTTTAACAGTGAAAATCACAATTCCAAAAATTAGTCCATAAATATATATGTAATATTTCCTTGTATTTTAAACATTTGCCATAAAAACTATTTACAAGAAATAGTGTGTTTCTATAGCTAAATAGAAATTAAGAATCATATAATAATTATTCGTAGCAAAATCTTTTTTTTCAATCTTTTTTGTGATGATTAAACATCAATACGTTTTGTGATGGGAGATAATTCTTCTAAGTGAGCACAATTTGGAAGACGACCAAATCTGTTTTTCCAAATCGAATCCTATCTAGTTGACAGATGTAATGTCATCGAAGAAATATCTTCCCAAACGTTCCGCAGTACTACAATATATCACATGATAAAAATTAACAAACAAAGTTATATAACAATTATTTCTAGGATAATATATGATTTTAAAAAATATGCATTCGTTAGGCTAGCTCATTAGATGTAAATTGAATAAAAATACATTGGTTACTACAATTGTATAGGAAAAATAAAGACAATTTGGTAAAAGTAAAAATTAAGATGAATCGAAATAATTACTCAAGAAACACCATCGTATGTTCAAGCCATTAGAATGCAATTTTTGAACTTTATGATTGATATAAAGTAGTAGAATAATTTAGCATTACCGTGTCCTCATACGAATATACTAAAATCTTTACTCGGGCTTTCAATAAATTGTTCAGTTTGGAAATGTGCAAAATGGAAAGTTGTACGTATGAAGTCATTGAAGTAGTTCTCTAAAGAGTACATTCGTATGTATTGTGGGCTTACCATTGATTATAGGAGCTGCCGTTGCAGATTCCAATGATAATTTACATACAATTTTTGTTTTCAACAAGCCCAAGCCACGTCCGCCATGTTGAGTGAGATGATTAATGGTGTTCAACTTTCGATTGTTGGAGTTTTGATGAAACCAGCGCTTGTCATCAATGTGATTGATTCTCTTCTATTTTGACGAACTTTCATTTTTCGAAACAACAGTTTTATTTTTATAAAACTAAGTATGAGTTCCTTATGACTACGAAATATTTACACCAGTTTTGTAAGTTATTAGTACTGAAATTGGTACCTATTTTCTTAATGTGTTAACATTATTAATGGTCAAGCTTTTGACTACTGGACGAACTCTAGTCTATATATTAATGGGCAAACATATTTCTTTAAAACCTTTTTTCTAAGCTCGCAGGTAAAATCTACGCACACTGTTAGAAAGATAATTTCCTGAATATGTGCAGAATCCCTTTATAATTTAAAATTAGCTCAAAAATAAGCACAAAAATGAATTTGAAATCGAAACAAAATTAACATGGTTATTATGAGTTGGCATGCTGGTGACAAAATAAAAACGAAATAAAAACTGAAAATCAAAACAAATGTAAGAAACTCCAATCACTTGTTTTATTTTCACTGGACGACCTCTAGTAAATTTAATTGGTATGCGGTTGCATAGGTCTTCGTACGTTGCAATCAATCAAAGAATAGTGTAGGTGTGCAGGGATGATTGAATGTATACATGTAGCACGTATGTCACCATTCGTTATCTAATTTTAAATACATCATTACTGTCTATTAAGAGTAATATCAGTCCCATATTAAAGTGCCAGTATTATGGTTATATTGAAAATGCGCGTAGTTAAAATCGAGCCACAAACAATTTGCAGGACTTTTAATCACGCATTTAACTAGATACAAACAATTTGTAAACTAGGCCTGTAGCATATTTTATTTTATACCAATTATCAACGTTTCATAAACTTAGGGAAAAAATATAGGTAACTTGTACAACAATACATTCTCTGAGTGACTCGTTTGAACTATTTTCTTAAATAGGTTCTATGGCTGATTCATGTGGATGGGATTTGTACTATAATATCCTAAATGCACGATTTAACTCCTAAAAACTACATTACTGTACTTATTTAAATATGACATGAAAATGTAAGATTTTTTTTATTCATAACTGCAGAGATACTGTGATTGTCCTGTTTTAATTTTCTTTTGAAGTATGGAGTAGATTAATTTTACTGTAATAGTTTTCTAAAAGCAGTTGTAAGCTGACAGCTTGGTGTGACAGACAAGCGAGATAAAGCGTTTTCACGGTTGTCACTCAACTGTCATCCCCACAGCCACCGATTATTATTGTGTTGCATTTACATTTAGGATTAATGTTAATTGTTTTTGTTCTTATTTTAACCTCTTAACTTCAAAAGGCTAGTTTTGTAACACTTGTAGACTGTAGTTACGATTTGGTTTTCCTCTAATTACTACATAACAATAAGCAGTGAGGCTACTACTTAAAGGGCCGAATTAATCAAAATCCAAATTTATCCTAGTATCTTTGCACCTCGCCAAGGAGGAGAATGCTTCAACAGTTTCGCCATATTTCACCGCAGCCTCGCTACACGCTACATCCCCTGTTGTATTGAGCGTTTCCGGTCATATATTTGGCTCTAATTTCCGGTCGCTACTTTTATTGCTCGTCTCATGCGATGGAAAACCTTAGATTTAGGTTTACTGTAGCATGAGATTGTTCCCAAAAACCTGTCATACGGTTTATATATAAACGGTTTTATACATAAACTATAGGCTCGAAATAACTTTCCATACATCGAAGCTTGCGTGATGGTTCCCCTATAAAGAGCAACTGCCACTTCACAGTCATCATTCATGATCAAAGTGTTGATATAACAACCCTTTCATTGTTTCCCGATTGTTGTGAAACCAATGTAGAATTTTAATTGTGGGCATAAAATCGTAAGTATTCAATTTCGTAAGTATCTTGCGTAATCTAATTTCAATAATTTTATACAATTATGATAAGTAATCAACCTACTTACGATTCCACCTCACGAGCAAATCGTGTACAGCAACTTACCTAAAACAAAGCATAAACTTGTTAAATATTGTAACAACAATCAAATTTACCTGGTTTTTATTTTTAATTTACAGTAAATCTTTTGTCACAGAATTATAACATAGATATACGCAGTAAGGGGTGGAGGTAGTTATAGTGTATTAGAGTACACACAGCCAGTCTAGGTAAGAATAACGAGGGGTCTGCATAAGGATCAATTCACTTGTGGTTCAACAATGTGATCAGCTGGTCTTGGGCGGCTATGGTGGTCGCTTTGGCAATTCTCTTATGTTTGGACACATTTCTGTTTGATTTTATTTTTTTAATTTAGTTCAAACTTTCTCCCCTCTAATTCAGATGTTGTAAAAACGCTGATAAATTGAATTTAATTAAGTTTTAAGATAATCATGTGACTTGCAATTCAAAAGATATAATTTAAAATCGTTGCATTAAGTTAATTAAGTAATCCTTAAATAAAGTAGTAATATTAGATTAATTAAAATAACTGTTTTAGCCAGCGAAGTGTGTAATCTGTAACTAAATAAGAAAAACCGTGTGTGCTGTACTAAATTCGAAAGAAGGTATATTTTAGAGAATTTTCGTTATTGTTCAACCGAATATTCACTAAAAGCTTGAGCTTGGAGTCTTGAATAGGTCCAGAATATTGTACATTTGTATAAAGATGTTGGTAAGTAAATATAAACATGTTTTAGCCAATTTAGTCTAACCTAACTAAAAGTGAAATATAAAGTTAAGAAAATAACAGAAATATTGCTATCAACTATTACAGATTTTGTAATGGTAATACTATTATATTTATTTTTTCATCACAATTACAGATTTAAAAATGTTTTAAGGAAGAACGTTAAAACTTTCGTCAGAGAACTAATAAATAAGTGCAAATAATATACTAAAGCATATTATGCTTATATATATATATATATATTTTTTACTGGATAGAAAAAATAGCATCGTGTTTTTGAACCAATAGTATTAATTTCAAAGTATTCAAGTTTATGACTTTAAAATACACTTCCCATATTTATTGTCCATGTCATTGTAGAAAACCGTCACGACGCTATTCAATAATTTATTCTGAGGCAGTCCTTGAGCGATGTCGTGACAGGTATTGAGTTCTGGAGTCAAAGTAACAGTTGGATGTAACCGTGACAGAATGTGGCGGAATATGAGTCAAGGCAGTGATTGAATGGAGCTTGACCGTTCTTAAAATATTGTTTGTGTGGTTGCGTCAGTGTAAAGTACTTGTTAGCAAGTTGTTGGTGATCTAAACAATATAAACGATATCCAACTAAGTGAAGACTCTAATCTTGATTTCTAGTAGACTTTAGTTTAGTTATTCTTAGATATAGGTTCAGTATTAAAATATAATTGTGGGCAAATTCAATTGAATATTGGAAACTTTCCTGATAAATTGTATAGATTAAAAGTTGTCAAACATAAACTAGACCCATGCTGTTGTTGCTGTTCCTTATACGTGTTACTGTGATTGTTGTTGTACCCATTACCATAGTACCATTAGTACTATCATTTATTTTTTGTGTCGTTTGTATTGATAAATAATGCAGATATATATACACACTTAGCATCCTTTGATTTCTTCAACAAAACTGACATGTTTTTTTTTTTAGAAATGTTAAAAATAAAATCTAAGGGTCCATACAGTTAACCAACATTGTTTAAGGTAATAGTTGGCAAACCACTAGACCTGTAATATTGTTGTTCATTATATTTGTTGTTATGGCTGTTGTTGTTAGTTGTTACATTTTCTTGTGTGTCAATATAATGTTGTGTCTGTAGGTGCGGCCACCGTGTTACAGGTCCAGCTATTGTGCTGACTGATATTTGAACGAAGGTAGTGACGCTATCTCAAAAATTCAGTTCGTGACATCAATGGTAAATCTTATTCTGAATGCTAGGTTATGTTTAAAATAATGAATACATAATGGCAAACAATGCGAATTCCTAGATATTTCAATCCTTATTTAAACATATTTTGGGGCTGATTTATTCTGTAACAATTGAATTGTTGGTTTGAAGGGTGTAAACATTAACATGTTTATGTAAATACTCTGGTAAAGGAAGGAAAATGCAAGGTTAAAACGAAAAAAAAACTTGTAGCACCCTATAGATTTAAAAATTACTGTGTGGATCAATTGTTCAGCCATAAACAACATAACAATACACCTTTGTCAAGATGAAAGTATGAAATGGTGACATTCGTATTTCAGGAAGACTACATTGACAGGATAGCTATGTATTAAGGCTTTATAGAAATTTGTATAACCAAGTATTTGAATTATTCTTACATGCGTTAAAATAAATATTTTTAAAGTAAATAATAAAATTTGATTTACAAAAAAAAAGTTATGTTTAACTTTATTAATTGTTACTTGTAGGCTCAAGATTTTATTGGGTTCTTAACACCATCTTGTGGTGTCAAACGTGCCTAGTGATGCAAGTTGTATGCAATAATACTTTAAACAAACATTTTGTGAAAGGTTAACGATTTCATTGCATATTTATTGACTTAGCCAGTTTTACTTTATCTAAAATATCGTTTAAACTATATTTACAGTCGTCGCACATACATTGTTTTATTTATTTCTCAGTGAAATAATTTATATCCGCGATGAAATCAAGCCAGAACTGTAACGAAAGCGCCGTACATCATATGTGCGACGGATGATTCATTGTGTCGGGAATGTGATATCCGTGAAGTTTCAGCGTTTTCAAACCAACGCCATTGAATGGTATAATTTAAATATCGACATATTGAGTACTAAAATGAATCAACATAGGTACACTGTATTATGCAGTAGATACAATTACAATTATTTTAAAACAGTATGACCCCAAAAGCTCTGATTTTAGACCAATGTTTCTTGACAACTGAAATATAGAAATGAATCAGTTTTTTAATATGAGTTGTGATAAATGTGCCAATTATATCAAATACTTTCCTTAGTTATCGTCAAACCTAACAGAACAAATTTTACATAAAATATAAATACACGTCGATTGTTGTATGTGATGAAATAGAATTTGAATATGTATAATAGTTTGGATACTGTATTCTAAATATTCTTTAACAAACACATAAAATTATATATCAGTGGCAATCGTGTCAATGATAGAAATTCTGTAAAACTGCTTATAATACCCGATAAAATAGATAAATTACTTTTATATAGCATAAATCCTTCCATAACAATAACGTTAGAAGGGTTGTTGTCATCTTGGGGCAATTTATTACTGAAAGTCTTGTAGGCATTATATTGTCAACCCCTAACCTAAATTAAGATAAAAGTTCCTAGTTATTAAAAAAGCCTTGAATGAATACGTTTCTTTTTAAATTTTGGCACCAATCGTTTTAATTTCCTAAGTTATTCTTCCATGTTAGGATCAAAAATAATATATTTTGTTGACACTGTAATTATATTTAATTTAAGAAACAAAACAAATTATATATTTAAAACTGTATTTCATGTTAGGGTCAAAACTATTATATTTGGTCGGTACTGTAATTATAATTAATTTAAGAAACAAAACAAACTAAATATTTAAAATTGCATTTTACTACTTAAATATAAATAGTTGTTAAATTTTATATTTTTTATCAGGATAAATGAATAAAATAAATAACACAGTATGCAACAAATTAAGGTAATACATGAACACATTTTCTAACCTAAACCTCGGATTTGAAAGGGATTGATGTAAACTTAGGTAACATGCACTATTTGGGGTGGGTAAATAGACTATCGTGTGTACCTTAAAAGGTGGTCCATATATATGAATGAAATTCGCTCATGAATAAAATCCTTATTTATTTAATAGTTCTTTAAACTGTTAATAAAACTATGTTTGGAGAAATTGAAACGTGTTAGACAAAATACATAAAGATCATGAGTATTCAAGTAGCTGACAAACTAACAAAACTATTAGGATAGTAATAGTTTTTTAATAAACCAAAAGGACACAAAACTGTAAAACATAAACTTGTAAAAGACTAAGCCAGTTGTGTTGCGGGTGATTAGGCCAAGACACGATGTATTCGGATGTTTACAACTGGACAATACAAGAACGTGGAGTGAGAGCTAGCGTGAGGCCAGTTATGTTTGAATAATATCACCATAACCATCCATTCAAATGTCCACCATCTGCATTATACTCACATTAATCCACCGAGCATGTCTCTGTTTCGGAATCTATGGCTGCATTATGTTTTGCGACACTTCATGTTTATTGTCGTTACTCAATAATGTTTTGTAAGTATTTGTGCCTTTTGTGAATTGTATGAAGTAAATATGGAGATAAAAATAAATATTTTATATTGTTCTTAGTAGTCAGATCTCTCCGATATAGATCAAGTCCTCTCGAGGTTAACTTAAGGCTTAAGGTAAGACCCCAACCACCGAATAATAACAGTAGGCTATCACATGGATAAACCATCAACCATTAACATTGGTTATTGGGGGGATCGAGCACAACCCTTTAGATAACAGCACACGTTCTACCTCCTGACCAATAGGCCAACTGCAACTCTATCGAAACTAATCATAAAATGTCCATTTGTGGGTGTAGCTGGTTAGGAGTTTCTGCTCCGTAAGGTTTGTCTCGAAATACAGAGTGTGATATAGACGAATCGACCCTGAGCGTAGCCAAAAACATTCGTTGGATTAGGGCAGCTTTTATTCTTGTTAGTGTTTATTATGATCGTATTCAAAATGCTTTCAACTTTGTCACCAAAAAAAAGAAAGAACACAGTAAAATATTGTTGTTACCTGTTACGTTTAATCACAATTTAGTTACCAGGTTTAGTTTCCTAACCAAATTCAGGGCCAGGAGAGAAAACGTCGTCTGCGCGTATCAGCTGGGTTTGACGTCGGTCATAAAACCCCCCGACTGGAAACTTCCCTTTACTGAAACGTTGATTCTTGCTGGGTTGAATTGGGTCTGTTTTACTGGCCTTGTGGTCTGTGGCAGATATATTTTGCTTAGTGAAAGGAATCGCGATTTTAAATTCGTGTTATAAATTTCATAAGAACATTTTTATGAAGCAAAATTTTAAAACGTAATGAAATTATGTCAACACACTAATTTTAACAGTCGGAACACATTTAGAAGTAGTTTTATTTAGTAGCTAAAATCAAACATACAATTTGCCTGATTAAATAATTGTGTTTCAATAAGACAAGTGTGCAGACAGCTTATTTATTACAATATTCTGGTGAACAAGGTTGAATTATATGTAATTAGAATGGTTTATCTAGTTTTTAACTTAATATAATTCAAAAATATTTAAGTCTCTATGTTTTGTGTAATGTTATATACAAATCAGTAAAGTTTTGGAACATTTTTGCTGACTTGTTCAGAGTGGAAACTAAATCAATTGAAATCGAGGTCGGTCGTGATTCGCGACTGTTGCAAGACTATACACAGGGGAATCTACATACAGATGTTCTCGTTTATGTTCTGGTTCAGACATAAACCAGGTTGTGGCAATATACTGGCTGGTCCTTCAAACCAAGTAAATAACCACCTACCGGCCACGTAGCCAAGTAACCTTACCACCAAACGTATTACTGTGTAACCAACTACCGTACAACCAAGATAACACCAACCAACTGGACAACCAAATGCATTGATTGATATAACTGATATTTACATAAACCAATCACACAGTTAAGTGACCTTACTGGCGACCGTATTACCGTATAAAACCAACTACAATATAACCAAGTATTAAAAAAATAACAAATTGATGGTTCATCTAAGAAACCGAACGTTTGTATTCTCTATGGAGCTAAGCAATCATTCGTTCTTGCGGATTGATAATAAAGTTTTGTGGAACCTCAACAAGTATCCTTGATAATATGTGTCATTTTGTACCCTCTTAATTTTTTCATTCCCCAATCACATGTTATTGCAAACCTCAATAAAATGTTTACCTTTAATAAAAAAATCAAACGAAATAACTCCAGGAGTTACTTGTTATCGATGTCCTACTTTAATCATTATTTTATTTACAGTAAACGGAATAAGTACAAAAAACAGGAACAATAATAATAGGTATATGTGTATAGGTTAAAATACTAATCAAATGTATGCGTTTCCCGTGCATTGTAATTTTGTTTATTTATACAATAATCACAGATTTATATATTATATATAGTATGATTGATTTGAAAATATAGTAATTTATTATTGAAGTAATTTTTAAGGATACAGTGTATCCGGCATTTTTATAAGTTTGCTATTTGAAATAACTCACGTTTTGAGATAAAAGTGAAAAATCAATGTATCTTAGCAATGAGTAGTTAGCATGTATTCATGAAATGTATTGTAATTTATATTTGAATAACTCAGTGTTAAAGATGATCGGTTGATTCATCTGGATGAGTTTTTAAAATCAAATTGTAATTGAAGGTTAATGGAAGAACGGCTTACGGTATCAACCCTTATACTTTATCCAGCTTCAACGTATTAAATATCCCTTCTCTTACACCTTTTGCAAATTGTTATTACAACAATATTGAAAACTGTTGACGTAAATGCCTCACGACGCAATGATTTTCAGATACAAAAGTTTACGATTGGAAGAGAAGAATAATACGTCGCAGTTGCTTTCCCGGGTTAGGCTGTAACCTGTAGGTTAATGTCGGTTTTATGCTGATGCCGCTGAGACCAGTTTTACAATGAACAATGTTGCCATCTTGGAGGGATTCAAATTTTATGCCGATTCTTTAAGCGTTAACATTACCTGCATCTCTGTTCGACGGTTTTTATTTATCAGTAAATAGTTTTTCTGCTTTCTTTCCTGAAATATTTTTTCCAACGTAGGCTTTTTTCCCGAATAGGTTGCGTGTTGTAAATTACAATTTTAAATGTTCAAAAATTTTTATTTCAACTACATGATACGATCCAGGGCATTCTTGACAAAATCTCTCCCTGTCACTTACCAATCACCTCTTGGTTTCACTTATGTATGTCAACATTTGAGTGAATCTTTAAGAACTACGATTTTGCTTAACTCATTGCCTCCATGCATAAACCGCAACCTGCTAAAGCTCAATACATTTCTTCTTGTTTTCAAAACCTGTTGATACATTTATTGAATCGACTAGCTCTAAAACTATCTTACGCAATGGTACACAATATTTATAAAATTACTGTAGTTAATGTTCATAAAAATGACCTAATATACAACTAAATATTTACACAATTTTCGTCATAAGCCCTAAAAACAATATAATTTGTTCGAGGCATGTTTCGGTGCTAAAATACAATTGTCAGCTCCGGGAACTTATAAAGTTGACTAGTTTAAGATATTGTGTTGAGCTCTCTGACGAAATAGTGTTTGTAATTTAGTTTTGGTTATATTTTAGACTTTATTACATCCAAAATTTCAGAGGATAGAAACCGTTTTGTAAGGAAATAAATTCCGACCAATTTCTTCAAGGAAAAAGGTCAACCACCTGAGTCTTGATACTTTATGATTACTTTAAATTTATTAAGGCAAAAGGAAAATTTTCTTTCCAGTTTTTTTATCAGCCTCCGTGAAATCTGGGTCCGTAATAAATAATAATTGACCGTCGTAACCAGGAGACTGCCGGGTTTGCCCACTGACCAAGTATCTGGGTCCAAGCATATAGGCGGCATCTCCATACATATGTCCTCGTTTATAACCTGGTCCTGCCTTAGAGCGAGGCCTCTTAGTTAACGCTCATGTTTGCAACGGTTTGCTTCTAGTTGGTTCAACATGTTATGTTCCAAGTGGTGATGTGAAACTAGTATCTCCAGCTGGACATATAAGTAATTGGTTTTGCCTACTAGGAACCTATTTGGTTATTAGATCAATATGAAGTATTTCCTCCAATGTATGTTGTCAAGTTTACTTTAACTTGTATCAAGAATCAAAATGTACATGTAATGGTACGGTTTCTGTTTGAATAACTTACAATATACTGTCATGACGCTTACAACAATATTTGCGGAATGAGTTTCAATTTTAATTTCTTATCTGATTTGTCGTATATTAGAACAAAAATCAATATGTGTGCGCGAGCAAAATCAACTCGAGAATTCTAAATCAAAACTCAGTGTTTTTTTACTTATAACTATTCAAAATTCTTATCTTTTCCCTTCATTTACAATACTGTCAAGCATTAAATATGTTGTATTATAATTTAAAAAAATAGAATTAAAAATCTTAAATTTAAATAAAGCTATGTAAACTTTGTGTGATTATGCCATTGCAGTTATAATTCCTAAATCAACAATTAAAAATAAATATCATTTTAAACAAGCAACAAAACACTTTTAATGTTATCGACCATTTTTTCTTCAACAATCATGCAATAACTCCATGATAAAAATTACTAGTGGACAAATGACAGTTATTGTACGCTGTAACAACTTCATAACTCGCTCATTTAGCTGTCAAGCCGCACTAACCAGACGGGATAATCAGTGAAATGTCAGTAGCAAATAGCGTCACAATCAAGACGCACTTAGCTGTAGCGGCTCGGACGCGGTTAATCACATGTGAGATAAAACCAACCGAGAAATGGAGACCGATGACGGAGCGCAAGTAGTCGCCACTCGGCGCTTCTGTGGGCTTTGCAAACTTATAAAAACAGAAATGCATTACTGTAGGCTCCAGTATACATTTCCCTAATGATTTGCAATTGGATTATTTTGGGGAAGGAAAATTGGTATATTGTTTTGAAGATGTACAGGATTTTGTTCTTATTGTAAAGTCTTATTGAGTTATATAATGGTTACTATAACCATCGTTTCCTCATCATTGGTTAACAGTGTTTAAACAAATGTGAGTTCACAATATATACCCGTATTTGATCTCTATAAAATGTACTAAAGGTACATTTTAGGGCTATAAAGCATTTGTATTAAAGGTTTCCTGTATGAATTGCAATTACAACATCTTAAGAAAAAAAATATAACTAAACACTGTCGTGACACTGTATATATCTACAAAACAATATAAAAAGCCTATTCTCACGACAGTAAAAATGAGTATAGATCTTCTTAAAGATTGTTGCGCTTGCGATATAAATCTCCACAATAATCATTTGAAAGTCTTACCATAATTAACAAAGAAATACCAAGGAATAAACAAACAAATAATTGCACTACTACAATACCTAATAATTTTACAATTAACAATTTGATATAAAAATAAACATCAGAGAGACTAACTGATCTGACAGTTTAATAGTGGTAAAGGAAGTCATCCACTTTTATTTCGTAAGCAAGTAAGTTGCGTAAATTATGTTTGCAATAATTTACGTATTTCCCATAAGGGAACTAATCATAAAATCATACTAATTACTGTATGTAGTCAAGAAAGGTGAGTTTTAATGAATGTTTCATTAATTAAATTTCACTTCCATCACAAATAGTACAATCAGAAAAGAAAATATTTACCTAAAACTTTCAAATTGGTTTTAGATTTAATTGCCACTTCATACATGTCAATATCAAACTGTATACACATAATGTTACTCACTTTACTATATATGCGTATATTAATGCAACTACGTGTGCAACTAAAGTGACATTACTACTAGCAGAGTTCTACCCCCACATATTCACTAGCACTAGAGTCACCTAGACGTCATATGTCTCCTACAAAGGTCAGCGACAGTCAAGCAACTCTGCTACATCGGTCCGTTTATAGAACTGCGACCGTTTATCAAGATTTAGAAAATATACCAAGGTTTCTCCTCCTCCTCGGTTAAATAACGGGGGTTTACTCTAAAGAAATTCTCCTACTTCATGCGGTTTGTATTTACATGTATGATTTTACTTTAATTTACGAGAAATGCGAAACATTATTACGAGTACTGTAATTTTTTTGTCGGAGGTTGTAGTGTTTTACTGTAATTTCTTGGGTTGTTTATCTTTACTTTCAGTGAAACCAATAATCAAATTAATAAAAATAATGAAGGTAACTCAAATGTATAGTGTTAGCGAATTTTCCTATAGGAAAGTAGCAGTTTTAAGCGTAACGAATGAATGAATGATAAATAAATAGTTTATATCTAATTCAGCAACACTTTAAACATATCAATAATTTGAACGATTATTTTTACTACACAACATCCCTTACAGACCTTATAAAAGATAGCAATGTAACAAACATACAATAAGCAATGTACCTTCTTCTTTTACGCTTCCATATACTGAAGCAGTTTTATAACCTTTTTATTGGTAATATCTGGTCATATCAGTATTTTAACCCTGAATCTTCTTATACAGATGCTTCACTATAAATTGTACATTATATTCCCATGTTAAATTGTAGATTGCTTACCAGTAAATCAAACGTAGTTCAATCAAGCAATAGTGATCCAAAATTACCTTTAATCTTTTATGAACAAATTTTCTTTAACATTGCCAAAACCAATGGTCAATCCATTGAAATCAATACAATATTTTATGTCTCTTTTACTACCCAAAATCGTAACACTAATCATAGGGTGATTTTAAGGAAACTAAGAATACCAGTTGTTGGTAGCTAAGTAGTCGTAAAGTTATTTTCAAAATCAGAAGTGAAAACAAAGGTAATGGGGAAGATGGTTTAAGGCGTTTTACAGCCTACTTCAAAAGACTTTAACACTTAAATTGCGTTTATCGCTGCTATATATAACATGAAGGGGCCGAATTCCAGCACAGTCGACTGTGAGGCTGTATGTTACAGGGTTAATGCCGGTTTTATGCTGATTCTCCAAAACCAGTTTTACAATGGACCTCCACAACTGCCACATTAGTTTTCGCATTTTATTAAAATTGTTCGGTCCTTTCACAATTGTTGTAGCATTGTCGTAATTTGCAAGTCTACATTGATTTCGCGATACCGCACAGTTTGAAATATTACTATTGTTCAAGATTTCTAAACATAAAGCGTTACAAATAATTGTACGTTACATCAAACACAACTGTAAGTAATGTTTTGCTATATTTGCGAAACGTCAAGTAACTAAAAAAAGTTTGGATTAAAATAATTTGGTAGAATGATAAATTTTTGTATGTGTAGTACAATTGTTAAAAAATATTATCAAAATTACAAATTTTTAACATTATGAAGACTGTATAGACCTTAACACAAAAGACAATAGACCTTAGTTACACAATTATCATTACTTCATATAAACCTATTTTTACAAGATGATCTATTTATAGCTTGTTTTAATCAGCTACTAGTTTTAAATCGTAAAGAAATGTGTTTCCAAAACTAATAAAAACTAAAATGATAAGCATTGAACTTTTGATATTATATGAAATTAATCAATTAAATATAAAGTTTGCAAAGCTTAACAAGGTAACTTCAGAACGTACAGAGCAGATCCCTAGGAGATTCTTAAGATCAGGATTAAAACCTACCCAGGCAAATACTGAACAGGATGTCAAATTCTTACAGAAATCAAATGAATCAGAACACATATAGACATACACATGACTTATGATCCATTGTACTTTTCAGTAAAACAACAACAGGTAATATGTGTTATGTAGTAGCAATAATATGCAGAGCAATGCGTTGATAATTGCCTAATCATTACTTTTAAATAAGAGAACCAAGCATAAAGATGTGAAACGTGAGAAAAAACAACAAATTATAGAGCTGTCAGCTGTTACATGCTTGGCTAATAACGTGTAAAAGTCAATCAGCTGAGAGAAATGAAGTCAAGTGTGACGTGTCTACATTGCAGCTTTTATTATAACTGACGCAAGTCAGCTGGTCATTTCTCATCCTGTTTGTCTGAATTATTATATATATTTTTAATAATCGGTAATTTGTCGTGATTATCGATTTCAACTGCATGAAATAATAAATGTCAACTTGATACAAAATGTACCACAATTAATCTGTATCTTCAAAGTTATGTTTGTAATACAATTTGCCCTTTTAACTCAAATTACATATGGTGTGTTTATATTTAAAAAAATTATAGAAAATTATACAATTACAGGATTTGTTTTTCGTAATTCAATGTTATTACGTTAATGTAGGTAATGTAGTAATAATTTTAGTATTAAATCGACATAAAATCAACATTAGAATCATGATTTTGAACAATTTAATTTTTTATGTTACGTTATGTTTCTTTGCATTATACAGATATTTGAATGTATCATTTAGCCTTTTTTAGGATAAACTATTCATTCAAACAATACATAATCATTATTTAGGTGCGGCTTGTTTACTGCTTTGAGCGCAGGACTTCGCCCTGGAGACACAAGATTGAATCCCACCAATGAGAATTATTGCTAAGTATTAGTAGTGTTACTTTAGGTCCACATTAAGCTGTAGTCCACCTAAGTAAAAAACTAAAACTTTTCTCACAATATAAACTTCTCTGTTTCGGAAAACCTAGAAATGAGAAAAAATGTCGAATAAATTGGAATTTATGTTAATCAATTTGATTAATGACGTATTAACTTATATATCGTATCGTGAGGCTTTAGTTAAGTGTAATCAAACGAAATCTGCCTAAGCCATTACAGAGGCCAGCGCGGGATGTTAAACATACATCAGCTGACGTGAACATTGTGTACACCGTCATCAACTTGTATTACTCTGTACAACCGTGTTTACCATTGTTGTTCGCATTTTTACATAATAGTGCTATATTAGTACAAAGCTATATTGTGCTAAAAATGTTTAGATATAAATATTCGTATTTTAAATGGTGTTAAAGTAAAAGAGTTTTTAATTAAAACCAACTATTTTTTGAACAAAATGTTGCCAAGTAAATGTTTCTTTAAGTACTGTAGTATAGTTAACATTTAAATTATTGTGGACACCATCGGTCATGTCTACAAAATTCATTAATGTTCACAAAAAAGATTTCTATATATACTTACCATCTATATTTTTTGAAGGCACGAAAAATGTTGGCTGTCTCAAGGTTTTTATAAAATGGCACAGTTACTTTGGAAATTATTCAACATCCAGGCATGATTGTACATGTAAACTTGTAATGGCATTTATAAATTTTATATTTACAGGACGTAGGCTTATTGAGAGATTTAAAAAAACTTAAATCATGATCTAAATTACTGTAGTTGTGCCCGAAAAGATATAGCTTTAAATTAAAAATCGAAACACTAAGACAAGTTTAAACAACCGTGGCTGTTAAGAATTCATAGCCTTATTCATATACTTTATCAATATTCTTCCTTTATGTGATCGGGCCCGTTAACCCAACAGACCAGAGACCACCGTATGCAGACTAGAACATAAAGTGAAACGATCATGAAGATCCGCCAACATACATTCTAGTGATGATCTACCCACTCTGGCTGTGGGTAATGAGAACATCAACTGCATGCTTTACAACCCCGTAAAGTCCAGAAATAATTTACCTGTTATGCTAAAACATGTGCCTACAACTTTTCTGTACACATGAGGGAGCGATGTATTGTAAAACGAAGGTAGCAATGTCCAGAGAACGGGCCCCGTTGAGCCACTTGTGCGGTAGTTGCTGCAAGTTGTGCATTATTGTCCCCAAATAATACACTAGTAGTTTCAGAACATTTTTTAGATTCCAAAATTGGAATTTCGTTTGAAAACTCATACATTCTCAAAGCAACTTACTTTTTATGGCCCAACTTTTTGTCAATACAATTTTTTACAAATATTTTCTGGATTTAATAGATTTTGGACAATTTTAAGTAATCAGTAAAAGGCTAGATAAGTACAAGTAAAATGTAGATTTTTCAAGTAAAAACATATTTTACATCCCATAATGTGAGTGAATTTCTCACTTTATTTACATGTTGATTAATATTTGGTATTTAGTAAATAAATCAAATTAATAAACACATCCTAACTTGGCTAAGTTGTTATTTATCTTTTTGGACCAAGTTTCACTACCTCAACGACCTAATAAATGATTACTCCGATAACTTTATAAAATGGAATTAACTAGGTTTTATTAAAGATATTTTATTTTATACCACGATCACAGCAGAGCACCTAGGGCTAGGGCAAGAATAACTCAGAAATTATTGTAAAATGAAATTTGTGATAAACATGTTGACTCTATCCGTCCACCCATTATTTTATTTTTTATTTTATTTTAGAAAGCGATACACTTAAATATATATTTTATTAAGCTGAATAAGAACGTGATGATAAGCAAGGTCAGTAGAAATCAGAGTGAGATCTTTAAAGCTTTGATATTGACTAATACCAGCTGTTTCATAAAAATTTCTTCAAGCACCAGGACTTAAATCGTACTAAATTAGCAAAACAAACTAGTCTATTTTGTAAATAAATGGACTATTATACTAGGTGCATGTCATAGTTAAAAGTTAACGGACAAATATATTGTTTTAATAACTGAGACAACGTTTTTATACAGATTCTTTAAAATCAAATAGAAAATCCTATTTACAGAGTCTAGATCTTATAAACAAATTTAGGTCTTGAATATTTAAGTTTCCGCTGCACACAAGAGGGATTTATTTAATCTATTTTAAACTGAGACCTACTTTACATAGGTTTGTGAGTGGGGTAAATTACCATAATCACACCAACCCCCGATGTATCATCCCCACAGTCCTAATTATTCACACGTTGTGACACTGATGTGTTCAACCCTCATTCACCACAAATTCAACATCCCCTCATTTGTAATTGTCAAATACTTCACAGGTGTTCGCGTTGATTAAACCCATCAGTAACCTGTTGAATTCATTGTATCTGGTAGATTCTTGTTTGTGTACCTTTATTGTTACATATTCATCTTAATATCATTTTATATCTATTATAATCGTTTTACAAAACCGTACAATATTTTATATCCATATAAATGATATAATTATAAAAATTTTTGTGTAAAATCATATAGTACTTTTTATGATAATGGGCCAACTCGAGCTGTTTTAAGACATGCCTTTTCTATACATTTTCTGGGTATAGAAAGACACTGATTAAAATGGAAATCATCAGAGATTGAACGCAGAAAAAAGTTTGAGTTAAGTGAATGTTTTATAATCATTTTATGTTTCAGATGTTTTTTTTTTAAGAAACGCAAAAATAATTTTTCCTATTAGGTCCTTCAGAAACAACTGATCTTAGTCACATTACAAGCTGAATTACGAAGCTGTACAGGTAATCTCAGTACAATCTACACCCTACCTGCATGTATATTCACTCTAATTATGTAAAGAAAGTTCTTAGCAGTCTTAAAGTGATTAAGTGTGATTATTTGGATGGTTTAAAAATAGCGTGTTAAAATTATTGGTTTTCAGACGTTTTATTTTCGCGAAAGAACATTTTGCCCAACGAGCATGTTGAGATCGGGGTTTTACGCTGAGCATTTAAGCCTAGTTTTTACGAGTGCGACAGATGTACCCGTCCTGCCACGTTGGTAACTTTTCCTCGGGCTTATGTTTAATTGTATTTTAAAGCTATAGAGAAATTTAAATTTATTTACAAATGTA
Source organism: Macrosteles quadrilineatus (assembly GCF_028750875.1). NCBI lineage: Eukaryota > Metazoa > Arthropoda > Insecta > Hemiptera > Cicadellidae > Macrosteles > Macrosteles quadrilineatus. Next base: position 72,789,836 of record NW_026542595.1, read on the forward strand.
TATCAAACTGTCCATTATTTTTTTTGTTTCTTTTATATACATCTGGCCAAGTTTGTTATGCTTTTAAACCACCCAAGAACGTAAATAAATTTCAAAAGGTAATTCGTCCTATTGATTTTTTTATTACTGAATAAATGTTTTTTTTTTATTTCGCACTCAACCTAAATTTAGAAAGATGTTTAAGTAACACATATAACCTCCTCGCTATTAACCTCCTCTAACAGTATTTCGACAATAATAAAAGTTGATGTTACACAGGGCTAAAAGTAACTATCATAGTAATACATATATATGCACACGGAGCCGTTTTAATATTTATATATACACATGGAGTCGTCTTAATACATATAGATACATATGGAGTCGTCTTACACACAAATCTAACTCGTCATGAAATGAGGAGCAGATAAGAATCCGCACAATGACAAAACTGAGTTGCAGCTCACTAAAATCACAAGCTGTATACAGTTCATGTTTTTTTTTCAATTACACACTTGCTTTACTTACTTCAGTAGATCTAAAGATTGTGTTTATGTCTTTACTAAACTGTAAAAGTTGTTCCGGCTATATGTGACATACGTTAGCAAAGTAATGCTATCTTTCTAGGGTTTAAGGGTGTTTGGTCGTAAATTTTCATGTCTGATTTTTTGTTATTGTTCAATTGTACTAAAAATTAGAAATACAAATATATTAGAAAACATTTTTCATTTTGAATACTAAGCGAGATATGGAGCTTGAAAGTAGTAAATTTTTCATCTTTGGTACCAATTCACAGGGAGAATGGGTAATGCGATTCTCACCAAAATTTGCATTCAGGTGTGGAAAAATAAAATAATAATCACTGGCTATTTAAAATTAAAATTTTTTAAAATTTTTAAAAATTTTATTTTTTTATAATTTTTTTTTTTAAATTAGCCTATTAAAATTTTTTTTTTAAATTTAAAATAGCTCTTTGTTTTTGGGAAAAATTTATCTGGATGTTGGAAATAAAAAAAATTGATATGTTAATTCGTTTGGGCTGTGAATTCGTACCTTTGATGCCTTACGCTGTCGGAGCACTACTCGTTGAGAGTTTGTACACTAACACAGGGGCTTTAGAATACTTTAACATGACGTAATTATTAACATCGTAGAACATTGAAAGAATACGTTTATCGTTGTATTCTAAAGCCCCGGTGTCAGTGTACACACTCTCAACGAGTAGTGTTCCGACAGCGCAAGGCATCAAAGGTACGAATTCACAGCCCAAACGAATTAACATATAAAATTTTATTTAATTCCAACATACAGATAAATTTACCCCAAAAAAAAGAGCAATTTAAAATTTTTTTTATGTAAATAATTTCAAAAAAATTTAAAAAATAAAATTTTTAAAATTTTTAAAAATTTATAATTTTAAATAGCCAGTGATTATTATCTAATTTTTCCACACCTGAATGCCAATTTTGGTGAGAATCGCATTACCCATTCTCCCTGTGAATTAGTACCCTAGCAAAGATGAAAAATTTACTACTTTTAAACTCCATATCTCGCTTAATATTCAAAATAAAAAAATTTCTTATATATTTGTATTTCTAATTTTTAGTACAATTGAACAATAACAAAAAATAAGAAATAAAATTTTTGACCAAACACCCTTAACATTATGACACTCTGATGGAATATATTATACTTTAAAAAAGGTTTAACATGTGATGTTTACTGTCACTGTATCATGTTCCGCAAACACAAACACACACGTTCTCACACACTTCTAAAGCCGCCAGGCGAATAATATTTGACTCTTCAACGTAGAGTAAATGTCATGGACTATTCGCTTCTGATGTACAGCGGGAATTGATCTTTTAAAACACCCGGGGAACATAAAGGTTGCTTTGAAATTCGTTGTTGGATTGCCTACAAATATCAATTAACTATTTTTAAGATTTAAAATAGATGATCAGTAAAAGGGGTATATTAAGCTTAAAACCCCAAATTTCTATGATTAGAAATTGACAATTCTTAAGTTCATTATTTGACGTCATGTATTGTATTATTTCTTCATTATAGTTGTATTGCTATTGCCACGCATGTAATCAATGATAAATAACTTTCACATTTGTTTTCCCGCTGTCTTTGATGTAATGACTTAGGAAAACCAGAAAACTAATACAATATAGGTATGACGTTACAAAATCATGAAAAACCCAACTTTATGAGTATCATTGTGTCATATAAAAACGCATCAATCCAGCCAAGAAGTCATCCGCTACAGTACAAGTACATAATGAACTATACTGTTAAATATTAGAAAAGTCAGCGAGATGCGAACCTACGACATCTCTTCCTTGGATCCATAGTCCGTCGCACTTCGCACTATACATAATCACAAGCTATTTTACACAGCTTGAAATCATGATATGAAAAACACACAGCTTAAATGTCCAAGTCATAAATGTTGTTATTCATTCAGCATCACGTCATGTTCTAAGTTTGTCACGCTAAGTAGTACAAGTGAATGAAGTCTATTTTGGTGACAATTTATTTGCGTCGGGTTTACTACCGTCCAGTTCAACGCCCACATTCTTGCTTTAGTCATAGTTCTTTGTAGGACAAATACATGCAAATAAATATAAGAGATAGAATCTAGGTTTGTTTATTATGAGTTAAACTTGTACGCTTCTATCTATAACATGTTTCAATTAGATGAATATTAAAAAAAAAAACGTTTTGGTACTCTATGAACGCAGTTAAATGCTGTAGTTCTGAAAAGTTGAACTTAATTCAGGTCCTTAATAATATTTCTTTTCGTGCCGATGTGGGTAACATAGTTCCAACTATTGCCTTTAAGTAGGGACACACCCGGATCAACCAATCATATAATTGTATTACATTGGGTGATAAATTCAGACAATGAGACATATAGTGAACGATAACACTTAGTGAGTTTTGTCTGTTAACATGTCTTGACCCCATACTCTGAGAAAGTAAACATCCTTTACCTAACCCGCCATGTTAAACTTCCCTATCCCAAGCGTGATGTATACAACTTCCTTACTTCTCGAGTGATGTAAAGTTGAAAAAAACTCACTCGGTGATGTAATGAAACCCATTTAAATAACATTGAGTGGATAACTTAAAAAATATACCTCTATGGAGCCAACGACGTTCAACGCTAGACATCAGCTGTGTGTTTGAATTTTATTGTTATGCTTTGAAGAATTTTCCTAACCTAGCTTTTGTTTATAAATGAACGCTACTGTTAGAAGATGAGTGAAATTGATAATGAAGCATATTGCTCGTAACCTCCTGAATATTGTCGGGTCAGGTAAAATCTTGTACGTTACACGTTACGCAAGAGCGAGTTTACATCACTTCGGTGAATTATGCAACTCGCCTTCGCTCGTTGCACAACATTCACCTGCGTGATGTAAAAACGCTCTTACTACACTTGTAATGTAAATAGCTATTGCTTAGGAAGTTAGATTTGGTTTCGTTACGTCAAGTACAAATCTTTCTTCAAATAATGTTTAGTAATATTTTTGGTTGTGAAGAGAACCTAATCTTGCTACTTTGCTGGAGTTATTTTAAATTATATTTAGTAAAGCTATTATACCATTTATTTTCTTATTTTTTTACAGGACATATGTATATAAATATGTACATATGTATCGAGAACGTGTGCTATTTATACATTGTGCTTAATATTTCTCTTCACTACTGTGTAGTTTTTGATTTGTCATTACGATACATAATTTATAAAACAACGTTTATGCGGATTAATTTATTTTCTTATTTTTTGTAGTTTTTAGAAAATAGGGATATTTTGAAGGCACGTATTCTTTACACATTGTGTTTACAATTTTCCTCCACAATGGTACAGTAGTATTGTCTCATTACGACATATAATTAAATTATATAATTAAAGAAGTTGTACTATAAATTTTATAGTACAACTTCTTTGTGGATGATTTGTTAAAAAACAAGAACTGGTGTCCATTAGAAGGTGGCGAGGCATTGTCCGAAAACAAAGGAAGGTGGGCAGCTGCGTTTAGATGTTTTGTTCTGGGTGATAAATTAAGTAAAATAAATTGCTTCATTTAAATACGTCGCATACCGCCGTTTTCGTACAGTCAAATTACTTTTTCCTAATTGAGAATTTTGATCAATATTTTTGACTTTGGAGGGTATTTTTTCTTCCTAGAAACCTTTTCCATGAAATAATAGTTTAATACTTGCGTTGACAGAAATACAAGTTTCTGGCCAAAGGAATATTTCATCAAGACAATAACATTTTGACGTACATAAGTTACATGAAATAGTTAAATGATTATTCAGATTACTTAGTAGCTTGCATATTTCGTTGTGAAGGCAACATTTTCAAAGCTTGTAACTCTTGGAACACATAATTAATCAAACACAACAATAAATAAAAACTTGTTTCATCGTTTTCATTCTTTCTTCTTTCTAATGTAAACGTCTTTCATACCATTTATTACTGAGTTACAACAATTAATTACGATGCTCAAAATAATTCCATCCAAAGGTTAAACAAAGTGCATATTATAGCAATTAGTAATATAAATAATCATTGATCATATTTGTTGTGTATACAGCTGGGTTATCATATGACCTGTATTCAGACCTATAATAACTAGAAACTAGAAGAATATGTTTTTCCACTGATAATTGCATGAAGCAGGTGTGCATTTTACATTTAGTCGTCTGTGTATGAAGATATAGATGCACAAACTCGTGAAATACTCAAAAGATCTGCCACTTATGTTTATAATCCTCAATGAATTAATTTAACCGTGATTAGTTCACAAGTACATAATGAACTATACTGTTAAATATTAGAAAAGTCAGCGAGATGCGAACCTACGACATCTCTTCCTTGGATCCATAGTCCGTCGCACTTCGCACTATACATAATCACAAGCTATTTTACACAGCTCTTACTAACATTAATAATTAATGTTACTATACTTATTAAACTCTTTTTCGGCATTAAACACAAACAAAATTAAAACTAGCGAGTAAAGTACTTATTACACAATAAATTGACCTCCATATTCATATTTAGTATAGACTTGTTACGTAACAAAACGAGGTTATACTCTAACGTCATTCATAATAATCAAAATGTTTTTATTTCATAATTTAATAATGTTTATGTAATCATAAATGGCAATGTTGTAAGCAAAGTTCCATGTACTTCCCATATTTGAATACGAAAAGTCAAATTCAAACTAAATTAAAAATCAATAGCTGTCATATACTGTATTGACATACTACTTTGGTGTTTTGAAGACAAAAGTTATCAATGAATGTATGTGTAACCAACTGCACAATTTGTTGCATTCTAATTACAGGGTGGTATCTTTCTATTTACGACTAACAATGTTTTAATCGATCACCCATGAGTCATCTATGGAACAGGTTAGGGCAATGTCGGACAATGTAGTAGCAACAATGGTGCCACGGAGCGCAATCAGGTGTGCCATTGTCAGGGATAAATGCCACCATCAAATATCCCCGCTTTCTCTGCCAATTCCCATTACCATCTCGGTGTCGCCAAGCTGTGTAATGGCTGAGACTGTCTTGCTCTGATTATTACAGATGGAGTCTTGGCGAAATGTACTGCGCTATTTTAAATTTAACCTTTCAAAGAGATTTTGCATTAACCCTATTGCCTCATTACGTAGAAAGTATAAAAATACAATAGTTGTATGTGAAAAACTATTTTGCAGAGACTTGTTTTAGATGTGGTTACGGCACGACCAAAAGATACTTTTCTTAATTTGGACCACATCTGGAAAGAATAAAGTCGTTGTTAAAGGATAAAGTAAGAAAACTTTTAAAATTGGGAGTTTATCATTCCTCCCAACATACTTAAATAAATTTAAGTAAAGGTTTCAGCTCCTGTTTGTGTTACCTCATCCTTTCCGGATCAAAACAAAAACACATTTTAAATTAACATAAATAGATTAACCACTTCGCTGCCCAGTTAGTTCAAATAGCCTTAAATTAGCCTGAAGTAAAATGTGTAACAGTCCCAAGACCAAATGGGTGCAAATAGTAAATCAAGAACGTTCGAAACTAAGAGGACGGGATTCTTTTACTCAAGGCTAAGGTTCGAATGCTCTCTAAATTATGACTCGTTAGTTTGTAGTCTATCAAGTGAAAGGGCATTCTCTATCAAATAAAAATAAGTCTCTTAAGGAAGTACATCTACTTTTTCAGGATCTCTCTCCACGAAAAACGCATTGTTGTATCGAGATCACTAAACTAGTAGTTACTTCAAGACAGAAACAAAACAGACAATCCTTCTCTCTTAAGTTTCTGGTGCAGATTACGTATCCTAAGCCGCTTAAGGAGTAACATTAAAGTTGAACATTCCAAGACCGGCCGGAGCATTAGCGTCAGTGATACCCAGGTAACATGCCCAGTGCTCAGGGCTCAGTAATCTCAGGTTGAATTGCAAAGTAAAGTAGTCTGGGACACCAAAGCCCATCGGCACTACCTTCTTTTAACATATTATACTTATGGTGAGTTAGCCTCTGGATCACTAAATTTGAGCTAAATGGTTTATGTTACCTGGCTTCGTCAAGTGATCCTGTTGCAGTAGTACACTACTATAGTTTCGGACTTAAAGTCCATCTTCAGGTTGAACAAAAACGTCAATAAGTCATCTAATCATTTTGGTTAGATTCGTCGTTACACTTAGAACACGTACACGAACACGAAAAACACAAAAAACTAATATAATACTGTAAAAAACTGGCCAGTGTAGTTAATCACGAGTCAACTAGAAGAATCAACCTGCTCATTGGCTCATGGCTTTATTACAATACCACAATTCCCCTGTTCAGCCCATAGTTCTAATGTACTAAGTATAATGTTTACAATGTACTATGGCCATAATACATAGTACACTACAAGTATCTCGATGTGAGACCAGTTACTGTGTTATAAATTCCTATTTGGATAAAAATAAAGTCACCTCGTAACAATATTTTGTATTAGGAAAGGTGTTGTATTCTACAACACAGAGAAATATTTTACCACCTGCGAAACCTATCCTATGTGTTAATGAGAAAGCCCAACCAACAGCCTTTGGTCGAATTGGTGGCCTTGCTCTTATCAAATAGCTAAAATCCTTTATTCATCGGCGGTGTTTGAACTCGATCCTCCAGAGCAGAAGTCTCGCGCTCTAACCCGAAGATGGCGTTGACCACCAACAATGGCTTATTCTAATTGAACCGTGGTTATGTAAATGTTCAAAACTGGTTTTAAACTTTTAATGTACATAAGTAAGCCTTTAAAGTAAAAAAAATAACAAGTAGATTAATGGTCAACTAGGAGGTATGTAAGAAGGGTAATTAGAATAAGATTCTACGTTTACAATTCAAATTCGATTTAATTATTTATCAATAGAGTCTGTTGTAAAATCGAGAACTCAAACTTCCTCAAGTTAGAAGATTAATGACCCGAGTTTTCATTAACCGAAATGGGAAAGTCTAGTAAAGCCACCACAAATCATTAATCGACTTTCTTTCTAAACTAAAAACACTTAAACAAGAAGGGCGTTTTCGTTAATACCGCGACGATGATGAGTATCACTATCAAGATATTTGAATTTCATATATTGGTTTGTCATTTCATATATTGGTTTGTCATAAATAGTCTGATGATGAATATTAATTCTATTGACTGATGTATGGCTGCGAATTTCTACTTTAGTAAGGTTAAAATGTCTCCAATAATTTCGTCGGTCAGTGCCATGTAAAATGTTACCATTTCCTTTTAAAACCAAGTAAATATATTTGTTCAAGATAATATAAATTGATAAAGTAGAAACTGGATTCATATCAGGACTATCCGAATCAAAGGCTTTTAGTTTTTTTTTTTTTTGTTTTTTTCTAAAGCGTACCATTCTCATAGGAATGGAATACTAAAGCTATCCAAAGACAAATGAAGCACATAACTCCATAAGTTAAACGATTAAACATGAAATAAAGGAAACAGAATTAAAATTTCTCTCAAGCCACGTAGTAATAAAAACCTATTAGCGCACCTTCCTCATTTGCCCTTGGAGATTCAACAATGTTGCCTGATGGTAGTCTTCATAACTATAGTGTATTTGCTGGCAAGGTTTAACCTCATAGTGTGTCCCGTCTTCCCTAGCAACAGTGGTGTTTATACCAACTGTAACGACGTCGGGACTTTACTGCCTCTACTCGTATGACATCTCCGACTCCAGTCCTAATTATTTCAACCTTCAGATTTCACCCTTTGTTATTACGACATCACGACAAATGGTCCAAATGTCAAATATAAAAAGATCAAGGTCTTCATTTGACTTTAACGAGCACGAGTTTTCTATTGTATTACACGCAGTCAGTGGGGTAATCTAGTCCAACGTTGGAGAAGAGATCTGGTGTTAAGAACAACAAAGGTGATCCCCAATGTTTTTGAGGCAATAAACACTCTAAACTTTACCCAAACCTTTATAACATGTACATTTAACAGTGCTTGTCAACATTTGGTGAGCTTAGAATTGTATGGAAAGTGTCTTAAAGCTTCTACAAAAACCACCAATGATTTTAGAATTCAAAACATTTTTTAGACACTGGCATCAATATGCAACAAGCATACCAAAATCTTTAGCAATCCTTATAACGGATTTGCGTCAATTAGTCATAAAAATCTCAAGAAAAAAAGTTAATTTAATTATAGTAATATTTTAATGTCCATTATATAAATCTACTTTCTGTTTTCTATATAAATCTATAAACAAAATAATACCGGTGGAGGGTTTGGCAATTGGTCATGGACAAACTGTGTCATTTAGTTTTACAAATTTACAAATAAGTGATTCTTCACTATCCTAACTGGTAATATAGCAAAATAACAACAAAATGCCAGACATAAAAATGATACAGTTTGAGACACGAACAAGATAAACATTAGTCTACTGATCTGAACCTAATTACTTCACTTGTAAACGTAAACCATCAAGCAATTTTCACTATACTTTTAAAACAACATCACCTAACCGTTTCTAAATATGACTCAGCAGTTCTCGATCTTTGTGTTTTGAATAACAAGGCCCTGGCTATCGCAATAAACAATCTTCGTAAGTAACAAAGATACATTAAAATTATTCAACTCTCATCTTCTGCTTGAATTACAAACTTTGGTATAAATACAATCTAATCAATTCCAAAACCTAAAGTAACTTCTTTTAAAAGTTATTAGATCCTCATTGTATCATCTGGTGCGTTATATTCCGCCATACGTCAACATTAACGACAATATAAGTCAACATTTCAGAGAAGTCACTCATCAAACACCTTTAAAACATTAACACTCCTACACTGACCACTACTGACCTATACCATCTTGTCCGGCCACAGTCACGTGGGCAGAACAGCTGTCCGCAACGATAAAATATCACTGACAGGTTACAACACGCAGTTTGTTCAAATATTTTAATATTTGTTCTCTACCTGTTCTCGCATATAACTCATTCTCTGGCTTATTTTTCACCAAGGAAATTTGAAAAGATTAATCAAAATATCAAGATATTGTTCTTTAGAAGAAGATTCCCGTCCTATGTTGAAACTCTTTATAAGCTATACTTATGAGTATAAGTATATAAGCTATACTTACAGATACTGTTTTGGCTGTAAATTACCCGTGTATACAAATCAAAGCCAGATTAGAGTTGAGTTACTGTTGATTATCTGTTGTTACCTGTTACGTGCATATCAATGAGAGCTGTTGCAGATATTGTCATGTCAGGTTAGGTTAGGAATATGTTTTGTTTATTTTTACTAACTAACTTCCTCTTACAACACCTAAATATTTCTAAGTTTTTAAAATTGTCTTAGAAATGCGGCGATCATCTATAAATCCTGCTTTCTATAAGTATTTTCCCACTGCTTAGCTTTGAAAATGAAATTTTTTCTGATGTTTAAGGATGTTACTAAACATTATGACTATGTTATCTCAAAACGTATTTACAGATTATTCAGCAATACATTATAGTATTAGGTACATATTCTGTACACTTGTTTTATATTGTAATTATACATTAAAAGGTGGTATGCTAAAAGGACTGTTCAAACCAAGGATTGTTCTTGGCAGTAAATATTTTTAGAGATTTTTGACGTCACAAAAACGTTGTCTTTCTATCGAGAGCAAACAGTGACTTGTAAACATTTACTTAAGTATATCTTACGTTACTGAAAACAAACATCTTTCAATGTGAAGTGCACCGTTGGGAGGTAAACACTCACCAAGTTAAAAATAAATCCCTTTATACTCCTACTACTTTAAGAGTTTTATCCAATTATTATTGTTTATAATTAAATAATATTGTTATCATTTGTGCTGAAGGGAACGAAAATTACAGATTGAATGAAATGATTAATTGGGGACGACACCTAAAATATTTAATTATTCGGGCAAATGTTTTTATTTTGCAAATCCTCCAGAAGAGTTTTTAGGTAAGAAAATGAATGAATAACGATTTTGCCCTAAGAGTTTTCTTTTTACATATGGATCGGTATTTAGTTTTGCAACGTATGTACAGGTTTTCGCTTCAGAACAACAAAATTAGGTTTTCTTGTGTTATTAAATCGACGATTAATTTAAATTTATTAATGACAGCCTCTTTGACAAAAATCCTATCTTTCCCTCTGATTCAAAACAGGCACTACAACACGTAACACAAAAAGAATACCATTTGTCATCAACAGCTAAACTCCCAAACAGCTGCCCACCTGCCTTTGTTCATCAGACAATGCTTCCCTGCCGTCTAATTGTCTCCATTATTAACTTGTAATCAAATTATACTAATGCATTGTTTGCAATGATCAATCAACATTTATTTTACGTTGTAAATTGCTAAATATAAATAAAACTGTCACATCAAGAGAGAAAAATTTGCATTTTGTTGCTTTTTTAAAAGGCTTTTGGTACAAGAGTTTTATTATATTGATATGTATATTTATATATTTTATACAGTATATGTGCAAACTAGTTAATGACTTTTTTGGATTAAGTCATAGCACAAAAAAAGTTTTTAATAATATATTAGTACAAATTATACGTCACGTTACTTAATGTATGTTGATAAAGAGAAAAATCTTGTTTCTTATAATTCTCGAGGATGAACTGAATTGACTCCTCAAATAGTACCTTACATGATATACAGAAAGATTCCGATTTATTTATTTTAAGCTTCATGTATTATCACATAAGATTGAATTCACCCTTAAAATTATGAGGGTTGAAAGTCCAAACTTAACCAAAATCTTGGGTTATTAATTAACAATACTTTATAATAACAGGATAAGAACAAAACATAGCTCATGTTTTCATCGTTCACCCAAAACTTTTAAACTGCTTACAAAATGGTACCTTGTAGTCCAAACACTATACTTAAGTGTTTTAATTCAGGTTTCTGTTCCATTTTAAACCAGACGTATTTCCACCGTGTGTAAAGTTGGGATTTTATGTTCTCTCTTGGGTTAGCCCCAGCTACTGCTAAGCCACACTCAATGTTCTGGCTTGGTGAAAATAAATCGTCTACAGAGTTGCCAACACAATAATATCGCCACACCTGCCTCCCCATTCAGCAGACGACAATTTGTTTTGTAAAGTTGCCAGCACTAAATCATTCCACGGTCTAAAATATCAAAATCCCCTCAAACTCCCTCACTAGTGTTATCACTTGTATAATAATAGTTAGTAGTTATATTAGTCGAACACTAAAAATTAAAAAAAGGAACATTTATATAGCTTGGGATCAATAATGAGAAGATCGAGGCCAGAAGACCAAATAATAAAAGCAATAGTATAATCTTTAACTTTTGATTCGACTAAACATTCCATCTCAATGTTAATTCCTGGGTTTTTTTAAATTGTACAAAGTTGTATTTAAAATATAATGTATAATATCCATGCGACTGTATTTGGTTACAAATTATTTGGTTTTAACTTACCAATAAGATAAAATAGTCCGCTGGTTATTAATGACGATTTAGAATGCTTTTAAATGAGGGGTTTTCGCATATCTTTTATCAGGTTAGAGTTAAAATTTGCTACATTTTATTTGATCTCACCTACTAACGTTGTTGTTTGTATTGTTAAAAATAAACAAAAGAATACCTTTTTCAATACCTAAAATGGTATAATGATTTTGTTTATGAAAAATTAATTTCCGTTAAAAGAATAAAAATACGGCCATGATAATACTGCAGATATGTACAAAAACAAAAACGTACCAAGTTAGTATGTAACCCAGTAACCTTGTTATAAAAATCAGGGTCTACCTTGCATGAAATGGGGTAGTAGGTTTCTTTTTTTATGTTGTTTGTAATAGTACCGAGTTGCTAAATCCAAATTTTCGACCTCGGCGACCTTCCGGATCACCTCCAAAAAGCTTAAAAATCGGCAGAATTACGCACTATTTTTACGTTTGTCCGATTTTGACCCTGAAGCATAACTTTTTCATAAAGAACAACCACAATCATTTTTAAAGTATATTAAATTACCTATCATATAAGACCAAAATGGTTATTACAGGCCTAATAGTTTTCAAGATATGACTCCGCAAACAACGGCTAAAATTACCAAATTTTGAATTTTTTTTAAGTTTGGCTAACGTTAACCCTTAAGCATAACTTTATCGTTATTTTTCATTAAAACAACCATAATTACTTTGAAACTGCATTAAATTACTCACAATTTAAGACCAAAATGGTGATTATAGGCCTAACACATTGAGAGATATGCCTCTTCAAGGTTTATAAAATCTTCCATAAATGTTTGTATTTTAAGATTCAACTTTCAATTTATTCAATTTGGTCAAGTTTTATAAAAGAACCATAACAATAAATAAACAAATTTATTTCATTTCAAGTACAGATTGTGTTACAACAATTTATTTTTAAATTAATTTAAAATAGTAATTTAAAATTAATTTATTATAAATTGAAATAAATCTATTGTATCTATTAACATAAACACACACGTACATTGTTACAATAATTGGTTCTCGGACAGGCCTGTGACGAACGGTATTCATTTTTACGTAGTTTTGATTTTAAATTAAACTGTTTACAACATAGAAATACCTAATAATGGCTTAAATACTATGATTTTGAATACAGATATGGCTTCTGTAATAGCATAAAGAAAGTATAAAAGGATTACAATCATATTTTTTTCCAAATAAACCCCATTTAAGGGGTCAAAAACATTACGTAAATTAATTAATTTGTCCTAACACATTTTGTGTCTTAAACTTTGAAATGCTTAAAATTGGCTTAAATATTATAATTTTGAATACAATTATGGTTTTTTTTAATTGCATAAAAAGTGTATAAAATGAATACAACTAAAAGGTATACAAATAAAGCTCATTTAATAGGTGAAAAACATTACGTAACAGATTTTCTGATTTCAACTTTAAAATGGTAAAAAAGCTTAAATTTAATAATTTTGAATAGGATAATGGTATTATAAATTACACAAAGAGTATATAAATGGAATACAATTCTAACTTAAACAAAAAATCATATTTAATGAGTGCAAAACATCACGTAAACAAAATACTCAAATTATTTTTGCTAACATTTTACTTTATTTGTTTATTTCCTTGCAGTTCATATATTTTTAACGCTTGAAAATGCTTTATTACTGAAGGACTATATACTTAATGGTATAGAACCAATTTAGACTATAAAAAGTCAATAGTTTGCTTCATAATTAAAAAACAAAGTCAGATTTACAAGAATTTAAGCGAGTTTTGTTGTGCAAACCATACATTATTTGTTAATATTTTTCAAATTATTCACGATTGACTTTTTAAAACCTCATATATCAAAAGAGTACTAGTTGGAGCAAGGTAAGAAACTAAAAAATACCAATAAAAACCTATGGTTTACGCAAGAATTAAGTTTTGACATAGGAAAGAGCTAAAGACCACCCACAGTGCCAAGGGGACTATGGACACCTGTGGTCACTTACCTACAAACAACCATGATATGACTCATGATGACATATAGTTTTTTTTGGTCAGATATTGTAGATATTTGAATCATATACATCCTGCAGTTAATCCCATACTGATGGGTTGAAGCGTTCAAAAGTTATAGGACTTTGAAATTTCAAATTGAGAAAACTTTTTCACCCAAAAAATCATATTATTGGTCTTAATTTCAATTAAATTCTCGAAATTTGTTACAATTTGTCCTCTTGATTTAATGCTTAAAGGTAAAGCATACCTAAAGGCTGTTTAATCTTATTCCTTATCAAGAAATTGTGAAAATTCATAGACATGCAGGCAGGCAGATCCAGTGTAAGAGTTCCTTATCAGGTTCATGTAAGGATACCTATACCCATGTCCTTCTAGTGTCAGCGCTGTAGTTTGAACAAGTTGGTCCTTCCCCCCACTACTGCTCAATTCATACAGCACAGACAGGACAGGAGGTCCTGAGGAATGCCAGTAAATCCTGGCATAAAAGAAGTAATATATTGCATGGCAGAACGACAGCAAAGTTGAAACCTTTTTTCACTGTTGCATCTTCATTCTTTATATCAATTCCTCTTGATAGTACTGTATAAACATTTTAATTACAATAGATTTCTTCCATAAAAAACGTATAATGTGTTGTTGAAATGAAATAAATTTGTTTATATTCTTATTATGGTTCTTTTATAAAATTTTATCAAATTGAACAACTTGAATCTTAAAATACAAACATTTATGGAAGATTTTATGAACCTTGAAGAAGCATATCTCTCAATGTGTTAGGCCTATAATTACCGTTTTGGTCTTAAATTGTGAGTAATGTAATGCAGTTTCAAAGTAATTATGGTTGTTTTAATGAAAAATAACGATAAAGTTATGCTTTAGGGTTAACGTTAGCCAAACTTAAAAAAAATTCAAAATTTGGTAATTTTAGCCGTTGTTTGCGGAGTCATATCTTGAAAACTATTAGGCCTGTAATAACTATTTTGGTCTTATATGATAGGTAATTTAATATACTTTAAAAATGATTATGGTTGTTCTTGATGAAAAAGTGATGCTTCAGGGTCAAAATCGGACAAACGTAAAAATAGTGCGTAATTCTGCCGATTTTTAAGCTTTTTGGAGGTGATCCGGAAGGTCGCAGAGGTCGAAAATTTGGATTTAGCAACTCGGTACTATTACAAACAACATAAAAAAAAGAAACCTACTACCCCATTTCATGCAAGGTAAAATGCGTTAGGTTACTGGATTAATGGTTTTAAATGATAATGTAGTAATAATAGAGTGATTTAATATGAAAGTGAAACTTTTCTCTAAGTGTGAACATAGGAGCAGTAATACCAACATAGACAGGTGATGAGTGGCCACAGTTTAGTGTTGTCAAGTTGCCAGCCCTGATATCACTGAAGCGTCTACATTTTATATTAAACCGCGTTAGGCGCTCGCTTTAACTCCGCATCTCATTATGTTAATCCTGAAAAGTGTTTCCACTAGCTATGTTAACCTGTTTAAGTCCACTACTTGCAGAAACGATAAAATATCAAACTCACGGTTAAAATAGTTCCAGTTGGAATGACATAAATCAAAACGGTTGATGACTAATTAATGGCATTTAGTCATTACGGTGATTAAACTATGAAACCATAAACTCTGGTCACTGGTCAGAATTTAGTGGAGACTCTCGGTCGTATCTTTATTAGAAAATAAATTATTAATTTAAAATGCAAAAAGACACGAATATGTCTTAGGTAAGTTTATAGATTTTTCATGGTTCTTAAAAAAGCAAATCTTCACTTAAATCTTTCCTTTTAAAAAAATATTTTCTATTTGGTCCGGAACAAATTTAAAACAAAA
The DNA here is from genome assembly GCF_028750875.1 of Macrosteles quadrilineatus. Taxonomy (NCBI): domain Eukaryota; kingdom Metazoa; phylum Arthropoda; class Insecta; order Hemiptera; family Cicadellidae; genus Macrosteles; species Macrosteles quadrilineatus. Next base: position 72,805,719 of record NW_026542595.1, read on the forward strand.
TAACGAATTAAATAAACATTTAGTTTGATACAAGTTTATTGTCGTCTACACAGAAATTTCAACCATCAATAAATCCCTAACTAGACTACTATTTTTATGCAGAACTACCTAAATTCTTGGACTCTCTCAGGGTTAAGGAGGACATCGACTCGGAAATCTCAGTTCTTCAGTAGTTATGTTGCGCCATTGAATAGCGCCGCGAGAAGCGCTTGAAGACGTTCACGGCAACTGCCTTTGTGAAATACCCATACATGCTAGTAAAAAGCAATGAGTGGGGTTTTATAGAACAAAGAACAATCTATGCGTCTCTAGTTTTAGAATTTTAAAGTAACAGTTCTATAATAAGTTAAAGCAGTTTTAAATTGCCGTTTTTCATCTACATTCAAAGAAGATTTTCAGGCTTTATGGTACGATATTAAAAATATTGAAACCACAACACTCTACATAATTTTTAATCCTCTTCAAAATGCCACCATTACTTTGATTCTACGTTAAGTGTAGCCTTCGGAAACACGGTTGACCCAGACCCTTGCGTTTACACAAAACGGCAGAGGTAGGGCGGACCCTTTTTTAGGTTTATTATATAATGCTTATTAGCTTTGTAACTCGGTCATTTTTAACCTTAATCTGGAGATTCACAAGTATAATAAAGGTATATGCTCGTTATCTAGAAAAACTTGAACCTACTTCTTAAAAAGTCATGAGACATCATTTCGCTATTGTATTATAAAATTAATTATCTACTTTAAGTTATTTGTTCTATGCATATCTTTTAGTGTTTATGATTCCATTTAGGAGAACAAATTGCTTTTTCAATGCTTATTTTCAATGTTTATTTAATTATGATCATAATAAAACCACTTACGATATCCCGAATGCAGCAACTTACCTGTAACAAGCATACAATTTAATGATAAATGTTTGTAACATACTAAAAATATTGTATGATAGCCACTAAACAGTTTCAATTCTGTACTCAACCTTATTAGTTAAAAATTTCACAGTCTACATTTTACACAAAGATCATGTTAAGCGAACACTGCCGATTAAAAATATTCATCCAGTTCTATATCCTTAAAACATTAGTAGGCTAATTACTTAAACGTTCTGGCTTATTGAAATTCAAATTTAAATAAATCAAATGTATTAATTCCACTGTTCCTTAATCTACAATTCGTACAATAGTTTCAGGAATTGATTCCACTACTCAAAAATACCTGGAACAATCTTCCTTGAGTAATCCTCAACTAAACTAATCGAACACCTTCATGGCAGGCATCTTTCTTCACGTAGAAGAAGCCGATGCGCTAATAGAGTTATGAATGAGCTGTTTGTTCGTAGACTGACGAGACGTTATTGGCCATTAAATCTTTTTGCATTAAACACAGCTGTTCGGTCCAGTGCGGCGCGGCGAGAAGAAGATGACGGGAGACAGCAACATAATTCCCTCATTACTGCTCGGCTGGCTTGATTGTGTTGACGGCTGCAATGAGTGGTTTAATGGTTTATAACCGAGAAAAGGAGTGGCCGCTTTTGCGGCGGTTTGGAAAATAATCTATCTCTGGTGCATGGCTTTTTAGAGACAATGTAACAATTGTATTTATGTAAAAACTACATCATTCAACACTAGAATAAAATTACAAGTTTAAAAAAATGATCTTCCAAGAAGACTGAATGTATAAGTGATAACTGTTTGAATTTATTAAGTTATTTTTGTATTGTATCAAAAACGTTGATTCATAACAGTACACCAATAATAGAAAGTTGTCTTACCATTAAACATTTTTGCGTTTTCTCTGAGAGAACGGCTAATCCCTTGCAAATATTTTCAATGACTTGCCGTTGAATAAAATTAAAACGATAAATGACATCTAGGTCCGATATTGACTCCGCTTGTAATCTTCAGAGCCCTTTAGATTAAAAGGCAAAATCCATAAAAACGTTTTTACCCAGACGACAAATCAACTAGCTGACTGTATTTTTTTTTACCGTTTGGTACAGCAATTTTCCATACACTGTATATATTTATTCTTATATTTACTCAAATAATTATTAAAATTAAAATTTATTATACAGTATCTACTCATAAAAGATTATAGGATAAACTCAAAACAAGCCCAAAGTTTACAGTTAGAGGTACAAGATTTGCTTTAGCAACTGTTTACGGGTTCCACGTGGTGAATTAGTTTGGTTTAACCTGAGCTTAAATGATCAAACTTATAATGAATATTAACGACATTCGACGCTGGGAAATTGGAGAAGTTCTCATCGCCACTAACTCAATGTCCCTGCGAAGCCAAACTGATAAATATACATGTATACTGCCTGTAGCGCTCACTAGTGGAGAAGTTCTCATCGCCACTAACTCAATGTCAAACTTATAAATATACATGTATACTGCCTGTAGCACTCACTAGTGGAGAAGTTCTCATCGCCACTAACTCAATGTCAAACTGATAAATATACATGTATACTGCCTGTAGCACTCACTAGTGGAGAAGTTCTCATCGCCACTAACTCAATGTCAAACTGATAAATATACATGTATACTGCCTGTAGCGCTCACTAGTGGAGAAGTTCTCATCGCCACTAACTCACTTATAAATATACATGTATACTGCCTGTAGCGCTCACTAGTGGAGAAGTTCTCATCGCCACTAACTCACTGATAAATATACATGTATACTGCCTGTAGCGCTCACTAGTGGAGAAGTTCTCATCGCCACTAACTCGCTGATAAATATACATGTATACTGCCTGTAGCACTCACTAGTGGAGAAGTTCTCATCGCCACTAACTCAATGCCAAACTGATAAATATACATGTGTACTGCCTGTAGTGCTCACTAGTGGAGAGTTTTTGATCGTATTAAAACTTTGAATCTGTTGGATCAATGTAGAACTCAAATCACAGAATATATACATACATAATGGTGCTGTATTTTGAAACAGATCCTGTATATTTTAGCAAAATCAGAGCAAGAAATTTAAGATCTTAACTTTTTTTTCCAAATTTAAAACAGATGCACTCAATTGTGTGTGTGTTAACAAATGTATACAACATCCTGAAATAGTTCTTTTTTGTATTTTATACTTTATGAAACTATGTTAAATATTTAAGCTACAAAATATCAAAATATTCTCTTAAGTTCATTTGTATTAAATTAAATAATTCTAAAAGTAACAATACAGTCAGTTTAAACTATAGTATTTACCACATAATTTCATTCAAAATAAGCCAAGTGTTTAACTGATCGCAATACTTTTACTTAGTTTAGTTCAAGTAAATTTTCATATGAGTGAAGTTCATATATTAAGTTTAAATCATTTACGAAAATGTCCACTACAGCGTTAGTTCTAGCCTTGTTTGTCCTAGGACGCTAAGCACGAGCCCGGAATTTTTTTTCACATTGCTTCAGGTTAGTTATTGCCTTAAGAGTAACTATACAAATAACATTAATTTCATTCGTTACAAGCAAATGAATCTTAAACATAAATGTTGATAACTATGGGGTCAGCTCTTAACATTTAATCAAACAGCTATTTCAAGAATGTTCAATGAATAACGTATTGGGACTCAAGCACATATTACGAACGAATTAATACGTCCAGATGCTGCAAATTATATACAGCCGCTTGTGTAACTGACTCACTGGGGGATACAAATTCTAGACCACTTCTAGAAGTGCTAGGGAGTTGAAATTTGGCACGATTGTCAGTCTTGGTACCAAAACCCCGGGAAAATTCTCAAAAATTGCATTTTTTTATTTTAACCCCCCCCCCCCCTTATTTAAGAATTCCCCCCCAATGTTATTCTTATGGGAAATAACATTGAAAAATGCCGAATTTGGTATGCTCATCTGAACAACTTAGAAACGTGCTAGAGACTTCAAATTTGCGCAGTATTGTAGTAAGAGATCTTACATTACCGGTGGAATGCAAAAGTCCCATTTTCAAATTTTAACCCACCCAAAAATCCAAAATGGCGGACCTCTGAAAACGAAAAAAACACGTTTTTTCAACCGGATGTAGCTCGAAAACGGTAAGAGCTAGAAAAGATTTGAAAGAATCTTAGCAAAAGGAAATGAAATTTTCTTCAAAACCCTCTTAGGCGTTTTCCGAAAATCGCACGCCTTCAGCTTCAAAAAACGCCCTACTTTCAAAATTTAGTAAATTTCTTTCAAATTTTTACCGGTTTTCGCTATTTTTCCATACTTAAATAACTTCTTTTCGCAAATATTATTATTGCTTTGTATTCTCCTTACTTTACTTAAAATTTTACTCAATACATGTTTTTTCGTAACTTTACTCCTTGACCCCCAAAACTTAGGTTAAATGTCAAAATTTCGAAAGTTTTTACGAGCCCCATGTTATTCTTATGAAGAATAACATTGAAATTTTAAGATTTTAGTATACTCATCTGAATCGTTTAGAAACGTGCTAGAGACTTGAAGTTTGAAGAGGATGTGTAACGTTACCTTGAACTATCCAGAAAACTTTCAAAAGTCAAACTTAAAAATTGTAACCTCCCCCAAAAATTAAAAAAATAGCGGACATCTAAAATCCACAATACAATATTTTTTAAACAGCTCTAACTAAAAAACGGTAAGAGCTTGCAAGGATTTGAAATCATTTTTCTGGTAAGGGATTATCTTCTCTACAAAATACTCTTAGGTGTTTTTCGAAAATCGCACTCATTCACCTTTAAAAAACGCCCTAATTCCAAAGATTGTAAAAGTTCTTGATTTTTTTACGTATTTCTTTTATTTTTAAAACAAATTTTCGGACATAACGTTTTACTTTTTATGCTCCTAACATTGAAAAGAAAACGCCCTAATACACATTCAAAAACTTTCAACAAAAAAAGGCGAATTTTTTGTAAAGTAGTACGCAAAAGTCGGTAATGCAGTATAACGAGTTGGTTCTCGCTCTTATTTTTGCTACCAATTTTGACTATACCAGTTTAAGTTTCACCATGATTTGATCCTATTTGGACTATTAATTATCCGATTTTTGCGGTCTATACTTGTCATTCGATTGTATTGTGAGTATGGATCACTCTTGTGTTGCTGCTGGGTCTTTCCATCAGGGAGATCCCAGATTCAAAGAGAGCAACAATGCTCAGTGCATGGCTAATGCAGCCTGTGCACTCGCCTGGCAAGTGTTTCGCGGGGGATTCAGTACCAACGCTATTGACGAGATACTCATGGCCGGTGATCGTCTGTATACGCAATCTCGCCGTGAGCATATCGTCCTACTTAGGTATCTGTTCCCTGAGGACCTTGCCAGGAACTTCGTGGTTGCAGGTGAGAGTGTAGCCATTGAAGAAATCTCTCCTGTTGGAGATGGTTTATATCCGCGTAGCATCGCCAGCTTGGACGACGTAACCAGCAACTTAACATCGATGTTAGAAACGGCTATGCCCGGTGACTCTGTCGATGGCGGCTTTTTGTTCACGGGTCAATTGGTAGCAGTCGCATTTTGGCGTTGCCAAGGACGGCTCTACCTCTTTGATTCCCACGGGGTGAATGAAAGCCGTCGTCGAGACAGTGATGAGAACAAGAATAAGGCAAGGGTTTTTGTGTGCGATAATTTCACTACTTTAGCATCCCTTTTACTGGTAAATGCTGCGTTCATCGGTGGACAATACTCTTATTACTAAAGTATAATTTTTCATCGATGAATCTGTTACAACCGAACGTCCAGACAATGTTTTGTCCCATTTGTCCGTATCTCCTTCCCAAACAGCTGTGGACAAAACAAAAGGGCCTGGTAGACCAAAGAAAATAAAACGGGGTCGTCCGAAGGTTTTGGAAACTACGAGAGAAGAACAAGTGGGAGCGGCAAAAAAGAAGTATAGGGAGACGCACCCCGAACAACACAGGGATGAGAATAGTCGGTACTCTCAAAACCACCCCGAAGTAAACAGGGCGGCTGTTGGGCGCTACAGCCAAAACCACCCTGAAATACACCGGAAGGCTGTTAGAGAGTACGACTTGCGTCATCCCGGAGCTTCTTCTGGAAGAGTTCAGATTTTCCGTTTGAAAAATCCTAAACTTTCCGATCTCCGTTATCTGCCCGCATCACTTGCTCGGTCCGTAGTGACAAACGGCCCCATGTCTGTTTGGACTGGGGAGCCACTCAATGAAATACAACCATACAAATTAAAAAAAGTCAGTATCTGGGTTGACGACGTTTACAGATGTCGTCATTGCCAAGCACGGCTCTTTGAGGAGGAGAAGAATAGAAAGCAATGGTGCTGCGGGGAAGGAGCGTTCAATGTTCTCGACCTTCCTCCTTTGCAAGAACACTTTTATTCTGATCGTCTCTTCCTGGAAAGAGCCCGTGCGTACAACGACCTGTTTGCTTTCTGTGCGCTCGAAGTGTCAGGCGGGTATCGTCATCCCAGTGGTCTTTCTTTTTTAAAGATCGAGGGAAGAATGTACCACCAGGTCTACAATCTGGACGCCCCAGGACAAAAGTTCACTACTCGTTCTGGGAACGTTCAGTTTGTGAATCGGTCCCGCCTGTATATTGACGATGGCGAAGAGCGTCGTAACATTGCGATGGGTAGATCGCTTGATGCCGAGATCATCGACGGTATTGCTGATTTCCTGTCGAGGGAAAATCCTTACATTGTGCATTACCGTCGATTGAGCAACGAGCCTTCTGTAAATGCTCACTTGGCATTTGAGATAACAAGCAGGTCTACCCATGGCCCTGTTCTCGGCGATCAGCAAACAGGAGTTGAAGTGCACGCCGTGCTCAGCAATGATGAAAACGACACTGAGCCCCGGAGACTGACAATATGGAAATCCGGTTCTGACAGACCTACATATATTGATCTTTTACATCCCCTAATGGAACCTTTCCAATATCCCCTACTCTACCCGCAAGGCACTGTGGGATGGCACGTTGGTCACATTGACAACAAGGGTGCCAAACTGACTCAATTTAAGTACTCGCGGTGCCTCCTACTTTCGGAACCTCGCTTCTCTCATCTAGGCCGTCTCTCACAAGCTTGGCAGGTTGAGATGTTCGCGAGGTACGAGGAGGAGAGACTGCGTTACATAAAGTACACGCAGCTGAAAAACACCGACAGTGCCTTGCGGGTAGGGCCGGTCGACGAGATAAGAAATGCACAGCAGGTCTTGAACGACATCGCTGGTGATGAAACCGTCCAAGGCGAGGGCGGGGTGCAGGCAGGAAAGGTTTACCTTCCAAGCTCATTCACTGGTGGGCCCAGGTACATGAAAGTAAAATACGAAGACGCTATGACAATCGTATCGCGGCTGGGTTCCCCCCACTTTTTTTTGACGTTCACATATAACGCGACTTGGGAGGAAAACAAGAAAGCTTGCCCTCGTGGAGGTACTCGCAGTGACCCTAGCACTGCTTGCAGAGTTTTTAGAATTAAACTTCTGGAACTTAGCGGAGCAATGTTCGGACGCTCTATCTATATCGTCTACGTCATCGAGATGCAAATGAGGGGCCTTCCTCACGCCCAAATTGTTTTCAAGATTGACGGAGACGGACCAGTTCAAGCGTCCGAAATTGACTCCATCATCCGCGCGGATATTCCCTCGGAAGAAGAGGCCGGAGGCCGACTGAGGAAGTTGGTCCTAAAACACATGATTCACGGCCCATGTGGCAATGATCATAGGACTGACTTCCTCTGTTGGGACTCTGCAAAGGGTTACTGCACCAAATTCTTCCCCAATCCCTGCTGTGAAACCACCCACGTCGACGAGAGGGGATTCGTCCAGTACAGACGTGATTACACCAATCGGGGGACAATTGTATCACGCAATAAAAACATTATCGTACATGGCGGTTGGGTTGTGCCTTATAATCCCGCACTGATGTTGAAATACGAGGCCCACATCAATTTGGAGCTGGCGTCTACTCGCCGCGTGATTAAGTACCTCTTCAAATATCTTATGAAGGGAGGATCTCTCCAGAACGTCACAGTTACTCCCTTCAGTAAGCAAGATGATGAGGTACAGCATTACGTGACGAAGAGAATGGTGGGTGCCAGTGACGCGTGCTGGCGCTTATTAAACTTTCCAGTATCAGAATCTGAGCCGGCAGTTGAATGTCTTCCCGTCCATCTGGAGGGCAAGCAGTCCGTCCTGTTTAGACCTGGCCAACTGGCAGAGGCAGCCGCTAGGAACAGCTCCAAACTCACCATCTACTTTGACCGGCCTCGTATTTCACTGTATGACGACCTAACTTATCAGGGGTTCTATGAAACGTTTGTAGTTCATGTAAAGCGCCCAAAAACTGCGGAGATATACGAGCACCCCGATGGCGTCCATTTTATCACTGCCCGACAGCGTGGCGAGAAGGTGTGCAGACTGTTTTGGGTCTCTCCGAGCAGGACTGAACAGTATTACCTGCGTATCCTCTTGATGACTGTACCTTGCCGTGGTCATGCCGACCTCCTGTCCCGCGGTGGGCCGAACTGCCGCACTTTTCAAGAGGTCGCGCGGCATCTCGGCTTGGTGCAAGATGAACAGGAATACCACCACGCGCTGCGCGAGGCCGCCACTTTCATGACTGGCCCGAGACTTCGTTCTTTCTTTGTGATCCTCTGCAACATGGGGGCTCCTGCAGCTCTCCTGTGGGATGCTTTCCGTGATTCCATCTGCGAGGACCACATTGAGCGTAATCCTCTCGATGTTGAACTGGCCTACAAGCTAGGTCTCATCGATATTGATCGGAGTCTTCGTCGGCAGGGTTCTTGCGACGCAGATCACGGCCTCCCCAACGTACATGACGACACGACAGAGTTGGGCAGAGAACTGCTCTTACACGGTAAAAATCAACAGAGAGCGTTTGTGGAGGAGTGGGTGCCAAAGCTCTCTGAAGACCAAAACCGTGTATTTGAGTATGTTACCTCCGCTCTCAATGCCCCTGCCAGCGGAACGTCGTCGAAAATCATTTTTCTTGACGGTCCGGGAGGCTACGGAAAGACCGCTCTGATTCGTGTCATCCTTGCATACGTGAGAGGTTGTCGTCAAGTCGCACTGGCAGTCGCCAGCTCTGGGATCGCCGCGGGAAACATGCCTGGTGGGACTACAGCTCACAGCATGTTCCGGTTGCCACTCGACTTCGGTGACGGCACCGGCTTTTGGAACATCACCAACGGCTCCCAGCGAGCAGAGCTCATCAGGGCCGCAAGGCTCATTGTCTTCGATGAGGCCCCGATGGCACATAAGTTCGTTTTCGAGGTTCTTGACAGATCCCTGCGAGACCTCATGCGCTCCAATGAACTATTCGGTGGCAAAATCTTTCTCTGCTGTGGTGACTTCCGCCAGATCGCACCCGTCGTTGTGAACGCTCGAACACCATCCGACATCGTTTGTGTTTCACTTCGGGCCTCCCATCTGTGGCAGCACTTCAAAGTATTTGCCCTGACGACAGCTCATCGCACTAGCGGTTCCGCTGCCTATTCCGAATTCCTTCTCGGGGTAGGCAACGGAACTGTCAGTTCGACCACTTTCGTGGAGGGACGGAACGAACAAAGTCTAATTCCGCTGCTCGGAATTAGACAAGTGACGTCTTTGACTGATTTGGTCGATTCCGTCTTTCTCGCAAACGTCCTACTCGACTCTGATCTGTGTTCGCGACGCGCAATCCTCTCGACTCTGATAGTGAACGTCAAGGAGATCAACGACCACATCTTGAACTCCCTTGACGGTCATCTGTACGAGCTGAGGAGCGCCGACACAGTGGACAGAGAGAACGACGATGGCCTGGATGTCGACGTTCAACTCCTGAACACGGCTACTGGCAAGGGCGTATCAGACCATGTTCTGCGGCTGAAGATCGGCTCTGTTTGCCTCATTATGAGGAATCTCAACATCGCTGAAGGACTCGTCAACGGCACTAAAGTCATTGTAATCGGCATCTCCAACCGTCTGATTACAGTGAGACTTCCCGGACAGACGCAACCTATCGGAATTCCCCGGATTACGTTTACGTTCGCGTTTGTCGAGGGTTCACCGTTACGTGTTCGTCGACGTCAGTTCCCACTGATGTTGGCCTATTGCATGACCGGACACAAGAGCCAAGGTCAGACAATAGATTCAGTCGGTGTTGATTTACGGACCGATTGCTTCACGCACGGGCAACTGTATGTCTTGCTCAGTAGGGTCAGACATCCTGACCATATTGTCGTTCTGGTACATCCCGAACGTGTCCGAGGTGGGATCGCGTACGCGAAAAACATCGTGTACGACGATCTCCTCCTCTAAACCGGACTTGACACCAGCAGTAGGCTAGGGGATCTGCTTCATCAAAACTCCCCGTCGTGACTTGACAACACCGGCAGTTGTACATAGGGGACCTGCCTAAAAGTCCCCGTTGTTGTACATATTTCCTGTTAGTTATTTTTCTTTTTAGAAATAAGTCGTTTTTTGTGTGTTTAGTTTTCTAGTTTGACAATACGATATAGGGGGTCTGCCTTATCAAAAGTCCCCGTTGTTGTATATATTTTTTTTTCTTTTTTTAGTAATTAGGTTAGTTGTTGTATATATTTCCCTTTAAGTAGTTAGTAAATTTTACTAACTTGTACATTTGTTAATGATTGTAAATATGGTTCCGACGTTTCCTGGCCTCCTCGTGGCGGAACTGGATATGCCATAAAGTTTATGGTTAACCGACAGGGAAACAAACACTACTTCATCTATTTTAATAAATATATACATGAATATCTACTATAATTTATTTACTTCATATAATACTTTAATATTATAAACTTATTAACTTATCAATCTACTTATCTTATACAAAAGTTTACTAACTTGTATATTTTTTTAATAATTGCAAATAGGGTTCCGACGTTTCCTGGCCTCCGATCTACACAATCTATTTACTTCATATAATACTTTACTATTATTAACTTATGAACTTATCAATCTCCTCTTATATATTTATGAAATCGTTATTACTCAAATGTCGATTTTCACTATAACGAACCCTACTCTCCTTATATTTGTACTTCGCTTGACTAACAACTCAGTTGTAAATATACTTAACTAACATACTCTCTTACCGCAACTTTAAAAATGATTTTTTTATGAGGTGTTCCTTAAGGTCGAGCTCGAAGTTAACTTATATAACTTAATATTGACGGTTTCACTTCTTGCTTTGTTACAACTTAACTCTAATATACTAATGACGACTAACAGCTAGCTGGATTAGCTGTATACTAATGACGACTAACAGCTAGGGGGCCTGGGGGCGGAGCCCCCAGCGAGCCAAAGGCGAGTAAGGTATATACACACACATGTATACGTTGAGTGTCGCACACTAGCGCAGACCAGTGAAAGCTCGCCCACCGCCATTGTCTAGATAAGCGGCAGACAAGGACGAATGTTGCGGTACTAACAGCTGATTAACCATTCCGACCGCGTACTTGGAACCGTTTTGAAACCTCCGCTACGGTTTGGAAGATGATGAGTTTCTGTGACGTATTGAGTTTTCACTAGTAGTTTTTAAAGAAAATTTCACAAGCCTCCGCAAATCCAATCTAATTTAGAAAAAAATTGTTGTTTGTAAATGTGGTATGCTTTATAAATATAACCCATAACCTTTTTACAGTGGTTACTTCAAATAAACTCTGCTCCAGCATCCTGTGTGTATCTATGTGTCCTTGCTGTGTATGACTATGAAGTCACTATGTTCCCTCAATTCATTCTGTTAGTTGTTAGTTTACTCTGGAAAGCAGAAAAAATTGTTTTAATTGTAAGAAATTAATTTAATTTTTCTGCAAACTCATATTCAATAATTATTGTAAAATTTAGACTATGTTATCACATTTATTGGGGGAGACCATAATTTTCCCCATGATACTAACTAAACCCTAATTTATTTTGTCATTGTTTCCATTCTCTTAGAGTTAGTTTTACAGACACCGAAAAACAGACGATTACATTTTGTTGAAAAATATAATAACACCCAATATGTTTCAGTTGTTCAGTTTCAAACAAATACTGTATTTTAGGTTACAAAGACAGCATACTGGAAAATAAGCTCCCTATTTAAAAATCACTACCACTACCACTTCGAGTATCGCTATCCACTTCAAAACTAATTTTTTGCAGAACAATCACTTGACAAGCAAAACCTATAATTAAACACTCTTCGTTCTGCCATATAATATTGTATATTATTGTAGGAAATTTAAAATATAAACTTAAAACATCAGAAACTCTATTGTTTATAAGGTATGTATTATAGATATGTTACGGTGTTACAATAAAAGTGGTAGGTGTATTTTTATTCATGAATAAAATTTGTCTTTTTGAATATTTTAAAAGGTTCGATGTATAAGAAGGAGTACATTAAAGGTATGCAATGCCAAATATAGCTGGGGTTAAATGTAGGGTATATCTGGTTAGCAAACCCAGTAATATATCACATACTCAGGGGGGATTTGCAGGTGAGGCTAACGTGGGTTCGCAAATCTTGATGTATCTACGATAAACTTGCACACACGTCACCGCTTTACAAACCTACAATGTGACTAACCGTACTGCAAGCTGCAAAGTTGCGGTAGGAGTAGATTGATTTTATATGGATTTTAAAATTAGTAAATGCCATTATAACGCTAGATCCTGTACGAAGTTACTTAATTAATAGCCTAGAAGGTTTTCTGTACAATTAAGTTGTACTTTTATTTAATTGGAAATACTATGGAATTTTTGTAATAAAAAACATAAGCTTTAGTTTTCAATATTTAAAAATATTTTATATTGTCCACTAGAGTGGATACCATTACAAAATTCATTTCTTTTTAAATTCGCATCCATATGGACCTAAAATACAGATTTTTAAAATTGCATTTCTATTTCAATAAATGAAAGCCTCTGTTCCTCAGGATTTTAAGGCGAGCTTTAGAAAGTAAATATTGATTGATTTTCATTGCAACAAAGACCAAACACAAACTGTTTGAATTACACACCATGATATTAATTTCCAATTTTCATACAGATTTTTCATAACACAATGAAATAAAATACTATCTAAATTTAAAATGCTTTATTATTTCTCTTTGATAGCTATTACGTAATGCTCTCTCAAAGGTATATAGCTGTTCTCCAAAAAGAAAGATATAAAGGAAGATCTTTTTTAAATATTGTGGACACATCTCGTTGCTTATCAATCATAAAACTGTTAATTGTATGTAATAGTCTCTTTCCATATTTACCTTAGGGATAACTTCATCACAAAGTAAACTAAATAGTTTACCATTTACATTAAATAAATGTTGTTTGTCAATTCAGTGATTTTTTTACATGATAATATATTTTTAATACGTTAGTATATATTATTTATCTGCAAGATCAAACAATTGTTGATGATAGCTTTGTTTGGTAAATACATGAAACAAGCACTTGGCGTCATTCTGTTACAGAGTTACCTAGACATGACATGATTTCTCAGCTAATGACAATTACTCACAAACATTAGATACCCTGGTCGTAGCTTTATAGCATGATGTCATTTACAAGCTGCAGCAAAACATTAGTAAACCGACTTAGGTGTTATCTTAGTGATCTTTTGTGGAGAATCGTCATGAGTGCATGATTTTTATTGCAGCTGAATGAAATTTAAGGATTGTATAAATTTTTGTAGAAATTATTTTTGTATATTTTTGTATACTTTTTGTACTTAGAAGTCGATTGTCAGCCTAATGGGTTTACGGACCACATATAAAATGTATTGAATGTATTGGTAATTAGCAAGATTTAACTCTGATCTCAATTACCTAAGCCATACGTCGTGGCCATTGTACAACCATCACCACACAACGGGTTATTTTTGTTGACAACTTATTTAAAGATTGCATGGTTTAAAACGTCACCTGTATGGAATTATTTGACGAAACCTGACCTAGGTTAACCAAAGAAGTGATGTATACAACTCAGGTTATGATGATGTCGCGACGCCGTCAACACTGATAAAACCTCGAACTCATTCCACAGACTTTTACTTCGTAAACTCTTTCTTCAAATTCTCCATCAAAGTAGTACAACAAAAATGTTAAGGTAAATTGCTACCAATATCACCATTTGTTTAGGCAGGTTTGAATTGCTTTATTTGTGTTATTTTTATCATACAGATTACTGACTGTGTAGCAGATTACTGTTTGAGAAAACATAAACATCCTATTCGGAAAATGGGGGTGTATTTTATACCTATATATACTCAAGAATTTCCCTTGGTACAAAAAGGGAGTACTGTATCTATTTTCACATTATTCTTGTTTAAAATAATGCCTACTCTTGGGAGTTAGGCTATTTTAATGAGTTTTATAAATATTTTCCATAAAATAATACAAATATTTCCTTAAATAAACTAAGTGAATGTTTTTATTCTATGTATTAACCCTTAGACTTATTTTAAACTAATAAACCCTATAAAATCCACGCAAAACAACTATTATCTCTAGACATTTTATTCCATGTTACAAATTGCATAAAGGCAGAGTTAAGGCCGCGTTTCGTGAGGTAGGACGGAATTACTGTGTATAAAAAGCGGCTGTTTTTGATTGGAGTTTATGATATTGCCCCGGGTTATAGCCCCATCAGGTTGGCTTGTTTTAGTAGCTTTCGGTTGTTTTATGGGTCACTTTTTAACGTTGTAGAAAGTATCACATTATTCTGTTTTCTAAAATGTAATTTGCCTACACAATTGTAACTTTTATTCCATTTTTATGCCATATAAAACTATTGTCAACAGATCGCTCCAGTTTATGAGCGTGATCTTTACAACATGTGATTTTCACTGAATCTATAATTAATGTGTTAACAGTTTTGCAAGTTTGAGGGAGTTTGATTTTTTTTTGCATTGGATAGTGTAATGCCTAAAACCAAATGCCTGAAATATTGCAGGTTTCAATACTATTTTAATAAAATAACAGTTTTTTCTGACGACCCACCCCCCCCCCCTCACCCTATTGGAAATGTTTTATGTATAAGTAAAGGAACTCAGGAAGAGGCAAAATTCTTAGTTCTCTCCTGTAGTCACGTTTGACAGACCGGTTCTGATCTTTACTAAGCATATTTATTCTGGGAAAGTGGCAATTAAAATATCGACGTAGCTAAAATATGCATACATTGAGTTAACGTTATTCTTGTAAATCTACCAAAACGGAACTTAAAAACAAACTCTTGCTGAGTAAAAATGTAGAAATTGAGATTGCTATCATAATGCCTACACAAAGATTAAAAACATTACTGTAATAATTAACCTCCTCAGTTCCCACGTAACCTATAGGTTACAATATTTAGCGAAATCTGTACAATGTTCTGTTAGAGTTAGATGACTGCAAGTAGTTCCCGCTGTCTCCGCTAGGTTGCAGCACATACTGGGAATTTTTATATTTCATTATTTCATCATCTTCAGTTCATTTTACAGAATGAAAGATGGCGGATCGCGAGTTTCAGGCTTATCCCAGTTCTACTCAAAGTAAGTAAATTATTATTATTGTTTTTAGTATGTGTAAATCTTTCAACAAAAATTACAATAATCTTAAACATATGGTTGTGAAATAGGAACTGTCAAACAAAGAATAAATATTTATTTAGTCAGCAGTAATGGCCCTGAAAGTTTGTTGTAACCGATTGGTTACGTTGGAACTCTATGTTTCGGGCATCTTTACATGTAATATTATTATTATGGATTTTTGTCATGTGTTATGTCTGATTTTTGTGTGTGTGAGTGTGTGTGTGTGTTTGTTTATGTGTATGCTTTTATCCTATTAGTAATATATTTTTATTTTACAGGGGTTTTAGAGGAGTTTTGCGACAACTACGACTTTAGCGAGCTAACAGACGTCGAAGACCTATCAGACGACGATGATGGAAGATCAATTGAAGTTTCTGCACCTCCGAGAATCGATATCTTACTTGGAATTGAAGAGGACCAAGACCTTCTTGAAGAAGCTGTTGACGAACCTGATGAAGTCATCGTGGAACAACCTCATGTTGACGAAGCTGATGGTTTGACACCAACCGAGGTAACACCAACCAATGAAGGTAACACACCTCTGTGTTTTCAACCGACTCAATCTGTAGGGCCAGTCCCTGGGCCTTCTGGTGAAAATTTGAATAAATCTAAAAGATGCCCAGCACCATCTAGAGTTTCCAGTCGGAAACGGGCTAAGGTAGGCCTACCCACTAAGACAAAAAAACCAAGAGCAGAGCGTCGTAAGTCAATTCGACCAAACCCACGTGAACAAACGTTGAGGGCAATGGAACCGTTGCCAACTAATGGTAAATGGGAGGTAAGCAACAACTTTTACCCTTTGCCACCTGCACCTTATTTTGGAGGCCATAATCCTGAATATAACATGTCGTCGCCATTAGATCTTTTTCAAAAGTACATACCTGATGATATACTATGTCAAATTGCTACAGCAACTAATGAAAATATAATTTCTTCCACTGGTAAAGAAATACAAATCACAACTACAGACATGAAGAAGTTCTTTGGTATCACAATAATGATGTCGTACTTGAAATATCCCAGGATAAAGATGTACTGGGCCTCTCGAACAAGGATTCCGCAAATTAGTGATGCCATGCCGAGAAATAAGTACTTTCTTATAAGAAATCACATAAGGTGTCGTGATTACACTAACGTAAGCGATGAAGAAAAGGCAAGAAACAAGTATTGGAAAGTGTCTCCAGTAATTGACAGTGTCAGAGCTAGCTGTTTGTTGAACCCTCGACCCAACGAGGTATCGATGGATGAGCAAATGGTGCCTTTCTGGGGTCACACACAAATGAGGCAGCACAAAAAGGAAAACCTAACCCCTGTGGCCTAAAAAACTTGGTTGTATGTGCTCCAGACGGGCTGCCACTGGATTTTTTCCTATACGAGGGCAAAGGAGATAGTATTTTGCACGAAACTGAACTGAACTATCCTGGTTTAGATATAGGGGGTAAAATTATTGTAAGGCTGTCAAAGAATCTTCCGCAAGGTACTTCAATTTTTATGGACAGGTATTTTACCTCTATACAACTACTTGATGAACTTCACATCAGGGGTTTTCAAGGTACTGGCACACTTATAAATGACAGAATGCCAGAAAACAGAGAAATGTACTCTGACGCTGAGGTGAGGGGAGGTGGTCGAGGCTATATGTGCCAAATAGTTCGAGATGATGGACAAATAGCCATCGTCAAATGGTTCGACAACAAACCGGTGCTATTGACATCGAGCATACATGGCTGCGAGCCAAAAGATGTTTGTCGACGGTGGTGCAAGAAGGAAAAAAGGTATGTACAAGTCGAAAGACCTTACATAATAAAGAAATACAATGAATGCATGGGTGGCGTCGACCTTCTAGATAGGATGATATCCTATTATAGAATTGCTGCTAGGACGAAAAAATGGACCACTAGGCTAATTAGCCATCTGATTGATTTCTCTCTGGCAGCTGGGTGGATTGAGAGAAGAAGAGCCGATCAACAAGCTGGAACTCCTCGAAGAGACAGGTTTGATTTTTTCGACTTTCGTTTTGATGTGGCTCAACACCTGCTGGCGTCAGAAACTGAAGAACCAGTGGACGATGAGGAGATTGAGGATGATCCACAGCCTCTAACCTCTTCCTCGGGAAGGAAAACTCCTTTGCCAACAGATGCTGTCCGGAAGAGCAAGGTTCAGCATCTACCGGAAATTCCTCCAGATGTGAAGCCTTCTAGATGTCGGTTCCCAGGATGTGACAGTCCTAAATGTCGCATTAAATGCAGCACCTGCAATGTTTTCTTATGTCTAAATTCTAATAGGAACTGTTTTAAACTGTTTCATGAGTTATAATGACCAGGTTCCTAAGTTAAAGATTTACGTGTGTAAAAAAATGAGTTTGGTCGAGTTCCGATGTAACCAATAGGTTACATGCTGTTTTGTACATTTCTAATAAAAAAAAAATTCCAAAAAAATTTTTTCTTGTTTACTTTATTTATTTCCTTTAAATATACACAAAAATTACAAAAATAAAATTCTCAGTTTTCCTATGGGTCTGAGGAGGTTAAAGAAAGTACGAAAAAAAACTACCAGATACAATGAATTCAACAGGTTAGTGGTGGGTTTAATCAACGCGAACACCTGTGAAGTATTTGGCAATTACAAATTAGGGGATGTTGAATTTGTGGTGAATGAGGGTTGAACACATCAGTGTCACAACGTGTGAATAATTAGGACTGCGGGGATGATACATCGGGGGTTGGTGTGATTATGGTAATTTAACTCCGCTCATAAACCTATGCAGAGTAGGTCTCGGTTTAAAATACATTAGGTAAACTATAATGGGAAGCAGCTTTAAGAGTGATGATTTCTTTCTAATTTGTCATGACAGGACTATGTCAATATATTCTATCTATTAAAGTTTAAAGAATACACACAGGGGTTTGCTTCAGAGATTTTAAATAAAATCGATAAATGTAGGTATACGAGGAACTGATTTTAATTATTCTCATACTCATCATGGTGTACTGTAGGATGAGTCAGTCCCATCACGACGGCTTGTTAGTTCAACAGGATGACAACAGTCAGTTTGTTAGGCGCACATAACTTAGAAAGTCTGTCAGAACCGAGGACTTGACATGACAACCGCAGACTTCACTGACAGACACCAAGGACATCTAGAAATAACTGACAGACTACAAGAAAAAAGTTAAGAAATGAAGGATGTAGAAAATTGGAACACATTTATTCACCAAAACATGTTTTTGGTAAACCAGAAAATATATTGTAAATCTGATTTTTGTTAGCGGGTAACGTAGTTTGCCTGATATAAGGCTGTATTTTTTTTTTTCAATTTCAATATTGGAATTGATTATAACTATTGAGCGTTTGGTAAAAGACACAAGGGTAATATAATTCATATTTCAGAACAATTATGACATGTTTATTCATTGAAGTGTTTGAAGAATCAGAGATGTTTGTAAGATTTATTCATCCCTGAAATCATAAAAAGTTGAATTTATATCTCACGGTAGAGAGCGTTTCAATAGACTGGTCAGTCTGGCAACATGACAGGACCAAACCGCGACCACCACCCACGTCCTACATTCACGGCGAGACTTTTAAATTTTAACATGTATAGTAAAGAGTTGCTGTAATCGTTTAACACTTTTGAAAAATGTATTTAAGTAATACATTTTTTATCATGCAAATGTTGTTATAAGTAATCAGAGGACGTTCTATAAATATTATTAACAATTAAAAGTTTCTAAAAACCATATCATTACAAAAAGGATTCACGGTAAAATTAGAGTAAAGTATAAGTTTACCCGTGTTGCTGACACGATTGCGTTTAAAATAAACACTCTTTACTGTATTCACCGGCGAAACAAGCCCACTAGGTTCTTAATGTTTATAATAAAGGTTTTTGATACATTTCCAAAGCCTCCATTGTGATATAAAAGATAGGAAAATACATATTACGAACCTTGGCATTTGGGGAGATGAACGACCTGAGGTAATAAATCTAGTGTGGAATTGAAGTGTGAAAGTTCTGGCAGTAAACCTTGCTCATCTCTTGGAAGTTAATTTTTTTTATTTATCAGTTAATTTGTTATATGGATATGGAAATGTTTAATTTTAAAATTATTTAGACGATCGAATAAGATTTCTTAAGCTATATATTTCACTGGTAAAATATATCAATCATGATTTTGATGAACAATCCTCCAACACAAAAAACGTGATTCTCACCTGGAAGTTATATCCTTTTAAATAATCTGTGGACCCTCAGCTTAACGTGGGATTGGATATCCGGTTCACATAAAACATATTATGAAGCTAAAGCCGTTGGTGACTATTGGTAGTTGAACCCAAAACGCCAGAACAGAAGTATCGCAACTGCTTTCTAATCCCTAATCAACCAATCATTCCCCTAAAAATATTGCTAAGAATAAAATTTATTGGATATAAATTGTTCAAAGAATAGGTAATTTGGGAGGATGCCGCTCAGAGAAGATTATTATTAACATTTAACCTAGGTTTACCGGAGTAGTAGTTTTTACAGCACAGGTTATGAGTATGTCGCGACGCCGGGGTCAATGATAAAACCTGCCTCAACTTTTTACTTTGCAAACTCCTCTGTAGAGCTCAACATCAAATAAACACTATAACTCTAAATGCAACTGTGCATCAACGGAATCACATTTCTCTTATCTTGTTTGAATAAAAATTCTTAAAAAGTATTATAATAATTCGATGGTTAACAAACACTGTTAACCACTGTGCGTTACATATTATACAACCATCAACAATTTTCATACATTTATCCGAATAATTAAAGCTAATCACCTCGTATTTATGAATCATCAAGGAGTCGTCAGTTGCTGTAAAGATATACGATAGTGTACTGTGTTGTGTGTCTTGCTGACTTACACTTGGACGAATATTTCTGATTTAAATTTTGCCACTTTATGACTATAGAATAGGCTATAAATGTTTCGCAAAGGAACTGTAAGACGTAATAAGCCTGGTCATGTACTGGTCAGTTTAGATACATGTATTTATACTTAACGACATTACGCTTTAATATGCGCTTTTATTACGATTTATACCAATCAGCAACTTGATCAATTCCATTGACCCTTCATAGAAAAAGTTTACTAAAGATATTTAGCCGTAAAATAAATATAAAATTGGCAAGGTATAACCTAACCACACCCGCACACGAGAAATCACATAGATTAGTTCCCCTGAGACTAAAGTTCTAGTTCAAAGTTTCCCTTCACTAGTTAGAACATGGATGCGTACAGCTACGAACAAATGTATACATTGCAATAAAGATATCATGTTACTATACTAGATCTAACCCTATTTTAGTATTTTCCTTTCAAACATAATCAACATAATTTGAATGTCTAGGATCAAACATCGCCAATCGCTAAAAGTTTTTTATATATACTGTATAATACCATTGACTATAGGTTAGGTTATCTACTTTTTAAAAGAGGAATAATGTGAGGAGAATTTTCTCTGCATCATAGTGCTCCCTTCACCTAACGCCACACGATACATGTTTACCTCTAATTAGACTAAACCATTTAACAAAATGTGTATTAAAAACTAATTGCTTTGCGATAGCCTTGTATATTCTATTAAATACTGATTAAATACTGATATACTATTTATTATCACTACAACTCAATACATTTTATGTAAGCTTTTCTTATAATTTTTACTGTGTATGAATCTTTTATTT
This sequence comes from Macrosteles quadrilineatus, assembly GCF_028750875.1. Classification (NCBI taxonomy): domain Eukaryota; kingdom Metazoa; phylum Arthropoda; class Insecta; order Hemiptera; family Cicadellidae; genus Macrosteles; species Macrosteles quadrilineatus. The sequence continues at coordinate 72,826,956 of NW_026542595.1, forward strand.
TACTACGACGATATGTTACTTAGAGGAATATAATATAACTACAATACGTAGTTTAAGTAATGCAGGAGAAATATTTTCTCATTCAGAGACCATACCATACCATGGCTATCCGGACACAGCGAGAATCAAGGAGAAAGATTTGATCAAATTTATCGTCCGAGTTTTTTGAGTCTCAAAACATTTTTCTCTGCAATAACTAATGTCGACGATCATTCCAGTTCCATCCCGGGCACATAATGACTCTCAGACATTTTATGAATGGCACATTAGATCATAACGATCGAACCGTGATGCTGAGCTGTAATTATTTTATCATTTAACCTCGTCTAGTTTATGGTTGCTTCATGTCGGAATGTTTCTGTGTTCGGCTCAGCTTCCTCCGAAACTTGGCAGCGATTTGTTCCAGTTCCCATTGAAACTAATAATTAACTGGATCGATTAGTTAAATAGTTATAATGTAAGACATTGATGGGTTAAATGTAAAAAATAGCTTATTATAGTTTATGTTAAATAATTAAGCTAACAAGTTTTTAAGTATGATGATGTCATATGCAGTTCCTAAAATTAATAACCTAATTTTGTTTTGCCAATATAATCTCAGTAAGACAAAATTTTTATTTAATCGGATCCTCCTATTTTCGGTAAATAACAACTTATGTCAATGAGTATCTAATGATAAATTTTAGTGCAACAGATAGAGATTAAGCAGAGGACCTCAATCTCTGCTGATCACCCGCTTTAAGCTATGTTAACTTCACTATGCAATAATTTCCTTTCAAAGTGGTTTGGAGCCTATCTTAAGCTATTGGCCGCTTATTCAAAAAGGAAAGCTTTTCTTGAATTAGGAGAATAATATTCGTGTACAACTCTCTAAATTTAAACCCCTGTCATATCCTTTTCAATCTTTTAAACCCAACTTATAATATGTTTAGTCTTTTTATAACGAGTAAATTTTACGAAATATTTAACTGAATACTTCAAATTGATAGTTCAATTCGGTACGTTTTCAAAGTTTTTCGCCGAATCAAAATCAATGTGTCGGCCCTGGGTAAATAACAGCAGGTACATTCGCCCTATATTTCACAACAGTAAATCTTGAGGCCGTTTTCCGCTACTCGGCGGGGGCCTTTCATTCCCTGGATGGACCGACACGCAATACCTTCTGATTTATTACCTTTCCTGTTATTTGAGATTCTTCCTAAACATTTAGCTTTTATTAGGATATTTCTATTTAGCTAAAGACATACAATAACTTAACACGTAAGTGTAGTTTAGAATATTTTATTGATAACAATTGCAAATTGGCTTACATTATTTCATTATTTGAACGGCCCGGTCCCGTAAAAGTACAATGCAACAAATACCCAATGTATTCCATTTATTAACTTCAATCCCCTTAATAAAATAGTATGTTCAAGCACTAGTGCAATTAAGTTAATTTTTTCAACAAGAGGTCTAGTTAAACATAGAACTACTTACTGACTAAGAACGCAAAATGTATGCCTTGGTAACCAATAACTAAAGTTTTTTTAAACGTGAGGTATAATATATTTGTTTACTCTGCAACATTTTTGAGGCCATCTACTTGAAAAAACTAACTTCATTAAATACTTAATTCTTTCCTCGCCACCAAAATGGGCTCAAGTTTATTTTCTTTTTGTTTTAAATTGTATTTAAAAAAACAGCTATTAACATTATTTATATGCAACAGGTATTACTCCTCCAAAACTATAAAGTACTAGCCTACTATAGGATATTTTAAAATTCCAATTAATGTTAATGTCGATAAGGTTAAACATTTGACAAAAATAATACAGTTAATTTATTCTTCGTTAAAATCAGTGAACACTTTTTTTTAGTTACTTAGAAATTATACTACTGATTGACCTAGTTCCAAATGACTTTTTTCTTAAACCCTATATAAAAATATATAGACTACGTTAACCAAAGAAAACAGCCATGAACATGCATTTGGCGTGTAATTTACAATACTACGGTAAAATTTTTGCGCTAATTTAGAGTAAAAACGTGTTTTATTAAAGTGATTACATTTTTATACCGGTATATAATATCGCTTCTTGCTACGGAAAGTCTTATATTGTAAAGATTATTAAGCTGCGCGTGGTACTGTGATAGCGACGCATCGTAGTTTAATTAATTGTAAACTGCAGCTGTTTCATGCCTACACAATATCTGACACATTTTAGTCGTTGGTTTAAATCACAAGTGTGACGAATTACTTTCTACAGGCGCCGCGTCTAGTCTATCAGCTGTAATTTTGTCGTCTGAACTGTAGCGTTTGAAGTCGTATATGTTCACTGTTAAAACTTCGTATTAGTTTTTTGGTACTTTCCTGTTAAAGGGAACATTTATTATTATCGATAATTTTTTCGATATATCGATATTTTTGTTTACCGATCCATTACATATTGACAACTGATCTTGTTTAGCCTAAAATAGTCTATTATATGGATTAAGAAATGAAACTGTTCTAAGCTAACCTAACATAACCAACCAAACTTGCTGTACTATTTAAAAATTCCTTTTGATAACAGAAAGGCAAATTAAACATGGAATGTTACACAGTAAGTTTGGTTAGTTATGTTAGGTTATTTATAATATTAAAACGAAACAGTGTTTTTTATTTCACGATTCTGAATCAACCACTCGACGGATTTTCATGATTTTTGTGTTGAAAGAAAGATAATTTTGAGAACTAGGGAATGTCGAAACCATAATTTTAGTTTAGGGTCCCAGTTTTTTTGAACTTAGGTTTTAATTTTTTAAAAGTCTAGCAGCCGACGCTAAGATTCTAAACTAGCTTTTGGCATAAAATAATTTGCTTTACATAACAGCTGTAAACATTCAGCTTTTGTGTCACAAATTCAGCATTTGGATAAAAATGTAAAGACACACTTAGGGTTGACTTATTTATACTATGTGTAATGCTAATCATTGATACGTTCAATTCTTCTGTAAGAGGATGACAGATTAATTAAATATACATAGTAAAATACTAGGATGTTCAAATTATTTTTTAAAGCAATCTTTGTAATCTTCGATTTGTTTTAGTGCAATATAATTTGTTTTAACTAACAGCTGGTAAAATATAAACTATGGAACTATGAGGTTATTTTATTTACTCTTATTTTGTCATTGATTATAGGAAATATGTAAGATTAGTAGAGATAATTAGACCACAGTTTAAAATAGTTTAGACCAAAATTAATTAAACCACAGTACAAATCGAGGCTCTGTACACGAGTCTTAATAAAAAAGGATAAATGCAAATTATTTTACTGCTCCACTTTTCAAGGAAAGATTAGAAAAATAACTAGGTTTACATGTTTTAATTCTTAATGGTAGCATTTTGTTTACAATTAATGTTTGTCTGCTTTAACTTTGTTTGGATTAGGCCCGGAAATATTGATGTCATAAAAAGAAGATCAAGAATAATCAGGGATCACGATTTTAAATTACCACCACATCCTAAGCCAGGTTTTATACAAAGATAAACAGATGGATGACATAGATTGAACACAACGTCAACATTGACCTAGGATACTGCAATTAGACAAACCATCCTTTTATGAAATCGTGTTCAGTTGTGGTTACGTTTGGGGGTGCCTATATCAGCGCCCCCAAACGTGAAAATAATTCTTTTATTTCAATTATGAATATATTTTAGTTTAAATTAACTAATATGGGAAATTACGATGTACATTTATTCAATGAGGGTGGGTAATTGTCAAGGATAGAACTGATAACGGTATGGATAATAAACATTGACAATTACGTCATTAGCTTTACTAGCGTGTTTACTTTTTATATTCCTGCTACATGTGACCAGTTATTTTTTTCAAATGAATGTTATTTGAACCAAACAGCTGTTCCAAAACAAACTGTTATTGTTTTTACTTTTCTTTGTTTGCACTTATTTATTTAGCAATTAATGCAGTGAAATAATTGATACAAAGGATAGGTGTGACGATTAGTTTTGATGTTAGGACACCAAAGTTAAATTATGTGTACTGTGAATTTTATTGGATATTATCGTTTTATTTTAGGTCGTTTCTATTCAGACCTACTGGCAATTGTGTATAGTAGTTGTATTGTGGTGATAATAATTATAAAAGAGGCAGGTATGCGATGCAAGGTGGTATCGTTGACTAGGTCTATACACTTCTCAACTGACTATTACTCTCTCTACTGTAGGTTACTTATAATCAGTGTGCGTCTGTGCAAATCGGCTGCAAATCTCACTTCAACGCTTTTCACATCGTAAAAATTGCAGAATTGCTGTTTTATTGTAAAATTATCAGATTTAAAATGCATATCGTATAGGCCTATGATGGAATAAAAACATATTTGCTCACACAACATTTGTTTACAAGATGATTTTTCACATTAAAACTGCAAGAAACTTTGTCTTTAGCCTATATGTGTAAACTAGCTGATCTGATTTTTACACGGTTTTAACTAACTACTGAATTCCCGTACGTAGGACGGGCTAACACCTCGTTTTTTTAAAACAGTTTCATTTATTTTATTGTTTGTTGATACTAAACAATATTTATCGCAGTTGTCAGCTGATATGTTTCAATTTGTCAATATCGATATATCGAGAAAAAATCATCGATAATAATGAATGATCCCTTTAACAGGAAAGTACCAGTTTTTTTGTTAATCACACTTGTGAGGGAATTACCTTCTACCGGCGCCGCGTCTCGTCTATCAGCTGTAATTTCGTCATCTGGTTAACTGTAGCGATTGATTTCGTATATGTTCACTGTTAAAACTTCGAATTAGTTTTTTTGTTAATCACACTTGTATGGAATTACCTTCTCCCGGTGCCGCGTCTCTTCTATCAGCTGTAATTTCGTCATCTGGTTAACTGTAGCGTTTGAAGTCGTATTTTTTACACTGTTTCAAATATCTGTTGAACTCTACTTATAACTACTGTATAAGTGAAATAGAGATAAACGATTTCGATTTTGTGTGGAATGGAATTGCTGTAATTCTGATTAAAGTATAATGTTTTTTTTTTTTAGGGTGAGGGAAAATGCTTTTACGCACACATGTAGCCAGCCTGTAGTGTGAGACTCCTGAGTTTATCACAGACTACTCACTAAAAAACCCCCTCTACTCTGTTGGACACAGACCTGGAATTGTTTGTCACATTACTTCAAGTCAGGCCAACATGTGACCTAAGCCCACAGGGCTCGCACCGTTTCTGGCATTATTTATTTTTTTGACCTACACCGCATCCCGGTCGAGGTCAAGCTTCTTGGCGCGGAGAACACCCTGGATGTAAAGTGACACACAGGTCCAATTGTCCTCACCCTCCATCATCATCGGTATGACCGTGTCCACCGACAGCAGTCCTACGAACTGTTGAGCCTCTAGGCGGGGCCTTTCCCAATGCTGGCAGTGGAAGAAAGTGTGTTCCACATCATCGGGAATGCCTGGGCAGTATATGCAATCGGGTGACACGGCTTTGCCCATCCTGAACAAGTACGACCGGAAAAAGCCGTGACCCGTCAGAAATTGGGTGAGGTAGAAGTTCACCTCTCCGCACCGCCGATTAACCCAAGGTTGGACCTGTTGTATCAGTCGCCTGGTCCATAGCCCCCTGTCTCCTGTTCCCAGCTCTCCTGCCACAGCTGGAAGGTCCGGGTGGGTTCCTCAATTCTTGCCTGAGGAAAACAAGACAATAACACTGCTTCATGTTATTGGAAATAAAAACTTAAGGAACACTTAGAGATTTGTTACAACCTAAATTGCCTACGGAGTTTTCGTATACAGAATTAATTAAACAACTCACCAAACACTTTTCACCACCACTAACGAACAACATCTTAGCCGTTTAAAACAGGTATTTGAGAGGTTCAAGCAGTACAATCTTAGAATTAATAGACAAAAATCAAGCTTTATGGTAAATGAGATTGAGTATTTGGGGTATAAAATTAGCAACAAAGGTATATACAAAACTCAAAAACTAACTGAAGCTATTGACCATTTGCCTCGCCCTTCAAACATACATGAAGTCAGACACGTCCTTGGTCTGATTAATTACTACAGAAGGTTCATTCCTGCGAAATTATATCCTCTTATAAATCTCACCAAGTCATCTACGAAATTCTTTTGGTCTGAGGACTGTGAAAGAACATTCCAAAACATTAAAGAGGAAATGAAATCAGACATATTTCTTACTCATTTTGATCCTAACTTACCACTCATCTTAGCTACAGATGCAAGCCAGCATGGCATCTCAGCCGTTCTTTCACATGTTTATCCGGATGGGTCTGAAAGACCTATTGCAATGGCATCACGAACATTAAACTCCTCGGAAATGAAGTACAGTGTCATAATGAAAGAAGCATTAGCCATCTACTTTGCTGTAAAACGGTTTTATTACTTCCTGTATGGTCATCACTTTACTCTATTCACTGACCACAAACCATTGACATATATATTTGGTGACAAAAAAGGTATACCAATTCTAGCAGCTACTAGATTACAAAATTATGCTGTTTTCCTCCAAGCCTTTAATTTCGACATCAAATACAAATCTACTGATGAAAATGCCAACGCAGATGCCTTATCCCGTTTACCTTCAAATATTTGCCAAGATGTTAACCAAATAGACAACGTTGATGTTTTTGAAATACAACAACTCCAAACCCTTCCCGTTTCAAGCAAACTAATAGCAGAAGAAACTCAAAAAGATCAGGAACTGTCAGACATCTATGAAGCTCTTAATGAAGGAAAGCTCATAAACCATTCAAGTGAGTTCAGAGACATTGAATCAGAATGGAGCTATCAAATGGGGTGCTTATTTAAAGGACATAGAGTTGTAATACCAAAATCATTAAGAAACAAAATTCTTCAAGAACTTCATGAAGCACATATAGGTATGGTTCGGATGAAAGCTTTAGCTCGCTCCTATGTCTGGTGGAAAAATATTGACCATGATATTGAAACATTGGTTCGAAATTGCAAAAATTGTCAAGAGCATCGTAATGATCCAACCAAAGTACCTGTACATCCATGGTCTGCTCCTGAAAAACCTATGGAGAGAATTCACGCTGACTTCGCTGGACCATTTATGAACAGCTACTTTTTAATTATTGTGGATGCGTACAGTAAATGGCCAGAAGTTATTCCAATGAATTCTACAAATACAAACAAAACCATAGACTGCCTGCGAACATTCTTCAGCAATTTTGGCATTCCACATATCTTGGTTTCAGACAACGGTCCACAATATACTTTTCAACCAACTGTTTCCTAATTTCTTTTATTTATCATATGACTTTGTTTACATTAATTTGTTTTTGTGCCAAGTTTATGTTTGCTGAGCCACTGTTCAAATTGCGCCAACACTTCCGGAAACTCCGATGCAATGTCCATTTGTTCCTGTTCAATTCCTGTGAGTGTTTTGCACAAGGGAGTTAGTATTGGATTTTGAAGCAACGTGTAATGAAGTAAACCCACCTGATTTTGAACACGAGATCATAGAGTTTCCAGCTGTATTGGTAAACACTGAGAAACTTGCCATCGTCGACCGTTTTCAAGCTTTTGTCAAGCCCGTTTTAAATCCAATACTAATTCCCTTCTGACAAACAAATTGCGCAAATCCCTACTGTTCAAATTGCGCCAACACTTCCGGAAACTCCGATGCAATGTCCACTTGTTCCTGTTCAATTCCTGTGAGTGTTTTGCAGAAGGGAGTTAGTATTGGATTTAAAACGGGCTTGACAAAAGCTTGAAAACGGTCGACGATGGCAAGTTTCTCAGTGTTTACCAATACAGCTGGAAACTCTATGATCTCGTGTTCAAAATCAGGTGGGTTTACTTCATTACACGTTGCTTCAAAATCCAATACTAGCTCCCTTCTGCAAAACATTGACAGGAATTGAACAGGAACAAGTGGACATTGCATCGGAGTTTCCGGAAGTGTTGGCGCAATTTGAACAGTGGCTCAGCAAACATAAACTTGGCACAAAAACAAATTAATGTAAACAAAGTCATATGATAAATAAAAGAAATTAGGAAACAGTTGGTTGAAAATCATATTGTGGACCGTTGTCTGAAACCAAGATATGTGGAATGCCAAAATTGCTGAAGAATGTTCGCAGGCAGTCTATGGTTTTGTTTGTATTTGTAGAATTCATTGGAATAACTTCTGGCCATTTACTGTACGCATCCACAATAATTAAAAAGTAGCTGTTCATAAATGGTCCAGCGAAGTCAACGTGAATTCTCTCCATAGGTTTTTCAGGAGCAGACCATGGATGTACAGGTACTTTGGTTGGATCATTACGATGCTCTTGACAATTTTTGCAATTTCGAACCAATGTTTCAATATCATGGTCAATATTTTTCCACCAGACATAGGAGCGAGCTAAAGCTTTCATCCGAACCATACCTATATGTGCTTCATGAAGTTCTTGAAGAATTTTGTTTCTTAATGATTGTGGTATTACAACTCTATGTCCTTTAAATAAGCACCCCATTTGATAGCTCCATTCTGATTCAATGTCTCTGAACTCACTTGAATGGTTTATGAGCTTTCCTTCATTAAGAGCTTCATAGATGTCTGACAGTTCCTGATCTTTTTGAGTTTCTTCTGCTATTAGTTTGCTTGAAACGGGAAGGGTTTGGAGTTGTTGTATTTCAAAAACATCAACGTTGTCTATTTGGTTAACATCTTGGCAAATATTTGAAGGTAAACGGGATAAGGCATCTGCGTTGGCATTTTCATCAGTAGATTTGTATTTGATGTCGAAATTAAAGGCTTGGAGGAAAACAGCATAATTTTGTAATCTAGTAGCTGCTAGAATTGGTATACCTTTTTTGTCACCAAATATATATGTCAATGGTTTGTGGTCAGTGAAAAGAGTAAAGTGATGACTATACAGGAAGTAATAAAAACGTTTTACAGCAAAGTAGATGGCTAATGCTTCTTTCATTATGACACTGTACTTCATTTCCGAGGAGTTTAATGTTCGTGATGCCATTGCAATAGGTCTTTCAGACCCATCCGGATAAACATGTGAAAGAACGGCTGAGATGCCATGCTGGCTTGCATCTGTAGCTAAGATGAGTGGTAAGTTAGGATCAAAATGAGTAAGAAATATGTCTGATTTCATTTCCTCTTTAATGTTTTGGAATGTTCTTTCACAGTCCTCAGACCAAAAGAATTTCGTAGATGACTTGGTGAGATTTATAAGAGGATATAATTTCTCACTTATGTTTGGAATGAACCATCTGTAGTAATTAATCAGACCAAGGACGTGTCTGACTTCATGTATGTTTGAAGGGCGAGGCAAATGGTCAATAGCTTCAGTTAGTTTTTGAGTTTTGTATATACCTTTGTTGCTAATTTTATACCCCAAATACTCAATCTCATTTACCATAAAGCTTGATTTTTGTCTATTAGTTCTAAGATTGTACTGCTTGAACCTCTCAAATACCTGTTTTAAACGGCTAAGATGTTGTTCGTTAGTGGTGGTGAAAAGTGTTTGGTGAGTTGTTTAATTAATTCTTTATACGAAAACTCCGTAGGCAATTTAGGTTGTAACAAATCTCTAAGTGTTCCATAAGTTTTCTTTCCAATAACATGAAGCAGTGTTATTGTCTTGTTTTCCTCAGAAACTGGCCAGAAGTTATTCCAATGAATTCTACAAATACAAACAAAACCATAGACTGCCTGCGAACATTCTTCAGCAATTTTGGCATTCCACATATCTTGGTTTCAGACAACGGTCCACAATATACTTTTCAACCAACTGTTTCCTAATTTCTTTTATTTATCATATGACTTTGTTTACATTAATTTGTTTTTGTGCCAAGTTTATGTTTGCTGAGCCACTGTTCAAATTGCGCCAACACTTCCGGAAACTCCGATGCAATGTCCACTTGTTCCTGTTCAATTCCTGTGAGTGTTTTGCAGAAGGGAGTTAGTATTGGATTTAAAACGGGCTTGACAAAAGCTTGAAAACGGTCGACGATGGCAAGTTTCTCAGTGTTTACCAATACAGCTGGAAACTCTATGATCTCGTGTTCAAAATCAGGTGGGTTTACTTCATTACACGTTGCTTCAAAATCCAATACTAACTCCCTTCTGCAAAACATTGACAGGAATTCAACAGGAACAAGTGGACATTGCATCGGAGTTTCCGGAAGTGTTGGCGCAATTTGAACAGTGGCTCAGCAAACATAAACTTGGCACAAAAACAAATTAATGTAAACAAAGTCATATGATAAATAAAAGAAATTAGGAAACAGTTGGTTGAACACAGCACCTCTCCCCTAATGGTTTCAGACAACGGTCCACAATATACTTCTCAAGAATTTAAAAACTTCTTAGAACTGAATGGCATATGCCATAAACGTTCTGCTCCATATCATCCAGCTACCAATGGGCAGGTCGAAAGATATGTTCAGACCTTAAAACAATCCCTTAGGTCTATGAAAGATGAACCTGGTACCCTTAACCAAAAGGTTGCCAGATTTCTCATGGCATATAGGAGAACACCTCATGCAACTACAGGGTTAACAACTGCTCATCTTTTCATCGGCAGACCGTTGAGGTCAAGGCTTGATTTGACACTTCTTAACTCTTCAAATACATGCACAAATGACCAGACTATCCAACAATCTTATGGGAGGAACTTTAAAGAAGGAGACTCTGTTTCTTTTAGAATCTACAGGACGCCACAAAAGTGGAGATTTGGAAGGATTCTACAAAAACTGGGCAAGTGCCACTATAATATTGAATCTGGAAATTCCACCTACAGGAGACACATTGATCAAATAAGATCGGTTGGTTCAAATTTAAGCGGTGAGAAGGACAACAGGGACTACTTTATCAATATCAAACTTCCTCTAGGGTCTACAATTCAAGATGAAGAACTTCAGGGAGCAAATGATCATGTGTTCAACAACCATACTGAAGATGAAGCTCGCTTTAACCAACCTCTAGCTCCTCTACCAAACGGTGAAGCCTCAAACCCTGTCTTAAGAAGAAGCTCAAGGAAAAAACAAGCGGTTACAAGAATGAATATGTGATTCTAAAACTTAGGGGAGAGGTGCTGTGTTCAACCAACTGTTTCCTAATTTCTTTTATTTATCATATGACTTTGTTTACATTAATTTGTTTTTGTTTTGTTTCACTGAAAGAAGCTAACTCACAATAATTTGCTACAGAATAAAAGTTTGTATTAAAACATAAATCAACTTTCTTTCATAGTACGTAGCAGGTACCACTGGCTCTCCCCGTAGTATGACTTCGGTGAATTTGGCCACGCCCAGCTTTTTGGTGTTCCACCGAACGGGCACCTGCCGAGACACGGTAGCTTGTCTCTGATGACTATCCAGGACATCAAAAATGATGTACTGGTGGTCACTGGCCGTATAATCCTCTAGGACTCTCAGGCTCGTATCCTCGGCAAGAGGGACTCAGATGCAAGCGTGATGTCTGGGATCGTTCCCCTCATTCCGGGACGCTGGAAAGTTGGCGTGTTGCCCTCGTTTATGACAACAAGTCCAGCCCTGGCAGCAAAGTCCAGGATGTACTTCCCCCGGGAATTAGTGAGAGTCATTCCCCACTCGACAGCCCTAGCATTGAAATCCCCCGCCACGACAACGTGCCCGGCGGTATCGCGCACGCTCTCTTCCAGGCGGTCTATCTTTCCACGAAAGTCACAGATAGCCTCGTTGGGGGTGAGGTATACACTAAAGTAAGTGACATCCCCGCACCGGACCCAAACGAATCCTCGGCCCTTCGCGTGACTCCTCACCTGCACTTTAGCTGTATTACGAACCCAGAACGCAGCAGTACCAAGTGTATCGGGAAACCAAAGAGATGGGTCCCTGTCCCGGTACTGGTACTGTTCGCTGACCAAGAGCGCGTCAACAGCGTGTTCGAGGGCAAGCTGACTGAGAAGCGCGTCAGCCGTCCTGGATCGATCTACATTGCACTGGAGGATCCTTATCTTCGTGGTTGGGCTTTCGCTTGTAGTGCGCCTTTAAATGCACTGCACTGCCCAGACCCAGCTATATGTTTAGCGTTTTTATCATTGAGGCCTTTCTCCTTACAGAGGAAACAGGTCTCAACTTTACAGTCCCTACGAGTGTGGTCCACCTCCCCGCATCGAAGGCAGTTCTTGCCTCGGTCGGGCCCTTTGCAGTTTCGGGAGGAATGGCCGAAATCGAGGCATTTAAAACACCTCGTTACTTCCACCCTCCGTCTCAACCTGCAATTAACCCATCCAACCCTCAAATGCTGGAGTGCCAAAACCTTACTGGCGTTTGCGTCTGCCATTTCGGCGACCGCCATCCGCTGTTGACTCCGGTTTGGTTTCGTGAGCCACACCCTCAGACTAGCCGTTTGTCCGGCAAGCTCGGGGACAGCTTTTTTTAGGGCATCAATGACGTCATCCTCCGTTGACACACAATCCATATCCCTAACCTCGACGGACGTCTTGGGTTCGAGAGCACGAACGGTGCCCTGACCTTCCACAGCTGCCTTTAGTTCGGCAGCAAAGGCGGCTTTATCTTTAGACTTACCCAGTTCGAGGAGGACGTCCCCGTCCCGGGTTTGTCTAATCGACCGTACAACCGTGTCGGTTTGCTCTGGCTTAGCCTTGGCCTTGATAACACCCAAGACTTCGGCGAATGATCTTCCCCCCAAAGGCTTGACCAAAATTGCCTCAGTCCTGGGCTTTTTGGGCCGCAACTTTTTAGAAGCGAGTGCCGAGCCAGGCACAACTTGGGCCACGCCGGTCGACTGCGCCCTCACTGCCACATATGTCTTGGAGCCGACTTCCGCGTGCCTCAATTTCCTCTTCTCCTTTTTCGTAAGGCGCTTTTCCCACACAGTCCCAGATGGTGTTTCTACGACTGACCCCTTTCGGGAGCTACCCTCAATGAGTGTCGCAGGTTGCTGTGGCTGTTGAGGTTTCGCTGGAGCGGCAACTACGTCAGAGAAGGACCTAGAAGTCTGGGTCGCCTTGACCTTAACTTTAGGCTTTGCTGTCTGAACAACCTCTTCTCTTTTTGGAGGGCTTTCTGATGTAGGCCTCCTGCGTTTCTTGGAAGGTCGCGCATTGTCGCAAAGTAAAGTATAATGTTAAAGTATAATGTTAAAGTACTTATAGAAGTTAACATCACATTTCAAATTGAACGAGTGATGAGTATAGAAAAAAACTTAGAACGAGCCACCAAGAAGTGGTTAAAATACTGATTTCTGTCGTATATACCAACTTTATACCCTAGCTAAAATGTAAGGACAACTGGAAATTATGGTATCTTTTGTGTTACATAGGTTAACTATTGTTTTAAAAATTGGGAACGAAAAACTATAATGTTGAAAATAGAAAACCTCCTCTGTGTCTATTTCAATAGTTTTTTTTATCGGCAACATAATGTATAACCATAGATAAAACACACTCCATTAGTACATACTCCATACATAAAACATACTCCTAAGAGAGTATGTTTAATCCATGGTATAACCTAGTACAGAACGTCTATGCTATTACTTAACTCTCTGCCAATACAGGAAGGTTAAACCTTAATATGTAATTAGATTTTTCACTGAACCGTCTATGTATTTTTGTATTTCATTTTGATATAATTGTAAAAGTTTTATCGTTCATATCTTATAAATTTTAGAATACGTTTGAGTAAGCTTTCGCCTTTATTGTCTTGTTTCATTTTTCCCACTTTAAAATTGAAATTACTGCAATAAATTAAAAATTATTCATTTGTATCGTAATTAAAATTGTGATCAATTGAATACATTAGATTGTAATTTTATGACGCCGACATATTAGACTCCGTATTAGAACAATAGTGAGGCAAGAGGCTGGTTGTTAATGAATTTTATTTAGACTGTTTCTGACTAAGACCATCTGAATATTCAGCCATCACATGAACAACGTAATCACATTGCGTTATTATCTTAATTAATACCTAAAAATATTACAAAAATCTGTCTTGAAATAAAAAAATATTTCTATAAGTGGCTATACTAAGCTGTAATCTATCTTAGTATTAACATCTATTTAAGTTGATGCAAATATCCCCCGTGTGGGGTAGTCGCCAATGTTCGATGAGGATTTGTCAAGATTAAGGATGACAAAACATGTACTCCCACGACACTAACGCCGACGTGGCGTAGGTACGTACTTACAGCTGGACTACTTCCAACAGGGCGTTTGATAGTTTAACACCATGAAATACCACTCACTCATGAACTAGAGCAGGGTAGTGCCAATTTGAAAAGTGGAATTGCAAATTTTTTCATCTTTACTTTATATGCCTTCTTTAACCGGCCACATGTTCATGCTCATAAAACCTATCGTTCCGATTTTTTGCGTTAATATGTCTTATACAGTAATACAGTTTTATAAGAAAATACTCTTCCTTACAATCACAAATTTAAACTCAAAGCGCTTCATTGAAGTCCAAAGCACTTACCTCATACCTACTTCATTCTTAAGAAATGAAACAGGAAAAGTTGCACGGGAGCAATCATAGGTCAGGTTATTTAGAGTCCGACACTGCGCCATAGATTTGGGAAATCGTCCAATATTCCTTATCTTATTCTTCTCTGAATTAATTAATATATAAGATTGATTAATGGTTTGTTCCACAAACCACAAACCATTGCTACATGACACAAATTTTTACAATAACTAAAAGATAAATAAAAACATACAGTAGCATGTAATATACAGAAAAACAAATTGTGTCAACTTCGTACAATACAATACAATAGTATGGTTGAATAATAAAACCTAACAAAACGAACAGAAATAAACTCCAAAAATTTGTATCAAGTATAATTTGTAATTAATAACTTTAAAACCACATGAGTTCTAAAGAAATGGAGTGGCATTTCCAGTACTTGCGAGGGAGGTTCAATTGGTCCAATTCTAGGTTTGGTCAAATGTATCGGGAACTGTTTTGACCCTGTTAAGACTCCCACAAACAAACAAAGTTGTATTTGACATCATGAATATTCCAATAAGGAATATTCCAGACTTCTTACGCTGGAAGGTGGTTCGCAGTTGTGATTTTTGTGAGATAAACCAACTTTTTTTATTACATTCCTTTTTATAAACATATCTGATAAAATTTTCCTCGGAACTTACATTTCTGTAGATGTAGAGAAGTATATAGACATTGGCTATTTAGATCCTGATCTGATGTGTGTTGACGGTAATTATAAAGCATGGAGGCATAATTTATAAATTAAAAAGAATAATACACAATTATTTAAATAACAGATTATGTGTACACAAAACACTTATCAACCGCGTTGATATAAACATGGACACACAGGTCCTGAGGTCAGATAAAAATAACAAAAATACTAATTTAACAACCCTTACCATGACTATCCAGACTAGAGTGTGGCTTTAGGACAAAACCACTGACATTTCAGCTGTGACGTAATGTTGATTTATTTACATGTCGAGAGGCCTCATTTTAGGAAACTGGTTCATTGTGATTGTTATTATACCACTATTCTTTGGCGGGTAATAAAATGCACACTTATAAGGACCGGTTCACCATTCAAGGTAGCATTGTAAATCAAATTTGTAAAATGAGGCCACTTTTGCTGGCCATTGATTAATCTGGATTGTCCATGGGCATTCATTTTGACCATAAAATGAATCATTTCACTGGTATTAACTATCCCTGTTATTTTTTAAGTTTCTTAAAACCATAAAAATCACCCAATTAAAGAGCTATTTGTTGTACATTGTGTACATTTTTTTATATTGTGAAAAATTAACTAAAATAATTGAACCAGAAAAAAAATATTCTTCTAGGAACCCTATCTAGTTACACACCCATTATGTTTCAAATCAATAAATTTTTGGGTAATGGTACTGCGAACAATACTTTGAACAAGTTGTTAATAGAGCCCAAAGTCTAGAGTTAATAGTTTGCTAGTCTGTGACAGCTCAAACTTCTACATTTTTACACACAGGGATACCAAAATATACTAAATGAGTGGACACATTTTGTTTTTGTCAAGTTGCCAGACTGTTTTCACTCGAAAGTTTGTATCTTACATGTGAAAGTACATGAAGGGTGGTGAGTGACTTCACTATACTGTCGTTAAGTTGTCATACCTGATATTACTAGAACGTCTACATTTCAGATGAAGGAGAAGTGTGAAAATATTCAGTGATACCAACATAGGCAGGCGATGACTGACCACAGCTTACTATTGTCAAGTTGCCAACCCTAGTAATGTATCTTTCGATCGTCTACAGCTTACATAGGAAGTAATTATGAATTATGTACTAGGCATACGCATATACTTAGTCAGTGTGTGAATATACCTCACTCAAACCTTGAAAGATTATTTGAGTAAACTGTTAACAAATCTGTTAATCTGCTAAGACAAACACCCTGTGAACGGCCGAGGTAGTGAGGTAAATATTGACTTAGCGCGTCCGTATCGTCCTGCCTTAAATTGCTATTTCATTATTCTTGTACTTCATTTTACTCCTGCTTGGCTTACAAATTCATCATTATTGCCTCTTTCTCTTTTACTTCCATGATCTGATCGATTATAGTTTTGCAATGTTAAAACAAATTGTATGCGTATAGTTGCAGGATTCGAGTTTAATATGATTCAGTCCCGGAAAGGCTTTTTATGAATACAGTATTACTTGGATATTCAATAACTATGTAGTAAATGAGAAACTTATTTGATTAGATTTACTTTAAAACAATTATCACTAATCTGGAATCATTTTCAATACTATACTTTCGACTCACATCAATAACATACTTTCATTTTATTGTTATACAAACTTTGAAAACTGGAATTTCGTATAAATTAAACTATCTAAGTTGCTCACCATGTTAATTTGTCAATTACTTACTTAAAATAAGGGATAATAATTCTGCTTACCTAAAAGCAAATGCAACGATTATAATTACATATACATAAATGAAATCAGTAAAATCAACTAACAACTCTAATGGTAATACATGCTGTAGGTACTATTCAAGGACTAAATGATTATTCATGTTAAAATAGTAAAGCTTTAACTTAAGTATTTAGTAATCCGAGTAAATCAAAATCTTTATAAAGGGGTTTTGTGAATCAATCGCATCTGTTGAAAGAACAAATTTAAGTTACGATTTATGTTAGTAAAGTTTTTAATAGTATTTTATAGTAAAGTTTGTATACATTTCAATGTGGCATCTGAACCTTTTCATGATAAAATAATCCAAGAAAAACTATGCTGAATTCTACGAAGAGTATGACAAATATGTAGTAAAGTACATATAATATGATATGTTTAACAGACATAACATCGAGGTGTCATCATTTTCCGGGACACTAGTGTACAGTTACACTACGACATTATAGACCTCGACGCCTTCAAAGCTCAAGATAGCAATTTGAATACGGTATCGATATTGCATTTCTCCCCGACAGGCGCCTACCAACTACTGTACTTCTGATCATAATACAGTATTGTTTATTTGTAAATATATATATATATATTCAAACTATAGTTATAGTTTATCTTTGTACCATTCAGTAATGTTAATACAATTAATGTAATATTTAAATAAAACTAATTAAAAACAATTTCAAAAATGCAAAAAGTTTCATTTTAAATTGTTTGCTACATTTTAGATACCAAAGAAACTCTGTTTGTAGGTACATAGGATTATTTTTATGTTACTGAAATAGCAGATAACAATAAATAAATCATTGTGGACATTTCCCATTACGATAAAAAATATGTTCACTACATTTCGGGATCGTGAGGTGAAAAGGTACTTCTCTTATTAGACAAACATTGTTACGTCATAAATTATACGTCTTATTAGACACTTATAGTCAATTATTTTATCCAGTTACATATACAATTACATGTTACTACTGTTGAAGTAATTATTATTTGGAGAAATAAAAACTTATTTATAATCGAACTACAAAGAACCCCAAAGAAGAAAAAATATTCAGAAAAACACAGTTCAGGACAGTATAAAATTAAGAAATACAAGTAATGAAACCTAACAACATGTACACACAGTTGCATGAAGTGATTTAAATTTACAAGTATTATAGAATAAGCCATTCAATGCACCCATAGTTTTGTGATAAGTCATCACTATCCAATTTGATTTCCAAGGAGCTGCTAACGTTTATCAAATCAACTTTTGATAGCCTATAATAAACCTATAATGCCTTTTGGCACCCAAATAACAGAAACGGACTAAATTGAAAAATAATAACGCACTCGGTTTCTCCCAATGAGATACCTGATGTAGGGTAAGTGGGTTGATTTGCAAAACCCGGATGGCGACACTGGTGGTAATCGGGAATTCCGGGGCTAAATTACAGACATCAGCGACGCCGAAACAGCTGACCTCGGGGAATCAGCTGATCACCAGCTGGTGGCTATGAGGAACATTGGGATACAGTATCACCAGGCCTTAGGCTTGGACAAGACAGTTGGGTCGTACTTACAGCAACACACCTGTTTTTATTCCTTCCTATAATACTTCAGAACAGAGCACATTTCTTTCTAGTATGTAGGATAAATTATTGAATTTCATTTGGTAGCAGGAAGGTTCATACATTCAGTACATTTGAGCCAATAGCCATCCGGAGAGAATGTTTTGCGAGAATTACTTTAAGCAACAAGACACGTATAAGTTCTCTAATGATTAGACTATACCTAATCAAAGTAAAGGCAGGCCCAACACGAGGTATACCTGACATTAGAAGGGGCCTTCTAATGTCAAACCACTCAGTTCGTCTCTAGGTTCAATAATATTATTACCTAGTTTGTGACAGTGTTTTCGGGTCGGTGTCGTTTTGTTCGTACTGTCAAATAATTTCGAAGCACAGATAGTTCAATCGCTAGAAGTGGGTAAATCCAGGATCGGTTTTTCGTAGCCTTTGGAATAGGTTTGGAGTTTTTGGGATGGGCTCAGTAGTGCAGCTTTAAAATCACTCAATCACTCTTAAAATTCCTTTATGTCCTTGCTGCTAAGCTCTCATCATCGCCCCTAATCAAGGAATGATGTGGAAGCAATCAAGGAATCGTAAAAAGGTCGTTGACAAGGAGTGGGTCGTAATTTCGCGGTATCTATTTGATGACGAAAATCTATCGCTTGCGCTTTATCTTATTTATTGATTAAAGAATGTGTTTAAGATATTATACGGTAATTTATTATGCAAGGAAGTCGAGGTATTAATCCAAGGAAGTAAGGTGTAAAAAAAACCAAGGATTAATGGTAGAACGATTTACGGTAATCAAGTTAATAAAGGTATTAATCCAAGGAAGTAAGGTGTAAAAAAGACCAAGGATTAATGGTAGAACGGTTTACGGTAATCAAGGTAATAAAGGTATTAATCCAAAGAAGTAAGGTGTAAAAACCAAGGATTACTGGTAGAATGGTTTACGGTGATCAAAGTAATCAAGGTATTAATCCAAGGAACTATGGTGTAAAAGCCAAGGATTAATGGTAGAACGGTTTACGGTGATCAAGGTAATCAAGGTATTAATCCAAGGAACTATGGTGTAAAAGCCAAGGATTAATGGTAGAACGGTTTACGGTGATCAAGGTAATCAAGGTATTAATCCAAGGAACTATGGTGTAAAAGCCAAGGATTAATGGTACAACGGTTTACGGTGATCAAGGTAATCAAGGTATTAATCCAAGGAACTATGGTGTAAAAGCCAAGGATTAATGGTACAACGGTTTACGGTGATCAAGGTGGTCAAGGTATTAATCCAAGGAACTATGGTGTAAAAGCCAAGGATTAATGGTAAAACGGTAAAGGTATTAATCCAAGGAATCAAGGTGTAAAATCCAAGGATTATTGGTAAATCGGTATTATTTTGTAGCAAGGAGGTAGTGGTATTAATCCAAGGAATTAAGGTGTAAAGCCAAGGATTAATGGTAAATCGGTAACGGTATTAATCCAAGGAATCAAGGTGTAAAATCCAAGGATTATTGGTAAATCGGTAATATTATGTAGCAAGGAGGTAGCGGTATTAATCCAAGGAATTAAGGTATAAAGCCAAGGATTAATGGTAAATCGGTAACGGTATTAATCCAAGGAATCAAGGTGTAAAATCCAAGGATCATTGGTAAATCGGTAATATTATGTAGCAAGGAGGTAGCGGTATTAATCCAAGGAATTAAGGTGTAAAGCCAAGGATTAATGGTAAATCGGTAACGGTATTAATCCAAGGAATCAAGGTGTAAAATCCAAGGATTATTGGTAAATCGGTAATATTATGTAGCAAGGAGGTAGCGGTATTAATCCAAGGAATTAAGGTGTAAAGCCAAGGATTAATGGTAAATCGGTAACGGTATTAATCCAAGGAATCAAGGTGTAAAATCCAAGGATTATTGGTAAATCGGTAATATTATGTAGCAAGGAGGTAGCGGTATTAATCCAAGGAATCAAGGTGTAAAATCCAAGGATTATCTCAGTACAACATAAGGTTCAACTATTTAAACAAGGAAATCAATAATGGTACTATAGTCTGCTTATTAATAATAGCACATCTATACTCTACCTACTTTAGGCTATCACAGCTCCCAGGATTTATGGGAATGGTCTTGGGATGGTTAGATAGGTTTAAAGCAACGGAATAAAGCAGGTAGAATGAGGCTAGGTGCATACAAATGGAAATACAAGCATAGAATGTACAAGCAAGGTAGATAAAGTACGATGTATAATCACTATGAGCAAAGCAAATCTACAAATTAGCGTGTAAAATGATCTGCTAATTATATATCAAGCAATTACAAAACAATGACAATTTATACGTCAACTAAATGCAATAATACTATATATGTGCGATTCAAGCTCAAAATGCTACGGTATTATAATTTCCAAATGATTTACAAAAGGTAAAGCAAAGCAATTAGCGTTAAATTAAATCAAGCAATAATACGGATGAAAATAAATGTCGGTGCAAATACTACAAATAGAATTGGAGACGTTCTCCTACCTTATTTGAAGATCGACTAGTCGGGTCGGTATCGTGTTCGGAAGTGAAGTGTCTTAGAGTCATCTCGGCCTCTCTGAGTAGCTAGACCGTCGTGCGCATGCGCGACAGGCAAGCGCGGGAAACTGGAGCAGGCGCGAGGTGCGCGCGCACGTCAAGGAAGCGGGAAATTCAAATCGGTGGAACCTGAATATACTTGTCTTGCTTGTCTATATTTCGTCTATTTTTGATATTTAATCCAAAAAAAATCGTACCATTATTTTAGCCTGTTACATCCCCCCTTTACTTCGGGACAGAAAAAAAGAAAACATGTAAAAAGAAAAAAATGTATATTCTTCATAAAATAAAAACAATAGAATCTTCAATAAATTTTTTTTTGTTCTTTGTGCTTTTTTTGTAGTTTTAATTTTTTTTTCAGAAGCTTCATAAGTTGATCATAAATACAAGTATTCTTTAAACTGAAATTCCTCTAGGATAAATAAAATAAAAGGGTTTCCTTCTACAAATTACTTTTGTAAGATTTCAAATCCTTAACGTGGACGACTCCAACTTTCTTGCCTCTTTGATCTGATATTTGGAACATATTAGATCCCTGTGGCTCGCTAAGTAGATATGGTCCATCAAATTTTGGTTCAAGTTTCCCAGCTATATAATCTGCTGCACTTGAAAGCCGATGAGTCTTCCTCAAAACTAGATCCCCTATTTTGAACTCGTTAGCTCGTCTTCGCAGATTGTAATATTTTGACTGTCTTTCGAAGGCTGTCTTCAAGTTCCTGCACACTTTTTCTTGTAGTAGGTGAAGGCGTTGTATCTGTGACCCATACTTTTCTTCCGTAGGTGTGTCTTCTGGGCGGGAAGAGGTTTCGACAGGGGCAGCATGTATGCTGTTTGGAGTACACAACTCTCTACCAAAATTCAGCATGGCGGGTGAATATTGTGTAGATTCGTGGACGGAGCTGTTAATGGCATATCGGAACTCGTTTAAATGGATGTCCCAATTTCGATGATCGGAGTTGACGAACTGTGATATCATAGTTTTAATCACACGGTTCGGGCGTTCGGCAGGGTTGGACTGAGGACTATAAGGTGCGGTGAATTGATGGCGGATGTTCCAATCCTTGGTGACCAGATGAAAGATCTTAGATGTATATTGTGTCCCATTATCTGTGATGATAACTTCGGGGGCACCATATCTAAGAAGAATGAGATCAGTAAAGTGTTGGGATACCGTCTTGGCCGTGGCATTCTTCATTCCTACTATCTCAACCCATTTCGTAAATGTGTCTTGGAACAGTAGAATGTATCTGTTTCCACGCCTTGATCGTGGCATTGGTCCCATTATATCGGATGTAACCGTCACCCACGGTCCTTTAGGTTGTCGGAAAAACATTTGCCCAACGGGAGGTTTTTGTTCAACCTTATGACGTTGGCAGGAGTCACACGCTCTGACATAATTCTTTACGTCTATTCTCCACCTCGGCCAGTAGTATCGGTCTGAAACTCGTTTGATCGTCTTGTTAATGCCCAGATGGCCTGAAATCGGTGTGTCATGACATTCGGTCAAGACATCTAATATTTGGGTCTCCGGGATACAAGTCTTCCACAGAGTCGTTTGGTCAACAATCCGGTTGCCTCGGTTGGGGATTCTTCGTAAAAGTCTACCCTCACGAACCACGTAGTCTTTATACTTCTCGGGTTGTTTAAGAACTTGTTGCTTTCTTCGGTCGTACCAATTAAAAGTAGAGTTATCTTCCTTTCTCTGCTTCTTCTGTTTTGGCAGGTGTCGATCAGTAGCCATGGTGATGTGTACTGGGTGTATTGTCTGCACTCCTGTTGGGGTTCGAGGATAAATCCTTTGCCTGACTGGTGTTCCAACTTTGATATCTTTTACAAAAGAGACTTCATGGTTGCTATGGCTTACTATTTCTCTCTTATTTATTGCTGGTTCTGTGATAGACTTGTGGAGGGCCGTGATGCGTCGAAGGCCGGAGTCCCTCCTTCCCTCCGGACCCAATTGGCGTTTCCCTTCTTACAATCGCAATGAATCGTACGTATGCCTTCCTTCTTGCAGTTGAAACATCTGATAACTCGTGGTTCTTTACATTCGTGGTACTTGTGTCCACTTTTCTCGCAGTTCCAGCAGAATAGGTGGGATGATGCTTCTTGGTTTTGTTGATAATTAGACGACTTCGATTGTATCACATTGCTACTATTAGCATTTGGATATGTTGGGTTGAGTGGCACTTTTCGTTCGGAGAAATATCTGGTGTTCGTGGGTCTGTTAATGGTTCCAGTGGCGAACCGTGCAGTTCTATCTTGGCTCGGTGTATTCCAATTTCTATTCGTAGTGTGAGTAGGCTCTCGTCTTGGCGTGGAATTATCTCGAACAATCGATGAGTGTGTCCTATCGTTGGTCCGGTAGTAGGCAGTTTCTGGCATTAAAGATTGCGCTGGATTTGGGGGAGCTCTATAGTTTTGTTTTTCCCTCAAATAGGATTCGTAGTGTTCAGCTAACTTGATTGCGGCTCCTACAGAGGTAAATTGGTCTCGGTGGATTGTTAGTTTGTAATCTGGGCGCATATTTGTGTATATCTTATCCATTTGCTCCTCTGCAGTATAGCCTCCTTTCCTACGCATTAGGGTACAGAGTGCAGTGACGTAGTTACGAAAACTTTCAGTCTCGCCTTGAGTTCTGTTCATAATTTCCTGAGTTAGATTTCGTCCGTACTCAGGTGGGAAGAATTGCATCTTGAAGTCTGACAAAAAGTCCTCATAATTAGTCCAAAAATCTTTGTTGTTTCGATACCAAAGTAGGGCTTGGCCCTTTAGAAGTTCTGGCATTGATCGTAGTAATAAATCTTGTTTGATCCCATAGGCAGCGACCAATTCGTCTAATCTTTCTAAGAACGAAACGGCATCCTTTCCTCCGTCAAACTTTAAGTTCCATTTACGAACGGTGTTACACGTGTTTGCTATTTCATTCGGGTTTTGTCTAACATCTCCTGAAATCAAGGGTGGATTTGGGGTTGGCTCTCTGCCTGTGAAACGTTCCGATTTTTCAAGATGTCCGCCAGTCCGTGGACTGGTTGAGATTCGAGACGATTGTATCATTTGGGACATGGCTGACCGCATTTGGTCAACGGTAGCCATAGGGGGAAGACCCAACATTTCCTTTAGTATGTCTAGATTTCGGTGACGGTTTAATCCACTGCAATCTTCTTGAACCGACATAATAGGTGTCTGGTTAGTAATGGTGTCATGAAAAGCCTTGCTGTTATCACCTAGTGTGTAGTGGGGTAAGCCGGCATAGTCCAGGCGTGTATCATCTTCTGTGGTGTGGCTTGGTTCAGTAACTGGTTCATTTAATCCTTGAATTCGTGTATAGGTGACGAGTCGTCTTCTTAGCTCAACAACAGTTCCTTCTGATGGTAATCCAACGTTGTCCAGTTCGTTCACCAACTGTTCCTTATGAAGTCTGTATATCCAGCCGACTCGTGGATTCGCCTCGGTGGGAGATGGAGCAGTAGTTGTTGTTGGGACCTCAAGTGTTTGTGGTGTATTTCTCTTAATGGCTCCTGCATAGCTTGTTGAGAGGTGACTTGTATCCACAGTTGATGTTGTCGATGGTGTGGCGGTGTATACCCCACCAGTTGACGTAGTAGATGGCGCTGTAGCTGTTTTAGGGCTTGAAGTTTTCTTCTCTTTATCCTTTGGATCAGTCTCCTTATCCCCCTTTACTGAATTTGGTGGATATACGTAGAATGGCGTCAGTAAGAACATCAATAGTCGAAGAAACAGTGATAGAAGTCCCATTATGATGTTGATGGTTTGGTGAAATACTCCTTGAGTTTAGATACAAAGTTCTCGAAATATCTCACAGTTTTTAATAAAAAAGTCCTAGTGTTTGGGCACCAAATTTGTGACACCTTCGTGTGGTTTTCTTAACAAACAGTTCCAAGTCTTGGGGAAGCAAATTCGTGTCAAATTCGTCTAGTTTTCTTGAAAAAGAGTCCCAGTGTTCGGGCGCTAAATTTGTGACACCTTCTGGTGGGTTTCTTGAAAAACAGTCCTGTCTTGGTGCCTCAAATTCGTGACTCCTTCGTGTATTTTCTTGAAAAACAGTCCCTGTTCGGGCGCTAAATTTGTGACAGTGTTTTCGGGTCGGTGTCGTTTTGTTCGTACTGTCAAATAATTTCGAAGCACAGATAGTTCAATCGCTAGAAGTGGGTAAATCCAGGATCGGTTTTTCGTAGCCTTTGGAATAGGTTTGGAGTTTTTGGGATGGGCTCAGTAGTGCAGCTTTAAAATCACTCAATCACTCTTGAGATTCCTTTATGTCCTTGCTGCTAAGCTCTCATCATCGCCCCTAATCAAGGAATGATGTGGAAGCAATCAAGGAATCGTAAAAAGGTCGTTGACAAGGAGTGGGTCGTAATTTCGCGGTATCTATTTGATGACGAAAATCTATCGCTTGCGCTTTATCTTATTTATTGATTAAAGAATGTAAGATATTATACGGTAATTTATTTTGCAAGGAAGTCGAGGTATTAATCCAAGGAAGTAAGGTGTAAAAAAAACCAAGGATTAATGGTAGAACGGTTTACGGTAATCAAGTTAATAAAGGTATTAATCCAAGGAAGTAAGGTGTAAAAAAGACCAAGGATTAATGGTAGAACGGTTTACGGTAATCAAGGTAATAAAGGTATTAATCCAAAGAAGTAAGGTGTAAAAACCAAGGATTACTGGTAGAATGGTTTACGGTGATCAAAGTAATCAAGGTATTAATCCAAGGAACTATGGTGTAAAAGCCAAGGATTAATGGTAGAACGGTTTACGGTGATCAAGGTAATCAAGGTATTAATCCAAGGAACTATGTTGTAAAAGCCAAGGATTAATGGTAGAACGGTTTACGGTGATCAAGGTAATCAAGGTATTAATCCAAGGAACTATGGTGTAAAAGCCAAGGATTAATGGTACAACGGTTTACGGTGATCAAGGTAATCAAGGTATTAATCCAAGGAACTATGGTGTAAAAGCCAAGGATTAATGGTACAACGGTTTACGGTGATCAAGGTGGTCAAGGTATTAATCCAAGGAACTATGGTGTAAAAGCCAAGGATTAATGGTAAAACGGTAAAGGTATTAATCCAAGGAATCAAGGTGTAAAATCCAAGGATTATTGGTAAATCGGTATTATTTTGTAGCAAGGAGGTAGTGGTATTAATCCAAGGAATTAAGGTGTAAAGCCAAGGATTAATGGTAAATCGGTAACGGTATTAATCCAAGGAATCAAGGTGTAAAATCCAAGGATTATTGGTAAATCGGTAATATTATGTAGCAAGGAGGTAGCGGTATTAATCCAAGGAATTAAGGTGTAAAGCCAAGGATTAATGGTAAATCGGTAACGGTATTAATCCAAGGAATCAAGGTGTAAAATCCAAGGATCATTGGTAAATCGGTAATATTATGTAGCAAGGAGGTAGCGGTATTAATCCAAGGAATTAAGGTGTAAAGCCAAGGATTAATGGTAAATCGGTAACGGTATTAATCCAAGGAATCAAGGTGTAAAATCCAAGGATTATTGGTAAATCGGTAATATTATGTAGCAAGGAGGTAGCGGTATTAATCCAAGGAATTAAGGTGTAAAGCCAAGGATTAATGGTAAATCGGTAACGGTATTAATCCAAGGAATCAAGGTGTAAAATCCAAGGATTATTGGTAAATCGGTAATATTATGTAGCAAGGAGGTAGCGGTATTAATCCAAGGAATCAAGGTGTAAAATCCAAGGATTATCTCAGTACAACATAAGGTTCAACTATTTAAACAAGGAAATCAATAATGGTACTATAGTCTGCTTATTAATAATAGCACATCTATACTCTACCTACTTTAGGCTATCACAGCTCCCAGGATTTATGGGAATGGTCTTGGGATGGTTAGATAGGTTTAAAGCAACGGAATAAAGCAGGTAGAATGAGGCTAGGTGCATACAAATGGAAATACAAGCATAGAATGTACAAGCAAGGTAGATAAAGTACGATGTATAATCACTATGAGCAAAGCAAATCTACAAATTAGCGTGTAAAATGATCTGCTAATTATATATCAAGCAATTACAAAACAATGACAATTTATACGTCAACTAAATGCAATAATACTATATATGTGCGATTCAAGCTCAAAATGCTACGGTATTATAATTTCCAAATGATTTACAAAAGGTAAAGCAAAGCAATTAGCGTTAAATTAAATCAAGCAATAATACGGATGAAAATAAATGTCGGTGCAAATACTACAAATAGAATTGGAGACGTTCTCCTACCTTATTTGAAGATCGACTAGTCGGGTCGGTATCGTGTTCGGAAGTGAAGTGTCTTAGAGTCATCTCGGCCTCTCTGAGTAGCTAGACCGTCGTGCGCATGCGCGACAGGCAAGCGCGGGAAACTGGAGCAGGCGCGAGGTGCGCGCGCACGTCAAGGAAGCGGGAAATTCAAATCGGTGGAACCTGAATATACTTGTCTTGCTTGTCTATATTTCGTCTATTTTTGATATTTAATCCAAAAAAAATCGTACCATTATTTTAGCCTGTTACAAGTTCTATTTAATTTGTATCCATTGATTCGAGCAAATTAATTGTGATTTTTTAAGCTAATGGGGGCCAATCTGATCTGAACAAAAGTAACAAACAATATCAGGTCTGTTTCCAACAGAAGGTAGAGGGGGATTTTAGTGAGTAGTCTGATTAATGCGGGGGTCTCACTACAGGCTGGCCACCTGTGTGGGTAAAATAATTTCCCACATCTCCCTAAAAATTTTTATTTTTTTTTTTTATGAGAACCAATTCAAGCTATAAATGTTCTTAAAAGAAAAATAATTTGTCGGAAAAGAAAAGACCGACTAAATACCTGTGGCTGGTATTAAAAAAAGTACTGTAAAATAAACGAGGTGATAGTAAAAAAAATAATATGCTCTTAGTTTTCTATACTAGAAATACGGAAAACTTAATTCTATTAAGCTCGCTTTAATTGGTATCACATTCCTAGTACAAGTGACTCATTAAAAACTGTTAAGTTTGGTTCGAAATCTTGGGCAAAATTTACTTTTAGAATGTATTATCAAATTTTATATTTTATCTTGATTTAAGGTATAATTCTTTTTCTCTTTTCTCTATCCCTCATAATAATGGATTTTTCTCACCAATCGATTCATTTGAGATTATTCTCAGATCACTATATAATATTTACTATAATGTTGACCAATACATTTAAGATAAAATATTTAAGTCGTGTTGAAGGTGACTAACTGTAAAAGATCATATTGGTTTATGACAGAAATTACGATTACCACATACAATGCTCTTAAGTTGAATCTGACTTTTTTTACCTGTAGCTCTTACCTCTGCTTAACAATGGGATGACAGCCTTACTAGAATAAAGCAATTACAATTCTGTAGGAGTACTATATAAAATCAAAATGTTAAAGAACCAAGAGTTTCTATACCTATAGCTTTTAAACATATGTTCCATGCATCAAATTTTAATAAAATAAATGTTTGTGATTATTATATTATTAAAACATTCAATAGCAAATGAATTGCATAAACATTAGTTTACGTTAAGTTTGTAAAATATCTGTATGTTGTTGTTTAGCAATGAATCCACCCCAATTTAAATAATTATTGAAATAAGAATTCCAAACTTGGGAAATTGGTTAATATTATACCTAAGGGAGTATGTTTTATCTATGATTATACTTTCTCCTTTCCAACTTAACTATTTAGTAAAATACTCATCAATATTCCAAATGAGAACTTTTCAAGTTAAGAAGTCCAGTTAATAATAAAATAGTTACTTTCCCGGACAGTTTAATACTTTAATACTTTACTTTGACATGGCGACCATACGACATAAAAAGTATCCCAAATTTTTGCGTTGATCTGGTGAACAGCTTGGCAATGCATTTCACTACAGAGACACATCTAATTTCATAGCCTACATAGGTAATATATGAATATATTACAACATATATTGGTCAACGATTTTCTAAGTCCTCGTTGTGAAAGAGAACGCCTGAGCCGTCCAACAATTGTAGAACAATCGAGTTGCTTAGACAAAAAGTGGCTTCAACTGAGACCGAGCCTCGACACTCCAGTTTTGCTTTTTTACTCGCGTCAGAATGCAGTTGCACCGAGATCGAGGCCTTTCATAAACTCATGCGCAATTCCTGCATAATTAGCGGCCGGTTTGCATTCATTCTTGGTTGTCGCCACTTGTCCCGTCCAGTGTATTTCACACTTTAATTGCGAGGATTTATTACCTAGAACTAGGCGACTTCTGTGCCTTAGATGTGCCTTGAGAAGCAACAATATTGCGCTACCCATGCTGCGGCTGGAGGAAATGTAATTTGAACCGAGTGATACATAGGCCTACTAGCAGTCAAAAGCCTCCGCCGTTTCCTTTGTGGAAAATAAAATCACGAATTAAATCAAATGTATGACGTAAAAATGTAGATGACGATGAAAGCTCTAAAATTAAGTTAGTGGCAAGTTCCTTGTATTTTAGGAAAACCTATGTCACGCAGTAACTCAATTCTGGAACAGCACTGGAAAATTCACTTCACTTGGTGTGTAGTTATCAGAACAAGGTTTGGCGTAGTCAAACGCAACAGAGATTCGTGAAAAATCCACATAACGAGGCAAGAGAATTATTTCAAACTATGCTCAGCCAGCAGTAACTCACTCAAAATCATGCAAATTAGGTAATTAAGGCCCTACCACTAGTAGGCCTTACGAATGAAACTTTCGCTTATAAATTGCTTTTGTAACAATGATCTTTAGAAAAGTAAATAAGTAAAAAATCTAAGAATCAGGTAATAGAAGATAAAGGTTACGTTACCGATTCTCCAGCTGTTCATGGAGTATTAATTCTGGCTTTAATTAAAGCTACTTATATTTTTAGATAGCTCAGTTAAAGACGATGCAGCGTCCAACTATTCTCACTTCAAAACTAATTGTGTACTAGACTGAGCTGAAATGGACATTGACTACTAGTGGAAATGTAAACATATTATAAAATAACAAATAGACCGCCTACTCGCAAGTGGGTCATCGACTGATTGGATGAGACTGTGGTGATGGAGGGGCGATGAACTGACAGCTCATGTCACGTGACCTCTCAATCAGCTGATAACCGCAAGGTCACTCACTTTCCCACGCTGCCTAATAAACCTGTACGAGTCAGCTGGTGTGATAAATCCACGTACTTCGTCCCACGTACAACAGAGATATTTCTTAAGGTTGCATGCTTAATAGCATTTTGTAGGGTTTTAGACGTCCTCGCTTTGTTAACAGTTACACAACGCACAGAGCATCGTTATGCTTAATTGGATGAAAGTAATTTTAGGTCCTGGGTTTTCATTTTTTTTGGTTTTTTTTTAACATATTTTATTCTAATCTTATGAGTAGATTAATATTATTTTCTGCTAATATTAGAACCATTTGATATTCTAAAATACTATCATTCTTGTATTTTACTTTATCGTACGGGTTTTTTGTTTTGTTTTATTATTATTTGATATATTGAAATGCACGAACTATTGTACAGCAGTAAATATTTGTTCATGTTGTGTGCCATAATTCATATGACACTCAAAGTTGAAAATTGTAGTCTATTATATATAAAAAAACTACATTTAGCAATGCAAATCATACTTGACTTATATAGTAGATAAACATGTTTATAGATCTTAGAAAACAGATAATTAAGCAAAATAAACAAACTCAAAAGTATTAAATATTTTAGTTTAAAAGTTAAAAGTATATCGATGGATCTGAAATAAAATGTTAGTCAACATATCCAAGTAATGTGTTTGTAAATTGCTTGTAGAGAGAAATTAGAACCATAACCTTTCTGTACCGGTAACTAACATGCTATAAACATTAAAATTTATAGCTTGAAGAATAATCAACCTCAACACACATCATAATTTTATCAAAATGAAACAAACCCTTTGTTTTGTTCCAGAAGTGTATTTATAATTAGCAGAAAGCAAGGCTCTCTGTAACTCAACAAACAAGGCTTTTTACGGGCAGGAAGGAGTTCATAGTCGCCGTCTTAATGGGGTCGCTTACTTGGGACTTTCTAACGACTTTTCCAAACTTTAGTTGAAAAGGGAAATCCAGGAAATATTGCTTCACGTCTTTGCACCGCTCTATCTGCAAAGGTAAAGTTTTTCTGTAAGAACCCGAACTGTTAAATCCAAGTTTGATTATTTTAATTCACTCTTTACGCGAACAGTTTGGATTCCATAAATTCTGGAATTACTTAACAATTTTAAAAATTACTCCACTATAATATTTAAATATTTTATTTGTTGAAATCCTATTTTTAGGAAATAAAAATGCTATTGAACAAAACAATTGATTTCTAGATTAATGCAAACACCGACACCAGAATCATTACAATTTTATTCGAACTTATTATAAATGTCTTCCACATATGATTATTATACATTTGTGATAAATGGAGATGGCAGCTACTTGATCTTAAACAATACAACCATGGCACATCATTTTGAATTGGTAACCACGATGGTTAAAAACAAATGACTACTTTGCACCAATTCAAACATAACGAATTAATGGACATATTTAGTTTTGATTTAAAAATAATGTAGTTTTTACAAAACAAGACTTTTATTACTAATACAAAAAAATATTTTTGGTGAATAAATGGTTCAAACAATTTAGTTTCAATGTTTGTTCTATTAAAAATATTAGTACTTTATATGTGGACTTTGAAATAATTATTAGAATTAAAACAATTTAAAGCAGACAAAGGGTTTCCGTATTTTAGCCTACAGACCGCTATAAATACCAAAATGTTTGTATCCTAAGCTACTGTACTAGATTCAAGGTTACCACTAAGATAAAAGCCAAAAAGAACGTATAATAAATCTCTCATATAATTTGTTGAACAAACGTGTCGAGCTGGAGCGCCTACACAACCTCAGATTAACGGCAGAGCACTGCCAGTGGGCTGCGATAGAGCAGGTTATTAGTAAAAATATTGTATGCAATATATTAAAAGTATCAATAATATAAAATCTTCTTTGTCCAACTTTTTTGGATGTTCAAGGAAGGTTTCCGTCATATAGACATTCCACGATTACATACACAGTTCAGGAATATTCTGAAATGCAGTTACTATTATTGTAGAAATGACTTATGCAATGGGAAATGTAATCGGAACCACCGATATAGGGCCAGATTAGGAGTCCACAAGGTTTCGATGTTTTAATTCTGGATCAACTTACTTCTGGGTTTAATGAATAAATTGCAGCTAAAATAAACTGCTACACGCCAAAATTCTGGAATGCTCTAAGGATGTGAATCTAGAAATGGATTATACAATACAATCTTTAGAGGATTAAAGAGTTTTCCAATATAGCGTCAGTCTTTTCACCAAAAGGAATTTTTCCCATAGTTTTAGATTAATTGATTTTCAGATCGGTTTTGAACAACCAGAACTTGTCGATATTCCATATATCTAAAGCACGGGTCACACTAGGCTGGCATCAGCGGCGAATTTAAAGAAGCCGCGACTGTCAGCTTAATGTGACCACAAAATTCGCAGCTGACACTGAGCTGACTCAGCCTGGATTGGTGAGCCGGCGATGCTGGTGCCAGCTGCTGATCACCATCGGCTTGCGAACAGCCTAGTGTGACCCGTGCTTAACACTCAATTGGGTTCGACAATATTTTAGAGTACACGTATTGGGCATAACGTAGAAATTACAGGACATGACAGTTTTAGGGTAGTTAAAAAAATTGCCGTCATAGTGTCTGCTCTTTCATATAAAGAGTTTTGATGTTGTCTTAAAATTCTCGATGAATTTACTTTCCGGTAGGGACAACCGGAACTGTTCAATAATGTTTGGAAATTTACTAACTATAGACAACATTCTGGAATATACTTAGTTTGTTAATCTAGGAATGGCCTATAAAGTGTAAAGTTTTAGAGATTGAAACATTAGACCAAGTGCGGCATAATGCAACTGCAGAGGAGTGTGTTTCTGGAAAATAAGATAACGTGTTCACAAAATCCATTGGTGACCGGTAATTTT
This sequence comes from Macrosteles quadrilineatus, assembly GCF_028750875.1. Classification (NCBI taxonomy): domain Eukaryota; kingdom Metazoa; phylum Arthropoda; class Insecta; order Hemiptera; family Cicadellidae; genus Macrosteles; species Macrosteles quadrilineatus. The sequence continues at coordinate 72,860,109 of NW_026542595.1, forward strand.
CTGAAGGGCAGCACCAGAATCTAGCAGAAAACCAAATACTTGATAGTTTTTGTGATTTTGTCTTTGCCATGTAATCCACACCTGCTTTTTGTTCCCGCTACGACACAACACTTCACTGGTTTGTCACACCCTGTAGTGACGACGCCATTTACACGCCTTGACGCCACTCTCTACAGATGGGCTCATGTTACCCACTCCGCAGCCTACACGACCTCATCTACACAGCTTGAGTTGAACCAACAATTTTTTTTTTTATTCATGATGAATAGTTTTGGAAATAAATCAGGTAGAAGAGGAAGCAAAATGTCTGTCCAGCTGACGCTCGGGTGCTGCCTTACAAACTCATGAACTAAGACTTGGTTTGCATCTGAAACCTACTGCCAATTTTTCCAAACCAAATAAATGAGAAATGAAAAGGGACGAATGGGTGCTTAGGATGGATACTGAAACTATATTTATCAAATTAGTAGCTCGGTTTGTTAAATTACCATCAATTACTACCGTTATAAACATAAAAGAAGAGACGACTATCAAGAATGCCACCTTATAAGTAGAGGAATGTTCTAAACGCGCCACACTTTCGCTGATCTTCCTCTATCAACCTCAACTGTCCCCATCTACACTGACGACCACTCGTTCCTCTTATGGAACCTCATTGTTCCAACATCCAGAATGAAGTGTCGTTTTAAATCTTATCCTTCCTCAATGTGGTTTCATTTACTACTCTTCCTACTACATCAATTATTTCATATGGTTTAGCTCCCAAATGAACTAACATAGAACTCAGATTTACCTGAGAATTCTCAGAGACATTGATAGGTGTAAATAATATTGTGTTCTGGAGATTGCTTGTGAACCATTCAGTAAGTTTTAATAGTATTTTTTTTTCATCAGTCTTGTAAAAAAGACGATTAAATGTTGAACAGTTATTGCAGTGTGATTGTAAAGTTTAAAGAAGCGAAACTTTATAAAAAAAACCGTTCATTTTTTAAAAGCTAGAGAAGGATTGTAAAACAGGTGTTTAAGAAAAAAATACTTTGGTAAAAATATTAAATTTAAGAATTTATTTAGATGACGTTCGTCTAAGTTCAAACGGACAGTTATATCCAGAAATTTAGTTTATTTGTGTAGTTTGGTTTGTGGATTGGTTTGGATTGAGGACAAAATAATATCCGGAAGACAATATCAGATTCCAGTTTCGTATCTGCACAATTTTTTAACCTATCCATTTTGTAAATCTCTTGAATGAACCTTACCATTGCCATAAATTAATTTTGAATTCATCCATCTTATAGGCTACCTTGTAAAATAACATGTATGATTTTGTGGTGCACTACTATCGTCAACGTTATGAAACTGAGAGTGTTTGTGTAAAGCAAGAGTAACTGTTACAGTATCTGTAGACCAGTCTAGTGGGAGTAGATGTGGTTTCATCATCTGATCCAGTTCTGATAGTCAATTGATTTGGGTCAAAAACTCCAAATACAATGAGTCACTGTTTTGGTTGCACAACTTTGAGTTATTTTTGGACAACACTTCAATTTGGACTGATTTTGTTTGGACTAAAACTCTTTGATTTTACTGTCCACCCTGTAAACAAAAACTATATAGGTATTTAAATTGTAGGGACTTAAAGGAATTTGAACAGTAAGGCCTGCGTGATAAACTAAAGGTCACTATACTACACTTTTCAAGTTGACCCATTGGCATAGTTAAAACGTTGTGTATTGTTACATTCCTTCGCAACTTGTCTTGTTATAAATTTAGAGTTACCACGTAACTGTCAGTTTACTGTCCTTAATAACCAGTTTGTGTTTGTCAAACCACTTACAATCCATTGAATATTTCTATAACGTAATTCGAATTGACAGATATTTACAAACAAGAAGCGTGCACAGAATTGTAAAATAGTCGTAAATATGTTCATACAAGCTATGAAAAACGTTTATAGGTGGTGGAGTTATTCGAATCGTTTAATGCTCTGACAGTTTTGGCTGAGAGTTACATGATACTTTCACGCGACCAGCGCACGACATTGGACACTCGTCACTTGTACTCTAGCAATAATCCATCTACGTCATAGTTACAGAAATTATTGGGATAAATAATTGTACCTATGGATTCGTAATGTCATGAAATTAGCCTAATTTTAATAGAGAACAAATTATGACATTCTTATGTATTGTGAGATAAATAAGTTATTCAAATAGTGAATATAGGTCTTTGGGCAAGGATTTCGTACAAGGGATTGGATTACAGTACTATTTTGGCGAAGGGTAGCTAGCTTGTGTTGTGTTAGCACGCGGGACTTCGGTCCCTGAGGTCCCGTGTTCAAATCCCCCCAAATCACCAATGGATTTTATCTAACTGATAAAGCCGCAACCTTTAGGTCTAGCCTGAAGTAATGCGAAAAAATCCCGGGATCGTGCCTAGTCCTAGGAAAAAACTAAAACATTTTACCGGTAACCGTTTTGTGGTAGAATGGTAGGAATTAATACCACATTGCCGGTAACTTAGTTTTAAGTTAAACGGCGATTTAAAACTTAGTTTAACTTTGATTTGTGTTTCCCAAATTTAAACTAGGTATTAATCTAAGTTCAAAATAAACCACCTCTTGACTTGGTTTAACTACTGGGGATAAAATAAACTGAGTTCAAATCAATAAATTACAACAGTAACATAACCTCAAATCAAAACAAAAAGTAGGTGTTAAAACAATAATAATTGAAGCAACTACAAATTCATTTGGACGAAAATAGGCTTGGTTTAGGGATAGCTTTAAGTTAAGTTTTATTTAAATTTTAATCTATTGTTTTTATTTACTTCTTTTTTTTAGTACATTTGATTTTATTTCAAGTTAGGCTACTATTAATTAATTGCAGTAACTTATTTGTCCCCTCAAACGGAAGAGTTAATAGACATTTCTGAAGAAGTAGAAGATGAAGATTAAGACACTTTAGTTCCCCTAGAACAAGAGGGCCTACTAAAATAAGGGACAGAATTGACCATATTTCAATAAATGGAATGAATCTGAATTTGACAACAACTTATAATAACTTGATAACATAACCTTAAACAGTGATGTTATTCTAGCTGCATTCACACTTTGCTGTCTGCTCTACTGAGTTGTAGCGTAGGCGTAGCGTTGTGGTGGTTGTAGGAAACACTAGCCCAAAGCCCACCGAATATTCCTTACAAATACACATTCAGGATTGCCAACCGCTCGAATTGCCGTTTATCTTAAACGAAGCCAGTAAAATGTTGGAGAAACCGAACACACATTTTAAACGGAGTTTTAAAATAAACTAGTTTATTATAAACGTAGTTTACACCATTTTGGGGAAACCGGGCCTTAAGCGGAAAATGTTCCCAGTCAATGTAAAAATGAGTTTTACAAAATGAAGAGATTTATTTGCTCATGTAAAGGTGAAACGGAGGTTTTCTCGGGTTTTTTCCAGGGCTTATTTATTTAATAAGATTTGCTAAAGTTTACAAGTTGTGTGGTTTTATGTAACGAACTATGTATGGTGAAAGCTGCCCTAATCTTCTCTGGAACATTTATACTTTATGCACCAATAAAAAGGAGCAGCGAGACATATAAGCCGAAGTTGACAGCAAGTTGACGGGTTTACTTGGCAACCAGTTGACAGTAAGGAGGTCAATAACTTTCAACTATAGTGACGTAAGGGCTCAATTGTCAATAATATTCAATCTTGTAAAAATTATACAAAATATGATACGTTGTTTACGTAAAATGCATTATAATATATATGGGTTAAAATAACGCAGAGACTCGTAATCTGTGTACTTGCCAAATTACAAATATTTACTTAACTTTACCTGTTTGATCCAGAAGCCCAATATTGAAAGTTCCATTTGAAAAGTTACGTCTGGGCGTCTGTGACATTCTTTTAACATTACAAATGAATAGATTCATATCACCAAACAGTATCATAGAACGAGCTTTCCCGTTACTACTGTTGTAATATGAAAAAAGTCTTTGAGGAACTCATACAAATCTCTAACTATTTTTGGACTATGAATATATTTTTAAACAAAGGCTTTTTTTACTCAAAACGTATATAGAATAATATACCCCGAATTAAATATTAAGGTTTATACCTAATATTGAATAATCTGCAGCTAAAAAACAATATTCAAACTGTGTTCATTAACTGTAAATTCCACCAAGTGTGAACATAACATTGAAAACTCCAATAATCAATTATTTAGTAAATAATTAGCAATTAATTCTTTTTCCCTGCAGAAAAATTAATTTTTTTAAATTTTTTTTTATTATTTGTGTACATATTTTATATATTATAAGGCACTGAAAACATTGTTACACCAAGTAACAACCTTTTAGAACACCTCTTTTAAATATCTGTCGCACCCACTATTTTAAAATTAAGCCTAAACTTTAACAAATAGTGCCTATTTAAATTACAAGGGTTAGAAATGTAATACTGCGCAACAAACTAACAATGCCCGCACTGGAGGATAGCGGCTACACCGTGTCTTTGGTACATGTAATATAATATACCACGACCGTGTCCGTGTAAACTACACTTAACATGTTACTAGGCTTGTAATGTAATTTAAATATTTATTAAGGTGAGGCATAGCTCTAATGTATTCTAAACAACACCTTTTAACCAATGCATAAATCTATTTATGTTTAAGCCCACCACCGACTGGCACACGGACGTAATGGTTAAATTTCTAATATTACGTCTGTGTGTGTGTGTACTAGTATGACTCGAACTGCAGAGCAATATTTTGAGGATGTGCCAGGCCGAATAAATAAAAATGTTTGTATCATGGCCTAAAGATATGCTTCGAGATTTACATATTAATGAAGGACTAATATTTCAACTGTGGATGGAAATAGTTTGTAACCTAGATTATTATGCAAACATTTAATTACAGATGGACTTTGGTGCCTTTTAATCCAAGTCAATGAAACTTTAATCAGGGTGACTGACTTCACCTCTTCACCTACATCAAAGAATTCTCATCCACCTACATCTTAGAGTCTAAAAACACCTGATTTTGTGTTTCATGTCAAGCTACACTTAATTGCGCTGATGGATGAATGTAATTTTCATATTCGGACATTGATGCGTTTGTATTTAGTTTTAGGTTATAAATAAATTAGATGGGTTTTGGTTAAATCAGGTTCGAATTTCGAATAATAGGAAATATATTGTAAATATCAAAACATACCCGATTTAATTCGGACGGAACAATTTGTCTGATTTATTTTAAAGGATTATGAATCCACATGTTAGTGTGGCAAGTAGAATTATGATAAGTAGCAAAATGCTCAATCTGTTAAGAAGTGAACTGGTATGAGTTAAGTTTAAGGCGTTGGATTTCGGTCCTCGAGGCCCCAGGCCCAACTCCCGCTAATCACCAATGTACAATGTGTTTGTGTATGGATAACACCGAGACCTTCTAGGTGTAGCATGAACTAAAGTGAAAACTGTTCCGTGCTACTTAACGTCCAAGTACGTGAATGTGGGATATCAGGGGAAAAATATGTCTAATCGTAGGGCCAAAGTCACCCAATTTGTTGTGAGGTTACACCGCTCAGCGTTAAGTTCGTTACGTAAACTTATAAGTTCAGGAATGTCTCAAATGTGCCACACTTTCGCTGATCTTCCTCTATCAACTGTCCTCATCTTCACTGACGACCACTCGTTCCTCTTTTGGAACCTCATTGTTTGATAAATACTTTATATCTCAAAGATTAATCAACAAACACTAACTACGCTTAAATTTTTCAAAAGTAGGTACTTCTTTTTAGGTTTTTTAAACGGCTATTACCATGTGAGTACAAATTAAAAGGTTAGAACGGTTGGCTATTTTTAGTTTTGTTACGTCTCACGTTGACATTGTGACAGTATTATTTTCGCGGTAAAAAATATCCCCTTCTCTTTGATCAGCAATTAATAAATTAATTACGTAAATTACTAACTTATGATATTTAACTATAATAATTGACCATTGGATACTGAAGTATACATCCCATCTATAGGGACCAGCAGTCAATTGTTTTTATTAAAAAGAACATAGTTGTATGAGCCAATCATATAATGCGCTAGTGTCTACAATTTTACCTTAGTTTTTTGTTGACCAATTTGGTGGGCCATAACATTTGCTATACATAATAAATCATTCCATCAGTTTGACTTGGCAAAAAATTTTGTGTATTTGACATAAATTAGTAGTTTGGAATCAATCACGGCAATTTTGACAAAAAGCTGGTGACGACTTTAGTATGAGAACTCTGTAGAATATCTAGTTGTATTGTTGTATAGTCACCTATAGATCTATAGAAAAGACACCCACCTTAAACACCCACCTTAAACCCACCTTAAACAGTAAATCTACGAAATATTTTTTGACTGGCCTCAGCAAGAGACGGTGAAAACGTATTTTACAACTATCTTAGTAGCTTTTCAAAGGGTGATTTTCCCAAAAACGAATCTAACTTCCAACAACAACATAGTAAAGTGTCTCGTTCGTGTGTTTGTCGCGTGAAAGCTCGCAGGAACCATAAACGGCCAGAATACATCTAGAGCAATAACAGTTATTCATATCTTGTAAGAATACATTTACGGCTTTGTTATAACACTTCAACAGATGTATCGGTTCTTGGATTTCTACATATACGATCATCCTTAAAAAATGATTAAACCAATGGTAGAATGTTAATACTTAAACTTAAGGTGCCAAAGATATTAAATCTATTTAAAAATTTAAAATGCCGTGTTTATATGTATAGTATGTTCAACTGCACATTTTTCAGACAGTTTTTACTGTTAGCGTAAAAGGAAAAGTTCGCTTCAAAGTTATTCACCCCATTCATCGACGAGAAAGTTTGGTTTTACAGAGTTTCCAAAAGACAACTTTGAATTTTGAATATTTTATTTTCTTGGATAGATTGTTTGCTGTTCATATAGATATAAATACATTGTTTAGAGTGGTCGTTATTTTTAGTAAACAAACTGTGGGATATACATTACATTTTATGATTTCTCTTATGCAAGTTGGTTCGTGTAAATGGTTCACATAAAATTTACTCCGATGCTCAATATTATAGATTTTAAGTAAATTGAATCATACTGTATACAGTATATTGGTTACACAGTAAAATATTGGATAACCTCATATGTGATCTTATATCATAAACATGGTTCTTAAAATCCTTACAAATATAAAGTTCCCTTCTGAGAATTTATTGTTACCGAAGGTGATAAGAATCAAGTAGACTGTATACTTTTTGGATAAATTCCCCCAATTTCAACTCTAATATCTTTAATTCCATTCTCTTTTCAAACCACCCACCACTCTTATCATCCATATATATTTCAAATAGTATTTAACAGATGACTCATTTTATCGTTGATTTTATTTTGTATTGGATCATCCTGGAGACCAAGTTATTAGCATGGTTTCCCCTGTAATTGGGCTTTTTCCTGTAGGGACCTTTTGTAGGTTTTTACAATATTATTAATAGTAGGTAGTTAAGTTTCAAACTTATTATGTTTATAATTGGGATTGTTGTTCTGTTAGTATTTAACCTGTTAGTATTTAGTTAGTCATTTACTCTACTTTCTTGAATTAGTTTAATCATTAAGTAATCAAAGAAACTGTAATTTGTAGGTTGTCTATTGTATTCTATTGTACACGTCGTATATCACTCTAGTCAGTCGACTGATATGTAAACAGAGCGTCCCAAGGTAACGTCAGTCTTGCCAGCGACTGATAAGCAACGAGGTCAATAACTTTCCCCAAACATTATCAGCGCGGTTGGCGGCACAACATTAATAGTCCAGTCATTGAGTAGTGGAGGTTCAACAAAATTGATTCAAAAGGTTTTTCAACGGATTTCATTAGTTTTATACCTCCAGACAACACAAAAAAAAGTCTACCAAAATCTGACTTGGGGAAGTACCCGAATTATGGTATTTAAATTAAAATAATAATTGCTCCGTAAAAAAAACAGATAAAAATATTATTGCTATATATAGGTTGTAGTATATCGTTTTTAATGTTTTGAAGGGTGGGGAAACTAAATATGCAACTTAAAATGCGATTTGACGTCATTTGACACCACAAAATGGCCGCCAAAATAGATTCATGGGGAAAAAACTAAAATAAAACTTACTTCTAGATAATAGTGTGCAGTATATCGAATTCAATGTTTACAAGGGTGGCAAAACCAAAAATACATCTTAAAAACTCATTAATTATAAACTTACTCAATTTATAATGACAAAACTACCACAAGAACGCACTCCATTGAGACATAAAATCAAACAAATTAAATATGATGTGACATCGTTCGGTGATTGAGCTGCTCTCACATCTCAGTTAGTGCTGTTATCAAACAGCAAACGCTAGAACTAGTTGATACTGGTGGAGAAGACGCCTGTGTATAAGCAATAACTACTAAAACCTAGAGGTTGTAGTAGAAATTGGTATAATGATCAGCAATTTTGAGTGATTTAGTTAGCTTGTGCCAATATTGTTATCGGGAGTGCTTTTAATTATCTTTGAACTTTCTTTCTTATTGCACTATGTTTAGTAAACTTTCAACATTCTATTTAAAATGCTCTTTGTTCTATGCTCTTTGCTCTATATGCTCTTTGTTTTGGTCTACTTACAATACTTTTCCTAGCAACATGTGCTATAATCCTATTAATTTATTTTATTGTTAAACATATGTTGCATTTAAAATGTAAATAAATCAGTTTCTTGTTCTCTCGTAACTAAGAAGTGTGTTCATTTTTTCTCTCACATATATTCTGTCCAGTTAAATGTTCAATTTCTTCTTAACATTAATCTCTCTTCCTTAAAACTATTTCTCATTATTCTTTCTGACTTTACTCTCTTTTATTCCATCAATTACCTTCATTTTCTTTAAATGCGAGTAATATTTGATTCCCTTCTATACATTCATCAATCGGTATCTATACTCCTACTTTGAGTCATTCACACTATGTAGCTGATTATAGGTAAGTCTGACTCATATTTAACTTTAAAGTACTTGTAGTATTTTACTATAATAGTATAGATTTTAGTGTTTAGTTTGAATACATAAGCTACGCACTAATAAAACTCATAACGAACAGTGTTAACCTTAAAACGCGTCGGTGGAGTAAGACGGGGTCTGTGGGGCAAGATGGACTACTATCCCATCTTACCTCCCAGTGTTTTAACCCGTTCTTTTTACTTTCTAGATTGATGAAGAAATGGATACTTGTGTGCTGTGCTTGGAGGTTATTGACCTGGACAACGCTAACGATTATTCAAAATTAACTGAAAAGGGTTGTATTGGCATTAATAATGCAAATAGACTGCGCAACCTATATGTGCCAGACATCATATACGATGAGAACTGTTACCTTTTTGTACACAAGGAGTGTAGAAAGAAACATATCAACCCTAAAGCATTGAAGGGTCAACAGAAACGACGTAGTGATTCAAGTGACACAACTGAGAAAACACTTCGATCACAGAGAACACCATTCAGTTTTAAAACTGACTGTTTTCTATGTTGTGTGTCTGTTGATCAACATGGCGGACATAAATATCCTGAAAGAAATATACTTCAATGGAGCCATGTGATGACGCTTGATTTTCAGAAGAACATTGAAGCGCAATGTGAGAAGAGGAAAGACGACTGGGCAAAGACAGTACAGGCACGTCTTTTGGCTATACATGACCTCCCTGCTGAAAAAGCTATATATCACCGAGATTGTGCTTCACATTTTCGGTCAGGAATAAATATACCAGCGGCATACAGCAAACCAGGTCAACTGAAGAAACAGAAACTCGGTCGACCAAAGAATATGTCCAAGTTAACAGCATTTGAGGCAGCCATTTCATACCTAGAGGAGAATGATGATGATACTATAACGTTAAATGATTTACATTCAGTTATGAAATTGAGGAGTGGACTAAGTGATGATGAACTGTACACTATAGCTCAGTTGAAACGTGAGCTGTTGAAGCATTATGGGAATAAAGTGTCTATTACTACAGCTAGGCAACAACCTAACATTGTCACTCTTACAAAGAATGTGAACAATATAATACACGAGGCACATGTAAATACTGCTAATGCAGATATAACCAACATGGATTGCTTGATCAAAACCGTGGGCCAATACATTCGATCAGAGATAAAAAATATGGACAAACATGACATGGAATACCCAGACAGTGATCAGATGTCATCAATACATAGAAATCTTGAATATCTTCCATCTTCGCTGCGCATCCTCCTGGAAACTATTATTAAGAGTCGAAACTCTAAGCTTCATATTGCCTCATTTGGCCAGGCAATAATGCAATCAACATGCCCACGTTCGTTTCTTCCCCCTCTTCAAGTAGGACTCAGTGTTACCCTAGAACACAAATATGGGCATCGTGATCTGGTTGACATGGTAAATAAACTTGGATTCTGCTCGTCATACACGGAAGCTACTAAGTATAGGCAAAATGCAGCTACTTCTCAGGGTGTTGACTTAACTGAAGATATTGCAAACACGTTTGTGCAATACCAGGCTGATAATGTAGACCATGCCAGTAAAACTCTAGATGGTTATGGTACAATCCATGTCATGGGCCAGATGGGAACATGTACGCCAGCCTTGAAAGTAACACGGAAGGTACCCCGATTGAAGGTAACAATGGATGATCTAAAGAAGATCTGCCAAGTTAAACTGGTACCACAATTAAACCCTAAGAGAATTCAAGACAAAATGATTTATACAAAACTTCGTGCGGTCAGTCATGACGATAACAATAGCAAACTTGACATTCTATGGCGAGTATCATTGCACTTCCCTAAGCCTCGACCGTTGTGGTCTGGATGCATGAAGATGCTACATTCACACATGCCACACCCTGGCAAGAGCTCAGAGTTCTTTCTACCCCTCATTAATTTAACACCAAGTGACCCAACATGTGTCAGATCGACCCTAGAGTACCTGTCTGATCATGCCAAACGAAATGGAGTAACACCAATCATTACATTCGACCAGCAGCTATGGTGGATTGCAAACATGATAATCGAATCGCAACCAACTGACAGCCCTCTTCGTCAGATAATTTTAGTTTTGGGAGGTTTTCATACTGAGATGAGTTTCCTGGGTGCAATTGGGAGCTTGATGGATGGATCTGGATTGGCTGAGATCATCTCTCAAGTCTATGCCGAGGGAAGTGTAGAGCAGATTATGTGTGGCAAAGCAGTTGCACGAGCTGTACGTGCTCATTTTCTGGTTGACAGTGCTCTCAATACCATAGCTACATCGCAAATGTACAACATTCCTGTACCTAAAATGTGTGAGGATAAGCCTGTGGAGTCACTCTCATCTTTGAGTGAACATTTCAGTTTATTAGCTGAAGATGTCGAAGCCCAGTTCAGTACTGAAGGAGATGCAACTGATAGTGTACTCATTATGAATACAGTTCTGGATGAATTGGATGAAATTGCTACGGAGGAAGTAAGTGTGGAAGGCGTTTCCCTTCTTGAGAGTGCTGGTGAGCTGATGTCAAAGGTTAATACAGGACAATTGTGTCTATATGAGGCCCTCAATTCCGATATAATTTCACAGCTACTTTTAACTGCAGAAAAATGGTCAAATTCTATGGCACCATACCGCACAGCCAAGCTCTGGATCATGTACATGCGTATGGTGAGCATACTCCGTTCACTCATCCGATCTGCTCGTACTGGTAATTGGAAGCTTTATCTTCAATCGCTTCATGACATGCTACCATATCTAGCTGCATCAGGTCACAACAACTACGTGAAGTCACTTGTTTTGTACCTGGAAAAGATGGACAATCTGGAGGTAACACATCCAGCTGTTTATAACTCATTTTTGGAAGGACTGTTTGTCGTGCGCCGCAGTGATAGTTACTGGTCAGGTATATTTAGTGACCTTTTCATTGAACAGGTCTTGATGGGAAGTGTGAAATCGGCTGGTGGTCTGACTAGAGGACGTGGGTTCGAAGAATCAACCAGTCTGACCTGGCTACTATCTGCGCCTGCATGTGCTGAAGTAAATAAAGCCATGCAGGAGGTTACATGTGCCTCAAGGTCAGAGGAGTCACACATTCACAAAGATCTTACGCAGGCCAGGCTTAACCGTGATTCCAAAGACCTGCAGTCCATCATTGATTATCTAGAAGAAAGAAAACCATTCTCCAAGAATTCTGAGCAGCTTCGAAGCCTGTCGCATGGGGTGATAGCAGAAAGGACCGTAGACGTTGACTCTGCTGAGGTAATTGGTGATTCTATCCTTGAATCTATGGTGGGAATGTCAGTTACAAAACATACATTCAAGAAAAGACAGCAGGTTAGTAACTTAGCCTCCTCCATTTATGTATGTGTTGATGGTGAAAAGCTTCAGATTGATCCGGCACAGCTATATCAGCGGCTTCTTATTGCAGGGGTTGGCACCATAGATCTTCAGACACTGTTCCAATATGAGTTATGTTCGTATCCTTCATCCCTTTTTGACAACAAACTCTTTATGCGCCTTGCCACCAAGTCTGAGTTACTAAACGGCCTAGTAAAGATGGTGCCAGCGTGTGATTTAAAGGAACTGCCTATCAATGTAGTTATGTATATCATCGATGGAGGTGCTCTCTTACAGCGCTTACCATGGCCAAAGTCGACATCATATGCAAATATTTGCCAGCTATATATTACGTTTGTTAAAAAACATTATCATACTTCTCTTATTGTGTTTGACGGCTATAGCGATGGACCTTCTACTAAGGATGAAACTCATCAAAGGAGGAGTGGTAGTGAGGTGGGTGTGAATGTGGATTTCACTCCAGATATGTTGCTAAAAATGAAGAAGAAGTCATTTCTGGCCAACACAAACAACAAGCAGAAATTCCTTCATCTCCTGGGATCAGAGATGACAAAGCAAGAAGGGATTCAAGTCACTCACTCATCTGGTGATGCTGATTATGATATAGCAATGACTGCTTGCACAACTGCTTTGTCACAGCCTGTAGTAGTTGTAGGAGATGATACAGACCTCCTCATTCTGTTACAACACCACTTATCAGTCATTAATCATGAGACTATCTATCTCCAAACTAGCACGAAGCTGATAGATGTATCCAAAATGAAAAGAGAACTTGATCCTAACCTGAGTCGCTCCCTACTCTTTATTCACGCTCTTTCCGGATGTGATACCACATCGAGACCCTGGGGAATTGGAAAACTTTCAGCCATGAACAAATACCACAATCTGAAGGAAATCGCTGAATTGTTCATGATTGAAAATGTCAAGCGTAAGGAAATTGAGCTGGCTGGTAATAAGGCCATTGCAACCATATATGGTTGCAAGAATGGTTCTGATTTGAACTCTGAACGTGCTTTGAAGTTCACGGAAAAGGTAGCCTCAAGTTCCAGTTATATGCCCCCTGAACGCCTACCACCAACAACAGATGCGGCCAGATTTCATAGCCAGCGGGTTTACCATCAAGTTCAGGCATGGCTAGGCATCAAGATTGATGCGACACAGTGGGGCTGGGTTCTATGTAACACAGCTAACAAGTCCATATTGAAGCCACACCGAATGGAACAGCCTGCAGCACCAGAGGCTCTACTAAAGATAATTAAGTGCAACTGTAGTGGGATGTGTTCCAAAAATACATGTTCTTGCAGGAAAAATGGTCTTCAATGCAACTTGGCATGTGGTCAGTGTAAAGGGATCACATGCACAAATGGGCAAACCCTTGATTTGAGTGAAAATATTGAAGTAACATAGTAATTTATTTCAGAGTAACAGTTTCTAAAAAGGTGACAAATGATAGATATGTGGGACTATTTTTTAACACTTCAGTCAATTTTAACAGTATATTATTAGCAGTATGAATTGTCGGCTGTATTTGTATTAAAAAGTGTGTTCATTGAAATCGATTTATTTCTTCACTATTATACCATTATTTTAATACAGTATCCTATGTAAAAATAATCCATGTGCCCCGGTACCCCGTCTTACTGTCTCATAATGTGAAATCTCATTTTAAGTTGCATGTTAGTTTACTGGTATTTTATAAAAGCTAAGATCGAAAACTAAAACCTAGTTCTAAAGATAGGCTATTTCTAAAGACGTTTCTTTTATTTACTTTTTTTAAATTTAATAATACGTACTATGCTGATCAAGAAGTTATTTATTTCTAAAGGTAAGTTTTTCAACTTTCCTCCATGGAGCGTATTTTGGTGACTTCCATCTTATGCTTTTAAATTAGATACAATCATATTTTAAGTTGTATATTTGGTTTTGCCACCCTTGTGAACATTGAATTCGATATACTGCACACTATTATCTAGAAGTAAGTTTTATTTTAGTTTTTTCCCCATGAATCGATTTTGGCGGCCATTTTGCGGTGTAAAATGACGTCAAATCACATTTTAAGTTGCATATTTAGTTTCCCCACCCTTCAAAACATTAAAAACGATATACTAAAACCTATATATAGCAATAATATTTTTATCTGTTTTTTTTACGGAGCGATTATTATTTTAATTTAAATACCATTATTCAGGTACTTCCCCAAGTCAGATTTTGGTAGACTTTTTTTTGTGTTGTGAGGAGGTATAAAACTAATGAAATCCGTTGAAAAACCTTTTGAATTAATTTTGTTGAACCTCCGCTATATATTTCTCTTTAATTACCGGACTATAAAGGTATTGAGTGTAGCGATCCCATCATATCGTAATGTACGAGTAGTTGTAGAATAGGATACTTGTTATTGTCTTACCATTGTAGCACTTTCTATATTATTTACACACCACTTAGAGATCAGCCACTAAATAGTATGATGAGTTAAATAAAGACATTGTCTTTAGCACGGACTAAGATTTAGATATTAAAAAATGACACTTTATTAATTATTGTTTTCAAGTGACAGCAAATGCGAATGGAACTTAGAAGAACATTATAGTTCTGGAACAAGTCCTAAACATTATCCATCACACAGTAGTTAGTTCATTTGTCTTTAAGGTACACATTAATGAAATTTTACTAACATTTACATACTATTATGAATAGGAGGCATGTGACTGTATGTCCGTTCATCACAGATAACTAGACTGTTTACGCTGAAATTTAACACAAAGATATACTGCAACGAAAACAAGTATGCTTACTTTCGTTTTGATATCAAGTTACGATTTTCCCCTAGAGCATTTTAAGTTCTGAGGTGTGACTTAAAAGAGTAAATTGCGTCGGGTTCTTTCTTTTGATTTGATGCCAAAAAGGTATCGGCATTTATTTAGTCTTGATATTAGCTTCGTGAGAGTAAGTAGATGAATTAGGGTGTTTTGGTTAAGATTTTTGAGTTGCAAATGGCACATCTATACCTATCTCAAAGTATACTGAGAAGTTGCCAATTCACTCACATGTTGCAGTTAGTATCAATGAAAATGCCGTATTTTCGTAAAACACATGTTTGTTTCTTAACATCAACTTTTTCGTCATGCCAACTAAAAGGATAGCATAGCCTCTTTTATGCCACCATAATATATAATAATGTATAATAAAAAAATAAACTCCAATAGTAACTTCATATTCGACTAAGAGAATCTGACTGAGCTGATCTACTTTAACTAATAGAATGTATATTTTCAATCTTGAATCAATTACTTAACTTGTATAGACAATTTATAATTGAAGTCCAATTTGCAAACTATTGACCATTAGGGTTTAATTTCCTAATCTATTATGCAAACAGCATTCCACGCGATTCCCCAAAGTCAATACTCAATTACTTATTGCTGCTTTGCGTGTTCCAATTTGCCTTATTAGGTTTACGATCGATCAAAGAAATATTATACTTGTTTATACGACTGAGAAAACGCATTTAATTTCTATAAATAAATGGAATAGCTTTGAAGACTAGACAGAATAGTTATTACGGTAACCAAACCAATAGTGACGACAACGTAGACCACGTTTTAAAAAGTTACGGCCGACATTGTTAGTTTTTTGGATTTCTTATTAAATTCTTAGACGTAATTTTTCTTGGATTAATTCAAAATACTAAGCTAAAAAATATACAACACACACATCTTATAACTTTGCTAAACGTACTATGAAAACGGAACTTGTTGAATAGTACATACTTATTCATAAAGCCCGAGATAGTATTTTTGAAATGTGTTTGGCTCACTGAACTGATTTAACATTATTTTTTAAGTTGTATAGAATACAGTATTTTAAATTCTACTATATAGTACTAAACTTTCTTATACACCCACAAGAAGAATGAATGAAACAAACTAAAAGCACGCTAATAAACTAACTCACTGTCTAGCGTAATATGTTGAAGATCGTCAAAATAATTCTTCGATAGGAATTACACATTGAAAAACTGGATAGCACCGTCTCATCAGACAAGTAAGAAAATTGTAAAAACTACTATTAAATTATAAAAAAAAACTATTTCTTACCTAATACCTTTTACATAATAGGTCAGAGATTATGAAAAGATTAATACGTGTTGTTAACATTCAAAAAATACTACTATTCATATAGTTATTTGTTCAAACTTGGTCTTATGTGATCATTGGTTCAAACACATTTTTAATAGGCAGAACCTTTCGTGGTATGCACTATGCAGGCTTTAGCTGATTAATTTTACATGGGTTAATTTTATTTATTAAAATATTGTGTACTGTGGTATCAACATTCATGGAGATGTGTTTACAGTGCATTGAACAGTTTGTTTACAGTTGCATATTGAAATTCTACACAAAATCTTTGCGTGTTTTCAAGTATATTTTTATTTTAATTGAACACAATATAGTTGAAAATGTGTTTAATTGCTGAATAACGTGCAATCCATTGATATTTGTAAATGCTTTGACAGAATAATATAAAAAGTGTTAAGGAGGTCTTCAAGTTAATAGACCTAAAAGGTTTTTTTTTAAGGAACCATTTTTTATTACATCTTACGGAACGTCTAGTAACATTAAGATTCAATTTACTTTACTAGCAAAATTTTGATGATAAATCAATCAGTTAATGAAGCATTTATACACTAAGTTATGAATACAACAGAAAATGTGTTACAATAAAGAAATAAAAATATCCTAACAAGCAATTTAGGATTGTTATTGCTGTTGATGTATTCAGACGGTTTATGGTTCCTGTGAGCTTTCACGCGACCAAAACACGAAATGATACACTTTACTGGTTCCTTCTTTGTTTGAATCGTTATTTTTCTTTGTCTTCGTGTTAAAACAAACCTATTAGGATTGGGATGTTTTGTTTACTTAAGTTAAAATTATGTTACTGTCTATATAAAAAGCCATATACAAATTTAAATTGGATTTTAAAATTACAAAGTTAATAACTTTTTTACCTTATTTTAATGATCTGTGCATGGATCGTTTGAAGTGAAAGAAGTTCAGTTAATGGCTCCATATCTTTTTAATTATTTAAATTTTAAAATCTTACCAAAGTGACCATTAAATAATGAAATGTCCATCAATATGGTGGGCATAATTTAAAGAGGCCATGTTTTTATCAAGCGAACCCTTGGATAGCAAATTTTAACAAATAGAGGAACTATCCTATAATATGTTAAACTTTGTTACAACAAAACAGTGAGGTGCCTTTGAATACACACAAAATTTTGCTATCATATTGAACTCGCCTACGTAAATATCTGCGATTGCGTGTTTAAACCAGGGCTGAGCGAAGGGACGTCAATCGATTAGTGAAAGTTAGGTATAAATAACAAAGTCGAGTCTGTCTTAGAGGGCTACTTAGTTATTGAAACCGGTTATTAAAGGCCCAATGAATGAAACAATTAATTTTAACCGTAAGGTAACTAAAAAGATAAATAATGCAGATTTATTTTCGTTAGGTAGGCCTAACTTTTTCTACGGTCCTAAAATAAAAAATATATAAAAAATCGTGGATTCTCAAAGTAAGCCTACAAATTGATAGTAAGGAGCTCGAATGAGGATATTAAATAAATGATTCCTTGGATACAATATTAATATATTTCTAGTAAAAGTGCAGAAATTTTTATAATATGAAGAACAAAATGCCTTAGTTAAAATACTAAAAATCACTGATATAACTATAAACTGACTACGAACAAGTGTATAGGAAGACATCAACAACACCATCTGTATGGTGATGTATGTAAATGTCGGCAGAAGTCACGGAGCGGTCAATCGTTTGATAACCTCCTGTCTGCTACTGCTACTGCAGCTACTGTGATTTGTGATAACTGCTCTGATACAACCATCAAACACACGCTAATATCACAGTTAGTTGTGTGACAACAGAGCGGTCAATCGTTTCATAACCTACTGATTGCTACTGCTACTGCAGCTACTGTGATTTGTGATAACTGCTCTGATACAACTATCAAACACATTCATATCACAGTTGTGTGACAACAGAGTGGTCAATCGTTTGATAACCTCCTGACTGCTACTGCTACTGCAGCTACTGTGATTTGTAATAACTGCTCTGATACAACTATCAAACACCCTCTCAAATCACAGTTGTGTGACAACGGAGCGGTCAATCGTTTAACCTACTGACTGCTACTGCTACATCAACTACTGCGATTTGTGATAACTGCTCTGATACAACCATCAAACGAACGTTCATATCACAGTTGTGTGACAACAGAGCGGTCAATAGTTTGATAACCTACTGACTGCTACTGCAGCTACTGCGATTTGTTATAACTGTTCTCATCCAACTATAAAACACACTCTCAAATCACAGTTGTGTGACAACAGAGCGGTCAATCGTTTGATAACCTACTGACTGCTACTGCAGCTACTGTGATTTGTGATAAATGCTCTGTTACAACAAATAAACACACTATCATATCACAGGTGTGTGATAGCTGAGCGGTCAATCGTTTTATAAGCTTCCGAATTTCGATACAGCATTTTTTTAAATTATATGTACAGTTGTTTTTCAAAAGATAATTAATTACTTCTGCATATTACATATATTTACCTAACCCGCCATGTTAAACTTCCCTATTACAAGCGTGATGTATACAACTTTCTTACTTCTCGAGTGATGTAAAGTTGAAAAAAACTCACTCGGTGAGGTAATGAAACCCATTTAAATAACATTAAGTGCTTAACTTAAAAATTATACCTCTATGGAGCCAACGACGTTCAACGCTAGAAATCAGCTGTGCGTTTGAATGTTATTGTTATGCAGTATTTTCCTAACCTAGCTTTTGTTTGTAAAAGAACGTTACTCTTAGAAGATGAGTGAAATGGATAATGAAAAATATTGTACGTAACCCCGTGTATATTGTCGGGTCAGGTAAAATCTTGTACGTTACACGTTACGCAAGAGCGTGTTTACATCACTTAGGTGAATTATGCAACTCGCTTACGCTCGTTGCACAACGTTCACTTGCGTGATGTAAAAACGCTCTTACTACACTTGTAATGTAAATAGCTATTTTTTATACTATGTGATTATTTTTGTAATTTTGTGTTAATAATTTTCTTCTTCAGTAGAGTTTAATATTGCTACGATATAAGATATAAAAGAAAATATAATCATCCAAAACATCCAAGTTAAAGGTAAAACGTTTTTTAGATTTATATTTATGACATATTTAAATACTTTTATAAAGAAAATAATACATATTCTCTTAGAAGCGTAACAAAAGCAGCATTTTTTTCTGCAGCAAACATGAAATGTTATTCCTATTGCAAGAGGCTGTTTAGAAGTTTATTAGTTTACAGTTTGCCGTAACTCCAACCTCAACGCTGTTAAACAATCAACTTTTGCTTATTCTCTAACCATTATGCAATTTGTAGTACTGCTAAATAAAACCAGGAGTTTCGTTCTCATGACATTACT